>NC_045618.1:133928836-135178836 GCF_009829155.1 Mustela erminea | reverse complement strand
AGTTGTAGGCAATACAGTGGAGTGAAGAGTAAGCTTTAGAGGAGTGCAGGCACTTTTGGCCCCAGCACGCTCAATTCATGGATGGGGCTGTCTGGGAAGAGAGTGGCTGGGTTGAGAAACTGTAGCAGATCCAAAGAAGCTACAGCCAGAGACTTTGAACTAATTGCATTTCTCATGGCTCAGTCAATCAGTTGTAAGCCCTCTCTGGAAGGGAGACCCAAGTGTTACATGTCCTCTATGACTGCCACATAGGCACGTGTGCCTATGTCATGTTTGGCAAGGTGTGGGGGACTAGAATAGTAAGCAAAACAGAACACCCTCATAGAGGGCAAAGGACACTGACAATAAGTCACATAAAAGTATAATACTCTTCATAAAAATTAATAATACAGAAGTGGAGAAAGTAATCCCTCTCCTAATTCCAAGAATTTGGCTTATAATCTTCATCTTACACATAAATTCATTATCCTATTTAGTATCAGCAAGTGTTCTTTATGTTTTTAAAGTAGTTTTAAAAATCAACGAGTAGAGGGGCGCCTGGGTGGCTCAGTGGATTAAGCCGCTGCCTTCGGCTCAGGTCATGATCTCAGTGTCCTGGGATTGAGCCCCGCATCGGGCTCTTTGCTCAGCGGGAGCCTGCTTCTCTCTCTCTCTCTCTGCCTGACTCTCCGCCGACTTGTGATCTCTCTGTCAAATAAATAAATAAAATCTTTAAGAAAAAAAAAAAAATCAACAAGTAGAGGCACCCACATGGCTCAGTCAGTTGAGTGTCCGACTCTTGGTTTCTGCCCAGGTTGTAATCTCAGGGTCCCGAGGTAGAGCTTGGAGTCGGGCTCTGTGGTCAGTAGGGAGTCTGCGAGGTTCTCTCTCTCCCTCTGCCCTTTCCTTGCTCACATGGGCCTATTCTTTCTCTAAAAACAAATATAAAAAAACGAGTACCCATGGGGCACCTGGCTAGCTCAGCCAGTAGAGCATGTACCCCTTGATCTAGAGGTTAAGAGTTCAAGCCCCATGTGGGGGGCATAGAGCTTACTAGGAAAAAAAGTACATATTTATATCTTCATTCATTAAATAGTATTGATGAAGCATATACTCTGTGCCAGCTGCTGTGCCTGGCAGAGAACAGAAGCACACGCTCCTGTCTTCATGGTGTATAAAGTCTGCCATTGGTGATCTGATCTTGAGACAAATGAGAAACATTTGAGCATTATGAGAAATAATTAAGAATTATGAGAAATAATTCAACCATTATACTTTTTTCTGAATAGTTTTAAAAACCTACAATTTATTTTTTCTCTTTTTCTGGAGTCCATTTAGATGGATGGTGGAACTTCTGAATTTATCCTCCGTGCTTATTGCTTTGTAATTTTCATTTCTCTGTTTCTGTTCTGTATTTATCAGTTTTATCTCCCGGGCGAGGGATTGGTGTGCAGCTCTCTGCATGCAGTTATCTAGGCCTTTGATTTTTGTCAACAATTGTGTATTTAATCCCAAGGATCCCATTATTTTCGTTTCCCTGTAGTTCCGTTTGACAATAACTTATCCTCCCTTTTTCTAACCCACATTCCTCCTTCGCTGTCATTAGACATTTCTCCTCCTAAGTTCTTGGAATGATCTGTATCTTCTGGGTTGTATTTTCTGTTTTCTCCTTTTTCTCTCTCATGCTAATACTGGTTTCCTTAGTTGTCTGGTGGTCTTGTTTATGAACCAGGGCCGGGGAGCATTGGCGTGGACGGCGGGCTCCCCCTCGGCACCCTGCGCCCCCGACCCCAGCAGGCTTTGCAGGACGTGGACAGGAAGCGGAACCGTAGCGCCGCCTGCGGCACAGAGAGCTGCGCGGAGCGTGAGGGGGCGGCGACCGCGGTGCAGGATGGGAGCCACATGGGCGCCCGCCGGGGGTGACTGTGTCCCGCGTGGTTCCGGCGCGGCGCTGCCTCTCCGCCTCCGCGCATGCGTGTTGTGTTCTCGTCTCTCCCGACCGCCTGACTGGCTCCTGCCCGTGGTGGGTCTGCCCCCGCCGCCACCCCGAGTCGCCCTGTGCCCTCAGCACTCCTGCGACGCACGGGCTCACAGCGGGCCTGAGCAGCCCTTGGAGGCCCGGACCTATGCCTCGGTAGGCCCCGTGACCGGGCCGCAGCTGAGGGAATGTTCGGTGCGGGTGCGAAGTCTGTGAGTTCACGGAGTGGAGCGTGTCTTCTGCCTACGGCACCCGGGAGAGGCCGTGAGGGCCCTCTGCGCGCATGACCGCGTGTTCCACGGCAGGCCCTGAGTAATGTGTGGCAGTTCCTTTTCCTCCCTTTTCAGGAAATGAGACCACAAACAAGTCTGTGTGTGGTCGTGGTGGTTTAGTGGGAATTAACCCGGACCACCAAGCTGATCCCCACAGGCCCAGAACACCCGTATGGAGGCCGAGTTTTTCTATGGTGAACTGTGCTGGACGCGGCGGCTAGATGCTGGCATCCGTGAGTGACCGGTGACGAGAAGCAGGGTGTGCGCAATCGCAAAGCCTCTCCCGGAAGGTATTTGCAACCCTAAGAACTGGCAGGTGCCCCCTGCATGGAGTTGAATCAGGGTCCGTACCCTGAACCCGGGAATTGATGCACTGGGAAGGGGACATCATTTCCTTGGCTCTAGAGTACGCACCCTCGGTCCGATCGCGTGAGACCACCGGGGAGACCCCAGTGGGTTGGGAAGTACTCTGTGAGGGTGCCATGGTGGTGAAAGACGGCGAGCAAAGAGCCAGCAGCTGTCAGAGACTGCAGGGGACTGAGGGGGAGTAACTGAGTACACCATGGGATGCTGCGCGGGATTTCGGGACGAAAAAGGCAGATGGAAGCCGTGATGGACTTTGAATAGAATCATCAGTTAGTGGGATCATTGTACCCGTCTGAATTTCCTGGTTCTGACCATGATAATTGTATTGTCTGGGGTCACAGAAGATGCTAGGATTGGAGGAAGCTGCGTCATGATCTGTGGAAATTCCTTATACCATTTTTGCAGCTTTTCTCTGCAAAGTAGAGAAGATGAAAAGTGAAAAACAATCACCAGTTACCGTGGGTAACTTAGGAACCATCCACTTGGGAAGTGGGAGTGCTTCCCCAACTTCCTGCGAAGTCTACCAACATGACTACCATGCTCACGGATTCCCATATGCTCTTCTCTTTGCTGAGTCAAGGGAAGAGGGCTCTTTAGATCTATTATTCAGTACAACTTGATACATAAAGCCTGACTCACCTGTCTTCCAAGCGTGTACCTCATTACGACTTTGGACACCCAGTGAACCCTTCCGTCCTGAGCTCCTAAATCAGGTGCTCAAGAAATATTTGCTTTATTGAATCAGTTCCTTTCCTGGCTTTTCTCATGGAGTCCCTCCTCTGTACATGGAGGCCATCCCCATCTGATCTTTGAGACAGCAGGGGACCTCTCCCCCCCCCCCCCACACACACAGCCCCCCCCCCCACAAGATTTTATTTATTTATTTATTGAGAGAGAGAGAGACAGAACACATGAGTGGCAGCGGAGGGACAGAGGGGAGAAAGGATCCTTAAGCAGACTCCCTGTTGAGCAAGGAGCCTGACATGGGGCTCAATCCCACCACCTTGAGATCATGACCTGAGCTGAAGTCAGGAGTCAGATGCTTAAGCAACTGAGCCCCCTGGGAGACCTCTTTCTAACTGCGTTCACATCCAGCAGAAGCATTTGATGGCAGAGGAGCCTCAGCAGAAGCAATGTCTGCAGCTGGTGCAGGCAGCCAGCAAGTCTATGGCTATACTGTTTGTGAGACTCCCTGCATCGTCCCTGTCCTGCTGAGCAGCAGTGGTTTCGCCCTCAACCGCATTTCTGGCTGTCTTGGAGGGACGTTTTTCCAAAGGCCTTTCAAAAGCATTTTTAGGTAGGAAGACCTCTTGCTGCAATGTCCCTGGTAAGGAGGGACAAAGGGTGTTTAAGTATAAAAAAGTTGACTTAGTGATGGGTGTTTCATTGTAATTTCTCATATGTGGTTGTTAAATACATTTTTTTCCCTCTGAGCTGACATTTGAATCAGGGTTAACATTAAAAGTAAAGAGTTACACTAATGTGCAGCCTTTTACAGTTTTTTTTTTTTAAAAGATTTTATTTATTTATTTACTTGACAGACAGAGATCACAAGCATTTGCAAACCAAATACATTTTTTAATATTTTAAAAAATCTTCCCATTATAGAAGTTATATATATTCATTACAGAAAAATAGTAACTATAGAAAATTAATCTTGGGATTACTAGTGATTTTATTTGTTTCTTAATACATGCCTATTCATGTTTTCAGTAAGATAAGATCATTAGATACAGTGTATAAATTTTTTCATGCTTCCGTAATTGGCTCTGTTAAAGTTTTCCAGCTGTCGCAAATTAAGGTTTTCCCGTTTTTCATTATTACATATAACGTTTATATCAGATAGTCCTAAGGTTTCCCCCCACCCCCACCCCCCACCTGCCCCACCATTGCCCTCTTTGGCAGTTGGGCAAAACCTATGGATTCACCTTAGGATAATTTTTTTTTCACCCAGATTAAAGTAAAAATACAAAGCAATTCAAGCATATTAAAATACAATTGCAAAAGCATTTAAAATTTTGTTTCTTCTGTGTTAACAAAATGATCTAGTATCAGGTCTGATAACTTTCAAAGTAGTGATGAACATAGTTGACATTTTGACATGTCTGCGACAACTATCAAGTGACATGAAAATATCTATAGTTTCTTTTGGTGTCAAAGTCACACGTACAGCTAATAGTACTGTAGTTTGTTGCCTATGTTTATCATTGACAGAAATGGGGGTGTTTGTTTAGAAATTGATGAAAATAAAGATCTATATTTTTTTCATTCAAGTACATGGGCACCCTAATTTCTATCCATAGACAAGATGAAAAACCTCTGGACATACATGAATCTTGTTATGTAACTTTCCCCCCACATACCCTGTTACTTCTGTAAGGTAGAGTCCTGTAAATCTAATGGTGTGAACTTTATAGGAACCTTGATTTTTTTACTGCCAGGTTGCTTCTCTTAAGAAAGCACAGACCAGAAAAGTCTACCTGGTGTGCTTAAGATTGTATAGTTGAACATTTTCTTGCCTACTAGGAATATTTATAGTTTGTATTTTTGATTACTTACTATAGGCATTTTCTTTTAATCATTTTCTTTTAATCATTCATGAGCTTGAATTTTTTAAAAATATAGTTGTTGGCTATTTGTCATAGATAATGACCAATAAAATTTCCTCAGTTTGATTGTATTACTCTTTATTATCCTTTTGTTTCAAAAAGAGTTTTTTGTGTTTTTTTTTTTTAATCTTTTCAATGCAATTTATTAATGTCAATGTAACACTATTAAAGCCTACCCTTTATTGGCAAGTTATGGAGGTGTTGTGGGCTGCTTAGTCACGTGCTCTCCTAAGCCCCACCACTTCATGCAGTTTTGGCAAGTAAACCACCTTACTTTTTAAGAATTATCTATGGGAAAAAGAATTGGAACTTCAGAGCACTCTGTACTTTGTAAATGTGCACAATTACTCTTATGCAACAATAATTATAAGCTTAGTGGAGTGCTATGGGACAGAATTCTGGCAGGTGGCCAGTCCTATGTAAATGTCCCCATGCATTACTCTGACCTGCTTTTGATTATGATGCAAAGTCCTGGGCTATTTAGTTCTCATGGAACCTCCACCCTTATAATTAGGATGAGCCCTTTGGGGACTGGAGACTGAGAATATCTGAGTGGTGCACTTCTCGGAAAGAGCCATTCTTTAAAAAGCTGGCGTCTTAATACCTCTACTTTGCCAAACCTGGGTTTCATTTTTTAAAAAGCAGAATATGCTGCTGTTGCTTGCTTGCTTGCTTTTCTCCTAGCTTTAGGTCTGTCCTCTCTTTCTAACCTAGTTGTCAGTCTTATTAAGATGTAACAAGTTGTACAAAAACAGAAAATCTGAACAACTTGAACCCAGCAGGCATAGAGGGGCATGCTACATTTCGGGGCCTTCCCCCTTCCACCTGGAGTCTCTGCCTGATGAAAATACAGAGGGTCCACATTCAGGTCCACAGCACTTGTAGTCCAGCAAGAGACTGTTCTAGGGAAAAATAGCTTAAAATACTGAAAATGGTGACATAATTGTCATTGGCAGGTCCATTCTTTGACCTGCTACCATATAGGGGGAACCAGGTCTGAGTGCTCAGTGCTAGTACCTTCAGTGTCCCCTTCCACAGTGACTTAAGATACCTTTTCTGGAGACCATGGAAGGCTCTTCATTTTTCCTTCTGCACAGGCAATTAGGGTAGCTAAGATGAGAATATGAACGTTTTTGTGATGTTAGCATATATTTCTCGATGCTTTCTGAAGTGGTTGCTGTCCGTTCACAGCGCCAGCCACAGAGTATGAATGGGGCCACTTGGCGAAACACTGGTTGTACTTGACAAATGTAGATGACAGCTTGTTAGGTGTGAAATAGTAGCTGTGTTTCACTTGCTTTCTCTTGTGTTTATCATGTCTGTTCTCCCTATATAAATTTCTCAATTTTAAAGAAATACTTTAACTTTACAAATTATTTATAAAAAACTTAGTTTTGTTCATAATTCTGCACAGTGCAGATTCTACTGGTCTCCCTAGAGAAATGTACAAATGAAGTACTAATACTGAGTCTGCAAATACTGTGAAGACCAACACAAAGATTGCCTGTTGAACCCTGTAACTCCTGTGATTGTATTTTCCCTTCCCCCTTTACAGATAAAATACCAGGCTTATTTTTATTTATTTATTTATTTTTTTGCCTTGTACACAGCTCATTACCAGGTGATGTGACTGTACTTGATCTAATTACTTGGTGCTTTGAACTACTTAGTACTTCCCTTTTCTCTGAATGTGAAATTACTTATTATTGTGAATGTGTCAACCAAAATACATAGTTTTTTATGCAGATTGTTCTAGTGATGACAGAACTGCTCATTGCCACTCTTGGTATCATCTTTGTTAAAACTCAGGAACCAGAACTAAACTTCAGGCTAAAGGTTTTGTTTAGGTGTTAAATATAGAAAATGCAGGCGGGGACAGGGGAATCAACCATCAATGGATAAAACATTAGTATCTCTCCCTTTGAACATAGCAAAGCCTTGACTTATGGCACATCAAGGAATAACATTTTTGTTTTGATACTAGCTCTTTATTTTTTAAAAATCTGATTTTAGATATTCTCAGATTTGTGATTAAGGTGTTTTAAATAATCTAAATGTTTTTTGGGAATATTAAACCAATCCAAAATTCAGTTTTTTTGTGCAAAATACCAGAATTGCCCTTCTAGCCACTTAAGCAATTGGAGCTCAATTAAGCTTTCTTTAGGCATGATCTGGCTAGTTAATCCCTTTAGGCATCAAATTTTATTAGACTTTTTTGTATTCATAATATAATTTCTGAAACTTTGGGGAAGATAATGTTAATATAAAATGGCTAAAAAAAATGAGCTTTGAAATCAGTAGTTAAAATCATGTGTTTGAAATCTGGTACTGCTAGTTGCTCATGGCTAGGTGGTGACTTATTCTCTCTAAATCATTGCTGCCACATCTATAGAAAAGAAGTAAATACCTGTATTTCCATGGTGGACATGAATATTAGATAGAATGCTTGGTACAGTGCCTCACTTCCCTGCATTATATCGTTCTGACAGAGTGTTTGCAGTATTGATTTTTGGCATTCCAGTGTGCTGGCCCTAAAATGTCATTAGCTTTGGTGGCCCAACACCTGTGTTTCAACTCCTGCATCAGTCCATTTACCCACCATACTTGAATATCCAGTTCCTTCTCCCGTCCCCTCTCCTCCCTCAGACTTCATTATCCTGATTTCTCTCCTCACAGGCTTTCGGCTTCTCTGTAACCCTCCTCTTCTGTAACTCCCCCGTTCTTGTTCCCCTTTCACCCCCCTTCCATTCCCGCAAAAGACAGAGTTGATTTGTGGGTGGCTGGGAGAGCTCTCTGCAGTTGAATAACTCTACTAGCAAAACGTGCAGGTAGATGGCTGCTGGGAGGAAGGTTCGAGTCCACTGAGCTTGAAGGACAGGAAGAGCCCAGACTGGCCAGAAGGACCAGATAAGATAGCCTTCAAAGGCTGGTATTTCGGTTTTAAAAGAAAAAATCAGTCATTTGTCTTGAAATCAAAGTGTAAGGATTCAGAAATTTGATTTAAGGTGACGTACTGAATTCTGCTGTCGGAGAGTTACACAGTGCATTAGGATTTTGAACTGAATAAAGTTATGTTCGTGTAGAGAGGGAATGTTTCTAGAACTCTGTAATCCTCGGGAGCAGGAAACAGGGACAGTGCACACAAAAAAACAAGGCTTTTATTGTGTGAATAATTCTCACTCAAATGGAAAGACATTTTGAACAAGCAGTGTCTGATCATGATAGTAGTGAATTTAACACCAGAAACCAGACCAAGATTTCCATCTACCCCAGTGAAACTGAAATAGTTCAACAAAGGGAAATGCCTTCTTGGAAATAATAGCTAGAGCTCTCTTTCAAGGAAAACAAAACAAAACAGAATGTAAGTTTAAAAAGCTCTGCTCGAGCTTTTTAAATGGGTTTGAAGATAGAGTCTGAAGAAAGTATTAGAAATTAGTTCTAATTATCTCATGAACATTCCCCCAACTCAGCAGCTGTGAAAAACTGCAAAAAAAAAAAAAAAAAAAAGGTCAGGACTTAATGATGACACACATAAAACTTATAAATAATCTTTAACCAATTAAAACACCCAGACTTTTCTGTTTTATAAATATTCTTCATTTTTATGTAAGGTTTAGGGTTTTTTTCAGAATAATACTATTTTGGGGCACCTGGGTGGCTCAGTGGGTTAAAGCCTCTGCCTTCGGTTCAGGTCATGCTCCCAGGGTCCTGGGATCGAGCCCCACATCGGTCTCTCTGCTCAGCGGGGAGCCTGCTTCTTCCTCTCTGCCTGCCTCTCTGCCTACTTGTGATCTCTGTCAAAAAAAAAAAAAGAATACTATTTTAATTTTTTCTGCCAATTTATACTAGAGTGATAGGGTTTAATATTGACATTATGATGAATTTGTATTTTGGGGGTCCTAATAATATTTCTGTATTTTTGTGTTTGAAATATATGAAATATTTCACTTCAGTGATTTGTCATTTTATGCATTCTTCCTTGAAAATGACGTTTTGGGGGCGCCTGGGTGGCTCAGTGGTTTAAGCTGCTGCCTTTGGCTCAGATCATGATCTCAGGGTCCTGGGATGGAGTCCTGCATCCGGCTCTCTGCTCCGCAGGGAGTCTGCTTCCCTCTCTCTGTCTGCCTCTCTGCCTACTTGTGATCTCTGTCTGTCAAATAAATAAATAAAATCTTAAAAAAAAAAAAATAAAATGACGTTTTGGAATTAATACACAGAATAAACACTTTGATTTTGCTCCAGTGTTGTCACATTTTAGAGGATGTCTAGACAGCATTTCATTTGAGACCTGCAGGGTGAGAGGACTTAGTCAAATAAAGTAGAGCTGTTGGAAGAATGTTCTAGACAGTCTTTTAGGTGAGAAAGGGCATAGTGAAATTTGAGCAACCGAGAAAAATTCCGTATAGTGGGTTTGGAAGGATGATGGAGCGATCTGACTTGGAACTGGAGTGACAGGCTCACAATAGGCTGAGAGGGCCTTTGGAAAGGCATGGAAAGTATCCAAGAACCCTTGGGAGACCAGAGCATTTAAAACTTAATAGTGATGGTCAGGTCTGCATTTTTAGAAGGATCATCTGGCTGGTGGTGCGAAACTAATTAGAAGACCCACAAATGTCTAGATGGCTGAGGGATGGGAAAGAAGGTAGGTAGATTTGAGAGCTGTGCAGGAGCTGGAATTCCCAGGGTGTCTGGGCTGGACAGCTGGGTGGATGTGGCACTTGTTGCAATTGGGACTGCGGAGAGAGCTCTGCGGGTTGGTGAGGATGGTAACGAGTTCCTGTTTGCAGATGCTCACGGACAGACAGAGTTCCATCCGGAAGATGTGAAGATATGGGTGGGGGGATTCGAGGTGTCTTTAGTGGGCACCTAGACTCTTTTGAGGTGACAGTAGAAGTTCTTTCTGGGCGTGGGTGGAATATTCATGATGGGAAGAGGAAGGGCACCAGAGTAAGACCCGCCAGAGTGGCCAGAAGAACAATGGGCAGAGGTGGTATCACAGAAGCCGGGAGGTGAGTGTGTTTCTAGAGAAAATGATCATCTGTGCCAGATGTTTTGGAGAATTGAAGCACGATAAGGACCAAAATGATGCATTTGCTTTAGCTTGAAAGCTGTCAGTGGTGGCTGTGCGATGAGAGTCGGACTGTAGCAGTTGTGAGGTGAGGAACTAGGCAGCCCTTTCACGAGGTTGCCAGTGGAAGCAAAGACAGAGGAGAGAACCCAAAGGGTGATAAGGACTTGAGGACAAGTTTTATATTTAAAGATGGAGACATGAGCCTGATTCAGTGATGATGGGAATGAGGAAAACGAGAGAGACACTGAAGTTGAAGAGGGGGGTTCAAGGTCTCAGGGAAGGTGCAGTGAATGGAGGCCAGAATTGTGGGGGAGGTCGGGTTTGGGACTGTAAAGAAAAGGAACACAAGTCTGGATCCAGGTCAGTTTTTGTGTCTAATGGCGGACAGTGAGGCTGCTTGCTTCTGATGTGGCTTCTTTTTCCTTGTGGTTAGACAGTTGTTGTCATTTGCTGAGACCAAGGAGAAGGTAGGTGGGGGAAGTGGAAGGAGAACAGAGGACCTCTGCAGTGTCTGCTCCGGGGAGGGGGAGCGGGAGCTGCCAGGGGACAGCCTGAGGGCCGCTGAGGTTACCAGCAGGGAACTGAGAGCAGCCCCCGAATGGCTGTCCCCAGCCGCAGAGAACGGCGAACTCACCCGCCTTCCTGAGGACTGTGGGGTGTGTTGGAGGACTTTGTAGAGAGTTGGACTGCAGTCCGACCCCCAAAGTGCAAGGAGCAGACTGTAACGCATGTGGCTCCTGCTCCTCTCGGACACCGGCGCGGTGCAGTCCTGTGCTGCGGCAGTAAAATGCTCCGGGTGGTGATTCAAGCGTTCCTTCTCTCAATGGCCCCAGACCGCTGTCTTGTTTCCTTTAAGTTCTCGTCCACATTTTCATACGATTTCTGTCTCCTGTCTTGGTTTTCTTCCTCCTTGTCTGTTGTTCTGTTACATCGCTTGCTGCATGCAAGCCTGTGTCAGCCCTACGCTCTGGACATTGTCAACATCTGGAAGGATCACTCCTCTGAAATAAAGCCGCAAGCTTGAAGACCAGACCACCAGGCTTACTGAACTGAGATGCAGAGTAAGAGTAGACAGCCGCAGAGTGTGACGATTCTCACGGGATGTGGTTTGAGAGTGTACATGAGTGTTTGTACACAGATTTCGTGACGCCTATCAGGTTGCTTCTCAGTTGCCCACTTATGAGATGTTCGGTGCCTCTATTCCCACTGAGTTTTCTCATTTTGAATTTCCATGGATTATGACAGTATTCTTGGAGAGCCCTCCTGTATCCTTATATAATCCCTCTTCAGTACCGGCAAAGTGTCTTCATCTATATTACCTGAATTTTAAGACTACATGATTAGACATTTTATGCCATTATTTCTTCTTCTTCTCATGGGTTTTTAAATGCTTTTATATCTCACATGGAAATGATGTGTATTTTCAAATTTATGCATTTTGTATGAGGGTGACTTACCATGTCATGGCTCCGTCATCTAGCCATGTCACATGTCAATGAGCTAGGACAATGTAAAGTATTGTGGAGGTTCAAAAAACAAAATAGCTACTTTTGTTTTTTAGCTTTTCATATATTTCTGTTTTACGGGATTCCTCATCTGTGAAAATGTCATGTGTGTATCAACAATTTCAACTTTTTTAGAGAATTATATACTTAGTGTATAGTGAATATCATTTTCAAAGTTTTTTTCTGTTAATTAACTTAAGTTTCATCCTGACTTCCCCTCTGGTCAAGAGGAAGGAATTCAACATCAGTCATTTGGTGGCTTCCCTCTAACCCCCCAGGCTGTGCCAGGGTTTGGGGTCATGTGCAGGGCCAGCATGTTGAGGAAAGGGCCCTGAATCGTCAGTCATCTGGCTACACTGCTTACCCAGGAGAGAGCTCTTACCCACCCCAACTGTGCCCTTCGGGTTCATGGCTTTGCAGGATGGCTCTGGTGCTCCCTGTGTGGGAACCACTGGTGAGGCCCAGAGCCCTGGGCCTCAGCTTCTGGCTCTCTCAGCTTCTTCTCTTAGAAGCTCTTTCCTCCGTAGACCCTACTCTTGCTAGGAGACAGTGTGGCTCAGTGACTCCCAGTCCTTTCTCCTCTCTCCTGTTCTAGGAGGTCTTTTCTTTTTTTTCCTTTTTTCTTTGAAGATTTTTACTTATTTATTTGAGAGAGAGAACGTAAGTTGGGGGCAGAGCAGAGGGAGAGGGAGAAGCAGACTCCCTGCTGAGCAGTGGGGCTTTGGGGGTGGGATGCAGGACTTGATCCCAGGCCCTTGAGATCATGACCTGATGCTTAACTGACTGAACCACCCAGATGTCCCTTGGGAAGTCTTTTTTAATCAGGGGGAAAACCCTCAATCCTCAGTCTCTGTTCTCAAGAGATGTAGGGCTTTTTTCTGTTTTTTTGCACAAACACTGGCACTGGCACAAACCTTCCCTTAGACAAGGAAGCCCACACAGTGTAGCCTATTTAAATGGTAGAATAGAGGGGACAGAACACAAATCTCTTAAAATAATATTAAATAATAAAGTAGTAAGTTGCACACTAGTTTAAAGAAAAAAAAAAGACACTTAACAAGCCAGTGCTCTTCAGTGTTACCTCCCCTGAGACCAAACTTGTATAGCTAAGTCTCTGTTTTTATAACTCACTGAGGAATATTTGCTAAATGTGTTTACATTTTATTGACATAACTTCTGAGTGATCTAAATATCAGGCAGAATGTAACATTTTTAAAGTGACCTGTCAGTTTTCTAATTTTGCTTTGTCTTACTTTACCCAAGAACACTGGAACTACTTTGGGGCCGATGAGAATCTTGGTCCAGTGGCTGTGAGCATTCGAAGAGAAAAACCAGAAGAGACAAAGGAAAATGGATCTCCATACAACTACCGAATAATTTTTAGAACCAGTGAGGTAAGTCGCAAACCAGAAAGACCAAGGCTTGACCGGAGTGAGGAGTCGCAGCAACACAGCCGTGGAAGGTACCAACGCAGAGCTGCCTGGGTCTCAGAATCTGCCGAGGCCACGCTCAACTGTTCTGCTGGGGACGGGGGTGCACATCACCATTGGATTTGAATCCTTCCTCTCCATCGACCCTGGGTAGATGCGATAATTGAATGAGGGGTTTTGATTGGGAGAAAGATACTCAGATAAGTGTGGCCCCAGGAAGCTGGAGTCCTCAAGATTCCAAAGTGGATGTTGTGTACCGTGTCCCGGCAGCCGGGCGGCACTGAGCCAGTGGCCTGACAGGTGAGAGCGGGTCACCCAAGAGTTAACTCGCTCTTCCATACTGTTGCTTAGGACCATTTTTGACCCAAGAGGAGGGAAAGAGACTTTTTCTTCCACTTCTGCTTGGCCACCCCCTGGGCCTGTTCCCCAGCTGTCAGGAGACTCCAAGGGACCCGGCAAACCCGAGGCTACCTCACAGCATTGGAGACCGGCTCTCGGGGCTCTCTAGGACTCGGAGTACACATCACGTGTGAATTTTTTTTTAAAAGAAAAAGAAAAGGAAAAGAAAAGGAAAGGAAAAATGAAATAGCCACCAAAGCAGTTTTTGTTGGTGGTGCTGTTGTTGTAAACTCATGAACAAGTTTGGGATCCTGAAGTTTCGCCTTTGTTTTCTTTCTAAATACACAGTTGTGCCAGTTACGAATTTGTTACTGCCTCTGTGCACCACATTCACCGTAGGATTGCTCTTGTGCATTGATGCCCAATACCCCGCTGAGGTAGCTAGAAAATAATGGTTTTGAAACCAGATTAAATAGGACATTTACTTCATTTTCCCCATTGGATACAAGGCAGGTTTCAGGGGTTGGCTTCACTTAGTAATTGTTCCTCAGCTTGAACTCTGGGGAAATTAAAAATAGGATTTTTAAAGGCATGCCTTCAGTATCTAACGGGTTGTACGTAGTGGCCATAGAGAACTGAAGAGCTCACACGCCCCACTGTACTTTCTCTCTTAACCAGAGCTATATGTTAAGCAGGTTTGGGTGAACATAAAAAGCACAGAGAACACACTGTTTTTTAATCTGGACGTAGGTAGTTGCCTCTTTCTGCCTTCTTAGATTCCTGTCAGCCTGTTTCTTTACTTCTGGGGTTTTTGTCCTCCTGTTCCTACCTGTTTCCCCTCCCAGGGCCACTCTAGTTGCTACCATCCATGACGTCCGAGGGCAGAGTTTTCTAAGAGGGATTGCCCGGCTAGCTCCGTCGGTAGAGCATGAGACTCTTAAGAGGGATTCCTCCCTGGCTCCTGTCACTGGTCTCCATGATTGTCCCCTGCAGCTTGCTTCCCAGCTCTCCCTGTCTGGCCCCGGCCTCTCCTCTCCCTCTGGTCTGAACTGCTGTCCTTTCATCCCCTGCCGCCTACGCCCAGTGTTCAGGCTGCACACACAACCCTCCCCACCCCCACTGCTCTGGTCTGACAGTTCCGTCCCCTTCCTGCTAGCCCGTCCCATGGTCCCTTGGGTCCATTGCCTTAGCCCTTGACTGGAACATCCAAGTCAAACGTGTTCCTGCTTTAAGACACCATCATCACTTATTTTTATGTTCAAATTAATGTTTAACTGACAGCTCTGTTACTAAAGTTGTTCAGGCCAGAAACTTAAAGTCACACTGGACTCCTGTCTCCTCCTGGCCTCCTAACCCCCAGTCTGGTCTGTCAGCAAAGCTTGTTGACTCCGTCTTCACAATATGCCCAGAATTCAGCCTCTTCTTTCATCCCACCACCTTGGTTTGGGCCAGGCCACCATCCTCTTTCTCTGAGAGCCTTTCTTCTGGCTCTGCCTTTAAGCCCTGCAGGGATTCTTTAGAAATGTAATCCAGATCTGTCATTCCTCAGTGCAAAATCCTTTAAAGGTTTCCCATCTCCTGAGTAACAGCCGGTCAGTGTCCTTGCTAATTTAGGTTTCCTTCCCCTCCAGGCCGCCTCAGTGCCTCCGCCTCAGGGCTCAGCTATTCCTTATTCCTCTGTCCTGCAGAGTCCTTCCCCTGGCTTCCTCAGCCGCAGCTCTCTCATTGCCTCCTGACCTTTACGCATAAATCACAGGGGCCTTCTTTGGCCGCTGGATCTAAAATTTCTACTCCCACACAGCCCATTTCATGTCTCATGCTAGGCTTTATTTTTTTCACGAACATTTCTTACTGTCTCACATGCAGTACTTTTTATTTTGTTTGTTTTCTGTCTCCCCCACGAGAATTTAAGCCCCATGAAGGTGGGACTGTTGCTTGAGTGGTTCATGACTACACGTCTAATGCGTGGAATCCTAGGTCATGCTCTCCCTTCCTGTCTCCTTCCTGTCCTTTCTAATGTGTATGTAATGAAGCGTCCCTAGCTTTCTTGTTAACTTTTTCCTTTCCGATCAAAGTCATCCTTAAATGTGGTGTAACTATAATATCCTAGTGAGGCTTTTCACAAAAATTAACTAACGAAAGTCCTTTGAGAGAAATATCTCTAGATGCCGGTCCCTGTCCCACAGACGCTTCGCTGTTTCCTCTTGCATTTCAATAGAAATAATCAGTGCACAACCTAAACATGTTTATAAGCCTGACAGTTTATGAACAAAACCTTACAGCATGTGAATGTTTTTAAGCAAAGGTGCACCAAGACTTCTTAAGATCCTTGTCTTATTTCTGGAAATCGTTAAGAAAAATGGCAGCAATGCTAGTGATCCAGATAGAAAAAAATGAGTCTGTCTTTTTTTCCTCTGCTTTGGCTTCCGTGAGGTGAGCTGCTATCTTTCTGTGGTGCAGGATTAGCCTTCCTGGTCTTGGTTTCTCCACTGAACAGACTTCAGCCTGTGTAGCTTCCTGTCCCCAGGCACAGGTGGTCCCATGGAAGCAGGGGCACAGTAACTGGGTTGTTCCGCAGTTTACCGTGATTTAAAACACGAACAGAAGAAAGCTTCAGAAGACATTTCTCTCAAATTCCATATTAAATCATAGGAAAAATGTTTTTATTACACAAGTGTTATTTGAAAACAAATTATTTGTAAATGAAAGAAAAGATATTAATTAAATGGATAGTACCTTGTTCTTGTATTGAGAGCAAGCTGCTGGTAAATTTTGCTTTTCCTGCCCTTCTCTCTCTTCCCCATCAGCTGGGAAATGTTAGAGATTTGCCTTCTCTGGTGCCTGTTCCTTTGGTTTCCATTTCCCTGCTAACCGTGTTTCATGCCCCCTTTGCCTGGTTTCTGAGCCTCCTAACAGCTTCCTTCCAGCTGGACTGTCTGCCTGCGGCTTCTTCCTCCTGCAGTTCATCTGAAGGTACACGTCCTCTTCCCCATTCAAACGAGGTCTGAGGCTCCGTGGGGGAGCCTGACGGGGCACAGCTCCCTCACGCATGCACTCGTGCTCCTGGGCCCCGGCTTCCCTGTCCGCCCTCCTGGGCGCTCCCCTCAGATCCTGCTCCGCCACCGTGGTGGCTCTTTCCACCCCATATCTTGTTCTTCTTTGCTCTCCCACATGCTCTTTTACAGAACTTACACACACACCCCCAATCTCGTGGCCCCATTTTAGTGCCAAGCCTTCCGTGAGGGCCTTTTCTTATGCACTGAGCCACAACATCCTGTACTCTGCCTTTGGACTCTCTTAGAACCTGAGCTTGTTACACTCTTCTTAGCAAATTCAGCCTTCCCAATTGCCGCTGAGGGCTGCTTCCCTCGTCCCCTCGCACACAGCACACCTGGCCGTCTGCAGGCACGCCTTCCTCTGTCTCTGGCCACACCTGCTGCGGGTGGGTGCCTGCTGACCTGCTGGCTTCATGGGAAGGTGTTCAGTGTGATGGGGTTTTTTCTTAAGTCACCATACAATGTTTACATTATAGTAACAGTTTTGCTGTGTGACACTTTCTGGGAATTAAGATTCCTCTAGGCTTCATGTTTACTCCAACAAATCATCATTACATGGAGAAATTTCTTTGGTGATGTTTATATTTGTAATAATGGAAAGTGGTTTAAGAAATAAGGGGAAATCTTGGGGTGCCTGGGTGGATCAGTGGGTTAAAGCCTCTGCCTTTGGCTCAGGTCATGATCCCTGAGATGCGGGATCGAGCCCTGCATTGGGCTCTCTGCTCAGCACGGAGCCTGCTTCCTCCTCTCTCTCTCTCTGCCTGCCTCTCTGCCTACTTGTGATCTCCGTCTGTCAAATAAATAAATAAAATCTTTAAAAAAAAAATAAGGGGAAATCTAAAGTGATTTTCAGTGCTGTTGTCTAGGCTGCTGTACTACCTGCAGTCATGGTCACACTATCGTAGCATTATAAATATAAATAGTATATGCTTGTGAGCAATATGTTATGAAATTTAAAACTTTATCCTTCCCTTTATCTTTTGTAATAAAATAATATAATAGAATTTTGTAATGTAATGTAAAATAATTGCATAGTAAAATAATGTAATATAAAATAAAAGGAAGATGTAACATCTAAGTCCTGAGCCTTTATTCTTCATATATTTCTCCGGGATATGTCCTTCCTAATTTGGTTAGTGGTGTTTTACAGCCATATAAAGACTTGATCTTATTGAGCTCTCTTAAGGAAATGCTCTATTTGGTTTTTAAGTAGGTGTCCCTGAAAGGCTTGATGATGAGTGCCTTTGGACTTGGCTGGGTCTTGGAAGTGTTGGCCTCTTTTCATACAGACTTCTTCTACCCCTCCTTCATTCTTTCTCCCTCGCCAGCTTCCCCTTCAGAAGCCCTTCCCTGCTCCTCAGCAGCCCCTTCCCCTAGGCGGTAGCATTCGATGTACTTACGTCTCTCCTGCACCCAGAGTCCTCAACGGAGCACGCATCTGTCTTTCAGCTCATGACACTGAGAGGCTCAGTCCTGGAGGACGCCATTCCCTCAACAGCCAAGCACTCGACAGCCAGAGGACTGCCCCTGAAGGAAGTGCTGGAGCATGTGATTCCTGAGCTCAATGTCCAGTGCCTGAGGTTGGCCTTCAACACTCCCAAGGTCACGGAGCAACTCATGAAACTGGATGAACAAGGGGTGAGTTTGACTTCTGGGGGAGGGCATTCTTGCTGCTCAGATTAACTGCTAGGTTTCCAGAATACAGACCTCGATACTTCTTTTTTGTCAGGAAAAACTGATACCATATATGACAAAGGATGGTCTCTTTGCAATTACTCATTTTCTCCTTAACTCTCTGAACATTTCTCATCCGATAAAATTTTCTGTCTGAATTGATAGATACAGTTCTTAAACTGTGTTCAGTATAAACTTTCACTATAAAATCTTCCATAAATGCAGTGAATTTTTCAGATACTCTAGGAATAAGTAGTAGTAGTAGTAAGAGGCTCTGTTTTAAGTGCTTTAAATATGTTACCCATTTTATTCTCCCAACCCTATGAGACTGGCACCATTATTATCCCCATTTTAGAGATGAAGACCCTGAGGTTCAGGAAATTGAGTATAAGCCCAGGTTCACACAGTAAGTTCGAAGCCTGTGCTGTTAGCCGCTGTACCCTTAAACGCTTCAATTTTCAAAAGTCTATTTATGCCATCGAAGATGTATGCTAGCCAAGATTTTAAAAATCTGTGTCCTAATTAGTCACAAATGATCAAGATTTTCTCACTTCCAAACTTACTGTACCTTAATGTTTGGCCATTTGGTCAAGATGCAGATGGTTGATAGGATAATCTACACAGAGACAGCAAAAGGGTAGAGAACAGAAAGTTATGCTCTGGAAAATTCACTAACCAAGGATTCTGCTTGGAATAGTTTGAGCATCTGGGCTAGTTGTGTTAGATGCTGTATTTATATACTCTGATTCTCTCTTTGAACATCTTTGAACATTTCAGCCATATTACATCCTGGCACTATGACTAATTATAGCTTTACTATTGCAATTAAAAAAATTCTCCAAATACAAAATCGGTCCACTTATTGAATGCCATTTTATGAGCAAATTTTGATGGCATCTCCTTAATTAACCAAAAATTCCAACATTATTAAAATGACTAGGAGTTTAAAAAAAAAATCCATTTTAAGGTGTACCCTTTTAAGTCAGCCAGTGTTAGGAGCCAGTGGCTGGACACAACTTTTCAAACCGTTGCTCTCTGTCCATTCACTTTACTTGTCAGAGAGCCCAGCCGATGTCTGTTCTGTACGTAGATTTCAAGTAGGCTCTGCGTGTCCACGTTAATAACATTCAAATCAGGCACACTTGGAATGTTTCAGAAGACCACCGATGTACCAGTAAGCTCAACTGTTTGGGAGCTGTTTTCTAGTAAATGTTCTGAAATTTAGTCTAACAGAGGAGGAATAGAAAAATGAGGATTAGGTTCTACTTTATGGATTCAGTCTTTCCAGTTACTATGCTTTTCAAGGAGAATTATATTTAGACACTGATAATGTAATCACAAATTGAACATTCTAAGTCCTACATTAGAACGGGTTCTTTTATAGAAGGGAGGTATTTTTTGCCATTTTTCTGTTTTTGTACCCATATTCAGGAAAAAGTGGGTGCCCTAATTATAGACATCTTGTGTGGTCTCTGGTTCATCTTATGCCCTCTCTTAGTGATGAACACTTTCTGGTCCCATCAACATAGAAAAGATAAGAACACTAGATAGTGAGTTTAACTTAAAGCTAAATTTATTTAATTCACAAAACTGCCTATGCTACAATTATGGGCTGCTTATTCTTAGGGGTTATTAAAATATCCTTTCCTTCATAAATTATTGATGATAATATGTGTTAGTTTCTTTAATGTCTTTCATCTGAGAAATTAAAATTTGGCAACCTAGGGTAGTCTCCCCAGTTTTATTTTGGACATTTTACTAGGCAGTAAAACCCAGAAGTTTAAAGCCTGCTATTCTAATCTGCAGCTCTAAATCTGGACTAAGGAGCACCTCCCCGCACCCCATCCCTCCCAACCCCCAACTCCCTTGGCCTCTGTTTTTTCATTTATATCTCCATAGTATTCAAAGCCAGGATTGTGCTGATAAAAAGCAGATGACATGCATACTTGAGCGTTTAGTCTGGGGAGTCATTTTTTTTTTTTTTTGGTAGGAAATCTCATTAAGGCCTTGGAATCATTTTGAGAAAATGATTATTTTCATGCGTTTATATATACAGATTTTTAAAAAGAAATGCATCTAAGTGCAGTGGATTACACATTTGAATCATTGCAAAGCATTTTCTGTTTCCGTCCATGTCATCGTTTTTAAAAATTTCATGCTTTGTATATCCTTACATTTAAAAAGATTCATAGAATGTTATCAGGAAACTAGACTTACTGAAAAGAACTTCTAGATGTCCTCTTAAGTTTTATTTAAGCAATTCCTTTAGTATCTTTTTTCCTTTAAACAGCATACATGATTATGCTTGGAAAAAGAAAACACTGTTTGCTTGCTTCATTGCGACATTTTGCTTTCCAGATCTCTGGTACTTTATTTTTTCATTTTACCACTTCTAAAAAGCTGAAATGAATAGAAGAACAAATTAAAATTTTATCTGTAATATATGAAAGAAAGCATTTCACAAAAATATAAAAAATGTATTTTTCATTTGATTAGACTGATATGTTTGTGGGAACTGAAGGTGGGTGTTTTAATTTCTGAAGTTTTAGAAAATAAATATATGCTTATCCACATTTTATATGTGGCTTCTCTGAGCTTTCACATTCTCCTTCCTGATACCTTTTTGGGCTCTCACTATTTATTGATGTTCATTTCCATCGTCCTAGACAAGGCAATACCCTACCAGTGATTTCACACTGTCAATAATTTAGAACAGACTGTGACTCAGAAAATTTGGATCAGCTCTGGATTTGGTTTATCCATCTTGGTCCTAGACCTTCACTTATTAGATAATTGAGAACATCATTTATGATAAAAATAAATTAGATCAGCATGTATGTTTACTTAGTGCACTGCCGTAAGCACATTAGCACATGTCCTGACTTACTTTTTACAGTGCCCTGCACAGGACTTCTAATCATTGGCCCATTTTATGCTTGAGAAGATTGAGACTTTCAGAAGTTCTCAGTGCTGTTTTCCCTTAATAGTCCTGACCACTGGGTATACACATTTGCAGAATACTGCCCTTTGTTTTTACGACTTGCAGGTTTTTATACTTCTGCATGTCTTGAATTATTTAGATACTCAAAACTATGTTGTAAAATATCAGGAATTTCATGATCTCTTCAGGCCAACTTTTTAATAATATAGCTAATAGTTACTTTTAAATTTGCCATGTCAGAGCCATTTTCTTCATCAGTCACTTAAAAACATCTTTATCTCATCTATTCTGTGCAAAGGGAATGGAAAGCCACTGTGCTGGGCACATGATGTGCTCCAAAGAACTATTAGCTGTGGTTGATAATGATAAAATATTAGTTTATTAGTGGCCTGTTACATGCACTATCTCATTTAACCTTTGTGAGCATCCCATGAGAGCACTGCTAGTACAGGCCGAATAATATGTTATGTTCACGGTCATAGGTAAGCACAACTGTTTCAAATCTAATAAATGCTTATTGAGAACCACTCTCTACGGATTGTTAAATACTACGGAGAATAAATAGGCTAGTAAGACACAGTTCTTACCCATGAAGGAGACAAGGTCATAAATTACTATAATGAAAGTCAGGTTTAATATAATGAGTGTAATAAAGAGAATTGCAAACAAAGAGCAACGAGGTGCAGGCCAACAGGGCCAAGCCATGACTGATGAGGCCTGTTCCCAAGATGGGCCATGGAAGGGAGGAGGATTTCCTCAGGGCGGTGGTCAAGACCCAGAACAGTAAGAACAAAGCATGGAGGGATGGAAGCAGAGTGTGGTTATGGCAGTGGACAGCGTAGCTGCACAGGAATGGGAGGCACATTTAAGAGTAGTAAAAATAGGTTTTTTTTGTTTTTTTTTTTGTTTTTATTGAGCAGTGACCAAGCCAGGCATCCTATGAAGCAATTTACATGAATTATTTTAATTAGTTCTCAGAATCCTTTGGTGTCTGTGCTGTTATTGTTCTTGATCTACAGGCAAGAGCACTGAGGCACAAAGAGGCCGAAAGACCCCCACCATTCACAGTTAGGGTCTGGTGGCAGCGGTCCTGAGTGCAGGTATTCGAATTCTTACGCAGTGCACTGAACACCCTGTCCTCCTTTACCTCCCTTGAGTGGAAGAAGAAACTGGAAAGACGACTCCAAGCAGTACTGCTGCTGACTTCGGCGTCTAATATTAAGTAGAACATATTAAATTATAGTTGCCAGTTTGCAGTAGAGAGAATTGGTAATCCTGTTTCATTAGGAAATGTCAAGTTTCATGTACGTGGTAGTGGTTTTACCTAAATGAGTATCTCCACTATTTTTCTAGATAATTATTAAAAATGCAAAAAAATGAAAATATTTATTGGGCTTTCTAGTCCTTAAAAACTTATGCCTAAGTTATTGAAGTTAAAGGGGAAAATGATCATATCTAATTAGGTCTGCAAGATTTATTTCAAGAAGAAATGTTAAGGAAAGAAGCAAGTGTTATTTGGTAATGAATACCACTGATTCTTTGATTAAAGATATGGATGAAATTCTGTGCTGACAGAGGATATTCATTGCCACGTTGCCTTATTTTATTGAGGATAAATGAGTTTGACCAGCCACTTTCTTCTTTGATTCAGGCAGCCAGATTTGAAGAATAAACCATAAGGAAAACATCTTTCCCAAAACCCCTTTTATATGAATGAAGCTTTGGCAGAACAATTACCATTCCTGAGATTTTCTTCTTCTTTTAGATTATGATAACAGCTAGTACCCAATTAAATTCAGATGGCCACCACTTTGGTTCTAAACTGCTCATGGACCTATATGTCTGTTATCAGGAGGGAAATACACATGACCATCATCAGGCCAGGGGAAGAAGGCACTGGCATTTGTAGCTTTATTTCGTCTCTTCACAAGGATTCTGCCCTGGCTCATCCATGCTCTTGTGCTGGGCTGAGGCTGGGCTGGATGTCTAGCTGGAGTCCTGTCCAGTGCGAAGCTTCTCTGATTAGCACAGCAGTTGGCTGTGGTGGGACCGCAGTTTGCAGGATGGATTTGAGCATGGTAAAGTCATGCAGTGGGGATTCTTTGGTTCACAGTCCAGAAAGAGTAATGGAGTGCAAATATCTCAGTCTTGGCTTTAAATTGTGGATTGTGTTTTAAATTCAGCTTTAGAACAAAAATCTAAACTGGTTTCTTTCCTACAGGACTTACCTTAACTAGCTAATATCTTCAAATGGTGCAGAAATCAAACTAATTATGTTTACTTGGAGGGATCCCATTCCTACTCTGTTCTATTTCCTCCCCTCTATTCCTACATAGTTGTTACCCTTTTGCTAGTTTCTTATATAGTCTGTCTTTCTTTATACAGATACCATCATATATGCATATAGAGTCTTATTTTTTCCTGATACAGAATATAGCATGCTGTGGACACTTTCTTTTTTCACTGAGTAATGAATTTTGGAGATCTTTCTATATCAATATCTAAGAAAGCTTTCCCATTGTTTTTATGGCTACATAATACTCTTGTGTTGCTGTACCATAATTTATCAGTTTCCCTTATTGATGGACATTTGGATTGATTCCAGTCTTTTCCTATTACAAACAATGATGCAATGAAGAGCCTTTTTCTGTATAATAGAAATTTGTCTTAATGCCAAATCAAAACCAGGTACATTTATTATCAATTTAATACACAATATGAAGCTTTTTATTTTTGTGAGAAATTTTGCACATTAGGGAAGATTATTGCATGTTTGTATAAAAATTTTTTATGTTACGCCAAGGTAAAAATAGCTTAGAATATGTCTGTGCACAAATAAAAATAATTTTGACAGCATCTCAGTCAGCTTTTTAAAATAACTTTCCGACCAGTATCCATGTCATTTTAAAAGTGATTTTATTTTTGTTAGTGATTTCCAGTGAGGATTAATTTTCTAAATGGCATTTTTTTGCCCACAACACTGAATTTTTCCAATCTCTTTGACATTCTTTTTAGGGGATAGTGTAGCGAAGAGTCTTTTAAGAAGTGGTTAAGAAATTCATCATGTTGGGACGCCTGGGTGGCTCAGTGGGTTAAGCCGCTGCCTTCGGCTCAGGTCATGATTCCAGGGTCCTGGGATCGAGTCCCACATCGGGCTCTCTGCTCAGCAGGGGGCCTGCTTCCCTTCCTCTCTCTCTGCCTGCCTCTCTGCCTACTTGTGATTTCTCTCTGTCAAATAAATAAATAAAATCTTTAAAAAAAAAAAAAAAAGAAATTCATCATGTTAAATGCTGTAAGTGTGAATGATGAGGATTTTGAAAAATGAACAAGGTCTTCACATCCAGTAATGACGGAATGGTTTGCTGCAGACCAGCTTACCCAGTTAGAATAACCAGGAACACTGGACAAAATAGTTTTTAAAAGTAAGTTTGTACTTTTGCTTCTGGAAATAAAGAGTAGGTCTATTTTTTGCCCATTCTTCCTGCTAAGTAAAGCTAAAAACCTTGTGCACTGTATATAAAGCAAACAGAAAATGAATTTGCAAAGTGGAGCGAAGGAGGCACATTGGCTAAGGATCGAGGGATTTGAGGAACAACAGTGGTTTATTCATTATAAAAAGAGAAGTAGGGAGGAACTTGCTCAACTTAACAAAAAACATCTACAGCTTATTTCCTCCTTACTGTGAAAGACTTAGTGTTCAGAAGGCGAGAACACTGTCACCATTGCTGTTTAACATGATACTGGAAGTTCTAGTCAGCGCAATAAGGCAAGAAAAGGAAAAGAAAAAAAATGGATAAAGGAAAGAAAAAAAGGACAGATAAAGGAGAGAAGAAAAAAACTGTCCCTATTTCAGTGACATGGTAGTCTATGTACAAAACCCCAAAGAATCTACAGAAACTTCCTAGGACTATGGAAGTGTGTTCAGCAAGGTTATAGGATTGAGCATCAGCTCACAGTGATCAGTTTGATATCTTTGTTGGTTCTTTTAATTGAAGTAGAGCTGACACACAATGTTATGTTAGTTTCAGGTGTGCAACTCAGTGGTTCAGCGAGTCTCTGCGTTATTCTGTGCTCACAAGGGTCCTGCCATCTATCACTGCAATGCTGTGACAGTACCAGGGACTGTATTCCCTGTGCCATACCTCTCCTCCCCCCGACTTACTCTTTGCATAACTAGAAACCTGTACCTCCCACTCCCCTTCACCCATTTTGTCTTTCCCACTTTCCCACCCCGCTCTGAGCAACAACTGGTTTGTTCTCTATATTTATGGGTCTGTTTCTGCTTCGTGTGTTGGTTTGTTTCAGATTTCACATATAAACAAAATCCTACGGTATTTGTCTTTCTCTGACTTATTTCACTTAGCACAATACCCTTTAGGTCCATCTGTGTTGTTGAAAATGACAAGATCTCATTCCTTTTTATGACTGAGTAATATCCCATTGTATATATGTACCACATCTTCTTTATCCATTTGTCTATTAATGGACACTTAGGTTGCTTCCGTGTCTTGGCTATTGGAAATAATGCTGCAATAATAATAGGGGTTCATTTATCATTTTTAATTAGTGTTTTCATTTTCTTTGGGTAAATAAATGCACAGTAGTGGAATTAGTGGATCATATGATATTTCCTGTTTTAATTTTTTTAAGGAACCTCCATTCTGTTTTCCACAGGGGCTGCCCCAATTTGCATTCCCACTAATAATGCACAAGGGTTCCCTTTTCTCCACATCCTCCTCAACACTTGCTATTTCTTGTGGTTGTGATTTTTGTCATTCTGAGGTAATATCTCATTGTGGTTTTGACTTGGATTTTCCTGATGATTAGTGACGTTGAGCATCTTTGCATGTGTCTCTTGGTCACCTGTTTGTCTTCTTTAGAAATCTATCTATTCGGGTTCTCCCCTGTTAAAATCAACCATTTGTTGGGCTCTGCAGCCTAAAGAAAAGGTAGAAGCCAGCACAGGTTTCTAGAGTGCCAAAGAGTAACTCTCACAGTGGGTTTTACTCAACAAAAATATTCTTTAAAAATGTAGGGAAAAGTAATTTATAGTTGGGGGTGGGGGACAGTGATCATCTGAGTTGATACAGGGATGGGCTACAAATGGGAACCAGGAAACTCGGAAATGATGGAAATTTTCTGTATTTTGATAGTGGTACCAGGTGTATTAGAACTTATTAAATCCAACAGATGCAGTTTGCTGTTCAGAAATATATGCCAATAAAGTTGATCTAAAAATTCAAGGCAGATTTCTGCTTCTAGCCAAGATTAAGAAAGAGGGGCTGGATTTACCTTTTCATCTGAAACAACTTTAAAAAAAACTAGGCAAAACAATGAAACAATGGTTTTTAGGATTTGGGGCATTAGGCAGCAAAGGACATTGATCTCTGGGAGGTGGGAAGCAAGTTAAATGGATAGAGAGATCACACCAGCTTTCTGCCTGAAGGGTTTGCAGACTGCGGTACAGGGCTGGAGTGTGAGGGGTTGGGGGGTGTCTGTGGAAGCCCAGCGGTCTCCCAAGTCAGACGTACAGCTTAGTCCAGGGAAACCAAGGAGGGGGCAGCGTTTGCAGAAATGAGTACTAGTAAGTGCGTGCATTTGAGGAAACAACTTGAGTCCGGGGTGAGAACCACCTTCCAGGTTTATGGGGGCAAATCCTTAGTCCTCCCACAAGGCCAGGAATAGCTTCTGCCTCTACCAAGCCAACTGGAGAACCTCCTAGTTCCCATGGCAGAGAATCCTCTCAGCATGGTTTTGCCTCAGTAGTGGGGCAAAATTATCCTTAAGTTAGACATTACTGTTGTACGGCCTAACGGAGTTTAAAAGCAAGAACTGAAAGGATCAGACTACTTCCAAATATCTGTGTCGCAGAGCAAAGCTCAGGCCCCCTCACAGCTTCATGGCCCACAGTCTGAGAACCGCCTCACAGTGAAATACCATGACTCATACTGATGGTTTGAAATTTCCGGATTAAGTCAAATAATGTAAAGATTGTATAAGAATTTCAAAACTGGATTGTCTTATGGTCTTTGCCGCCCCAGTAGCCTCACTGAGGCCGGGACACCAGGCAAGAAGAGGTGGAAATGCAGAACTGAGAAGTTGCTTACTCAGTTGTGTTTTTGTTGGTGGAGGGTTCTGACTTTATCATCCATCCTTGCAGACACTCAGGGCTCTGAGTGTTTTTGTATTTGTTTCTTTAATTCTGTGTTGAAGTTTCCACTTAATTAGAGGAAGAGCAATTCTATCTACTGTTGGTTCCTAGCTCTGAGAGCCCATATCACTTTGGTGGATTTTAAGGACACTCTGCTTTATTGACCTTCATGCCAAATATAACCTTTGCCCTGTTCGATTGACCATCATTCCTTGTTATAGTAGAAACATTGGTGGGGGTCTAAATGCTTCCAGAAAGCTCCCTGTCAGCCGTTGATGTGCAAGCATGGGATCGTAGAGCATGGCCCTGAGATTAACCAAAGTGAAGATCCCAAACTGTGGGTAAACACAGGCCTGTTCCCAGGATGGCTTCCGGTGTCCTCATAACTCTATTCTGAGAAGGACACAGAAGGATTATATATTCATGTATGTAAACCCATACAGATGTGTTTGTGTTTGTCTCAAAAAAAAAAAAAAGAAGAGTGCTGTTTTATATAACCTCCTAACGACTCACAACCCCAAACCATAGCTCCGCCTCCGTGTACATTTGCTCTTTCTCTTGAAATGGTCTGTGTTCTATTTACCTCACTCCTCTTCCCCAGCTCCTCTCTTCTGGCAGGGGACAGGGCTGCTAACGAAGGATTGCAGGAGCCTGCGTTCGGAGGATACCACCTACCTTGATTTAATTGCAGTAGAAACCACGAATACAGTCAGATTGTCACGTTAGAGGATAGAGCAGTGACATTTGGCACAGTTTCAGACTGGAGGAAACCTGACATTCGAACAAATTTCATAATCCTCTTAAAGGCTCCTTCTTTTCACAAGCAGCAGATGCCAGTTTGTTCTCCGAGCTGCCGGTGGAGTTCACCAGAGGATGAGAAATCCGTCAGAAGGAGGCGGCACACTGTCTCATTGTCCTCGGATTCAGCTCCTCCAGTGGTTTCGGGGGAAGTTTCCTTACTTCTCTCTGTAGTGAACTCCTTTCTTTATAGAAATGAATCCTTTTGAATTTTGCACAGTGAAATCTTAGGCCTTTATCTGAGAAGTTTTACAAAGCCATCCACAAATCCAGTGTCACTCTGATGCTTTCTCTTGAACAGGATGACTTTTGTTTTACATTGTGGCCTGAAAAGGCTGATCTGGGAGGCACAGAGCCAAACAGCAAATAGCTCAAAACCCCTTCCTTTCTCCACATGCCTTCCTCTCTTTGATAGCCCTTCCTGCAGGGAGACAGTAGAGATCCGGCCACATGAAGGACTTCTTTTGTAGTTGACACAGAGCCTACCACAATTTCTTACTTGTTGAGACTTAATAGGGTAGGTACTCAGATTAATTCTAAGGCCCAGGTGAGATCCCTACCTGTGGGAGTCACCCTGCGCACATTAGCCACATCCAGACACTTGAAGCAGGCTGGCTGAGACAGGGGAGACATGTCAGCGGTGTGCAGGAGGCTTTATTCTGACATCTTCTGTTCCGTTTTACCTACATTTGGTATATAAAAAAGGAACTAGGTTGAATATGTTTCTGTCAATGATTAAATGAAGTAGAAATAATGTGACGTCGAGTGCTGTTTGGAAGATATGCCATGATTACTCTATCTGGTTGTTGGCAAGTTTCCGACTTGGCACTTGACCTTCTGCCTGCTGGGGTCGCTGGAGCAAGGGAGAGTCATTGCGAGGAGCTCTCCTGACTCTGGGCGTCCTATAAGGCTGCCGTGCTTCCTCGTCAATGAGACAGTGTGCTGTGGAGGGAGGAAGGCAAGTGAGAGTGTCGCCCCTGTGACATTTCCTCATTACTGTTCTGAATCACTTGGTTTCGAAAGTTGGAAGAGCAGTTCAGGTTCACAGTCCCTTATGTAAAATGGTAGGGGCTGGGTGGGTTTCAGAATTCAGAAATGTCCTTATTTTAGAAGGACAAAAGAATATATATACCATATGGTAATATGCCCACTGGGACTGAGACAGCACCCACAATCACATTAATATTTCCACAGGGGAAAAATGTGAATATTCATATAACGTGGAATAAATTAAAAATATTTATGTCAGCCCCATCAAGTGATACTGCCACATGTGTTTGCCTAAATTTGGTTTTTCCCTTTCATCTCCAAAATTGCAAATCAGGGGCTGTGGATTCAAGCCTGGCTGACTGTTGGTGGTACTTAGGAGAGCCAGCACCCAGTCTGTGGTCTTGTGCCTCTTCCTGCTCCCTGGTCACTTCCTCTTCCACTCTCCGGCTCCACTGATCTGTCACAAAGGGATAATATTTGCTCTATGGGCTGTTGTGAGGATCAACTCTTAAACATCAAACAGGGACTGGTGTAGAGTGTGTACTTGGTAAATGTTAGCTGTTACAATCTTTCCTCTTCCCTTTCCCCTTTTGCTTTGGGAGGTGAAAATTGACGGATGCACTGGCCGCAGTGTCACCCTGGAAAGAAGCCAAAGCAGTAATGGAGTGTCTCGATTTCACTGGGGAATTAAAAGTCTGAGTTTTTATACTGAAAACTAAATGTCTTGGGACGCCTGGGTGGCTCCTTCGGTTGGGTGTCAGGCTCCTGGTTTCGGCTCACGTCGTGATCTCGGGGTCTTGGAATCCAGGTTGGTCTCCCGCGCTCAATGGGAGTCTGAGCGTCTCTGGGTCCCTCTCCCTCTGCCCCTCCCCCCTTCATGTGTGTGCGTGGGCTCTCTCTCTCTCTCAAGTAAATAAATCTTAAAAGAAAAAAAAAAAAACCTAATGTCTTCTTAAATGGCTAATATCACCATAGAATTTGTTTGCAGAATGACTAGACTTTTCAATGATGAGTAAATATTTTGGTTAATGTTACATCATATTTAAATCTCCTGAATGATTTTTTTTTAACTGTCTTTGAGGAGGGAATATTTGCCACTAGCTGATTTGCCATTATGAAACCCCTTTTCAAGTTTCTATTCAGACACTCGTCGTTTAGAAAAAATATTTGAAAAGTGTATTGTTGATGATGTTAATGCTCTGACAAAGCTATAACTGAGGTTTATACTTTAGTATATTGGAAAAGTGGCATTGGGATTGAAATCTTTTCCAGTTTTACAAAAAAAAAAACAAAACACCAAACCAAAACAACAACGACGACGACGACAAAAAAACCTAAAAATTCTCCAGTACATTTATGGGCTTTTTAGTGTGAAACAATATTTATTTTGAAGTATCTTTTGTAAAGTGAACCTCTGCTTTTAAATTTGTAAAGACTTCCCCTCTTCTAAAGGGGGGGATGATTAAAAAAGCACTACCTTTTGTTGTCAAGCTGTTTTTTAGAGTCTCATTTTGTACCCTGTAATCCATTCAGAGAAATTCCCTGAAGTAGCAACCTCCCTTCCAAGGGTGCATGATCTTGTCGTACAGAAGGTGTTAATTCATTTTCCTGGCCCTTTCTCTTAACTTGTGAAGATGACAGGTATAAATGCTCGTTCTGCTGTATTTTTTGGATTAGAGACAGAAGATTTAAAACAAAAGGATTTCAAGAGAAGAGAAACATTAGCTTTCTGATGGGCCTGTGCCCTACAGGTGTTAGGAGCATCAAAATGGGGCATGGTGGACCTGCCTACATTTACATGCCCTGTACTGCCTCTCTTCCCAGCTGAACTATCAGCAGAAGGTGGGCGTCATGTACTGCAGAGCTGGGCAGAGCACTGAAGAAGAGATGTACAACAATGAATCTGCTGGCCCGGCGTTTGAGGAATTCCTTCAGCTCTTGGGAGAACGTGTTCGGCTCAAAGGATTTGAGAAGTATCGTGCACAGCTTGACACCAAAAGTAAGAAATACTTATACTCTCCTGCTAGGCTTATTTCCCTCCTGCTGCGTTGATGTTCATCTGCTAAATTGCCCATAAAACAACATTGCCATTTACTGCAGAACACTGCTGCTGAGAGGGGAGAGGAAGCCAGAGAGGGAGGATGTGGCACCAAAACAATTGAAGACTGTAATCAAAGTAGCTAGGATCGGACTGGTAAAAAAAAGAAAATCGTGTTATCGGAAGTGTTGACGGAGTAGTAGAGCCGTGGTGCAAGTCATGCAGGATGGCTTCTGGATAGTGTTGCACAGATTTCCCTATATTTAGCTGAATGTTAAGAGGGATTGAAAATTCCAGAATCTTCAAACCATCTGGTCGTAAGCTCTAGAATTTTTTATTTTCATGATCCTCGTGCTTATCTACGCAGTCAGTCTTCGTACGGTTTTCTTACTCATTTTTGTATTCTGTTAATAGGGCTTTTGTTTGCTTATTTTCTATTTTTATTGTTCAGAGTCTAATTGAATCCCTGAGAAAATAGGCTTCTTAACTTTGGTATCAATTTGGCTCCTGAAATTCGGTGATTGAAAGCACAATGATGAAGCAGGGATTTTTAGTTATGGCTCACGAACATACATAGTATATGAACATACATGTACACTCCTGTTCCCCTAGTCATTAATAAAGTAGTTAAGTTCTCAAGTATCTATTTAGGTTAGAGTAGGTTGACATCTGCTATGTGTCTGTGAGGAGGCAGTTTTAAATTTTATCTCAAAATCCATCCATGGACACCTGTGACCTGTTTTGCTTAGAGAGGGTCTTTGGGTGAGCATATCTGTACTGTAGTCTGTAGTAATCTCTCCGGTTTTCTGTACAGGAAATTAAATAAGGAGTTGAGTCATGAAAACAGAAAAGCATTCATAAACTCCACTGCAGGGAAGAATTTCCTGTTGCCATGGTTTTGCTGTTGCCAACTTGGAAACGACATGCAAGAGAGACCATTAAAGCCCATAAATAGCCTCAACTCTTAAATATTATTTTAACGTTCCATACTCTGCTTGCAACTGCATGAAATGTGGAATCTCAGTATGCCCTGAGACTCTGCTTTTCCAGAGACTCTGACATTTGCTCTATACGCTTCAGTCCTGTTGTCCCAATTTGTTGTGTTATATAAATTATTCTCACTGCAAAGAGCTATATGAAAGGGTCTGGGAAGAGAATAAAATAAGCACCCTTGTTCTTTTTTTTTTTTTTATCATATAGTATATTCATAGTTTCAGGAGTAGACTTCAGTGATTCATCAGTTGCATATAACACCCAGTGCCCATTACATCGAGTGCCCTCCTTAATGCCCATCATCCAGTTTACCCCATCCCCCCTCCCGTACCTTCCAGCAACCCTCAGTTTGTTTTCTGAGTTAAAAGTCTTTTGTGGTTTGCCTCTCTCTCTGTTTTTATCTTATTTTATTTTTCCTTCCTTTCCCCTAGATTCATCCGTTTTGTTTCTTAAGTTCCACATATGATTGCGATCGTACAGTATTTGTCTCTCTCTGACTGATTTCACTTACCGTAACACCCTCTAGTTCCATCCATGTCACTGCAGATGGCAAGAGTTCATTCTTTTTGATGGCTGACTAATATTCCATTGTATACATATATATTCATATATATATATATTCCATATTTCGTATGTATGTGTATTAGCATTCCATTGTATATATATATACCACATCTTTATCCACTCATCTGTCAATGGATATTTGGGTTCTTTCCATAGTTCAGCTATTGTGGATACTATTAACACCCTGATTCTATGCATGAGTGGCCAGATTGGAAATTGGACTGTGATTTATGCATTCACACACTCCCCGCTGCCTCTGGGTGATGAAAGGCAATATGAGAATAGCAAGAGTGAGGATCGCAAGACCATGCATAAGCAGTGTGGCATTAAGTAAGACACTAGATAAGCATTGTGCATATTTTGCCTCCAAATCCTAGTAACGGTGAAGGCTGAGGGGGACAAGCCTCGATTAGTAAACTGTCTCTTTCACAGTTCTGGAATGTTCAGCAGGAAAAGGCTCCTCTTAGCTGTGTGCCCTCCTTTAAGGCCCATGTAACCTTTCAGGGTAAAACTGAGGAGCGGAAGAGTCCATAATTTCTTTTTCTGCCCTTTCAGAATGTCAGATTTCCTCCAGGGAACAGAAGTCCAAAAGTATGTCTATTCTACAGCCCCGAAAGAGGCAGTTTGCATATTTATCTCTCTTACTTCAAGCTGACAGGATTAAAACCAGCCTCTGCATACCTCAGCAGCCTCTCCCTGGCCATGGTGCACCCAGGGATGAGAATTTGCTGTGTGTGCTAGGAGGTCATCTCACCACATTTTGTCCAACTTTATTTTGGGTCAGGAAACCCTTTCTTTCAATATAATCATTAAAATGAGAAAATGCTGGGACACCCGGGTGGCTAAGTTGGGTAAGTGTCCAACTCTGGATTTCAGCTCAGGTCTTGACCTCAGGGTTGTGAGATCGAGCCCAAGTCAGGCTCTGCGCTGGGCATGGAGCCTGCTTAGAATCGTTCTCTCCCTCTTCCTCTGCACCTCCCTCCTCTGAGAGAGAGAGAGAGAAAGCTGTCCAGTTCCGTGTTCCTAAAGGATTGTTTCCTTTACATTCAGCAGTGATTGGATGTGATTGGATCTGTGGATTTGCTTTTCATCAAATAAAAGTAGTAATTGTCAATCTTGATTTCTTAATTTTTACTGTGCCCATCTTCTGAATCATCCGGTTACACATACATTAGATCACTCACCAGCATACTATGGGTAAATGAGGCTCTATTAATTCAATTTTTTTAACTTTTTTGTCTCCCTATGCTTCCATATGGATAATTCCTCTTAATATATCTTCCAAATTCACTGTTTTTCTTTTCTTCCATAGTGTCTTAATCTGCTGTTAATGCAGTGCAATGAAATTTTCATTTCAGATATTGTCATCTTCAGGGCCAAAATTGCATTTGGTCCTCTTTTCTTATATTTCTCACTTTCTCCTCTGTAGGTTCACGTTTTCCTTTAAATACTTGAAGATATCTATGATTGCTGTTTAAAAGTTTTTGTGTGCCAGTTCTCTCATCCTTGTCATTTGAGGTCTCCATTTAACAGATTTTCTCCAGCTTTTGAGTTATATTTTACTGCTTCATGTCTCTGGTTACTTTTGATTAGAGAGTGTATATTGCGAAGGTTTTATGGTTGTCCAGATTTTGTTGTCTTCTGTAAAAGGACTGTTGAGTTTTGTTTTGGTGGACAGATACTTTACTTACAAAACAGCTTGATCTTTGTGAATCTTGTTCTTAAGCTTTATTAAAGCGTACCTAGAGCTGTTCTTTGCCCTCTAACTTAGCTCTACTCTAAGGCATGACTTTTCTTGTGTCTGAATACCCACAGATGCAGTGAGGTCTCTTTCCTGTGGCTCGTTAGAACTTGAGTGTCTTCCAGCCTATGTGAACTGTGATAATTGTTTGCTTCATAATTCTCTGCTGGTTTTTCTTTCCCTCATAGTTTTTCTGTCTTTCTTTTATTGAGGTATAATTGACATATAGCATTCTGTTAGTTTCAGGTGTAGAATGTAATGATTCAATACTTGTGTATATTGTAAATTACCTCACAGTAAGTCTAGTCAACACGTGTTGGCAAACAAGGTTACAAAATTTTTTTTCTTGGGATGAGAACTTTTAAGATCTACTCGTAGACACTTTAAGATACGCAATATAGTATTATTAACTATAGTCACTATGCTGCACACTCCCCTGATAGTTTTTCTTTGCCTGGCTTTTGGAATCTTACTCTCTGTGTGTGCAGCTTACTGTTCAGTCCAAGACTGAAGGACCCTTATGCAGAATTCTGAACCTCTCTCACTGTGGAGTTTCCTCCTCTTTGGTACTCTGCCCAGCAAGCATCAGCTACCTCGGGCTTCTTGAACTCCAGTGTGTTTTGGTTTCCCTCTTCAAAGCCATACTCTGTGCTCTTGTTCCAAAAGCACTTCCAAGTGGAAAACCTGGTGGGAATCAGAGGGTTCCTCTTCTTTGGCTCTTTTTTCCTCTGAGATCACTATCCATCCCTGCCTATTATAAAATGCCTGAAAAAATTTGTTTCAGATATTTTGTCAGTTTTCCTAGTTACTTATAACGGGAGAACAAGTCCTGTACCAAATACTCTTACGGGTGGAAGCGGAAGTTCCAGATATTTTCATGTTTGCCATCTCATGCAACTCTCACAGGCCTTGCCAGGTACACAGAATTGGCTTCTTTACATTAACGTGCCCAAGTTTAGATGGCTGGGAAGCATGAGGGAGGTAGAACAGATCCTAATGCTGAGGTTAACAACGTGTTCAGAGAAAGCATTAATGTGGAATTAAGTACAACAAACCCCAGAGCTCTGCCTCGTGGCTGTGTCCCCTTTCTCAAGCCCTTGGGCTCACATTACCCAAGCCATCTCAAGAAATGGCTCTGCTTGTTATGTATTACGATTCTATTCAGATTTTAGGAAGAATTGATGGAGTTTTTGAACCATTTCTTGTTTTTCCCAGTTTTTCATACAAAGTCCATTTTCCTGGTTCAAAAATAAGGTCTTATTCACAAACAAGCTACAGATGTGTCAGGGGTTGGAACGGTTCTAAAATGAAGACATTTTCGGTGGTGGATTTTTTTTTCTTCCTTACTTTGTCTCCTCATTTGGATGACATAACCTCTAGATAATTACCATCCTCTCACACTACAGTAAATGCAAAAATAAACTTCCCACCAAGCAATTTGTTGTTTGGAAGCGGGAGGCCACCTTCATTTTTAGCTGTGTATATGGGTGAGGGAAATCATTTCCTGGGCGAGTCTTGTTTGACAAGGCAGGACATGGGCGACTTTAGAAGCCCTTTGTAAAGCATTACTCCCCGAAGCTTTCACCTTCCTTCATTTGCTGCAGTGTTTGTGAGTGCCTGTCACTTCCCCCATTTTTCCGTAGTGTTACAAGAGCTGCTGAGATTCAGGGTCTTGGAAGAGTAACAAATTTTTTCCAAAAGAAATAAGTCTTTTATTTGGAATAAATATTTAAACTTTGATAGGGAACTGGATGAAACTAACACTGCTCAAATGCTTTTGCATATGCAAAAGTCCGTTTGGAGTTGCAGACATGGATGAGTGAAGTAAAGGATTCTGTTTTCACCTCCTTAACTCTGTGTGTTACACTGTAAGGTTTTTCCTTTGAGCATTCCTGGAATGCACCTGGCAAAGAATTTAAAGTATGTAAAGGTCCCTCTTTAAGAAAACTACCCTCTTTTACTTCCACTGTACAACATTCTAAATTCTACTCCGCCCATCCTGAGCATCTTTTGTGGGCAAGGACTTTCATATACATTATTTCATGTAATCCTCACAGCGGCGAGAATATCGATGGACAGAGAAGTGGAGTGATTTGTTTGTGGTCATTTAGCAAATGATGCTACTGTCATTCAAATTCAGATCTTACTTCCGAAATGAGAAGCCAGATAACTGCAGGTGTCTTGTCAAGTGAGTTGTTGGCAGAAAAACGTAGTGGCTGACTCCTTAGTGCCAGCCCCCACTGTCTCCTCCTTCCTCACATCTCCAAGTGTTAGAGGTTCTGAGAAGCCTCGAGTCCCAGGTGTATCCACTGGCACTGGCCTCGAGCTGATACAGTATGGGCTCACCTGTCATGGCAAAGGGCAGGACAACAAACTTTTCTTGATCCTGTCCCTGAAGTAAAGGCCACCGCTAAACATACCTTGAAAAATTATTAGTAAACATGATAGATGCCAGAGCAGTTAGAACTCTTGATTTCCCCAAATACTTCATTAGTGAGTGAGTGAAATCATACCACAAAGGCAGAAGTGTGTGTCCTTTCGAATATGTGCTGCTGTTCCAGATGTCAGTGCTTGGCCCTGGCTGTGCTTGTGGGCTCAGGGTTCTGCGTTCCCCATACCCCAAGACAAGGTTGCATGGATGGGACATCTGGGGATGGGACATCAAGGGATAGTCCCCAGAAGCCAACTGACGATTATTGTATTTCAAATTAAATAAAGGGATAAAAACGAGACTTATAAGCTATCTGATTTCATCTTGCATTTGATGTGTTCTGTAGTGGTGAGTATGTTTAATTAAGGGAGCTTAAGCTTTCTTCATTCTGTTGACTTTATTTAGCCTACATGCATTTAGTTAATGAGATTACTTTTCTCTTGTGTTCATAAATATTTAAAACCAGGAACTTTCCTGAAATCAAATTGCATAGGTTTGTTTGCCTTCATCGAGCTTTTCTTAACTCTGATACATCTTCAGTGATTGAGAAATGGTTGTTATAACAGTCTGATTACTTGCCCTCATTCAGATTTGTACACAGACACCTTTTTAACCAAGCTTTAGACTACGGTGAAGTCAAGGTGTTGAGTCTACACGAGCAGTCAAGGGTGATTATGACACTGACTGTCTCTGAAACTGCTCTACAAACTCATTAACCAGTTCATACCATCCTCAATCAAAATGCTTAATGTAGGATGTGATCGTGTGTTTTACACTTTTTCAAAGCAGCTGAGAACAATACTGTTACCATTCCTCAATTATTCAGTACTGCCTGTCATCTTCATTGAATATTAGAAATTTTACTTTCTCTGACTTTATTAGTGGGTGTCCGTCACTTGCGGGTAGTATGATTTGGAGACAGATCATGTGATTATCAAGATGACCCATAAGATGCCTGAATTTACTTTTTAACTTTTAAAGCCCCTTGACAAGTATGAAGGAGCATTATCTTCCTTTCTCCCCTCTTCTCAAAGCATATTTCCCTTTAGAAATTTTTTAATATATATTCTCTTCAGCCAGAGAAAAAAGGATTTTTGTCACTTTCATTTTCCTGATTGTCATGCTATTAAATTTTTCATGGTTTCAGGGTTTCAAGGTCGCTAAAAATGCCACAATAGCAACATTGGATGCTTTATTTTTAAGAAAATATAACAACATTCATTTTCCATGCTCTCTGATAAAGTTTAACAATTCTGGTATGTATATAGTATTTTCAGGATTTTGGAATTCCTTCCTTCTCAGAAAGGAAAATGTCATTTTTTTGGCCCTCATTTCACCTCTGAAACTTTTGCAACTATTTAAACTGTCTAAAATTATCAGCAAAACTTGGGGATTTCCAGAAGTCTCCAGAAAAAGGCTGGTCAAGCTGCGTTCATGACATAAATGAGGCATGCAGAAAAGATAGCAAAAATGGGCCAGAAGTAGAAAAGCAGATGACCTTCCGCATTGTCTTCCACATCAGCTATCTTCTCTGGCAGTAATCCTTTTAGAATTAGACAGACATAAAAAGCGGAATGTAATTCATGAATACTAGATGACAGTCTCTTTTCTAGTTCATTAATTTTGCTCAAAATTGACTTGAAACACATGTAAGTACACGTCAAAGCTGACACATTCACTTTAAGGTTTTAAAATGTACTAATCAGTTCAAGAGTTATTTATAGCAGGAGTCCTTAACAGTAGATAGGTTCTTCATACTCAAGATCCATCTTAGCTAGTTCAATTATTTATTATAGTGATTTGTAGTTTTTTGTGTTGGTGGTCATTAGGACTTAGAAGATATTTTTTCTTGGAAAGTTATATGTTGGTCCCTATTTTTACAATGTTAGAAGAGTAGTCTGTGCTTTATTTCACTTTTATCTTGCTTCTAATTCTAGCCCTTTGCATTTAACGTTAGCTTCAAAAATTAAGGTCCTCTGAGAAGCTTGAGGTTGAAATTCCAGGCTCTACAACATTCTTGCAAGTCTGTCTTCGAGGCACCGGGGTGGTAGTCTATTCTTGGAGCAGCGCCTAAGGGCAGTGGAGCTGCTGCGTTACAGTCGCCCTGCGGGTGTTTATTAAAATAGATTCCTTCACCCAGCCCCATACCCACGGAGCAGGATTTCTGGGGGTGGTGCATGGGAATCTGCCTTTTAAACTCACTCCCCAGATGCTACTGTACATGCTAAATTTGAGAACTACTGCCTCCTGGTATATGCCAGGGGCTCTGTCTTGCAGCTTCTCTAAAATGCAGTTGAGCATTTTGGTCCTCAGCAGTATGGTTGATGGAGGCTTGAGTTTACCCAGGATGAACACAGTTCTGTCATTTTGCAGTCAATGCGTCCAGGGCCTTTAAGACTAAAGATGCTCCCTTTTGATTGGACAGTTAATACTTATTTCTCTGGTTTCCAGTTATTTGTGGGCAATTGAGTTGTTAATGATTAAGTGGGAAGGGGTTGCTGTTGACTTAAGGAAGGTGAGAGCAGAATGGTCTTAAAACATTGTTGGACATTGCTAGAATACCTTTGTTGTTCAGTTTTACAGTCTTGGTAACTCTCCATCTGTTTCTTAAGAACAGAACATTTCTCTTGCTTAAATGAGAAGTATTGGAAAAGATGTTCTTCGACTGATGTTTGGGTAGAATTCAGGGGCGTGTAAACGTGGATGGGAAATAATTTTACCTTTATTTTCACTGATCCCCTAAAACTTAGCACTTTCTTAATAATTGAAGGTAACAAACTCTAATTGTTTAAGTTCTACCTATAATTTTATTGCAAGTAGAAAGCATAGGTATTTTTATACTGTATTTTTTTTGGAGACTCTTTAAAATATTACTTATGTACATCACTACTTCAGAGACATAGTAGTTACTAGATCAATTGCTAAAACTTTTTAGAGAAATCTAGTATCATTTTAAAAGTATTTTTGATAACTATTTTGCTGTATAATAGATTTCTGTTGTAATCATATATATTTTATACATTTACAAATACTATTCTGACAAGGGACCCATAGGCTTCACGTGACTACCAAAGGGAATCAGATACAAAAAATGGGTTAAGTACACCAATGCTCAGGCCCTTGGGTGGCTCAGTCAGTTTAGTGGCTGCCTTCAGCTCAGGTCATGATCCCAGACCCTAGGATCCAGCCCCGCATCAGGCTGCCTGCTCCACAGGGAGTCTGCTTCACCCTCTACCTGCCGCTCCCCCTTGCTTGTGCTTGCTCTCTCTTTCTCTTTGACAAATAAATAAATTAAATTAAATTTAAAAAGAAAACACTGATACTAGATCTTATTCTAACACCTTTTCATTCTAAACCATTTCCTTTTTTTTTTCTAAGACATTTTCCGTAAGTGAACTGTTTTTCCTATTACAGTCATCTCGTCATTATATATATATTTTTCACTGTAGCTGACTCCACTGGAACCCATTCTCTGTACACAACATACAAAGACTATGAAATCATGTTCCATGTTTCCACCATGCTGCCGTACACGCCGAACAACAAGCAGCAGGTAAGAGACCGACCGGGCGTTGCTGTGTTTCCTCACCCTCGTTCATCTCCTCCAGAAGCCCGAGTGGCAAGTTTGTAAAATCTTAAACCAGAATTTAATGTTGCACCTGTCACCACAGCAGGAAGCTTTGTACTTTGCGGAAATAACGAATAGCAAATGAGCTGAAAACAAATGAAGAGACACAAATTCTAGGTTAACAGCCAGCTGGATGGCTTTGTGAATTAATCACTTGCTTTTCACCCGCGGGGACGGAGGTTTTCATGGAATCTGAAGAGAACAACTTGAAATCATGGTGATTAGGTGACCCTGCAGGGTTGCAGAGACCATGTATGAGTGGGTGGAATTCCATCTCAAGAGGCCAAGGTACAAAGTAGGAAAGTACTGATGTGTCATTGCAGATTTCAGAGGAGGTTTGGTACCCTACCTGGGAGCAAAACCAAAATAAATGTCAATGAGATCTCAGAAAAAGGTATTTTCTTAACCTTAATCAGGAGACCACAAAGAAGATAAAAAACAATTACCTTTGTATACATTATACACAGTTTCTTTTTAAAAAGATCTAAAAGCACAATGTCTATTACTAAAATGTGGTGGTTGACATAGGAAATGAAGAAACCTAGAAGTGGCAGATTGTCACGGAGCAAAAGGGAAACGGGCAGTATTGTTTTAGAAAGTATGTGGTTATTGCTGTTTTTAAAAAATATGTCAAAATAAATGATACCAAACTGACATTTAAAAGAGCTGGAGAGCAAACACCTTCTCCTTTCGATAGCAGTTATAAACACAAGCCGTCCAGAATTACTTCTGACCTTAAAATGGATCTAGATTTTGTTATTGTCAACTGTTGTGCTAACAGAACACAGGCCAGCTGCAGAATGAATCACATCCTCTCTCCCAGAATTTAACCAAACAGAGATCTAATCGAACACTTCATCACTGCAGGTTTGATTAAATCACAAATCGAGGTAATGAAATTTTGCTTCTTATAATTACCAAAGGAATCAAAGAGAGGAGGCAAAGCAGTGAATCACCTATAAATCTGAAATAAATCTATTTAGAATAAATTCTATGATCTTGAATTTGATAGCAGTTTTTTAATGCAAAGTCCAAGTTCCAGATTACCCAAAGAGGAAAACATGATGGTAAGGAAAATGTACTTTTCTTATTCTGACCAGTAAGTAGACAAAAAATTTCAGGATGTTCACAAGTGATGTTTAAAGGATTATTCTTTCTACCTGATTACTCAGCAGAGAAAGTAAGATATATGAAAGGATAAAAAATTAGTTAACAAGATTCAGTTACTTGTTTATTTCTCCTAAATGAGTTGAAGTGTGTTGAGCAGCATTAGTTGGTATTTAAATAGACAGCTATCCAAGTTATTTAATTTGGAGGCGCAGTCAAGGCAAAAGTGTTATTATGGTCCTAAATCAGAGTGAAAGAATAGTTGGTACTGCTACATCTTAAGAAATTTTAATTCTCTACCTAGAGAATTTATTTCTTTTATGTAGATCACTTTAGGCTTAGAAAAAACAAACAGAACATAGCTTTTAAAATCTTGTGGCAGGAATTTATTTATAAATAGTGTCTTTCATTATATATAATGTGAGATGGGTAAGTGGATTTATTTCTGTTTGGGTCCTTTACTAAGACTTTAGTGTTACATATCAAGCAAGAAGAAAGAATGACATTGCATCAAAAAGACAATGACATCATTGTATGTATACATCAATGATGTAATACATAGACAAATTGCATTTTCTTTTTTTTGGCATGCCCAAGATCCTGAGTAGATTAATAATGTTTAATAATGGGTAAGTTCTTTATAGCAATCAGTACAGACCAGCCTTTATTTCTGTAACATTCAATAATGTATCATGTTTAGAAATGAAAATAAATGGCCTCATTAGAAGATAATTTTGGGATGCTTTGAAACGGGAGATAAACCATAAGAGACTCTTAATCTCAGGAAACAACCTGAGGGTTGCTTGAGGGTGAGGGGGAAGAGAGGGCGGCTGGGTGATGGACCATTGCGGAGGGTATGTGCTAAGGTGAATGCTGTGAATTGTGTAAGACTGATGAATCACAGACCTGTACCCCTGGGGAAAATAATACATTATGTGTTAATAATAAAAAAAGTACATTTCTGGAACATTCTAACTCCCAATTCTCATCCCTAATCTAAAAGGCTACTGTTTCTCCCAGCTGGCAGCCAATACTAAATCATTGATTTTACTGGTATGTAATTTGTGTAGGTTAAAGTCACTGGAGAATTTAAAAAAAAAAAAAAAAGTTTTACAAATGTAAGCCTATACCTTATAGATAGTTGATATAAATTGTATATTTTGTTATTTTTCTCCTTGACAGAACCTCTATATAATGAATGAGAAATGCAAATTTGTTCAACTTTTTTTTCATACTGCTTAATTAAACTATCTAATAAACCCCTCTGACAGAACCGCTGACCTAACCTGACTTGGGGTGCCTGAATTTGAAAGCCACCTTTCCAGAATGCTGTTGAATGTGAAACAGAAGGTGGCCTTAAGCAGCTTCCACTGTAATTAAAAAAAGCTGCTTCAACTTGAAATTTAACCCACTTTAGAAATATTAGGAATGTCTGCATTCCCAGCTGGTAGGTAATACAGAAAGCATCTTCGAAAACACCTTAGCCACATTTCTTTAAATGGAGTGAATTCAACCAGAACATAAATTGCATTGTAATTACTTCAGCCATTCTCTTCTCTAACACATCTTCCCTATGGCAAGTTTCTTTCTTATGTGAAAATGGAACAAAACTGTTGTTATGGAAACAGAATTTGGAGAGGCTGGAACTTGGCATAATATGCCAGATATTGGTTTGGTCCTGAATGGGCTCTATATTTTATGCAAATTTCAGAATATTCATTTCTGTATTCTTCCTGGGAGGGATTAAGACAGACTAAAATATTGACAGCAACTGTGTCGATTACCTCCCTTAATATGTCCTGATTAATAATAAATGTTTTAAATACAGTTACAAAAGGGAATTGGGAGGAAAATGCAGAGTGTCGTCATTTGTGTTGTTTGCTTATTTTTTCTTTTAGCTCCTACGGAAGCGGCACATTGGAAATGATATTGTCACAATTGTTTTCCAAGAGCCGGGAGCACAGCCGTTCAGCCCCAAAAACATCCGCTCTCACTTCCAGCACGTGTTCGTCATCGTGCGTGTCCACAACCCCTGCACTGACGGGGTCTGTTACAGGTACTGGCACCACGGCTGTGGCTGCATGGGTGTTGGGTGGCGCTTGCACCGAGGGCCCCCTCCCGCTCCGCTTTCTCAAGTGGCAGTGGGAAGTCCATTAATACTTACTTTTGTCTTTAAACTGTGCGTGTAGATGGCTGAAGTCACATGAAGATGTCACCTGACGGTGTTGACATTGCCCAGACACGTTGGCTAGACACCTGCTGTTTCCATTTGTACCTGTTCCTTAGGTGGTGTCCTTCATCCATACCATCTGGTCACCAACTAATTACTCATACTGCTAATTATACTTTGCTTTTGGTGTGGCAAGAGCAGAGAATGATGATCATAATAAGTAGAAAAGTTTTAATTATTATTATTTAAAAAGCTCAGACCGTTGCTCAGGACCGATTTGATTCATGCTGACATTTCTGACTGCCATCTTGGAGGCATTTCTCAGCCTTAGTAAGCCCGTGATGGAGTTGTTCCCGTGCTCCTTGTTGACTTGGTCTCATGAGTATCAGAATTCAGGCGTCTCTGCAAGAGGCCTTTGAATTGCTGGGTTGATGTGGGCAGAGTACCAAGAAGATATGGAAGGCTGTTCTGGCATTAACAAGATGTTTCTAATATGAATCTGTCCTTTTAAAGTATGGATTTTTATCCTGTCTTCCTATCCCTAAAATTTGGAAGATTAGGCTTTGTTAATTTGGGGTATTTATTTTTGAATTAATACAGCCACCTACCCAGAAGCTGGCCCACGCAGACTGATAACTGGTTTGTTGTGAGCTCCACACCCGTCTAATTCTAGGTGTCAGGCGGGTTAATTGCAGAAGTTGAGCAAGTTTCTGGGCATGAAACAAATAAAGGTTCCTGCGGACTCCTGCAAGCCGCCACCTTCCCTGCACCTGTCCCATGTACGTGTTGGCCTCTGGTGATAAGCCCAGCACAATGCTCGGCGCTTGATGTGGGGTACCTCATTTAATTTTGAAAACCCATGCCTTAGGTACTGTTTTTTAAAAATCCCCATTTTCAGATGAGGGAGTTTAAGCAGTGGGACTAGGTAGTTAGATTGTAATGCACTAAGTCTGATTCCACAGCAGGGCCCTTCACTGTTCTGTGTGCTGACTCGCTCCCAGGCCCTGTGAAGCGTGGGTCCTTGCTGCCCTGGCTGCTAACACAAAGGCTTTTCCAGAACTCTAGGTGAAGGGGTGGAAACTCCAACAAAAGAGGCCTAGATCTGCAGCCTTTTCCTGGGAAAATGGTCCCTGAAGGCTGCGTGTTTAGGTGTGCAGAACATTTGACTCTAACTGGGAGGGATATCTCTTCCCATTTAGAAAATACCCCCAAACAACTGAAACACTCCTCGTGCTGATTCGTGCTGGGGATTTCATACAGCTTTGGTAGAAATCAAATCCCTTTTTGATTGGTCACTACCATGTTTGGGAGTAGAAGGCTGTGCAGTTTGTTTTAGAGAGAGATTCTTCTTTAAAAGCCATTGTCTAAATAAAGTGCTGTTACATAGAAATGTATAGCATAGAAATGCAAGCCATATGTTAATTTATATTTTTTAATGGCCATATTTTTTAAGGTAACAAGAAATGGGTAAAATTAATTTTAGCAATATGTTTTGACCCAGGAATATATTTTATTTACCTGCTATATCCAAATGTTATTATTTCAACAGGTGATTTTGAAGTTTTAAAAATTATTGGCCTATTTTACTTATTTTTGGACTAAGACTCTGGAATCTGGAGTCTGTTTTAGACTTACAGCTCGTCTCAGTAAGGATGCTTGATTTTCATTGGAAGTAATCTGTGTTGAGATTTCATAAAATTTGTAACTGGAAAAGTAGATTCGTATACCCAGATTTTCCAGACATCCTTTTTCAAAGCTTTCGAATAACTGAGTTGAATGTCACTTTTAAAAATATAATGTAACTTCCTACTCCTTGGTCACAGTAGCCACATTTCAAGTGCTCAGTAGCCTGCACGTGGCCAGTGCAAGTCTAAACAGACGGATCGGGAAGAAAGTGTCTCCCAGCCCTGTTCACACTTTGCTAGGTGACGAAGTGAGGTCTGTCTTACTCTTTTATGTCCCACCTACAACCTCACCTTGAAAATCATGCTTTTTTGCTGCCTTTCTTATTTTTAATCTGTTGCCTGGAGAGCCAGTCTTCTTAACCCCACCATGCCATGTGATGCTGGACCCTTTGTGGGAGGACACTGGCCTCCCTGGGTCATGCCACATGAGCTAGTCTGGGATTTCCTAGTTGTCAAGCTTGTTTGGGGACCCAGCACACTGCTTTGTAAACTGGGAATGTGGGTCCTCTGTAAACCCAAGAGAACATACCAGTTTGGAACATCACTAAAAGAAATCACAAGAAACTAAAGTAGTGATCTTCTGTTGTAAACTTTACATGTATTAATTGTTCTCAGTCCCTCTCAAACAGGGGTTGGCATGTTTCCTGGGGTGTGTGGTGACATCAGATGTTTAAAGTCTCAGAAGAGGGCAGTTTTTTGTAGTTAATGCTTGGGAGAAAGCGTGTGAAGGGATTCATGTTCTGATGAAAATAAATGGTCATGAGGTGCCTGGGTGGCTCAGTTGGTAAAGCAGCTGACTCTTGATTCAGCTCAGGGCATGATCTCAGAATCCTAGGATCGAGCCCCGTGTTGGGCTCACACTCAGTGGGGAGTTTGCTTGGGATTTTCTCCCTCCTGCTCCCTCTGCTCCTCCCCTAGTTAAAGTGCATCCAAGTCCTTGCTCTCTCCTTCTCTAAAATAAGTAATCTTTAGGAAAAAAAAAGAAAAAAGAAAACTCAGAAAGAAAAGAAATGTATTATGAAGCACAATAGAAAATTTGTATAAATTTTAAGATAAAACATGGGTCTTCCAAAGAATTTCTGTACATATGAGTTTGTCTCATACTCCATCCACTCCCCAGACTACTAGGGATACGAATTTATGGGCCTCTTTTATTAGAGGTACTTTGGTAGAAAAGTTTAGTGCTGCATTAATCATACTAAATTAGATTTAAATCTAATTTAACTCTATTTCTGAGTGATAGAGTGATTCAGATGCTTTTTATCATTGAAAATCTCTTGTTCCGAACTTTCCGCCCTATGAACATTCACATTTATTTATTGACATCTACTTGGTGCCTGTAATGAGGAAAGTGCAAAAGTTGTTTTCTCAAAAGAGCTTCTTGCTGTATTCAGGTAGGAAAGTGTGGGGTCAGTACAGGCTGAAATTATAAGGAACATTTAACTGAGAAAATGGGGTTTGGCGTGTGTTTTAAAGCACCAATGGATGAAATTCAGTGGGGAAAAGAGAAACAGTTCTAGGAGTGGCCAGCATTACATACAGAAGCATAGACACAGGAGGGGGTATAGAAGGTACAGTAAGAAGGCTGCTCTAGTAGTTGGGGTTACTGGGCGGTGGAGGCCCTTGAATGCTAGGTTGTCTAGTAGCACAGTATAAATGGAGTTCTAGGGAAATTCACCCAGTGTCACCATGCAAGGTAATTTGTATACAAAAAGGCAAATTTTGAGCTCATTGCTGTTGTTCATTGATTTTTTCCCTGTTCTTTACAGTCCTTATCGCATAGTATATGTGCTAGACACTATTTTAGGCCTTGGGCTGCCTCAGGTAAGCCAAGAGAGAAAAATCCCTGTGGTGGATATGGAGAAGAGGTCCTGTTATCTCCCCAGGGATTGAAAAGTTTATAATAGGAAAAACTGTCTATTTCAAACTAATTTCAGAGGCCAGTTAACTTTGAACAGTAGACATAGCCAAGAACTCAGAAATGAATCGCTAAGTCTGTACTATGCCCATACCTGTTAAGAGAGTCCTCTGGTCTCTTTATTTTGTTTGGTATCATCGTACTGAGCTTAATTGTCTGGTCCTGCTTGATAGAGCAGGTTAGAAGCAATAAATCAAAAAGATGAGGAACTGTTCAGTGGCAAGAATGCACCGAAAACATCAATAAGTGATTACTAATAAGAGAGATGCAGGAAAATTATTCAGATCAGTGATACAAAGCTAATAAGCATAGCAGTCTGGGGTCATTTGGTTTGAGAACAAAGGACCAATTATACTTCATTCACCCCTGGGGCCTCACTTTGTAAAAACTCAGTATAAAATGATTTTCAACATATTTTTAGCAACCAGTGAATTAGGAGATCCAGGCATTGATCTTCAGAGGTTGCAGATAGCACAAAAAGAGACAAACATGTGTGTCATAAAGGAAGGGCACAACCCCACTTATGAATTGGTCTTGTTCCCTATGCCCCCAACATTGAACCTGAATCTGATCAAACTTCTAGAGAAGCCAATGTACAGGAAATACAAAAGACAGAAGAACATGCCCATATTCAGTAAAATTCAGGCATCATGCAACTCTATGTGATAAATAGCCCAATTTCCTAACACATAAATGTAAGAAATAAAACAGAACGTAAGTAGAGAGGAATGAACAGATAAAAAAAAATTAATATAAAATTAATTAAAATATGTGAGTCTAACTTGAATTCATTTTAGATAAAAAGATTTAAAACATTTTTTTAATTTAATTTTTTTTCAGTGTTCCAGAATTCATTGTTCATGCACCATACCCAGTGCTCCATGCAATACGTGCCCTCCATAAAATTTTAAAGCATCTTCTGGAGCGCCTGGTGGCTCAGTGGGCTAAAGCCTTTGCCTTCAGCTCAGGTCATGATCCCAGGATCCTGGGATCAAGCCCCACATCGGGCTCTCTGCTTGGTGGGGAGCCTGCTTCTCCATCTCTCTCTGCCTGCCTCTCTGCCTACATGTGATCTCTGTCTGTCAAATAGATAAATCTTTTTAAAAAATGTTAAAACACCTTCAACAACTGAAAATTGGAAGATTGACTCACTGTGAAATTAAATAATTATTACAATTTTAAAACTAGTGTGGTAATAAGTGGTTATAATAATAACCTGAGTCTTCAAAACAAGTGTTAAATTGTGTTCAGTAACCATGTTTAGAGAGGTAGAAATGTATGTTTCTTCTCTGAGAAAGATTTCCATATTCAGAGGTTAAAATACAATAAGTGTTGAAAGGAGACAGTAGGATATAGTCCAAAAACCACTGGGAATCAGACCAGACTGTTAAACCTCTCAGATCCTAAATTTCCCTTTCTATGCAGTGGAAGGTTGCTTGACATCTACTTAAAAGCCCATAAGTAAAGTATCTAGTTGTAGGCAGGCAGTGTGCTGTATGCATAGTAAATGTGCACGCCCTTCTTTTCTGGAATAAAAGTAAATAAATATGCAGGCTTTAGCTCAGAGGAACAATTCGAAGTGGGTCAAGTGGTAGACATTTCTTTCAGAAAGTGTTCAAAGCCTCGTCGGCATCCCTGTTGTCCAGTGTTGCCAACCTTTTTTAAGACAAAAAGCGAAATATGTCACTCTCGGTGCTTCAGACCATTTGGGAAAAGCTCAGCCTCCCTAGTGTTCAGCCTCCTGCATGAGGTCCTTCGGGCCCAGCCTTTCCACTCTCAGCCTCCACTGGGGCTTCTGCCGATTCTCCTCCACACCCCTACTCCCAGAGCCGCATGGAGCTCCTTATAGCTCCCAGAACATACCGGGCCCTGGCCCTCTTCTCTGCATATGCTGCTTTCCAGGCAGAAAGGCCTCTTCTTACACACCCCACCCCTCCTTTAGCTGATGAATTCCTGCTTTTCTTTTCTTGGGGAGGGCTCTCCTGACCTCCCAGGACTAGGTAAATTGCCCTTCCTAAGTGTTTCCAGTAGAACCCCACACCTCCCACAAGAGCACCCAGACCTCTGGATGCAGCCCCGTGAGACCTGGAGCTTCTGGAGGCCCAAGCCTGTGACAGTAGTGCCTGCCTTACAGCAGGTGCTCTGTGTGCATCAGTGAATGAGTACTAGTAGAGGCCAAGAGCCCCCCAGGGAGAGGGCAATGGGCACACATTTGTTTTGCTGCTGATCCTTCTTGTCCTTGCCCCGGATCTGCTTTCTCAGAAAGCTCCCCAAGCTGACAATCTGATCCAGCCCCCAAGAAGGGGAAGCCTCCCCTACCGTTCTGACGCCGAGTCCCCGTCCTTCTAAATTTGGGGTTGGAATTGTTTATTACCATTTCCGTGGTGCTTCAGAAATTCAAGCATTGTCGTCTTCTCACTTTTTTTTTTTCCATTGGGACATCTGTTGGGATATCTCTGGAACATTCCCATGTATCAACTTGAAACTGGCTTTGGGTATCAAAATCTGCTACTTTATCTAAGGTCACTGATGCCATCAAATGCTACAAAGCCCAGCCTAATGGTGGTCTCTTCAGCTCTGTGACTCTTGTGGATGGTGTCTTGTGTAAGCATCTCAAGAGTGGGGTGTTCAAAAATGTTCCTTCAGAAGGAACAGCGTGGTCTTGTCATAGAGCACACTGCTGTCCATCCAGAAGCTCAGATTCCAATCCTGGATCTCTGTAACAGGCTCTGGGCACATCATTTTACTTCTCAGAGTCTGTTTCCTGGATAAGTGGAAAAATTCGTACCAGCCATTCAAATGGAGGTTCAGGGCTATGCCACATGTCAGTAAAGCAGGATACTTTCCTAGTCCTTGAGTTGTACTCCCAAGACTTGCGGGGACAGAAGATGTTTTTGTGTTAAAACGAGCACAAATATTCCTCAGTAGAATGCAAAATCAAGATGACTTAAGAAGAAACTCAAGATTTTATTGGCAGAATTTGAGGAACACTGAATTCTCCATGTTCTTTTCTGGTGCTAACTTTCCATAATTGCTTCAGTCTCTGAGCGTCCGTCTGCTGGATAACTCTCCTGGTAGAATATCCAATCCTCAGCCCTGCCGAGTACATCCGGAGTGGCTAGGATTATAAAGAATGTATAATTTCTTAGGAGATACAGTACTGCATATGAGGCTAACAGAAGTGTGTCTAAGCAGAAGCCCTTTGGAATCTGCTTTTAGAAATAGCAAGAACCATTTATAATTACTACATCTTTAAGGATCTATATATAGCAAACTGAAGTTCTAGAAAGCCTTCTTATAAGGCAAAAATATTCGCTCTTCTGAACTTAAAGCAGGCATTATTAGCAGGAGTTCAGAATGTGTGGCATCTAAATCAATGTGCTTTTAACCTTGTAGAAAACCTTGAAGTTATATTAACCCAGAACAAGACCTTTTGTTTGAAAAAAAGCATCCCTGGGCTGCTTCCTCCTCCTCTTCTGCAAGGGTTCTAGTTCTAATGATGCGAAACTGATTTTAGCATCTGTATCGTTTACCTCCCTACCATGATGAATCATTGATAATTATATGTTGAGGCTTCGTTTTTTTCCCCTCATAGTTCATTCTAGAGGCTTCTAATTATTGTTGGGTTTTCAATATATGTTTGTCTAAAGTTCTAACAGTTAATAAATAGATCTGTAGAGAGCCAGTGAGTTAAGGGGCAAGCGGGTAGATGATGCTCATCTTGGCACCTCCGGTAAGCATTTTCCTCTTGTATTTAAAAGAAAATCACAGGGGCACCTGGGTGGCTCAGTGGGTTAAGCCGCTGCCTTCGGCTCACGTCATGATCTCAGGGTCCTGGGATCGAGTCCCACATCGGGCTCTCTGCTCAGCAGGGAGCCTGCTTCCCTCTCTCTCTCTCTGCCTGCCTCTCTATCTACTTGTGATTTCTCTCTGTCAAATAAATAAATAAAATTTAAAAAAAAAAAAAATAAAAGAAAATCACAGCTGCTTCTTGAGAAAGAATAACAATTTGAAGTGAAATTAACAAGAAAAGGAATTGCCAATTTAAAAATGAGTGTTTCTGGATCCTTATAGGATTCCTCTTTAGAAAAGCTAGCATATCTGGATTTTAGCATCTTTTGCTTGACTTTTTAAGGGAGAAAAAAAAAAAAGGATCAAATTAAAATTATACAGCTGTCAGCATTCAAGCCAGACAGCTCACAACAGACAAGAAAAATTGCCTTTCTAATACTGGTGTAATTAGGCTGTAATGCATATGGAGGTTTCTGTGAATTCTTATCTCCAGTTAGAAAATGGAGTGTTGCTTGCCACCTTTTTTCACCATGAAGCCACTCTAGATAATCTTTTTTTTTTTTTTAATAAAGTTTTGAAAACCAACAAATAGGCCATTCCATGGCATCTTCAGACAAAATAGGTAACTTAAGACCTGGGTTTCCTGATTTTTATTTATTTATCCTATTTTCATGACAAATAATCCTTTTTTGAAAAGCAAAGCTAAATATCTTAAGCCCTTTTTAAGCAGAGCAAAAATAGTAATGAAGTCAAGGTCTTCAATTTATTTTGAAAGATACACACTCTCTGATTCACTTTTCCCTTCTGGAAATTCAGAAAAATATTTTTGTATATCTTCTCTAATACTTAGTACAATTGCATAATAGACTCACTTTTAAATAATTAGGTAATTTGAAAAGAGGGACATTCAGTCTGTTAGACTCATCATTTCTAGCCCTCTCAAAGTCCACTGAGGTCCTAGAATGAGGTCTTAGAACATGACAGAAAACACACAACCTTTCTGTTTCTATTTAACTTTTGTTGTTACTGTTTTAGGAAAAACTTTTTTTCTTTGTTGAGATGAAAAATAATAGGCTATTGCAGATGCTCATATGGTCTTTATCTTAGTCCCAGTTTTAACAGTATTATGCAGAAAAATGACTGGGTCAGGCTTTCTCAAATTAATCTTGCTTGGAGGAAAAGGAAAAGGGAAATATTTCCTCACAAACAAGTTGTCAGAATCAAATACCAGATGTAGAGAATGTGGATCAAAGAATAGCTCAGTTTAATACTATGATTTTTTTTAAATTTTTTTATTTTTTATAAACATATAATATATTTTTATCCCCAGGGGTACAGGTCTGTGAATCGCCAGGTTTACACACTTCACAGCACTCACCATAGCACATACCCTCCCCAGTGTCCATAACCCCACCCCCCTTCTCCCAACCTCCCTCCCCCCAGCAACCCTCAGTTTCTTTTGTGAGATTAAGAGTCACTTATGTTTTGTCTCCCTCCCAATCCCATCTTGTTTCATTTATTCTTCTCCTACCCCCTTAACCCCCCATGTTGCGTCACCACTTCCTCATATCAGGGAGTAATACTATGATTGTAAAGCACGATTGCTATTACTATAAAAACCATAATCATTTTAATACTGCAATTTCAATTTTCATTTTAAAATTATGCTTTTTGGTCTGGTTGCATAGGCCAACAAATAATATTTTAAATTAAAAAAAAATTTTTTTTTTAAATTTAATCCATAGCTTTCATGACATGCATCTTGGGATATTTTCATTATAGACTGTCTGCGCATAGGCATCATAATCTAAAATGGAGACCACATTTGTATTCTTAAGAAATCTATGCTTATTCTAAAAGGTTATGCTGATTATAGTAACCCATGCTTGGAAATAATCAGTAGGTATTTAAAGGTAAAATATTACAGTACACATTTTTCCCTCATGGAGTTATGGTTGGTTTACTATCCATTAATGTAAGGATGCTTTTTGGGGTTTCTTGGACTAAAAAAAAAAAAAAAAAAAAAAAATTATACAAATAGAAATTTCTATTATTTCTTGTGAGACAGGTCTTCTTCTTTGAGAATGTGTATTTTGTTCTCATGCTATGAGACCGAGAACTCCTGACGCTCCACTTTTTCACCTTTGCTCTGTCTCGTAGTGTGGCTGTCACCAGGTCCAGAGACGTGCCTTCCTTTGGACCTCCCATCCCCAAAGGGGTCACTTTCCCTAAGTCAAATGTGTTCAGGGACTTCCTTTTGGCCAAAGTGATTAACGCAGAAAATGCTGCTCATAAATCAGAAAAGTTTCGGGCCATGGCCACTCGGACCCGCCAGGAATACCTGAAAGATCTGGCAGAGAAGAATGTCACCAACACCCCTATTGACCCATCTGGCAAGTTCCCATTCATCTCTCTGGCCTCCAAGAAGAAGGAGAAGTCTAAACCGTATCCAGGAGCTGAGCTCAGTAGCATGGGGGCCATCGTGTGGGCCGTCCGGGCCAAGGACTACAACAAGGCCATGGAAATGGACTGCCTGTTAGGGGTGTCCAATGAGTTCATCGTTCTCATTGAGCAGGAAACCAAGAGTGTGGTTTTCAACTGTTCCTGCAGAGATGTGATAGGGTGGACCTCAACTGACACCAGCCTCAAAATCTTCTACGAGCGAGGAGAATGCGTTTCAGTGGAAAGTTTAATTAATAACGAGGACATTAAAGAGATCGTCAAAAGGTTGCAGGTGAGTATTTTCTTTCCACTTACCCACATTCCATTTCACTTTCCTGAAGCTTTCAGTACAGACCAGAAGCAAGTTCCTGAAGCTGGTGCAATTTTATTAGCTCTTCTGGAAACTCCCTTGATGATGTGAAGCAACCCAGAGTTTCTGTCACTCGTTTTCCATCCTTTTCCGAAAGGAAAAGTAGAGCAAGTGGGAGAAGACACGCCGGCTGTGCATGTGTGCTGGAAACCACTTGCACGTGACCTGATCCTACTACCCTGATGGCTGATGGGGTGGTCCAGCAGGTCTGCCTTGGCTGTCGAGGGACGCTGTTCAGTTGAGCATCTGCTGCCCTGAATTTTCTAAGGGCGAAGTGAGTAGCAGAATACGGTCTCTGTTGGCTGCCAGCTCCCCGTGGGTTCTCTGTTAGAGGTTTCCTTGTAAGCTCAGCAAAGCCATTGAGTCTTTGGACACAAAAAGTATGTTCTTTTTGGCCTGATGAATGGAGGTCAGTGAAGGGGAAGTAACTGGTCGCTCGTCAGCTGGCGTTACAGTATTCGCAATGACCCCACAGGCGGTGTTTCTCCAGCATCCTGCCCAGCACTCAACACCCCATGGCGTTAAACTGTGCTCCCTTTTGTTTCCTTGTTCAGTTTGTATCCAAAGGTTGCGAATCGGTGGAGATGACTCTGCGGAGGAACGGGCTGGGGCAGCTTGGCTTCCACGTCAACTACGAGGGCATCGTGGCAGACGTGGAGCCCTACGGCTACGCCTGGCAGGCGGGGCTGAGGCAGGGCAGCCGGTTGGTGGAGATCTGCAAGGTGGCGGTGGCCACCCTGAGCCACGAGCAGATGATCGATCTCCTGAGAACATCTGTCACGGTGAAGGTCGTCATCATCCCCCCGCACGATGACTGCACCCCGCGGAGGTAGGTCTGAGTTGGCAGCTGGGAACCAGGCCATCCAAGGCCAGGTTTGTGTGCCATAGAGAACATCTCCTGCTGGGCGGGGAGAAGGGTGCTGTGCGGTGTCCCGGGTCACACACAGTGCTCAGAGTTCCATCCACGGAAAGCCTGACTCAGGACCTAGCTCCCTTTCGGTCTGTGGCAAGAGCAGCTGGAAAGAGTGACTGGGCTGGACCCTTCCCCAGATTTTACGTCTGTGGGTTTATAAATTTGCCAGTACTACAGATAGAGAAGTCTGGTAACATGGTCTTAAGGATCTTGCGCCGGTAGCTATCAGCATGGAGTGCTTAATATTAGAAGACACTCAGCAGCACAGACTGTCAGGCTTCATGACGCTCCTATTCATCTTCCTGTCCGAAATTCAGAGTGCCATTCTGACCCCTGCCTGTTCTGTCATCCTGGAGCCCTGGATGTGACTTAGCAAGCATTCTCTTAACTGCATCTGTGTGTGTGTCGGGAATTGGCTTCAAATGAGCTGGCTGGTCCTGCTCGTGCTGCTTGGCAGTTGGGTCCCCAGCCCTTTGGCAGAAAGAAGCCGGGGAGCTCCCTGGCCCTCCCAGCTCCTGCCAAGCCAGCAACATGCTTGGAAACTTAATTTCTTGGTCTCTGGGGAGATTTCTTGGTGGAACAAATTTAATCAACTTTTTCTTTTCTCCTTTGGGCATGTCCATGCTATTTTTACTAATTTTTTCCAATCTGTTCATTCACTTTCAGCCCATTATTTCCTAAGAGTTTCTCTTAAGCTTTGGCAATTAATTCTTAGGCCTTCTAAAGCCAAAACATCCTTCACCTGTTTGTTTTTTCCTCAAAATGTGACCTGTCCTACACCTGAGCTCTTGCAGATTCATGAATGGTGGATGGCAGAATGTGCAAACCGTTATGTGGGTTATCTGTGACCTTTAAAAAGTCAGCAACAAGGACAGTTTACGTGCATGTCAGTCCTTCGGACCAATGCTGTGGAACAGACTGTGCTCAAGGTAGTGTTTCTGAGCAGTGCTTACGGCCTAGACAGCCCAGAGACTAGGCGGTCCCGTGTCACAATATGGTGAACTGGTGAACTCCCGTGTCTGATGGCTTCAAGACATGTTCCCTTTGGATGACTGGATTTTTCTGGAAACCAAAATACGTATCTAGAGCTTTTTATTATTTCAGCTATTTGGGGGGAATGGGGGGTATATCCTGAAATTGTCTTACACACGACCCTGCCTCAGTTAGCCAAGTGTTTCCTGGTTTCCTGAAGCACATCATCATTAATGTTAAAATTTTGCTGAACCGGGATTCAGGAATGACTCTGGTGACGGATCAGAGAGGTGGTTAGGTCCTTATAGCACTCTCTGGCTGCTCTGTGCTCCTTCTCTTGTCCTTCTGTCTTCTGTCCCTTGGTCTTTCCTTCACATTGTTTACTTGGTTGTTTCTAAGTAGGCAGCTATAAACTGGAGAAGAGAACCAAGCTTTGTACCTTGTCAACCTTAATTACACACAGTACAGAATTAAAGACGCTGGTCTATGGACTAATGGTCTAAGAATGAGTCTGTGGATGGTGTGGTGCCATCTTGTCTGCTCAGAGGCCTTTCCTCTGGCTTCATAGGCTCCCCAGATTGTGTGGGAAGAGGGGAGGGGATAGGCACACGTGAGTATGAATATGTGTGAATGGACAGGCAGCATGACTGACGTTGAACTGTGCGCAGTTACTACCGGAAAGGTGGTTTAGAAGGCCTGACTCTGGATAGATAGGCCTGCGGCAGAAGGTGGTTTATCTGCAGTGATATACTAAGCCAGATATGTCTTCTGTGGAGTGCTGGTAAAAACAACTAACGTTTGCTGAGGATTTAATTTTCCAGGTTAGAAAAAACACTTTTACGTGGATTAGCACTTTTAATCCTTGTAACAACCTTATGAGGTAATAGTATTAATAGGATTCCTATTTAAAGGAAACCAAGACTCAGGTTAGTCACTTTCCAAGCTCATCTGGCAAATTTAGGTCTCACTTCAGAATCCAAGCTCTTAACTACTACTTAGTGGGCTTGGGGCACAAATCCTTTTTTTTTTTTTTTTTAAATATACCAGCATAAGCAGGGATCTGCTGGTACGTTGGCTTTATGCTGAAGAACAGAACCCGATTTGTAGCCTTTGCTGATGCCCATGTGCCAGTACTGCTTCTGGGGTCGATTTCAAGCTCCCGACATGACAGTGCTGGACTCAGTTGGGATAGATGCTCCCAGCCTGCTCTTGCAAGCCGGGACAGGCTCCCGCACACCTCCGAATGAGTGAGCTATGTTTATCTTCATTTTCCAGCACTGCTGCCGAGACAGACACCCGTTGCTGCTCTCGGGGCCAGTGGAGCCTGGCAGTGACGCAACAGAAAGGCGTTAGGAACCTGCCCCCTTAGGGCGGGGACTGAGAGGCTGGGATGCAGGATGGGTGCCCCGCACAGCCCCACGCCTGGGAGGCACACTCTGCCTTTCCCACAACGGTTTCCATCTGAAAAGCCCCAGTCACACCTTCTGGGCAGGTGTGAAATGGTGCCTTGGATGCCTTTTGGGGGACTGAAAACTCTCCTCTCTCTTTCCTCCTTTAAAAACAATTTCAAAGGAACATTGGAAGCATGAACACCTTGCTGTAATTTTCAACGAAATAAGATAATGCTCTTCTGTCATTTTTCTCTCCTCCACACTTCACACTCCCACTGCTGTTTTCCTAACAGCTGATTACTCTGTTCTTTGACTAGTGACTCTCTTTGTCAACTGTTCCTGCAGCTCCAGCACGAGGGAATGGGCCTCCTCCAGGCCCCCTGCCCCATAGTCCCTCTGCGACCTGCTTCCCGGGGGGCCAGGGTCCTGAGGGGTCACAGACACCCAGTGTGCTGACTGGACATACATGCAGACACCATGTGTGTTCACATGGGAGAGTCCTTGGTTTTGAAAAGGCAGGTTTTTTGTTTTAATGAAAAGAACAGTTTAACAGCAACATGGGGCTTCAATCATAAAAGTGAAGTAGGGCTCTTTTCCCTGTTTTTAGGACATAAGCAGATCCTCTGACCTACTGCTTTCATGCTAACATCATTTTTAAGAGACAGAAGGACAAGGGAAGTAAAATTCCTGAGCCCCTGCTAAGTATGGGGCATTAAAAATAAATAAATAAAGTCAAGTCATCCATTTCCATTAAAACGAGAAGGAGGAGGTGTGAAGAGATTCCGTCACTGCGCAGTGGGCCAGCAGGACGAGCGAGAATGTGCACCTGCTGGAGGCCCTCCTGCAGCCTCCGTCAGGAAGTTTCCTGGGAGGAAGATGTCCAGCATCAGGAGGGGCCCCTCACCCCCTGCCCAACCCTTACTCCAGAGTGCTGGAGTGCATGACCCGCATGTATCTGTTGGTGCCTGCGACCTCTGAATCCTCAGGAACTGAGCCCTTGGCAAGATGAAAAACACCCCGCTAGCAATTACACCGACATGAAATCATGAGGTTCTGAGTTGTGGTGCGCCGGAGTGGTGGACCTTTCTTCTGTTGAGGGCCACAAACCTACAGCCTCTGAAGAACGCAATCAGGGACCATTCAGAGGAAGAGCTAAAAACAAACAGTTACATAAAAGGACCAAATTACTTTGTAAGTAGAACAGATCACAGAGTTTTGTCTTCATTTTAAAACACAAGTATTCAAAATGCAAAAGCATACTGCTTGGGAACCAGAAGGGCTGAGAGAGTTCATTGGTTCAGATCGCTCATCCTTTCAGGCAGAGAGCTTTGGTGCAAAGAAGTTAGGTGTTTTTTCCAAACCCAAATCACATGGCCTGTTAGGGTCCCAGCCGTCCTCAGATATCTGAGTTGGCTGCTTCCGGAGTCCAGTGTTGAGATGATCTATTGGGTGTGCTGTACACTGGTTCCTCTTACCTGCATTCCTAGCGTTGAGAGGGAAAAGGAGAAAGTGATGAACCATCAGAACCTAAAGGAGGAAGACTAAGGAGGCTGAGAAAAGAACCTGGGGACAAGGAGTGGCTTTTCAACCAGCAGGGCTTCAGTGTGTAGCCATGTGTCTCTTGGGCCTCAAATCCTGAAATCATAATTCCAGTGCCCATCGCTCCTCAGAGACTATTGAGTTTTCCATTTTATCGTCAACTATGCCAAATGAAGCAAGTAGTCCCTGGAAATGAAGACGGCTGGGGACTTGGCGTGGATGTAGACTTCAGTTAGTGATGAAGGCCAGTGTCCATGTAGATTCATTATGCGAGTTCAGATCCCGGCTGGGCCATCTCGGGCAGATTCATCTCTCCAGGCCTCCGTTTCCTCATCTAAGAAAGTGGGGATAACGATAGCACCTACTTCAGAGCCGTGGGGCGCCACGAGATCTGCGCCTGGCCCGTCAGGGTTCACTGCCATTCAACACTGCGTTTTCTTAAATGACATAATAAAAATCCTTCTATGAATTTTCATGTGTCACTACAAACCAGCTCTTATCTTTGTTCTTCAGCATACAGCCCACTTCCTGACTCCATGTATCGTTCTTATATTTTCGGAGCTAAGTCAGTGATGGGAAGCAGGTGGGTGGGCTGTCCCATCCCGGACGGCAGTGAGCCGTGGCGAGTTAGCTGAAGTTTAAGATTGCAGACCCGCTGTTTCTCGTTCTCTGCGAATGAGCCTTCTCTCCCTGCTTAGGCTTTCTCATACTGCATCCTGTTATCATTGACTGTGCAGGAGGTTTCTCGCTACACATAAGAGGTGGTGGAAACAAGAAACAGACGAAGAAGACCAAGTCTTGGGGTACTGGGGTCTTTTAACCGGTTTTAGTATGAAATGTTATATAGCTTAGAAGTCTATTTCAAAGGGTTTTTGAACTAGAAGAGAGTCCAGCAATCACCAATTCCCAATCTTTCATTTCCCAAAGAAGCTAAGGCCCCAGGGATGAAAGCAGCTCGTCCATTTCGGAATAGGTTACATTTGTTTCTGTTACCAGGAGGCAGCCTGTGCCTGTAAGGTGCATGTAGAGCGCTGGGGAGTTAAAACCCAGCAGGAGAATCTGTCAGAGGGTGGGGTGTGCTGAAGGGAAGACATGGCCCACGGGAACATTTTTGAAAAGTTGGTGCCCAAAATATGTGACAGCAATGTTCTGTACATGTGCTGGTTGCCAGCACCCAACAGAAAGATGGAAGATACATACACGTCTTTGCCATGTAAGTGATACGACACATTGGATTTACAAGTTAAGACAGACCACTGTGGGGGGGAAGCAGAAGCTAGTCTTGATTTTGGCGTGGAGGGAAATTTTCCCAGGGATCACTGCAAGTTTTTATTACTGCCCCTTCTGCAAGCTGCAACATTCTTGCCTTATATTTATAGACCTGGAGTACAAGTTACTGTGTCATATGCCGTATTTGGTCAGAAATGGAAGACTTCAAACTGTACTACAGTGATAGCTCTATTAAGAACCAAAAAGGTATCACACCTTTTTTGTCAGAACGATCAGGATCAAAGCTAGAAATTACGTCCAAGCCTCAGGTGACAGTCCCTTCTATCAGAGGAAAAGTTTATTACATAAGAAGTCACGAGCTGCTGAAAGTCATGTTGGATGTGCCACAAAGCAGTGTTCTGCACACCGCAGGTTGTAACTCCAAAGTAGATCGTGAAATCCACTTAGGGAGCTGCATTCAGTGTGCTTCTTTAATGAAGGGGATTAACACGGAATACAGCCGAGTGGAAGAGTGTGAGTGTGTGTATATGTGCATACAGCTGAGTGGAAGGGTATGTGTGTGAGTGAGTGTGTGTGTGTGTGTGTATACAGTCTAGTGGAAGGGTGTGTGTGAGTGTGTGTGTGGCTGGGCTGCATCACATTGTAAAATGTATTTCTTACTGGGCTCATGGTCCCAAAGGTTTGAAAACCACCACGGTCCTTAATGCTTCTAAGGAGTACAGCAGAGCCTTGGGCAGAGAGTCAGATTAAGGTTGATTTAGGCTTTTAGGGAATCAGGAAGAGTGGTAAGAAAACTCTGAGAAGAGGTTCCTGTTGGAGACTGGGGCTGAGACTGAGCAGGCAAGGACCCCAGCAAGTACATGTACCTCAGAAGCAGCCCTTCTCAAAACCCGCGTCTCACGGAGGTGTGCGAGAGGGCGCACGGTGGTGTAGACGTTGGAAACGCCAGGAGTCCTACCTGAGACACATAGACAAGGTCCCGAGACAGTGATACCCTCTACTGTGCTTATTCTCCCACCAACACAAGCCCGTTTCCCAAATCAAGACCCAGCCTCTGGCCCTGTGCTGTGCAGAGCGGAGCCACAAGTCTGTGGCTAAGGGGACTAGTCCAAAGTGAGAAGTGCTGTACGTGTACAGTACGCACCAAATTTAGATGCATGTACATCATCTCCTTGTTGAGTTTTTATATTGATTTTCTTGCTTACATGTTCATATGACAGCATCTTAGATATATTAGACTAAATAAAAGAGTAAATTAATTTCACCGTTCCCTTTGACTTGTTTCATGTGGCTGCTAGCTCGTGTTGCCTCTAGTGGACCTCACTGTTAGGACTCTCCTTCCTCTGTCTCTGAAGTGTTTCATAATCAGCTTTAACCCATCCTTGAAATGTAGCAACCCTTCCTTTCCCACCTGCTGCTCAAGCTTTGAAATTCCTTTACACAAGGAAGTCTTTTTTTTTTTTTTTTTTTTTGGCTTAGTACGCAGTTTGAGTTAATGCCTTAGTGGGCATAGGGTTTTCTCAGTAATTTGTAGTTCAGTGAAGTTAATAATAGACTGAACATTCCTTGGTTGTTCCAGTAAAGAGAATGGAGAGTGGGTTCCACATTTCCTAAGGTTTCGGGGGCCGGGACAGTAGCACCAGAAAAGGGGCTAAAGCAACAGAAAGACATTTGGGCCTGACATCAGTTTCACTCAGGCTGCTCCCGGGGGCCAGCCCTGCTTTCCCTGCTGTGCGAGATTTTGGGCTTGGGGTAGTCGGGGGTGGGGGCAGTGAGGGGAGTCTGATTTCAGATTATGCTTTGTTCCCTGGTGATTTGATAATTGCAAAATTTCTATAATTGGGTTTTTGTTTTCTCCTTCTGAGCTAAATGTGGCTCTCATTTTGGATTTTGAGATCTATCCCCCCCTTCATTTTTTGACTGTTAAGATCCCAGACAAACTCAGTACCTTTTTAGATCCCCAGTCATGCTACTGAGTGAAGGGTGTGTAGAGCTGACTGCTTGCTTCTTCTGAGGCCTGGTCTTGGGGTTCTGCTGCCTCACCCTGCCGGCCTGGCAGCCTTCCCTGCTCAGGCCTCAGGCCTGACTCTGCTCCTACTGGCTCCCTCCGCTCACTGGGATGACTCTGGGTCTCACTGTTTTTTCAAGACTCCATAGGTGAGACTGAGCAAGGGAAAATACACCAGTATAATATACTCCTGGGGTTCTGGTTTTTGAAAGGATAGTAATGATTAAGACAGTTTGAAAAAAAGGATGAAGTATTTGATCCACTTTCACTGTTAATGAGAAGCAGTGTGGTTCCACTCACAAGAACAACAATATTAATTTTTCTTCTTTCTGTGCCCTCACTAGGAGCTGCTCAGAAACCTACCGTATGCCAGTGATGGAATACAAGATGAATGAAGGGGTTTCCTATGAATTCAAGTTTCCCTTTCGAAATAATAACAAATGGCAGAGGAATGCCAACAAGGGGACTCATTCACCGCAAGTCCCCTCCCAGGTGCAGAGTCCCATGACCTCGAGGCTGAACGCTGGGAAAGGAGATGGAAAGATGCCTCCTCCGGAAAGAGCTGCCAACATCCCTCGAAGCATCTCCAGTGATGGGCGCCCACTGGAGCGGCGGTGAGTGTGCCTCCAGATGCTCGCTCTGCATCTCGGCCCCAGAGATGCAGAGCACCAGACCCACAAGCACTAACTGTAGGTCTTCTCATATTGTACTAGAAATCCAGAATTGTGGGGCACCTGTGGCTCAGTCAGTTAAACATCCGGCTCTTGATTTTGGCTCAGGTCACCATCTCAGGGTTGTGAGATCGAGCCCCACGTTGGTTTCACACTGGGCATGGAGCCTGCTTAAGATTCTCCCTCTCCCTCTCTCCCCTTCCTCCTCTCTAAAAAGAAGGAGGAAAAAAGAAATCAGGAATTAAAATAGAAACAGGTGTGTGCCCTGGTGGCTTTCAAAGCATGGTGGCGTTCTAAAGCCGTAAGGATGAGTGTCCAGCAAAGCTTTCAGCTCTGAGCAGTGAATCTGTGCTTTGTGCTCTCACTTCCATGTGACAGCAGCAGAAACGGTCACTACACACTTAGTGGCAACAGGGGTTAGAAGTTGGCAGACTCCTCGAGGGGACATTGGCCATATTATCATCTTTCATAGTCTTCGTCTTTTGGGGAGAAGTGATATGATAGTAGCAAAAGACTGCAGGTTTTTGATTGTCTGTGTGTCACTTTGTTAATAAAGATTGTAAAAATTTTAAACAATAGCACTGTAAATGACCTATGCCAACAAGGGAGACAGTTGAATTTAGTAAGCTGGTAGTCACCCGCTAGAAGCCAACTTCTCTCTGTACACTTTCCTTTCTGCATCACTTCTGCTTGTCTTGATCACGTCTCAGAATGTTTTTGTGGCCCCCATGCTGGAGAGGGGTCAGGAATCCCCGGAGCTGGGGAGAGTTCTCTGTTTCAAGAGCTGTGTGGGGCAGAAGGAAGGTGGGAGCCAAAATCTGAGTCTAGGCCAATGGAGCAGCAGAAACAGGGTGCCCCCAGCTTTGCTTAAGTAGCCATTGATTGGTTCAGACTGGGAGCAGAAAGCTGGAGGCTTTAAAAACCACACTGTGACATTTCTTTTCTTAGTCTAACTATTGTACCTTTATGCGTTTTGTGCGCTATTGCATAAAACATTGTCACTTAACTAGCTCAGAAATATTTGAGTATCGTGTAGAAATAATTTATAGACAACAACGACAAAAAACTAGCTGTCTTTCTAAACTTCCTCACTTAATCCTGGAGATCTGCTTACAGAGCTTCACCAGTCACCACAATAAAAGATGCCTCCCAAAGTGGCTACTTTCCCATCTGGACTCCTCTTGTTTTCATCATTTTCGAGGAGGAAAATATCCGAGAGATCTCTGAATGAACTCTTTCCTCTCCACATTCCAGACTTGGCTCTCCCTGAGGTGTGTGTGAGCTGGAATTCATGATTTGGCCCACATTTTGAAAGATGAACTGCAGGAACTGATTGTTTGGAGAAGGACCTTCTCAGTGCTATTTTCTTTCTCTTTCAAGACAATCATGAGACTTTTACAAGTTAAATTGTTTTGTGTGGTTTTCTTTATACAGTATTCCATATAATAACAGAGCAGGATCTATTTTGATTCCATGCTGAATTTAGTTTCTGCAACAGAAACTGAAGCCTGTTGCTGAACATCCTGACTTCAGAAGTGGAAATATTTTTTGTAGCTAATTGTCACCTTATGATGCAAGCAGATTTCAGTGCTAGAGAATGCATTGGCTCCCTTATTTCCAGAGGGAACTCTCTGGGTTCGTGAGGTGATTACTGAGGGCACTTGTGTCTGCCCTTCATCTTGACCACTCCCTGTCCCCCACCCCTGGGGGAAGGGGAATCCGAGCGCTGTCCCTGAAGACCATCAGAGTAGCCCTGGGGCCCTCCACGCTTTAGAGATGAAAGTGGCAGGAGCAAGGTTGCCAGTGGTTTTCAGAGAACTTTAACCTCCACTCAATTAAAACTTCTTAGTTTCAGGTATCTTCAGAACACTGGACTAATATCTTGTATCTTAACAAGGAGGGTTTATGTGACCTGTGAAGTCTCAGGTGTACATATGCAGGATATTCGGATTATCTGACTCCCCTTCCTTTTGAAATATGTGGTGGTTTGATAGTCATCTTCTGTGGAGTCTTAAGAGTTCACTTTCCTATCCCGTCATCGCTCATTTTCAGTAATACATTATTTCTTTTTGTAAGTTTTAACTTGGAGTCACAAATAGGAGGTGCTCTCTAAGAACCTTTGTTTTGCTACTGTTTCAAGGATAATCCGATAGAGAACAGACATGACATTCATCAGGAATATTTTCTGAGTCCTCCATGAATCCCCAGATTTGTAAATTTACCTGGAAGTATCATTTTCTTCTTGAAATGTAGTAAAATGTTACCAGAAGGCATCCCCTCATGGTGTTACTGAGAACGGAACACCTTCCTGAAATGGGAAAAGTGGGCTCCTGGCTGCCGAATTTTCCTCATCTGTTCAGCCTTCCCCTTCCTGCCGGTCCTGCCCTGGGCATCATTTGCATTTGTACCTGGGCAGTCTGTAAAGTATGACTCCTTTCAGATGAGTTGCAAGTGGTCAAAATAAATGCCATTCTCTGCCATACCTTGATTCTTGCCGTATTGATCACATCGTGAGCCTAATACTGAGAACAGAGTACTGCCTTTACGTAATTTTCATTCCATTTATTTTCCTCCCCAACACAAGGCAGGTCATACTGAACTGTTGAGAAACCAGCTGTATTTAAGCTGAAGCCAATAGCCCTCTCATGTGTGCCCTGCCCACATTCGCTACTCAGATCTGCCTGCTTCATTCACCGTGGCGGGTTCCAGCCTGGTTCACTTTCGATGAAAACACCAATTACTGCCTGTAGAAGTCTAGTTTTCATTGCATTTTTATGTAAGATCCCAGACTTCAAGGTCATTAGGAAGAATTTTTTTTTAATACTTGTGGAACAGATTTTTCCTTTTTCCTTTAATACCAAGGGCATGATTTTTATAACATACCAAAATGTGTTGGTGTTTAAAGTTCCTAATAAGAATTATTTCACTGAATTGTGTTCTGAATACATTGTTGAGAGAAGCTGATGCAGTACAGGCAGAGGGTTCATTTGCCATCCAAATAGACTCCAATCTAATTCTGTTTGGCTTGAATATGTGAGCTTTATGCGCTCCAGGTGGCCTTTTGAGTACAGGATTTTATAGTATTTGTGGGAGTAGTATTTATTAACAGAATTAATATTTACTCAACAAAAATAGGTAATATGACTCAAAAATATCACTATTTTGGCCTCAGATTTATCTAGAGTGTAAGGGTAGAATTGGAACTGAAATATCTACCGTTGCACATTGAACTTACTGCATTACTGTGCTTAAACCTAGTGTGGGACCAGTCATAAAGCCCTGATGCGTGTTAATGTATTTCAGGAGCTTTGCCAAACAACAGGCATCTTAGCATAAGGAATTTTCCTTTCCTTTTTTTTTTAGTTGAAGCATCACCAGCCTTTATGCAAATATTTGGTGTTGGAACTTAACCAGCTTTGGTACTTTTAAGTCGTGCCTGGATGCCACTGTTCCCTGCATCCCCTGCTTTTAGCTCTGAGCAGCTGGGGGGAGTCCTTCCCCACTTGGGAGGTTAAGGCTGGCTGCGTGGAGCCTCCGTGCCCCTTCAGCAGACACCAGCCCCCCACAAAGGGCATGATGGTCATGTGCCTGCTCAGTCTGTGTCCTTAAGGAGATGCTGAATTTATTTCAGCAGTCCCACGCCAGTCTTCACTGTTACTTTCTGCTTTGACATAAGGCAAGCGCCCATTTGATCCCTCAGTGGTGGTTAGACGGTTTAGGACTTGCATGTTCCAAGTGCCGTCTCCCTGGCTCGTAGTTGTTTGTCTTGAGTTGAGGACCTTGAAACCCTAGAACTTGAGAGTGTCACTGTCGCTCCATCTACATCCCTGCCCTCTGTGTTTCTAGAGCTCTGGCCCCCGGATGCGGCGGTCTTCAGTTCATCCGGCACCATTCGCTGCTCCCGCTTTCAGACTCCTTTTCTCTGTCTTCCAAAACTTTGCCCCTGGTTTTTTGTTTGTTTATTTTGTTTCTTTTTTTTTTTTTTTTTTGGTCAGCTCTTTGCACCTGTCTCATTGCTCCCCCAAACTGTGTGTCCTCCAAGACTCTTTCCTCCCGTGGCGTGCAGTGCCTCACGGCGGGCTCATTGACCTCCACCCCATCCCCAGCGTGCGGGCAGTTCCTCAGTGGTGTAGCTGTGCCTTGACCTCCTTTTCACTGTTCATATCCATTTGCCTGAGGACGAGCTGAATCTGCCCTTGAAGGTCACGCCCGTGTCTCCTCACAAGCCCGGGAGGCCTGCAGCCAAGGCCTGTAGCCGCGCCCCTGCTCGTCCATTCCGTCCTGTTTCTCACATGTCACCAGGCACGGTGAATGGCTGTGCCAGGGCCACAGGTATCCAGGGCAGGGCTAGGATTCCTAATCACCTTCCTCTCCACCCTGTGCTCCATCCCACGCCCATCCAGGTAGGAGTCCCAAACTTCTCTGAGCTCTTGGTTTTCAAGCTTCCCCAGTCATCATCACAGGCGTGTCAGGTCACCCTAGGACTGTTCTGGCCCAAACCACGTTGCAGACTTGGGGGACGCGCAGGCTGATAGAAGTGGAGGCGCCCCTCATCGCAGCCTTCTGCCGTCCGTCTGCCTGGGAGCCCTGGCTCAGCTGGCTTGCACCTTCCACCTGCCAGCCCAGGCTCTGGGCTGTGAAGGACTCTGTGGCTGGGTTTTCTCTCCTTGATGCCTTGATGTGAGTGGCCCTGCTCGGACTGCCCTTCCGCTCCCTGTTTCTGCAGCTTAACAACTGGTCCTTCCCAGAACCAGTTCCAGCGGACCCTTGAACAACATGGGTTCGGACTGCATGTGTCCACTTGGGTGTGGGTTTTTTTCACAGCGCAGTGCTGTGAATGTATTTTCTTTACTAACATTTTCCTTTCTCTGCTTACTTTACTGCAAGAATATCGTGTATAATATATACAGCATAGAACACATGTGTTAATCAGCTGTTACCAGTAAGGCTCTGGGTCATGAGGCAGCTCTTAGTAAAGTTTTGGGGGTGCCTAAAGTTATACATGGATTTTCACGTGCTTTAGGGGTCGGCACCTCTAATGCTCGCATTGTTGAAGGGTCAGCTGTAAATTTAATTGTAGTCTTACTTGGGGATATTGCCAGTTTTAGCCTGTCTTATTCATCATTATATCCCAAGGATTAATTATAAATTCTGGCATTGTCATGGGCCCACAATCAATTTTTTAAAACTTTATTTAGTAATTAAACCAATAAACAAAAGAACTTACTTAAAGAAATAGTAGGAACAGAAATAAATCAATTCAGGAGAAAGTACTTTTTTTTACTTTTACATTTTTTGTCATTTTTTTGCTCTTCTTTATTGTGGTGTAATATATGTGACCTGAAATGTACCACGTTGGCAGTTTTTACATGTAGAGTCCTGTGGCTCTGGAAGCATTCACTGTTGTGGCAGCCTCCCACTGTCCCATCTCCAGAACCTCTTCAGCCTGGCAGAACGGAGACTGTCCCCGTTAAACAGTTCTTTCCCATCCCTCCCTGTCCCCCTCCCCACCCTTAGTGACCACCATTCTATTTTCTGTCTCTGTGACTTCTGTTTCTTATATAAATGAAATTATAAAATACTCATCCTTTCAGGACTGGTTGCTTCACTGTAACATAGTGTCTTCGAGGTTCACCTGTGTGGAGATTCTGACCTGTGTTAATGCAGGCTGCTGTAGCAAAACTCCATTGGCCAGGTGGCTTAAATAGCAGACACTGATTTCTCGAGGCTCTGGGGGCTGGGAATGCCAAGGTCAGGTGCCCACAGCTGCAGTTTTTGATGAGGACCCTCTCCCCAGCTGTGGACAGCAGCCTTCCCACCATACCCTCACATGGCAAAGAAGGAAGCTTTGGTTTCTCTTCTTCTCCTTACAAGGGTACTGATACCATTGCGGGGGCTACGCTTTCATGACCTTGTCTATGACCAGTCACCACCTCCGCCAAAGGCTCCCTTCCTAATATCATTACAATGGGGGTTAGGGCTTCAGCCCATGCATTTGGTAGGGGTTGGCGGGCGGGGGACACATATTCAGTCCATGACACTTCCTTCTGAACCTGAATAATTTTCCTTTCCGTGTAGATACCACATTCTGTTTATCCATTCATCCTTCAGTGGGCATTTGGCAAATCAGTTCATTTTTATAAAAATTAAAAGATCAGTAGAACTGAAGCATTCAGTAGTCTGACAAAGCTATAGAATTAAAGCTAGATTTAGGTAGAATTCCTTGATTTTTGCTGGCTTAATTTAAAATACTCCTATTTTAAAAGTATATTGCGAGTAAAGCTGTCTCAGAGTGAAGTGTGAGTTGTTCTTGATTGAATTTCCTTTCCATTTAGTGGAAAGCAAATTACAGTATTGTATTTATGGCCAAGAGGAGGAAAAGCAGAGGACCATATTTGATGTAAATTCACTGGGCTCTTTTTTTTTTTTTAAGATTTTATTTATTTATTCGACAGAGAGATCACAAGTAGGCAGAGAGAGGAAGGGAAGCAGGCTCCCCGCTGAGCAGAGAGCCCGATGTGGGACTCGATCCCAGGACCCTGAGATCATGACCTGAGCCAAAGGCAGAGGCTTTAACCTACTGGCCACCCGCGCCCCTCACTAGGCTCTTAATGCTCCTTTTCCCCCAACTCTGCACAGGAGCTGGCATCCTGTGGCATCCACACTAGGATTAGGGTCAGGTGGGATGCAGGCTCCCACGTTCAGATTATAGTACAGTGATGTTTCCTGTTTAAGTGTTCAGGAAACGGGCACAGTGCTGGAGTTCCGCATACCCCCTGTTCCCTTTCCTTTATGTACTCCAGACAGACCCAGGGAATGAGACCAGAGTGCTCCAGCGAGGCCCCCAGCCCAGGCTCTCCAAGTGCTTCGAAGTAGCTGTCATGCACTCAGCCCAGACACATGTCCCCACCGGGCTTCCCCCAACATGTCCACCAGTGTTGCAGCGTGAGCCACTGGAGAACTCCCACATGTGCCAGGAGCGCAGAGGCCTTGGTTCACATGTGAGTGCTGGGAGTGATATGACAGTGGGAGTTTCCCTGCGCCCCGCTGTACTTCAGGGCACCACGCATCAAATGGGCACTAGCCCCATGCCCCAGAGCTGATGCAAAGATTGACTGAGGCGGTATGGTTACGAACAGGTATGGTTTAGAACAGGCCTGCCACATAGGGAGGCTCAGAAAATGGTGGTTGCTGTTTGTCACTGTTGTCCTTTTTTCGCTGCTTTTCCAGACAGAGCTTCGTTGGGGGTGGGTGGTATTGAGCGAGGGCGGAGCAGATCATGTTCCACTGGAGCATTTTTGGGCTGTGGTGGCTCGGCCAGCCTGGGCCGGTGAATCCGTCTGCAGCCTAATCCAGGCTAGGCGTGTGATAGGTCAGTGTGTTTTCACAGGCACGTTGTATTGTCTTCAGTGACAGTGTCACGGGTCACTTCGGTGAGACAGAGGATGAGTTCACGAGGCCTGCTGTGCCGAGAGCAGTCCTAATGAGCTGTGCATTTGCAGGAAGTATAGGAAATTCTGGCAAACCCATCCATGCAAATTAGAATGACCTTCAAGAGCATCTGATGAAGCAGTTGTGTTCTGGGAAGAGCCGTAAGGGGGCATGTGACCATGCTGCTCTGTGTGTCACAAGGAACTGTACTCCTGTGAGTGCCCAGCAGCAAGGTCTTACCCTCCGACCCAACGCTGGGAGGCTGCAACCATAGGACTGCCTGAGGAGTCCTGGCCTGGCCATACCCTATGGGAGGCTCTACAGAGGCCCACGATGGCCCTGAGGCTACCTCAGCCCCTATGTGTGCACCCGCATGCGCATGCACACACACACACACACACACACACACACACACACACACACCATGGGGAGGCCTTTCTAGAAGTCATAGCTAACATATGTCTTGCTGTCACCCTCCTCCCCGTGGAGAAGTTAGGCCTTTGCCTGATGAAGGCGCATCAGCTACATGAATACATTTCTCAAGAATTTAAATAACTCACGGGGGAAAAAAGTACATTCTGCTGCCTTATATTTGAAACCACTGACATTTTTCTTTAAGATCTGTTGATTGCACAGTATATATATATATATATATATATATATATATACACATATACTTGTAGAAATTAGTTATAATGAAGACATATGAGCCACCAAACCCACTGCCACAATCATCTGTGTGAAATTTTCCCCTAAGCCTTTTTGTTCAGGGTCCTGGATAATGAACGGTACAAGGTCAGCTTCCGCTTGTGAGAATCACCCAGTATGGTTATAGAGTGGCCGTTTGGGATCTGCCTGTCGTTAAAGTACTTGCTGAGAAAAGTGGATTTAATTTCCTTTTTATTTGCAGGACCAATTGCTATGTATCATTAGATGGGGAGAGGGTCCTTAGGGCTGGTCTTAAGAGCTGAGGTGCTCTCTCACTCGAGAGTGTGTATTTCTGCGTGTTGGGTGTATTTGGGCTGAGTGCTGGGTGCTTGGTGGTGGCCGTACCGCAAGAGGGCTCGTGAGACCCTGCTTCGGGCCATGTAAAGACAGCCCTGGGCCACTGGCTCTGGAGCTGCAGGCTCATTTTAAGGAGCGCAGTGCAAACACATAAGGAGGGTTGATAGGGAAGGGGCTCACTCCTGTACCTGTGGCCTGCTTCCAGGTCTGTGCTGGAGTTCACTGGCCCCTACAGTCCCCACTCTGGAGAGACTCTGAGCCCAGCCAAGTGAAACAGCCTGGAGTGTCCCAATCTGCCACTTTTTGTTTGACTCTCTCAGCTTCCCATTATATTTTTTAAAAGGACAGATGATCATAGTGTATGAAATACACCAAAATAAAAGTAGGGGTGTAGAGATGAAGATGTGGAGTGCAGCCTGGAACCGTGGCTGGCAGCAAGTGGTTCAGACTTGGGTACTAGTAGGGTCCGGTGGGAAAGGAAAGTGGGTTGTGGGGTGGTGGTTTTTTCTCCCAGCTTAGGGCAGCTGTGAGGAGAGGACTAGGGGTCTCGGAGACCGCTGGAGGGGGCTGCCAGTGCGCAGCCGCTCTGAGCGGAGGCCAGCATGGCGTGCCGTCATTCAGCTTCTGCTTCCCTTATTCTTGTTTGTAAACTGGGACAGGGAAGGAACTTATTTCGTCTAGTTTTTTAGTCTTTAAAATTCTAGCATGTCAAATCCAAACAAAATCTCTTAGCTTCTCCCAGAAGGATTTGGTTGTGACTTCTTTTCATGAAGGATTGTGGGTATTGGTGGAGGGTAAGACTAATCGAAGAAGCTAGTGTTTGTGGTGGGCTAATGGATCCTCACCTGTCTGTATCTCCCTCAGATTTGACTGTTTAAGGTCAGCTCCGGCCATACCAGTGCTTTGCTCCAGAAGCTTCTGTGCATCCCTGTTACCTGACAGAGAAGGGTTGTGCTTCCTTGGCCCACCACAGGGGGCTCACCCTGCAAGACCCACGCATCCTCCCAGTCACAGCCCCTGCCCGTCTTCCGCAAGGATAGAGCTCTCACCTAACTCAGGGCGGCTACACACACCCGCACTCCCCTGTGTCCCAACTCCTGACTTCTGTGGAAATCCTTGGCTTCCTACAAGACCTATTCCACATACATTTCTTCATAAAGCCTAGTTTTCACAGTAGGAGTTGACTTCTAACCTGCCTGAGCCCCCTGACACCCTATGTGTTCCGCTCTCATGCCATTTACATTTTATTTGTGTTTTATGTAAAAACTCTAAGTCGGTAGTATTGAGTTCATCCTCTGTGCCAGGCTCTATTCACAGTCCCCTGTGTGAGTTTTCTCAGTTCACCCAACAGCCCAGGACCTTGGTTGCCGTTCCCCTCTTTCTTCAAACACGGATGCCCAGGGATTAAGAGATGAGATAATTAGCATAGAGTGCTAGCAGGCTGGTGGTGGAGCTGGGGTTAGCATCAAAGCCATCAGCCGCCATAGCCTCCAGCGCCATGCTACAGGAGCGAAATCTAGCACCGTACATAGACCAGAGCTCAAGACAAATGAGCTTGTCAGATGAGTACACGCGTGTTTGTGTGTTGGGGGCCCCATTGCATGCACTGCAGTCTGGGCCAGCTTCGCAGTGCAGCCTCTGCAGGTGCGCAGAGCCCCACGCTCGTGAGGCTCTGTGCTGGGTTCTGTGCTCTGCTGTCCCTGTCTTGACAGTTTACAGGACTGTTCAACAAAGGGGACCCTTGTTTTCATTTTGCAACTGAGTCCCATGAATTATGTGGCTGGTCCTGCAAGCAATCCATTTTTATTTTCTGTTCTTTCGAGTCACCCTTAGATAGAAAATTGACTCTTGTCAAGAGGCCCCCATGATGGACGCCAGGCTGGGAACTTCTAACAGCGTGCCAGCAGCTGCAACGTGATGATTCATTTATCTCAGTGTGATGGATTGCTGTATTTTCCTAATTGTGTAAAGGAGTTATCCCTTGTTGTAGAGTGACCTTGTCGCAGGAGGCTCATCAGAACAGGATTTTCATGATCCATTCTGAACAGCTGATATGAACTGCTTGTTCAGAAAGCCAGGGGGCTAGCTCTGGTTCACAAAGAACACGGTAGAAAGAGATGAAATGACAGAGGGACAAGTGGTTTGAATTAGAATAGCTTGTTCAAACTTTGGTCTGGAGATAGCACCCAAATTATATTACATTGAATCATTTGTAAGACTTTTTTGTTTTTTTTTTACAAAATTCTGGAAGAATCCTGGTTGATCTACATTTCTGAAGACAGATTTTAACTTGGTCCTGCTCTCTGGGTGAATAGCATTTTAATTGCTAAGTTGTGGTAAAGTGCTGTGCTTAATTATGGACTCAAGTATCTAATTTGTCAGTCATTGGTGCTATTTGAAACCCTCTCTCTTGTTTTTACCATCATTCCACTGTTTGCACTTGGGTTACGGAGGGCCTCGTCTCCTTGGACACATCTAGGCAGTGCTGTCACTTTGGAGTACAAAGCAGGACAGAGAGGCATAATTAAATCTATATGTAACTACTCAGGAAAATGTTTTATCATTAGCCACTCGGATACTAAGAATTCTTTATCCACAAGTTGATAAATTATAATCAGTCATGATCTGAAGAGATCAATTTAATGAGACTCTATTAATGTTAATACTGTGTGTATAGACCTGTGAGTTGATTTATGGGAAGGGCATGATGGAGTGCAAGAGTTTTACTTTATTAGAAATCTGAGTTTTGTGGGTAAGTCTCTTTTCCCTTTGCCCTGGTGTAAGAATGCTTCTGGAAAATGAGGGACTGATTCTGATCTTGGACCATCTCTTCCTTAATGTCCATTCCATTCAATTCTGTTTCCATTGCAGTGAAATGCATTGCATATAAATGAAAAGCTGGTCTTAAGCAGAATCTTGTGGACTCTGGAGGTATTGTCTAGCTGGCTGACGATCATGACTTTTTCAGTTGCTGCATTTTTCATGGGATCAGAAAGCCCTGGTGTTTTGTTTCTGCAGAGGGAAGTCATAGGGACCTCCAGAGAACATTTAATTTCAGTTGCTTTTAAAAACATTTAGTTATTTCTTGGCTAAATTTAAAAAAAAAAAAAGTTGGGAAAAGAATCTACCAAAATTAACACTAAAAGGTTTAGACATTTCCTCACAGTGACCGGAACATTCCTGGAAATTCTTACATTCCACAGAATTGAAAAGTCTCACAGCCGCTGAAGGATGTTTTAGTGTGAGTCCTCTAAACCTACTTGGCATTAATGTCCAGAAGTCAGAGGCTTGTTGAGACTAAGACAGTAGAAAGATCTCAGTTTCTCTCAAAAGAGAAGAGAAGCCCTTATCTTACACTGACTTCAGTGGTGCTTTCAAATACAGGGGATGGTGGGGGTGGAGAGAGCCAAAAGGTCAGCGTGCTGGCTTCCTCTGTGAGCCAGTTTGGGGGTCCCCCTTTTCCAAGTGGTGGGACAGCACGTGGCCCAGCTTGAGTCACAGCCAGCCCCAGGCTCTCTCTGGCAGAAGTGGACTGCCCAGCAGGCAGCGCCCCCCCCCAGTCACTGAACGAGGGCTGTTCTCAGACAGTAATTGTGATGGTATTCATTTCGGACTGTTAGAAAAGAATAGTAAGTCATCAGAATAAGAACTAATTCTGAAAATTCCTTTGCCCACCATACATACGCATCTAGCGTCGTAAAAACATTTGGATGGCATTCCATCGGTTTCTGTTTGTGTGTTCTATGTGTGTGAACAGACAGAAAACAAAGCCACTATTGAGTTATATAAATGCAGAAGAGGGATGGGAGTGAATGCTGGCCTTCTGGAAATGCTATTTTTTCACTTTGGGATAACTCCAGTAACCAAGTAGAATTTTCTGATACATTTGCCAAATAAAAGAGCTGAGGTTGAGAACTAGCATGAGATATGTTAAATTAATGTACGTTTTGGAGAGCAGAGTAAGCAGAGCAAGCTCTAAATACAAATGTAAAAGTTGCATCTGACTTTTCCTACGGAGTCTGTTGTCACTTCCTTTCGGAAACACATCTGAATATTTACTGTAGTTTAATTCACTGGCATGACTGGTTCAGCCTGAAGAGAGTTGGAGGGTCACAGGTCCCCCAGATGTTGCAGCGGCCCTGACCAGGTGACCATGCTCACACTGTGTCTCCTTTGTTTTCATCTTTCTGTAATGCCTCCTCCTCTATGCGGCAGAAACACAAAGTACCCACAAACGCAGCTCCATCTGAAGTCTGTCTGTGGTACAAGCCTATAAAAGCCAAATTCTTAAGGCAGAAAGCAGTATGATACCTTGTGCCCTTGGGATCCACACTGCTCCTTAAACCCTACCTAGTCCTCTTTGAAACTTCCTTCTCCTGTTCCTCCTCCGCTCCAGCCCCTTTCTGATTATTTCAGAGTAAATAGTGAGAAATCTGGGATATGTCTTAATGGGAAAGAATAAAGGGAGGTCAGTTTTATGGTACCCAGCTAAGTCTCTTGATCTCTCTTTACCAAAACATGTTACCCAAAGTAGGCGTGAGCCAGTGTTCCAGGGCCCTGCTAGTCCCTGACCCCACTGAGGCTGCCCCACACCTACCCTCTGCCGAGCCGGTATCCTCCTGAGAGCACCAGCCGTGGAACTAGTCTTTCTGTGAGTCTGCGTAGCAAGAACAAGATCGCTGATAATGACCAGGGGAGCTTAGGAACTCGGCCTCTTGTCCCAGCTTCTGATCCCATTCCCCCAAGACCTGGCATCCTTGGTGTCCTTATTCGCCACACTGGGCAATGCCTAGAGGAGCCATCGTCAGGAGGTTCTCTTGCCACTGCACGTCAGAGCCAGGATATGCTCAAGAGTGTCTGGGGTCATTCCACCATCCTTTTTTCTCACATTTAAGGAGGATCATTAACTTTGAAGCTGTTCTAATTGCTTTTTAGTCATTAGTAATAATAGTCGCCAGTTTGGGCATTTTATTATTAGTGACTGACTGTTTTCCAGCTGATGTAGACCCACCATGGCTGTGAACCCCTGGCTGGGGCTTCTGAGGTCACTAAGGGCCCTGGTCCTGAACCCGCCTTCTGTTCTTCATTTTCTGCACTGCCGATAGGGGCCTCCTTCATTCAGCAGACGTGTTTGAAGCCACCAGAAATGTAAAGGGGAATAAAGCTCAGAGCTGCCCCTTAAGGAGCGAGTCTGGTTGGGAAGATAGACACACATAAGACTAACCTTTCCGATGGATGTGCGACAGCGACACAGAAAGCAAACGGTGGGGGCCCCCCAGGAAGTTCTGATTAGGCATTCGTGGACCTGATGTTGGAATTAGGTCTCAGAGAAAAAGGATTTTATGTCAGAAAGGGAGACGAGAGGCAGAGAGGACGAGATGAGTAAAAGTATGCACGTGGTAGCTGTGTCTGAGAACAGGGGCGCCCCGAACGTGTCCAGGATGTAGGGTGCGCGGAGGCGGCAAAGAGCACAGAGAGAAGGAAGGGCTTAGACAGGATGGTCCAAGGCCTGGAAGAAGGGGCTGGGGATTCGGTCCTCTTCTCTGAAGCAACGGGAAGGCGTGCAGAGCATAGTGCTAGTCCCATGGCTCGGCCTGGTGGGGGTGGGAGGAGTGGGGTGCACAGAGCCTAGAAGTCAGAAGACCAGTTAGAACAGAGCCGTGCTGCTCCAGGCCAGGCGGAGGACAGTCAGCAGGCTGAAGACCAGTCACCGCCTTAGTCTTCGCGTTGTCAGGACCAGCCCCCAGGCTGCCTGACACACTCACTCATTAAGAGTTGAACGTAGAGCAGTTGGAGTGGAAGATGAAGAAAGGGGGAGGGAGGAGGACAGTTCCAGGGGGTCAGCTCAAGATAACACATGCAGGAGGGACGGTTTGGGGGAATGGCAAAACCTTGGGTTGGATGAGGTTTAATTCGAGCTGCGGGTCAGGGTGTTGGGTAGGGACTTCCAGGAGACAGTGGGAGAGGCTGGGCTTGTCGCGGAACAGAGAAATCTGGATTCTCAAGTCTTTGGAACAGATGGGTTCGGGAGTCATGCTCTCAGCATCCACCCCTGTTGTTGTTCTGTTAGAAAAGCCTCTTGTGATTCTGTTATCCCTTGTGTCACCTTCTGGCACCCGAACCGCATCCTGTCCTGCTTCAGAAGGCACATAGTCGCGCTGTTAGAAAATGCACTAGTTCAGCGAATCAGGGTCTGTCCCAGGCTGCTGAACTTGGGTTTGAGTAGAAGATATCTTTTCCTGCGAAAACACCTGTGCAGACCTGCTGCAAGCTATCCCTGGAAGCGGAGAAGAGTTGTCCTTCTCTGGGGGACAGCAGTGGCTTAGCAAAGAGCAGCGGATTCACAGTCAGGGGTCCCAGCTTACCGAACCAGTGACTTTGATCCCGCTGCCTCAGCTGTCCCGTGGAAATGGCTTGCCTGCTACAGAGCTGGTGGTGCAGCCAGCTTTCACCTCCGAACTAAAATCTCCATAGTGAGATGGACTTCCCGTCCATTCACATGGCCATGTCACCTACTGATGTCCCCGGGGTTACGCTGTCATCCACTAGAGGAGAGGAGGTAAAGGACACGGTCAGTCCCGATGACAGAGCTCCGGTGTCTGTCCCCAGCGCCCGTCAGCAGAGTGAGGAATCTGGGGCACGCCTCTACCACACTCTTACATAAATTCACTAGTGCCAATTAAATTCAGTAACTGACACTCCAGGCATTTTTTTTATGGGGGTTTTTAGATGGTGATGCTCTATAATCAACCCCATTTATAAATACTAAATAGCATAATCTGAATATTCATTCCACACTTTGAGTAAGAAAATTGGAAAACAAAGACACATACGAAGAGTGCACTAGTCTCACTGTGGTCACACTCTGGAAGAACCAGTGTGAGAAATTGGAATTAATTGCTGTGTCAGTGTCACTGGGGTTCCATTACCCTTTGCACTGCCATACTAGGAATTCACTCCACTGAATTTTGGCAGCTTTGGGAAGCATACATGTCCCCCCCACCATTATTTTTTGACTTCCCCCAACCACATCCCCTTCAAGGCCATTCTCCAGCTATTCCCTGAGGGAGTCATTTTATAGGGAAGTTTCTTTTGTAGGCTTCCAGCTGGCTTCATTTTCACTACCTCCGCGAAGTGGCTTTCTTTGTCGTGTTTATATGATATTATCCATCATGCACCGCCTTGGGGCTTTCCCTTGGATTGACTTCATATTTTTGGTTTGCGCTCACAGGCTGTCTCCCGGTTCAGACATCTACGTGACGGTCTCCTCCATGGCTCTGGCAAGGTCCCAGCCCTGCCGTAACTCCCCTAGCAACCTGTCTTCATCCAGCGAGACTGGCTCTGGTGGAGGCACTTACAGGCAGAAGTCCATGCCCGAAGGGTAGGTGTGGCGCCCATTGACGGCACTGTCTTTCTTCTGTAATTCAGACAAGCTTTGATCACTCTACAAAGGAGCAAGAGGGAAAATGTGGTTAATACCCCAGATAGAACTCTATACATGTTTTAATGTCTGGTCAAACCATTTCTCAGGAAGTTCATCATTCTCTGGCCTCCAAGGGCTCCATGGCAGAGAAATCAGGTTACGTTCATGTCTCCAATTGTATGCATTGTCTAGTTTCATGGGATAGTAGTTGCATAGTGCAGGTTTTGTTTCTTCCTCCGAAGCAAACTCCATAGTACTGGCTAGAGTTTGTGTTGGTGTTGCCGTTGAAGCAGGGGAAATAATCATCCTAGCCAAAGCTTAAAATTACTTTTCTCACACTTTCAAAGTCTTCTGTGACTTCAGCTTGAGAGTTTTGCTCTTTCTTTCTTTCTTTCTCTCATTCTTTCTTTCTTTCTTTCTTTAATTCCTTTTTGGAAAACACCAAACACCCAAAGGTTAACTGTTTGCTTCTGACAAGACTTAAAAATAAAAGGCTGAGCATACATGATTTTAGTGGCTACTAAAGAGAAAAATACCACCACGACCGCCGGAATGTCTGAAGCTGGGACATAATTAGCAGCAAAACGTTACATGACACACACATGCCCCCTTTGCCCAGAGGAAGAGTAAAGGAACCATCGAAGACATCCTGCTGGGCCATCTCTCTGGGAAAGGTGGTAGAGAACTTGGAACTATTTGAAAATCAAATGTGAGGCATTTATAAAAACATGTTTCTATTGAGTTTTCCCTATATATATATTTTTAACAAATGCACAATGATTTGGTTACTTTCTTGAGATTTTATCATGTTATAAAATAGTCATATTTACTAAGAATACCTTCATAATGGGTATTTTGTTATAGCATTTTGTTGGTTTTTACAACCATTTAGTGTTGTTGCTCAATATTTATGTTAACAGGAAGTAGGTAATAAACCACCACTCCCTCTGCCATCTCAGTGTCACCTGGGGACTCCCCTAGTAGCATATCTAAAATGCACATGTCTCTTTTAATTACTTTAGTGACAATGAGAAAAAAAAGTTAGCTCTTATCATGAGTTAAAAGGTTGTATGATTTAAGTATTACTATCATACCCTACCATGGGCCCAACTAATTATTTGTTGTTTTAATTAGTAGATTTTAAATGGGCCTGGTTTGACTTCAAAAATAAGAATTCACTGCATCTTCAGTGTTGGTACAGCAATAAGACTAAGCTAACAGCAGCAAGAGCACTGTTTTCTTGTGACCCTGATACGTGTACCCTCGAAACGTGTACCAGAAATGTAAGCCGAAATCTGAGTGTCTTGGTGAATGTTACCAACACAGTTCCCGTGCCCATCCTGCAATGTTTTTAATTATTCAACCTGATCTGTAATGCCAGCCCTACCGTAGGTGATATTGAGGGTTTTTCCATTATTTGTGAGGTTACCCGGTAATTGTTGACCATAGATGTGTATCTATATCAACATAGATGTTGACCAAAGATGTGTAACATCTTTTTTCACCTGGACTGCTCTTTGATAAGAAGGTAATGATCCAGTGTTCTCTAGAGCCTGGGCATTTTTGCCTGTACCAGTGATAGAGGAGACGGCGCACAGTCTGACTCCCGTGCTTGTCCCATGGGCCAGGCTGGATTCTAAAGTTACCCTTATCAAGAGAAAGATGATCTCCTCTACTCTACAGCATAGCCCCGTACATGTAGGTATATACCATTGATGGTGGGGCAGGACTGTATGGGGTCCATGGCAGACTCAGTCCTGCTCAGCTGTAAGAAGCTCAGAAGCGTGGGGTAATACCAGTAGATCAGAGCAGGACACGGTTGTCATCCACATGTGTAATCTGCTCATTCCTAGTCCTCCCTCTGCTTTAAGGGGCCCGGTATCTGCCTTTGTGCCCCCAGTGCAGGATTCTGAGACTATCCAGATGGGTTGAGAGATGAAATTTAGCAGGGTGACTGATAATGCCCGTTCCACACAGGTTGGGGGAAGGTACCTGCGCAAGTTTAGGATGGCAACAAGAGATAAGTAGAAAGCAACACTGTGAAAAAGACAAAGGGTTTGTTCTACTCTCCTTGGAGATTTGTCTTCGGACTACATGCTTGAGGGCTGTGGAGTCAATGGCCAGAGGCAGGGATGGGCTGAGTGAATGAGAAGCTTGGAGATCGAGTCCAGAAGCATAGTGGAGGGCCCACAGCCCAAAGGTGAGACAGAGACAGGCCACTGTAGCTTCCTTCTAGCACTCTGCCATGAGGGTCGAAGCTTGTCCCTGAGGACCACTGAGATCAAGAAAGGAAAGTTGTAGAGAAGTTTCCAACCTGTGATGAGGAAAGGCCATGAGCCTGCTCTGCAGCCGTGGGCTGGCTCATGAGTTAGAGAGTCCCTGGTCCCTGAACATGCCTCGTGTCAGCCAAATGGTACCTGCTTCTCAAGGCAGGATTGAAGGACAGCCTTGCTTTATCGCTTTTTTAAAACCAGACAGCCAGAAAAGCACTCAGCTTTAAATCCAGAGGTTTTAAAAGTTGTCTTTGGTTTCCATTGCTACCAGAAAGGAGAAGCAAGACTGAACCCATGTCTAACTTTTATATCTGTGCCTTTTTTTAAAAGTCTTCATTTATTGCAAATTTGAAATAAAATCATAAAATCATAGGGCCAGTTGGAGGATATTGACTGTTCTTGAGCTAAACAAGGACCCTACCTAGGGAGGAAATGGCAAATTTCATAATTAGAGACTTACCCCACCACCCGTTTTTGTTGTCATTGTTAATGAAAATCAGCATCATTGCATCAATTAATAAATACGTACAAAGATGCAAACAGTTTTAGTCATTTTCTTCCAGATGTTTGGATCAACTTACAGGAAAGGCAGAACTGAAATCCACACACAGTCTGCAGGAACCACTGTTTTGTTTCTTAAACAGCACCTTTCACTGAAATTTTCACAAGTCAGTTTTCTTGTTTAACATAAGAGAGGTAACTTCCTTTAGGAAGGTTTGTGATTGAATTTGTAAGCAATTGTCATTGTGCAGAAGTAATTTAGGGAAATGTTAGAGTACAAGGTTCATGTTAACAGCCTTCTCTCCTTTGCAAATGCTTTTGTATAGATTTTTCTCCCCATCCATAAGATAGAATTGCCATTTTACAAATAAAGGCATGGAGATAAAATTCAAGTGACTTGGGGGGGGGCGGGGGGGGCGGGGGGGGGCTGGAACTTGACTCCAGGCCTCCTCATCTCCCGCTCTTTCCAGTGCACCACTTGCTGGGCCTCCCCAAGCATTTATCAGTCCCTAGCAAATAGGACACCTGTCATAAGCCTCAATCAGTTGGGCTCTGTTGATCTTTTATCACATTGATTACTCATAAGTTCGTTAGTAACCACACACAAACGTGTAAGTGTCCACATGAGTCTTTGAATTTTTCACTCTGGCCCTTTCTCCTGGGATCACTCAATATTTACCAGCTGATATTGCTAATCAAGGCATATGCTTTATAATTAGGCATATATTATTATTCTACCCAGGGTAAAATAAAACTGGCTCATTAAATAACTAACAGTTCTTTCCAGAAATAGCCACTTGCCTTTATGTATGCCAGTTTCCTACTTCCAAATTGCCATTCCCAAAGGCAATTTAAAATTTAGACATCTTGAAAGTGGTCACTCTGTAACGTAAATGTTAGCAATCTTTGTCTTTCAGACCTTGGAGCACACATTTGGAAAATATTGGCCCCGAACCTGAGTGACTTAGTGATTTAGCAGATTACTGAGTTAAGAGAAACCCCTAATGTGTTCCAGTCAGAAGACACACATGGAACATGAAGATGGTGAAATCTTTCCTTTGCCCACGAACGAGAATCTGAGCTTGGCTACATGTGGGCTGGAACATTGGGGTTTTCTTATTCTATATTTATTGGGTTAGCTCAAGGCTAATGTCCCTGGCCCTTGTCTACAGAGTATGTACTGAACAGATACCCTGTTCTTGAACAGACGTGTGTTCACCATGACTCACACAGTTTCGGCATCCGAGCACACGAGCGCAAGCATGGGTAGGCGAGGGCCTTCATTAGAGTGTTGCTCATTTTCCTGAGGCCCATCTTCCCCTTCTGGCTGGAGGTCCCTGATGTCGTCTTTGCCTTTGTTTGGGGGCAATCGCCACAGGTTTGGAGTCAGCCGCAGGTCACCCGCCTCCATCGACAGGCAGAACACCCAGTCAGATATTGGCGGCAGCGGGAAATCCACACCCAGCTGGCAAAGAAGCGAGGACAGCATTGCTGACCAAATGGGTAAGTAACTAATTCCTACAAGCAGCAAGTTGGCCACCTCTTGACCTCATGACCGCATTCTATGATAGAATACAGCCTCGGTTAATACATGTGGTTAATACATGTGGAGGATTAAGGATTAAGTTCAATTATGTATGAGTGAGGGCAGCAAATAAGACCTGAGAGAAAAGTCAAAGAATTCTAAGTGACCCCCCCCCCGCCCCATTTAGACATAGAAAGGCCATAGGAATTAGTTTTGTCACCGAGATTAAAATGCCACACTGCCAAGCCCCTTGTGTCCTGAGTATCTCCCTCAGCCCTTGTTAGTTGGGTGGTGGCTGCCTACTCTCAGTGCCCTGGAGATTTGTTGGTATTCTTAATGTCAAGTTTAAAAAAACAAAACAGAAGTACAAAGTGGGAAGGAGATGCAGTTGCTGTTGGGTCCCATCTGGAGCGTGCTTAACATCTCGCTTCTCCCGCCTGGGCTGTTCCCCCCTGGCTCTGCTATTAAGCTGTCAGCTGTGGACAGGTCCTAGCAGTAAAAAACAGCTGGATGGGGAGGATTCGCACTGGTGAGCCTCCACTGGGATTTCTGGCACAGCCTTTCTCTCGCTACGTGGAGCTGTTCCACAGTGACACCGTAACCCTCATTGATACCATAAAACTTTGCCATGAAGCAAGACCAAGTCTCAAAACAGTAGCCTCAGGGATTTAGTGTCAACCTTGTTCATCTATCTGGGACTCGAGTCTGGACCGTGGGGTGGGTTTTTATTTTTTTTCCCCTTTATCCTAGCTCTAGTAGCATTACCACCAGTGGGGGGTAAAAAGAAGGAAACTTCAGGGCCAAAAAAGATAACTTTTAAGGCAAAGACCCATCTTTATTTTTTTTTCTTTTTTGCAAATATATTGTTTTGCTCTGTTCTAATGACTCTTCCCCTGTAAATGTACCAATAAGCACAAATGTAGAAAGGAGTGGAGACGGATTTAGCTAAGCCAGGAAGTGAGGAAAAGAAATGTAATTCTCAGGTTTGGAAGATCTGCTTTGTTCCAGTCACATCAGTGAGACATGCCTTGTTACCGGAGCCATCTGTCATTACCCACTCTCACGGCACCTACCCCCAACGCAGAAAACCTGAGCATTTTCCGATCTGCTGTTCTGCTCTTGACGGAATGTTTTTAATTCCATATGTTTTGATACTGTTGAGATGGTAACGCCACATGTGAAAAGGATCCCTTCTTCAACATGACTTTTAGCAGCTTTTTTTGGCTCCTAGTGCGGCCTTCAAGCAGAGCTGCGAGCAAGGTCTTTGTGCAGCGTTCAGAGCCCCACTTCCCACTTATGTGAAGTCACAAAGGTATCTTGGGACTGGAAAGGGTAATTACAAGGTTCGTCCTAGACCCACATTCATTGTTTCACATAAACCTCCCTCCAGTCTTTTTTGCTTTGCACCTACTCTCATTTGGTGGCATCCCACTCTTCATAGATGAGGCTCGGAAATTAGTATCAATGAGTCTTTTTAATATAATTGTTCATCCTTTTAGTAAGATATGCCTTTTTGCTTGCCTGCTTGCTTGCTTTTTTTTTTTTTTTTTTTTTTAAAGTAAGATACCCCAGAACCTGCCAGAGAAACCTTTTCACCAACTGGTGGCCTTTCCATCCAAAATCGATGGCTTCAAATAAAATGTTAAAATAATTTTTTTTCTAATTTTTTAAATTCTACCTTTCCAGAGGAATAACCTTGCTTTCTCTAACTGGAACATCAGACGGAATCTGGGGCTTGGTTGGTCTAAGCCATGCTAGGGAGAAACCAAGAAAAATAATTGCCTTGTTCTCATTACTCAGAGCACTGTACATTGCATGTATCAGGGGCCGACCTTGATACACTCAATTTGTAAGAGCAATTCTCTAATGACTCTCAGGTCACTGAGTGAAAATGCTGAGGGGACTTTTATCTGGTAGCCAGACCCACCTGTCTCTGTACCTCACGTGTGACACACTGGTGCCCTGGTGGAAGTGAGAGCTTGAGCGTGATTGGCTCACCCATCTCGGTGGATTTCATTTTTCTGCCTCTGCTTCCGGAGGTGGTCAAGAGTCAGAGTAAAAGAGGATGTTGCCCTGTCCTTTACATTCAGGAATGGTGTCGCAGAAGTCCAGACCTGTTGCTCTTAGCTATCAGTGTGTTAAAGAAGCTAAATCGCTCACCTTTTACCTTTGGAACCCCACCTTGAACGCCGGCTTGGAGTCCAAAAGGAAGCAATTGTCTTAAGTAAACTAGTTGCTGTGTGTCTTTTCTGTTGTGCTTAGCTTACAGTTATAGAGGACCTCAGGATTTCAATTCTTTTGTCCTCGAGCAGCATGAATATACAGGTAAAATATTTCCAAAGTGTCCTGGTAAGTAACACGTGATTGCATCCGTGCCTGTCTAGGTAATGTAGACCGAGCTAGGTTAGCCACACTTGGCAATGAACAAATTTCATAAATTGAATCCATATAGTCTCTACTTTCCCCCAAAACCAAAAGTTGATTCCTAACTTTGCCGCGTTGTCCATGGCCTTTGGTTTGGTGGTACTTGGCTCTGCTACTGTGTATGACGTGACACACTGTCACCAGCTGCAAGCTTCACCCATCAGCCACTTAGTTTCTGACATGCTGTCTATTGTGTAAACTCTCAACAAGCTTATCGCTGAAATTCAGAGTTTGCTGGTCAGTGACCTGAGAGATGCAATGGCAAGCCGTCTTCATTTGTCAACATGTGCTCGTGCCTGTGTAGCGCCTGCCCCATAACGTCCTGTGCTGTATTCCAGAGCCGACGTGCCATCTCCCCGCAGTATCAAAGGTACTGCCTGCTTTCCGAGAGAGCCCCAGTGGGAGATTAATGCGGCAGGATCCAGTGGTCCATTTGTCTCCAAACAAACAAGGGCATGTAAGTTAACTGGAAAATAATGAAAACGATAAGATTCCTAGCAACGTACCTTCCGTGCAATGTGAAAATGGCACAGGTGCGCTTCGCTGTTTCTTCCATGTGGTCAAAGAAGCCATTCTGGCGGGAGGTGGGCATTTACTGCTCTGGCCCTGAAATTTCTATTGCCGGTGGCCCTACGGTTGCTTTGAGATAAACTCAGATTCCTCTGTGGTATGCACCCGCCACCCCCACAGATCTGGATGGAAGGCCACATGATGCATTCACCAGGAGTCCTAAAGTATTGGGAACAGAAAGTGCTACACATGGGTCTTATTTGCTTACACAATGGCAAGGATGGGATATGGTGGAAGCATCCATCCAGGGACAGAGAGCTTCTGACAACTGCCCTTCCTGCTTCTCTTGTCTTGTGTAGCTACACACATTTTTGTTTTGCCATACTTCTACATAATTCCTGATCATGAATGGGTAGAATGAAGGATCAGAGGTTTTGCTCATATAAGTTGTGCTCTAGTAAAATGAATATGAAGCTACAGAAACAGAGCACATGCCCGTGGCCAAGCACCCTACGCTAGGCTGTGTGGTGAGACTTCACTGCAGAAATGTGATGTGGTCGTAGTTCTACTTGTAAGTGATAAATTACCCCATCCGTCAGTTTCCCTTCCCTCATTAACACCTTTATATTGGTGACACAGTGAAATAATATTTTGAATAGATTGAGTTAGATTAAATATATTCTTAAAATTAAGTTCACCTGTTTCATTTACTTTTTTAAATGTGGCTACTATAAAGTTTAAAATTACAAATGTGCTTCCTATTATGTTCCTATAGAAATCTGTTATGTAGTTTATACCCTCAGCACATCTTGTTTTGGACTAACCACATTCAAAGTGCTCAGTAGCCATACATGGCAAGGGGCCCCCAAATCCCACAGCACAGATCCAGAGCTAAGGAAGTTCTGCCCCACAAACATTAAGAGTAAAGGAAGGCCTCGTAACACATGTGGTGGTGTGGCAAACAAACGAGAGTGCACCGGTGAAGTAGCGGGTTGATTGGTTCTTGTTTTAGAAGGGATTGTTCATTTGAAGTGAAATTTTTGCATCCTTCTCCTGCTCCTTCCCCTCGCCTGTGAAGAACGTGTCCCTTCCTCAGGCGGTACATGCACACACGTGCGTGTAGTTCCTTCTGTCCCCTTTTCACTCAATCTCTACCACGTATCTGGACTTGCTGTCTCCTACCTAATTTAAAATGATACTTTATTCAAATACCTTTTGAAGTTTTATTTCTTGGGTAAACTGTAGAATGTTCTAGGCAACCAAGCAAGCCACCGTGTGGAAAGGATTCTGTACACATTTTGACTGAGATAATTCCCATACCATAATATTCACCCATCTGAAGTATGCAACTCACAGAGTTGTGCACCCATCACTGCGATCCTCTTCCCTCCAAGCCCTCGACCACCATTCATCCACTTTCTGTCTCTGTGGACATGCCTGTTCTGGACATTTCCTATGAGTGGAATCAAACAATATGTGGCCTTTTGTGAGTGGCTTCCTGCACTCAGCACAACACTCTTAAGGCTCTTCTGTGTTACGGCATGTATTTGTACTTCATTTCATTCTGAATAGTATACCATTGAATGGATATACCACATTTTTAAATCAGGTGACGGACATTGGGGTTGTTTCTGCATTTTGGCTGTGATGAATAATGCAGTTGTAAATACTCATTTAGGTTTTTCATGAACACGTTTTCATCTCTTTTCGGTAGATACTGAGAATGGGATTGTAATTGTTTTCCCACAGCATCTGTCCCATTTTACATTCCCGCCAACCATCATTCCTCTCTGCCTTTTTGGTTAGAACCATCCTAGTGTGTGAAGTGTTGTCTCACTGTGGGGTTTTACACCTCTCTAGAGACTGGGGATCGTGAGCATCTTTTTGTGTTTGTTGGCTATGTGATACTATCTTTGGAGAAATGTCTATTCAAATCCTTTGCCCATTTTTTAATTGGATTTCTTGAAGCACAAAAGTTTTTAGTTTTGATGAAATCCAGTTTATTGTTTCTTTTTATCTTTTGTGCTTTTGGTGTCATATCCAAGAAACCACTGCATAAATAGGTCATGAAAATGTATATGTACGTTTCCTTCTAAGAGTCTGATGGTTTTGGCTCCTACATTTAGGCCTTTGATCTTTCTGAGTTTATTTTTCTGCGTGGTAAGGATCCAGCTTCATTCTTTTCTTTTGCATGCAGATCTCCGGTTGTCCTCGCACCATGATTTCCCCCCATTGAATTGTCTTGGCATCTCTGCATAAATTTTCCCTCTAAGCACTCCTTAGAAAGAAAGTGGTGTTCTAAAGAGCTGCCAGTTGGGGAAGGAAAAGGAGATCTCTTTAGGAATAGGTCTTATATTCTGCCTTGTTTCCACTCCGAGTGTTAGGACTTTTGGAATCCAGCACACTTTCTGATTAAGGTGATCTCAATACTATTGATATAGCCCAAGTGAATGAAAAATGGATTCTTAAAAAAAAAAAACCTGTCTCTAGCGTTCTTTGCCACAAATGCTGCAAGTGGGTTTGTCCAGGCACCTCCTGTCTTTCTTCGGCTTGTTGTCATTTGAATTTTTGTGCCTTGAGAACCCCATAACCAGGCACGGGCCAGGAAGTGCTTCTCCCTCGCGTTCTAGCGCTTAAGTCAGTCTTGCTTCCCTTGCAGTCCGATAGCCACTACTCAAGCCACTCCAGCAGCAATACTCTCTCCAGCAACGCATCGAGCGCCCACAGTGACGAGAAGTGGTATGATGGGGACCGCACCGAATCCGAACTCAACAGCTACAACTATCTGCAGGGCACCTCTGCCGACAGTGGCATCGACACCACCTCCTATGGCCCCAGCCACGGCAGCACGGCCTCCCTGGGGGCCGCCACGTCATCCCCTCGCTCGGGGCCAGGCAAGGAGAAGGTGGCCCCCCTGTGGCACAGTTCCAGCGAAGTGATCTCCCTGGCAGATCGGACTTTAGAGACAGAGAGCCTCGGCATGGAGCGGAAGGCAGAGTCCTCCCTGAGCCTGGATATCCACAGCAAGAGCCAGGCTGGCTCAAACCCGCTGACCAGGGAGAACAGCACTTTCAGCATCAACGATGCCGCTTCCCACACAAGGTAATGCTGTCCCCCGCTGCCTCGGCCGCCGCGCCCAGCCCGGTCCTGGGTCTGGCGGCCAGCCTCATCCCGCCTTCCTGCACCCACCAGTGTCCAAAGAAGGGGGTTCCGAGGCAGTGACTGCCCGTCTTACGTTTGCCTTGGATCTGCCACCCGACACTGGATTCCTCCCGTCCCCACACATTATCTTTCACTGCAAATAGAAAATAGAAAAGTTCGCAGATTTAGTCTTCATGAAGTTGTGTTTGATGTTATAAAAGACTTTCTTCTGTACCAGAATCAGAGAAGAATTTTAGAATTCTGGCTGTCAGGTAGTGATAGAGAATGAAACAGTCTTTAAAGATGCTAAAAGAGAATCTTGAGCATATTTTTAAAAGAAAGGGGTCCTTCTAGACTCATGTGGCTTTATTTATGACGCCGAACACATCCTCCACGCTGCCTCTCCGTCACCGAACATCACTCAGCCCGTGTTCACATGATAATTCTTTTTCAGGAAGTGCCTCCTGACAGTGATGTGTTGATTGGGGGTAGGGGGGTGTCCAGTAGAAAAGTGTGGCTAAAATTAGACCTCGGATCTCCCTTTCTGAATAAAAGAAGTACACATTCTCCAATCTCTGATAGGCAAAATAAATGCCATTTTCCATTTCCTCTTTTGGATTTGAGCCTAAAATCCAAAGTATGGCAGGATTCTTCCGTTTCAAGGAGGAAGTATTCTACTACGATGTTTTGGGGCCTATTAATGTCTGTTGTGGTTTCTCCTTTTGCCTTTTGTTGTTGCCAGTCATTGATCAGTTTGCTTGACAGCACCTAACCTTCCTGTCCGCTGGGCTTCCTTTATCATTACGCCCTGAAGAAAAGTAGCAGAGAAACTGAATTTAGTTTTTCTTTTTTGATGGGAATCTAGGCACATAAATTGTCAGTAAATCTCAGATAATCTAAATGACAGAGGATGCCCTCTGTGTAATGTGGATTTGTTTAACGTGGTCGGGTAAATACTCAGTTCTCTCACTGTGTCTGCACTGTTACTGATGAGGTTCTTGAGCTTCCCATCAAGCATTTCACAAGCTTTACTTCTGTTTACTACTACCATATTACCTGTCTAGAAACCACGTGACTCCCAAGCAGGAAGGCGATTGGGAAAGTCATCTGTATTCTTGAGTACCAGGCATCCAGTTACTTTTCCATAATTCAGAAAATAGAATGTTTGGTTCAGATAGGTTAAGGACATTGTTGGGAAAGCAGAACAGAAAGCTGAGCATCAAATGCCATCCTGCTATAACGTAGACCTAGGGTCACGTGACAGAGAACTATGGCAATTTGAGGCCGCACCATCTCCTCGACTAATCCTGTGCCCCAACACAGACTGTTTTTCAGTTCCGAATAGTTTCTGTGTGTCTTCTAGGTTTAGCTCGACTCTTGTCTTTTTGGTGTTCAGTTATTTTGAAAGGAGGTTATCTTTTTAAGAATGATATTCCGGGGACACCTGGGTGGCTAAGTCAGTTAAGTGTGTGCTTTTGGCTTGGGTCATGATCTCAGGGTCCTAGGATCGAGCCCCACATCGGGGTCCCTGCTCAGTGCAGAGTCTGCTTCGTCCTCTTCCTCTGCCTCTTCCTGACTTGTGTGCATGTGCACACGTGCGCTCTTTCTCTCTCACTTTCTCAAATAAAATCTTTGAAAAATTATATTCCATTTGGGGATGTATATGTCTGGTCTAATTTGATGGCAGAAGAAAGTCAAGTTATGGAGGTCTTATCTGGAATAGCATCCCCGTGGAGTAAGGTTGACAGGCTGGGCCTCTGAAGCCAAAGCCCAAGATATTAGCTGTGCCATCTAACACATGCTGGGGCTACAGAGATTCCCCCTGTGAAAAGTAGGGTTTGTATAATCTGGGCTGGCATTATCTGAATGTGCTGATGGGGGCTGCCTAAAGGCCTCAAAGGATTATCTAAATTTTCTGCTTCAAACTGACCATGCAGAAATCATTGAAATCATCATTTGGAAATAACTCTTCGGTTGAAAGTCAGACTTTGTAGAGAAGAATGTGGCCTTTCAGGGAAGGTGGAGGGCTTCCCACCCGCTGACAGGTTGAGTCACAGTCATTGTTAGACTCTGGTAAGCAGGGATACTTTGTGCCTTCTGTCTGTTGATCTTGGCAGACTGAGCTGGATAATCAGAGCTTCTGCAAACTTCCTTCTCTGAAGGAAAGAGGGACTTAGCCACCAAATGCACGGTGCTGGAGAAACCAGAATCACTGCAAATTAGAGTGTGCATGTCCTCAGAAGACGGGAATAGCAATTAATGTGGAGATCTCTTGACAGTGCAGAAAAGAGCTCGTACCTGGGACTTGGTGACAAAATCTAAATTACAGTGATTAAGTTCCACCGCGTGTTTCTGGCTGGGCTGTGTTCCTACCCCTCTGTCCTCCAGTCTCACTGCGGATGATCGTGCAGGTTTTTTGTGCCCCCCCCCAGGAGAACTGCATTAATGTAAGTTGATAATTACATAGGCTTGTTCTATTTGCATATCATTAAGAGAAGCCACACACACTGATAACAGTTCAGTCTATTCATGGCTCTGAAGTGTTGCTCCCTAGAATATACATGTGTTTTCTATGAAGTTTGGAAGTTTAGGGAGAGATTTTTGGTTTTTTGCAATGGCTGTTTCACTTTGAGGTCTTAAACCATTCCAAAAATAAAATAAAATGGTTTATGGTGACCATAAGAGAGATGAAGACCTTTCCAGTTTTAAAACACTCTTACCAGGGGACCTGGGGGTGGCTCAGTTGGTTAAGCATCCAGCTGTTGATCTCAGCTCAGGTCTTGATCTCAGCATCGTGGGTTCAAGCCCCATGTTGGGGCTCCACGACCAGCATGGAACCTGCTTTAAAAAAAATAAAAATAAATAAAAGTAAAAGACTCTTACCAGCTGGGCTCTTCTTTTTCTTAGAGTTCTGGCCTGGGTGGTAGACAGTGCTGGTTTGTGTGGTGACCAAAGACCCCTCGGTTAGTGTATGGCGCTCTCGTCCCGCATAACCAGTGATATTACTGCCATCAGACCAGACTCAGGAGCACATGTTATAAAGCTGAAAACTCCCTTCACAGGTACAAATCCACATTTCTTCTGTAACGTCCTGACCTGTCCTGTTCAGGGGTTCAGGCTTCCACAACCCCCCTCATGTGCCAGCCATTCTGCCCTATCCTCCTGATGCCTATAGCCCCTCGGAGCTCGGCGGTCAAGGCGTTCCCACACATGCAGTGACATCCTTTCCCCCTGATGGCCAGCACTAGCCTGTTTCCCACCCACTGTCCATCCTGAGCACCTCTCCGTACTGTGTGCCACCACGAGCGTAGTTTGGAGTGCTTGGGACATCGCAGACCTCAGATAGGAACAACTTGTCCTTAAAGTTCCCACCTTTTTGAGTGCTGTGAAACGTGTAAGCCTGACAATTCACAGACATGTACCCCTAGGCCAAATAATACATTATATGTTAATAAAAAAAAGATCCCACCTTTTGCCTGATGACTCCTCAGGCCCTCCACCAATAATCCAGTTCAAAACTAACATAAATCCTCCACTCCCGACTACGACTGTATCTCAAAGCTTGTTGTAGAGAAGTGTCCATATTCGCACAGAGGTGTGCTGCTTTTATGAATAGGTATATGGAGAAGAGTATACAAAAGTCCCGGGACAGCGTGAATGTTGAGTGAAGTCATCTCTACGTAAGGTTTGTTTCATCTGCAAAATACAGCTGGGGAGAACTTTTTAATAGCGTCCATGCAAGTATCAGTCACTATCTGGATGTCAGTTGGTCAGTGTCTGACATTCACTAAAAGGGCTGATTTCAGTCCAGGAAAAACGCCTGCCCCTGGTCACCAGTACAGTTCAATTTCATGACTGTGCTTTTTCTGGCTGACTTAATGAGTTCACTAGTCATGCCAGGAAAGCTGTAGGTTTCTTGAGAGTAGAGGTATAGAAGGACTTCTTCGATTGAGTTCACATAGAACAGCAGGATGTGCCTCGGCCTCCTGGAGCTCCCTGGACTGTCCGTGTGCCGCTGAGTCTGCGTTAGAGCCGGTGTGTTTGCCTTTCATTCTCTGCCCTCTTTGGCATCTTGTGTATGAGAGAAATATGCCTTCTTTGTTTAGAAGTTACTCTGTTATCTTTATTCTGCTAACATTTCTCTCTCAGATCTCTCCTGCCTGGAATTTTTTTTTTTTTTTTTTTTTTTGCTAACAATGAATTGCCTCTCATCTGTGCTTTTTTCTTAAGATGAGAATATTATTTTTCTAAGTGTTATGAGCTAATTCAGAATTTGAATGTGAAGCCTCTGAAATGATAAACCCAGAACTTATCTTCAACATGTGGTTGGATCTGCTTGTCTTATGTTGGTTGGGTCATTTTCATTGGTCATTTCTTCTTTGGTCTGACACACAGTGGGCATTCAGGATTATTGTATTTTGCTTTTACCTAGCAGAAACTTGCACATTTGTGCTAAGCTGTTGTGCCCCATTTCTTTCAGTTTATGGGAGAGGGTGATTATTTTATCTAGAATACAGTGCTGTCCAGTTAACCTGAAAGACTAAGAAACAGAACCACTGTGGTTGAAATTTCAAGAGAACACTGAGAAAATGAGACCTTTCTCAAGCCATAGACATCAGACGGCTGGATGGGGCACTCACTGCCACAAGGTTTATTGCCGCTCTGATCTGCGATGCAGCTAATTCATTCATCCAGTCAATATGGACAGCCCCAATTCTCCCAATGCCATTATATCATCAGGCCAAAAGGAATTCGGAAAGAACTGAGTCCATCCCTTGTCCTATTGAAACCATCTTACCAGGATCAGAACTTGCCCAGCTGCCTCAAATGCGGGGAGAGGGAAGATGATCCCAAACAGAGAGAGGCCATGTCCTCTCTGAGCAATTCCTGTGCTTATCATGTTCTCTCCTTCTTCAAAACTTCGTCCTATGTCTACCTACCTGAAATTCTTCTCACTGCAGCTTAAATGCACAATTAAGAGAGACTAAATGGTTTCTCTGAGCTGAGTTTTTCCTAAACATTAAGATTTTTGAACGCTAAGATTATAAAAATTGTAGATATCAATAAGAAACCATGTGCAAAATATACAAAATATACATACGTATATATATGTGTACACACACACACAATCTTTTTTTTTTTTTAAGAAATATTTTTAAAGAAATTTTATAACAGTTCTCCACCCTCAGGCAAGTTGAGAGGGGAATGGAGGGAAAGTAGGTTTGCGTCCTGAGATGGTGGTACAGGTCTCATTCTGCCACTCAACAGCCCTCTGGCTGGTCAGGGCATTTCACCACGTGGGTCCCTTATCTGGGAGCGAATAACACCTGGCCTACTTAACAAAATGGTTGTTTTTCTATGTCTGTGAGAATAAGAAAAGGTTATCAAGTGTATTGCAAACTGTAAATTTTCTTTTGAGGTGAAAGGCTTTTGGCATTTTTTTTTTAAGCTCTCCATCACCTGCCTTAATGAGGTTTATCTTGCTCCTTTTCCTTCAACAAACATGGATCTCCCACAGGTCCTATAATTGTCTTTTATGTGTCTCATTCTATAATTACATTTTTGCTTCTCAAGCTCCCTGCTTTTTCTTTTTCCTTTTTAGATGCCAAACCTGAACGTGACATTCTTCTCAGCTGTGCTTAAAAATATGATAATATTCGTAGTTCTCTTATTAGCTCCCTCCTATCTAGCTCAGCAGACTTGTTCAGCTTGTGGTCCACTGTGACCCCTGAAGCCCCTTCTACTGTGTATGCCTCGCCACCCACTTCCCTATGCTTTATATATCAGTGTACCCTTGGACTTACTAAATATCTTGTGTTGTTTGTTTTTTAATTTGAATTCTAGTTAGTTAACCTACAGGGCAATATTGGCTTCACAGCATTCAGTGCTCATCAAATAAGTATCTCATGTTCTAGATGAATAGTTTTCTTTACCATAATTATTTGCACATCTCCTTTGCCAGCTTAATCATTCCTGTTTCTTTTCCCCGATCCTTTAGAATGAGGCTTCTCAAGCCCTCCTACATTGTGGAGCCCAGTATTGGACAGAATCAGCTAGTGTTGAACACAGCGGAAGCAGGAGTCCTCCTTAAATATATCCTCCACATTATCTGTCACCCAGAGGCTTAAGTATTTGTTATTTGCACAAGTAATCACAGGAAACCTGATCCCTCCCCTTGGTGTCTGGCCAGCATTCAGACTTCATGCAGATTTTGTCATAGCCATTACACTGGTGACTAATTGCTGGTCTCCCCGTCCTGAAAATATACTTAGTACACCCAGCCTGTCTAAACTCTGTCCCTCTGTGTCATCCCTGGAGGGCAGATGACTCCAAGTGTTTCCTTCGGCAGCTTTTGGCAGCACAAGAGCAAGCATAGCCAGTGTGTCCCACAGGAGGCGGTGGCCTTAGTGACAGTGCAGATGTGCAGGACGGCTCCCCAGGCCCTCAGAGCTCTGGTATTTGGGCTTTTGTCTCCTGACACTCAGGCTGCTCCATCCTCCTTGGGTTATCCCTTTGCAAGGTCCGCAAGCAGAGGTAGCCCCTCCTCCATGACGCGGTACATGTTGTGACTCGCAGATAGGTCGTCCAGCATCTTCTCCTAGAGGTTTGACCACGGCTGGTAAGGTGAAATCACCAGCTCGTGGGGCATTGGGTTCATGGTTTCACTGGGCTGAGACAAGAAGTTGGGACAGACTGCCCCACGTGTCCAATTACCCTGTGGCCTCTGTTCTTTTTGTGTGAGGTAGTACATATGTCCGTGCAGCTCTCTTCCTTTTCCAAAATGCATGTCCTGGAATGACCAGACAAATGAAACCTGGTCCATTTTGAGGAAAGGGGAAACACCCTGTAGTTGGTATGAGAAGTAAAGCTGGTGGCCCCTTCTTGTGGCATCCAGGAGCCCCCGACCGGACGGCTCAGTTTGGCCGTACTCACAGTTAAACTCACTTCTGATACAGTGAGAAAAGTCACGAGTGTTGTATCTGTCATGTCCTAACATACCGATTGCTGTTCTCTTTCTGTTCCGTCTTGCTCGCTCATTACCTTCCTCCACAACTCCCGTGGAGAGATCTAATTTGCCCAGGGTACCACCGGATTGCAGTGTATTGAATTAACATGAAATCTGTGGGATGGTGAAACAACACAGCCACACCGTTCCCCCTGTACAAGGGAGCTGATGGCTTCATTGTAGTTGTTTTGTAATTAAAGCCGCCTCAGAGTTGCTCAGGGCCAGCGGGGTGGGCAGCTTCAAGGAGCCCCACCACCGGCAGGGGCCAGGAACGGGGCTGCGAAGCAAGGAGGAGCCCACTCATTTTAGAATGGGGGAGGTGAGAGGCTAACACAGTAGTTCGTAAAACTCTAGGGACATCTTTGGGGACTCCTCCAGATTTCTGGGGCTCTCGAAGATCTGACATAAGCCAAGGAAACTTCATTTACATCAATCCCTGCAGGTGGCCACAGTCATGGCTGGAGGAACACTGCTCCAGGGGCTTCACCGTTTCACCTTTTTTTTTTTTTCCTTTTTGAGAGTTTTATTTATTTGAGAGAGAGGGGGAGAGAAAGTGTGTGCAGGGTGGGGGCGGGTGGGGGCAGAGGGAGAAGCAGTCTCTCCAGTGAGCAAGGAGCCCGATGCGGGACTCGATTCCGGACCCTGGGATCACGACCTGAGCAGACGGCAGACACTTAACCAACTGAGCCACCCAGGCGCCCCGTGGCTTCACTTTCTTGATGGTGATCTTCACTTTCTTGATGTTTGATGATGTCTTAACAGTCTGAATAAGTCAAGTGATTGGAGCAGTTCTCGATCAGTGTGCACACTTAGAGGGAGATTCCACAAGAATCCATACTCTAGGCACCAGCCCAGCTCTTATCAAATTAAAATATCTGGCATTGGAGCCCAAGAATGTGTGTTTTGAAAGCTCCCAGGTGATCTTCATGTGCCTGCTTGGAATTAGAGGCCAAGTGTGCCAGAGTCTCACCTTGCTTCATGCTGTGAGTGGTATACATTAAAGAAGGAAGCACTGCTGATGAATTATTCATTTGTTTTTACTTTTACTTTTGTTCCCAAATCTAATCAGTTGTTAAGTAGGGCTGTCTTGATTATAACCATTAGTGAATAAAAGTGCGCTGTAATTTCACACCTGAGAGCTAGTGCCAGCCATCACGTTCACAAATAAAACTGATAATCGGGGTCTATGGTCTTACTTAAGCAATCATCCTTTTAAGAATATGCTTAGAAGCATAATCTGTAGATTTAATTATTTCTTGCAATAAAAATAAAACAACACCTAGTTTTAAATACAGCCTGAGTAAAACACATTGTCTTCACACCTAACTCTCTCTTACATTTAAAATGAATAACTGATTTATTTGACCGTTTCTCTCATCACATATTGAATGCCTACTATGGCCGGCGACTATGGTAGGCATGGAGAGTACAGCAGTGAAGGAGAAAAAGATCAGCCCTTGTGGGGCTTCCATTTAAGTGGGGGGGACAGACTATCAACAAGATAAGCAAGTTAAGTAGATAGTGAGCTCCATACGTACTGAAGAGAAACCCTTTGTCCAACAACTATTTCATCGGGAGTCCACTATATTCTGGCATTGTTAGACACCCAAGAATGTCTGCCTTCAAAGAGTTTATAATCTGGTTCAAAAACTTACTGAACGCCTCCCAGGAAAATGGTACTAATTAAATTCATACAGGAAGCAAAGAGCTCCAAAAACTGTATATGCTGTATATATTGTTCTCTCTTTGATGTCTCTAAGCCTTTCCTATAATTTCCCTTTTCACAGAGGCCGGACATTATGGCTGAAACCAGCATAGCTATTTTTTAAAACATGGGAGAAATGATTTAAAAATTAATGGACTATGCAATTTACATTTTATTCTCATTCTGCATTCTACATTTAATGGCAAATTATTTCTATTTTGACCACACGCTTAGTCTTTCAAAGCCCCAGGGTTCTGAATCTTCGTGCTATCATATCAAGATACTTGCTGAGAAATGGAAACTACGGGAGTTTCGAAGGCTTGTCTGGTGCAGTGGTTTTCAGGTTATGAGTTAAGGACCATGGCATTGACTGGGAACAAGTCAGAGCGCAGATTCCCGTGTGTCTGCCAAGGCACCCAATCAGAATCTCTGGGGTCTGTCCTTCAACATAAAACATGCCCTGACATGCTCCGGCACTAGTAACTCACAAACACTTGCTTTCACCTCTGGGTGCTAATCGAGGCAGGTAAAACCAGCCCATGATTATCCAAGACGAAGGTGTACAGGTCAGACCCTGATGTACTATTTTTGACTTATGGGAATTTGCTTCCCATCAAGGAAGCATGCTTCCCATGCTTCACCGTAACCATGGATGAGTGGAGACACCCCCACATCTGTGTTATAAGTGCGTATGAGAGAGGTATCATGGGGGGGGGGCAAGTCTACAAGCCAGAGATAAGCTCTTGTCCCTACAGATGCAATAAACAGCCACAACTCTGTCATATTGTGGCAAATGACTGCAAAGGCTACGCCCACTCTTAGCGCCTAGGAAGCTCCTGCTGGTGTTCCGGAGTTACTGTGTGTTGCTCTGTCTCTGGAGACACAGTCTGAGCTTGTCTGCCTCTGTCTTTATGTCCTTCCCAATTCCTTTTTCCTTCTGGTTCATCTTTCCACTTTTAGTCTGTTTTCCACAACAGAGTCCTACTATTATTTTGTTCTTATTGATTTAACGTATGGCATTTATGGAAGAGTTCTGTATCCCTTTTTCCCTTTTCTTCCTTTTAAAGGCAAACAAATGGGATATTTTTTATCAAGAGGTGAAAACTAAATGAGATTACATGGCCTTTAAATTTATGCTGCCCTTTGAGGTCTTGGGAGACATTTTTTTTCTTTCCTTTCCGCTCTAGCTACAAGTCTCTGGGAAAAAGAAAACTGTTAGAGCAATCAGAATATAGCTAGTCGTTTCTTTTTATCGTATTTTTTGTGAAGTTTGAGCCTGGTCCCTCCTCCTTAATTACAAAAATAAAGATGTTTATGTTTGTTCTGTGACAATAAGGCCCATTTAGTGTAGCGAACTTTGCAGATCCCCTCTGTTCCGTGCCCTGTTCCCTCTAGTCTGTGGCCAAGCCTCGTGGACTGATAAGGCCTCCTCCTTTCAGGTCGTCTACTTCTGATTTATTTCTGTGGGTGTGTTCTCATTGAAGTATGACACATGTAGAGAAAGAGGTTCAGGTCATACTGTCCATTGGCATGAATTTTCATGAAACGAACATATCCCGTGTAATCTCTACCCAAATCAAGCGCTGGAACAGAGCCAACATCCAGACACGGCCTCCTCTCACTTGTCTTCCCCGGTCATTCCCACCTCCTCGCCCAGGTAAACACAGTCTCGAATCCTAAAATCACACACACATTTTGCCTATTTTTGGCTTTATGTGAGTGGAATTGCGCCATATGTTTTACTCCATGTCTGGTGTCTTTAAGTCAACAGTACGTCAGTGAGCGTCACCACGTGTCTTAGGTAGCATCAGTTTAGCTGCGTGGCTGTGTCAAATTTACCTCGTGAGAACATGGAACAACTCATGTATCCCTTCTGTGGAGCATTTGGAGTGTTTCCAATGTGGGGACATTACAGATTCTTGCACATGTCCTTTGGTACACCTGCGTGTGCATCTGGCAGGCACAGGCCTAGGAGTGGGGCTGCTGTGTCCTTCGATACACACACGTTCAACTTCAGCAGAGAATGTGAGCCGCTTCATCTCAAGACGGTGACAGCACATCCGTAGTGTAGGAGAGTTCGGGCCACTTCACATCGTTGTAACACTTCATGTTGGAAGTCTTCTTAATTTTAGCCTTTCTTTTGGGTGTGTAACTGGTTTTTCTTTTGGCTTCAGTTTGCAGTTTCCTGATAACTGACAATGTTAAGCATTAACGTTTACTTATTAATCTTTTAGATATCCTTGTTTGTGGAATTCCTTTTCAAATCTTTGCTCATTTTTCCTAATGGAATGTCTGTCATGTTGAGTTTCAGAAGTTCTGTATTCTGGATTGGAGCCCACCATTGGGTGTATATGTTTTACACATATTCTGCTTCTCTTTCCTTTGAGGACTAGAAGTCCTTACTTTCAGCGGGGTTCAGTCCTTTCCTTTATGATCCTATGAAAGAAACCTCTGCCTCTGTCGCAAAGATGTTCTTCGCAGTGTGGTCCAGAATCTTTAGATCCACACTTAACTATGCAAGCCAGTGGGAATGGATTTTTAGGTGAGGTTGCAGGTGGGGGTTCAACACTGACTTTCATCTGTGCGTGTTCCCTCGGCACCACTGAGATTGGGTGGTTTTGATTTTTTGTTGTTGTTGTTCATGCCCTTAGTTTTTTTTTTTAATAAAAAATGTTTTTATTTTAGACTAGTTTTTGATTGGCAGAAACATTACAAAGACGGTGCAGAGAGTTCCCGTGTACCCTCCCACCCATGGTCTAGGGTACACGCGTCGTAGCTAATGCGTCATTATTAAGTCCGGGCTTTATTCAGATCAGGATCATTGGTTTCTGACAAAGCGCTGCTGGCAGATGCTGTGAGACCACGTCCTCGTGACTAAACCTTCCATGACAAGTGTGCTGTGGAGCCCACATCTCTGGTCTCTGCTGACACTCGAGAACTCAGCAGGGCTCGCGTGGTGTGGACACAGGTCCTGGGAGACCCTGGGGAGGGACGTGTGGAAATTCTGCCATCGAAGAGCCTGCAGCGTTGTAGAAATCCTGAACTCTCAGGCCCGGCCTTAGAAATCCTGAGCTTTAGTATGTGATGAGTAGCCTTCTCCTTGGGTCCTGAAGACTTTAGTTTTGTTAATCTTGAACCAAAGTTTAAAATCCACAAATCATGACCTGCTTTGTGTTTTCTATTTAGTCAACATGCTATACATCACATCCCCAGGACTCCCACATGGACATTTGTACCTTTTGACCCTCTTCCCTCAGTTTCCCCCATCCTCCACCCCCACCTGTGGCCACCACCAGTCTGTTCTCTGTGTCTGTGAACTTGGGTTTTTTTAGATGGCACGCATAAGTAGATGACATAGTATTTGTCCAGCTTATTTCAATTAGCGTAATGTCCTCAAAGTCCATTTATATTGTTACAAATGGCAGAATTTCCTTCTTTTTATGGCTGTATAGTATTTCATTGTGTATTTATACCACTCTTTTTTTATCCATTCGTCCATCAGTGGACACTTAGGTTATTTCCATAGCTTGGGTCTTGTAAATAATACTGTGATAGACATAGGATTATAGATGCTTTCAAGTTAGTATTTTCACTTTCTCTAGGTAAAACCCAGAAGTGGAATTTCTAGATCATATGGTAGTTCTATTTTTAATTTTTTGAGGAACATTTTGCTGTTTTCCGTAGTGGCTGCACCAAATTACATCCCCACCAACAGTGCACAAGGGGTCCCTTTTCTCCACATTCTTGTCAACACCTGTTATTTCTTATCTTTTTGATAACAGCCATTCTAACAGGTGTGAGTGATATTTAATTGTGGTTTAGATTTGCATTTCCCAGATAATTAGTGAGGTTGAGCATCTTTTCATGTAACTGTTAGCCATCTGTATGTCTTCTTTGGAAAAATGTTTATTGAGATTCCTTTGCCCATTTTTAAAAAAAAAATTATTTTTTATTAACATATAATGTATTATTTGCCCCAGGGGTACAGGTCTGTGAATCGTCAGGCTTACACACTCACAGCACTCATCATAGCACATACCCTCCATTTACTCCTTTCCTACCCTCCAAACCCCCCAACGTTGCCTCTCAACTTCCTCATGTCAGGGAGATCATATGATAATTGTCTTATTTTGCTCAGCATAATACCCTCTCATTCCATCCACGTGATCACAAATGGCAAGATTTCATTTCTTTTGATAGCTGCATAGTATTCCGTTGTGTATGTGTATATGTGTGTGTGTGTGTGTGTGTGTGTGTGTGTATACACACAAACACCACATCTTTACCCATTCATCTGTTGATAGACATCCTTTTTTAACCAGATTTTTTTTCTCTGGAGTTATATGAGTTCTTTATATATTCTGGGTATTGTGCCCTTATCAGATGTATGATTTACAAGTATTTTCTCCTTCACTAGGTTGCCTTTTCATTTTATTGATGGTTACCTTTGCCGTACAGCTTTTTAATTTGACATAGTCCCACATGTTTATTTTTGCATTTGTTACCTTTGCTTTTGGTGTCAAATTCAGAAACATCATTGCCAAGATCGATGTCAAGGATATTACCCTATGATTTCCTCTAGGAGTTTTGTGGTTTCAGGACTTACAGTCAAGTCTTTAATCCATTTTGAGTTGATTTTTGTGCATGGTGTAGGAGAGGCCCATTTTCACTCCACTGATCAGCCTTTTAAGAGTCCCTCTTACTGCCGGATGCCATGGGGAAGGATACATCAGTGTCCCTCTTTGGCCTTGGATGTGGGTGTTTGGAGAACTGTATGCTGATCTAGCTTGGACCTGGGGAGTATCACCATGACCCCTATTTCTGAGGAAGGCAAGGCAGACAGCCACTGAGATGGCCAGACCTTTTATTGCCATTTCTCCTGTTCCTTGCCTGTCCTAGAGCCCCTAACAAACTCCGGTGTGCCAGCATGTTTCAAAGCATCCCTGATTTCCTCAACTGTTTTTACCTTTTAACTTAGAGTGCAGACTAAGCCCCAGTGACTGTGTTTCATTTTTACAGCAGACATTTAAATTGTAGCAAGAAAAAAAGAAAGACTAGCCAGCCAATCCCATTAATATTTGATGATACAGTCATTGTTCTTTAACGTGGCCATAACCCCTGTCCTGGATGACACTTTGATAGCCGCCGTGTGGACCCCGGAATGCACACATGCACACTGGGGTCCTTTTGTCTTTGTCACGCTTCTCCTCAGTACCATGAGCTCTCGACACTCTGCCAGCCCAGTGGTCTTCACCAGTGCCAGAAGTTCCCCCAAAGAAGAGCTCCATCCTGCCACCTCGCAGCTCGCACCTTCCTTCCCCTCCTCCTCCTCCTCCTCTTCGTCTGGCCCTAGGACCTTCTACCCTCGCCAGGGCGCGACCAGCAAGTACCTGATTGGGTGGAAGAAACCCGAAGGAACCATAAACTCTGTGGGATTTATGGACACGAGAAAGTAAGAATTCTTTCGCTTCTCTTACTGGGTGGTTTGCTTTTAACAGGACAGAGAACAGAAAAGGTTGAGGCAATTTCCTACCACAGAGGCGGCCAGCTGGGGGTGGTCAAGAGATTTTTATTTTTCCCTCCTAAGTAAAACTTAAATTATTTCTCTCCTTCATTCCTTAAATAAGTTATGTGGCAAATCATTGATTTGAGAATCTTAGATGTTGTAGGAAGGAGTCTGTCTAGAGAACAAACTGCAGAATAATTGACCTTCTGGCACAAAGGTGACATTCTCCCTTTGGTGATGTTAATCACAGCCTTCCCATGGGGTTTTTAACTCAGGGCCCAGCAGAAGGGAGTGTTAGAGAGGGACTGCCCTGAATATAAAGAACTTTTTGACAGAGTAGTACAGGAGTAAAAAAAAGTTCTAAATGAGTCATTCGATCATGTTGTTTGAGTTTGTACAGAAGTAACATTTGGGCTTTGTAGCCTGTGGTCTTACTAGTAAGTCGTGCTAACTCTGGCTTAGTGGGGCTAATGGGTTCCTGTAGAAGAGCAGTTTGTGGTGCTTCCAGTTGGTTGTGTTTCTTTCACAAGCACTTACCCGAGCAGCTTGTCCTTGTGTCTCCTTGAATACGTACCTCCTGACTCACCGCCTCAGGGTCCATCGTGGCCTTACGTCACCCGGCTTGGTTTCTCCCATCTCTTCCTTTCAAGGCGCCATCAGAGTGATGGCAACGAGATGGCCCACACCAGGCTGCGCGCCTCAACCAGGGACCTCCGGGCGTCCCCCAAGCCAGCCTCCAAGTCCACCATCGAGGAGGACCTCAAGAAACTCATCGACCTGGAAAGCCCAACTCCTGAATCCCAGAAGAACTTTAAGGTATAGGACAGAGCTCGGGGCGTGTGGCTGTTAGGGTGGGTGGCCAGAAGGGCCGGGGCTGCTCACCACGGTGGCCCCTCCAGGAGGTGTTGGCTCCCGGCTCCTGCCCTCATGCACTCTGCCCTAAAATGAGCTTATGACGTTCTCCAAGCGTTTTGTCCCCGCTGCCACAGCTTTCAGTCTGGGTTTTATATTTACCTGTCCCTACCACCCTTTATCTTCCTTAGTGTACCCCACTGCCCGTGCACAAGCCACGCTCTTCCACAGACGTTAACCCAGATGGCACTGCTTCTGAGAAGTTGGCAGAGCACCTGTGGCTCCCTCATCACACAAAAGTTTTCTGTAAATGCCTTAGAGCCTTCTGTCCAAAGGGTCCCTCCTCCCACAAGTAGCTCCCAGTTCACGTCCTGTCCTGTGTGCCTCACCTCTGCCCCCTGACAGGTGGGTCTACTGTCTGTGCACCACGTAGCATTCAGTCACTCGGAGAGATGGCCTGATTTACACCCACTCTCTTCACCTCCTCATCCTCCAGAAGCCACCTCTGCAGCCCAGCAAACTAGGTCTACATACTTACCTTCAGAACTTTCTAAACTGTCTTTACTTTGCAAAAACCTCTCCACTTCCCTTGCAGAATTCTAGGCTAGAAATTCTCTAAAGCCAGCCTCCCTCCCCATCATGTCCTGAGTGCCGGCTCAGGGTTTATGTTTGTGGGTCAGTGGCCAGACCTTGGCGCAACCACGTGGAAGAGTTTGTTCTGCCCGCCTTAGCTTGGAGGAGCCCTGAAGCCTACTTGAGGGTCTTTCTTGTCCTCAGAAGTGTATCATCTCCTCCTCCCAGGGCTTGGAGCTGGCCTTTGTTGAGTGGGGCCCAGAGCTCTGAGCACAAGGCATTTCTGTGTGCAGTGTGTTGTGTAGCCCCAGAAGGAGGGGATCTACCCCCAGGAAGGGCAGCACAGCACACTTGGACATGTTCTGTTGTCCAGCTGCTTAGCTGAGTGACTGGTAGTCTGTTTGAAGTGAGTAGAGAGTATAGTTTAAGAGGAACTCTGATAGTTGATTGGAAAGATAAGCTGAAGTATTTCCTTAACCACTTGCTGTCCTCAAACCAGGAGCAGAGTGCAGGGGCCATGCCCAGCGGGATGAGCTATGTGGCCTTGTCCATTCTCACTCCAGCTTCTCGTCACAAGAGTGTGTGTGTGCATGCACCTTTCTCAAGATAGGCCAGACATACCCCCTAAACTGAAAAATCAGCATTTATAGAAATTAAGTGTACTCCAAAGGCCATTCTGGCATTGTGCTGCGAAATAAAGATTTATTAACATAAACATTAACATCATAAATCATTTTAAAGACTTGGTCATTCTTGATTTCTGTAATTTCTGTTTTATAAGCCAGCACTTCACAGTTCTGACTCATCATGCAGGGTACAAATGGTTTCCTTAGCAACCTCGCAAAAGACAGTACTGGAAACTTCTTTATCCGTCAGAACCCAAAGAGGTGTATTAAAATGTTTAAGTACCAGTTTCAAAATAAAATTTTTTTCAGATTTTTTTCCTTTGAGGTTAGAGGAAAATAAAACTGCCCTGAAAGGAATCTTTCCTCCAATTCTCGGTTTCCCATTTTTGGAAAGGGGCAAACTTAGAGCTTTGATTCTTTTGATTTACTCATGCAGTAGAAATAATTGAAAGCAAATGTCTCTTTTGCCCTCATTCCTATTCTTGGCTTTTATTTCCAAAATGAATTATTTTAACATTCCTGAAACAGGGGTGCACCTTCTTTGTGTCCCGATTGCATTACCGAGAGACCCTCTGTAAGGAAGGCTCTCTGCAGGCTACTCCCTTACTGGGAAGGGCTGGAAGTAAGGCTTGTTTTCTCCAGTGTCCTCCTTTTTGGTTTGGTTTCAGATGACTTTAGCTAAGTATCTCCGTGTGTCTTCCGAAATTCTCCATTGGGATATCCCTGGCTCTGCTGTGTCAGAAAGGCCCTTGTGAGGCCTTTGAGAGGTCTTCCAGGCCAAGCCTGGCTTGAGGCCCCAGGCCACTGCATCAGGTGTCAGGGTCCTGGCAGTGGCCAGCTTTGGGCTATGAGACTTGGAACCCACTCAGACCACACTGGCTTTCTTGGAGAGCCCGTGCTACCTGTGAGTGAGTGTTAATATCAAATGAGAGGGTTAATCCAGGGTGATTTGCCAGCAATGTGTGGTATCTGCTGTGGGACGTGGTGAGCTGTGGCTCAGCGGTAGGTGGCCACAGGGCCTAAGCACCTGCCACAGAGCTCCTGTCTCAAGGAAGATGGCAGTCTGCTGACCTTCTAAGAAACCTCACTGGCAGGCAGAGAGGGATCACCTTACCTCCCCCAATGGCTGCACCCAGTGGCAGGTGAACAGACACAGCGCAAACCCATGGTCCCGCTTTGCAGCCAGAGCTGTGAGGCACAGGCCAGAGGTGGCGGCTGCGGGCAGCTCCAGGTCTCGGGAAGTGCTGGTGCTTGCTTACGGCGGGTGCTGGTGACCAGCTCATGAAGCCAGGAGGCCTGGGAAGAGGGCGGGAACAGGAGCTGACCGGAGCAAGAGGCCCCTCCTCTAGGCCGTGTTCCTCGGCTTTGAAATAGATTGGTGGTGCCGGATGGTTTTAAAGTTTGGGAACCCCCCCTTTTTAAAGAAAATAAAACATGGAAGTCTAATACGGAGAAGTCAGAAAGTGGAGTCCTCTGACGGGAGGGGTGGCTGTCATGGGCGCCTGGTTCTCTGCTTGAATGTCTCTGCTCCGCAGGCAGTGATGCTGTGAGGAACCGGTACGGTCCCCAGGACAGTCTGCAAAGCCCTCTGGCCTGATGCGCTCTCAGAGCCCTTGTGAGTCAGTGTTGACTCATGGTGGTTCTTTCCCAGGGCTGCAGCACTGGGCACAGCCCAGCAAGCACCCTGGGAGGCAGGCCTAGGGCGCTCTCAGAACCAGATCGGTGTGCACGTGCCTCCAAGACTAGAGGGGAACAGGGATGGGGTGACGGGCCACCCTGACATGTTGGGACAAGACGACTTTTTTTTTTCTCTCAATTTATTTATTTTCAGAAAAACAGTATTCATTATTTTTTCACCACACCCAGTGCTCCATGCAGTCCGTGCCCTCTATAATACCCACCACCTGGTACCCCAACCTCCCACCCCCCCGCCACTTCAAACCCCTCAGATTGTTTTTCAGAGTCCATAGTCTCTCATGATTCACCTCCCCTTCCAATTTACTCCAACTCCCTTCTCCTCTCTAACACTCTAACAAATATCATGTCCTTTTAATGGGCGCGAAGCATCAAGGCGGATTGCCTACTTCCATCTCCTGCCCTGCCTCCCTTCAGTGCAAGATGTTAGAACTTCTAAGAAAGCATTGCCGCTCCAAGGATATCCTCAAGGTGGCAGCTCACAGCCCTGAAGTTTGTTAATATTTCCCAAAGAGGCTGAAACTAGAATTAGTGGAAAACCACCTTCCTGTATGACCATCAGGGCAGGGATACTCACTAGAAAAGGAAATCCCTTTGCTGACCCCAGAGGCGCTAAAACAGGTTGGGAGCAGTGTTTGAATGGAGAGATCTGGGGCCTGGCCTGGTAGGCAGGAGTCGTACGTGGTAGTCCTAGAAGCTTGCTGATGGGAGAGAGAGAGGATCTGGCTATATTTTTTAAAATCATAATCAGTGGGCCATTTCACCTCTGTCATGCCCACTCTTCTCGGTGAGGGGTAAAGGAAAACCACCATTTCCATACCCAGTTCCCTGCATTTACAGACTCACAGAGCCCTTATCTCAGCAGCTTCGCTTTCTAGGCAAGCGTATATGTACCTTGTGCTTAACTCATCATGAATTTTTAAAAGTGAGCATAATTTTTACACCGTCGGCTACACCTGGGGCTCATTGGCAATGCGTTTGACTAATTATTTGTTCATATTTATGTGGCAGCTGTGCACACCACTTCCTAGGGAGCTTTGACTTGATTAACCCTTGGTTTGTTGAACAGAAGCATGTTAGACCCTGAGTGTCAGCTCTCTTCCCGGCGTCCTCAGCGGAGACACGGTTGTGTCGTCCTCTCTCTGCCCCTTCCCATTGTCCCAGAGCGTCCCGCAGAGGCCTTCTGCCGGCTGAGACTCCGCCCTCCTACTCACATCTTTGCCCGTCCTCTACATCGTTCTCCCTGCCAAGGAGAATACTTGTCTAGGAAGGACTGAAGAAGTGCAACTTTATTGCTAACCGACCAGATACTCTGCTGGCTCTGAGGCTGGATATTTAAAATACTGTTAATGTGTCTCTTGTCTCTCAAGTAATGGATTCTCAGAAGCTTGCTTTTTGCAAAAGGACCTCAACTAAATGTCAAATCTGGTGACAAAAGCAAAGGACAAGAGAGAACAGCTATCTAGAACTTCTGCCATTTATATAGAACTGTATCAATATGTAGATGGCTTCTCTATTTTAGTGGGTAGAAATCCATCCTCAAAAACATTCTGTCAGACTGATTCAGTAGACTCTTAGCAGCTGCTGTTTATCAAGAGGCACCTCCTACTAGAGCTGCTCTCTGTCCGGAGGACATAGGCCCCCATGTAACTCCTTGTCCGCCCGCCGCTCTCAGTTCCAGGCGCTCTCCTCGCCACAGTCGCCTTTTCCTGCCGCGCCCACGGCGAGACGGGCCCTGCACCGCACGCTGTCCGATGAGAGCATCTACAGCGGCCAGAGGGAGCACTTCTTTGCCTCCAGGGCATCACTTCTGGACCAAGCTCTGCCCAATGACGTCCTCTTCAGCAGCACGTACCCTTCCCTGCCCAAGTCTCTCCCGCTGCGGAGGCCTTCTTACACCTTGGGGATGAAGTCGCTGCACGGTGAGTGGTTTTGGGTGCTCAGATTCCTGGCTTGCCAGCCTCGGTCAGCTGCGCGCCTGTAATCCCAGACCTCAGGGTACGCACGCTCCGCCTCCCCAGAGTCATCTGGGATGCCTGTTTGGGGTCTGTTTGATTCGATGGTTGTCTATATTGTGAAATGGCCGCCATGGTGAGTCTAGTTAATATCCGTCACCTTGCATAGTTGCAGAGTGTTTTCTTCCTTGTGATGGGAACTTCTTAGCAAACTCCACATAATAATAATAATAATTCCACACAGTAGTCCCCGTGACTTGTCTTTCTCTAATTTATTTCAATCAGCATAGTGCCCTCAGGGGCCATCCATGTTGTTGCAAATGAGAAGATTTCATTTTTTAAGGCCAAGTAATATTCGTGTGTGTGTGTGTGTGTGTGTGTGTTTCATCCGTCAGTGGACACTTAGGTTGTCTCTTTATCTTGGCTATTATAAATAATGGTGTAGTGAACTTGGGGCTATATACATATATTTTTCAAGCTTGTGTTTTCATTTTCTTCGTATAAATACCCAGAGAGGAATTTCTAGATCATATGGTAGCTCTATTTTTGAAGAACCTCCGTACTCTTCTACGCAGTGGCTGCACCACTTTACATTCCCATTAACAGTGCACAAGGGCTCCCTTTTCTCCACACCCTTGCCAACACTTGTATCTTCCCTTAACAAGTGTGAAGTGGTGTGGAGTATTATGCCTCCATCAGAAAGGATGAATCCCCAACTTTTGTATCAACATGGACGGGACTGGAAGAGATTATGCTGAGTGAAATAAGTCAAGTAGAGAGAGTCAATTATCATATGGTTTCACTTATTTGTGGAGCATAACAAATAACATGGAGGACATAGGAAGATGGAGAGGAGAAGGGAGTTGGGGGAAATTGGAAGGGAAGGTGAACCATGAGAGACTATGGACTCTGAAAAACAATCTGAGGGTTTTGAAGGGATGGGGGGTGGGAGGTTGGGGGAGCCAGGTGGTGGGTATTAGGGAGGACACGTATTACACGGAGCACTGGGTGTGGTGCATAAACAATGAATTCTGTTATGCTGAAAAGAAATTTTTTAAAAAAAAAGCGTGAAGTGGTATCTCATTGTGGTTTTGGATTTGCATTTCCCTTATCATTAATGATGTTGAGCATCTATTCACTTACCTGTTGGCCATCTCTATTTTGTCTTCAGAAAGATACCTATTCAGATTCTATTTTCTAATTGGTTTGTTTTTTGGTTATTGAATTATAGGAATTCTTTATACATTATGAATGTTACCCCCTTATCAGATCTGATTTGCAAATATTTTCTCCCAGTCCATAGGTTGCCTTTTCATTTTGTTAATGGTTTTCTTTGCTGTACAGAAGTTTTTTAGTGTGCATGTGGTCTATTTGTTTATTTTTACCTAACAAAGGTAACAAACCTTTGCTTTTGGTGTCAAATCCAAAAAGTCGTCATCATCAAAACTGATGTCAGGGAGCTTACTGCCTGTATTTCTTCTGGAAGTTTGGCTTTAGGTCTTACAGTTAAGTCTTTTATCCATAATGAGTTAACTTTTGCGGTTTGGTGTAAGATAGAGCTCTGGTTTCATTCTTTTGCATGTGGCTATCCCATTTTCCCCACACTGTTTATTAAAGACCATCCTTTCCCAATTGTATATTCTTGGCTCCTTTGTCATAAGTTAATTGACCACATATGCATATGTTTATTTCTGGGCTCTGTTCTGTTTCATTGATGTGTTTGTTTTGATGCTAACACCATACTGTTTTGATTACTATAGCTTTGTAATATAGTTTGAAATCAGGAACATGAATGCCTCCAGCTTTATTTTTTTCCAAGATAGCTTTGGCTATTCAGAGTCTTTTGTAATTACATAATTTTAGGATTGCTTGTTCTACTTCTGAGAAGAATGTCGTTAAAATTTTGGTAGGGATTGCCCTGAATCTGTAGATTACTTTGGGTAGTAGCATGGACATTTTAATTATATTCTTTTATGAGATGGAGTATCTCTCCACTGCTTTGCTTCTTCAGTTTTCTTTTATCAGTATCTAATGTAAGTTTACAGTGTGCAGGTGTTTTACCTCCTTGGTTAAAGTTATTCCTAGGTATTTTATTCCTTTTGTTTACTGTTGTGAGTGGGATTGTTAATTTCTCTGATATTTTGTTATTAGTGTATAGAAATGCAGCAGACTTATGTGAATTGATTTGGTATCCTACAACTTTACTGAACTCCTTTGTTAATTCTTAGAGTTTCTGGTAGAGTCTTTAGGGTTGTCTAGTATCATACCACATTGCAAATAGTGAGTTTTACATCATATTTGGATGCCTTTTATTTCTTGTCTAATGCCCCGACTAGGACTCCTGATATTTTGTTGCGTACATGTGGTAAGAGTGTGCATCCTTGTCTTGTTCCTGGCCTTAGAGGGAAGGCTTTCGGCTTCCATCGTGGAGTATGTCAGCCATGGCCTTTATTATGTTAAAGTACATCCCCTCTATACCTACTTCTTGTGATTTTTTAAAATCATAAATGGATGTTGATTTTTGTCAAATGCTTTTTCTGCATCTACAGAGATGATTATATGATTTTTATCCTTCATTTCATCAGTGTGGTATGTATCACATTGATTTGTGGATGTTGAACCATCCTTCCATCCCTGAGACAAATTCCACTTGATCATAGTATAAGGAGGTACTCTTAATATATTGTAAATTCAGTCTACTAATGTTTTGTTGAGGATTTTTGCATCTGTGTTCATCAAGGGTATTGGCCTGTGATTTTTTTTTTTTTCTTATGGTGTCCCTGTCTAGCTTTCGTATCTGGGTGGGTAATGCCAGCCTCATAAAATGAGTTTGGCAGTGTTCCTTTTGCTACTGCTTTTTTGCGGGAAGAGTTTTAAAAGAGTTAATTCTTCTTTAAATGTTCAGAAGAATTCGCCAGTAAAGTCCTCTGTTTCTGGGTTTTTGTTTGAGTCAGTACTCAACAGACCTTCCAACCATCTCCTTACTAGTAATCAGTCTGTTCAGATTTTCAGTTCCTTCATGATTCAGTCTTAGTGACTTAGCACAGCAGGTGGCACATCAGTCTCATAATCATGATTCAGTCTTGGCAAATTGTATGTTTATGGGGTTTATGCATTTCTTATGCACACTTTGTTGGCATAAAATTCTTCATAGTAGTCTCTTAAGATCCTCTCTATTTCTTTGGTATCAGTTATAGTGTCTGCTCTTTGATTTCTGATTTTGAGTCTTTTTTTCTTTCTTGGTGAATCTAGCTAAAGCTTTGTCAATTTTGTTGACCTTTTCCAAGAACCAGTTCTTAGTTTCATTGATCTCTATTTTATGTGTTTTGCTTATTTATTTCCACTCTGATCTGTTATTTCCTTCCTTTTACTAACTTTGGGCTTTATTTGTTGTTCTTTTCCTAGGTCCTTCAGGTGTAAAGTTAGGTTATTTGAGATGTTTCTTGATATGTAGGCATTGTCACTATGAACTTCCCTCTTGGAACTGCTTTTCCTGCATCCCATAAGCTTTGGTATGTTGTATTTTCTTTTTCATTCTTCTGAAAGTATTTCTTGATTTCTCTTGTCATGTCTTCTTTGACCAATTGCTTGTTCAGTAGCAATTAGTAATTATTTAGACTTTTGTCATAGTTATTTAGTAGTATTTAGTTATTTAGTCTTCACACATTTGTGAATTTTCCTGTTTTCTTCATATAATTGATCCCTAGTTCCATAGCATTATTGTGGGGAAAATGTTTGATTTCAGTCATCTAAAAATTTATTAAGACTTGTGACCTAACATATGATCCATCCTGGAGAATGTTCTATGTGTGACTGAAAAGAATGTCTATTCTTTTGTTTTTGGATGGACTATTCAGTATAAGCTGTAAAGTCCATTTGGTCTAGTGTGTCATTTAAGGTGGATGTTTCTTAATTGACCTGTCTAGATGATCTTTCCATTGATGAAAGTGGCTTATCAGAGTCCCCTACTATCACCATATTGCTGTTTCTCCCTTCAGGTCTGTTAATATTTGCTTCACATACTTAGGTGCTCCAGTGTTGGGTACATAAGTATTTACAAACATTATATCCTCTTATTGGATTGTTCCCTTTATTATTATGTAATACCTTTTTATTTGTCTTTTATTATAGTGTTTGTTTTAAAGTGTTTTTCATCTAATACATTACCTTTCTTTGGTTTCCGTTTGCATGGAATATCTTTTTTCAGTTTGTATATGTCCTTACTTCTCAAGTGACTCTCTTACAGGCAGCATGTAGGTGGGTCATGGGTTTTCTTTACTCATTCAGCCACTCTGTGTCTTTTAATTGGAGAATACAGTACATTTACATTTAAAATAATCAATGATAGGCATAAACTTTTGTTTGTTTGTTTGTTTTTTAATAGTTCCTCTGTATTCTTTTCCTCTCCTGCTCTCTTCCTTCATAGTTTAATAAATTTCTGTTGTGGTAGGCTTAGGTTCCTTTCTGTTTATCCTCTGTGTATCTATCATAGGTTTTTGCTTTGTGGTTACCATGAGGCTTATGTATAACTTAGATTTATAACCATTTATTTTCAGTTCATAATAACTTAAGTTTAAATGCATTCTAAAGTTCCACATTTTTACTCTCCCCCAACATTTTATGTTTTAGATGTCACAATTTACATCTTTTTATCATGTGTATCCCTTAATTAATTACAGTTGACCTTTGAGCAACGAAGGAGTGTGGGATATCAACCATCTATATACTCAAAAATCCATGTATAACTGTTGACTTCCCAGAAACATTAACTACTGTAGCCTAATGTTGACTGGAAGGCTTACCATTAACATAAACAGCCATTTCAAATATTTTGTATGGTATAGGTCTAATATACTAGAATCTTACAATAAACTAGAGAAAAGAAAATATTAAAAATCGTAAGAGAAGATACATTTATAGTACTGTACTGCATTTACCAATATCATAAATTTACCTTGTCTGTTTGATTAACCATCTGTCAGTACCTATACAATTTTTGTCTTATAGGATTCAAAACACGGTAGATGTTATATGTATTGCTAACACTAGATGTCAAAAGTGAAAAGGAATGCGTACTTATTTATAGGTATAACAGTTTGTGCACAGATGATGAAGGAAGAGCAGTATGATTGCTCTCTGGTAGCCTAGCGGAACTGATACACTTCTTCACAGTGGCCTTGTCTGTACACTAATGAATGAAGCCCTATAAAATTTTTATGGCATAAAGTACTACAGTCATATTCGTAGTACAGTTCTAGAAACATTGTTACATTTTTTCCTATGATGATAGGCTGATACAAGAGCAAGAGACATAATTTACAGTAATGTAATTCCTTGAAAGCAAAATTTTAAAACAGTAGAAAAACTAAGGCATTATTAATTGTGTATTAAACATCAGGCACACGTGCCTATGTAAGGACAGGTCATCCACTTCCATACAAGACTTACACTCAGTGTTCTACATGATGAGTATTTTGGCGATGGTGATGTTGGCAGAAAAGCATCTTGTACAATTACCGCTATATGGTTAGATTTTTACACAAAATGTTTACATATACAACAGATCAGTTTATTAACTGTGTGGCCTGATGATTAGTTATTATTCATTAAGTGGAAGTGGATCATCATAATGGTCTTCACCCCTGTCTTCACGTTGAGTAGGCTGAGGAGAGGGGGAATGAGGGGTTGGCCATGCTGTCTCAGGGGTGGCCAAGTTGGAAGGAGAGGTCGGAGAGGCAACACACTCAGTGTAATTCTTTGGAAATACATTATAATTTCTGTTTTGCTTTTTCATCTATCTAAATATGTTTCTATACAGTACCGATCCTTCCACTGTGAGCATTAGTTCAGAACCCACATCCTATAACGGTTCATGTCATAAAAGGAGTCAAAAGCAGTCTTAGAGAATCAGAACTCTTCTGCCAGATTGTCCAGTGTCAGTTTGTTTTCTGGCACTTCTCTGTCTTGTTCTTCCTCATCTGGCACTAGTTTGGAAGCACTCATCTCCATCCAGTGGCCTTCTGTTAATTCCTCTGGTGTGTTGTCTGTTACCTCTTGGACTTCTCCAGGATCTGCATCTTAAAACCCTTCACCTCCCTAGTCTTTTTGCCAAATCCACAGCCTCTTTCATGATTTTCTTGATTGGTTCTATTGTAAATCCTATGAAGTTATATACAACATCTGGACAGTTTTCTCCAGCAGGAATCCATTATTTCAGGCTTGATGGTTTTCACAGCTTTTTCTATAATCTTGGTGGCATCTTTGATGGTACAGACCTTCCAGAATTTCATGATGTTCTATCACAATTCCCTTCCATAGTGGTGTTGACAGTCCTTTTCACAGACTGCTGTGTGTAGGGAGGCCTAGGTGACTCTGTCACGTAAGCATTTGCCTTCAGCTCAGGTCATGATCCCAGATTCCTGGGATCAAATCCTGGATCAGGCTCCTTGCCCAGTGGGGAGTCTGCTTCTGCCTGCTGCTCCCCCTGCTTGTACACCACTCTCTGACAAATCTTTTTAAGAAGAAGAAGAATATTGTGTGTAATCATCCTTAAAGGTTCTGATGACCCCTTCCTTGATCTGGGGGCTGAATTGGAGATGTCGTGTTTGGGGGCAAGTAGACCACTTCAACACTAACTCATGGGGTTCTAGGTGGCGAGGGCATTGTCCAATATCTAAAGTACATTAGAAGGCAATCTCTTGCTGGCAAGGTACTTCCTGACTTCAGGGACAAAGCAGCAATGGAACCAATCCAGAAAAAGGGTCTTCACTTTCCAGGCCTTCTTGTACAACCAAAAAGTCTGACAGCTGGTATTGTTTCAAGACTCGGGGGTTGGTAGGTTTATAGAAGAGGGCAGCTCTGATCCTAAACTAAACTGCATATGCACAGAACAGTAGTCTGTCCCTTTCTGCCTTAAATCCTGCTGCTCACGTCTTTTCATATGGATTAAATAATAAATGCCTTTTGTGACATTTAATTCTAGAATAGGGCACTTTTGTCTGCATTAAAAACCTGTTCAGGCAGATATCCTTTCTCCTCAGTGATTTTCTTAATGGTGTCTGGGAACTCATCTGCTGTCTCTTGGTTGGCAGAAGCTGCTTCTCCTGTTATCTTGACATTTTTAAAACCAAACCTCTTTCTAAAATTATCAAACCATTCTTTGTTGGCATTAAATTCTGTAGCTTTCGATCTTTCACCTTCCGTTTCCTTTGAGTCGTCATATAATGACTTTGCTTTTTCTTGAATCATATTAGAGTCTGCAGGAATGCCTTTCTTATTAGCCGTCCTACACCCCCCTGAAAGCTGCATTTTCAGTAGGAGATAAAAGGGTATTTGACAAAAAGTACCACATTTTTGTGCCTTGTGGCACTGCTCTGGTGACAGTTTCATGAATTTCCTCTTCTTTTTTTCACAATGGTCCTTATGCTAGATTCATTTACCTTGAAATGGCAGGCAACCACAGCTGCAGACCTCAATCTGGGATACACGTCAAGCAGTTCAACGTTTTTGTGTTATTTCATGTCTTTTCTGCTTTTTGGGAACACTTCCAGCATCGCTAGTAGCACTTTGGATGGGTCCCCTGGCATTATGCAGGGTTTATGATGTTGCACTTTTTATATGAAAAGTACGTGAGAACGGAGACCAGTTTTTGCTGTGATACCCAGTTCACTGGAGAGAGGAACTGCTCATGCAGAGATGATCAGCCTCACATGCATTTTAAGTAGCTACTTTGAACACCAGGCCTCACTGCAGTAGCAACAGGAGGTGGCTCCAGAATTATTATAATAGTCCACAGTATGTGCCATAGTGAATTTTGTGCAATTATGATGTAATACTGCATTGTTGTACACATTTCTCTCAACTGTGAGTGGTGCCCTGTACAGTATGTCTGTGTTTTGGAAAGTTTTAACTTTTTATAATAGATTTATATATGTATTTGGCATTCAAGATATTCTCTATATAGATATATTTCTAAGCTGTGTAGTTTGTCTGCAAATTTTTGAAATTGTTGCAGATCTTCAAAAATTTTTCTGAAATATTTGTAGAAAAAAATCCACACAGAAGTGGACCCATGCAGTTCAAATCTGTGTTGCTCAGAAGCCAACTGTAAAATAATTATTTTTATTATATTTGTCTTCTTTCTTACTAGCCTTGTAATTAATTTACTACTGCCTGCACTATATGCTTATCTTTTCCAGTAAGATTGATATTTTATATTTCCTTTTTACTAATTAGCACACCTTCTTTTCAGCCTAAAGACATCCCTTTGACATTTCCAGTAAAGCCATTCTAGTTGTGTTGGACTCTTAGATTTTTTTTTTTTTTTCTTAAAGATTCATTTATTTTAGAGTAAGAGAGAGCACAAACAGGGGGAGAGGCAGAGAGAGGTGACAAGCAGACTCCCGGCTGAGTGGGGAGTCCTGAGTGGGGAGATCTGAGCTGAAATCAAGAGTTGGATGCTTAGCTAACCAAGCCACCCAGGCACCCCCTCCTTCAACTTTGTTTGTCTGGAAAACTTTATCTCACTTTCAATTCTGAAGGACCACCTTGTTGGGTAGAGGATTCTTGGTTGGCAGTTTCTTTTTCTTTCAGCCACTCCCTTCTGGCCTGGAAAGTTCCTGTTGAAAAGTCTTGTGGGGGTTCATTTGTACCTACCAACTTGTTTTTCTCTTGCTGTGTTTAAGATGTTCTTGTCTAACTTTGGAGACTTTAATTATAATGGGTCTTGGTGTGAGTCTTTTTATATTCATCTTGTCTGGAACTCTGGTCTTCCTGGATCCATAGGTTAGGGAAGTTTTCTCTCTCCTCTTCTGGGACCCCTCTAATGCAAATGTTGGTCTGCTTAATATTGTCTTATAGGTCTCTTGAGCTGTTTTCACTCCTTTTCATTCTTTTTTTCTTTTTGCTGCTCTGATTGGATGAGCTTCATTGCCTTATCTTTGAATTCACTGATCCTTTCTTCTGCTTCATCTAATCTGCTGTTGAACCCCTCTAGTATATTTTTTTAGTTCAGTTATTGTATTCTTTGGCTCTGTGACTTCTACTTGATATTTCCTTATGTTCTCTTTTTGTCGAAGCTCTCACTATGTTCACTCTTCTCCCAAGTTCAGTGAGCATCTTTATGTCCACTACCTTGAACTCTTCAGGCAGATTACTTATCTTCCTTAAATTAAGGATTTTTTTTTCCATGGTTTTATCTTGTTTTGTTCATTACCTACTTCTCTGTCTCCTCATTTTGCTGGGCTCCTTGTGTCAGTCTCTGTGTTAGATAAGACAGCCGCCTCTCCCAGTCTTGAAGGAGTAGCCTCGTTTGGGAGATGAACCTCATCCTTCAACTCAGACCTAGCTCTTTCTGGTCTCTCAGACCTTTGTGATGGTCCAAACAGCCTGTTTCATTTTTAATAGACCCTAGTAGTTGGGGGTCTGCCAAGACCAGTGTCCTAAAGGGGAAGATCTCAGTCAGCACCTAGATTTGTAGGTGATTAAAAGCCAGATCCTGGGCACCTGGGTGGCTCAGTGGGTTAAAGCCTCTGCCTTCGGCTCGGGTCATGATCCCAGGGTCCTGGGCTCGAGTCCCGCGTCGGGCTCCCTGCTCAGCGGGGAGCCTGCTTCCTCCTCTCTCTCTCTGCCTGCCTCTCTGCCTACTTGTGATCTCTGTCTGTCCAATAAATAAATAAAAATCTTTAAAAAAAAAAAAAAAAAGCCAGACCCTCTGGCAGCAGCTCTTAAAGTATGAAAATATACAGTCTTATTGGATGATAACTATAAGCCCCACTGGCCATCAGAGCCTGGTGATTTCAGAGTGTCTCCTAGGTGGCATTCCTAAAAACTGGGGTACTAAGTGAGTGTATAAGTTCCTTTCTGAGAGATAACAGTGAGCCTGAGGAAGGCAAAGGGCAGGCACAAGGATAGCAGGCACTGGCTGGCCTCTGTGCCCCACGAGCACTGCCATGTGCCAGACCTGATGCCTGCCCTAGGCCAAAGCTATGGAATAAGCAGAAAGACTGGAGCTTGTTTCGGTCTGCGTTCTGTGCAGTGCCCTACAAGTGGTAGGCTGTCAAGAACTGTCCCTTCAATTGTTAAAGTTCCATGGGACCCAGGATTGCAGGTCCCCCCATGGCTCCCAGAGCCAGGCAATCAAGGGGCATCCCTTGGGTGGCAGCCCTAATAAGTACTAGGACACCAGGTGCACGTACCAATCCTCTCCGAGCATGCTTGCTAAAAACAGATTTCCAGACCTTACCCAAAGCCTGCTGAAATTTAATACAAAGGTGTAGTTTGGAGATTATATTCTTACCAAACATCCCATCTGCTATTGTGATTGGGCACATTTGGCTAAAATTACATTATTTTTTGGAGACTTGTATCCATTGGACCCCTCCAGCCACCATAAGAGCCCAGACTTGCCATTGCTCTGTCTTCACTAGACTCTGAGGGTATTGCCTGTGGTGTCAGCCAGTTGTTGGTTGACTCATTCATTCAGTGAACAGCCAAGTATTTGTCTAGGGAAAGACGTATTGATGCCAGGTACCTCCATGTGCTTGCCTTTAGTTTATAAATGCCTTCTCTGTGACTGCTTTCTTTTATGAAAGTCCATATTCTGAGACTGGGGTTTACATTTGTTCTTTTTCTTTCTCCTCTGTCCACCTCCATTCTGAAGTTCTGCACCCACCCTCCCCTACTGTGACCTAGCTCAGCAGACTCCGGCTATGAAACCTGGGGTCCTGCTTGTTCATTAGATATGCTGTACCCGGTCTCCCATCTGGCCTTTCTCCTTCCGGGTGTTCTGCTTCCATTCAGACCCATGTTACTTTTCCTTTCTGCTGCTTCTCTGGAGCAATATTTTCTTTGAATCTCCTGCTTGCCTCATTTGCTTTCTCCCCACATCCCACATGAGCTCTCAACCCACACTTGTGCGTGTCCCTCTACACTTCTGTCCTGCTCACTGCTCCCCTTCACCCCGATGGTAGGCATCCCTTGGGGAGCATGCCAGCTTCCCCCTGCTCCCTCTCCCCCATCTGATGACAGCTGGAATCTGGCTTCTCTTTTCTTCACAAGATCACCCTCCAAAGTTGACACATGAAATGACTGCTTTTTACCATCTAGACTCTAGAAAAAACTTCCTGGTAGTGACCAAATAGGCCCTAACCTTTTCTCCCCCTTGGGTCTCTACATTGGGGCCACTCCCCCCTGAGTTCCATTGCTCCTGCAGCAATAAACCCTTTGTGAAGGCATGTCTGCATGTGTCCCGTCAGAGCAGACCCGGTCTTCTAGAGGTTTTCTTTCTAAGAGAGCAACCTGGAAATCGCACATGCAGACACTATCCCGCCGCGGAAGGCAGGGAACGGGCTGCCCTCTGTGAGCTTCTTGCTTTCCTGAAAGTCAGGCAGCACGGTGACCCATCTCCTAGACGGAGCAGCCCTTGTTGGGCCGATGCCTCAGCCCTGGCCTTTTCAGTGACTGTCACTGGGCAGTGGGGAGGAGTGGCTTCTTTTGTACATATGGAAATGTGGGTGCCAGAGATAAAAGGGGAGAAGGGTTGTGAGTGACACGCAGAATTGTCTGTTCCACCTACTTCCCCTTGGTGGGAGCGTGTTTAAATAGATCAGAGCATTTAATATCTGGCAGTATTTGTTGATTTCCATTTACTCATCATTTTGCTAATTTAAGCACATTAATAACTAGCAGCTGTACTTCAGAGCAGTTCTTTTTGTCATTTGAAAGGGAAAACAAGCACTAAATATACTTTGGTTTACCAGGCTATCATCATTGGGGAAACTTTTTAACTCCTTGTACACAGGTGTTTCTGGAGTCACTCAGCAGTTTTAACTGAGATCCGAGCTTGCGGCGGCGTGGGTTTTCACTGTTACAGTCCCGGTGTCCCTTCTCCAGGGGTCGCACACTCTGCCCTTGCTTCTGCCCCAGCCTCTGCCCTGCTCAGAGCACCTGTGTGTCGTGTACTCTGTTACCTGCCTCCGTGAACTTGAGCGATAGCCCCTTGCGCTTGGACAGCGGGGGGCTCCCTGCACCCACTCTTCCGTGCCCCAGGCTGAGCAAAGGCTCGTCGTCACGATGACTTCATGTTTGTGTTTTTAAAATTGTTACCTTAAGGAAGCTCAGGCTACTGGACTGCTATGATCCAAAACCGATCCCAAGAGTTGCTGCTTCTGTCCTTGGGAAGGAGAGCATGCCCACACCAATCCTAAAATCACCTGCCTGTAGTAACTGCGTTCGGGTAATCGAGCACTCTCGTGCAATCTGATTTGCTCCCCACATCAGCCTGCAGACACATCAGCTGTGGAAACCAGCGGGCCAGTCCCCGGGGACAGGGAGTCCACAGGCAGGTGGTCAGGCCCCAGGGCCGAGTCCAGTATTCTGCCCCAGAACAGGGATCAACAAGCTTCTCTGGTCTGGCTTTTGAAACAGGCCTCATTGTCCTAGTCTGAATCCTTGACTCTGGGGATAAAACAAAGACAGGAGGACGTGTCTCCCCACTCCCCGTAGACAGACAGCTCCTGTGGAAGCAGACATGCTGTCTCAGGGCAAAATTAACTTTTCTGGGCCTCACACTACTAGAGCTGAGACAGTGAGAGACGATTAGGCAATGAGGTAAGACTGGAAGAAGCCAGTTCCTAGTTCACGGCTGCTTTAGAAGAGCCCCTGACCATCTGCAGGACGAGAAACGGGTTCTAGGTCACACTGCCTGGGTAAGATCTCGAGCGGTTCTCCAGCAGGCGTGAGAAGGATCTCATCTCTCTTCTCCATCACAGGAGAGTTCTCGGCCTCAGACAGCTCCCTCACGGACGTCCAGGAGACCCGAAGGCCTCCCATGCCCGACCCTGGCCTGATGCCCCTGCCCGACGCGGCTGCCGATTTAGATTGGTCCAACCTGGTGGATGCGGCCAAGGCCTACGAGGGTGAGTCCGCCAACTATCCGGGCAGGACACGCAGGGCTACAAGGCCATGCTGAGTTTTGGGGGGTGTGAGGCTCTGGTTAGTCTGTCCACTCTGCTGTTTTGCACACACAGACCGCACGGGAGGGGCGCGCTTCCAGCTGGGGCACTCGCTGTATGATTTAATCTGATGTAGCCTGACATTTCCTCTACGCAGGATTTTGTAGCATGGCTGTCTCCCCTCCCCACACGTGGGAAGGGCAGGGAGTGGGGGAATCCCAGCTGTCACTTGGCTGAAAAGAACACCTGTCCAGAGAGAGTCTTTGACCATGTGGCGAGTTCGTCATTGCAAAGTGCACCATTGGATCTGTTAGGGATGCTTGTCCCACTTGGCCCTGCCCCAGCCTTGACAGATGTTGGGTATTCCCTTTGCGTTTCCCATTCACCTCTCCTGAATCTGGCAGCATGTTCTCAGTCCACACTGCCCTGTGCCAACCCGCTGTCTGTGCGCTTCTCGGACGCAAGCCCTCCCACGGGCGCTGGTGTGCCAGCACAGAAGGAACGCGGAGTGCCAAGCTGTCCGTGTATGTGGACGTGAGGTTGGCAGATTGACTGACTCCACTCTGTGGTCATCATTCCAGATTCTTCAGTGCTAAAATGTTCTTTAGAAAACAAAGACAACAGATGAGTGGTTTAGGGTTAGGGGTTTTTTGTTTTGTTGTTTGTTGGGGGGGGGGGTGGCTTATGTTTGAAGAATTGAAAGTAGCTAGTGCATTAAGCTGTAATTTTCAGAACTTGCTGAGGTGACCGTGAAGTAGGCCACAGGCGGCCCCGTGCTGGCCGCTGGCAGTTCCCCAGTACTGACATGACTGTAAATTTCAATTTATTGGTTACTCTCCCTTCTAGGAGATGGTAATAGTTTTGTGTTTTTAATGAGAGGTTTTGAAAATTTTCTGGTGTTTTCTTGGCTCAAGTTTTAGGTTGGGTATATTTTAAAACACGTATGGTTGGACTTTGGCTAAAACCCACCAAGGTAGCCAGGAATCTTGGCTAGTGGAAAACCTACTTCTAGAAGTGCGTTTTATATCATCACTGAGTGGAAAAAGCCCTGGTCTGGAAATCTGGCACAATGCCTGTTTCCAGGGAAACATGTCATAGAATGCTACTTGATGAGTAAGAAAAAGAAGACTACAAATGGATTCACAGCCCGGGTTTTCAGAAGGGATCTTCTACCGCTCCTGTCCTATAGCTGAAACAGTGGTTTTCTCCTCCAGGGTCAGCAGAGAAGCCTCCTGATGTATCCCCATATGGGGATTAGATGTGACCGTCAGTGTAGGCTAGTTGTTGACCTTTGACAGACCCGGCCTGGAACGTGGCTCCGAAATACTGATCGTCTCCTCCTCTCCTCCTCTCCCTCCAGTCCAAAGAGCCTCCTTCTTTGCTGCTACTGACGAAGGCCACCGGCCCTTGAGTGCTGCATCCAACAGTGACCAGCTCGAGGAGCAGGCTCTGGCCCAGATGAAGTCCTACAGCAGGTTAGTCACCCTGTAGCGAGGTCGGCACTCTACACCGTGTGTCCCCAGCTGTCGTGACAGCAGGTGGGGGAAGAGGTGGAGGCCGCAGGCATTCGCTGACCGGAGCTCACCACCACAAGGCCAGACTCTTCACATCTTAGAACGCTCTGTAACTAAAGCTGTACACATAATGAAACTGTTCTTGATGACTTAGTCTTAATCATGAATATTTATAATTCACGAGGCCTTAATACACGTATGCTCTCAGGACTGATCACCTCAGGTGAGGAAGAGTATGTACCTGGCATCCTTGAGCCTGGTTTTGGAGTGCCTCCCCCAGTTGGTCGTACTTGGTCAGTTGGTGCCCCCATCTTAGCGGCTCCCTCCGTGCCGCGTCAGATCGATGTTAGATCCGGGTCACCAGGAGAGGGAAGATTCGAGAGGACTCGAAAGGCAAGTGCAAACTGAGACCCAGATGGTTTCCTGAGTAGTTAAGAGCAGGGATTTTGACTTTTGCTGAACTGTACCGAGGTGGATCCCACTGTCTGATTTCAAGTGGTGAGGCCGCTGGGGAGTTGTGTGCTCGGACTCTGGGAAAGCATCTGACAGGCCGCCGTGGTACACGCCGTGGGTGCTCCCTGATGCAGGAGGAGGTCAGCGGCTTGAAATCGCTCCTTTTAAAACCTTTTGAGGATGGTTAAGAATCCAGGTATCTAGGAAACAGGCGACAACAGGGAAAGTGAGGTTAGCACAAGTTGTTCAAATAGCCGTGGACTGTTGCTAAAGACTTCGCTGATCGAGTGTATAAGGAAATGCTCTGCACAGGGAAAGCGGAAGAGTCGGGGTGGCTTGTCTGGGGTGTAAGGGACAGGTGCTGCGTTCGCTCTGATCACTGAGGCATCTTGGGACCGAGAATGGCAGTTAGTTTGGCTGTTGAGAACTTTAAAAAGAAAAAACAAAATAGAACATCAAGGGCACAGTGAACCCAGAATGTACCTTAGGATGGGCCCTCCGAGCAGGAGAAGTCTGAGTGAACAAGTCTGTCTTCCTGCGGAAGGATTATCGAGCAGTGAGGTCTTCAGTCTTCGCAGAACCCGAAGAGGGTGGTGATGCCGGGCACGTGTGTTCAGTGAACAGATGGAGTTGTGTTTCTAAAAATCAGAGCCTCTGCAGGCACGTAATTCACTCTGAAAACCTTCAGAAGTCAAGACAGGCTGCTACGCGTTTTCCTGGGGCGTCTCCTCTTAGGGGTTTGGAGCTTCTTATCGTTTCATTTATTTACAGCCTTGAGACACTCGTGCCACTGTGAATTTGGCCTTTGGCGCTTGTAGATCTAGAACCAGCAGAAGACAGCAACACAGCTCCAGTACATATTGCCTTTGAGTCCAGGACTCGAAAACCTCGGTCTATCTGTGTCTTTTCTTTTGGCCTCTGGGGAGAGGCAGCTGCACGTTCTCCTAGCGGAAGGCTTCAGCTTGTGGGCTGTGGACTCTGAGGTGGTGGATCTGGCTCGAGCTCACTCAGACCTGACTTCAGGTCACAGGAGCCGGACGAAGAATGGCTGACGAGGGCCGTCTGCCCGGCCGCTGGGTGGCCTTGTCATCCACTAGCTCCCTGGGGGTTTTTTGGTATTCCATAAGCGTGGCATTACCAGCACTTCTGTTAATTGGGAGAAAGAAACTGGCGGGCTTAGTTTGCTATTATGATCTGCAAAGGAGACATTAAGGTTGGACGGATGAGCTTTTGAAACACTCTTATTTTTTAAAATATTTTAAAGGATATTTAGACAAGCTTTCGAGACAGGAGCATGATAAGTTAGCTGCACGTGGATCAGTAACCACAGACTGTTTTCTGGGGACAGAGACCTACCTTCTCCTGGTCGCCCCAAGGTAGGGCTGACCTCAGAGGAGTGGCTCTCTCTTTCCTTCAGCCACTAAAGAATATAGGAAACACTGCACAGCTGTGCGGTGGAAACACAGACATTTGTACCTTCCAGAAAGTACCGCTCCTGTTGCCAGACAGACCATTTTCACTTACTGTCCTGTATTCTTTTGTCGTGACAGTGGAAGCTACTGATGGGCTGCCTTCACCCTTGCATTACCTTTTGTTAAAAATGACCATTTTCTTTTTTTAAAGTGAAAATGCACATTGGGTCACTGTACTGAGAAATTTGACATTAAAAAACCGTTTTACAGAGACAGCAGCCTCATTAACAACTGCCCAGCAAACCCGGCCAACACTGTCTTTTGTTTCTCATCCCCAGCAGTAAAGATTCCTCCCCGACTCTGGCTTCTAAAGTGGACCAGCTGGAAGGTATGCTGAAGATGCTCCGGGAAGATCTGAAGAAGGTAAACACATATTCTCAAAGCAGAGCCCGGTCAGTGCCAACTGCCCTTGAACAAATCCCTATTAGTGGAAGAACACGTGGGTATTGTCTGTTTTCTCGGGATACACGGTCCACGAGCTTCTTGGCGCTCGGTTCCCACCAGCACACCCCGTGCAAGCAGGCCTTCGTTGTCATGTGTGCAGAAAAGTTGTTGACCCCGGCCAGCCCCGCGGAGCCCTCTCTCGGCCTCCCCACCCCCCGTCTAATGGGTCGGTAGCCCAGACCCACCCATCTTCATGTCAGTCGGGCTCTCACACCAAGAACATGGAATGTAGTTTGACTGTATTAAGAGCCTAAAACCAAACAACAGTCCAGAATTTAAGACCGCCCTCGCAGAAGACATTAAGGTACACGGTAATGTCTTCACGTTCCAAAATGAACCGTAGTGAGCCCCCGGGGGACCTGATCCCTGGCTTTGAGTATCGGGATCCCCAGGGCCAGGCCGGGGATACACTGTTAGGATGAAGAACAGAAGTGGGTGAAGGGGACACGCGGGTCCCCGGCCACCCCTCCAGCCGCTGGGTCCCAGCCCTCTCCTCTGCCCTGCCTCCCAGGAAAAGGAAGACAAAGCCCACCTGCAGGCGGAAGTCCAGCACCTCCGGGAGGACAACCTGAGGCTGCAGGAGGAGTCCCAGAACGCCTCGGACAAGCTGAAGAAGTTCACGGAATGGGTCTTCAACACCATAGACATGAGCTAGGGCAGGCTGCGAGGGGCCGGCCCGGGCTGGGGGAGGGGGCCCGGGAGGAGGGGGCTCTGTGGTGCGGTTTGGCGCTGCTTCGGCCACGCCGCCGAGAGCCTGCTCAGCCTGCCCGCCCTAGCTTCCTACTCTGGCCCCTTGCGGGGAGCGCACAACACAACAATTGCAGATCAACAATCATTATCTGCCTTTTGTAGAAAAGAAAAACAAAAAAGTAAATAAAAATTTTAAAAAGTAAAATAAAAGTTTAACTGCTAAAATGTGAATGTCTTTATTTTTTTGCACAATATCTTTATCTGTTACGTATTTTAAAAAGCAAGTGGGCCTAGGCCGCCTGGGGCCCGTCTGCCTCTATTTCCATGAGCTCTTACTGATTTCAGGTAATCCAAGCTTTCCCTCGTTATCCTGACCCATGTCATTGCTCCTTAGGAAAATAAAGTTTTTGCACATGGTTTCTTGGGGGAGGGGGATTTCCTTACCTTTGTCCTAAAATGCCTGGGGAGGGAGGTGCTTGGAGAAGATGTCTCCCTCCCTTGAATGACCTGTGCATGAGCTAGTGCCCTTTGTCCCTACCTTCTGGAGGACAGCGGGCTCAGGGTTACCCGAAAGTCCGTGCGGGAGACAGAGCCAGTGCCTCGGGCGAAGCCCCTTTCCTGTCCTGCATTGTGACGTCACTCCACCCCTCAGTTCCTCTCCCCTAGAGATGGTCCCCCGTGTGTGCTGCTCAGAGCTAGAACCCTTTCTGTCTGGTTCGACTGGAATCTGCCTCTACAGCTTCCCGGCTCCAAACATTACTGGCTTTCAGAATTCCTCCAGACTAAAATCTCACTTGTATGCATTTTGGTCAAAAGTATAGCTTTTGTTTGAGATGTGTAAAGATGAAAATGTGGCAAAACTGTATTTTTAGCTTACTCAAAAATTACCATATTAATCAATTCTCTCCAAAGCAAGACTTGACCAGTCTAGGGAAAAGTGAATGTTAAATTGTTTTAATTCTCGCTTGTTAGGAGCAACGACTGTGATCATAGAATGGGCTCTGGAAACCTGCATGTCCCAGTGTGCAATTCCAGCACGGCGTTTTCTGAATCCTTTTGTGGCCAGCCAGAGGATTCTGCTGCAGAAATGACTGATGTGCTATTTTTCCTGTCTAGTGATGCAGCTGCCCTGGGCCTCTGGCCATCGTCCCAAGGCCCGCAGGCCTGCAGACGGACACACCAGGCCCACCAGTGTTGAGGGACCCAGGGAGTCCTGGGGGCCTTGTTTCTTGCCTTCATAAAAATGTCATGAAGCTGCCACCTGTGTCCATTCAGTGGCAACTCTGATGTAGGGAACATTCTGCGATGTCATCTGCTCGGAAGCTCCCTGCCCCAAGTAATCTCAACTCCTTCCTCCATCCCTGAAAGACACAGGATGGATTTTCTCTCTCCTCCCCCTGCCCCCTCCTCCAGATTTTTACAGTTTCATTCATGATTGTGATTTTTCCAGAGAATTATTATTATTTTTTTTGGGGGGGGGGTGACATTTCCATCCTGGAAATAGGAAGATTTTGGAATGCTCTGTAAAGATCTCAATTGTCTGTCTCTTTCTCTCTTTGACTTGTATGAAGGAGATTGTTACATTGCCTGATATCTCTTTGTAAATGAGAAAGATCGCTGACCTCCAAGCATTCTGAAGTCTTGCTTATCCTTCTGAGTTCAGTTTTTATTTTGTCTTTCATTTGTTTGGGGACTTGGGGCAAGCTATTTATTAGAGTTTTGCAACAGAATCTTGTTTGAAGCCTTTAAAGACTACTTGTAAAATTCAAACAATAAAATTCATTTTAAACGCTCTTTTAAAATGCTTTGGTATTATTGCTTGAGGTTTTTAGATTTGAAAGACCACCCAGTAGCTCATTGACCCTCCTTGCAACCAACTATTCTCACAGGGCTCCATTAACACTAAATGATTCTTCAAAGTTTCTGTGCCTCTCAGAATGTTAATAACCTTTTTTTACTCCGTTCATATGTCCTTCGAGAATTCCTAATTTGGCTTCTCTACTTAAAATTTAATATTTGCAGAGCACTTTCTAATTAGTTCCCTCTTCATTATCCATGTGTGGATTTTCCATAACAACACTGTCATTCCCTGAGACCAGCACATTTTTGGACTGCCTCTACTGCATCACCCAAATCTGAGTTAGATGTTCTGTGCTCAGAGAATACAAATGCCTGTTAATATCAGGCTGTGTAAAATATAATTAGAAAAGTTAATCTACTGAAAAAATCATAATGCATTCCAAAGCCAAATGGAACCAAATTTTTAAAATCTACCACATCAGTGTTCCTCTCCACTGGTGCAGCTAATTGAGAACTGACAGAGTTCCTTCCTTCTATTTGGTTCAATAACCCTACAAATTCTAGAATTACAAGACAGGGCAAGACTGGATGCCATGAGATAAATCTGATGAGCAAGCTAAAATCGTGGTCTGTCTAGACCATAATTCTTACCTGGTTTGAAGGGCTTTTCCATTGTTGTCGAAGGGCTTGGAGGGGGGTTGGGAGTCCCTGGGAGAAGGGGCCATTAGCCTACATTGATGGAAGGGCCATTTGGTTGTGCTTCATCTCTGCTGCCTGTGATAAAGAGATGGAGTCGGATTGGGTTACCAACTCCTCAGATGGGGATAAAATTGATAGTCCAGGGGCAAAGGAAATAGACCAGTGAGCTTAAGCCACTTGTCTCTAGTTAAATACAGAAGAATAACCTGAACCATTTCAGCAACCTGCTGCTGCTTCCCTCTCTCAACCAAACCGGAGAGGAAAGTGCAAGATGGCGCAGCTGGGCCACAAACCTGGGGCCAGTGCAGCCCAGGGCATGGTTCAACAAAAACGCTGTTATTTTTTAAAGAATGATTCCACAATAATGTCTCTTCTCGGTAGAAATTAGGCCCCTGATGGCCTATTCATAAGGAATAAGCATTAGGTCCATCTGAAAAACATTTAAGGTGTTCGGAGACTCAAATCCCATCGACTGCACAGCAACTCTGTCCTAGGATACATTACCTAAATCTCTGAGCATGGCTTTTTCATGGTAAAATCGTCACAGTTTCATTGAGTTTGAAGGATTAAATGGGATCAGACGTGTAAAGACAGTGATGGGCAAACCAAAGACACAATAACACATCTTCCTTGTCTTCCATCTCCAACAGGTTAAGGCTTTTCTGTTGTTTTTCTGGGAGGGTGTCCTGGCGTGTTAATAGCAGAATGAGATGGAAGGGTCAGAATGAGCTCCTCCGTCCACTTTCCTGTCAGTCAGGAGCTTTCCATCCCCTGCTATGCTTTTTACAACACTGACTCTCAGACTTGAGCCTCCACCAGAATAGGTCATTGGGCTACATCCCCAGGATCTATGATTTAGCAGGGCTGGGGTGGGGACTTAGCATTTATATCTTCTAGAAGTTCCCAGGTGATGGCTTAGGAGCAGGGCTTTCAAAGAGTAGCCTCAGCGTGTGGACATCCACACCCATAGACAGTTAAAAGAAACAGATGCTACAGGAAGAGGCACATAGTGTGTCCACATGCCTGAGTATCATTTTCATGGGTCAGCCAACCACAGAGCACCTTGCAGGAGAAACAGGCTTAAACTATAGCTAAAGAGAGATTAGGTAAAAGGCATTTTTTTTTCTTTTACTAAAGAGGTAATAATTTAGAGCCCCCTTACATGAATCTTTCTGCCACTCGACTATTTTGTTTTGTTTTATTTTTAATTTTTTATTTTTTATAAACATATATTTTTATCCCCAGGGTTACAGGTCTGTGAATCACCAGGTTTACACACTTTACAGCACTCACCATAGCACATACCCTCCCCAATGTCCATAACCCCACCCCCCTTCTCCCAACCCCCCTCCCCCCAGCAACCCTCAGTTTGTTTTGTGAGATTAAGAGTCACTTATGGTTTGTCTCCCTCCCAATTCCATCTTGTTTCATTTATTCTTCTACCCCCCAAACCCCCCATGTTGCATCACCACTCCCTCATATCAGGGAGTTCATAGGATAGTTGTCTTTCTCCGATTGACTTATTTTGCTAAGCATGATACCCTCTAGTTCCATCCACGTCATTGCAAATGGCAAGATTTCATTTCTTTTGATGGCTGCATAGTATTCCATTGTGTATATACACCACATCTTCTTTATCCATTCATTTGTTGATGGACATCTAGGTTCTTTGGCTATTGTGGACATCACTGCTATAAACATTCGGGTGCACGTGCCCCTTCAGATCACTACGTTTGTATCTTTAGGGTAAATACCCAGTAGTGCAATTGCTTTGTCATAGGGTAGTTCTATTTTCAACATTTTGAGGAACCTCCATGCTGTTTTCCAGAGTGGTTGCACCAGCTTGCATTCCCACCAACAGTGTAGGAGGGTTCCCCTTTCTCCGCATCCTCGCCAGCATCTGTCATTTCCTGACTTGTTAATTTTAGCCATTCTGACTGGTGAGAGGTGATAATCTCATTGTGGTTTTGATTTGTATTTCCCTGTTGCTGTGCCACTCGACTATTTTAAATTCCTGTGTTACCTGGATGGTTCTGGAGTGTCCTTACAACCATTAACAGGATGAGACTAGTTATCAGGTGAGTGAGAAATGGCCTAGGTCACGTTGGGCGGGGGGTGGTGGCAGACAGTTTAGATGGCAGTGCTGCTGAGGAAAGACAGACCCTTGGCCGGGCCTACAGTGAGTGGCTACTCAGGAACACAAAAACTGGGAGACTTGCATCAAGGCTGGGAGTGCTGAATTCCACTCACCAACATCCAGATTGAGTCCAGCCTGCTCACCCCAACCTCCAAGTGCCTGTCAAACCTCAAAGTTCCCAGACAAGCAAAGTTTGGACTGCCTTCATACCTGCCCGAACTGTTAAGGAACCTTTGCCTAAATCCTCATGCTGTAGACCAGCTCCTTTTCTCCACTTCTGTCCCGAAAGGAAGAAAGGGTTGCTCATCTTCATATCCTTTGGATAAGTTGCAGCTCAGAGACTTGGAGACACTGGCAGTCTCTCCCGAGACGATCATTAGAACCTTGTCTGATTGGCCCCTGCTCTGGCCCCTCCTTGCTCTCCTTTCCACAGATCTCCTGCCTTTCCCCAGGTCTGCCAGCCTTGTGTTCCCTCCATGCACCTTCAGACTAGCCTTCTGGCCCTCCATCCACGTAAACCTAGCATCTCCTCCTGACTTGCCTTTGTGCACCCGAGTCATCACCTATGAGACCCGAGAGCTTTCCCCTCCTCTTCTCTTCTCTGCTTCTCGTTACACCCCTTCAGTCATGCTTGCCGTCGACCACACAGCTCCTTCCATCACTGGCCCTGCCTGAGCACATGCCCTCGCGCAGCCTACATGGCTCATCCTCCAGGCACCGCCCACCTTTAAATATATGCAGCTCGTTTTATCCTTCCATTTGGACCTCTCATGACCCATCTTCAACCTGAATGATCTCCCAGACAAAATAACCCGGGTTTTGTGTACCTTCCTCTGTATCGTTAGACAAATGCTTTCTGGAGGGATTTCACCCCATTCTGGGGGTGCATCTGTCATTCTTTTTCCTTAACCAAAGTGCTCTGTGTTCCTTTAAATGGGCCAATCTCCCTACACGTTGTTTTGCTTACATATTTGTTAGCACATGTCCATAGGGCTAATGAGTCCACCCAGCCACACTTCTATGCATTTCTGTAATCCAGCATGGAAGCATCATAAAATGGTATCTACCAATAAAATCCAGCCTCCTTTGCAAGAGTATCAATGCCCTGGGAGGGTATGGGCTCTCTGGGGTAACAGATGCCTCCATCCCCATTGCCTTCTACGCCCCCAGCTCACCGCACACATTTACATAACTGGCCTGATAAACAGGCATTCAAGTTGCTTCCCCAGGATCCCATTGGCGAACCCGAGAGCCATTACCTTCCCAGCCCCAGTGCCTCACACACACACACACACACACACACACACACACACACCACACCCCCACACACTCATCACACCCCCTACCCTCACCCACTGGTATTCCTGGAAGTGAACGCTCTTAGCAAATACACCAAGGAAGGAGTTCTATTCAAGTTCAAATAGCAAACCAGAAGTGACCAACAAAGTTGCCTGGAGGTGGTCCTTCTGTCACATTTCCTAATGAAGAGGTAGGATGGGTTTGTAACTGACCTAGTAATTCTTCTAAAGAGCTAAGAGTCGCTGAACACAGTAACTCTTTTAAGCTACTTACATGTTCTGCCATCTTAAAGCAATGAATGTGCGTAACAAACTTTTGTCTTAGTTGGTACAAAGAGAAACTTGGCTCAGTGTAGATTCATATCAAATCAATGAGGCTATGCCTATTAAAACAAGCATCTTAATGCAGTCTAGCTTTATACTAATGATTCCAGCTGGAGTCAAAGCCAGGGCTTCTTTCATAGGCCCTGAGAACCAGCAATTCTACCTCCAAAAAGTAAAGACCTGGCGGAAGGTAGGAGGGTTGGGGGTATGGAGTTACTGACCACCATCTTTAAGTATTTGACACACTGTGGTATAAAGCAGAAACCAGTTTTGATGTCTGTGGTTCTAGAGGCAAAAATGAAACCAGTGGATGTTTGTTGCAGGAAACAGGTTTTTGTCTCTGAGATTGATGATAAATAAATAGTGACTGGGTGGTTTCCTGGGCTTGAAGCCAAGAATTAAGAGTCAAACTAGGAACCACTTTGCAAAGATTCCATCATCCTTTCATCTTTTCTAGTGGACTCTTGCTCATCGTAAATAAACTTGGAGTCATGAGTCACAGACTCAGGAAGGAAGGGGACCTTTAGAGATGGGCAGTTCTACCCCCCAGCCCAGACAGGACTGAATTTCCTCTTCATCGTCCAGCCACCTGAGCGTAAGCATCTCTGGTGGGGGGGAACTCACTACTGACTGGGGCAGCACACTGGTCTTTCAATGTCTCTTTTAAGTCATTCCTTTCATTTAGGGAAAGTCAATTTCCCTTTAGTTTTTGTGACTACTCCCAACCCTACCACTTTGAATTACACAAATATAAATTTCTCTCCCCAAGTAATAACCATCGATACGTTGGAAAATACAAAGTCTTCCCAGTGTTATTTATTTATTCCCTGGACAAAAACCCCCATTTTCTCAACTTTTCCTCCTGGGTCATGGACTCCAGCCCCTGCCCCACAATAATATAATCATCTATGATAAGCCTTAAGGACACAAATGCTCTATGTGCATTAGCCCCTTGAGTCCTCACAGCCGCCCTGTGAGGTGGGGCTATTGTTGTCCCCACTTTACAAAAGGAGAAACTAAGGACTAGAGAGGTCAAATAATGTGTTCGCAGTAAAATAGCTGGTAAATGGTAGAGGTAGAGCTGGGACTCAGACCCACACCTCCAGATTCCAGAGCCAATACTTATTTAATCTGTACTTTATCAATTCTGTTGCTCCAACCCATGGTCCCCTGCATTGACCAGTTGCATGGATCCTTGCTGCAGGGACCTAGACACTATCATGGACACTAGATGGTAAATGGGGTGGGTGGGGGGCCACAGCAGAAGACTAGAAGGACACCTAAAGGCCAGAAGACTACGAGGAAACCACCTCTTTGGGGGGGGCCCTGAACAGAGAGGGGGCTCTGAAGTGCTCCAACATTCTTTCTGATACAATATAGATGTTCTCCCTGCAAGTGACAATGCAAGAAAGCATCTCTGTCCAATCCCAGGCCAAATCTAGAGGTAAAAGAATCTTTGAAAGCTTGAGTCACTGGTTCTTAGACATTAGCACCACCTGGACAAGTTGATTAGTTTCTGTTCCTTGGCTCTAGGCTTAGAGGTTCTGTATGAATAGGTCTGGTAGAGCCGGCAATCTTCATTTTAATAAGCATACCAAGGGTTTAGGATATGGATGATTCCTGGACCCATTTATTTGAGAAACTCCACCCTAGCTTTCAAAAACCCCTGGACAACTCTCCTGAGCAAGGGAACAGGCAAGGTCTTACAGGTGAGCATACTGTCTGCTTGAAATACCTGGATACTTGGCTGCTTCTCAACATGTGGGAATGGCTAGCTGAGGCCAGCTGGCTGGGCAGGATTCTCTATGAGGGAAGTGTAGAGTGACCCTTTTGAAAAGCCATTTACTTAGTGGCTGATAATTCTCAGCTTCACCCCACCCTACGTCCAGATTTTCTTATTTCTTTTTTTTCTTAATCAAGAGGCATTTGCTTAGTGGAGGTCAATTAAAATCTTTGTTTTAAAACCAACTTCTTAAATATTGTATAGAACACTCACCTCTCCTTAGGATAAACTGCCACAACATTAATTTTACACTCCATCTAATCAGATCTCTTTACTGATGTTCCTGTAATAGCCTGCTACCAGTTCTGTATCCTTATCAGGGAGCAGGTAGGAGTCAGAGATTTCAAAGTTGGTCCCTGTTTTCAGCCATCAAAAGACAAAAAAGACTTCTTGTTTCTACCACTAAGCCCATCTGTCAGAAACCTCCCAAAGTCCTTGCAGTCTGCTTGCCGAAGCAACAGACAGGAACAGAACCAGCCCAGCCTCCCAGGGTAAATCTTGGCAACAGCCCAAACCTATTCCAACTGCCTGCCACGGTGTTCCTGGGGGCCAGGGTCCCTGGTCAGCTTCTCTTCCTTTAGCCAGTGTTCTGGTTATCAATGGCCATGGAAGCCACTTCATACTTAGTTACTTAAAACAACTACCACTTTACTAAGTAGGCCTACTTCACTTTATTGTGTTTCACTCCACTCCATGGCACAGACATTGCATTTTGTACCAACAGAAGGTGTGTGGCAACCGTGCATTGAGCAAGTCTATCGGTGCCATTTTTCCCACCGCATTTGCTCACTTCAGGTCTCTGTGTCACATTTTGGTAATTATCACAACATGTCAAACTGTTTCATTATTATTACACTTGTTAAGCTGATCTGTGATCAGTGATCATAGATGTCACTATTGTCATTGTTTTGTAGTGCCAGAAACTGTACCCATATAAGACAGCAAACTTAATATATGCTGTGTGTTCTGCCTGCCCCACCAAGAAACCACTCCCCCCATCTTTGCCCCTCTCCTCGGGCCTCCCTGTTCCTTGAGACACAGAAATATTGAAATTAGGCCATTAATAACCCTACAATGGCCTCTAAGTGTTCAAGTGAAAGAAGAATGAAGTGTCTCTCATTCTAAATCAAAAGCTAGAAATGAGTAAGCTTCGTGAGCAAGACATGTGGAAAGCCACGAGAGGCCAAAAGCTAGGCCTCCTGCACTCAACAGTGAGCCAAGCTGTGAACGCAAAGAAAACATTCTTGAAGGAAATGAAAAGTGGGATTCCAGTGAACACATGAATGGTAAGAAAGTGAATCAGCCTTGCGGACATGGAGAGTTTTAGTGGTCTGGGGAGAAACCAGCCAAAGCTGAATCCGGAGTGAGGCCCTAACGCTCTTCAAATGCTGTGAAGGCTGAGACAGGTGGGGAAGCTGCGGGAGAGAAGTCTGAAGCTCGCAGAGGCTGGGCCATGAGGTTTAAGGAAAGAAGCCGTCTCCGTAACATCAGAGTGCCAGGTGAGGCAGCAGGTGCTGACGGAGAAGCTGCAGCAGGTTCTGCAGAAGGTCCAGCGAAGATCATTCATGAAGGTGGCTGCACTAAGCAAGAGGCTTTCGGTGTGAATGAAACAGCCTTCCATTGGAAGGAGATGCCATGTGGGACTTTCCTAGCTAGAGAGAAGTCAACGCCTGGCTTCAAAGCCTCAAAGGGCAGGTTGACTCTCTTGTTTAGCTGGTGACTTTCAGTGGAAGCCAGTGCTCACTGGCCATTCTGAAAATCCTAGAGCCCTTTAGAATGATACTAATTCTATTCTGCCTGTGCTCTCTGAATGGGTTAAGAAAGCCTAGATGACAGCACATCTGTTTACAACATGGTTTACTGAGTATTTTAAGCCCACTGTTGAGATAACTGCTCAGAAAAGAATCCTTCCAAAATATTCATTAACAGCTTCTTCATTGACAATACATCGGACCACCCAAGAGTTCTGCTGGAGATGTACAATGAGATTAATGTTTTCAAGTCTGCTAACACAACATCTATTCTGCAACCCATGAATCAAGGAGTAATTTTGACTTTCAAGTTTTTATTATTAAAGAAATACATTTCATAAGGCTATAGTTACCATAGTGATTCCTCTGATGGATCTGGGCAAAGCAAACTGAAAAACTTCTGGGAAGGATTCACAATTCTAGATGGCATTAAGAACATTCATGATTCTTATGTAAAATAGTATGGAGGTTCCTCAAAAAATTAAAGATAGAATTACCATATGATCCAGTATTCCAAAATGGGGTATTTACCCAAAGAAAACAAAAACACTAATTCAAAAAGATGTATGCACTCACATGTTTATTGTAGCATTATTTACAGTAACCAAGATAATGAAGCAACCCAAGTGCTCATTCATAGATGAATGGATAAAGATGTAACATATATACACACTGGAATATTATCCAGCCGTAAAAAAGAATGAAATATTGTCATTTGCAACATGGGCAGATCTAGAGGGTATAATATGTGAAATGTCAGTCAGAAAAAGACAAATACCATATGATTTCTCTCATATGTGGAATTTAAGAAACAAATGAACAAAGAAAAAAAGATGAAAAATAAGACTCTTCAATATAGAGAACAAAGTGGTGTTTACCAGAGGGGAGGGAGGCAGAGGGATGGGGGAACTAGGTGAAGGGGATTAAAAAATAAAACAATCATGATGAGCCCTAAGTAATGTATAGAATTGTTGAATGACTATGTTGTATACCTGAAACTAATATAACATGATATGTTAACTATACTGGAATCTTAAAAAAAAAAAAATCACTTTCGCGGGAGGAAGTCAAAACATCAACAATAACAGAAATTTGGAAGAAACTGATTCCAGCCCTCATGGATGACACTGAAGGGTTCAAGTCCTCAACGGAGGAAGTAACTGCAGATGTGGTAGAAATAGCAACAGAATTAGAATTGGAAGTAGAATCTGAATATGGGACTGAATTGTTGTGATTTCTTGATGAAACTTTAATAGATGAGCAGTTGCTTCTTATGGATGAGCAAAGAAAGTGGCTTCATGAGATGGGATCTACTCCTAATATGAAAGTTGTTGAAATGATAACAAATGATTTAGAATATTACAAAAACTTAGTTGATAAAGCCACAGCAGAGTCTGAGAGAATGACTTCAATTTTGAAAGAAGTTCTACTGTGGGTAAAAATGTTATCAAACAATATCACACGCTACAGAGAAATTGCTCATGAAAGGAAGAATCAACCTAGATGGCAAACTTTTTGTTGTCTTAAATTTCCAACTCACCTCACCAAGCAGCCACCGCCCTGATCAGTTAGCAGTCATCAACCTGGAGACAAGACCTTCTGCCAGCAAAAACATTACAACTCACTGAAAGCTCAGATGATGGTTAGCATTTTTCAGTAAGAAAGTGTTTTTTTAATTTATTTTTAATTTGATTTAATTTATTTTATTTTTTAGATTTGAGAGAGACAGAGATAGGAGAGAGAGAGAGAGAGAGTGCGCATAAGCAGGGAGAAGAGGGAGAAGCAGGCCTCCTGCTAAGCATGGAGCCCGATGTAGGTCCCAATCTCAGAACCCTAAGATCATGACCTGAGCCCAGGGAAGATCCCTAACCTACTAAGCCACATAGGTGCCCTTACACCAAAGTATTTTTTATTTAAGGTATAGCATTATTTTTTAAGACAGAATGCTATTGCACACTTAACAGACTATTGTATAATGTAAACATAACTTTTTTTGGCAAACATAATTTTACACGCCCTGGGAAACCAAAAAAATCACACGACTTGCTTTACTGCAGTGTTCTCGAACCAAACCTGCAATCTCACCAAGGTAAGCTTATATACAATTCCACAGGTCAGGAATCACTCACTTGAGTGATTCTTCCACTCCATGTGCTATTAACTGGAGTGACTTAATGGTATTCAACTGGGCTGGTTGACAGAGTCTGAGATGGCTCCACGCACATTCTTATTCCCTCAGCAGGGCCCCTTCTCCTCCCTCCCTGTACAGTCTCAGAGCGTTTCCATGTGCTCTTCCTAACAGGCTACTTGGGCTTCTAACAGGATATTCAAGGTTCCAAGAGACCAAGGTGGAAGTGGTTGTTCTGCTTTACAGCTAGGTCTATGAAGCACCTGGGTGGCTCAGTTGGTTGAGTGTCTGCCTTCTGCTCAGGTCATGATGTCAGGGTCCTTGGATCGAGCCCCATGTTGGCTTCCTGTTCAGGGGGAGACCTGTTTCTCCCTCTCCCTCTGCTGCTCCCCCTTCTTATGTTATCTCAAGCACACTAGTGCTCTCTCCCTCTGTCAAATAAGTAAATATAAAAAAATAAAAAATAAAAAAATAAAGCTAGGTCCAGAAATGGCAGAATTATCACTTTCCCATGTTTTTTCAAGTCTAGGGGAAACAGACTCCCCCTCTCAAGGAGAGGCTTGTCAAAGGATATGCACCATCTTGAATCTCCCACAGCGGGCCTCCTCTCCTCTGGTCTGCATGTGATCAGTCATTCTCTCTCAGGCTCCTAGAGCCTCACCAAGGCTAGAATATGAGGTTCTAGTTCAAGACGGCGATGTAGGAAGATACTGAATTCATCTCCTCCTCCAGATACTGAATCTACAGTTATATATGGAACAATTTCCTCTGAAAAAGGAGCCTAAAACTAGCTGAGTGACTTTACACATTGGGCAAATGAGGAAGAAAACCACATCAAAGTGGGAAAGAGAAGCTGAGACACAATCTCACCATAAGCCCCACCCCTGGTGTGTGACCCACAATCAGGAGAGAACCTACAAACCAGAATTTGCTAAGGAGCAAAGGTTTTGAACCCCACATGTGGCACCTGAACTTTAAAGACCTGTATGTGAGAGATAAGACCCCAAAACATCTAGCTTTGAAGCCAATGGGCTTGCATCCCTGAGACCCACAAGGCTAGAGCAAACAGAGAAACAGTTCTTTAAAAGGTTCAGAGAGGCAAACTCTCCACTCCAGGACACAGAACAAAGGCAGCGTCTTATTTGCTTATCTTAAAGTATCAGCCTGAGGAGCAGGTATCTAATTTAACAGACATCTAAAGAGCTACTGAAAGAAACACTCTCCAAAGGCAGGGGCCAGTGAACACCATCTTTGCCTTCTCCTTCTGCTCTTCCAGTTTGCCAGTATCTCCCAGAAAGGAGCTTATACTTTCACCTGGGACCGTGGTTTTTGTGGCTGCCCCCTGAGGGACACCTCTAAATTGCTTGGATCTGCTAGCCAGTAGGGTTTGTGCTCATGGGCTTCACAGAACTGTAACATATGGAGAAAGAGTGTTTAACTGGCTACCATCTCTAGAGCACAGCATTTAGGAAACAGAGACTCCCAGTCTTTCTGTGAAAGAGGCCTATTAGCCTATCTCCATAGCTCTGCCCTAAGGGCCAGGCTTCTAATTAAACACACTTCTAAAAGCCAACTGTAATCTTCTCTGGGCACATCCTCCCACTCTCCCTCCACACACTCCAAAGCACAGTTTTCCCAGAGCGGAGCCTGTACACATGTCTGGTGTCCCAGTTTTTAGACCAGTGCCCCAGTTTTTGTGGATGTCACCCTGGAGACATCCCTTGGTCACCTGAGTGTGGTGGCCAGCAGGACTTGTGTTCATTTCAATGTGATGGTAGCCAAGAAAGAAATGGTTCTTTACTGACTATCGTCCCTGAGCTCAGGACAGAGGGAGCCGAGAAAACTGCCAATTCCCAGTCTTCCCCTGAGAGAGGTATATTTGCATATTTAAAAACCTGCAGCCTAAGGGTCTGGCTTCTAATCAGCCTCAATTTAGATGCTGACTTAGATCCTCCCCTTTGAGACACTGAGAAGTGTTGGCACAACCTCAGCTACTGGGAGCCACTAAAAATAAAATTGGCTGCTTGGACAATCACAAAGGTTTGGGAGAAAATTAAGAGCAAAGTCAGGGTTGAATAATAATTTCATCACCGACGTGAGGCCATTCCTTTAAGATTGGGAGAGGTGGCTGTTTTATCTAATACATAAAATCCAACACACACACACACACACACACACACACACACACAACCAACAAAGAATAAAGAAAAATAAAGAAATAGAGGAAAATATTTCAAACGGGAAGAGCAAAACAAAACCTCAGAATAAGGCCCTAATGAAATGAAGATTTTAATTCACCTGATAAATATTTCAAAATATTAGTCATAAAAATGCTCACCAAGCTTGGGAGAAGAATGAATTAAAGCACCAAATGGAAGTCACAGAGCCGAGGAATACAAGTACTGTATTGAAAAATACACTAGATGGGTTCAACATCAGACTTAATGAAGCAGAAGAAATAAAGACAAGTCAATAGAACCTATACAGAGAATAAAATGAAGAATGAAAAATAGCAAAGATAGTTTAAGGGACCTATAGATATTAAATGGACCAACATTTGCATTATAGGAGTCCCAGAAGGAAAAGAGAGAAAGAGGCAGAAAATTTTGAATAAATAATGGTTAAAAACCTCTCTAACCTGGGGAAGAAAACACCTATCCAGGTCCAGGAAGACTGGATGGAGATGAACTCAAAGAGATCTACAACAACACACATTATAGTAAGAGTCTCAATAGTTAAAGACAAGGAGAAATTCTTAAAGCAGCAAAGGACAAAATAACTTTTATATACAAGTGAACCCTTATAAGACTACCAGCAGATTTTTCAACAGAAACTTTATAGGCCAGAAGAAAGTGCATGATAATTTCACATTGTTGAAAAAAAAAAAAAAAAAAAAACCACTTCCAACCAAGAATACTCTACCCAGAAAAGTTGTCTTTCACAATTGAAAGAGGACTAGATAGTATTCTGGACAAGCAAAAGCTAAAGAATTTCATCACCACAAGACTGGAGTTAATTTTAAAGGGACTTCAAACAGACAAAAGGGTACTAATTAGTAACAGGAAAAACATACAAAAGTATATATCTCACTGATAAAAGTAAATACACAGTATAGTTCAGAATAATCTAATGTTGTAAAGATGGTAGGTTGATTATTTATAAAGCTACTATGAAGATTGAAAGACAAAAGTAGTAAAAATAACTATAACTACAAAAATATGTTAAGAGATACACAAGATATAAGGATGTAAATTGTGACATTAAAAAGCAAAAATGTTGAGGTGGCAGTTAAAAGGTAGAAGTTTAGAATATTTTCAAATTTAAGTTCTTATCAACTAGAAATATGAGGTTATAAATATACATTCTTTTATACATGTCTCATAGTAACCCTGAAGCAACAAATCTATAGTAGACACACAAAAGATAAAGAGAAACGACTCTAAGCACCACCACTAAAGTAAAGTAGTTCACAGAGGAAGAGAGCAAGAGAAGAAGGAACAGAAAGTACTAAACAGCCAGAAAACAATGAACAAAATGGCAATAAGGACATATCTATTACACATCACAGTAAATGTAAATGTACTACATTTTCCAATCCAAAGATATAGTGGCTGAATGGATTAAAAGAAAGAATATAATCCATCTCTACACTGCCTACAATTCATTTCAGATATAAGGACACATGAAGACTGAAAGCAAAGAGATGGGAAAAGACATTCTCTGTAAATGGAAACCAAAGGAAAGCCAGGGTAGCTGTACTTATATCAGACAAAATAGACTTTAAGACAGAGACTGTAATAAGTGACAAAGAAGACCATTACATAATGATAAAGGGATCAAGCCTATAAGGACATAACAGGTGTAAAAATTTATGCACCTAACATAAGAGCACCTAAATATCTAAAGCAAATATAAATATACCTAAAGGAGAATATAATCAGTATATTGAGAGAAATATAATAATAGCAGGGAAATTTAATATCCCACTTAAATCAAAGGATGGATCATCCAGACAGAAATATCAGCCTTAAACATGTTAGATCTGGTTAACTTAATGGATGAAATAAATGGAACATTCCATCCAAAAGCATAATACTCATGCTTTTCAAGTGCACATGGAACATTCTCCAAGATAAATCATATGGTAGGCCAAAACAAGTCTTTTTTTTTCTAAATTTATTTTCAGCATAAAAGTATTCATTGTTTTTGCACCACACCCAGTGCTCCGTGCAATCCGTGCCCTCTCTAATACCCACCACTTGGTTCCCCCAACCTCCCACCCCCCACCCCTTCAAAACCCTCAGATTGTTTTTCAGAGTCCATAGACTCTCATGGTTCACCTCCCCTTCCAATTTTCCTCAACTCCCTCCTCCTCTCTAACTCCCCTTGTCCTCCATGTTATTTGTTATGCTCCGCAAATAAGTGAAACCATATGATAATTGACTCTCTCTGCTTGACTTATTTCACTCAACATAATCTCTTCGAGTCCCATCCATGTTGCTACAAAAGTTGGGTATTCATCCTTTCTGATGGAGGCATAATACTCCATAGAGTATATGGACCACATTTTCCTTATCCATTCATCCGTTGAAGGGCATCTTGGTTCTTTCCACAGTTTGGCAACAAAACAAGTCTTAATAAGTTTAAGAGGATTGAAATCATATTACGTATACTTTGTGACCACAGTGGTAAGAGCTAGAAACTAGTTACAAGAAGAAAACTGGAAAAGTTAGAAATATGAGATTAAATGACAACCAAAGAGTCACTGAAGAAGTAAAAATACTTTAGACAAAAATGGAAATACATCCAAATTTATTTGATACACCAAAAGTAGTTCTGAAAGGGGAAATTTATAGTTATAAAAGCCTACACATCAAGAAACAGATCTCAAATAAACAGCTTAAGTTTACACCAGAAGAAACTGGAAAAGAAACAAAGCCCAAAGATAGTAGAAGAAAATAAATAAAGATCAGAGCAGAAATAAAGACTAAAAAGACAACAAAAAATATCAATGAAACTAAGAGCTAGTTCTTCAAAAAGATAAATAAAATTGTCAAAACCAATTGGGTCGATTAACCAAGAAAAAGAGAGGGCCTCAAATAAAAATCAGAAATGAAAGAGGAGATGTTATAACTGATACCACAGAAATACAAATGATCATAAAAGACTACATATAAACAATTATATGCCAGCAAATGGAACAATCTAGAAGAAATGGAAAATTCCTAATCATATTACCTACTAAGACTGAATTATAAAGAAATTCCAGAACTAGAAGACTTCACTTAACACCAATTCTATGACTTATGATCAAGTAGAATTTCAGTGATACAAGGATGGTTCAACCTCCAAAAACCAATCAAGATCATACACCAGATTAACAAAGGAAGGATAAAAAAAAATATCATCTCAATAAATACAGAAAAAAGCATTTGCAAATATTTAACAACAATTTATGATAAAAACTCTCAACAAAGTGAATATAAAAAGGGAATATACCTCAACTTAATAAGGGCCTTATATGACAAGTGAATAGCTAACATTATACTCAATAGTGAAAACCTTAAAAACATTTCTTCTAAAATTAGAAACAATAAGGATGCCCGCTCTCACCCCTTCTATCTAACAAAGTATTAGAAGACCAGAGCAATTAGGCAAGAAAAAGGAATAAAAGTCATCCAAATAAGAAAGGAAAAAGTAAAACTGTAACTTTGCAAATAGCCGGATACCATTTATAGAAAACTCTAAATATTATACCAAAAAACTGTTAAGACTAATAAATGAATTCAGTAAAGTTGCAAGATACAAAATCAATATACAGAAATCTATTACATTTCTCTACACTAATTATGAACTATCAGAAAATAAAATTAACAATCCCACTCACAATTGTACCAAAAGGAATAAAATACATAGGAATAAATTTAACCAAGGAAGTGAAAAACTTGTACACCGAAAACTGTAAGATATTAATGAAAAAGATTTAAGACACAAATAAATAGAAAAGTATACCATCCTCAAGGAATGGAAGACAATTGTTAAAATTATAAAATAATTATTGATAAAATTTTATCAAATATGGTTGCTGAATATTGTTAAAATATCCATAACACCTAAAGCAATCTACAGACTCAATCTATCAAAATTCCAATGGGACTTTTCAGAGAAATAGAACAATCCTAACATTTGTATAGAACCACAAAAAACTAAATAGCCAAAGCAATTTTTTGTTTAGCTTTTTTTTTTTTTTTTAAGATTTATTTGACAGAGAGAGACACAGCGAAAAAGGGAACACAAGAGGGGGAGTGGGAGAAGGAGAAGCAGGCTTCCCGCTGAGTGGGGAGCCTGATGTGAGGCTTGATCCCAGGACCCTGGGATCATGACCTGAGCTGAAGGCAGATGCTTAATGACCGAGCTACCCAGGCACCCCTAGTTAAAGGAATCTTGAGAAAGAACAAAGCTGGAGGCATTACACTCCCTCTTTCAAACTATATTGCAAAGCTATATTAATCAAAACAGTATAGTATTGGCATAAAGACAGACCCATAAAGAAATGGAACAGAATAGAAAGCCCAGAAATACATACATATGTGGTCAGTTAATTGATGATAAAGGAGCCAAGAATATACAATGGGAGAGGGACAGTATCTTCAATAAATGATGCTGGGAAAACTGGAGAGTCATATGTAAAAATGAAACAGGACTCCCTCTTGTACACCGTACATAGAAATTAACTCAAAATGGATTAAAGACCAAAATGTAAAAACCTGATAAACTCCTGGAAGAAAACATAGGCATTATGCCCCTTCACATTGGTTGTGGCAATGACTTTTCAGATTTGACACCAAAAGCAAAGGTAACAGGAGCAAAAGTAAACAAATGGGACTACATCAAACTAAAAAGCTTCTGGACAGCTGAACAACCATCAGCAACATAAAAAGACAACTCACTAAACTGGAGAAAATATTTGGAAACCATATCTGATAAAGGGTTAATATCCCAAAAATATATAGAACTCATACAGCTCAATAGCAAAAAACAAAAACAAAAACAAATCCCCAATCTGATTAAAAAATGGGCAGAGGGTCTGAATAGACATTTTTTCAAAGACAACATTCAGATGGCCAACAGATACAAAAAAAGATGCTCAGCATTACCCATCACCAGGGAAATGCAAATCAAACGCAGAGTGAGATACCGTCTTGCACCTGTTAGAACGACTATTACGGAAAAGGCAGGAAGTAATAGTGTTGGTGAGGATGCAGAGAAAAGGGAACATTTGGGACACTGTTGGTGGGAATAGAAGTTGATGCCACGAAAATAGGATAGAGGTCCTCAAAAAGTAAGACTAGAACTACTATATGATCCAGAAATTCTACATCTGGGTTTTTATCTGAGAGCAATGAAAACAGTAATTCAAAATGTAACTATACCCCCACATTCGCTGTAGCAAGACTTACAACAGATAAGACATGGAGGCAACTCAAGTGTCCATCAATGAACAAAAGGGTCAGGAAAATAAGGTGTATACACGTGTGTGTGCGCACACACACACAGAAGCATGGAGGAATATTATGCAGCCATAACAAAGGAGGAAATTTTGGCATTTGTGATAACATGGATGGACACTGAAGACATTATGCTGAGTAAAATGTTAAAGACAAACACTGCATAATATCCATTATATGTGGGATCTAAAAAAACTCAAAAGCTAACCACCCCCCCCACACCCCCCAAACTCCAAACTTACAGACAACAGACTGGTGGTGGCCACAGGTGAGGGTGGAGGATGGGGGAAACTGAGGGAAGAGGGTCAAAAGGTACAAATGTCCATGTGGGATCCTGGGGATGTGATGTATAGCATGTTGACTAAATATAAAAACAGAAAACAAGTCATCATCTGTATATTTTAAACTTTGGTTCAAGATTAACAAAACTAAAGTCTTCAGGACCCAAGGAGAAGGCTACTCATCACATACTAAAACTCAGGATTTCTAAGGCCGGGCCTGAGAGTTCAGGGTTTCTACAACGCTGGAGGCTCTTCGATGGCAGAATTTCCACACGTCCCTCCCCAGGGTCTCCCAGGACCTGTGTCCACACCACACGAGCCCTGCTGAGTTCTCAAGTGTCAGCGGAGACCAGAGACGTGGGCTCCTATCACCGTGTACTTGTCACCGAAGGTTTGGTCATGAGGACGTGGTCTCACAGCATCTGCCAGCAGCGCTTTGTCAGAAACCAATGATCCTGATCTGAATAAAGCCCGGACTTCATAATGACGCATTAGCTACGACGCGTGTACCCCAGACCATGGGTGGGAGGGTACACGGGAACTCTCTGCACCGTCTTTGTAATGTTTCTGCCAATCAAAAACTAGTCTAAAATAAAAACGTTTTTTATTAAAAAAAAAAAACTAAGGGCATGAACAACAACAACAAAAAATCAAAACCACCCAATCTCAGTGGTGCCGAGGGAACACGCACAGATGAAAGTCAGTGTTGAACCCCCACCTGCAACCTCACCTAAAAATCCATTCCCACTGGCTCGCATAGTTAAGTGTGGATCTAAAGATTCTGGACCACACTGCGAAGAACATCTTTGCGACACAGGCAGGTTTCTTTCATAGGATCCTCAAGGAAAGGATCGAACCCGGCTGAAAGTAAGGACTTCTAGTCCTCAAAGACGGAGAGGAGAACATACGTAAAACGTATACCCGACAATCCAATCCAGAATACAGAACTCCTAAAAATCAGTAAGACAGACCACCATACAGACAAAATGAGCAAAGATCTGAAAAGGAATTTCGCAACCGAGGTTATCTGAAAGACCAATAAACTCACGATCGGCATCCTCAGTTACCAGGAAAGTGCACTTTATCACCAGCTGGGTCTGAGGGCCCTGGTTTGCCATCAGAACAGGCCCGGCAGAGGGAGAGGATATCAGTTTTCACCCCGGCCCCTTCCCACAAAGACCAAGAACTCTGCCCTAAAACCCTGGTGAAGGTTGACAGTGGTTGCGGGTCCTGAAAGGGCCCCCACACCTTCAGGGCTGGGAAAGAGCAATCTTTCTGGGCTTTCCCCGCCTTCCTGAGAATATGGGGTTTGCTATCTGGGGCAGCCTTCCTGCCTCCAGAAGGACAGGGTAAGCAGGGCAGTCGGAAGGTAGTGGTAAGGGGAGCCCTAGCCGGCAGCAGGTCCGGTGGCCGAAGCTCTAGGAACATTTCCCAGCTGCTTGGGGAGCCCCAGGGACAGAGCTTCCGCTGCCAGGGAAACGAGGTGCCCAGAGCTGCATTTCGTGGGGCCATGACACCCCCTGCCTGCCGTCCAGAGGTATGGGAGGCAGCGCGGCAGCCCTGCCTTCTGAGCCTCGAGGCTGGGGGAGCTTAATATGGGAGATCTGTCCGCTTAATCCCCTAAACATCTTCCTTCTGTGAACCTTGTGCTCAGCCGCGTGTCCAGCCAGCTGGCCCACAGCCTTAGCTTGCCAGACCAATGGCCACACATAGCAGTGGAGGCAGCGGGAGGGGAGGACAGAAATCAAAGAATGCCCCCGCCTGGGGTGCAGGGAGCATCTCCAGGTATCACCGCGACCCTTTAAGAAAGATGCTGTCAGATGGGGCAGGGACACCCCCTCCCCGGACACCCACAGGCCTCTTCACGTCCCAGCTGCCTCCAGCCGGTCTCTGCCTTCACAGCCTCCGCGCCCGGCTTCATGGCCGGGATGGGGACCACCGCCCCTGGTTAGGGACAGCTGCCCCAGGTCTAGCGGGGGGGACCTCTCCTCGCCTCCCCTTCGACGGGTGGAAGGGAGCCTGCGTGGGGTAGTCAGAGAGAAGCCGAGCACAGCTTTTTTTTCTTTTTTAAAAAATATTTTATTTATTTGACAGACAGAGATCACACGTAGGCAGAGAGGCAGGCAGAGAGGGAGAGGAGGAAGCAGACTCCCAGCTAAGCAGAGAGCCCGATGCGGGGCTCGATCCCAGGACCCTGGGATCATGACCTGAGCCGAAGGCAGAGGCTTTAACCCACTGAGCCACTCAGGCGCCCACCGAGCACAGCTCTTATCGCAAAGGCAGGAAGAGCCTGATCACGAAATTCTCCCGAGGTGAGAGGAAACACTCGGAATCAGTCTCTCGAGGCCCGAGAAAGCGTGCCGCCTCCTGTACGATCACCACCTGGGTGCCCGTACCTGCCGAAGCTGCCTTCTGTGCCGGGCGAGCTCCAAGGCCTAGAAGAGTCTTTTCACACTTAAACCAAAAATTGCCTCCCTCTAACTGCTGCGTAGCAGTAACCAGAGGTCCACGCGATCAAGAATGTACCCTGTTTCTGGCCCTCTCTTAGTCACTTCGTGGCTGTTGTCCTGTCCTGAGGAGGGCTCTGAAGCTCAGTGGTACTGGGACCCTTGCATTACAGCCGAGAAAGCCAAGACCCAGAGGGCTAGGGAGCTCACTGAGTCACTCAGCTGGGTTTGGACACGGGTCTGTGAGATCCTAATGTCTGACCAATGCTTCCTCTAGACTTCTGGGCCTGGTTCTGTCCCCTGAAACCCCAAAGTGTGGCTCCCCTTTCCCAAGGCCTTTCCATATCCCCGTCTTTTGTCCTGGACCAAGCGTCCTTGGGCTTCTCATTGCCACTCCCTGGCTTTGGCCTCAGTCCCCTCCCCATCCTGGTCACTGCGTGCCTGGGGTCCCGTCTAAGGGTGATGGGCAGGAATGGACACAGCCTCCCAGCGCTGGTAACCACCTCTCCAATTCTGGATTCAATATCCCTCACGATGCCGCCCCCGAGTCCCTGCCGTGCCCTCCAAAGCAACTCCAACACCTGAGACGTTCTCACATGCGGTATTTGAAATTCTCCCTTCGGCCTTCAAAACTTCACGTTTATCTCAGTTAAATTTCATCCTGTTCAATCTGACTATTTCAGTCTGTTGAATACATTTAACAATGCTGGCCCTGTCACGGAGGACAGCAGCTGTCCCTCCAAGCGGATCACAGTAAGTGTGAGTCACACGCCTCATGCAATGGCTGTCCTTGAGGACGGTGCTGAATGGCCGAGGACATGGCCGGTGGCCACCACCCAGCAGCCTCCAGACCGGGACCCCTCGCTTTTAAACAAGATTCTTCGGGAAGCACTGGGGAGCCCTTTATGAACCCTCCACTTAATCCAAACCCCTACTCACCCTTCTAGGCTCACTCCTGGTCTCCACTGCCTTCTCCTGGCCCGTCAGGCTCTGGGCTTGTTGTGTCGCGCAGATGGAGGCTGACTGTGCCTCCTTCGGTGAGGAAGCGTGGTCGGTGGGTGCCCCCATCAGTGTTCTCTGTGGTGTCTCTGGACAAAGCTGGCAGTTGGGTGGCTGAGGCCTCGGTGGTGCTGTGGGGGGATCAGGGTGCAGGGGACAGAAGGAGGACCTTGGGAAGCAGCCAGGTAGCTCAGTGGTGGGCAGGGAGTAGGGCGAGGAAGACACCCTCCCGGAGCGTGAGGGTGGGAGGGCTGTTAAAAGCAGTCAGTCGGGGCTGAGGGAAATAACCCTCCGGCACCTGCCCCGGGAACCTGCGCACAGCCCGCGGCCCCGTGGAGCGCTCGAGGCCTTAGCTGAGGGAAGGAAGGAAGCAGCCCTGGCCTGGCCGAGCCCATGGACGTGGGGAATGGACAGGCGTTGCCTCTGCTCCTTTTTCTCTTCACATCTTGCTCAACAGGGGTTAAGCCCCAGGTGTGCTGTGACGGGCTCAGCCCCTCTTTGGAAAGGATACCCCTACAGCACCAAGGGCAGGGGTCTCACTTTAAGAACGCCGCCCCAAAAACCAGGCACCGCAGAGCTGGCCGAGTGGATTAGTTTCATGGCCAAAAGGTGCTTCTGGTAGATGATTCGTTCATTCAAGGCCCCCAGAAGCCAGGAGTCCCTCTACCGCCTTCCCAGGTGTCCACAGACTAATCGTGTGAAGAGGGACAGAGGGAAGGGGCAGACGGGTCAGATCCAGGAGAGGCGAAGGATTGTCTCCTGCAAAGGAGCTGGAAATGAAGGTGCATCCCCCCTGCAAGTCTCTGGGCAAAAAGGGGTTTAACAGAACCGAGCTGTCCTTGCGGCTGCTTACTAGGAGCAGGGCTGCCGTGGAAGGCCGGGTTTACCTGCGGAGGGACGCGGGTCCTGATTTTGGAGGGAAGCCACAGTGGGCCCTTGGGAGGCAATCACCTAAGTGACTGTGTAGGTTCTGTGCGCCCCAGTGCCTTGGGGGATGAGCCCGCGCGCCCTCAGAACCGCGACCGCCAGGCCCCTCTGAGCGCCAACGGCAGGCCGCTGGCGCCCTCTGCTGTCTGCTTCTGAGCTTTGCCTTCCGGTGAAGGATGCTGTGCCAGGAGACCATCTGAAGGCAAGACGACAAGGCTCAGGACAGGAGCTCGACCCGGAGATCCCCTGGGCTGGACCCACAGTCCTGTCAGTGTCTGAGCTAACAGCGGGAGTGACCCCCTCATGGGCCAGGGGAGCCCCCGAGCGTTACTCTCAAGGACGTTTCTTGAAACAGGGGAGCAGAGGGAGGTCCCTGAAAGCAAAGGTGTCCTCGGGGCACCGCGCAAATGATAAAGACGTTATTCCTCAACCCAGAAGGCCTTCAGAGGAAAGAAGACGTCGCGTTGATGGCTCCATTTTCCCCTCCTCGGGCTGATACGGGTAACCTCCCTCCTCTGGAACCTGAGCCAGCGTGGGAAGAATCAGGGAACAGGGAAGGGATGAAGTGCTTGAACTCGGAGACGGCTGCCCGCTCCGGCTCCTCTGACCGGCATGATTCTCCACAGCATGGTCTGCCAGCGTCCAGACGCAGAAACACAGACCGTTTCCCCGCTACAGTAAGTTCCAGAAACAGGACGGAAGGCCCCAACACCCACTCTTCTCCAGACCGTGAGCTCCGCCCTCCCTTCAGCACTGTGGGGCGGACAAAGGAAGAGAAGAGGGTCAGGCTTCCCCAAACTTGTTTATGTGGTAGAGACTGATTTTGTGGAACAAAACGGTGTGTAAGAAATGTCACATTTCTTTCTTCCCACTCTAGATCTGGCTAATCGTTTCTGATCTGGCTGTGTTCACCGGGCTTTCTAGTTTGGTAACTACTGAGGCTTTCATCTACCCTTCCGGGCTCATATAAATGTCCTGGGGCTCCTAGCAGAGAGGGCTCCTGTTTTCTGGTCACCACATCTCTCTTTAATATCCTCTTTGTTTTGCACCTGTTGAGCTGCAGCCTGGAGGTCACTGCCCAAACCGGGGTCCCTGCCTCTAGCAGATGTTCCTCTGAGGTCCCCTCACATCCCAGGGACACTGTGCTCAGAAGCCAGGGATTCCTTCCCCCTTCCTGGGCTTGGGGGATGCTCTCAAGATGTCATCCTAGACTTCCTGATTTTCTGCGCCCAGTGAAGCCTGAGGCAGGTGGATCCCAAAGAGAATGGCCCCTCAGTGGCAGCACCACCCTTAAACCTAAGGAAGAGGGGTCCCATGCTATACGGGACCCACAAACCATGCACCCATGCAGCATACACAATGTGCAAGAGAACACCTGGTCACTCACGATGCGGCCCCCTGCGCTAGTACAGGGTCACTTGTCACCCAAAACCCTCCCCTGACACAATCAGGAATCAGAGAAATGCCTGTCTTTGTCTCTTGCTCTGGGGCTTTAAAACAAAAGGGGGGGCCATAGCAGACCGCCCCAAGTTTTATGGGAACCGGATACTGCCGTGTAATGTAGGACGGATTTGTGCCTTGGCGGTGCCTTGGGTGGAAAAAAGACAGATTAACTTGTCAAATACTTTCTCTTAGCATCAAAGAAATAGTTTTGGCACAGCAAAGGGTTGCTTCTTACGGTGCCAGGTGTCCGTTTTCTGGCTTCTCTTTGTGTTCTGATTCACGGTTGCAATTCCGTGGTATTCACAACAGGTGCCTATGGTGGCTGAGGAACATTCTGTAACATTAAACAATTCAAATGGCTCTTAAATGTGTTTGTGAAGGTCTAGAGGTAGCGTGTCTGAAAGGGTGATGCCGATTGGTTTTTATTCTTACATTTATGGTCATTGACTTTTTTTTGATAAATAGATACAAGTCTATTTTTCCAGATCCTTGAAAGTGTGAGAACAAGTCAAGATAATGATAAAAACAGAAAATAAGACAGCAGAGCTCAGTAAAGTAAAAAGGCTGAAGAGAAAAAAAAATCTTCTGAGAAATGAACGCTGAAGTTTTTAAAACCTGAAAACCCTAAATGTGAGCAGGTTTCCATATGAAATGCACTTATTAAAACGACAGAAGAAACCTGAATAAATAGCCATGAGCCAAGGTATTCAACAACAAAAAAATAAGTGTCAAAGCCTGAAATAATATTATATATCAATATTTAGCCAAATAGAGTGATGCTTTTGATGACAGGTAGCAGTGTGATATTTACAGAAAATAATGGATCATTTGTAACTTTAATAGAAATGATTTTGAGACCGGATGCTGGAATGGTTGAAAGGCGCCGTTTGGATAAAAACTACAGAAGTAGCCTCTCTCTAGGATAGAAAATCCCAAATGAGATGATTAATGTATGAGTAATAAAGTGAGGAAAGAAATCATCCACATTCTGTAGCCAATCGAACGAGATGGCCCTAGGAGGGACAAAAGTCATGTCGCGCGGCCGCCGTTCATTATGCACTGAACTAAAGACGAACACAAGGAAGCTGAATCCAATATTTGAGTTGGTTTAACAAATATTATGAAAGATAATATTCTTGTTCTAAGGGAAGGACTAAAAAAATTAAAATTTTAGGCATCGATCTAAAGGGGAGGTCTAAAAACTTTCCATGTATAGGGCTAAATTGTAAACATTTTGGTCTTTGTAAGCTGACTGCACAGCCAATTCCTATAGATCTTTCAGGCACGAAGGATAGGTTCTGGAATAGTACTGGGGTCAGCCTATCCCAGCTGGAACGGTCTAGGAAATGCTGCAAGCCAGCATGGGATCCCCAGCTCCGGATGCTTGGCAGGGTTCCTGTTTACAAATGTGCCCGCACGAAGGGGCTTGTGCAGTTAGAGACCCCAATCTCCATTTTTCAACATCCTGTTTATCATCTGCCACTGGAAGAATAAAATTAGGCATGCCTGTGACACAGCATGTTTAACAATGTCCTACCAATGCCGCATATGTTCTTTGTGAATGTTTAGGACTTTCTCCTTTAATGGGATTCCAGCACCTTCTAAGGGAACCACACTATTTGACCAAGCAAGTTGAGTCTTGATATTGAAAACTCAATGCAGAAGAAGTTCCCCAGTTCTTTTATATGTGTTAGGTTTCTCGCTGGGGTCCAACCCATCACCTTCATAGAAGAGGGAACATGAAAAGAAAAAAAATAAAAGCCCTCACAAGTTCAGAGGGGTTTCGATGCCAGCATATCATGTCACCATCCTAAGGAAAGCAGACCCCCGAGTTAAAAGTGAAACCTAAGAAGTTGAGACTATATTTTACTGTGTGTTCGTAAACAGTTTTGTTATTTCTCTGGTAATACATGCAAAGTCTCCTTTGAAGTTATGAACCGGGAGGAGTGTGGGGGCGGAAGGGAGGAAGAAAGGGCGTTTTCTGTTTTCTTTTTTCTAAATGTCCTGACAGGCTGCACTGGGCTGGGGTTAGACCCAGAATTTCAGAGAGAAAAGGTAGAAAATCTCTTGAAGTTTGCCCGCTGGTCTCCTAGCAACTGGCTTCCTGTCTGAGGCACCGTTGAACTGTGTGGGGACCCAGGACGCTGGGAAGGGGCACGTATTTGCTTTCCCACTGGATGACGAAGTTGTTTGTAATTAATATAAACACTCCATTTAAGCCACAGTGAAGGAAAGAAGAAGAATTTTCAGAGTGAGCTTTCCTGAGTGGCCGTGCCCGCTGCTGTGACAAGAGAGGCAGGTGTGCGAGGCGAGGGCTGATGGAGGGGCCCACAGGGGGCCGTGGGGCTGCCTGACTGAGGGGAGGCACTGGGCGGGGTGGGGGGGGCAGAGCCTGGTGAGGAGGACTTGGCTCTCACTCAGACTGAGGCAAGGTCTCTTCCAGCCGGACGCTGAGAAGGAATCCTGCTCACATGAAGCAACCCACTTACCTCACTTCAGACCCCACTGGCAGGGGGTCTCACCCAGGTCACCTGCAGAAGGGGCCACGTCTCGCCTCAACACAGCATTTGCGCTGAGACTCTGAGCTCACTTACCAGATCACTTTGTTTTTTGTTTTGTTTTGTTTTCAGATCACTCAGTTTTTAAAGAAACAACAGGAATCTAGATTTGTCTGTGTGTGAGCATACAGTAAAATCTCCCAATTTAAAAATGTTTTCCTCTGGGACACCTGGGTGGCTCAGTGGGTTAAGTCTCTGCCTTTGGCTCGGGTCATGGTCTCAGAGTCCTGGGATCGAGCCCTGCATCGGGCTCTCTGCTCAGCGGGCAGCCTGCTTCTCCACCCCTCTCTCTCTGCCTGCTTGTGATCTCTGTCAAATAAACAAATAAAATATTTTTTAAAAAAATGTTTCCCTCGAACTTTTTCCATTCACTTGAGACCTATAAGGGCCACAATTTGAAGAACATCCCTCTGCTTAAATCTTTTTCTAAGCAGTCCTTGCTGTTAAAAAATCTTCTCCATCCCATTTCTAAAAGCCATACATCTCCCCTTCGAGCAGGGTGATGATCCGGGAGTGTGAGAAGCATCGGAGACTTTCCAGGCCCACAGCTCAGCCTGTGAGCCCTGTCCCCCAGACACAGGGGGTTGAGGGTCTCCTACCCCTGTTCCCCATTGGTACAGATCCTTAGCAGACAGGGGAGACCCTGGTCGTTGGGGAGTCAGAAACGTGATGACCAGGTCTTGCCATCAGTGATGACCACTCCTTGCCATTATAGGAGTGAAAAGTCCAATGAGTAAAAATACCTCAGAGTAAGGGAATGGAGAGTGTATATTTTGGGGGGCGGGTGCAGGGTGGGCAGCAGTTTAGCCAAGGGAAGACCTGTGAAGCCAAGTTCTACTTGTGGGTGGGTTACATTAGACCATGGCAGACCAACTCACCTACTGGCAAAAGCAAGGAAAAAGCTTGCTAAATTATGAAAGTCTTATTTTTTTGTTTAATTTCTTTTTAATATTTCATTTATTTATTTGTCAGAGAGAGGGAGAGAGAGAGAGCACACAAGCAGGCAGAGAGGCAGGCAGAGACAGAGAGAGAAGCAGTCTCCCTGCCGAGCAAGGAGCCCATGTGGGACTCGATCCCAGGACTCTGGGATCATGACCCGAGCCGAAGGCAGTGGCTTAACCCACTGAGCCACCCAGGAGACACAGTGCTACTTTTAATGGCATCTGAGAGTTGAGGAAGCTGCAAGAGCCAATGGACTAGTATTTCAGAAAGAGGAGAACTGTTGAAGGTGGTGGACCTTTGGTTGCCTTTCACTTCCACGGGTCATTGTCTGACTGTGGTCTGGGCTGAGGCTGCCCACGGGGAGGGCAGAGAATGTGGCAACTCTCCCAGTGGTCCTATGGGGCTGGGCTGCCCAAAGCAGGGGTTTGAGGAGCCTCAAACATGTGGCTAGTGCACCCCCACACCCAGCCTCCCAGCCCCCATCCCATAACATTTTCTGAATCTGAGGCTGGATGGGTGACCAAAGAGTTAGGTAAGAAGTTGTAAATGGCAGAGTGAAATAGTCTACGTTTTGGAGATGCCGAAGAAAGGAAAATGGCTGTGGGGTGGGGGCAGCTGAACTGAATGCAAAGAGGTGACAGATGGAGGCTGTAGGGAGTGGGGGTACTGTCCTGAGGCCCCACGGGCCCCTTTCACCTGAAGATTCTGGAAGCTGCTTGAGCCTAGGAATCTAGGCTTGCCCCTAAGCCAGCTGCAGAAGGACAAAGAGTTTATGACAGTTATGAGAGACAGAGATGACCCAACAGAAGATCAGAGAGACCTCAAGCAGATGGCTGGGCTCCCTCTTGATATACTCCGAATTCGGAATTTGTGTAAGATGAGATGCTAAAAAACTAAGCACAAACCCTCTGAGAGGTAGGGCTGAATCTCCTACAGTCCTACAGGGACAGAGGCTGGCCAGGCTCTAATTGAAATCTCTGGGGAGTCACACCCTAGGAAAGGGGGTAAGCTGAGGGTGAATGGGGTTTTCCCATAACTCTTACCTATACCGTATCCATGTCTCGATCCAGCTCAGTCTTTGATGAACAGTCTTCTGCCTGATGCCTGATGAGGACCTGGAGCCTTACAGGTATTTATGAAAATGTCTGGCATACAGTAAAAATCTACCAAGGAGCAAAGGTCAGGTCACAGATAACTAAGTTAAAAAAAAAATCAGGCAATAGAAAGAAATGACAGGTGGTCCAGACAGCAGCGGTTAAGAACTTGCAAATGGCCAGGATTACTACATCTGAGAGAGCAGAGAAGATGGATGCAAGCAATGACAGAATAGAAAATGTCACCAGACCTTTGAGATAGAACCTTTAAAAAGAATCAAATGGACGTTTTAGAAATGAAAACCACAGTATCTAACAAGGAGAACTCAATGACTGGATGTAAGGGCAGATTGTGAACACAGTTTACTACCTCGTCAGAAGATAGGTCATCAGAAAACATTCAGGGTACAGAGGACAAATATGGGGAAAGGAAGCTGAATAGCGTGATAGGTGGGAGAGTTTGAGTCTCGGAAGGAGCAGGGGGAGGTGATGGAAGCCATATTTAGGGAATTATGAATGGAAATTTTCTCAAACTGATGAAAGACATCATCCCACAGATTCAGAAGACTCAGTGAACCCCACGCTGTGGAGTCCTTCCATGGTGGAAGGACTGTGGAGCCCTTCCATGTTGTTTTTAGATCCTGGATGGAGGGTTTCCATCATTAAAAATAAGGGCTTTGGGGGCACCTGGGTGGCTCAGTGGGTCAGGCTGCTGCCTTGCGCTTGGGTCATGATCTCAGGGTCCTGGGATCGAGCCCCTCATCAGGCTCTCTGCTCAGCAGGGAGCCTGCGTCCCTCTCTCTCTCTGCCTGCCTCTCTGCCTACTTGTGATCTCTGTCAAATAAATAAATAAAATCATTTTTTAAAAAAGGCTGACTTAAAGTAATACAAGAATTTACTCAAGAGCATCTAACACTTTGGTTAGAAAACTCACATATTCCCAGGAACTGTGATTTTGCCCCATTTCTCAAAGCACTGTATACACTGAAAGGTCTCCCTGCTTTGCTCTTGCTTTTCCTTGAGGAGACTCTATTGCCAAATATCCTTTATCCAAACTCCAGACCTGTTGGCATGGATGCTTCCCACTGCTCCTCACGTCTGAGTAGAGAGGAGGGCACCTCTGCTGTATTCACCAGGAGGGAAGAGGCTGCAGAAAGACGTCCATTCCCTCTCTTCTGCTTGGCTGTATCTCTTTAGGGAAGGGGCACAATTTTTTGGACTGGAGAATCAGAGAGGTCTGACAGTTGTCTGCCACCTATTTCTCTACATGGTGAGGCTGATGTATTAAAAATGTCTCCCACACAGGGTGTTCCTCTCTTCTGTGTTCAGCCTGCATGTGGCAGTCCACAACCCTGCCTACTGGCCGAGTCCACCCCGCTCACCCAGTTTCCTCCTGAACTCAGTCTCAGACTTTGTTCTAGTCTAGACTAGACTAGAATTAGGTCTAGACTTTGAGAGAAAGGTAAGGATGATTTTTTTTTCTTTTTTGCCTGTGGGTCCAAGCCTCATTGTGTAATCCAGTTTTATATGCAATATTTTACTCCCTATTATATTTCTTAATTGGGTCAAACTCCAAGGGGATAGAGAGAGCTTTGTTATAACCCTTAAAACCCCAATAAAACACACCTCAAAAGTTCCATCCTCTAAAGCCTTTCTTATCCCTTCAAAGCAGAATGAACTTCTCCCTTTCTGGCTCTGAAGCCCTCTATTACGGCAACATACTGGGTGGGAATTACTTCTTAATCTACAAGTCTTCTGCACTAGGGCCAGGCAGGTTCTTGGGGGCCGGCACCAGGTCCGATTGGTCTTTGTTTCCTCATGTCATCTGATGGTACCCGGCACATTCTACATGTTCGGGAATTATTTAAGGAAGGGACTCTGGAATTCACCAAGTATCGCTACACGAGCATCACTAACACTAGCACCTAGTTCTTGGCTCTGCAGTGGTTTCCAATGTCAGGTTCAGAGTCCTTGAGACAGGGAAACTGAAGGGATCCCATGAAGAGCTTTTTTTTTTTGCTCCTTTCCTGCTTTTGTTCTTGTAAGCACCTGCACCCCCACCCCACACGAGCCTTATATTACAAAGTATGCACATTCCACTTGCAAAGGTCAAGGAGTTGATTTCTTTGGTGTCTCTCAGCACAACAGAGAGGGTCTAAGGAGTGACCGAGTGGGGTGGTTATGTTCATTTTTCAAGATCGCGGGCTCCAGACACGACTCCAGCCAAGACCCCTGACTCCCGGGCATGAGTGACTTATGGACGACACCTGAGCACTCAACCTTGTTTTTTTGTTTTGTTTTTATGTATTTATTTGACAGAGATCACAAGCAGGCAGGCAGAGAGAGAGAGAGGAGGAAGCAGTCTTCCCGCTGAGCAGGGAGCCCGATGTGGGACTCGATCCCAGGACCCTGAGATCACGACCTGAGCCGAAGGTAGAGGCTTTAACCCACTGAGCCACCCAGGCCCCCCCTCATCCTCGTTTTGACCAGTTCCTGGAAGCCTGAGATGACTCATACAAAAGAACATTAAAAACTCTGGACCCCGAGCAGAGACCAGACTCTCTCCTTTCCTTTCCTAGATGCGGTGTCTGTATCTGCACTCTCTGTCTTCGAGAACCCCTGCTCTCACTTCCTTCCTGCTCACGTTTGATTTCTCTTCTCCTTGAAGCCAAGGATCCTCTTAGCTGATCCTGTGAGAATCCCTCTGGGTCCTGGACCTGTCCTGCCTACCTCATAACCAGGAATGGGCTATTTAAAAGGTTAATTCTTAGATGACAAAAATTTCTTCTTTAAGCATCAAGTCTAAATTTTTTTATCTTTTTGAAAAATAAAAGGTTTCCATACATTTGTAAACATATCACTTTATTATATATTTTTTCTGCTCTCTGAGATAGACTCTCTTGAGCATAGTACAATCTTCCAAAGTCTCAGGACCAGAGCTCCCAAAAGGTTATGGAGATCTAAGTTTCTCTGTGTTCATGTCAAGCGACTGAAATGATTTTTCAAGTTCAGGACTTCCCTTTGTCTGTTAACTGACACTTGTTGCCTCTGACAGGGACTTAACTCTAATAACCAGTTAGCCATTTCCAATCTGGTGGTGGTTAGGAAACCAGATGAGGAGGACTGTCTTAACTACATATTCAAAAAGAGGGAAAGATTCTGAGACGTTCTTTTAAAGGGTCAAGAGCCTGATTTAGTGCATGAATGTCACAAGAGCCACAGCGATGGTCTACCCTGCTGGGCAATTTCTGTATCCATCACCTCCATTCTTGGATCAGGTGCTGGGAAAAATGTGGGTGTGGGGGTAGGGGATACATGGAAAGTGAAAATCCCAGCTCTCAGGAGACCTCGGTTCTTCAAGAGATAACAAGCATGGGGAGGGGAGCAGGGAGGGTGAAAAGACAGCTGTTGGAACCACTTATGGGAGAAAGATCGGATTTGTTGTGCTTCATTTATTGATGAGCTCACACTTAGCAGTGACTCTGAATTAATTTACTTTAAACATGTTAAATGCAGCACAACAATATAGTTTGGCTCCATGAGCTGAGCAATCAGCCTTCCCAGACTGAGCTGGCTTAGGAGTGAAAAGAGTTCTCTAGGGAATTTAACACAGAAGGAATTTAGTTTATTTTGTAGAGCAAAACAATTTCTAATGGCACATCTTACTAATTACTAGGTAACTGAAATATCAGCTTTGGAATCACTTAGGAAGTTTTAGCCAACATCAAATATATCCAGATGCTGCCTGCACTCCCAAATTGTATATATTTTGGGAAAGGCCTGTGCCGGTGGTTCTTGTCAACAGTGTTATACACAAAGCAAGAAAAGCAAGGAACTGATGTATAAGACTTTATTTCTCCCTCGTATTCATTTTAAAAACATTTTTTGTTTCGGGGCGCCTGGGTGGCTCAGTGGGTTAAAGCCTCTGCCTTCAGCTCAGGTCATGATCCCAGGGTTCTGGGATTGAGCCCTGCATCGGGCTCTCTGCTCAGCGGGGAACCTGCTTCCTCCTCTCTCTCTCTCTCTCTCTCTGCCTGCCTCTCTGCCTACTTGTGATCTCTGTCTGTCAAATAAATAAAATCTTTAAAAAACAAAGAAACACACACATTTTTTGTTTCATATAAAATTTACTATAGTTTCCTTTGGCTATTTTTCCCCACAATTTATGAACAAGTGTAGTTTTGTGTGTATTTATTTATTTGTTTGACAGACAGATGGAACACAAGTAGGCAGAGAGGCAGGCAGAGGGCGAGGGAGAAACAGGCTCTCTGCTGAGCAGAGAGCTCTACGTGGGGTTCGATCCCAGGACCCTGGGATCATGACCTGAGCCAAAGGCAGCTGCTTAATTGCTCACCTGAGCCACCTAGGCATCCCATGCGTTTTTATTGAAATGAGAGAAATTGTCTGTGTCCTATAAAAGGTCTCTCGTGAATTCCTCTTAGTTATGTAAATACAAAGAGAGTTGGCCCCATTAGTCTAGAATTAGGGATGAAAAGGTTCTAGAGTTTTTTGAGCTTCCTGGAAAAAGCTACCTTATCCCATGGTATGCAGAACTGATGTCCAAGGAGGGCATGAACTGGTGCAAAGATCTCTGTGGTGGCCTTCTTTCTTTTCTTCTCTTTTTTCTTTTCCTTTCTTTCTTTCAATAGTTTTAGTGAGATATGACTCACATGCATGCCATGTCTCAGTCTTCCTGGGGCCTGTAACTAAATAGACTGGGGGTTAAACAACAGATGCTTCTTTCTCCCAGTTCTTGAGGCTGGGAAGTCCAGAATCGAGGTGCTGGCAGGTCCTGTTCTTAGTGAGGGCCTCCTCTTGGCCTATACATAGCACCTTCTTGCTGTGTGTTCACAGAACCTTTCCTTGATGCATGCACCTGGAGAGAGAAACTTCCTGTCTTCCTTATAAGGGCATGAATCCCATCCTGAGGGTCCACCCTCATGACCTAATCTAAGCCTAATTATCTCCCCCAAACCTCACTTTAAAAAAAAAAAAAAGATTTTATTTATTTATTTGACAGAGAGAGAGAGAGAGTGAGAGATCACAAGCAGACAGGAATAGGATCCGCCTCTTGAAGGAAGGAAAATCAAATAATATGTGGACATATTTTTAAATCACCGCAGAAATACTGCTGGGTTAAAGATCAGTTAAAAACCAATACCATTTCTGGGGCACCTGAGTGGCTCAGTGGGTTGAGTGTCCAATTCCTGGTCTCAGCTCTGGTCATGATATCAGGGTCACTGGACTGAGCCCTGCATCAAGCTTTGCACTCAGCGGTGAGTCTGCCTGAGATTCTCTCTCTCGACCCCTCCCTCTGCTCGCATGCACACACACTCTCTCTAAAATAAAGAAATATTGAAAAAAAAATCAATGCTATTTCTTTATACCAGCAATAATTAACTAGTTAATGTAACGAAAACAAAACACACCATTTACCACAGTATCAGATAAAATGGATTTAAGAATTAACTAAGAAATCTGAGTTCTCGATAAAGTATATAGAAGAAGATCTGACAAATGGGAAGATATTCCGTGTTTTACCATGAGACCTCATACCAATATAAACATGTCAATCTCCTCCTGCAGTTATCTAAAATTTAAAAATTTACTATTATCAAAATGAAGATTCATTTTTAACTGTTTGAGACTTTTCTAAGCTTATGCCAAAATCTAGATGGAAAAAGTCAGTCTACAAATAAGTAAGATAATTTTAACGTTAACAAAGAAGCAAAAAGAGTTAGTTAATCGTCTGACTTCAGCTCAGGTCATTATCTCAGGGTCCTGGAATCAAGCCCCCAGTCAGGCTCCTTGCTTAATGGGGAGTCTGCTTGTCCGTCTCCCTCTGTCCCCCTGCACCTCCCACTGCTAGTGCTCTCTCTCACTCTATCTCAAAGAAATAAATAACTTTAGAATTATGAAGAAATAAATTTATGTTGTTTAAGCTAAAAATAAATAAATAAAATAAAAAATAAATAAATAACATCTTTAAAAAAGAAAGAAGGGCACTTGCTCTATCATATATTAAACATATGGGAGAGTTATAATAAAAACCACACCAAGCCCCGAACAGTGTGGTACCAGCACAAGAACAGTCAAATAGTCTGTTGGAACAGAGGAGAAAGCTCATTAGGAGAGGTAGAAATTTATATCAGAACTTAAGATAAACATGATGCATAAATTGATGGGGACTGGTTGGCTTGTCTGACCATTGGTACTGGGACAGTGGCCACTGTATGGTGAAAGACACAATGCATGACCACCTCACACCTTGTAAAAAGAGGGACTCAAGATGGATAAAAGAGCTAAATATAGAAGATTAAACTATTTGGTTCATAGGAAAAATGTCAACAATGTTGTTCTGAACGAACCGTATAAAACCTGACAAAATTACATTTGTTTAAATAAAAATTAAGTCTTGCTTTTCAAAAAAGTAAACCATGGCTCTCTGTTGATAGAATGAAAGAAGATGTTTGTAATGTCTAAAACTGGAAATTATATTAATATCTAGAAGGCTGCTTCTGAAACTTTCCTAGGGATACTAATTCCTCAGAGACCTTGTTAAACTTCAGTTTCTGATTCGGTAGGTCTGGGGTGGGGCTCTGAATTCCGCATTTCTAACAGGCTTCCGGCTGATGCCAATGCTTTTGAAAAGCAAGGATCTAGAGGATATAACAAACTCCCCAAATAGGAGAAATCCCAATAGGAAAATGGACAGAAGTCATGAGCACATGATTTGTAGATAGAAAACCCCAAAGGTGATCATACATATGAAGAGTCTCTAATACATTAATTATCAGATAATTGCAAATTCAAACAATAGCAAGATATTATTTTACATATATCAGGGTGTCAAAAGTAGGAAGATTGAAAATGCCAATTATTGGCACAGATTCTGGGAATATGGAAGCACTCATGCACTGCTGGTGGGAGGGTAGACAGGCATGGCCATTTTTCTGAGCAGTCCCTATTTGATAAATTTAAATATATTCATACCAGATGTATAGGCATTCTACTCCTGGTTACATTTTCCCCAAAATATTCTCACAAAGGCTCATAAAAAGACATGTTTATTTATAAGGATGTTTATTAGATCATTATTTATGGTGCTAAGAGTTGGAGATTCTCTGGAAATCAGTTTTTGGTTTTTTTTTTAAAGATTTTATTTATTTATTTGACAGACAGAGATCACAAGTAGACAGAGAGGCAGGCAGAGAGAGAGAGGGGGAAGCAGGCTCCCGCTGAGCAGAGAGCCCGTCGTGAGGATCACGACCCTGGGACCCTGGGATCGCGACCTGAGCCGAAGGCAGAGGCTTTAACCCACCGAGCCACCCAGGCGCCCCTGGAAATCAATTCTTGAGAGAGTAGACAGATGTCCACCTTAGAACACGTACCATGTTAATGGATCAGGAAACTGAATGTTGTTAAGATGACAATACTCCCCTAATGGATAGACAGATTCAGCATAACCTCTATTAAAATCCAAGCTACTTTTTCTGTGGGTGTTGACAAGCTGATCTTAAAATTCATACAATAATACAAGGGACACAGAATAGCTACAAGGGGAGGGGTGCCTAGGTGGTTCAGTTGGTTGAGCATCTGACTTCTGCTGAGGTCATGGTCTTGGGGTCATGGGATCCAGTCCCGAGTTGGGCTTGGTGCTCTGTAGGGAGTCTGCTTGAGATTCTCTCTTCCCTCTATCCCTCTCCCCCACCCCCTCTTTCTCTCTCTCAAATAAATACTTTTTTTTTTTTTTTTTTTAAAGAAGGAATAGCTACATGGGACTTTTGGCAAGGTGGAGGGAGGAGTTTGGCAAATCCAACCAATCTTACTCAGTGGTAAAAGACTGAAAGCTTTTCCCCTAAGATGAGGAACAAAACAATTATGTCCTATCTTGCCACATCTATCCAACATTCTGACAGAGGAGTTAGTCAAGAAAAATAAGTAAAAGGTATCTAGATTGTAAGAAAGAAGTAAAACTATCTCTACTTGCAGATGACATGGTCTTATCTAGAGAAAACCCGAGAGAATTCACTTAAAATAATACTAGAATTAATGAATTCAGCAAAGTTGAAGGCTACAAAATCAATACACAAAAGTCAGTTATATTTCTTTCAGCTTGAACTGATCAGTTAAAAAATAAAATTAATAATACAGTTCCATTTATAATAGCATCAAAAAGAAAAAAACATAGGAATATAAGGGCGCCTGGGGTGCTCAGCCTTCGCCTCAGGCATGATCCTGGGGTCCTGGGATGGAGTTCTGTGTCAGGCTCCCTGGTCCACAGAGAGTCTGCTTCTCCCTCGGCCCGCTCTCTGCCCCACTCATTCTCTCTCTCTGTCTCACTCACTCTCTCTCGGATAAATAAAATCTTAAAAAAAAAACAAAAACAAACCTTTAAGAATACATTTCAAAAAGGGGTGCAAAACATCCACTCTGAAAACTATAAAACATTGTTAAAAGGAATTAAAAGAAGACCTAAGACATGGAAAGCCATTCCATGTTCACGGATTGGCAGATTTTCTATTTAGAAGGCAATACTCCCCAAACAGATCTGCAATTTCAATGCAGTCCCTATCAAAATCACAGCTGGCTTCTCTGTAGAAACTCACAAGCTGATTCTAAAATTTGTGTGGAAATTCAAGGGACCCAGAATCATCAAACAATCCTGAAAAAGAACAAAGTTTGGCAGTTCCCGATTTCAGAACTTACTAAAAACGATAGTAATCAAGACAGTGAAGTACTGATAAACATAGACTTAGGTGTCAACAGAATGAAAATTAGAGATAAACTGTCACATTTTTAATCAAATGATTTTTAGCGAGGATGCCAAAACAATTCAATGAGTAAAGAATAAACAGTATTGGGACAACTGAATATCTACATGTAAATATGTACTTTGGACTCTACACATATGCAAAAGTTAACTCCAAATGGAAAAGCATCAAAACTATAATATTTTTAGACAAAAACATAGGCATAAATCTTCATCACCTCCCATTAGGCAATGCCTTCTTAGATATGACACCAGAGGCACAAGAAAAGAAAAGAAAAAAATACTGGCCATCACCAAGAGTAAAAACTTCTGTGCATCAAAGGACACCATTAAGGAAGTCAAAAGAGAACCCACAGAATGAGAGAAAACTTTTGGAAATTGTATGTCTATTAAGGGAGTGGTATCCAGAATATGGATATATAGAAAGATACAGAATAAATATATGGAAAAATAGATATGGAAAGAACCCTTATAATTCAATAATAACCCATTTAGAAAATGGGCAAAGGATCTGAATGTTTCTCCAAAGAAAGTATACAAATGGCCAGTAAGCACATGAAAAGATGCTTCATGTGATTGGTCATTAGAGCAATGCAAAGCAAAACCACAATGAAGTAGTCAATTACAAGTACTGGTGAGAATGTGGAGATATTGGAACCTTGTTACACAGCTAGCGAGAATTTAAAATGGTATTGCCATTTAGAAGAGCATTTTGGCAATTTCTTTTCTTTTCTTTTCTTTCTTTCTTTCTTTTTTTTTTTTTTTTTTAAGATTTTATTTGACAGACAGAGATCACAGTAGACAGAGAGGCAGGCAGAGAGAGAGAGGGAAGCAGGCTCCCCGCCGAGCAGGGAGCCCAATGCGGGACTCGATCCCAGGACCCTGAGATCATGACCTGAGCCGAAGGCGGTGGCTTAACCCACTGAGCCACCCAGGCGCCCCATTTTGGCAATTTCTTAAAAAGTTAAATAAATTCTTGATATAGTCCTTCAATTTTATCCCTAGGTATTTACTCAAGAGAAATGAAAGCAGGGTGTCACACAAAGACTTGTACAGCAAATATGTAGAGACAGGGAACATCAGGGACAGCCTGGTTGCAGATGGGAGCAGGTACTGACTGTAAGAGGAACGAGTGAAGTTTTGTGGTGTTGGAGACATTTTAAAATCGGGTTTTGTGATGGTTACACAGATTACAAATTAATAATGGTTACACAGTTTACAAATTAATAGCATTGACTTACACTCTTACAATGGGTGAATTTTATATTTGAAAATTATACTTCAGAAAAACTGTTCAAAAATATAACCAGTAAGAGTTAGCAGGAATGGTGGGATGGATAAACCAAGATTGGCAATGTGCTGGGGTGCCTGGGGTGGCTCAGTTAAGCATCTGACTCTTGATTTTGGCTCAGGTCATGATCTCAGGTCATGGAATCAAGCTCCACATGGGGCTCCTGCTCAGTGCAAGTCTGTTTGAAATTCTCTCTCTCCCTCTGCCCCTCCCCCTGCTCACTATCTCTCTCCCTCTCCCTCAAAATAAATAAATAAATAAATAAATAAATAGAATCTTTTAAAAAAATGGCAGTAAGTTAAACACTGTTGAAGCTTCATGATTTGCAAGGAGGGTCCATTATACTATTCCTTCTATTTTTGTATATATTTTAAATTTTTCATGATACAAAGTTAAAGAATAAACCAATAGTATTCTAAGAAAATTATAACCAAAAAACCATGGGACAGGAAAAGTCTACTTAATGGTAAGATTATTCAGAAAAAAATTGCACATTGAAATTAATTGTACACATCTCTAACTAATAAAGTCAAACAGCATTTGAGGTATTTACTCAACTACCATTTAAAGAGGTAAATTTTGAAAATCTGTATCATAACCCTCACACGTCTGTGTTCCCCAAAACACAGTGTTGCCAGTGCTCAGCATCTCCTCAGGTGGGCAAACCAGATTGTTCGCTGGGTGACCCCACCTGCTCTCGGCAGGTTGCTTGGCAACAAACTCTCTGGGATCAGTGGCTTCCCCTCCTCCAGTACAAGGGGCTGCACACAGTTTTGACTTTCCACAGGGTCTCCATGTGTTATCAGCACTGGTCTGCAATCCCCCTGGACAGCTTGAGTTTATGCTCAGCTATTTTCACCTTTTACGAGGCCACTCTCTGGTTGTCCTGTAAAAATGTAGAGCGATAGAAGGAAAGCTTCCACGTGGAGCACATACAGCTTGTTCTGTTTATAGTCCTTCTAAAAGAAGTTGAAAAAGTCAGATCATCCTTGGTATGTGAGACATGGCTCCAAGGGACAATGGCAGGCCACTAGCTGAGCCAGACTGTCAGTGACCATGGGGTCTGAGATTGATGCCCATGGACTACAGGAACCATAGAGTAGTGGTTCAGATTTTAAAGAGAGCTATATAATGGAAGACAAGCCTACCCATTACTTTGCCTTTCTGGAAAATATTTTGAGCTTTAAGGACAAGAAGAAACAAAAGAGCCCTTTCCTAGGCTACCAACAGAATGGCTGGGTCATCCTAACCAGTTAAATCTGAAATGCATTAATATGCAGGAAACAGGGTCATTTTGTGGAGAATCCACAACAGAAGTGTGAATCGGGCTCTCTCCATCATTGCCTCCACTGGCCAGAGGACCCCTGGGACGTGTGTTCACTTATAGGCCATGAAAGAGCCACATACGATACATTGTTCTCAGGTATCTTTTCCCATTTGCATCTTCTCCTAGTTGCCTTTTCATTTTGTCGATTGTTTCCTTTGCTGGGCAGAAGCTTTTTATTTTGATAAAGTCCCAATAGTTTATTTTTGCTTTTATTTCCCTTGTCTCAGGAAATATATCTAGAAAAATGTTGCTATGGCCAATGTCAGAGAGATTATTGCCTATGCTCTCCTCAAGGATGTTGATGATTTAAGGTCTCGCACTTCAGTCTTTAACCCACTTTGAGTTCATTTTTTTGGTATGGTGTAAGGAAGTGGTCCAGTTTCAATCTTTTGCATGTAGCTGTCCAGATTTCCCAACACCATTGGTTGAAGAAACTATCTTTTCCTCATTGGATAGTCATTCCTCTTTTGAGGAGAGATTAATTGGCCATATAATTGTGGGTTTATTTCTGGGTTTTCTATTCTGTCCCACTTATCTATGTGTCTGTTTTTGTGCCAGTACCATACTGTTTTAATGATTACTGCTCTGTAGTATAGAACCTGTCCAATTTAGCACTGGGTGCCTGGGGATACGGGTCCACATAACATAGGAGACGGCTCTGAGACCTTGAATGTAACGTGGGATTCTACTGATGTCATCACAGCCATTTGAGATAGCTTGTGGCATTGTGAGGAGCTCTCAACAATATACCCCTGACTCCGAGTTGGCTGGATGATTGAACACAGGCAGAGACTTCCGAAGAGAAGACATGCCTAACCTTGTTCCATGAGTGAAGTGGTGGGGTGGGCTGGGGAAACATTATGAGATGTAGGATAGTGATTTTAGCTGATGTATACCATGCCTCAAGGGAGAAGATGGAGATACGGGGCCAAATAGGGGTCCACATGTCTGACTGCAATGGAAAGACAGGGGTAGAAGTGGGGATGAGCAAAGAGAGAGAAGACCTAAGGGTCAAACTCATGCAAGACAATCGGGCTGTTGTCCAAAGGGCTTGTTACTGAGGAAGCAGAATGATGGGCTACCCAATGCTAATGTGTGTGTGGGGGGGAAAAAAAAGCAGACTTCTGAAATCTGGGCTTTTGTGGGCTCTGGATTTCCCCTCCTTCCTTGGTCAGGGGCCTAGGAGGGTCCTGAGGGGCTGTATCAGTCTCAGTACTGACCCTTGAACAAGTGACTCTCTGGCCTAGAGCCCTCTCCTGGCCAATCTTGGGCCCTGCCCAGCGGGACAGAGAAGACAGAGGCCACAGGGACAGTTGTAGGGGTGGAGGAGGTGGTTGGTAGACATCCCACCCAGACACGTGGCAGGCAGTGTTTCTGGGAGATACAGTCTTGGGTCTCGGGGTCATCTAGGGGCTTCTGCTTTTTTCCTTGCTTTTTTCTCCTCCTGTTCCCAGGGCACCTGTCATAGCCAGAGTGATCTTCATGATGGACAAGTCCTGGTTCACACTGGAGAAAGTGTGATGCTCCGATGGGCTTTGTTTCCCTGGGAAGTGACAACAGTGGCAGCCACAGTAATAGCCAATCCAGGCTGAGTACTCTCCAGTGAAGACTTGGTGCATATTGACTCATAGATCCTTTCGAGGACTCCATCAGGTAGATTACCTCTGCTTTACAGATGAGAAAACAGAGGCACAGAGAAGATAAGTAACTAGGCCAGGGTAACGCAGCCAGAGAGGATGTAGGTGTTCAGGAGAAGCCACAGACATGGAAGGACTGCCTCTCAGACTACGGACTGCATACCTGCACTGCTTTCCCACCTCCCTTCTGCTAGTTCTCAGAAAGCCTGGGACAGTGAGTGATGTGATGTGGTGTGAAAGAAAGTGAACTATGGAGTCAGATGACTTGTGTTCAAGTCCTGACTCTACCACTCGGTCCACTGCAAGTTACTTAAACTCTCTACGTATGCCTCTGCTTCCTCATCCTTAAAAAGGAGATGCTGATGTTAATACCTCCCTCATGGGACATTATCAGTATTAAAGGAGACAACATGGTAATTCTAGACACAGGGCTGGGTGTGTAGGATGCCTTAACAAATGGTGGTCACTGTCATTGTTCATACAACTGGAGGTGCAACTCGCACATTGTACGGCTCTATTAGACCCATACATTCATATACCCAGGCAGTGGGCAAAGGAAGGCGGAAAGGACAAACAGGTATATATACCCTCTCTGTTTGAAGGAGCCCTTCTGAAGCCCAGCACAGCATTCCAGCTTGCATCTCAGAGGCCAGAGCTTAGCCACATGGCCACTCTAGGCACAAAGGAGACGGTGAAGTACATGGTGGTCGTGAATCCGGGTTCTGATTCTAAGGAGGAGGGGATAATGGGTAATGAGACCCATGCTTCGCCACACGTCTCCAGATGTGAGGTTTTCAGAATTTCAAATTAATCATGGAGATGGATGATGCATTTGGTTTTACCATTGGCGCAGAATCATGTTGTGGCTTACTCAATCAACACGTATTCCCTCTATCTCCATTTCCAGCAGAATCCCCATTATGGGGGGGGATGCAATTTTGGAAGAATGTGGGTTTTTTGCCCCCCCTCCTTTTTTTAAAAAATATTCCCCTTATGTGAAGTGGAGCAGTGGGACCCACTTTGGAGCTACTATAAGGCATAAACCATCATCTTTCTCAGTATCTGGGAAACCCTTCGCTCCCTAGAGAGAAGTGCTTCCCACCATTTTCCCTCCTTCTCCCTGCCTAGAACGTGGAGGTGATAGTTAGGGCTGATGCACCACATTGAGCCCAAAGGCAAAGACCCAGTATGGAGGAGACATTAGTTTTACTATCCAAACCCTCTCAACTCACACTGGCAACCATGTATCTAGACTTCTTATACGAGAAAACAAAACAAAACAAAAAACCACTTAGGTGTTTAAGCCACTGGCCGCCTCTCCAGCTGTGAAAAATTTCTAAATGTCTGTCATTCAAGCCACCCAGTTGATGGAATTTTGTTTTAACTGTCCAAGTAGACAAGGACAAAATGCATGCAAATAAACTTAAAAAACTTAAAAATTCCCTGCAGGGGGATATGTAAGATTTGAAATAAATGGAAAGCTAAGATATTTTTAATAAAAAAACTCAAATATTAAGGATGTCAATTTTACCCAAGATGGTTTATGTCATGATCCTGATTTAAAAAGGAATATTAACTGCATGTTATGAGAATTGGGCAAGCTAGTGATGAAGTTCATATGGAGAAATAAATGGGTCACAGAGCCAGGCTATCTCCATCCCAGGTCCCCAGTGAAAATGGAAGAAAGCAAAAACCAAACAAATGTTCTGGTGAAGCCTGGCCTGTTCTTCATTCAATCCGTGAGACCGAGACATGGGCCCAGACCTGGCTGCTGGAGGGAGTGGGGCTGGGAACATGGCAGCCTCCCAGCAGCCACACTGTGACTATGGAAGGGAACCCATTGCCTGATGTTTCTTCTGAGGACTGATAGGAGGCTTACCATCGTGCCTATTTTAGAGACCTCCTTCATCTTTAGGGAGGTTAAGAACTCTCTCAAGCTTACAATTAGTCATGGTCAGCCCTGAGAATCAAACTGGGTTTGTTCTGCTGCAATGAATCCTAAGCCTGACCTTTTTTCCTCCACGGCATGTTAAATTTTAGAGCTGGAAGGGCATTTAGAGATTACCTAGTTGCCCCCTAGATGGCAAAATGCAGGTGGGCATCTCCTGGGGTATCGACTCAATTATATAGGTCGCCTGCCTGATTCTGCTCCAGATGAGGAAACCGAGGTCTGGCCTTTGAAGCACGTGTCTAGGCCCTCAGCTAGGACCTAGCTGGTAGGACTGGGATGAGGTCCTGTCAGTTTATTGCTCTCTGTCTCCTAGGCCACAATGCCACAATGTCCTTCTGTCCTCCATCTGAACGCGTTCCAGCCCATCCAACCCCTCTTGCCAGAGGCTAAATCCTTTATTCTGCACCGTGAGGGTTGAACATGGCTCACAGGCAGGCACTGTGCAGATTTTCACGCAGTGATAACTTCAGAGAAAAGCTTGACTTCTCATCTGAGGTCTTTCATTTCACTTCTGAGGCTTCACCAGCTTCACTTCCTTCTTAATGACCCCCCTCCAGACAAAAACAAAGTTCTTTCTGGTTTTCCTTCCTCTTTGAATTCAATTTGGAAACTTCCCTAAACTCCTCACCCCTGGAACTGATTTCTCTCTCAGCTGCTTCTTTACCAATCTAGACTCTCTTAAATTGTCTTTCCCTTGGATTCCTAAGCTGAGGCCAGATCCACCTTTAGTTTAATTCCAAATGCCTTCTGCCTCATAATTAACCACTGCTGTCGTGGACAGTCACAAGGAAGAATCTGGCCCTGGGCCCAACCCTGTCCCCAGATGTCTGCCTTGGGTTGCATCTGCTCTGCCCACCAAGCACTCCAAGCACTCGAACTTTCCTGTATGGTTTAGTCACCCCCAGTAAGCTTCTTACTTATTGGCGGTCTGCACTTGCAGGAAACCACCCCCCCTCCATATATACCCCTTACAGACACACACAGCCTTCCTATTTATATGGGTTTGTTCTTACCTGCGCCTAAACACAGATACATGTATTTTACCCCGCAGAATCAGTGGGTTATTCATCACAGCAGTAATGAATCTGGGAAAGCCCAGATCCGCCCTTGGAGCTGACTTCACTTTTGCCCATCGGGAACGATTCTCCTGGGTGACAGGAGGGAGTAGTTCAATACCATCCAGACACAAGAGCCAAGCCAAACCAAACCTCAACAACTCATAACCTGAGGCCCTGGAGAACTCTAATTAAAATCTCTTTAAGGAAATTTTGAGAGGCAGTGATTATCTTGCTAAGTAACCCCTATTTTAGGTGTCCTCCTGAGTAGGAAAATTTCTGTCTGAATAGGCCAGCATCCTTTAAATTTCATGCAGATGAAAAAAGTGTCATAACATTAAAGATACGGATAAAAGGAGTTCCTTCAACTCATGTGTTTATTTGACACTGAAAATAATAGCTTTCATTTCAAGTAATATTATGCGATGTCTTGAGCCCACTAAGCTGGACATGTGGTTATAGCATTACCCACGTTTATCCGCTTTCACCTTGTGTGTTCTCATCTTATTTTAGGGCAAAAGAATGTACATGCAAATAATCACAATGTAATCAGACCATAAAGGATTCTTTACAAACCAACAACAGACATTATACCTCTCCCTTTTCACAATCACCTCTTTCAGCTAAATCTGACACACAGATGGTGGAGATACAAGGGCCAAGCCCAGGCTGAAGGCATGCTCTCTCTCTCTCTCTCTCTCTCTCTCTCTCTCCATCAGGGAAAACTGGGGACCACATAGCAGCCAAATGCAACATCTTTGAGTTTCTTCCTCTTCATGTCCTAAATCTCCTGACTTATCCTTATCCTGGGAAGAAAAAGGAAATTCATATATTCCTACTGAAAGGAATTTGGAGTGTGAAGGTCATCCAAAGTGAGCTGCCAGGGAGGAGGTTCTATGGTGAGTAGGGAAGACGGAAGAGGGAAAATCAAAGGCGTTCACACGGCTGGGACGAAGGCAAGGTGGCTATGTCAACAGCTCGCCATCTGTCTGGAGACTTACTGCAGGCCTGTGGCTCAGGTGCAGAGGTGGAGAAGCAGGACACGTGAGGGGTCTAGCACGTGCCTTGGAACAGCAGCTGAGGCAGGAAAGACAATGTGTGTGGGTCCAGCTTTGAACACAGCAGCCCTGAGCCCAGAGAGCACACTGAAGATGCCCTTGATGGGGTGTCTTACACATGGGTACAAAAAGGAGGCAGAGTGAATGCTAGGAGCAGGGAGAAACATTCTAGTTGTAATGAAGTAGTGGGGAGAGAAGCCTTTTATATGGGTAGTGTAGTTGTATTCTTGGATCTCCAGAGGCTTCTGGGACAAGCCAGCACAATGGGGTGATAGTCTTCATTTCCACAAACCCCTGGGACCCTACCCTTCATGAGCATTCATCAGACTGTGTTCTCAGGGGGGAGTTATCAGAGTGAAATGCTACAGACAAAGTAAACCCCAACCATTGTTTGGGCCTTGGCTTTCCAATGGACATTTACATCGCTAACTGGGAAAAACCCCACATGTTGAATACCAAAGCCATAGTGTGCGCCATATACGATAGGCCTGGAAAGGAAGGCAATGTTGTCATAACCAGCTGTCCTGCCCTAAACTTGATCAAGGGTCAAGAGCACTGGAAGAGGGTAGACTCACAGCTAGCAAGAGAAGTGGGGATGGTAAGATGCCCAAGATTGTTAGTCTGTGCAAGAGTCTGAGTGGGGTTGGATAAGAATGAAAACCTTATTGGGATTTACAGCTTTCAGCCCACCTCTCCCTCCTGGGATCAGGAATTCCACAAGTTCATCTGTTTTGATTGTGAGTCTGCTTGGCTATTATTTTGATCATTTGTTTCCATTGTTTTCAGCACCTACTCTATTTCTAGAGTTTAAATCTTAAAGGACCTACCAAACCAGCTCTTTCAAGCTCTAAGGAATGGTTCCATGTTTCATCTTGGGGAGTGGTGCTTAGAAAGGAGTTGCTCTGCCCAGACTTTCATTGTTCTGGGTTCTGTGATTGTAGTCACTTTCAGCTGGGAAGGTAAAGCTTTTAGAAATTCTAAGCCATCAAACAGTGTGTGGTCATTTTGCAGAGCGAGGAAACACATATCAACTCTCTGCAGAGTGCTATCCATTCCGCAGCTCAGCAATTACTGCCCTTATGAAAAGATATGAGAGAATACTTAGTTTTCAGAAATCAGAGGCATTTAAGCTCTTCCTCTTCAGGATGGTGAACATATAACTTCTTTGTGGATGTCAAGATCAGAGGGCTTGGAGAGAAGTTTCAGCCTCCCTTTAACTTCCGGCCCCTTGACTTATTATTTTTCTTCTTGAGCAAATAAGGCAGTGGCAATGTTCCAAACATTTCTGAGGAATAGACTTCACAAACATTGGGAACTCAGTAAGTGAGCCGTAGAAATTTATGTGACTTAGGAACAAAAGTGTAATGGCTCCTGGAGGCAGTAAAGGGTGGCTTTCCTCAAGCTTCTTCTTCTTCTTCTTCTTATTTTTTTTTTTAAAGATTTTATTTATTTACTTGACAGGCAGAGATCACAAGTAGGCAGAGAGGCAGGCAGAGAGAGAGGAAGAAGCAGGTTCCTGCTGAGCAGAGAGTCTGATGCAGGGCTTGATCCCAGGACCCTGGGATCATGACCTGAGCCAAAGGCAGAGGCTTTAACTCACTGAGCCACCCAGGCACCCCTCCTCAAGCTTCTTTTATTCTTGGGTTTTCCTAGGGGAAGGAAGGGTGGTAAGTGGGTTTATGGACCACACATAGAGTGGATGGTCAATTTCAACATTTCTAGAAGAATCCATTCACATAGCGGTAAACACTGAGGACTTCCCGCCTCCTGTGTACACAATTCAATACAAGGTTGTTTTCTACGCACTCACAAAGGGGATTATGTATTTTTCAGCACCTATTTCCTTACTGTAAAGAACAAGAGAAGTGACTGAGGTTATGTCGCATGTTAAAGTGTGTGGCTATGTAGGCTGATCAGTGTAGGAATTAGAGCAACAGTAGTGAGGCTAAGGGTTTAGCCCATCCTCAAACTCGTTAGCTTCAATGTCTGACCACAACTACCTTCCTAATGTGACTTGCAAATGCCCAGCACTGGTCATGAAAACTGATGGAGAAGTACAGATGGCTCAGTGCATATCCGTCACCCCAGTGGGGAAGTAACGCCAAATGCATGCTGACAGCTTATTCCAGGCGACAAATGGCTTCCTTTCTGGTTGTGTTGAAAGCTGAAGGTTTTTCTTATTATAAAAAGATGCTATTTAAATTATTGTTTGCTTTTGCTCTGATGTGAGAAAGGAAAAAAAAAAGAGAGTGTGCATTGCAAAGACCCCTTTCCTGCTGCGATGAAGCTGAGAAGGATAGGCTGCAAGCTGAGAGGGCATCTGTGGTCTCTGCTTGCCTGTAGACCCCAGGGTAGCAGGAAGACACCTTCATTCCATTATAGGGGCGATGCAGATTCAGAAAGGAAGCACAACAGCCTCCAAGGTCATGGGCTTTCTCTGAGAGGAAAGGAACTAATGAAAGAAGCCACAAAGAGATGGCAGGGAAACCAAGGAGGAATGAGTCTGCCAAGAGCAATTTTCCATTGACTTTTGTTATGCACAAGACAATTAGGCGACATTCAAGGCCAAGTCCTTCAAGGGCAGTCATAAACAAAGCTTTCTCCAGCATTTGCAGTAGGTTCACAAATTAACTGGGTCAGTGCCTCATTTGCAACTCAGCTGGTGAATGATGCCTCTGCCCTTCAGACGTCATGTGGTAGGTGTTCTCTGGGCATTGAGGAATTCACGAAGATAAGTGGCAAGCTGGAGTTATGTTCAGAGCGTAGTTGATATCGGCTGAGGCAGAACCTCTTGGGGGAAACTGAGACTCACCCTGAGCAAGTCCATACATTTGATTTTGGTTTAGGTGTTGCAAGTCAGTAACCGAGGAACTGGAACTGACTCACACTAGCCAAACTCATGGGAGGCAGAGGAAAGAGCCCAAGTGACAACTCATTAATTTGCAGCAAAAAAAAGTTAATAATAGCATACTGTGTCAGCTGGTGAGCATGTTGGCTCCCCAGAGGGATGGCAAATCTAAGTGCTGATCAGGCCAAGCAGGTAAAGAAATGAACTGACCAAAGGTAAGGTGAAGGGGAATCATGGAGATTGTGCCCAACAGGGAACCCTAGTCCCCTTGTAAAATACGCAGCCAAAGTGATCTCTACCCAGTTTTTGCTGTTCAGAGCTTGGTGTGTCCAGAGTTTCTTGATTTTTTAGAAGCTAAAGATCTAGATTTATATGAGAAACTTCCTGATGTATAAATATTAACAACTAATGTTAAAAATCACTGTGCAAGCCAAACATGCCCACACACTTCTCATATGTAACCACTAACTACATTATAACCAGAATGCTGCTTTGAGAGCCAGTTTTAGGATAAAGGAGTTAGTGGATTGACCTCAATGGTTAGGGTCATCAAACTGTCAAAGTTGATGTATCTGATTCCATCCTGCCGGCATGCATCTGCCAGGAAGTGTGGAAATCTTCTCTAGTCCAGATACATAGTCAATTTGCCTCAACTTTACAGGTCTCAGGAAGACCACTCCCCCCACCCCCACCCAGGCTAGCAACACTCTCTTCATTTACAGTGCTGTGTTTGGTGTTTGCTAATTAAGGCTCCATCTTTCTCTACATCTTCTGGAACTGCATTCTCACTCCCAAGCTGGACTTTACCAATCTTCTGCTTTTACCCAAGGATTCAGGAGTACTCTGTCCATGTGGATAAAGAAGCTTATCCATTAAGAGTTGATTTTTCTTAATTTTTTTAAGATTTTATTTATTCATTTGAGAGAGAAAGAGAGAGACAGAGAGAGCACAAGGAGGGGGAGAGGCAGAGGGAGAGGGAGAAGCAGACTGCCCACTGAGCTGGGAGTTCAACATGGGGGCTCGATCCCAGGACCTGGGGGTCATGACCTGAGCTGAAGGCAGACGCTTAATCATCTGAGCCACCCAGGCGCCCCAGGAATTGATTTTTCTTGTTTAATTTTCCAAAGGAAACAATGCCAATACTGATAATATTCATTAATTCATTAAGTGTTTATTGGGTTCCTCCATGGAACGAGGCACTGAGCCGGACATCAGGCACGCATTTGCAAACAAGACGGAACTCCTGGAGCGGACATTCTAAGCACTTCCAGCTTTCTATGTACTAGGCTCTGTGGGGAACAGTTTATGTAATTACCTCATTTAATCTTTAGGCCAACTCTACAAAGCCAATATTGTAATTATTTCTATTTTATGGTTAAGAAAGCTGTAGGTAATCAAGATCAAATTGAGATAAGAAAACTAAAGGGATCCCATGAAAACCCGTGTGTGTTTTTTTTTTTTTTTTTGCTCCTTTTCCTGCTTTTCTTCTCACTAGGACCTACACTCCACCCTGCATCATGGCTGATAGTACAAACAATGCCTGTCTTCCTTGTGAAGGTCAAGGAATTAATGATTTCTTTGGAGTCTCCCAGCACAATCGATAACATCTGAGAAGTGACTAGATGGGGTGGTTATGTTCGCTTTTTCAAGATCACAGACTCAAGACACCACTGACTCCTAATGCCAAGACCCCTGGCTCCAGGACATGAGAGACTTATGGAGGACACCTGAGCCTCACCGTTGTTTTGACCAGTCCCTGGATGCCAGAGAGGACTCGGACACCAGACTACCGTCCTCAGTAGAAACTCTGGACCCCAAGCAGGGATGAGACTTATTCTTCTTTCCTTTCTCAGTCTCCCAGACACTCTGTCTGCATCGGTGCTCTATGTCTTCAATAAACTCTGCTCTTATTTCCTGCCCACTCACATTTGATTTCTAACCCGTGTGAAGCCAAGGATACTCTCAGCTGGTCCAGTGGACCCAGCCAGGCCGCATCAAAAATGATGCCACCTCCACCCTCCAGAGAGGCGCGATGGGTCCCCATCTATCAACCTCTGTGTCTAACTAGGTTCTCATGACTCAGCTCCAGCTCATACAATGCTGTTTTAGGAAGGGACTTGGTGGAAGGTAGCAACTCTTTTTCTTTTCGTTTTTTTTTTTTTTAAAGATTTTTTTTTTTTTAATTTGACAGAGAGACATCACAAGTAGGCAGAGAGGCAGGCAGAGAGAGAGAGAGGAGGAAGCAGGCTCCCTGATGAGCAGAGAGCCCGATGTGGGACTCGATCCCAGGACCCTGAGATCATGACCTGAGCCGAAGGCATCGGCTTAAACCATTGAGCCACCCAGGCGCCCTAGCAACTCTTTTTCCACAGAAATTCCACATACGTGTTTGACATCTTTCCAATTCAAGAGTTATTAATAATACAATTTTTTAAAGATTTATTTATTTGAGAGAGAGAGAGCGAGCCCGAGCAGGAGAAAGGAGAGAGAGAGAGAGAAGGGTGCCTGGGTGGCTCAGTTGGTTGAGCGGCTGCCTTTGGCTCAGGTCATGATCCTGGAGTCCCAGGATCCAGTCCCGCATCACACTCCCTGCTCGGTGGGGAGTCTGCTTCTCCCTCTGACCCTCCCCTCTCTCATGCTCTCTCTCTCTCATTTTCTCTCATTTTCTCTCTCAAATGAATAAATAAAAATCTTAAAAAAAAAGTGTGTGAGGGGGAGAGAGACAGGAAGACTCCCTGCTGAGTGGGAAGCTGGATACAGGGTTTGATCCCAGAACTCTGAGATCATGACCTGAGCAGAAATCAAGAATCAGATGCTTAACCGACTGAGCCACCCAAAATTTATTAATAATGATTATTAAAAAGAGATACCATTTTCTGAGAGCTTACATTGCTCTAGGCCCATGCTACATAATTTACAAATATTCCATTATATCTTCAAAGCTATCATATGAAGTAGGCATTATTGCCCCTTCTGCCAAAAGGTGAAACTGGAGCTCAGAGAAGTCGATAATTCGTCCAAGGTTTCACAGGGGTCACTGTATATCTCAAGAGGCAGTGACATTACAGACCATGGAGTTAGGGGATACACAATCTAGTCATTCACAGAGTTAACACAGGATCGTGCTGAGAAATGACCCAGAGCAGATGCAATGAGATTGGAACATAGGGGAAGGTGGAGAGGAAAGAGAATGCCAAGGAGGGATTTGAGAGAGACCCCACCGCCCACCAAAGGATGTGGGAAATGCCATCATCATATGGAAGCAACCTCTTCAATATCCTAATTTTGTTTGTGGTCAATCCCATTCATTGGGACGGGTTTGTTCAGCTCATAACTGGTCCTACACGCAAGCATGAGATAGAATCTTGTTAAACTGTTGGATTTGTTCAATATCTTTGATATGACTGATCTGAGAACAGAATTGACTCTCTTGGCCAGGTATCTTGACATGGACAAGGTGGCACAATCGACCCTAAGATCCAAGAAGTTCTTACACTGGGCCAGAGCACATCTCTGCTGTCCTTGAGGGCTACCTGGGGGGCTGTTTGGGGGTTCTAAAATAAATAGTTAATTTATTAATGTTATAAATTCAAAAACATAGTTTTTCTCTAAACTTTAACCCTTCACTTGCATCTTATATTTTATTTATCAAGCAGCTTTATTGAGCCCAGTTAATAAAATTCTTTTAAAATCCCTTAAACATTATTTATAAAGGTCTTATATTCCATTTTCATTTTTAAAGGTTTTAAATGTCTGAACTAATAAACAACTTTCCCAAGTACCTAACCCTAACAGATCGAATAAATCTAGTAGAAATTTTAGTGACCATCAATCTTAACCGCTTCCGTAAAGTTGTAAGATTCTCCTAACACGACGAACTAAAAATCACAAGCTGAAGTCAATCTTACTTTTTAAATTGTAATCACAAGGCAATGTTTTATTCTGTAATATACCAAATTCCCTTAAACATTTTAGACATCTTGGGCGCCTGGGTGGCTCAGTGGGTTAAGCCGCTGACTTCGGCTCAGGTCGTGATCTCAGGGTCCTGGGATCAAGTCCCGCATGGGGCTCTCTGCTTGGCAGGGCGCCTGCTTCTCTCTCTCTCTCAGAGCCTGCTTCTCTCTCTCTCTCTCTCTCTCTGCCTGCCTCTCCATCTACTTGTGATCTCTGTCAAAAAAAAAAAAAAACATTTTAGACATCTTAAGCATCAAATATACACAGATTGTCCCAATGTTCACAAAATCTGTTCTTTAATAAGAAAGTATCAATTGAAAGTATCAATCATTTTGAGTGTAAATCTTCATCTGAGGAAAAAGCAGCCCTTACTCCATCCCCGGGCTGAGGCTGTCACCTCAGGAACTGAAGTTGCTGACGGAGCCATGAAGAACTCCACTGCCAAGGAGAGGTCAAAAGCTTTTGCAAGAAGGGGAGTCATCCCAGGAGGCCCACTACATCTTGAACTCTTTAAAAATTGTTACTTTGATGACACTGTCTTCTAGCCCAGTTCCTCTGTTTTGAAATGAACATAAATCTTTTTTTTTTTTTTTTTTTGTGGCGGGGGAGGAGACAGAGAATGTGCCTGCTTGCAGGTGGCAGGGAGGGACAGAGGGAGAGGGAGAGGGAGAGAGAGAATCTTCAGTAGGCTCCACACCCTGCACTACCTGAAGGGTGGTGGGAGGTTCAACGTCATGACCCTGAGATCATGACCTGAGCTAAAATCAAGAGTCAGAAATTAACCAACTAAGCCACCCAGGTGCCCTGACACATTGTTTCTTTTGACTTACTTGTCCATTCCCTTCCCACTCCTAAGTGTGCTTTGCAACTTGATTGGATTCAAATAATCTCTCTACTGCCTGGGTGTGTTCTGAGATTTTCCCTTGTTCCTGTTGCCCAGACCACAATTCTTACGATATTTAAATGACATCTACCTGGATTCTGTTTAGATATTTCAGAGTTTTTCCCATTTCTGGGGTCACATAATCCAATGACACCCCAGAGGTCTTTCACACATCTTTCTCTGTTGACATGCTGGTCAGTCTCCGGACAGTGTCTGGTGACTGCAGCCCTCTCCTTCCTCTCTCCCAGAAAAATATACTCTTAAGACCTGATTGCCTTATGGAACTGAGCCAGGGCCCAATATTCCCCAGGGAACTAGTTCCCCAGGTACATACAACAGCTTTATTATGCAGTGTTCTCTCTCTCTCTTTCTTTCTTTCTTCTTTTATGAAAGCAATGTTCTTACATGGGAGACATTTCAATAAAAAGCTTTTTAAGATAATGAGGTTTCTGGTGTCTCTTAACACTGTATGAATACAAAATTTGGAGGGTATGTTTAGGTAGTAAAATAAAACAAAATAAAATAGTTATGTGGTGTGCCCTAATTATACTTAGAAGAGTCCTGGGAGCTCCAAAGTGATTGGGAATTATACTTCAGACAAATAGAAGCCCAGATATAATGGGGAGTCCAAATGGCTTTAGGAATTACATTTTAGAGAAATAGAAGCTCAGATATAATGGGGAGTCCCAATGGCTTTTAGTCAAGAGTAATCTATCCCATGTATTAAGATGCTGTAAGCAGAGAAAACAAGCAATGGTTTCAGATATAAGTTCCTAATCAAAGCTCACCTTGAATTACAGGTGTTGATTTGCAATTGGGCTGCTCCTTTCATGAGCATATTCCTGGGTACAGGGCAGCTGGGCATGAATGGTTAAACAAGGCTCAGTGATTGTGTGTTCCCATATATGTATACTCTTCCAAATTAAGAAAGGAAACAGAAGTTCCTTTAGCTACTTTATTTACAGAAGTGTTTAGCTGGGCTTGACAAAATTCCTGAACGTGTGTAGCAGATGTCCTTAAGTCTCTGCTCCTTTGGTAAAGCCCAGCCTGTAGATGGCGTAGTTCAGTCCCTCAGTATTGGGTCTTAGGGTATTAGAAGAAAAAAAAACCCCAACATTTAAGAGTAAGAAGGTAGCACATAAATGTTTCAACTTCTTAACAGTAGGAACACCTGGCCATACATCCAGTGTTCCCCCAGGGTGACCGTGCTGTCCCTACTAGATGGGGCTTGTACTCTCTGGTCCTTCACAGTCCCCATCGGTCCCCATATCTACCTGAAATGCATGCCAGTTGCTGTCTGTCATCACTCTCACCCTGTTCTTTCTCTTATAGTAGTGTGAAGAACCAGCAGCATAATCCTATCCAAAATGAAAAAAGTAAGACAAAGGGAGTCGTGTGTTTCAAGGCATTAAAGAGTATATTTTTGTGCAGAAATAAAAACTAGACCTGTTTTTTAAGATGCAAAGTTTGCCTGGACCCAGCATTATGCATTGACTTGGGTTTTCTTGTAGGCACTTGAACACGCACCGCCCTGGGTAGACTGTGCTTGGGAATAAGTGCTTATACTCAGCTTCCGGACAGTAATGAGTGTTAGCACACTGTAACCTTCTGACACACTCATGGCATGGAAGGGGCGGTGAACCTCACTCATGGCATGGAAGGGCATAGTTTCTACTTCTTATGCTCCCTAAAATCTTAGAATGAGCCCACTTATCTCATGAAACTCCAAGCCAGTTGCACTAATTCTAATTTACACAAACAAAATTGCCCTCACGTTACCTTTGCTTTTCCAATCTCCCTTGAAATAACGGGGTTATTGCAGTAGAAGGGTTCTGGCTGATAGAAGCGAATAGAACTATGTAACACAGAAGACTCATACTCCCTTAGGAAATTATAGTGGAAGAGAGTTGAAAAGGGAAGATATTAAAACCAAGACAATGTTGAGTGAGATTGAAAAGGAAACACTGTAATTGAGAGGAGGAAAAGAAAGTTGTTAGAGGGATTTCTTGATTTTAAAATTCATTCTATTGGGGTTCCTGGGTGGCATAGCAGGTTGAGCGTCTCACTCTTGATTTTGGCTCAGGTCATGATCTCAGGGTTGTGAGATCAAGCCCCCAAGCATGCTCCATGTTAGGTATGAAGCTTGCTTGAGTTTTTCTCCCTCTACCCCTCCTCCTATTCTCTCTCTCTCCCTCTCAAAAAGAAAAAAAAAAATCATTCTATTAAAAGGAAATTTGTGGTTTAGAATAGGCCCTAGTCTTAGCTTTGATTAAAAAATTGGAAGAAGAAATAAATATTTCAAACTTCCATCTGGGCAGAGTAGACTTGTGAATCACTCATTTCAAAGGGGAAAGAAAAGAAAATGTTTTCTTGCAGTTTGGGAGTAGTGCTGAAGAAGAGGCATATCTTTCAGACAATGAATCTGATCTACTTAAATTCAGGGTCCGGAGAAACATGGAAACACTGAAGCGCTAAGGAGTCACCTGTGATCAGGTCCTCTCTTTTCTGTATGAGACTTATGGAAAACCACAACCAATGCAATGAACAGAAAGGACTGAGTGTTCAGGTACTGGCCCGAACAACCTTACTGGTACTTCTACCCCCGATCCTGGCTCAGATTTGCTCTGTAGAGCTCCTTTTCCTGATTCTTCTGAGATCTAAGGCAGGTTCCAGATTATCTCAGTCACTTGCAGAGAGGAAAAAAATCTTCTGATCCCCTCAAGTCACAAAATCAGTCTCATCTCAGTAATTAAAATATTTGGTTCCACAAAATCATCTCAACTTCAACTACATTTAGAATTGCAGGTCTTATGATTCTTTATATAGAAAACCCAAAAGACTCCACCCTCAAACTATTAGAATTCATACAGCAATTCAGCAACATGGCAGGATACAAAGTCAATGTACAGAAATCAGTGGCTTTCTTATACACTAACAATGAAAATACAGAAAGGGAAATTAGAGAATCGATTCCATTTACTATAGCACCAAGAACCATAAGATACCTGGGAATAAACCTAACCAAAGAGGTAAAGGATCTGTACTCAAGAACTACAGAACACTCATGAAAGAAATTGAAGAAGACACAAAAAGATGGAAGACCATTCCATGCTCTTGGATTGGAAGAATAAACATTGTTAAAATGTCTATACTGCCTGGAGCAATCGATACTTTTAATGTCATTCTGATCAAAATTCCACTGGTATTCTTCAAAGAGCTGGAGCAAATAATCCAAAAATTTGTACGGAATCAGAAGAGACCCTGAATCGCTAAGGAAATGTTGAAAAACAAAAATAAAACTGGGGACATCATGCTACCTGATTTCAAGCTTTACTACAAAGCTGTGATCACTAAGACAGCATGGTACTGGCATAAAAACAGACACACAGACCAGTGGAACAGAGTAGAGAGCCCAGATATGGACCCTCAACTCTATGGGTAAATAATCTTCGACAAAACAGGAAAAAATATACAGTGGAAAAAAGATAGTCTCTTCAACAAATGGTGCTGGGAAAACTGGGCAGCTATATGTAGAAGAATGAAACTCAACCATTCTCTTACACCACACACAAAGATAAACTCAAAATGGATAAAAGACCTCAACGTGAGACAGGAATCCATCAGAATCCTAGAGGAGAACATAGGCAGTAATCTCTTTGATATCAGCCACAGCAACTTCTTTCAAGATATGTCTCCAAAGGCAAAGGAAACAAAAGCAAAAATAAACTTTTGGGACTTCATCAAAATCAAAAGCTTCTGCACAGCAAAGGAAACAGTCAAGAAAACAAAGAGGCAACCCACAGAATGGGAGAAGATATTTGCAAATGACAGTACAGACAAAAGGCTGATATCCAGGATCTATAAAGAACTCCTCAAACTCAACACACACAAAACAGACAATCATATCAAAAAATGGGCAGAAGATATGAACAGACACTTCTCCAATGAAGACATACAAATGGCTATCAGACACATGAAAAAATGTTCATCATCACTAGCCATCAGGGAGATTCAAATTAAAACCACATTGAGATATCACCTTATACCAGTTAGAATGGCCAAAATTAGCAAGACAGGAAACAACATGTGTTGGAGGGGATGTGGAGAAAGGGGAACCCTCTTCCACTGTTGGTGGGAATGCAAGTTGGTGCAGCCTCTTTGGAGAACAGTGTGGAGATTCCTCAAGAAATTAAAAATAGAACTTCCCTATGACCCTGCCATTGCACTACAGGGTATTTACCCCAAAGATACAGATGTAGTGAACAGAAGGGCCATCTGTACCCCAATGTTTATAGTAGCAATGGCCACGGTTGCCAAACTGTGGAAAGAACCAAGATGCCCTTCAACTGGCGAATGGATAAGGAAGATGTGGTCCATATACACTATGGAGTATTATGCCTCCATCAGAAAGGACGAATACCCAACTTTTGTAGCAACATGGACGGGACTGGAAGAGATTATGCTGAGTGAAATAAGTCAAGCAGAGAGAGTCAATTATCATATGGTTTCACTTATTTGTGGAGCATAACAAATAGCATGGAGGATATGGGGAGATGGAGAGGAGAAGGGAGTTGAGGGAAATTGGAAGGAGAGGTGAATCATGAGAGACTATGGACCTGAAAAACAATCTGAGGGTTTTGAAGGGGTGGGGGGATGGGAGGTTGGGGTACCAGGTGGTGGGTATTATGGAGGGCACGGATTGCATGGAGCACTGGGTGTGGTGCAAAAATAATGAATACTGTTATGCTGAAAATAAATTAAAAAAAAAAAAAGAATTGCAGGTCTTTCTTCATTTAACTCAGCTTTGCCCTATGTAAAGGGGGCCTGACTGAATTCTTCAAGATTTCCCACTCTCTCCGCCCTCCTTCCTCAGTTTGCTAACCACCATTTCTGATCATTCAAGAGCAAAGGAGGAGGAGGGAAAAGAGGGGAGATGTCAGGAATAGTTTTCCCTGTCAGAGATGGATGTGACTGTCATCAGGGCTGAGATTACGACATAAAGTTTAAGGGCCCCCCAAATAGCTAAACAATATAAATAATATTTTAAGGTATGGGACGCCTGGGTGGCTCAGTTGGTTAAGCAGCTGCCTTCGGCTCAGGTCATGATCCCAGCGTCCTGGGGTCGAGTCCCACCTCGGGCTCCTTGCTCGGCCGGGAGCCTGCTTCTCCCTCTGCCTCTGCCTGCCATTCTGTCTGCCTGTGCTCGCTCTTTCTCCCTCTCTCTCTGACAAATAAAATCTTTAAAAAAATAATATTTTAAGGTACAATTCTAAAGAACTAATACAAAAATCTGATGAATAAAACGTCAAAATTTTAAATAAAGACAGGATAAGTTGAAATTAATTAAAAAATGATTTCAAATAGTCACTTAGACAAGAGAAATTGCCAAACACAGCAATTCTCTCATTTGAAAATGACATAAGCAAATATAATGATTTTGAAAATACTGATAAGTTTATGTCCATAAATGCCAGGAAATTAAAATGATAGTAAATGTATTTGGGATATAAATAAAATTTATATCTGTAAATTTTGAAAATACTGATAAGTTTATGTCCATAAATGCCAGGAAGTTAAAATGATAGTAAATATATTTGGGATATAAATAAAATTTATATCTGTAAATGTAAAGTAAGGTAGTTTCAATACACTTCAACTTTTCAATGTTTTTCAACTATGTTAATGTTCTGGAAAAAAGTTACCATGAAAAAGAAACATTAAAACTGTACATAGAGAGGGCGCCTGCATGTGCTCTGTTGGTTGGGCGAATGCCTTAGGCTTGGGTCATGGTCTTGGAGTCCCGGGATCAAGTCTGGTGTTGGGCTCCCTGCTCGGCGGGGAGTCTGCTTCTCCCTCTGACCTTCTCCCCTTTCATGCTCTCTCTTAAGCAAATAAATAAAATCTTTTTTAAAAAAGTGTATATAGAGCACATACATGTTTCCTTTCACCTCAGGCTCCGATATGACTTGGCGTGGCACTGTTACCAATCACTCCTTTTTAAAAAATTCTATTTCTTCGTTCATCATGGATGTTTTAACCTTAATTTTAATTTTTCAAAAAAAATCAGAATATTATTCATGTTGATTACTGAGTTTTTTGGTGTCCCCTTAAATTTTGTGCCCACCTGAAATTCCTCAGTTCCCTTATTCGAATTCCAGGCCTGGGTGACACTGTGTTTGAATGTAGACTAAAAAGGTATTTAAAGGTGACTTTCACTGGGGTGACTCCCTTGCTGGAGGTGGATATACTTTGTCTCTATAGACTCATGATTTCTCCCTCAGGCTTTGGACATCCCACAGGACATTTCCAGCCATCCTTGTAGCTCTTGGCCATGATCACTAAGCACACTTAAGTGACTGTCAGATGCCCATACCTTTCCCAAAAAGCAGATGCCTTAGGCCTTCTGTTGGTGGAGCACAGTTATATCCCAACTATAGCCCTCTGTTGCTGCCGCCACCTCCTACCTTTTAGATTTTTCACGTGTACGTCACTGCATGCCCTGGGGAGTCCAATCAAGTTTCTAATGTGGTCACCTTGATGTCCCTCTCACTCATCATAAAATGAAGGAAAAGTAGTTCTTCTTTACCCATCATAGGGGAAATTCCTCTGATCTTCTCTTCAGTCTCCAATCACTGTCTCTACCTCTACAAATTCTTGGACTGGAAGACCATTGTCAGCTTAGGCTTGAAAAACTTTTTTTTTTTTTTAGAACAGCTTTATTGAAATTTAATTTGCATACAATATACTTCACCCATTTGAAGTATAAAATTATTAATTTTTAATGTATTTATAGAGTTGGGTAACCATCGCCATAATCAAATTTAGGGCATTTTTATCAGTCCCACAAGACTTTCTATCCCCATCAGCACTCACTCCCCATACCTCCCCATAACACCCACCCCTAGCTCTTGATCCATACGAATCTACTTCTCTTTCTATGGATTTGCCTATTCTGGACTTTTCATATACATGGACTCATGCAATGTGAGGTCTTTTGTGACTGACTGTGTATAATTAGCATAATGTTTTTAAGGTTCATCTATGTTGTCATATGAATCAGTATTTAATTCCTTTTTATTGCCAAATAATATCCCATTGCACAGAGAGGTATCTATTCATATTCTTTGCCCATATTAAGTTATTTATTTGCCATTGTAAGTGTTCATTCTATAATCTGGATAAAAGTGCCTTATCAGGTATCTTATTTGAAAAAAGGATTCTCCCATTCTGTGGATTATTTTTTCATTTCTTGAAAGTGTCCTTTGGTGCAAAGAAGTTTTGAATTTTGATGATGTCCAGCATATTTATTTTTCCCTTTTGTTAACTGTGCTTTTGGTGTTGTAGCTAAGAAGTCATTGCCTAATACAAGGTCATTAAGATTTATACCCATGTTTTCTTCTAAGAATTTTATAGTTTTAGCTATCTGGTTGAGGTCTTTGTTGAATTTGGAGTTAATTTTTGTAAATGGTGTGAGGTAGGGTTTCAAGTTATTTATTTTGCATGTGAATACCCCGCTGTCCCAGTACCACTTATGGAAAAGAATGCTCTTTACTCAGTGAATTGTCTTGGTTCCTTTGTTTAAAATCCACTGACTGAGAATGTTTTAGTTTATTTTTCACTTCTGTTCTGTTGACTTACATGTCTATTTCACGCCAGTACTTGACTGTCTTGCTTACTATAGCTTCATAGTAAATTTTCCAAATCAGGAAACTTCCATCTTTATTCTTCTTTTCCAAGATTGTCTTGGCTATTCTGGGTCTCTCAAATTTCCACACCAATTTTAGGATCAGCTTGCCAATTTATGCAAAAAAGCCAGCTGGGATTTTGATAGGGATTACCTTGAGTTTGTAGATCAATCTGGGGAGTATTGTCATCTGAATGATACTAAAACTTCTGAACCTTGAACATGGTATTTCCATTTATTTAGGTCTCTTTGAATTTCTTTCAACAATATTTTATAGTTTTGAGATTATAAGTTTTGCAGCCTTTTTATGAGATTTATTCCTAGGTATTTTAATTCTTTTTGATGCTACTATAAATGGAATTATATCCTTAATTTTATTTTTGAATTATTGAAGGCAAATATATAGAAATATAATTGCTTTTTATATATTGGTCTTATAACCTGAAAATTTGCTGAACTCATTTATTAATTCTAATAGTTTTTTAGTGGATTCTTCAAGGTTTTTTATTTATAAAACCATGTCATCTGCATACAGAGATAGTTTTACCTCTTTCTTTCCAAATGGATACATTTTATTTATTTTACTTGCATAATTGCTCTGGCTAGAACCTCTGGTACAGAGAGGTATCTATTCATATTCTTTGCCCATAATAAGTTATTTATTTACTATTGTAAACGTTCATTCTATAATTTGGATAAAAGTGTCTTATCAGGTATCTAATTTGAAAAATATGTTGAATATAAGTGACAAAATAAGACATCATCTTTGTTTTGTTCCTTATTTTAGGAGAAAAGCCTTTAGTAAGATGTGAGCAATTGTTTTTTCATATATACCATATTTAAGATGAAGGAAGTTCCCTTCTAGTACTACTTTGTTAAGTGTGTTTATCATGAAAGATTTTTCAATTTATCCAAATTTTTATTCTGCTTATATTGAGATGATCATGTAGTATTTATCCTTATTCTTTTGATATGTTGTAGTATATAAACTGATTTTTGGATGTTAAACCAACCTTGCATTCCTGGGATAAATCACAGTTGATCATGATGTATATAATCTCTTCTATGTTGCTGGATTGTTTTGGTAATATTTTCTCGAGGGTTTTTGTGTCCACATTTATAACAGATATTAGTCTGTCATTTCTTGTGATGTGTTTATCTGCTTTTGACATTGGGTAATACTGGCTTCAAAGTATGAATTTGGAAGTAGTTTCTCCTTTTCTATATTTTGGAAGAGTTTGAGAAGAATTGGTACTAATTTTTTCTTAAATGTTTGGTAAAATTCACCAGTGAAGCCATTTGGGCCTGAGATTTCTTTGTGGGTATGGTTCCCCCCCACCCCCAATTCAATCTCTTGTTACAAGTCTATTCATATTTTATTTCTTCTTGAGTCGGTTTTGGTAATTTGTGTTGATCTGTTTCAAAGACCTGAGCGTTCCCTATTGTTTTCCTATTCTCTCTCTTATTTCTTCTCTGATCTTTATTATATTCTTCCTTCTGCTTGCTTTTAGCTGCTCTTCTTTTTCCATTGTCTTAAGGAGGAAAGCTAGGTTATTGATTTTGAGACTTTTCTTTGTTATAAAATAAAGCTTATTTGTAAAACTGTTTTATATTTACAGAAAAACTGAGCAGATAGTACAGAAGTTTCTAAAATATCCCCACCCTAGTTTTCCTTATTATTAACATCTTACATGAGTAAAGGACATTTAGGACAATCACCCAGTACTGATACATTATTAATAACTAATGTCCTGGGGCGCCTGGGTGGCTCAGTTGGTTAAGCATCTGCCTTAGGCTCAGATCATGATCCCAGGGTCCTGGGATCAAGTCCCACTTGAGGAATCCCTGCTCAGCGGGGAGTTTGCTTCTCCTTCTCTCTCTGCCTGCCACTACCCCTGCTTGTGCATGCTTTCTCTCTCTCTCTCTGTGTCAAATAAGTCAATAAAATCTTTAAAAAAATAACTAATGTCCTTTGTTTATATTTTCTTAGTTTTAACTTAATGTCTTTTTAGAATTTAAATTTATTTTTATTTAAAATTTTATAAAGAAGTCAATTTTTTAGAGCAGTTTTGGTTTCACAGCAAAATTAAGAGGAAAATATAGACATTTCCTATATACCTCCTCCCCACACACATGGATAGACTCCTGCGTTACTGGCATCCTCCCCTAGAGTGGTACCTTTGTCACAACTGACAAACGTGCAATACAACATAATCATCTAACTTCTGTTGTTTACATTAGGGTCCAATGTTGTGTTGTACATTACATGGTTTTAGACAAATGTATAATGACACATATCCATCATTATGGTATCATACAGAATAACTGCATTATTCTAAAAATCCTGTGTTCTGCCTGTTCATCCTTCCTACCCCATTCCTAACCCCAGCAACCACCAAACTTTTTACTGTCTTCATAGTTCTGCCTTTTCCAGAATGGTGGATAGTTGGAATCATATGGTACATAGCCCTTCAGATATTGATGCTGGTCACCTAGATGAGGCGTGTTTTTAGATCTCTCCTCTATGAAGTTACACTTGTTCAACTCCTTTCCATACTCTTTGGAAGGCCGCTCACATTTCAAGAACGGGAATGATGCTCCCCCTCTTTCATTTATTTATTTTCTCCAAGTTTTTATTTACATTCCAGTTAGTTAACGTACCGTGTAATATTAGTTTCAAGTGTAGAATTTAGTGATTCATCATCATGTTCATCAGAAGTGTCCTTTTTTTTGTAGCATTCGGTGACTCATTTGTTCCATACTACTCATCACAACACGTGCCCTCCTTAATATCCATCACCTGGTTGCCTCATCCCCTTACCCCACTCTGTTCTGCAACCCTCAGTTTGTTTCCTGGATTCTGGAGTTTCTCGTGCTTTGTCTCCCTGATTGACAAATGTCCTCTTTAATCCCCACCACCTATTTAACCTATCCCCTGGCTGCCTCCTCTCCAGTAACCATCAGTTTGTGCTCTACACTTAAGAATTTGTTTCTTGGGGCGCCTGGGTGGCTCAGTGGGTTAAGCCGCTGCCTTCGGCTCAGGTCATGATCTCAGGGTCCTGGGATCGAGGCCCGCATCGGGCTCTCTGCTCAGCAGGGAGCCTGCTTCCCTCTCTCTCTCTGCCTGCCTCTCTGTCTACTTGTGATCTCTCTCTGTCAAATAAATAAATACAAATCTTTAAAAAAAAAAAAAAGAATTTGTTTCTTGGTTTGCATCTCCTCCCCAACCCCCCTGCCCAGGTTCATTTGTTTTGTTTCTTAAATTCCACATAGAAGTGTTATCGTATGGTATTGGTCTTTCTCTGACTGACTTATTTCACTTAGCATAATACTATCTAGCTCTATCCACCTTGTGGCAAGTGGCAAGATGTCATTCTTTTCTATGGCTGAGGAATATTCTAATATATATATACACACATACACACACACATATACATACATACCTACACCACTTCTTTATTTGTTCATCAGTCAATGGATATCTGGGGTCTTTCCATAATTTGGCTATTGTTGACAATACTGTTATAAATATTCAGATGCATGTATCCCTTCAAACTAGTATTTTTTGTATCCTTTGGGTAAATACTTTGTAGTGCAATTGTTGGATCATAGGGTAGTTCTATTTTTTAACTTTTTGAGGATGCTCCATATTGTTCCCATACTGATTTCCATGTTCCCCTCTTTTTTATTTTTTTTAAAAGATTTTATTTATTTGAGAGAGAGAGAGAGAGAGAGAGAGCATGTGCAGGAGGGGGGAGGGGCAAAGAGGGAGACAGAATCACTACTGGGCTCAGAGCTCCACATGGGGCTCAATCTCACAACCCTGAGATCATGATCTCAAGCAAACCATGACCTGAGGAAACCAAGAGATGGAGGCTTAACACACAGACGTCCCTCCATACACCCTCCCCCTTTTAGAGTGGGGTGTCCATACAAGTTATTTGTAATTTTTCTCTGTAGGAGATTTGTCATTTATTAATGTATTCAATAACTTATTTGTATCAGTAGGTCTCACGTACTTTTATTTTATTCTTCCTTCTTTTTCAAGGTAGCTGTTTATAGCTATGAAATTCCTCTGAAGCACTACTTAGCTGCATTCCATAAGTACAAAACGGGTTTTTAACCAATTCCTGAGCGACTCCTTTAGAGCCACTGTTTGCCAGTTACACCGTGGGGCTGAGCCAAAACTTAGACTGAGTGCCGTTTTAGCGTCTCAGGACACTCACAACAAGATTCTCTGGCCCCTCTCCAACAAACTCCCTTATTATGAAATCACAATAGATTTGCACTTAAACTTCACAGTTCTGTGATAGAAAGCAAAGTTCCAAGGCAGGAGGCGTCCCGCGGTTGGGGATTGCCAGAACAGGAAGCACAATTTCTAATGCTCGCCGTGGCTGCTTTTAGTTTAGTTTAGGTCTATCCTGGAGCCAGTTTCAGAGCTGCAGTTGTGAGGTGAGCAGAGTGAACAGACCGATCTCTCCTGAATTATCTGGTTAACTTAGACAAGTGCATGTGTTTAGATGTGGAAGTACAGAGGGAGGGGAGGGAGCATGGGAATAGTAAATATTTGCGACAGTTGAGTCTGGCTCGTCCCCCAGAAGGGAGCTCAGACAACAACCAAGGGTGAAGTTCTTGGGGAGTCACAGTGACTTCAGGGTAGTTTGAAAATTCTTGTTGGCACAAAACCAACAAAGTAACTTATTTGAAATACCATCATTCAGGCCCACATCCTCATTTCTTGGCTCTGAAATAAACTGAAGCTGACCTTTGGCTCTGGGAAGGCTGACCTCCCAGGACTGACTCCTGGAGAAGCCGGCATCTCCTGGGGACAGCTCTCTACCGGGGAAGATTTGAGGCTTCCCAGGGCTGGGATACTAACCCGTCAGCCCCAGCTCCTCCATAACTGTCTGTGTGGCCTCCTGCAAGCCGCTTGCATTCACCTGACACTCCCTGTCCTTATCTAAAAAAGTGAGAAGGAAAGGGACTGAGGACATGACTTCTAGATGCCCTTCCAGCTCTAAACGTCTGTAGGATTTCCTGTCTGGGTTTAGCTCCTTGACCCTTATAAAAGGACCCCATGAGGAACAAAGAGTACTCGTCTGGTCTTCCCCTTCTTTCTGTTCTTTTTTCCTCCCCTCACCACTGCCCATGCTATTCTTCCTTATGTCTCCTGAAAAACCCAAATCTCCCTTAACTTTTAAACTGGGACGGAACTGGAAAAGACATGCGACTTCCCATACATCTATGTAAAAGGAGGGTAGGATGGCTGTTTTAATTAGGGAGGGAAGGGACACCTGGGTGGCTCAGTGGGTTAAGCCTCTGCCTTCGGCTCAGGTCATGGCCTCAGGGTCCTGAGATCAATCCCCCGCAGCGGGGAGCCTGCTTCCCTCCCCACCTCTGCCTGCCTCTCTATCTACTTGTGATCTCTCTCTGTCAAATAAATAAATAAAATCTTTAATTAGGGAGGGAAGGCCTCTGAAAGCCCAACAAAAGAAATCTAGTTCTCTAGGGCATGCCCCAACGATGTTTGCATTAGGGCATTTTCAGCTACCAAAAGATAGTTAACAATAAAGTGGGAGCAGAGCGAGTCCATTTGTGCCTCTTTGCATTCTCATCACAGGGTGATGCCTAATTCTGGAAGCAAAGGTAAAAAAACAAAAAACAAAAAAAGAAAAAAAAAACAGCAAAGAGCTGTGTTGTGATTCAGCGGGTCAACAGCACACTCCAGTTCTTTTCCAACATGCAAAAGGTCGGGGAAGGGCTCAAATAGGACTAGGCTGCAAAAGCCTTGTTTGGCAAAAGCTCTGAACTTTCCATTTGTGTTGTACCTCCTGAGACCTGACGTCGGAAACAAAGGCAGAAGGAAACGTAGGTACAACTCACTGTCCTCCTACCCTGCGGCCCACTGATGAATACTTGCAGCAGGCAGAGCAGAATGTTCCTCCAGGAAGCCACTGAACCATCTTAAAGGTAGTGCCTTGCTGGAGGGAGAAACAACTTTGGTTTGACAACAGCAAGGCCTCCGTATCCTGTGAGTCTTCTTACCATAGGAAAACCCTTCTGGAATGTTCCTTATCTTGGGAGTGTGCTCTCCCCAGCCCCGAAGTATATAATCAGTTGTCGCTCACAATCCTGGGGCACTTTCTGCCCATGGGTCCTGTCCCCGTGCCTTAATAAAACCACCTTTTCCCCACCAAAGACGTCTTAAGAATTCTTTCTTGGCCATTGGCTCTGGACCCCAACAACAAACAGTACTAGAAAAAAAAACAAAAAACCGACATCAAAACCCACTGAAATATCTTTTCTGCTGAAAACACTTCATAGCAGGCACGGAAGGGGAAAGAGCAGAGATTTCTGGGATGGGTCTGGCCATGGTTTAGTCCAGAGATGGCCTCGAGTCGGACGTGGCTCAGGGATGACGTACAGTGGAGGTGAGAGGGGCCCTGGAGTGGGAGTCACAGGCTGGTTCCTGCCTCACGTGACTATCGTGACGACCAAGAAAAGATGCATTAAAGTGCTCTGAAAACCCCAACTCCCATGGGCTTTTGTCGCAAAGTGGCCATGCTCCTTGGAAACAGAGATGCATTCTACGCAGAGCAGGCATTGCTGGGAGGGGATGTATTTGAGGATGGTGAGGGCTTTGGGGACGTGTACCCCATTCTTACCACGTGTCCCTTCCTGCGGAGACAGATTTGTAACCAGTGAGGCAGGGGCCTCACAGGCAGTTGCCAGAGGGAGGTCGGGGGAACTGGAACCAGCCTTGAGGACTCAGGCAGGTGAGATACTTGAGGACCTGGGGATGCTCCAAAGAAAGGGCTAGCTTGCCACAGAGGCTCTGAGAAGGACCGTAGTCACCTGCTAACGGTCAGCGCACCTCTCCCTCCTAGCTAGAATGGTGCTGAACTTAGCCGGATGGTTAAGCTTTCTTTCTCTGAAGCATTCAAATAAGCAAGCCAAAGAGCCCCAGGGTCACAGACGAGTGGCTGTCATCTGTTTTAGTAACTCATTTTCTTCTCCTATCAGATGGTCTTGTTCTTTAGGCTTCCAGAGTGCCTTACCCCGCCAGCTTCATTGCCCTTTATCTCCTTGAGTCCTTCTCTTGCCTTTACACACACACACACACACACACACACACACACACACACACACACCACTGATATGTTCCAACCTTCCCTCCCTGGTAGTCTTCCAACCCTCCTAGAGATACTCATTCCTTCCTACGTAGTCAAGAAGCCCTGACTCTGTATTCTGTGTCCGGCAAACTCCAGCCACTTGGGTTTCAACAGGACAGTAGTGGAGAGTTTCCTTTGCTGACTTTAGTGTGCGGTAGGTGGGAGCCTCAGAGGGACAGCCTGGTTACGGAAGGAAGATCTCATTATGGGTTACAGTGTGGTTTTCTAATCCAGGAGAGGTGAGGTGAGGTGATCCACCTGCCCAAGATGGGTTGAGTTTTCTCCTAAATTAACTTACATGAAAATACACCTTGTGTTTCTAGACAAAAGTATGGAAAAGTGTGTGTGTGTGTGTGTGTGTGTGTGTGTGTGTGTGTGTCTGGTGGGGCTGGAGGAAGAGGGATCTTAATACCATTCTCTTTTTCAGTGGGATCATTTTAACCACTGAGCCACCCAGGCGCCCTTCAGCAGGATCATTTTAAAACTTAATTTAAAAAATTTTAACTGGGGGCATGGATAGATGGTTAAACATCATTTAGAGTATAAGCTTTACTGTCCACATGGCAATGAAGGATGTTCAGAACAAACTGAAGTAAATGATAACTCAGCAGATTCGATGTGGTCTTGAGGCTTTGTCATAAATCTCCTTAATGAATAGCAGAGACAGCACTACTGAAATCCATCACCTATCTCACTGAAAACTTCTTTAACTTGACCAAAAGAACACATTTTCACACACACATCATCTAAAATGGAGCAAACCAAGCACAGTGAAATGTCAAATTCATTAATGGTTTTAGAACAATCAGAAATAAAAATGGGGTTGACTTTAGTCTCTCAGTCAGAGTTCAGATATGTCTTTGGAACATGTAAAAATGCATCATCTCAGCTTGGCTGTCTCTTCTTCTTTTTTCTTTTCTTATTCTTTTTTTTTTTCTTTAATCCTAGAAAAGGAGAGAAGGAGAGCATGCTCGAACGAGCAGGGGAGGGGCAGAGAGAGAATCCCAAGCAGACGCCACATCCTGCATGGAGCATGGGCTTCATCTCATCACCCTGAGATCATGACCTGAACTGAAATCAAGAGTTAGATGCTTAACAGACCGCACCACCCAGGCATTCCTCTTGGATGTCTCTTCTTGAGCTGAAACACATTCAGTCAGATCTGTAAGATAGATCTTGACCAAGTTGTCTCATATAAAGTGATTCTGAAATTTTGAAAGAAGCTTTAAGCAATTCTTATTTGATTTCAATTGTATTATTTCTAGCCCTGACATCTTTCTTGTCAAGCCACAGAACTTCTGGAACTCATTCAAATTGCATGATTGACTTTCAAAATGTCACTGCAATAATGGTTCTTTATTGATCGGTTTTATCACACAAAGTTTTGTCATATCAGAGTTTAAGCTCATTTGCATCGCCACAATTATAAAGCCCAAGTTGAAAATAAAAATCTATGTACATTCTAAATCAGAAATAAAAATGGGGTTGACTTAAGTCTCTCAGTCAGAGTTCATATAGGTCTCTGGACTTTAGACATACTTTAAAATTGCCCACAGATTACTTGTCATGGTTTTGGAAATACCACCATCTTTTGTATACGATGGCGTGTAAAAAGTAATGAGCATGTGTTCATAAGAAGATGGCTCATGTAGACATATGGGCAATGCTCAGGAGAAAGCAGCCCACACCAAAGCCATGGCCAGGTACCAACAGTCATGCCACACTTATTCAGATCACCTTACCTCAAAGGGTCTGTATCAGTCAGGGTAGAACCAATAGGTTATAGATAGTTATATGGGAAGATTTATTATTTGTAACTGGTTCAGGTGATCATGAAGGCTGAGAAGTCCCACAACCTCCTCTCTGCCAGCTGAAGGTCTAGGAAAGCCTATGGTATAGGTCCAGTCCCAACCTAAAGGCTTGAGAATGTGGGGGAACAGATAGAGTCCTAGCCTGAGTCCAAAGGCCTGAGAGCCAACAGTGCCAATATCCTGGCTTAGGCAATGAGCAAATTCATCTTTCCGATGCTTTTCTGTTCTATTCAGGTCCTCTATGGACTGAATGACGTCCACTTGCATGGGGGTGGGGGGTGAGGATGTTTTCTTTACTCAGTCTACTGATCGAAATGCTAGTGTCTTCTGGAAACATCCTCATAGACCCACCCGAAAATCATGTTTTGTCAGCTACCTCAGCATCCCTTAGCCCAGACAAGTTGACATATACAGTTAACCATCTTAGGGTCTGAGTCTTCACCTTCTCAGTGGGCGTAAGTGCTCTCACTTTGTTCACTCTTAAAAATAGTATATAAACCATGTAAAGACCAGTGATCTGAACACTGGCTTTTTTTGAGAATGTTGACAGCTTGTGCCAGTATCTATGTGTATGCTCTCTCAGCTGGGACAAAGTCCTCATTAAAATTTTCAAGCAAAGAATTAAACTGTTGTTTGTCTTTGTGGAGAAAACGTTAGAACTTGTGGCAAAGGTAAATACATGAAGGGGAATATGATTTTATTGTTGACCTTGATGATAAAAAGTGACTCACAAAGTTGCCTTTTCCCCACAGATATTCCTTTCAAGATTGAGCATTCTCATTCAACACAAAGGCAAACATAACATTTTTAATTGCACTCGACTGAAGTTTGAGAGCTTGGTGAAGGTGGTGGATTGTGAGGACAATGAGTCATTCCAGACTCTACCTGTATCCCAAATTGGTAAAATAAAGAACAACATCGGTAGTCATCTTTTATCGTGGAAAAAGCCATTTAATGAATATTTCCTGAGAGAGTTAAAGGGCCAGACAGGGGCTCCTTCAAGACATCGTGTGACATGAGCAACTCGACCTCTTAACAAATATGCATTTATTGGGGCACCTGAGTGGCTTGGTTGGTTGTGTCCAACTCTTGATTTTCACTCAGGTCATAGTGTCAGGGTCATGATCTCATGCGTCATGAGAAGGAGCTCCACGTTGAGCCCCGCACTCATCAGGGCATCTGTTTGAGATTCTCTCTCTCTTCTCCCTCTGCGCTCCCACCTCCCACTGTGCGTGCTCTCTCTAAAATAAATATATAAATATTTTTTAAAAACCCTAAAAGCCAAATACACATTTGTTGACTTTGCATGAACTGAGGATTAGTAGCCTGAAAACCTGGTGCTACAGACCTCTTAGGTATACTTCTGGCATCTCTGCTCAGTAGTTACTGTGACATCTTTTAAGCTATATAAAAAAAGGTGTAGCCCTTATGTTTATGTATATTTGGGTCTATAAATATTATGGCCAAGACAGAGAAGAGACATTGCCTCAGTGGTGGACGTGCCATGCGTCCCCTTACATACCGTAGTCCTCTGTCCCACTGAGGCAGCTGTGGTAGTCAGGACTCTGGTAGTCAGGACTCAGCTCCATTCCCCTGTGGCTTCCTCTTTGTCAGACTTGGGGAAGCCATGATCACTTCCTCCCTGTGATGTAGTGAAAAGAGCTCTTATTGACCCAGGAGTTTTTTGCAAAGTGCTCTTCTGGCCCAGTTCCCAGGTTATTGGGTAGGTACTTCATAACATGTGCAGCTGAGTGGTGTTCAGCTGCTGTGTTTTCTGGGCTTTCCCATCCGGGGTACTTGGGCTCCCGTCACAGTTTTTGAAGTGTTCTTTTCATTGTGGTATTCTCTTTGACTTCACTGGTTTTGAGTGCCTGGTATTTTTGGTCTTTGGCACACTCTTCCTGGGTTTCCAATAAGAGGCCCTTTAAATAGTGTCTAGCCTTCCTGTGGGTTTGTTTGCCTGGTTTTTAAAAAATCGTGTCTTGTAACTCTTCCTTTATATCTTCCCCCCTCATGAGTGTCCACATGGTGTCAAATTTCCCTTTTCTAGCATTGAATGTCTATCCTTGGTTTTCTGTCTCCCTGTGGGCAGTGGAGGAGAGGTACAGTTGGTGTTGAAAGGAGGGAGCATTCATTCAAAACAGTATAGATTTTTTATTTAATTCTCACAAATGGTTATGCCCAAGATTATTATAATAAAGAGGCAGTATTTACGGAGCATTTACGACCTCAGGAAAGACCCAGCTTTTGCTAAGTGATGCATACTATCTCATTCGATTCCCAGATGGGGTAGAATATAGCGTTCCCACCATTTTAAAGGTAAGGAGCCGAGGGTCAGAGAGGCCAAGTGACCTGCCCAAGGTCTCACATCTAGGAAATGACACTCCGTCCAGGGCTTCAGCAGTGATGCACTTGGACATCCTGCTACTAGCTGCTCTAGGCAGGTTTCACAGCCAGGCAGGCCTGGTGGCAACGGCCACGTTTCTTTCATGATAGTGTCCCTGCCTCCCTTGCCACCGTGTGTTATTAGACTCAACTGCGTGCAATATAATTGTTTTGCAGTTCCTGGCCCATGGTGGAAAGGTATTATCCCTACCTTGCCTCTAACGGCATAGCCATAATATGGCTGGACAAATGTGGTCATAAGTGAGAGATTGATGATCTGAAAATTTATACTGAATTTTGAATAGTTTGCAATAAGTTAAATGACATTGAGAGGCTCTTTCTGTCCAGGATGCAAAAGATTCACCAGCCCTGTATGAACTCAACTATGTTCCCATTGGAACCCTATTGGTTTCCTGTTAGCCACATTGGCGCAACACAGAAATTGAGCTCATGAATGACTCCAATTCATTCATGTGTTCATTCTTTCCCTCACTGGTTCATTCAACAAATATATTTATTAAGTTCTACCAATGTCTACCAGACACTATGGTAGGTAACATGGTTATAAATGGAACCAAGAGCAGTAAGTCCCCTGTGCCCTTGGATTGTAGTCTAAGGGTGACAGGAGCCACTGAAAGGTTTAAGCAGGGGTTTGTGGATTATTCTTCTGTATGTTTTAGAAAGATCACTTTGGGGCTCCTGGGTAGCTCAGTCAGTTAAGCATCCAACTCTTGACTTCAGCTCAGGTCATGATCTCAGGGTTGTGAGATCGAGCCCTGCCCAAGTTGGGCTCCACACTCAGTGGGGAGTCTGCTTGTCCGCCTCCCTCTGCCCCTCCCCCTGCTCTTGTGTGCTCTCTCTCTCTCAAGTAAATACATAAAATCTTAAAAAAAAAAAAAACAAAACCCACCAAAATAAAATCAAAGGATTACTCAGGCTGCCAGAGGTCAAGATCAGAGGAAGGTAGGCTAGGTAGAGGGATTTTGCAGGGGTCTGCATGAGAAGTTACGGCAGCCTGAATGATCAAGGTGCTAGGGTTCAAAGGCTGAGGTCAGGATGCATCTGAAGTCACAACCAAAGTGACTGCCTACAGATGTGCCGTGGGGGTGAAGGAGGGAGAAAGTGAAAGATGGCTCCCAGGTTGGGGGGTGGGCAGCTGGCAAAATGGAAATGCTGCTTCCTGTGCAGGCAGCCCTGGTGGGTAGTAGGCTAGGAAAGGACTTCTGTTTTGACGACTTGCACTTATCAGCACCACATCAGGGTGGTCGAGGATGCATGGTCCAGAGCCCAGGGGAAAAGTCAGGTGCTCCCTGCCTCTGAACTGCCCCACCTGACTTGGCATTGACTGGCCTCACCATGTAGGGACATGGGGGAGGCATACGTGGTTTCTGTGGTGTGCCCTCCTGATGGGCATCTGACCCCTCTGAGCTCCTCATATTTCCACAGAAGAAATTTTCCAGACAGAGGACATGGCTCCCAGGGCTCTGGAAGAGGGAGCCCAATGGCCAGCTGGAAGAGGTTTTATCAACCAACAAGGTGCTAGATCACCTCTTTACCCTCCTTCCCACATCTGTGGTGTAAGAACACCAGTAAATACTTTGTAATGCTTGCAGGAGTCAGGCATGGTTCCAAGCACCTGAATGTATCACCCCATTAACCCTCACAATACCATGTGGAAGGCTCTCTTATTATCCCCATTTCACAGACAGCACAGAGGCACAGAGAGGGTACAGAACATGTGGCCAACAGGCTGACCTGCCCTCTGTCCTGCTGGTTGCCATGAGGTCCCCTTTCCTTGGACCTGCTGCTCACCCTAGCTCCCTTCACCTTCCTGGCTGAAGCCTGGAGAAGGTGATGGGCTTTCTGTGTAGTGCTCAGGGCCTGCTTATTCTCCTTATAGCCCTGGAGGACGGATGGACCACCAGCTCAACCCTCTGTGGTGGGGTCCTCAGTCAGAGCCTGGCCTACATTAGGTGAACCCCACTTCTCTGTTTGACCTCTGAAGCACTCCAAAAAGTCCATCCCCCATGAGTTTACCAGACAAAGTGTGACTGCAGAAGTTCCAAGTACAGGAAGAGAAGGCCTCACGGTTCTTGGTACTGCTTTGAGCATATCACCTGGGTGGGTCTTCTTAGTGTTTCAATATTTTCCTTCAGATATCTTTGTACATATTTTGTTAAGCTTCTTCCTAGGTATTTTATGTTTTTGGATTGTTCCTTAAATTTCAAAAAAAATTCCCACTTTACTGAAGAGTTGCCATTTATATGTCTGTGGAAACTACTGATTTTGTATATTTACTTTGTATCCCACTACGACACTGAACTCTTAGTATTAGCAGTGAATTTTCAGCTGGTTTTCTTGGGTTGTACAGGTAAAGAGTAATATCTTCAAATAATGAGAATTTTAACCTCTCCTTTTAAATTTTTTATATGTTTAATTTCCTATTCTTTCCTGCCTGTGTTGGCTAGTACCTCCAGGACAATGTTAATAACAGTGGTGAAAGAGAGCATATGACTTGTTGACTTTAGTGAGACGGCCTCTCCTAGCTCCTGATTCACCTGATATCAGGCATAAAGGAGATAAACCATGCTGAGATGTATCCATACATTCCTTCTGTATTGTGCATTTTGATCAAGGTGGTTTACTCATTTTGTCCGATGTTGCTTCAGGTCTATGCACATGATTACATGATTTTCTCTTAGAGTCATTAATCTGATAAATTATATTAATATTTCTTGAATATTTTTCTTTAATTTTGAGTCCTATGGGAATTCCAGGAATAAACCCCACTTGGTCATGAGGTATTAATTTTAGATGAGCTGTTAAATTCACAAATGTTATCCATACCTGAGATTGTCCTACAGTCGGTTTGTTTTGTACAAGCTTGGACAGATTTTTTTTTTTTAAATTTTTTTTTTTTAAAGATTTTTTTTTTTTTTTTTTATTTGACAGAGAGAGAAATCACAAGTAGGCGGAGAGTCAGGCAGAGAGAGAGAGAGAAGCAGGCTCCCGCTGAGCAAAGAGCCCGATGCGGGGCTCGATCCCAGGACACTGAGATCATGACCTGAGCCGAAGGCAGCGGCTTAATCCACTGAGCCACCCAGGCGCCCCTTTTTAAAGATTTTATTTACTTATTTGACAGAGAGAAATCACAAGTAGATGGAGAGGCAGGCAGAGAGAGAGAGAGAGGGAAGCAGGCTCCCTGCTGAGCAGAGAGCCTGATGCAGGACTCGATCCCAGGACCCCGAGATCACGACCTGAGCCGAAGGCAGCGGCTTAACCCACCGAGCCACCCAGGCGCCCCAAGCTTGGACAGATTTTATCAATATTTTGCTGACTTCATAAAAGGAATTTGAGCATTTTCCTTCTTTTTCCATGCTCTGAGATGGTGTGCGTTAGAATGACCTAGTCTCTGAGGGTTTGGCAGAATTCCTCTATGGAATTTCCTGATGCCCTCCTGGGAGTCAATTCTTTGACAACGTTCTCTCCTTTTCCTATGGAAGAGACCTGTTGTGATTTTCTCTTCCTTCTAGTTGGTTTTATTAAGTTCTATTTTCCTAGAATATTGTCCATTTCATTCCTATGGACATGTTGTAAGTCTCTAATTTCCTCTGTATCTACGGTTATCATCCTCTTACCATTTCGCATTCCGTGTCTGTGTGCTTTCGGCCTCCCTCTGCTGACCAGAGCTAGTGGCTTGTTGGGAGATGGATACCCAGGGTAGAGAACTACGAGAAGAGTTGAGGGCACAGATGTTTATCAGGGAATGCAAGTAGAATCAAGACCTGTGGATGGTGTGGGGCAGGGTAGTAGCGGCAGAGGAGAAGTGAGGCAGGGCCACTGACAACTTCTGGCAACTTCTTGGGCAGCTCTGGAGCCTGAACATTCCTTCAGAGCTATTCCCTAGTGGGCTGGGAAGCCAGGCCTCTCTGTTTCTGCCCCCAACAAAGAGTGGATCTGAGTGACTCCAGAAAATGTGTCCACCTGAGTGAGGTGGCTCTCTCTTTTCAGCTGAGGCAATCCCCAGAGCTGCTGAAGGCTGAGACCACAAGTCTTTCAAGGAGAGAGAATTGGGGTGGCCCATCTCCATGTGCCCTACATGAGTTATCCATGTTTTACTTCTTGAAGACTGTACTTTTTAACTTATTTATTGTTGTTATTATTGTTTCATTGTTATTATTGTTGTTATTTATTTTGTTATTTTATATATTATGTTATATTATGTTTTATATATATGTTATATATATTTTGTTTTTTATTTATTGTTATTATTTATTGTTATTATTGTTATTTATCTGCTGTTTTTCCCCTAACATATCAATTTTTGCTTTTATCTGTCTTGATATCTCCTATCTTTTCATTTCTTTTCTTGTTTCTTTCCTGACTTTTTGAGTCAGATGCCTTATTCACATGTTTGGTTTTCTTCCATGTTTATTTTTATAAATATTTTTTAAGGTTCCACCATTTCTTCTGAGTGTGACTAGCTGTATTCTGTAGGTTCTGATATATCCGAAAAGTCTTTCTTCTTCTTTCTATTAAGTTAAAAATTTCTGCTTGTATTTCCTTTGGCCCTCAAAGTTGTTTAAGAGTGTTCAAAATTTGCTGATGGAAGAAACTTTGTTTTCTGATTGTTATTAATTTCTAATTTTATTGCCTTTCATTAGAATATGTTGTCTGTGCTATTCCTACTCCTTGAAATTTACTGAGGTTTTCTTTGCAGATTTATTATGTGGTCAGTTTTTACAAAAGTCCCACAGGCACTTGAAGAGAATGTATACTTTTAATTTTTAGGATACACAGTTTGATGTTTATCAATTTAGACAGACCTCATTAATTATTTAGGTATTCTATATCTTATTTGTTCTTTGTTCCACTAAATGCTTTTTGGCCTAAATTCTAGCTTAGATTATATTTAAGACTGTGACCTCTGCTTTTTTGTTTGTTTGCTTGCTTTGGTCTACTATGTCTTAGCACATATTTCTGTTTCCAACCTTGCTGTATACACTAATTTTTTTTCAGATGTATATTTTATATGTTGCATAGAGGTAGTTTCTGTTTTGCAATCCAATCTGATAATCCTTTTACTTTTTTACAATTTTTTTTAAAGTAGCCTCCATGCCTGAGGTGGGGCTCAAACTCATGACCCTAATAGTGAGAGTCATGTGCTCTATTGACTAAGCCAGCCAGGACCCCCTGGAAAATCTTTTTATTTTAATAGGTAAGTTAAGCCATTTATATTAATTGATGTGACAGATATATTTAGTTTCAGTTCTATCATTTTGATTTGTTTTCTGAATGTAGAGGAGTTCTTATTTTGTTGGTTTTTTAGAAAGATTTTATTTATATATCTGTGAGAGAGAGTAAGGGTGGTAGGGCTAAGGGAGGGAGGAAATCTCAAGCAGACTCTGCTGAGTGCAGAACCCCACACAGGACTTGATCTCACGACCCTGAGATCATGACCTGAGCCAAAATCAAGTGTTGGATGTTCAACTGACTGAGCCATCTAAGCGCCCCTTTTGTTTTTTCGTTTTGTTTTTTTAACCATGTGGGTTTTTTTTTCTTTGCAATGGGTCTCTGGGCAGTCCTTTGCTATTTAGAAAGGGACCTATTTTTGTTTTTTAACAAACAATAACTTGTAATGCAATTGTGTTTAATGCCCTTAGTTCTCTGTTTCTTTAGAAAATATCTATTCATTCCATACTAAGAGAAGTTATAAAGTTACTATGTCTTTTAACTTCCACTCCCCATTTTTTTTCCTCCTTCACCTGATTCTTGTCAATGTTCTCTTTCTTAGCATTTCTTTGGAACTGTTACATGAACTTTGACTTTGATTACTTGTTAAATTTAATTTTTTTTTTTCTTTAAGAGAGAGAGCACGCAAGCAGAGGGAGTTGGGATGGACAGAGAGGTAGAGGAAGAGAGATCTCAAGCAAATTCACTGAGTATGGAGCCCAATGCTCGATCTCTCAACCCTGAGATCATGACCTGAGCAGAAACCCAGAGTCAAGCGCTGAATGACTGACCCACCCACATGCCCCTAATTACTTGTTAAATTTTAAATGATCTTTGGCTCCCATTTTTACAGATGAGGTCATCTGTGAACTTACTCTACTATCCCTAACAAGCTTCTCTTCCCTCTCTCCCACTTTTTATTGTATAATTTTTACATTGTCAAGAATAAGTTTCCCTGACATGGGATGTGCCATTTCAAGACACAAATTTAAGACTGAGGAAAGAGCTCGTGAATTTTACCTTTACATGTTCTTCTCTTTGATTGTCTTGACTTTCTTCTTTCTTTCAGTTGAAGGCATATCTTGGGGCACCTGAGGGGCTCAGTCAGTTGAGCATCTGCCTTTGGCTCTGGTCATGATCCCAGGGTCCTGGGATCAAGCCCTGCATTGGGCTCCCTGCTCAGTGGGGAGTCTGCTGCTCCTTCTGTCACTCCCCTGCCCCACCCTAGCTTGTACTTGCACTCTCTCTCTCTCTCTCACTAAATTAATATATAAAATCTTAAAAAAATAAAGGCATATCCAGTTTAATTAATCTGTTCTCCAACTGTTTTCTCTAACCCTTTTAAATTATTCCTCTGCTTGCATTTCATTTTAGTCTTTGCTTTTATTTCTGTCCTCTGTGTCCCTTAGTACCTTTTTCTATAATACCTGTGCTCCCTGTGCTCTTTCCAAATTTTGCTTTTTTCTTTCCTTTGACATTTTTCCGAGTTATAGTAGCTCAGGTTTTATCTCCTCTTGAAGGCTGATATCTCCTCCTTGATTTCTTACATTTGTGCTTTGTGGATTTTCCTTTGCAGAAGCCAAGTATTTCATTAGGTTCATTTTAATTCTTAGCTAAGTATCTGCCAGCCATTTCTATCCATTTCATTGGAACAGTTTTCTGAGAGCAATTTGATCTGTTGGTAAGTTTCATTGTTCTTCTCCACCTTTTTTTCCCTTATGATATCTTTGTATCTACATTGTGTCAGTCTCCTTACTATTACTCAACTTTGAGTGAGCTATATTTTTGTGGAAGCTATATGCACGAATTTTCTTGGGGTAGGGCAGCCAGTAACTTTTAAGGCTTCATAATTCGAAGGCTCTCTACTATCTGCGGCTGCAGAGGCTGCCTTCTGCATATACGGCTCATCTGGTGAGTCTTTGAGCAGTTAGTTCCCACTGTTTCTCTGATGCCAACCAGACCCAGGAGGTCACCAGCCCTGCTCATTTCAGTTCCCATACTTGCGATGTAAATAAGAGACATTTGCACTTTGGGTGAGCCTCGTCACTTGCAGCAAGAGTATTTTATGGCACCTTTGTAGATATCATACCACTGAACCTTCTTGCAATTCTCTCTGTTTCTTGCCTTTACATTTTACCCTATTTTAGCTGCTTTGGGCATCTTTTAGCATATTTTGAAGGCTATGAATTATAATAGTCTCCTAGTATTGCTGAAATTGAATTTGTGGGTTTTTCCTTTTCATTTCTTTTTTATTGCTTCTGTATAATTTCCAGGAGAAGGGAAAAGATACTGATTTGGATACTTTGTTTATATCAGAAGTTCTGAAAAATAACCTTCTTGAAAGAAAAGCCAAATCCTGTTATTCCCACCTTGAAGTTCTCTGTGGCTTCACACTTTGCCTAGAATAAAATCCATATTCTGTTGTACTAATCCGTCCGGTGTGGTGGCCTAGCCTCTGTTCACCTGTCCAACTTGACCTTAAACCTCCCTCACACACATCATGCTCCAGGCACGTGGATTATCGTGGGGCCCTTCGAACGTACCAGGTTCTTGCTCACTAAGGGTCTTTGTCCATTAAACTCATTTTTCCCCCCTCTTTTGGTCTCTGCATTCTTTACATTAGCTCCTTCTCGTTTTACAGGTCTCAGCTTAAACAACCCATTTAGAGCAGTGCCTTCTCTGACCATTCCATTCCAGCTCCTTGTTTGTGATGACAGCAGAAAACAGCACCCCAAAATATGGATTTGGCATATTGATTTTTCTGCACTGTAGGAACCTGAGAACCAGCAAATGCAAGGAGAGGCTTTCTCTGAACTCCCTTATATGCCTAAAGACAGATCCTCCAAGAGGAACTCACTTGTCATACATCTCCTTCTCTGGAGTTTCGTTAACCAGGAAAGGTGGACCCATCACAGGAGAGGAGACCAGAAGGCGATACCACACCCAGCCAGACTTCACCACAAACCATCATACCTCCCACCTGTTCTCCTAAGGGCCCACTCATCTTTCCTAAAAACCATTTACTCTCCCCTAAGAGGCCTACCTCCCACTCCCCTTTCCCTATTAGGATGGCATGTAATCCTGAATTCTAAGGGTCTTGGGGAGTCACTCAGTTTTCCTAGTATCTCCCATGTGTATGTGTGGTATCCATGTTAATAAGCTTCTGTTCGTTTTCCTCTTATTGATCTTTTATTGTAGGGGTCTCAGCTAGGACATCAGCAAAGGGAAATTAGTTGCTCTCCACACTTGCTTCTTTCATGGTATTTCATACATTTTGTGATTATTTGTCTCTTTCCCTTCTCTTTCTCCTTCCTTTCTTCCCTCTTTTCTTTTCTTATTTCTCTGCTTCCATCCTTCCCTCCCTTTCTCTCTCTAAGCTTTAGGAGGACAGTGAAAGAATGATGATTATCTTGTACTCTGTTTATCTTCAGCTCCTAACAATGTCTGTCATCAATGTGTGCTTGGTAGTCATTTGTTAAAAGAATAAATACATTAAAACATGAAGATTGTTTTCACATGTGAATGTCGTATTTCAGTAGGGAAATTGATGGGGTCTGTTGTTTGTGTTAGAGAACAAGCAAGTTGGATGGTGGTTTGGAGACCGTTTCTTAGAAGAGATGGTTACAGGAATAAGGGATATTTCATTTTAGAAAAAAGAGAAGTTTGGAAATAGAAATTAATAACCTTCAAATACAGGAAGTTTAATCTTTCAGAAAAGTGGTTTTTATCTTCAGAATCAGCCGGAGGGCTATTTAAAAATATGGAATCCAGGCTGTACCATGATCTTTGATTCACCGGGTATGGAGTAGGACTAGAGAATTGGGATTTGCTTGTTGGTTTGTGTGTTTGGCTTTTTAACCCCAGCTAGTCCTTTCTATGAGAAAGTATCGAGAATGCTGTCTTATAAGAGACAGTGTTGTTACCGTGGGAGAAAGTGGACTGCATGGATTGAAGTCCTAGAAAGACAACTTTGGGCAAAGGGAAGCTGTTTCAGGCTAGAGGGGCACCAGAGTGGCTGAGGCCACCTCCCTGGAGGGGTGCCCATAGAGTCTGTCAACCTCCAGGGCAGGGAGTGAATGAGAGCCCTGGTAATGAGGCTGAAATCTTGGATTCAAGGAAATGCAGTTTTAAATGCTTGGGGCTTGCTGTTATGGTGCCAGTGGGGAGAGACAGGAGACAAGATAGTAACAAACAAGAATAAGGAAGAAAACCACAGACACAAAACCAAAGCGGGCTGGAAGCACTACTGGGGATGTAACGGAGCCCTCAGAGGCCTGGAAGAGCACAGGACACCTGGTACTTTCTGCACAGGCAGAGTCCCAGGACAAATGACAAGCGTGATGAAGTAAGCTGCCATCGCATTTAGTAACTAGACTATCTTAAAGTGCAAGGATCTCAGCAATGAACTTGCACAACTGTTCTGCATTTGCAAATAGAAAATTATGAGGAAACGTGAGGAAATGAACTACAGAGCCACAGGACGAGGAACTTGCCAGAAACTGTTTCTCTGTGGCGGGTAATTCCCCAGGCAGTCCCAGGGGGAAGAGAAGGCTATGGCCATTCTGACTTCCAGGGGCCACGAGTCAAACGCAAAAGGTCTGGTTTGTTTCTGGATCATGAGGCTGCAGCAGAAACAAAGGCTGGTTCTAGAAAACTCATCCTAGATTGGCCTGAGGAAGCCTCACAAAGGCAGGGCTCAGCATCATCACCATTAACATGTACTAAGTCACAAATATTACCCATGATTCCATTCTCATAAAAGCCCTGAGTGATGGACTGTATTACCCCATTTCTTTTTTTTAAGATTTTATTTATTTATTTGACAGACAGAGATCACAAGGAGGCAGAGAGACAGGCAGAGAGAGAGGGGGAAGCAGGCTCCCTGCTGAGCAGAGAGCCTGATGCGGGGCTTGTTCCCAGGACCCTGGGATCATGACCTGAGCCAAAGGCAGAGGCTTTAACCCACTGAGCCACCCAGGCGCCCCTGTATTACCCCATTTCCCAACAAGGAGACTAAGGTTCTGAGAGGGTACCTATATTGCCCAAAGGAACATCGCTATTCCCTGAACAAAAGCCTATTGAGTATTTTCTAGGGACTAGTAAGTGAAAGAGAGGCCACATTTGAACTCGTATCTTACTCCAAAGCCCACACTTCTTTCTTTGTTTGTTTGTTTTATCCATTTTAACAATAAAGAAAATGCTATCACAAACCTATAAGAGAAATTCCAAGAATCCAAAAGAAAAATTGGCAGAAGACATGAATAAACAGGCTTCCAAAAAAGTTAATACAAGTGAGTTTAAAGGGCATGAGTGGGGTATAAAAATTTAAGGACATCACAATAAAAGGAAAGCAGGGAATACGCAATGGCATATTTGTTGGAGAATATGTAAATTAGTGTAACTTCTTTGGAGGGCAAGTTGGCAGGTAGTATCCATGAAGATTTCAAATGCACATTCCTTTTGGGGCACCTGGGTGGCTTAGTCAGTTAAGTATCTGACTCCTGATTTTGGCTCATATCATGATCTCAGGGTCCTGGATTGAGCCCCACATCAGGTTCCCTGCTCAGCAAGGAGTCTGCCTGAGGATTCTCTTCCTCTCCTTCTCTCCCACTCCAAAATAAATAAATCTTAAAATAAATTCACATTCCTTTGGCCCAGAAATCCCACTCTAGGATTTTGTACATTTGTATATACATGTATATAAAATATATCAAATATATAAGTATATACGTATATATACACATATAAGCAAAGATATACCTGAAGACACTTCAGTGTTTTTTGTTCTAACAAAAGGCCAGAGAAGCAACCCCAATGACTTCAGTTGGAGACTTAGTAAAGAAATCATGGTAAAACACAAAATGGGGAAAAAAAAACCCCAAACAAACAACCATTTACAAAACCCACACTATGGGGACCACTAGGAGATTCTGTTTCTCAATAGCAGTAAGGAGACTCTAGTCATGGTACACTGTAGGGAGAGATGTTGAATTTTGTGCTATTTCAAGATCACTTGCAAATCGGCCTTATTTTGGGTCTTTCATCAGCCCAGAGAAGCAGACAGAGCAGGTGTTGTTCTACTCCGTAGATGGACAAGGAAACAGGGATGCTGGGAGGTTGAGCTATCCAATCTAATGGGGAGAAATGACTGCGGCCTAGAACACAGCTTCGTGGACCCGTCCCCCGTGTGCTTTGTGATACTAGGTATTTAGAAAAATAGACACCTGTGGTGGGGGTGACACCTTCCTCTGGCAAAAGGGACAAGATCAAGGAGTCATTTTTTAAGTTGATCTGGAGAGGGTTGTTTGGGATGGAGTCACAGCTTGTTCTGCTGGCAAGGTGGTTTCTCCAGTGCCTGGTAGCACATGCCCTCTTCTCACATGCAGGGGAAGACACAGTTCTGGACACTTTCACCGCTGGTACTGTCCCAAAATAAAGGCAATTCTTTTTGATACATACCCTCTGATGTGAACCAACCCTGCCACTGAGGAAGCACTTTGATCACTCTATGGCAACAGAATTACATCTGCTTTTCCTCTATAGTAGGGTTTCCAATCCTGACTACTCACTAGACCCATCTAGGGGAAGTATGTTTTGGAGATGGTGCATACTAGCTCATAAAAACCAGGTTGGAAATTTTCAGAAAGTTTGGGAAGGAGTGGTGGAATAAACCCATTATTAAAAAGTAATTATATAAAGGTATAATTAGCTAAATTATATTAACAATATTTATCACTCCTTAATTATTTTACTCTTCTCTGTACTCTCGAGGTTATTTTCATGTGTTGTATTTGCATGCAAATACTATATAACGTAATGATCCTGTTCATCTCTTCCCAGTTCCTTGCTCCGTGACGGCACATTGCTGGTTAAAAGTTGACCATGATGGGGCCCCTGGGTGGCTCAGTTGGTTAAGTGTCTGCCTTCAGCTCAGGTCATGATCCCAGAGTCCTGGGATTGAGTACTGTATCAGGCTCCCTGCCCAGTGGGGAGTCTGCTTCTCCCTCTCCCTGCTGCTCTGCCTGCTTGTGATCTCTCTCTGTCAAATAAATAAAATCTTAAAGAAAAAATTGAACATGATGGGAGTATTTACACCATTGTAGCTGACAAATACTATAATTAGGGCTTGATCTATTGATTATCTAGAGTTAAGAAAATGACAGAAGACATGTCAATAATGCAGATTAAACTTAAAAGTATGTCCTAAAACAAGGAACAAAATGGCAATAGATACATATCTATCAATAATTACCTTGACTATGTATGAACTAAATGTTCTAATCAAAAGACATTCGGTGATGCGATGGATAAAAAAACAAGACCCATCTATATGCTGCCTACAAGAGACTCATTTTAAACCTAAAGACACCTGCAGATTGAAAGTGGCAGGGTGGGGAAACATTTATCTCACAAATGGATGTCAAAAGAACACCAGAGTAGTAATACTTATATGGGATAAGACTTTAAAGCAAAGACTGTAAAAAGAGACAAAGAAGGGCATTATATAATCATAAAGGGGAAAATCCAGCAAGAAGATAAAACAATTGTAAATATTTATGCACTCAACCTGGGAGTACCCAAATACATAAAACACAAAGGAGCTAATTGATAATAATACAATCATAGTAGGGGACTTCAACACCTCACTGACATCAATGGACACATCATCTAAAAAGAAAATGAACAAGGAAACAATGGCCTTGAAGGACGCGCTAGACCAGATGGACCTAACAGATATATTCAGAACATTCCATCCTAAAACAGCAGAATATACATTCTTTTCCAGTGCACATGGAACATTCTCCAGAATAATCACCTAGTAGGCCACAAAACAGGCCTCAACAAATACCAAAACTTGAGATCACACCTTATATCTTTCCTGACCACAAAGCTGAAACTAGAAATCAACCACAAGAAAAAATTTGAAAGACCACAAATACTTGGAGGTTAAACCACATGCTACTAAACAATCAATGGGTCAACCAGCATGTCAAAAAAGAAACAAAAAGGGGCACGTGGGTGACTCAGTGAGTTAAGCCTCTGCTTTTGGTTCAGGTCATGATTTCAGGGTCCTGGGATCGAGCCCCGCATCGGGCTCTCTGCTCAGCAGGAAGCCTGCTTCCCCCCCTCTCTCTCCACTTGCCTCTCTGCCTACTTGTGATCTCTCTGTCAAATAAATAAATAAACTCTTAAAAAAAAAAAGAAACAGAAAAATACATGGAAACCAATGAAAATGATAACATAGCAATCCAAAACTTCTGGAATGCAGCAAAAGCAGTCCTAATAGGGAAGTTTATAGCATTACTGGCCCACTTCAAGAAGCAAGAAAAATCTCAAGTTAAAAGTATGTCTGTTTGTAACCATCACACTGTCAATAACACAAGAAGTTGAGGAAATACTCTTTCAGCTTTCAAAGTTATCTGATTAAACTAAGTTACTCAAGTTATTGACAAGTCAAATTCTGACATATTTTTTACATGGTTCATTTTCATTTTCCTTAGCAACATAAATAAAAATACCAACATTCACATCTGAACTACATTCCTTTATCAACTGCAACTGTGTGCCAACCAGAAATGCAAGAGTTCGTTGAGAGTCAACGGAAGCATTCTGTGAGATTTAATTGGCTAAATGAAATTTACAACAGAGGGTACTGTGTTTTATTTTTATATATAAATTGTGTACTACATGTCCTTTATGTTACTAACCCTTGTAATACACTTATATAGGTATATGCATACAGATTTTTTTTCTTTTGGAGAAACTTCTGCTTGTTAAACATTAGTACCAGATTTTCCACCCTTTGTTTCCAGTAAAAAACAATTAGACAGCGATCCATAAGCCAAAGTAGCCCTTGGAGGACTTGAGTCCAACAATGAACCTGTAGCAATACAGTGGAGTATCAAGAATAACAAAAAATGGAACATAACTACAGAGAAGGGTTGCTGGGAGGGTGCGTAGCTGAAATGTCTGCAGATGGCTAGAACATAGAAGAATAGAATTGGGCCATCAGCATCAAAGGGTGCTATTGCATTTCCTAGTGGCCTGCTCATGATGGACCCTGAAGGTATTCATGACTGAGGACCTCAACAGCCTCTGAGACAGCCACAGACTCCCTGCAGCTGTCAGAGCTGAGGACCCCATAGTGTTTGTTGGCATGGATCCCAGGGGCCTGCTCTCAAGAGGACACCTACACATTACTAGCTAGCCAACAGTTATCACTGCTGTAGACCCCTCGGAGAGGGAGATGCTACTGTGGTCTGGCCCCAAGAATGAACTGTTGTTGTGTCATCCTGGGCTTAGGCCTGACACTCCTCCCCCAGCCCCACACGGGCACTGGACCCAAGGGCCATGGATTCTCTGTGTGCACCTGTCCTTAGTTACCAGACCCACTGTCACCATGAGCAAGCCTGTGCCTTGAGTTAGCTGGACCCCGCTCTGTGGCTCCTCTGTGAGTGCCCACACTGGGGAACCTAGAACCACCACTGCAGCAGGTATGCCTACCCCTTGAACCCTGGAGACACAGTCCCTCTGCTCATACTCCAGCTCAAGGACCCTGGCTTCACAGCCATTCTGTGAGGACCTGTGTCAAGGGCACTGGGCCACCACCTCAACGGGCACATCTACATCCTGATCCCCAGAGCCATGGTTACCATGCACAACCTGTTCTTAGGACACAATTCTGCAGCTACTCTGGAAGTGCCCATCCAAGGGCACTGGAGCCATCTGTAGTAGGATCTGAACCAATTATAACTCTGCGCAGGTCTGTGCTCTAGATCACTGGCTCCATGCCCCTCTGGGTGCCTGTATATCAGACACTGGTGCCATCACCACTGGGAGCACACTCAAAAGCCAGAACTAGTACCAGAGTGAGTCCCTTGGCCACAGCTTCCCTTGTGGGAGAAAAAGAGATCAGGAAGAGCCCAGAACCTTTGCCACTAAAGATCCAACAGCTCTCACTCTTTCTGTGGTCACCTGTGGTGTTGGCGGCTGAGGACCCCTGCAATCCTTGCAAACATTGGTCTTGGCTGATGCAGAAGCACCAGACTACACCACTGTGCCCTTGTTGGAGCAGGAACTGCCACACTCCACCCGGCCAATGCCCTTACACCCATAGGTAAATATCTTTCCCCACTAAAACCAGTCCATAAAGTCTGGAAGACACGACTGCAACATCAAATTCATAGACGCCCACACAAGGCTACAGAAATGTGAAAAATCAAGGAAACATGATACTGCCAAAGGAACACAATAATTTTCTAGGAACTGACCACGAAGAAATAAATTGCTTGACAAATGATGCAAAATGAAACAAATGATGCAAAAGAAAACTCAACAAGCTACAACATAGACAGGCGACTCAGTGAAATCAGGAAAATGATAATATAAACAAATGGTAAGTTCAACAAAGAAATAGAATTCATAAAAAAGAACAAAAGATTCTATATCTGATGGGTACAATGAATGAAATAAAAAGTACAATAGAGGGCATCAGTAGCAGACCTGATGGCACCAAAAAAATAATCTGAAAACCAAGAAGTCATTTGAAATTACTCAGTTAGAGGAACAAAAAGACCAAAGAATGGAAAAAGAATGAAGAAAGCCTGCTGGTAAAGGAAACAACCAACAAAATGAAAAGGCAACTTATGGAATGGGAGAAAATATTCACAAGTCATATATTTGATAAGGAAATAATATCCAAAATATATAAGGAATAGCATGGAGGACATTAGGGGAAGGAAGGGAAAAATAAAGTTGGGGGGGGCATCTGAGTGGGAGAAGAACCATGAGAGACACGGACTGCAGGAGCCCTGGGTGTTATACGCAGACAATGAGTTATGGAACACTACATCAGAAACTAATGAAGTACTGTATGGTGACTAACAAAACATAATAAAAATAAAATAAAATAACAAAAACAACCTAAAAAAGCCTATAATGTATAAGGAACTCATATAACTCAGTAGCAAAAACCAAACAAACAAATAAAAAACTCTAAATAACTCAATTAAAATTTGCATTAATGAGCTGAATAGATGTTTTTCTAAAAAAAGATGGAGGGCGGGTACATGGAAACATGCTCAGCATCAATAATCATCAGGGAGAATGCAAATCAAAACCACAAAGAGGTATCACCTCACACTTGGTAGGATGGCTATTACGAAAAGTCAAATACAAGTGTTAGTGAGGATGTGGAGAAAAGGGAGCCCTTGCCCACTGTTGGGGGAGATATAAATCGGTACAGCCACGAGAGAAAACGGTATGAAGGGTCCTCAAAAAATTAAAAATAGAACAACCATATGATCCAACAATCCCACTTCTGGGTATATATCCAGAGGAGATAAAGTCACTATCTCAAAGACATATCTAAACTCCCCTGTGGGTTGCAGCATTAAATTCACAGTAGCCATGGTAATATGGAGAAGCAAGCTAAGTGTTTGTTAATGGACAAATGGATAAGCAAAATGTGATCTGTATCTATCTATCTACATACAGTGGAATATTATTTAGTCCTAGAAAAGAGGAAATTCTGCCGTGTACAACAAAATGGATGAACCAGGAGGACATTTTGCTAAGTCAAATAAGCCAAACAGAGAAAGACAAATACTGCATTATTCCACTTACATGTTGAATCTAAAGAATAAGTCAAACTCATAGTAACAGAGAGTAGAATGCTATGACCAGGGGCTGAGGGATGGGAGAAAGGGGAGCTACTTGGCAAAGAGTACAAACTTGCAGTTGTAAGGTGGGTTAAGTTCCAGATACCTAATGTGCAGCCTAATGGCTACAGTTAATGTATTATATACTTGATTGAGAGTAGCTCTCAAGTGTTCCCAGTAAAAGGAAAACAAAATTTATCTATGTGAGGGGACAGATGTGTTATTTAACTTTTGTGATAACCATGTCACGATGAATACGTATAACAAAACATCTCAGACACCTTAAATATATCATTTTTATTTGTTGATCAGACTTCACTAAAGCTGCAGGAAAATGGCTCATACTTGGATTCCATTCACCAAGTTTCCATGTACCAGTTTCTGACTTAACAATTATATCAGCCTCAGGCTGGGAATTAGTGCCACAGAAGTTTCCAAAATCGAATTCTAGAAAGTTTAGGTTGGGCCATTGGGCCAGGACTAGCTTCCCAGAAGATGTGGACCCCCTCCCTGGCTCAGGTGACTACAGAACAGCTTTCCCCTCTGAGATGCAGCCAGCCTGTCTCAAGCAACGACATGCAAGCTCCCAGCTGTCAGAAAGATCCCAGCTAAGGTAAGGAAGGAAGCTTGGTCTAAATGAAATATGATGGATAATACAGGGCTTACAAATCTAAGCTCCAGATATGGGAAGAGGAAGAAAGTGTGAAGATTGATTTGTCACAGGCAACTAGGTATGTACAGGTTGGCAATAGTATACCATCAGAGATCTTTTTGAAGGAGACCAGAAGTAGCCCAGGGACAAACTTAAAGAGGTTATGCCTCTAATGAATAAGACATGTTAACACACACACACACACACACAAACACACGCACGCACACACACACACACACACAAGCCAGAGGCTGAAATACAGATCTTTTAGGAAGAATGTCTGCCTAAATCCATAGTTTCTTATTTTTTTCCCCTTTGGTTTTTCAATTATTCTTTATACTATGTCTTCCTATCAATTCCTTTCTTTGATCTTGTAATAAATACATCTTACTCATTCTTATTGAAAAGAATCAGAATAACTCCATGTTCTTTCCAAGCCTCCTGAGAGCCAGCAGACTGCCAAGAGGCTGGCCAATTAGCCCAGGATGAGGCTCTCAGGAAACCAGGGCTAGAGCTTGCAAGGAAATGAAAGGCAAAGAGCTCTTAAAAGGTCAGCCCATTCTTACTTCTTCTTCCAATCACAATCGGGTAAAATTCAAAAAGACCAGCTAAAGTGAAGCCTATAGGGGGTAAGGTGGGAGAGGGGGCAAACATCGTCCTCTGCTCTGACTCACACATCTCAGCTGTCCACATGCCCCTCCCAGGGTACTGCAAGGAGACTAGTGGAAAATGCAGAGCAGCCTGCAATAATTCCATATTCTACAATAATTCCATATTCCATATTCCATCTACAATAATTCCATATTCTATAATACATTAGGACTGATTTCAGTGATATACACACTTCAGGTATTTTTAAGAGATAAGGATTAGAACAAGAACTTGGAAAGAGCTAAAATGAAGTCCTTGTGGCAGGCTGCTACTTATCCCCCACATCTTAATTGTCTTCTTTCTTATTTTCATAACTAGGCAAAAGATTATCTAGAATAAACCCCACTTGGCAATGTGTTAAAAGTTCTGAAAATAAGACAAGGTTATGTGAGATTCTAGAAAACATCCTTATAGGGAGAGATGCATTCTTTGTATCTTCCTCCTTCTTACTGATTGGAATGAAGACATAAAAGCTGCAATGTTGCCAGCTGTCTTGGACCATTGGGGATAACGAAGAGCAAGATAGAAGGAGCCAGAGTTCTAGTTGCTGGTAAGGTGGAGTAGACATTGCACCTTGTCGTTCCCACTGACCACAGCTATAAAGCCTGGATGGAATACTTGGAACTGATATGTGAGGACTCTAAAAAATTAGTGATAGTAGGAAGATTGGGGAAGAAGACCAGAATTCCAAGAATCACCAAATCAGTTATTCATTTCCCCCCTTTTTTTCTTCTGCGATCCCCCAGCCAGGACTCAAAGCATCCTGAAACCAGAACGGAGGCGCCAAGACATGGATGTGAGAAAGGTTTAGTTCTGGCTTCACGAGTAGGAAAGGGGATTCTTAACATATTGAGATATCCTCTTTGCTTTCTTCATTCTCTTGCACCTTAACCCTGAGGCAATCCTGTGACAGCGGTGTGAGCAGAGAGACAGTAGCTGGAGTAGAACCTGCAAGCACCTGAAGCTGAAACAGGGAAAGCTTCCTCTCTGATCAAAGCGGCTATGGTCCCACAAGTCTAAGCTTCTATTATGTTTTGTCCCTCTGACTTTCTGCCACTTGGCTTCTGTTAACAGGTGCAGTTGTGGGAAATATGTAGCAAAGCAAAAAAAAAAAAAAAAAAAAAAAAGCCTACTTTTTTGGCCATTGGACCACAAAGAGGAGCCCCAGGAAATCAGAAAGTACTAGAAATATGACAGAAATGGGGGAAATTGGGGGAAAAAATCCCCAAAAGCTCCTGGGTTCAGTCTCGAATTGTGTGTAGTTGGACCTGACCCTAATAGCACACCCTAGACATGGGGAATGAGCTCCTGGTTAGGCCACTGCCTAAGTCCCAGACTGGACATAGAGAGGCACACAGGACTGACATACATGAATAGCACAGAAAAGACATTAAAAACAGATTTGACTCTGGCATTACATTCCACAGAAGACTGGTCAGAACTTAATGCTTGAACCCAAGCAGATCTAAAGCCATAATATTCAAAATGTCCAGTATATGAGATGAAATTATTTGGTATATTAACAACCAGAAAAATCTCAATTTCTATGGAAACCAAAAATCAACAGGCACTATTCCTCAAATGACATAGATGTTGAGATTATTGGACAAGGACTTTAAAGTAGCAGTTACAAACTGTTGTAAAAAATAAGAGAGAATTTTTTTTCTAATGAATGGAAAGATAGAAAGACTCAGCAAAGAAACAGAAGATATGAGGAAAAAAAAAGAAATTTCAGAACTAAGAATACAGTAAGGGAAATAAAAATTTCACTGGATGGATTCAACAGCAAAATGGACTGAAAAAGGTAGGAGTTAGTGAGCTTGCAGATAGAGCAATAGAAGTTATCCAATGTGAATTGCAGAGAGAAAAAGATTGGGAGAAAAGAATTAAGAGCCTCAGGGACTTATGGGACAACATCAAAAGGTCTAACAGAATCCTACAACATGAAGAGAAAGAATATGTTACAGAAAAAAAAAATCTGAAGAAATAGGGCTGAAAGCTTACCCAATTTCTCTGAAGACATAAATCTACAAATTCAAGAAGATCAGCAAACCTCAAACAAGATAAACCAAAGAAATCTATATCTAGCCACATCATAATGAAACAGCTGAACACTAAAGACAAGTGAAAAAAAAAATCTTAAAAGCAGTGAGTGAGAGGAAAAGCCACACATTGCTTACAGTGGGAAATAATTCAAGGGACTATGTTTATAATTTCACTGATTTGGTTTGCTAATATTTTGTTTAATTTTTCCTCCATCTTTGCTCATGAGAAAGATTGCCTTATAATTTTCCTTTCTTACGTTTTGTCAGATTTTGGGTTCAAGATTATGTTGACTTTTAATACAAATGGGGGGAGGCCTCTCTTTTTCTATACTTGGTAATAGCTTGCATAAGACTATTTTATTTGTATTTAAATTTTTTTGGTAGAACTAGTTAGGAAGCCATCTATGGTTCAAGTTTTCTTTGTGGGATTTTAAAAAGTCAATTGAATTTCCTTTAGGGTTTCCAGGCATTCGAATTTTCTAATTTATCTTGAGTCAGTTCTGGTAAGTTATATTTTCCCAAGTGTTTACTCATCTCATCTAAATTTCCAAATGTATACGCACAAAGTTGTAGATCTCATTTTTTTAATGACTGCATCATCTAAAGTGAATTTGCCAATCATTTTTGAGTTTTGATTTTTCTCCATTTGCTATTTCATCATTTTCTGTATTTATCTTTATTATTTTCTTCCTCCCATTGCCTTTGAAATTATCTTGCTAGCCTTTTTCTAAATCTTCATCTCATTTTCTAACTATAGCTCAATAATTTCTACCCTTTTATCTTTTCATATGTACACATAAGCATGTAAGGTTATAAATATCCGTGTCAGTTCTGTTTTATCTTATCTCTTAAGTTGTAATAGGTAGTGTTATTTTTATGATCATTTATGTTGAAATAATTCCAATTTCCTTTAAGATGAGAGACAGTCCAGCATTTTGATTACAACTGTGGAATCTAGGGCTTTACTGACTGAATGTAGCACTGGCAGCTGTGTGCACTCTGGTAAATCACTCCTTGGGGCCACTGACTCCTTTGTTTGCGGAAATGGGAGAAAATAATAATGATGTTTACTTTGGGTGGATTTCTGTACAGATTAAATGGATTCTGGCACCCAGTAAGAGCAAGGTACATGTTCGCTGTTAAGCAATAGCTGCTATTTCTTCTTTGATTCATTTATTGTCATTCTTTAATTTCCAAACATTTTTTCTAGTTGTATTTTACAATTTATTTCTAGATTCAATACATTGTAATCAGAGAATATTTTCTGTATGATTTCAGTTGCTGGTGATCCAGTGAATCATCAAAGTGCTTAGAAATATTCTGGGCACCTGGGTGGCTCAGTTGGTTAAGCACTAGACTCTTGAGTTGGGCTCAGGTCATGATCTCAGGGTCACAAGATTGAGCCCAGTGTCAGGCTCTGTACTGGCGTGGAACCGGCTTAACTTTTTCTCTTCCTTTCCCTCTGCCCTTCTTCCTGTTCACTCACTCACTCTTCTCTCTTGGTCTCAAAACAAAACAAAACAACAAACAACAAAACAAAACAAAAAGCTGGAAATATTTCACATGTGTTTGAAAAGACAATGTAATCTGCAGTGTTGGGTGCAATGTTATGCTGTATTGGTGTATCAGTCAGTCTCCTCCAAACAAAGTATAAACCATTTCAGGTATTTCAAAGAAAATTTAATACAGGAATTTGGTTACAAATTTGTTATAGAGCTAGAAAAGAAAAAAAAAAAAAAAAAAAAAAGGAGGGGGTGGGGAATGCTTAGCAACTGTAGAAAGCCATTAGCATTCTTCATTCTCCCAGGAGAAAAAGTTAACATGGCTTTATCCAAGAGCCTAGTGTCCCTGCACATTGGAGGATGCTTGAGCACCCACTCTTGCCATTAGAACCATCACTGTTGCTTTGTGCAAATAGGAGCCTGCACAGGGACAGAGGATATAGGACCCCAGTAACCAGCAGTTACATGGATCGCTGCTGGTGGAGTTGCCACCAAAAACAGAAAAGAAAGAAGGTTTCCCGTTCCCTCTGCCTTCTGATTTCTGACCAGTACCTCCCATGGATAGACTATAAACTGAAACCAACTGACAAAGGAATCTGGAAACACACTTTGTGGGATTTAAGCCTCTTTTAAGACAAAGCAAAGGCTTAGAATGTTACTGACCAACTTAAATGTGTTCAGATTTTCTATATCTTTGCTGATTTCTTTGTTCTGTTTGTTTTATCAATTATTGAGATAATAGATTGATGTATTTCTTAGAGTTCTGTCCATTTTTTCCTTAATTACTTGGATGCATACAAATTTAATGTTTTTAGAGCTTCCTGGTAAACTGAATCTTTTTTTTTTTTTTTGTCTTTTACCAATTACAAAGTGACCTTCTTTATCTCTACTAAACATTTTTGTCTTAAAGTCCATTACTGTGATATGATAGTTTGTTCTAAGTCTTAGGGGTCCCTAAGAACAGAACAGAGACAGGGATTCTGATGCAAACTTTACCATTTTACCAATTTTTAAGCATACAGTTCCTTAGCATTAAGTACATTCATATTGTTGTGTAATCATCATTGCTATAGATTTTTTTGTAGCTGCCCCAAGACCAAGGCAGTTTCCATTTTTCCTGGTTTGCAGAAAGTTGTCATAAATGTGTATTAAATTTTGTCAAATGTTTTTCCTCTGAGTGAGATAATTATGTTTTTTTCTTTTATACTGCTAATTTCATAAATCATATTAGACTTTGTTTTTAGAATATTCTGTCAAAATATTTTGGATTAAAACCTACTTGTTCATGGTGGAATACTATTTTAATATATCGATGGATTCATTTTACACTTTGTTAAGGATTTTAAAGTTTATGTTCATGAGTAGGATGGCTCTGTAATTTCTCTTTCTTTTAATATCTTTGCAGTTTTGCTTTAGCTAAGCTGGTCTCATAAAAACAAATTGGGAAATGTTTCTTCTATTATTTAAAAATTTTTGTGAGGGTAGAATTATTTCTTCCTTAAATTCTTGCTGTTTCTTTCCTTAAGTGTTCATCACTAAATCCGTCTAGGTCTGAAGTTTTCTTTGTGGAAAGGTTAATTACAAATTGAGTTCAACAGATATTCTATCTCTTCTTGTGTCTTTGGTAACTTGTATTATTGGCATAAAGATGCCTGTAGTATTCACTTATCCTTTTACTGTATGTAATATTGTAGTTACCTTCTGATACTGGTATTTAGAGTTTTTTCTCCCTCTTTAAAAATTCAGTCTTGTCAATGTTTGCCAATTTTATTGATCTTTCAAAGAAGCAATTTTGACTTTTAAACACTTTATTGCTGTTTTTCTATTTTCCTTTTTAAAATTACTGTTCTTACTATTATCCTTTCCTTCCTGTTAACTTATTTTGGGTTTATTATTCTTCGTCTAGCACAACATCTAGGGACATGTCTAACTAACATCTAGACATTAAAACAATGTTCAGATCATTGTTTTAAGCCTTCCTTTTTATTAAGCAGCATTTATGATTATAAATTTTCCTCCAAGCAGTTTTGCATCTTATACATTTGTTGTATTTTCAAAATTTTTCAATTTAAAGTATTTTATATTTTCTTTTATGACTTCTTCTTTGACATATGGGTCATTAAGAAGTATGTCGTATAATTTTTAAAATGTGGAGCTTTTATAAATATCTTAGTTATGATTTCTAATTTATCTTTATTGTGCTCAGGACATATACCCTGAATGACTTCAATATTTTGCATATTTTTGAGATTGTGTTATGGCCCAGCAGGTGGTCTATTGTGGAGGATGTTTAATGTGCATTTAATGAGTATATTCTACCATTTTTGGTCATTGTGTGCTAGAAATGTCAATTAGGTTGATCCACAATACTGTTCATTTTTTCTGTATTCTTACTGATTAAAAAAATATCTACTTGGTCTATCTATCATTAAAAGAGAAGTGTCAAAATTTCCAAATTAGTCTATTTCTCCTTTTAGTTCTAGCAAGTTTATTTCCTGCATTTTGAAACTCTAATAAGAAATACTGGAAGAGATTATGCTGAGTGAAATAAATCAAGCAGAGAGAGTCAATTATCATATGGTTTCACTTATTTGTGGAGCATAACAAATAGCATGGAGGACAAGGGGAGTTAGAGAGGAGAAGAGAGTTGGGGGAAATTAAAAGGGGAGGTGAACCATGAGAGACTATGGACTCTGAAAAACAATCTGAGAGGGGCGCCTGGGTGGCTCAGCGGGTTAAAGCCTCTGCCTTCAGCCCAGGTCATGATCCCAGGACCCTGGGATTGAGCCCCTCATCAGGCTCTCTGCTCAGTGCAGAGCCTGCTTCTCTCTCTCTCTCTCTCTCTCTCCCTGCCTGCCTCTCTGCCTACTTGTGTACTCTGTCAAATAAATAAATAAAATCTTAAAAAAAAAAAAAATCAGAGAGGTGTGAAGTGGCAGGGGGGTGGGAGGTTGGGGTACCAGGTGGTGGGTATTATAGAGGGCACAGATTGCATGGAGCACTGGGTGTGGTGCAAAAATAATGAATACTGTTATGCTGAAAATAAATAATAAATTAAAAAAATACATAATGACCCTAAAGATACAAACAGAGTGATCTGAAGGGACATGTGCACCCGAATATTTATAGCAGCAATGTCTACAATAGCCAAACTATGGAAAGAACTTAGATGTCCATCAACAGATGAATGGATAAAGATGTGGTATATATACACAATGGAATACTATGCAGCCATCAAAAGAAATGAAATCTTGCCATTTGCGTCGACGTGGATGGAACTAGAGGGTATTATGCTTAGTGGAATAAGTCAGTCAGAGAAAGACAACTATCATATGATCTCCCTGATATGAGGAAGTGGAGATGCAACATGGGGGGTTAAGGGGGTAGGAGAAGAATAAATGAAACAAGATGGGATTGGGAGGGAGACAAACCATAAGTAACTCTTAATCTCACAAAACAAACTGAGGGTTGCCGGGGGGAGGGGGGTTGGGAGAGGGGGTGGGGTTATGGACATTGGGGAGGGTATGTGCTTGGGTGAGTGCTGTGAAGTTTATAAACCTGGTGATTCACAGACCTATAACCCCGGGGATAAAAATATATTATATGTTTTTAAAAAATAAAAAATAATTAATTTAAAAAAAGAAATACATAATGATTTAAAATCATTATGTCTTCCTGATGAACTTTTATCCTTTATCCTTTTTATCTTTATAAAATGTTCCTCTTTATCTCTGGTTACAGTCCTTATGATTTTTTCCTCCCTCTACTTAGTACCAAGGTTCAAGACAATTAATTTTCCTTATAGTCTCATGATTGTGTGTGGGCAGACATGGCTACCCTTATACTAATGATGTAGTTGTTTGGGGTTCTATAAATAGTGGATGCCATTCTTTTTTTTTTTTTTTTTGGGATGGAGAAAGCTAAAAGAGAAGTAACATCTAGGGAGATAAACCAAAATTTGCAGACATATTATAGTTGATATTCCTAAGGGCTATACAAATATAAGTGGAAAAAATTTCTTGAGCCTTCTCTATATGATAAGTACAATTCCAAATACTTTACATGTATTAACGGAGTTAATTTTTTTTTTTTAGATTTCCATTTATTTATTTGAGAGAAAGAGAAAGCATGAGAGGAGGGAGGGTCAGACGGAGATGCAGACTCCTTGCTGAGCAGGGAGCCCAATATGAGACTTGATCCTGGGACTCCAGGATCATGATCTGAGCTGAAGGCAGTTGCTTAACCAACTGAGTCACCCAGGCACCCCAAGATTTAATATTTGTAACAGCTCTCTGACAATAACATTATTATTCTCTTTTTCTTTTCTTTTCATTATAGCTAATGTGGGGCTTGAAATTATGATCCTGAGATTAAGAAATGGTTGCCCTACTAACTAAGCCAGCCAGGTGCCCTTCTCCCCAACTTTGTAAAATATTCTTTTTTATAAATGGGAAATGGAAGCTCAGAGCATCTAGATTCCTTGTAGAGCTAGAACAGGGCAGAGGCAGAATGTGAGCCCAGGCAGTGATGCTTAGGGACCCAACTCAACCACTATGGACATACAGAGATAGAATGATATCAGAGAAACTGTTAGATTCTGAATTTGATATGCTCAAGTGATCAGGATGCTTGACTGCTTAAATCCTTTTAATGGCTTATCATGGTTCTTAGGCTGAAGACTAAGATTCTTTACCTGTTCAAGGAAGACTTATCTCCTGTCCACCTCCCTAGCTTCATTTTGAGTTACTTTCTCCCTTGGTCTACTTCACTCATACCACTTAATCAAATCACCTCTAAGATTTTCCAGTATAATATGCTTTCTCCTCTAAGAGTCTGACATATACTGGACCCCTGGCTTGAAATTCTCTTTCCCTCTATCTTTGTCTCATCATCCTCTAAGTCGCAAATATTACCTCTTCCAGGAAGCCTTCCCTCCTTGGTTAGATTCTCCAGCTTTGCATGCTCACGGCAATCTCCAACACTCATCATGCGTGGAACTGCTTGTTGGGTATATGTCCTCTCTTCCAGGCTTTAAACTCAATAAAGCCAGGGAGGGTAACTCTCTTATTCATGATTGGGTCCCTATTGCTTAACAAAGGGCTTGACATAGAAGAGCTCTACAGTAAATATTTTTTAAGTCCCAAAGTAAAACTGACATCTCTTAAAAAAAAAAAAAATGTCCTCTTTCTGGGCTCACGGTCTCTGAGAATTCGTGTATCTTATAAACATTTCAGGCACTTTATAGGGCTTATATCCAGGACATAATTCATTATCTGAAAATCAGTTTAGTATTCTCCTGGGACCAACCCTCAGGAAATGAGATGTTTGGGAATTTTGCCTTACAAAATGCTTCCTTTCGAGAAGCATTTCTTCTGGTATTTTGACCTCATACATTCCAGTCCCATTTGGAAAATACAAATGCAAACTTATGTATACTTATGAGGAAGCACATGGCTACAGCTGTGAAATAATTCATGTTTTTCAGATGTCAGATAAATTTGTTTTAACCAATGACTAGAGGGCATAGGGAATTTGTGTATAGAGGGATTGAATTAAAGTATGAAATAGATGTCAGCAAATCCCCCATATCCCAAAGTATTTCCCTGATGCTGCCTTTAGTTCTTGCAACACTTGTTTATTTTGGATAAAAGCAACCGCCCTTCTTTTTTTTTTTTTTTTTTTTTTTTTAAAGATTTTATTTTTTTATTTATTTGAGAAAGAGAGAGAATGCACACCAGAGTGTGAACAGGGCAGAGGGGGAGGCAGGATGAAAGAATGTGAGGCTTCATCTCATGACTCCTGGAGATCAAGAGCTGAGCCAAAACCAAGAGTTGATCCCTTACCCTCCTGAGCCTACCAGGTGCCCCTCCACTGCCTCTTTTAAGATGCAAATATCGGGGCACCTGAGTGGCTCAGTCAGTTAAGCAGCTGCCTTTGGCTCAGGTCAGGATCTCAGGGTCTTGGGATGGAGCCCCACCCACCCCTGCTCAGCGGGGAGTCTTCCTGTCCCCCACCTCCCGCTTGCGTGCATGTGTGCTCTCTCTCCCTCTCTGTCTCTTAAATAAATAAATAAGTAAATAAATAAATATCGTTTAAAACAATGCAAATATCACCAGGGGTTGAGGTGCAGAGCTAAAGGAGGTAGCAGAATGAGCTGCTTTTCATGTTTGCGTCTTTCCTTCTTTCCCCTGCAATTTTGTGTGAATTAGTAAGTCGTCTCCTTCCCCAGCTGACAGGGAAGTTGAAAATAAGTTCCATGAAGAAGAAAAGGGAGAGAGAAAGCAAGGAAGGAGTGGCTGCTAGGGTGATCCTTCTTGGAAGCGGGATGGCAAACCCTGGACGCCCGCTCAGCAGGAGTTCCATAGAATGCCAGGAAGGGAGGACACGGGTCCCATGTAGGGACCTTCCCATGAAGGGAAGCTTCATAAAGAAGCTGCATTTGCTCACAACATTTCAAGGGTCAAGTGTTTCTTTTTTCATTCAGCTTTGCTTAATGACCGCTATCCTACCCCTATTAGTCTGAAAGAAGGGATCTTTTTTTAAAAGACAGTTTTACCGAAGGATAACCGGCATACAATACCCTGTGCATATTTCATGCAGACAATTACACAATTTGTTACATGAATACACCTGTGAACTCTTACCACAAACTAGATGATGAACACATCCCCCAGCCTCACAAGTCCCTCTGTCCCTTCTGTAAGTTCTTCCTCCTCCCCCTTGCCACCCTCTCTTAGGCAACTACTGATCTATTACTATAGATTACTTTGCATTTTCTTGAATGTTATACAAATGGAATCACGTAGTATGTATCTCTTTCATTTGGCGTAATTATTTTGAGATTCGTCCATATTGACTGTATGAATAGTTTGTTACTTTTTCACTCCATTGCACAGATATTTCACAATTTGCTTACTCATTTGCCTGTTGCCCATTTGGATTGTCTCCAGCTTTGGGCTATTACCAACAAAGCTGCTACAAACCTTCAGGTGTAAGTCTGTGTGTGTCTCTGTGTGGACATGCGCCTTTAGTACTTTTGGGTAAATATCACGGACTGGAATGGCTGGGTCGCGTGGCAGGAGTATTTCAACTTTTTAGGAAACTGCTGAACTGCTTTCTGAAACGACTGTACCGTTCTGCATTCCCACCAGCAGGCTGTGAGACTGCTCGTTTTCTGGCATCCTTGCCAGCATTTGGCATGGCCACACCTTTTAATTTTAGCCGTTCTAATAAGGGTGGAGTGCTATTTCCTTGTAGTTTTAATTTGTATTTCCCTCATGGCTGATGATGTTGAGCATCTTTTCATGTGTTTATTTGCCATCTACATCCCTTCTTTGGTGACATGTCTCTTCCAATCCTTTGCCCATTAAAAAAAAAATTGCATTGTTTTCAAATTTTTGAGTTTTGGGAGTTCTTTATACTTCCTGGATATAAGGTTTTTACCACATATATGCTTTGCAAATACTTTCCTCACTCTTCCAGTTGTTTGTTTTTTGGTTTGGTTTGGTTTGTTCTGTTCTTTTTTTTTTTTTTTTAAGATTTTATTTATTTATTTGACAGAGAGAAATATCACAAATAGGCAGAGAGGCAGGCAGAGAGAGTGGCGGAAGCAGGGTCCCAGCCCAGTAGAGAGCCCGATTTGGGGCTCGATCCTAGGACCCTGAGATCAATGACCTGAGCCAAAGGCAGAGGCTTAACCCACTGAGCCACACAGGTGCCCCGGTTTGTTCTGTTCTTATCAATGTTTTCAGAGAGAAGTTTTTAATTTTGGTGAAGTTCAATTTACCAATATTTTTGCTTTTATGGACTATGCTTTTGGCATCACGTCTAAGAAACCGTGTAACCCAAGGTCACAAAGATTTTTCTTCTGCATTTTCTCCTAGAAATTTTATAATTTTAGTTCTTGTCTTTGGGTCTGTGATCCATTCTGAGTTAATTTTTACACGTGCTGGAGGACTGTATAGAAGTTCTAAATTTTAGCTATGGATTTCCAAGTGCTCCTGCCCCATTTGTTGAAAAGACTGTCCATTCCCCACCAAGTTGTCTTTGCAACTTTGTCAAAACACAGTTGTCCATATACGTGTGGGCCTATTTCTGGACTCTGTTCTGTGCCACTCATTTATTTAATCTTTATGTCAATGCCATATTGTCTTGATTATTGTAGTTTTATAACATGGCTCTAAATCAGATAGCGTTAGCCTTCCAAATGTGACTTTCTCCAAGTTATTTTTGGTTATCCTAGATCGTTTACATTTACCAAGTTTAAAATCAGCTTGTGAATTTCTACAAAAAAAACCTGCTGGAATTTGGACAGAGATTGCACTGAATCTATAGAGCAGTTTAGAGGAAATCTGACATCTTAACAATTTTAAGTCTTTCATTGATGAACAAAGCATATATCTCTATTCATTCAAGAGTTCTTTAATTTCCCTTAGCTACTTTTGCAGCTTTCAATTCCCATGGTTTAAACATTCTTTGTCAGATTTATTCCTATGTATTTCACACTATTATAAGTGATAATTTTTTAAAATTTCAATTTTTGATTGCTAGTAAATAGAAATAGTACTGGTTTTTAATATTGATCTTATATACTATAAAACTGCCAAATTCATTTAATTCTAGTAGCTTTAAAAAATAGATTCCAACAAATTTTCTTAATAACCACACCAAATATTGGCTACAAATAAAAACAACTTTATTTCTTTCCAATCTGGGTGCTTTTATTTCTTAGTTTTCTCTTGCTGTACTGACTAGAATCTCCAGTACAATGTTGAGTAGAATTGGGGAGAGTGGACATCCTTGTCTTATTTGGGTTATTAATGGTGAAAGACTGAATGTTTTCCCCCTAAGTATTACGGTAGTGGTTAAGTTTTTCTAAGTTACTAATATCTAGTTGAAAAAGTTCCCTCTGTTCTCAGTTTTCAGAGAGTTTATTTTTCTTTTGACAGGAATGGAAGTTGGACTTTATCAATGCATTTTCTACATCTATTGAAATGATGATATGACCTTTCTTTTTAAATAACTTTTTAAAAAAGTGTGTTAACAGGTGAATCTCATTGATATTCCAGCATCAAAACAATACTGCATTCATGGGATGAATTATATTTGGTCATGATATATTGTGCTTTTTGTATATTGTTTGATCCAGTTCGATAAAATTTTATTTAGAAGATTTGTATATATGGGGTGCCTGGGTGACTCAGTCAGTTAAACATCTGAATCCTGATTCCAGCTCAGGTCATGATCTTAGGGTTGTGAGATTAAGCCCCACATTAGATTCTGCACTGGGCATGAAGCCTGCTTAAGAGTCTCTCTCTCCCTCTTTAAAAAAAGTTTGCATTTTGATCTTTGGGGATTTTGATCTTTAGTTTTCTTTTATTATAATCTGTCTGGGTTTTGGTATCAGAGTAAAGCTGACCCCATAGAATGAGTTGGGAAGTATTCCTTCCCCTTCAATTTTATGTAAGAATTTGTGTAGAATTAACATTATTTCTTCCTTAACTATTCAGTAGAAATCATCAATGAAGCCATCCGGGCCTCGGGTTTTCTTTGTGCGAATGGTTTTAACTACAAAGTCAAGTTCTTTTTGATATAAAGTTATTTAATTTGTCTCTTTCATTTTGAGATTTGATCCATTTAATCTAAATTATCAAATTATTATAAAGTTGTTCACCATTTCTCCTTATTGTTTAATATCTTAGAATGGATAGCCATTCTCATTCTCGATTTTGGAAATTTGTGTGTGGCTTTTTTTTCTTTTCCTGCTCAGTCTGGCTAGAAATTTATCAGTTTTATTGATCATCTTACAGACTTAACTTTTAATTTTACTGAGTTTCTCTACTGTGTTTCTGTTATCTAGTTCACTGATTTTTTGTTTTAATATTTATTGTTTCATTTCTTCTGCTGTTTTCTAGTTTCTTAAGGTGAAAACTGAGGTCATTGCTAGGATACCTCTATTTCTTTCCCAATACAAGAATTTAAAGATAAGGGGTAGGGGATGGGCAAAAAGGGGGAAGCGGAGTAAGAGATATAAACTTCCAGTTATGGAATAAATTAATCGTGGAAATAAAAGGCAGGGCATAGGGAATATAGTCAGTGATAATGTAATAGCACTTTATGGTGACAGATAACAGCTATACTTGTGGTGATCATAGCATAAACTATAGAGAAGTTGAATATACCTGAAATTCATGCAGCATTTGTGTCAATTCTCCTAAAAAAGAAAACAGCTATAAATGTCTCAAAAGTGATGGTTTTGTAGCATTCCTTAAATGTGAATTGCTGTATTTTCATTTTTGTTCAGAGGAAAATACTTTCTAATTTTCCTTTTGATTTCTTCTCTGATTCATGGATTATTTGGAAGTGTGTTATTTAACTTTCAAATAATTGGAAATTCTCCAGAGGCCTTGGCAATTTAATTCTACTGCTGTCAGAGAACATTCTTTAGATGAACTGAATCCTTCTAACTTTACTAAGACATATTTTATGAGCCAGAATTTAGCCTAACAGGGTAAATTTTTCCTGTGTACTTGAAATGGATGTGAATTCTGCTACTGCTGGGTGTTGATTAGGTCACGTTGGTTGATGGGTGTTGTTCAAGCCTTTTCTGTTTTTACTGATTTTTATGTCTATTTTATTAGTTACTGAGAAGGCAATTAAATCTCTGACTATTGTTACTTGTCTGTTTTTCTTTGAAATTTTAACACATTTTACTTCATGGACTTTGAAGCTCTATTATTAGGTGCATAAACTCTTATTATTGTTATGTCCTCTTCAGGAATTGGTCCATCATTATTATGAAATTACCTCTTTACCACTGGTAATATGCTCTGCTCTGAATATTTCTGATATTAATTTAGTTATTCCAGTTTTCTTTTTATTAGCATGATATACATTTTTCCATTCTTTTACAATTAACTTGTGTCTAATTTATGTTTTTATAGTGAATGAGCATTCACTATATAGAACATATAGTTAGATACATCTTATTTCTCCCCATCAATCTGACAATCTTTATCTTTTGATTTTAATTTTTTTGAAGATTTTTATTTACTTCTAAGAGAGAGAGAGAGGGAGAAAGAAAGAGAGAGAGCACACGAGTTGGGGGAGGGCAAGGGGAGAGGGAGAAGCAGACTCCCTGCTGAGCAGGGACCCTGATGTGGGACTGGATCCCAAGACCCTGGGATCATGACCTAAGCTGAAGGCAGACACTTAACTGACTGAGCCACTCAGGTGCCCCCAACTTTAAATTTTTATTAGGACACTTAAAGTTGTCTCAGCTCATTTAAAAAAAGAGTTATTTTTTCTCTATTTTATTTGGTAGTTTCTACTGTCACATCTTCAAGTTCACTGATCTTTTCTTCTGAAATGAGTAATCTGCCATTAATTCCATCCAATTTCCCTTTCTTCTTTTTTTTTAAACCTCAGATATTATAGTTTTTATATATAGGTCAATATGGGTCATTTTATTTCCTCCATGTCTACCTGTTTTAACATAGAGAATGTAGTTATAGTGACTGTTTTTAATGCTTTTGTTGGCTAAGTCTTACATCTGTGTCAGTTTTTTAAAAATTGATTATCCTTATTATTATGGGCTGTATTTTCCTACTTCTCTAGATACGTGGTAATTTTTTTAAAGTAGGCTCTATATTGTGGAGCCCAGTGTGGGGCTCAAACTCATGACTGTAAGACCAAGACCTGATTTGAGATCAAGAGTCAGACATTTAATTGACTGAGCCACTCAGCTTCCCCTAGATAGCTGGTCATTTTTGATTGGATGCTACAAATTGTGAATTTTACATTGAGTGTGGGATATTTCATCTTCCTAAAATATATTCCTAAATTTAGTTTTGAGATACAATTAAACTACTTGGAAATAGTTTGGTCCTTACAGTTTTGCTTTTAAGATTCTCTAAGTGGTAAGACATAGAGACTCTTCTGAGTAGTCAATCCATTTCCTTGCCAATTCTGAGGTTTTACACTCTTCTATCTCATCTTTTAGAGGGGTTCTTTCCCTGGCCTTGAGTAATTTCCTCACATGACTGTGATGGTCACTACGTTGCTAAGTACTCAAAGCAGACCCCCCCTGCTCATCTCTAGGATTCTCACTCTGTACAGTGCTCTTCTATTTGTACTCTGTCCTGCCAGCTCTGCTTTGGTCTCCACCAGGCTCTGTTCTATCTCTTCAAATCAGGAGTCTCCTGGGCTCTGTGTGTGTTTCCCCTCCCCACACCACAGCTTGGAAACTCTCAGGATAGTAAGAGAGGGCAATTGTAGGGAAAGGAGTTCCCAGGTAGTATATAGTCTTGAAGTGCTGTTCTCTTAGATGCAACTCTTTCTCTGGTCTCAGAAGAGATGCTGCGACCCATTATAAATAGATAGAATTATCCAATATAAAAAGGTGCTTTTGTATGTTTGTATATATGTTCAACCGACCTAGTTTACCTGGATATAAACATTAAAAATGTTTTGAATTTTTGCCCGGGTCCCATTGGTAGCCATGCTCACAGAGACAATGGCTCAGGCTACCCTAAGTGGACCCAGAAAACTCAGCTTCTGCCTGGCTTTCCATAGTAGTGGAGTTAGATTACAGGGGCTTGTGGTACGCTAAACTTGGACAGCACCTCTAAGCTTCTGTTTCTTCATCTGAAACAGGACAATCTACTTTCCACAGATGGTTAATGGGGGAATTAGAGATGCTGAGTAAATGTAGTGTTTACTCCAGTGCCTGACATATAGTAAGCTCTCAGTTATTGCCAACTACTGTAATCACTCATCATCTCAGAAGTACTTATTGGGTAACTACTACATACAAAGTCCTGCACTGGGTTCTGAGACATGCTGGTGAAAAAGCTATCATCTTTGCACTACAACCTAGAGCAAAACCAGTAGACTTTTTCCATGAGGGTCAGAGGGTGAATATTTTAGGTTTTGTGGGGTATACAGTCTCACAGTTATTCAACTTTGCTGTTATAGCCCGAATATAGCCATGTACAAGAAAGGATCTAGCTGGGTTGTAAAAGCTCCAGGAGTTTGCCACCACCTGGTCTGGGGCCAGACAGAGATTCAAGGAGCCCATGACAATATAATATGATAAGTGCTATGATCAAGTGTGGAATAATTGAATTCCTTGCTACTCAAAGTCCAATCTGCGGACCAGCAGCACACTCATCATCATGGATCCTGTTAGAAGTGCAGAATCTCATACCCTACCCCAGAACTATTGAATCAGAGTCTACATTGAGTAACAGAAGGTCTGGTGGGACACACTTCAGAGAAGGAGAAACATTTGATCTGAAAGCTGAAGGACAAGTAGGTTGCTTTGAGGTGATGTGTCTGGGCCCGAGGACATGTCTCACACAGAAAGAACAGCAAGTACAAAGGCCTGGAGGTAGGAGAGAGTGTGCTTGAAGACCTGAGGAGTTGAGGACCTCACCAACACTGGTAACATGTTAACCCAGGGTAAAAGAGAGTTAACGAAGGTCATAGTCAAACACGAAGTGACTTGATTTTGTTTAGAACCTGGTTTGAAGAAACTGGTTTTTGAACATTTGAATACAGAGTAGATGTTAATACCATTGGCTGTGATGATGGCTCTAGGGTTACATAGAAAAAAGTCTGTATTTGTTAGAGATATGTACGAAAAGAGTTAGGGGCAACATGACCTGATGACAGGAACTGGCTTAAAAAAACCCGTGGGGGGGGAGGTTGGAAATGAAGGCAGATAAAAAGGAAAGAAGATAATAGAGCCAAAAGTGAGTGACTGTTCAATCATGGGGATGAGCACATGAGGTTCATTATATTGTTCTCCCCTCTCTTGTGTACTTCTGACAACTTTCATAATAAAAAATTAAAAAAAATTTTGGACTTCATCAAATCTCTTCTCTTTGCTTTTATGTGAAGTTTCATTCATGATTAATCTGTCCCAAGAGCTTGGCACAAAATGATATTTTCTTTCTTTGAAGACAATTCAGAAGCCCTTGACAGAGGGTCACTTTGAGCCCAGTGCATCTACGTGCATTTTCTTTTATTGGAAAAAGAAAAACATGACTTTGTGGAGGTTTTGCTCCATTTCTTTAAGCAGATGCATCTGGGCCTAGAGCTGGGGGGCCTCTGTCCGAGGCAGCACAGACCAGCACCCAGAGGGCCCCCTGTGGGGCAGGCACAGCCAGGCTTGCAGCTGTGGCAGCTGTGGGCAGCGTTGCATACTGGACATGAGAAGAATTTGCATTTTTATGTTCCGGAGTTTGAAATAATGTATATACAATAGTGGCTTTTGATGAGGGGGATTATGGATTTTTTCAGTCTATAGGGACATTTACCACATCTCTGGGAGGATCAATAAAAGAGAAATGAGGACAGAGTAAAGGGGATGGCTCTGGAGCTACCATTTCTCAGCTCTGTAGCCTTGAGAAAGCTACTAGGTCTCTTAAGACTTCATTTCATCACCTGCAAAATGATTTCACCTGCTCGGTTGGGTGACTATGAAGATTTAATGAGATAATTTGTCTAAAAACTGGGTCTCATTGTAAAAAGTGGTCAATAATGTTACATTTTTTTCCTCAGGTGGACTTCCTAGTACTCTCCCCTATTTCTTGGGAGGCTTGGAAAGCTTGTTTTTGGCTCTCAAATTTCACTGCTCTCCCTGGGACCCCGTCTTCATTTCCAATGCAAGATGTGATCTCCAGCGTGTGCCTCTGAACCTGCATCTTCTTCCCATCTGCAATGTTGATGTGATGGTGGAGGTACAGTAGCCATCTTGCCATTGTGCCAATTAAACTGTAACCTAAGGGTATCAGGGCAAAAAGAGTGAAGGAACCTTAGGTCCTTAATGGTAGTGTTGGACAGTACTAGGGTCGGACTACTCACTGAACCTCACCTTTGAAGAACATACATTCTAGATTTTAAAACTCCAAGTATCTCTAAAATAAGAAAGAAAATGGATTTTGTACTTAAGAAAGTATTGCAGAACACTGATAAATGATGATTTAAAGACTGTATATATGGGTTTACTCTATTTTTCTACTTCTGGGTGTGTGTGTGTGTCCACACACGCATGTCTGTGTGTTTGTGCACACACATGTGCACATGTCTATGTAAATTTTTATAATTGGGGTGCCTCAGTGGCTCAGTTGATTAAGCAAGTGTCTGATTTGGTTCAGGTGGTAATCTCCAGGTCCTAAGATCAAGCCCTGCTTCAGGCTCTCTGCTCAGCAGGGAGTCTCCTTGTCCCTCTCTTTCTCTGTCCCACCCCCTGCTTGTGTTCTAGCACACACACTCTCTCTCTCAAATAAATAAAAGCTTAAAATTTTTTTTTTTTCATAATAAAAAGTTAAAAGTTTTTCAGACTTCAAAATATTTCCCATCTTGAGTATCATATGATGCACCAGCTCATAATCAACCTCTTCCAAGAGCAGAACACATTGGTTTCCTGTTGGTAGAGTTTCACGGGCCTCTCCATATACCCAGGGCCTGCCTCCATGTTCCTGCCAAGCTGCTGCCCCCCGCTGGCACCTGCCATGTTGTCCTTCCAATCATGTCAGAGAGTCCTGGTTGTAAGCTCTCTCTACTGAAGGTGTTCAGGGAGAGAGCGGTCTCTTGATTTTAGGTGATATTTAATAAGTGAATATCTCTTCTATTTCAAAATTCTTAATGTCTGCTTTTTATAAAGTACCATGGCCCCTCAAAAATGGCCCGTGTGGAAATATAAGAGACATTAAGCCCTGTTCATGTTGTGAGGATGAAGATTCAGAAAGTTCTCCCTGGAGCTGATGCCTTCCTTTTTATTCTTATTCCTTTGATTTCTTCAGTTCTCTACTTGAGGACGTGTTCTGGGATAGGTTTCTGAAAACCCATCTTTCCTGTTTTTATTTGATCTTAGATTTTATGGGTGTGATGCTTGTGAAATATTTGAGATGGACCAGGAAAAAAGAAGGGACTGCGTGTGCAGCTCTCTTCACCAAAGAGGTTATGGAGTCACTTCTCTGACCCCAGATCTAAATAGAAATCTTATCACTACGCTTACTGGCAAGAGACCAAAGAACTTGCAATATCTTTTCAAGCTCAGAAAAAATGAACAGTCACATCCTCCTTTCTTAATATTATTAATAAAATATCTTTTAAGAATGAAATTGTTGTATATAGTTCTTCAAATTCCTTGTGGTTTCTGGGCAACTAAAGATAAGTCTTTGGAAACAGATTGTATCTCCCATGTCCAGTCATCAGGAGAAGATAAAATTGGTTTATTATTGTCGGTGGATGGACAAGAAGGAAGCTGTCTCATTCCTATTTACTCATGGAAGAGGGGTGTATATTAAAGACAGAGGGGGAACCTCTAGAGATTATCTAATTCATTCTAATTTTATAGACATGGGAACAGAGGGCCATGTGAGATGGGGTGATTTACCAGATGTCCCACTGCTAGGTCAGTGGTAGGCAGGTGCTGGAGCTTACATATATTTTTAAGTGCACTTGGACTATTTGCCAGGATAGGTCATATCTGGGGTTATAAAAGAAACCTTAAGATATTAAACAGAATTGAAACCATATAAGTATGTTTTATAATTATTATAGAGTTAAACTACAATCCATCAAGAAAAAAGATAATAGGAAAACTACCAAACACTTGAAAAATCAAACAACACATGTCTAAATATCCATGCACCAAAGAATAAGTCTCAAAAAAGTATAAATATTGTGAATTAAATTTAAATGCAAATATAATATGTTAAGATTTTAGAATGCCACTAAAGCAGTAGTTAGAGGGAAATTTGTAGCATTAAATACTTGTTTCAAATTAATAATCCCAACTTCCACTTTAAGGAACCAAAAAAGAAAAAGAAAATAAATCCAAAGCAAGCATAAAGAAGGAAATAAAGATAAAAGGAGAAATTCATGGAATTGAAAACAGGAAAAATGTAATAGAGAAAAATCACTAAAACAAAAAGCTGATTCTTGGAAAAGACCAATAATATCAATACACTTCTAGAAGGACTGCTAAAGAGGGGAAAGGAAGTAAGAGTAACCACCTCATCCTGATTTGCCTGAGATGTTCCAGTTTTAGCACTTTAAGTATCGCATCCTAGGAAATGCCCTGGTCCTGAGCTATCTGGGATGGCTGGTCACCCTACAACAAATTAACCAGGTATGAAAAAGGAAATTTCACTATAGACAAAGGATAAGAAGGAAATACTAAAAACAATATTACATATATAAACTCAACTAAAGCAGATGAAATGAACTAGTTCCTTGAAAGCCTTAAGTTACCAAAACTCACCCAATGTGAAACTCACCCATATAAAACAAACAACCTGAATAGCCTTATAAGTACTAAAGAAATTTAACTCATAGTTAACAACCTTCTGTGACAGAAATTTCCAGTCCTAGATGACATCACTAATAAATTCTACCAATCATTTAAGGAAGAAATAGCACCAACCCTATGCAATCTCTTCCAGCAAATCAAATAGGAAGGAACACTTCCCAACTCAGATGATTACTTAATTACTCTGATAGCAAAACCAGGAAAGAGATTACAAGGAAAGAAAGCCACAGACCAATATCCCTCATGAACAAAGGCACCAAAATTCCCAAAGATACATTAGCAAGTTAAATCCAGTACATCCTGTCCGTCCATCCATCCATCCATCTACCTACCTACCTACCTACATACCTATATATCTATCTCACCATGACCAAGTGGGTTTTATCCTGGGAATGCAAGAGACTGGATCAATTTTTAAACAACAACAAATGTTATATCATATTAACAATCTAAAGAAGAAAAACCATTTACTCATACTAATTGGTAAAGAAAAAAAAAACCTTTTGGCAAAATACAGCATTCAATCATGATAAAAACTTTTGGTGGACTAGAAGTAGATGGTAACAGTCTCAACCTGATAAAAAGCATTTATAAAAAAAATCTACATCTAACATCATACCTAATGGTGCAATGTTTTTCTTCTAAGGTCAGAAGTAAGATTGGGATGTCCACTTTCTTTGCTCCTCTTCAACACAGTACTGAGTCCCAGCTAGTGAAATAGGGCAGGGGGGGGAAGTATAAATATTGGAAAGGAAGAAATGAAACTGTCTCTATTCATAGATTAAATGATTAAGAAAATCCCAAGAAATCTACAAAAAGCAAAGACAAGACCCCTCCTAGAACTAAGTGAGCTCAGTGACAGGTCCTAGGTCAATTCCCAAATCAGTTTTATTTTTATATAAAAATACAAAAGTCACCCCCCTCCCCAACAGAAAAGAAGAAAAAAAGAAAAAAAACACTGAGGTCTAAATCCGACCAAACATGCATAGGTTCTGTAAGCTGAAAACTACAAAGTCATGAAAGAAGCTAGAGACATCTCCAACAAAAAAATGCAGATATACATCTTGTTCATGAGTTGGAAGTCTCAACATAGTAAAAATGTCAGTTCTTCCTAAACCTATCTACACATTTAACAGAATTCTAATACAAATTCCAGAAGAACTTTTTGCCGATGTGGATAAGTTTACTTTAAAACTTATTTGGAATGGCAAAGGAACCAGAATAACCAAAACAACTTTGCAAAAAAATTAAAAAAAAGTTTAAGGAATCTCACTATACAATTTTAAGACTTCCTATAAAAAGCTACAGAAATCAAGACAGCGTGGTATTGGTGATGGGACAAACAATAGAAAAATGAGCAGAATAGAGACACCAGAAATTGACCTACACAAATATGGCCAATTGATTTTTGACAGCGGTTCAAAGGCAGCTCAGTGAAAAAAGGGTTATCTTTTCAACAAACACTGTTGGAACAAGTAGACATTCATATGTTAAAAAAAAAAAGAAATCCTAGGCTTCACAGTGATACAAAAATGAACATAAACAGATCATAGATATAGACGTAAGACACAGAACTATAAAACTTTTACAGGAAAATGGAGGAGAAAATCTTCATGATCAGGATTAGGCAAAGAATTCTTAAACAGGAAACCAAAAGCATGACCCACAATAGAAAATATTGCTAAATTAGATTCCAACAAAATAAAAAAAAACTTTTGCTCTGATAAAAATATTGTTAAAAGAATAAAAATACATATGGCATACCAGGGGGAAATGTTTATAAATCACACAAAGTTCTTGCATGCGGAGTATATAAAAAGCTTAGCTCTCAAAATGTAACAGGAAGAGCAGGATTGATCACCCATCCCAGTCCTCTCAATTTACCCTAGGAAAATGAAAACTGGTCCATGCAGCTCTATCAAAAATCTACCCAAACCTGAAACAACCTTAATGTCCATCAAAAGGGAATGAATAGGGGCACCCGGGTGCCTCAGTTATTTAGGTGCTTGAGTCTTGATTTCAGCTCAGCTCATGATCTCAGGTCATGAGATGGAGCCCCACGTTCAGCTCTGCACCAGGAGTGGAGCCTGCTTAAGCTTCTCTCTCTACTTCTCTCTCTGCCCCTCCCCCTCCCTAATAAATAAATAAATAAAAATAAAATATTTAAAAAGGGAATAAGTAACAAACTTGGTACATGTATACAATGAAATTGTATACAGTAATTGTATACTGTATGCAGCAGTAAGAAAGACTGAACCACTCATGCACGCAACAGTCTGAATATTCTTCAAAGCATTATGCTAAAGCGTGATACACGGTATTATTCCACTTATATGACATTCTTGAAAAGACTGATGTATAATAAAAGACAAGAGATTGGGGCAGTGTGAAAGTGAGATTTCCCTGGGACACCCTTTTGGATGATGGAACTGTACTGTTTCCTGACTGTGGTGGTAGTTACAGAAATCAATACATGTGTCAAAAGTCACAGAACTTTACATTATATGTTAACTTAAAAAATAACATTTGAGTTTTAATAATAACAGACATTTCGTTTTCTGAAATAAGTTCTGCAAACCTCTAAGAATCAGGAGTTCAACTAAATGGCCCATCAAGATTCTTCTAGCTCTGATTTTTATGGAGCAGTTCTTTTGGAAAAGACCAGGGAGAGATTCAACTATATTTAATTTAATTGCTTCCAATACCATAGTTCTGGGTCAAAACTCAATTTTGAATACTAAAGATTAAATACTCAATCTTTAATTACAGAATAATAGAGACTTTTAAAAGTAGGTATTTTATTTATCACAGAAATAGTCATTTTTGTTAATGTGTGAAGCAAGAAGATAGGTGGGAATAGAGGAAGAATCATTCTAACCTAATTAGAACACATTTGTGTTTCAGTCAGGAACTGGTTTGAGCCATCGTCCTGGCTCAGGCAGGGGCAAGTTCACCCCTCACCCCTGTTTTCTTCTCTTCCGGCCCTCAGTTGACTTGATCATGTCCACCTGCTTGAGTGAAGACTCTCCTTTGCCCAGCCTACCAATTCAAACGCTAATTGGTTCCAGAACCCCCCTCAGAGACCCACACAGAAAGGTTTTTCCAGCTCTCTGGGCATCTCTGAGCCGGTCAAGTTGACATATACAATTGGCCATCACGACCTTCGTTTATTCGGTATCTGAGCACAGCCACGGAAGACACTGAGAAGCCACAGAGCTCTGAGTGAATTTAGGGAGCTCTAAGTGGTCAAATGTGGTGGCAATGACAATGACAATAAGGAAACATACAGACTTCCAGCACTCTCTAAAGGTAACCCCCTAGACCCTGGGGCAGACATTGCCAATTTCTGGCCCCGGTGCCCCCTCCACCCACCAGGTTTCTCATTGGTCGCACTGCAGTTCTCTGCCTGAGGATCTTCTCTTTCTACTGGAGCCCGCTTTGCTGCTTACATAGCAGGCCAGAATACAGGGGAGTAAATGCTCCCCAGAAGCAGCCCTCAACCAACAGCTTATGTAAATTGGTGTGTAAATGCTCTCTCGTATGGGCTAACTCAGAAGCACACACTTCGTGTGATCTGCCGGAGTCCTCCCAGCGAGGATAAGCAACAAGTGTCCACGTGCCCGTTACCTCAATAACATACCTCTAAGCCCCCCGGGTGTTGCCTTCACTTCTCCCAGAAATGGCTTGCCCTAGAGACCTTGCCTTAGGGTCTCCTTCTGAGGGAACCCAAACTAAGGTCCCCGCGAGAGTACTGTGACAAATAGCACATAGAAGCAGACAAAAGAGACGTCACTAATTTTGTGCATTTTTCTTTTTTGAGGGACCCCCGCTGAGTCTCACACTAATAACTTAGCTATCATTACTGCATATCAATTCTAGAATCTTAGATATCTCTTTCTAAACTCAGAACAGATTAGAAGTAAAAAACAATAACAACAACAATTAGAAGGGAGGAGTTTTATGCTCCAGAAGGCATAGAAAGAACCAAAAGATGAATACAAGGGAAGGGCAAAAATGTGATTGAAAATGAGCAGTCATGGGGCACCTGGGTGGCTCAGTGGGTTAAAGCCTCTACCTTCAGCTCGGGTCATGGTTTCAGGGTCCTGGGATCGAGCCCCACATCAGGCTCTCCGCTCAGTGGGGAGCCTGCTTCCCCCTCTCTCTCTGCCTACATGTGATCTCTGTCAAATAAATAAATAAAATCTTTAAGAAAATGAGCAGTCATGATTATTGGTAGTCACAGCACTTGGTGGCCACCCATTTAGTTCAGGACAAGCAGCTCTACACAGTTCAGGTGCAGCCCTGATAGGTCAGTGTTCACAGAATTACAGATAAAATGGTTTTAACTTCTAACTCCTTGCTCTTCACCTGTAATAGTAATCCACTGCCCACTGCTGTTGCCCAGGTGCCCAGAAACTTATTTCTTGCTTGGACTATTGTAACAGCCACTTAGCTGCTCTCTCTGGCTCAGCCTCACCGCTCCTTAACTCATCCCCAATGGTGTTGCCAGAAAAATCATTTAAAAATGCAAACTAGCGGCGCCTGGGTAGCTCAGCCGGTAAGCCTATGCTTTCAGCTCAGGTCATGATCCCAGGGTCCTGGGACCCAGCCCCGCATTGGGCTCTCTGCTCGGCTGGAAGCCTGCTTCTCCCTCTCCCACTCCCCCTGCTTGTGTTCCCTCACTCACTGTGTCTCTCTCTGTCAAATAAATTAAGTCTTAAAAGTGCCAACTAAGTTATGCTTCAAACCCTTCAGGAGTTCTCAGCCAGGGAATGTCTCAGATGTCCTAAGGGGTTTATGCCTCTAAAAAAATTTTTTTTTTTAATTTCCTGCTTCAGTTTCTAGTTTTCTGAATATGAAATACAAATTTTAGAATGACATAATTATTCCCACCTATTAAAGCTGAAGCATTTGGTCCCTTCAGTGTGGGTGTGCACGGTGGTTAGAAGCTGGGAAGAAAGGAAGCTCTCTCGAAACAATTACTCAGCTGGGGTATCCAGTGACCACTGGGGTGCATGGTGGGGCTCTAAGCTATTATTCTAAGTTATTTGTATTTTAGGTCCTACATTTTAAAAGGTATGCCCATAATGGATTAAAGGCGAAAAATGGGATACATGTGGGTACTTCTGTGAAATGCAATAAACGAAGAGAAAACATGAGAAAGAAATGTTCTAAGTCTTTTCAAGATGATTTCACCAGATCTAGAGGTTGCAGTTATATAATAAAACGTCTTATATAGTGTATCAAGATATTACTCATCCTCATGACTCTTATATACACAGTTGAGTGTCCAGTAGCCAATACCTGTCAAGTGTCCCTTGCTAGGAAGGGTGGACAAGAGCGGCCTGAAGGCCTTTTCTAATTCCATCATTCAGAAACAAACATGAATGTTTCAAAAATAAACCCACTGGTATTTTTTTTTTCCTACCAAAGGCAAGCATTCCAACATTAGGTCATGAAAGGAGTTTTTGTCTATTTTTGATACTGGAAAATGTCCTCAAAATCATTCTATATTAGGTGTGTTCAATCTCAAAACACACAAGGCAAGATGTTCATATTAAACGTATTCATCAAGAGACCATGCCTTCCATGCATAATTAATAAGGTAAATAAAGGAGCATGTGTTGCTTATTAATGGAACAAGAAGTATCTCTTTTTAAAAAAATGTTACAAAGATTTATTAAAAAGTGAAACTTGTAGGGGCACCTGGGTGGCTTAGTCATTAGGCGTCTGCCTTCGGCTCAGGTCATGAACCCGGGGTTCTGGGAATGAGCCCCCATCGGGCTCCCTGCTCGGTGGAAAGCCTGCTTCTCCCTCTCCCACTCCCCCTGCTTGTGTTCCCTCACCCGCTGTTTCTCTCTCGGTCAAATAAATAAAATCTTTAAAAAAAGTGGACCTTCTAATCTGTAATATGCTAATCTGAAAACGTTTTTAACTCAAAAATATTTCTTTAGCATATACAACATATCAATGACCTTAGATTTTAAAAACCCTCCAACAATGTCACAAGCCTGGGGCACCTGGGTGGTTCAGTGGTGTTAAAGCCTCTGCCTTCTGCTCAGGTCATGATCCTGGGGTTCTGGGTTTGAGCCCCACACCGGGCTCTCTGCTCAGCAGGGAGTCTGCTTCCCTTCCTCTCTCTCTGCCTGCCTCTCTGCCTACTTGTGATCTCTGTCAAATAAATAAATACAATCTTAAAAAAAAAAAAAAAAAGAATGTCACAAGCCTAGCAGAACTCGGTAAAGGGCATTCCAGAGTCCTGTTTTGATCCTTCACTGTTAAACACTGGCCTCTCTGAGGCTTGGTCCACATTCCTGCCCTTCGGCAATGCACACTGCCTTCCCAAACTAAGAGAAGTTTCCCTAGACATGTCCTCAGACTCTGGGTTTTTGCACGTGCTTCTTTTTGCCTGGAATGTTGTTCTATCATTTGTGACCATTTGGGAACGGAAGCATTCTTTACTTAATCTTTGACATCAATTTCTCTCTAAACAGTTCCCTTTCTAACAGTCAGGGAGAGTTAGATGTTAAGTTCTGTGTTCTCAAACCACCCTTCTCACAATCTGTTTAATTATCAGGAAGTTTTGTAAGGAGTTGATTAGTCCTCTGTCTCTCCCATGAGGCTGTGGAGTCTTTGCTGTGGGGCTTGTGTCTTATTTATGTTTGTATCCTTTTGGCATAGCGCCTAGAACAGAAATTGGCTCCCAATAAAAGTTTTAAATGATGGCACCATAACGTGACCCCATCAAGAAAAGGCTTAATTATATTCTACATATTCTGCTTCAAAAGCCAGAAACTATAAAATGTATTTTGGAGAAGACTGCTGTTGCAAATGACTAAAACAGAAACAAAGATGTTGACACTTAAAAGGGTGCCCTCTCGGATTTGGATGCTCATGGAAATGAGTTTCCTTTTTTTTTTTTTTTTTTAAAGATTTTATTTATTTATTTGACAGAGAGAGAGAGAGAAATCAAAAGGAGGAGGAGAGGAAGAGGGGGAAGCAGGCTCCCTGCTGAGCGGAGAGCCCGATGCAGGGCTCCATCCCAGGACCCTGAGACCATGACCTGAGCCAAAGGCAGAGGCTTAACCCACTGAGCCACCCAGGTGGCCCAAGCAATGGGCCTCCTGCAGAGCCCATTTTTTAAGGGATCCTGGATAGGCGGACTGTGATGGTCTCAGAGCTGCCCATTTGCTTCCCGACCTCTGGTTATCCTTGCAGAGGGTCCTGTTGCTGGAGTTAATGGGTTAAAGTCAGAAAAGGACAAAGGAACCAGTCCTTCATTGCCATAAGACATTATTTTAGTGCCTCGAGGGGGAAGAGCCCCTTGGAGAGAGGAATCCATGTACACAGGCTTGTGACGTACATTCAACTTCACTTCAGAGAAATCCTAAGAAAAGCTGAAGGAAGGCAATGATTCCTGTTCTCTTTCTGGCACAGGAATCAAAAGAAGTGGACGTGAAAGGCCTCCTTGTTTCTAATAAATCAGGGCTGGGTGGGGCGTCTGGGCAGCCTCTTTTTTATGTCTGATGAATGTCAGAACATCTCTAATTAAATATTCTGAAGAGTGCTCTAAACTTTTTGGAATTTTGTTTGAGCAAAACTCCAGGGATGGGGAAATAAAAAGTTGGATCTTAAAAGTCTGCTTCTCTTTTCTGCCTGAAAGGGCACCAGTGTATTCTAGCAACTTTACCCGCACTTGCTATAAAGAAGAGCATGTAGGTTAAGTGGGTCACCCTTAATCCTTTCCGAGAGAGTTTAATTATTTAACTCAGCTCCAGGTGATTTAGCTGAAAGCAGTTTAAGCAAAGCAATTTGGTCAAACATAAGCTGGCTGATACGATAATTTTGGTTAAAATGAATTCTTCTCAGTCATTGATTTTTTATGTATTAGTCATTCTGGCAGATTGTGAAGAAGGTTTTGAAACTCATAATAAATTTTTTAAGCATTTGGGGGGTCTCTCCACCCCTTCCTTTTTTTTTTTTTTTAAGATTTTATTTATTTACCTGAGAGAGAGAGAGCGTAAAAGAGAGCATGACAGGGCAGAAGGTCATTAGGAGAAGCAGAGTCCCCATGGAGCTGGGAGCCTGATTCGAGACCCGATCTCAGGACTCCGGGATCATGACCTGAGCAGAAGGCAGCCGCCCAACCAACCGAACCACCCAGGTGCCCTTCCCCTTCCTTTTCAAATATAGGGAGATCCCCCCTTATTCTTTGGATATTTAAAATTTGGAATTAATTTTTAAACAGTTATTCCAGCTTTCCACTGTGTATGATATTAAAAAGCTGAAAACCTCCTAAATGTGCAGCAAAAGAATTTTAGTTGAAATAACCTCCCTGTCCAACAACAGGTGGACTGCTCAAATAAATTGTGTTGTATTTCAAAGAAATACGAAAATCCTCAGCTATTCCTCCCAATTAGCTATTGATTAAGATTTAGTCTTGATACCCTATTTACCAAGATCTATAGACGTGTAACCTATTTTTTTTTTCTTTTTAATAAACACTCATTGTGGGGCACCTGGGTGGCTCAGTGGGTTGAGCCTCTGTCTTCGGCTCAGGTCATGATCTCAGGGTCCTGGGATCGAGCCCCGCATTGGGCTCTCTGCTCAGCGGGGAGCCTGCTTTCTCCTCTCTCTCTCTGCTTGCCTCTCTGCCTACTTGTGATCTCTGTCTGTCAAATACATAAATAAAATCTTTAAAAATAAATAAATAAAAAAAAACACTGATTACTTTTTTTTTTAAATTAATTTTTTATTTTTTATAAACATATATTTTTATCCCCAGGGGTACAGGTCTGTGAATCACCAGGTTTACACACTTCACAGCACTTACCAAAGCACATACCCTCCCCAATGTCCATAATCCCACCCCCTTCTCCCAAACCCCCTCCCCCCAGCAACCCTCAGTTTGTTTTGTGCAATTAAGAGTCACTTATGGTTTGTCTCCCTCCCAATCCCATCTTGTTTCATTTATTCTTCTCCTACCCACTTAAGCCCCCATGTTGCATCACCACTTCCTCATATCAGGGAGATCATATGATAGTTGTCTTTCTCTGCTTGACTTATTTCGCTAAGCATGATATGCTCTAGTTCCATCCATGTTGTCGCAAATGGCAAGATTTCATTTCTTTTGATGGCTGCATAGTATTCCATTGTGTATATATACCACATCTTCTTGATCCATTCATCTGTTGATGGACATCTAGGTTCTTTCCATAGTTTGGCTATTGTGGACATTGCTGCTATAAACATTCGGGTGCATGTGCCCCTTTGGATCACTACGTTTGTATCCTTAGGGTAAATACCCAATAGTGCAATTGCTGGGTCATAGGGCAGTTCTATTTTCAACATTTTGAGGAACCTCCATGCTGTTTTCCAGAGTGGCTGCACCAGCTTGCATTCCCACCAACAGTGTAGGAGGGTTCCCCTTTCTCCACATCCTCGCCAGCATCTGTCATTTCCTGACTTGTTGATTTCAGCCATTCTGACTGGTGTGAGGTGATATCTCATTGTGGTTTTGATTTGTATTTCCCTGATGCCGAGTGATATGGAGCACTTTTTCATGTGTCTGTTGGCCATCTGGATGTCTTGAGAAGTGTTTTTTGAAGAAAAAGTATTTATTTGTTTATTTATTTGGGCGGATGGGGCAAAGGGAGAGAGAGTCTTTCAAACAAGATTCCACGCTGATGCAGAGCCCAATGTGGGACTTGATACCATGACCTTAGATCATGACTTGAGCTGAAACTAAGAGTCAGATGCTTACCTGACTGAGCCACCCACATGCCCCAAGAATGTTCTTAATAAAATAAACTATGAAAGAGAATGATCTGTAATTTTCTTGCTTTGAGGATGTGGTAGAGACCACTGCCTTATGTCACCATTGTGGCATCGGAGGCAGTAAGGGACTTGGCCAGAAGGCTGCCTTTCTTCTGTGACTGTATAGATCACGGGACTGAGTTCTGAACTTAGCCAAAGGACTATTTTATCCTTCCAGAATGTCTTCTGGAACGGGGTGGACAGGACCTTGGCCTTCCCTTCTTCTGTCCTGCTGCCAAAGCTGGGATGTGATGGCTGATATTCCAAAAGTTAAGACCAGAAATAATTGACTGAAAATGAACTAAATAATAGAGGAAAAAGCAGCAAACCTCCCTGGCCAGAGCATGGAGATATTTAGAAAAACAGACATGAATTTATAGAGGTTGTAACATCACCCCAAAAGGCACTAGAATTGCTATTATTAAAAAAATTTAGCTACTGGGGATATTTATGTAACAAGATGAAGATAGGTAACAAGTGGGAGTTTTTTCTCATATTGGCTGGAACTGATAAGTAACTTTACTGCTGGAAACAAAAATCTCAAGTTTCCCCACATTGTAAGTGCAGAGAATGGCCAGCTGTTGGGGATGGCAGTGTTCCAAAATGATTTGCTGAGAGGCAATGCTTACAGCAGATCCCATACCACCACAAACTCCAACCTCCCACGGTCCCTCCAACCCCATCCTAAACTTCCCTACCATCTCCTAATAGAGGACTTTAAAGGAGAGAAATGATCTTCTTAGTAGGACATGATGAAGAGCAGCCATGTGTCACCTTTCTTTCACCCCTCATGGGGATGGGAAGTAAGTTCCAAGACAAGGAGAAGAACCCAGACCTGAAGCTCATTTGAACAATTTGTGAGTGTCTTCAAGGAGGGTGGGCCAACATCTCATCTTCTGGCTGGGACCAGAGAAAGCACCATGGATGAGATGAGGAAGACAGAAGACTAAGCAAGGCAGGAACAAGGACTGTCTTTTAAATTTTCCATTCCTGGAGGTACAGGAAATAGGTTCCACTTATGGTGGCAGATTCCAGGAGTATGGGCCTTCTCAAATTGATGAAGTGGGCAAAGGGCTCACTGGGGTCCATCATAGCAAGAAGCAAAGAGCCCAGGCCTCCCAGAAGTATAGCTTGGACTGCTCCTGGGAGGTCATCCTGAAGATGGGATCACTCCTCTTAAGGGACCCCCCACACCTTGGGAAACTGTGTCTCACATCAATGAAGCCTGTTGAGATCATCAACCATCCCCATTCAGAACACAGAAAACAACAGCTAGAACACTAATTGTAACAAATCATGGGAAGGGCCATATGTCTCCTAGGCCTTCATGGAGACAATGCCATTTCCCTGCTCTTTTCTCCTCCCGCCCTGACACTGGAGGGGTTGGGGAGGAGCACAGGAAAGGAGCAGAGGTGTCCAGGAGAGTCTACAATGACCCCATCACACTCTTATCCAACCTGGGTTTGGTGGAGGTGGGGTGCATGGATGGAGGGCTTTGAACTGAATTTGAAATGGAAAGACTCAAATACACAGGACTGAACTAAAGGACTAGAATAAGATGACTTTGATAACTGGAAAATATTGAAGAGGTATGGGCTAAGTTGAAATAACATGAAAGCAGCTCACTCTTCCATGGGAAGGGGTATTCCCTAGAGCCTCGTAGGAGCGGGTAGGGAAAGCAGGTTCATTTTGTGTTTACACTCCAATGTGGGATTCCCCCTTATTAAACCAGTTGTAATCCTTTTCAGAAAAATTATGCAGCTGACTGTACTGTTATAAACCAGATGGAATGCCATCCCGAAATCTCGACCTTGTAAAGAAGTGATCACACAATGCAGGTATGGAAGAATGTTCTAGAAAGGCACCTTGTGGTATGTTATGTTAGATACATTTCATGAATCATTTCTGGTCCTCTTGATCTCTCCTGTCTGCGAGACCTTTGACGGCCCGACAGCTCCAGCAAACATCTCAAGGACACCAGTTACTTTCAGGAGGGCATAATTCCACAGTCCCTTAGCCTTCTGCTCTACTGTGCTCCTTCTAACTCCTGCCCTGCAGCATCCTGGTTAGTGGGAGCAGGAGCTCTGCTGTAAGATCTCCTGGGGTGCCAAGACCAAAAAACCATGGGGATTCATGTCCGTGGGACAGCCCTCCGACCCACAGGAGATGGGATCTGTGGATATACCCTCCTTCCCCCCAGGGACAGCCTGCCTTGAGCTGCGGTTTCCGGCACCCTTCAGAAGGCAAGTGTTTGAGACTGAGCAGTCGGTGGTGCCTGACTCCAGCACTTCCTCCTTTCCTGCTCGCCCTTATCTTCCTCACTCTGACTTCCCTGGGATTGTAGTCTTTAATAAGGAGCAGCACAGAAGCTTTTTGCCTCGGGCTGCGCTTCTAGGGAACTCAGGCTGGGACAGGTGTGCAAACCTGCCTTGATTTTCGAAGTATTGCTTCCTGGGCTCCTGTGCCAGATCGGCCTTGAAAATCAGCTTGGTGTTGTGAGAAGTAGCGCAGAGGGATGCCTTTGACATTGTTGCTAGAGTCACTGCTGAGACCAAAACCCAACCTGACCAGCTTTCCCAACAAAGGAAAATGACACAATGTACTAAGTTAAAAGTAAAATATCCATTTTGAAAGAGAGTTATAGAATGCCTGCTAATAAACTGAGGCAAAACCTTTAGATAAAGCCCCTCAAACCATTTTAGCATATCAAAACTTAATGCAGTACAGTTTACCAAAGAATAAAGTCCACACCCATGTCTTTGAGCCCATACAGTTGATTTCTTTTGCAAGGACACAGTGCCCGATCCCATACAACAGAAGGCAAAACCATCTCTCATCTTTAGCTTTTTCCCTTCTTCTTCTTCCCATTCAATTCTTAGTCCCTTTGCAAGAAGGCTGAAGAAAGCTGAGTAGAGTCAGGATAATCATGACATGTGTCTCATTCACCTCCAGTGTGGGAGAAAAACCAAATGGAAGAGTCTTCAGTGTTAATAAAGCGAACTGACGTTGTCACCTCCCTGGGAGGTACCCTAGGCTCTTCAGAGGCAAGGGCAGGGGGTGATGTTTGCAGATGGCCCCTGAGCACTACCGGGGTAACCAACGCAAGAGCTTAAGGAGTTGTTGCTAATAAGTCTGGAGGGTCTGAGATTCACCAGAGCCAGCATGCTGGGTTTGCGCCTTCACACGTGATACCCGCTCGGGATCCAGGAAGCACATCAAAAGTGCCAAGAGTCCCCAGAGGAAAGGATTCGGAGGCTGCAGGTCTTGGCTGCTGTCACTGTCCAGGGCCTGCAGGCCCCCTGGAGCCCTGGCATAAAAAATCTGGAGGGAGAGACCTTACAAGCAGCGATTCGAGGAGCAGCTGCCGGGGTCCAGCCCACTGCCGGGTGTGCTCAGGAAGCCAGGAATGTCCACTGAGAGAGCCCAGCTAAGGGCTGCACTGCCTCCTGGAAGGAGTCCCCCTGGGAGGAGGCAGGAGTGCAGGAGAAGACGATTTAGGGGCTTCCCAGCTCTGCTGAGGCTTTCCCCACCCAGGGCTTCCTGCTGGTCCCATCAGGGCAGAACAGCCTAGGTATAAATCTTTCTCCACCAAGACACTGTTCTCGGTGTCTGTGCTTTTTAGGGGTGAGGAGCTATTTGGTGAGTTCAGGGTAGTAAGAATGGTTGAACCAGACCCACAGTCTCAAACCAGTGACTGGAAGGGAAAAATCCCAAAGCAGAACATTTCCCCCAGAATCTTCCACTCACGAAAATGGAGGCCAACAGAGACCATAGATGTATAGTTGATCGAAGCCAAACTGCCTCCCAAAGACCTTCAAATCCCTTTCTTGTTGGTCCCTGAACAGCTTTTGCGTTCCTTCATTTGTCCCTGTGTTTGGTGTGTTTGGGGACTCTTCTCCATTCCGACCATGCCCTGGGGATCCCAAGGTTTGGTCTTTATAGCTCTTCATTTTGAATTGTTTTCTCTCCTGAGAGCTAATTCTCAAGAAGCCCACTCCCCAAATATCACCCCTTTGGACACCTTTCAAAATCCATTTTTACTCTTGCCTCCCTGTGAACCTGTACATGTGAACGCTCCTGTGACCCAGGTGTCCACCCACAAACTCCAAACCGGGGTATGTCCTCCCACGCATTCAGGGGCCATCAGGTTGGGTGATCGCCTTCGTCCCTTCCCTTTTTTGCTGTTCCCTTGCCTGTCCTCCTGACCTGAATTACTGTGCCAGGGGACCTCGCCGGCAGTCTCCGGTCTCCTGCTCACTCTACTTCTCATCCTTGGATGAATCGTCCTCGGGCATCTTTCATCATGTCCTGCCACCCACTTACAGCTGAACCTCAAACAACTCTTTCCGGATGCACCATAGTTGAGCCCGACCTGCGTGGGGACGCAGGGGGTGGCGCAGGAGGGGGGGGGGAGAGCGGAGCGACAGGGCAGGCGTCCCTCCTTGACAGCTGTGCCGGGAGCAGCCGTGGGCAGCCGCCCAGCAGGGCTCTGGCTCTGGTTTACACGGAGGTTTCTTTGGTTCTAATTACAAGTGAACACAATGCCGCCCCCTCTCCTTAGCCACTAGCTCCTGTTACTCTCACTAAGAGGAGCTGAAAAATGAGCAGTTTTCCACACTTCCTCCCACGGGATCGGATAAAAGAAGAATCGATTCGGTGACTCAAGGCTTCCTTCTCCCACGGACAATCCCACCCTCCCGCCTGAGGGGCACCCAGTTTCCCGGGATTGCGCCTGCCTGATCCCGGTGGCAGCCGCTGGGCGTGATTCTCGAATCAGGACGAACTGGGGAGCCATGCCTTTTCCCTCCAGCTCAATCAAATGTTTTATCTCCCCGGAGGTGGGGGCCTCACCTGGTGTGAGGGGTCTCAAACCATTCATTTCCTTTTTCTGAAATCCCCAGGGCATTCTAGATCTTAGAGGGAGTTTTTCAATCAAATAGTACAATTGGGCAGAATCTAGCAAAATTGAACTGGTATTATGCATAAATGGATGAAATCTATTCCAAACCCTTAGAGAAATGAGGTTTTTTTTTCCTTTTCTTTCTTTTTCTTTCTTTCTTTCTTCTTCTTCTTCTTTTTTAAATTCAGCAGTTTTATCCTTGCCATAACTTCCTTTCTTTGGGGCTGTTGACTTAAACTTCTATTTTTTAGAGTCCCACCAAAATTCTGCTTCTGTGTCTGGTGTTCTATCTTTTTACCAGACATACTTGGAATATCGGTTTTTCTGGGTGTCATCCACTTCTTGATTCATTCTCTTTCCCGCCCTCCACACACCCCTTGTCTTGGTTCTCAACTAGGAAGGATGCTGAGCCTGAAGCTTATGAAAAGGGAGAAAAAAAACCAAGACTAGAGCCTCGAGGCTGGAAGACCTCATGGGGGAAAAACTCACTGTGGATTCAGGGGAGAAAGTTATTTTCATTCCCCCTCTCGGAAAGCACAGAATGAAAGAACTCGGAAATACAATAGCTAATTTGGAAATCTGCCTTATTCAGAAGTGAAAGATCTGACTGAAAAGAGGAGCAGGGGGCAGGAAAGCGGACCCGGGAAGAGCAGAGGCTTTGAATGGAGACAAAGCCAGCTCCGCTGTGTGGGGAAAGGGAACGCACTTAACCTCTCTGATCGCTGTGTTCTCATCCAGAAAACAAGCAGAGCAAGTCCTCACAGCGCTGGGAAGGTAAAATGACAGGTGTTTGGCCCACAACCCGGCACACAGTAGCAAACCAAGTAACCATCTCCCGAAACTGAGCGCGAGCCGCGCAGCCGCAGCCGGACAGCAGCTTTTCCTCTCCGTCCGTCCGTCCGTCCGTCCGTCCGTCCTTCCTTTCCTTCCACCTTCTCTCCCTTCCTTCTCGTCACTCGTCCTGCGTTCTTTCACTCCTCCTTCCTTCTTACTATGGTACAACATTCACGACATAAAATTTACAGTTTTAACCATTTTTAAGTGTAGAATTCAGGGGCATTAAATACATTCACGTGGTCGCACAACCATCACTACGGCCCGTCTCCGGAACATTTTCAGCACCTCAAACGCTGTCGCATTAAACATTAATTCCGCATCCCTTCCTCTGCCTAGCATCCGGTAACCATGATCCCACTTTCTGTCTCTATGAACTTGACTATTCTAGGTGCCGCATATAAGGGGGATCGTGCAGTATTTGTCCTTTTGTGTCTGGCTTATTTCACTGAGCATGATGTCCCCAAGGTTCATCCATGCGTAGCCTGTGTCCTTCTTTTTTATAGCTGAATAATGATCCATTGTGTGAATGTATCATATTTACTGATGGGCATTCATTTACTGATAGGCATTGGGTTGTTTCCTCCTTTTGGCCATGATGAATAAGGCTGCTACAAATAGTGGTGTACAAATGTCTATTTGAGTTTCTGCTTTCTGAGCAGCACTTTTAAAAGACATAGTTTGTCATGAAAAATTTTTCCAAATTTGGAAATTGGCAAATGGGATTACTGGATGCACTTTCCATGCTGTGCTGGGTGTGGCTGAACAAGTCTATCCTGTGTCAGGATGATCTGATTTGCTAGGGATGTTTGCCTTTGTTTGATTTTCCTATTTTGATTGATTCCGTGATTTTACAACTCTATTAAGGTAGAGGCTGTGGTGTAGAAAACCAGGAGCATTACAAATGAATCTCACGCTGTTGCAGTGCAAATGCTTTCTGCCCAGAGCAAAAAAAGTTAACCCAAAGGTTATAGTTAATGCCTGGTAGGATCTTTTGGCAGGTTTAATGGAAGCAGTGAAGGAAACAGAAAATCTGTATAATTTGAATAAGGATGTTTTTTGCTCCTTGGTCTCTCTTGTTCTTCTTCCCAAAGAGTCCCCAGCAGTGTTTGGTGGATTTGCTTGTCCCTTCATTCTACCAGACGCTGCCCCTAAATTGTCCTTCTTTAGGCTGGCCTTGGTCTTGGGCAAAACAGTGAAGAAGACCTTGTCTATGTGTAGAAGATACATTCGAAGTTTCTTCCTGGGCAGGCCCTTGTCTGAGCTTTTGCTTTTCTGATGGGCTGAGTTCGACACAGTTTCTTTCTTTCAGGGGCATTTATAATTTAAGCTTCTGAACTGTGTCCTACGTCAGCTCAGACATAGCTCAGAAAAAGGGATTTCAGGCTTTATAAATCAATGCAAGATTTCAGCAGATATTAAAGTAATATTAAGTACCTGTAATATAATTTTTATTTTATTCTGAATGCTGTCTTCAGCTTGTATTGGGGCTCTAGCTAGAGGCTGTCAGTTCCCCCTTCTGAGCAGCTCATTAAATCCACCCTGTCAACCACTTCCCTTAGGGGCTCTCAGACTCCATGGTGCTGGGTATTGGCCTGGTTGCCCTAAGGACAAGTACCAGGCAGCTAAGGACAGCTGCTGTGCCCCAGAGCCCATGAAATTACTCAAGTTGACCAATCCACAGGGAGCCCGAGAAACCTAGCCAAGCCTATCCCACTTATCATATATAAGCTGCCCCTTATAGCTCCAGCTCCATGTTACCCTGTCCCCTGTCCCTGGGTACAAGCCTCTGTACGGCCAGCCTGTAACACAGAGGTCTGCTTTCTCTTGTCCCTAGTGTCACTGTGCTGCGTCCCACCATTGAAAGTAAGTCCCACAGCACACACTGTGTCAGGGTCTCTGCTGTATCTCAAGGGAATGTGGGCGGAGGGGAGATGGTCTCCACCCTGCAGGAGTTTGCAATCCAGCAGGAGAAACCCAAATCCTTACATGAAGAGGTAAAGAAGAAAACGTAGCTTCTTCAAGGTCAAGAGCATGAGGGCGGGGTTCTCAAGAGGGTGTGAGCACTCCACCTGAGGGTGGTTGGTTGGGCATTGGAGGTCTTGATTGGATTCTTCAATCCCCCCCCTTTTTTTGATTATTTGTTTATTTGACAGAGAGAAAGAGAACATGAACAAGCAGGGGGAGAGGCAGCAGGAGAGGGAAAAGCAGACTCCTCACTGAGCAGGGAGCTTGATGCAGGGTTCAATCCCAGGATCCTGGGATCGTGACCTGAGCTGAAGGCAGATGCCCAAGGGCTGAGCCACCTGGGCGCCCGTGGAGTCTTAATCTCTTATGGAGAATTTGCTCCCTCTCTCAACAGCTCAGACATATTTCCTTCCCCCACTTCATTTTATGATTTAAGTTTTCATATGATTTTATTCTGGTGATAGGCGCGGTGTGGAAAAGAGAGAAGACCACGAGTGAGAGGGATGGCGCCAAACTGAAAGGCTGCGTTTTTATAACCAGCCCTCCTCTTCTCTCGGGAAAGTGGGCCTGTCCCTTCGAAGCCAAGACGTACTTTGTTCTTCTCAGCCAGAGAATGAGGTCTATTCTGTTTTCATAGTAAAGCTGTTGAGCAGCTGTTCACCAACCCTGTTTTCCACCTCTTCATACCCATTTGTCAGGACTAAGACAAGCTGTGTCTGGCTCTCCTCACTCTCCTGCAGCCCCGACAGAACTCAATTCCCTGGAGCCAGAACTAGGAGCTAGAGGCAGGGGTGCCTGGACACACCGTGCCAGGGTGTACAAGAGCAGGGCCAGTGCCCAGGAGTGGGATTCCTCCTTCCTCGGCATGTCCTAGCTGCCTCACTTGCCTTACTCTGGTCCTGCTATTTCCATCCTGTGGAAGTGGGCACGTGGCCAATCGCAACTTTCTCTCCAGGGCCATCTCCCTCCCTCTGTATGACCCTCAGCTGAGCTCGGACAGTTTCATCCATTCCCTTAACCCTGGCCATTCTAACTCACCCACGGGAAGAAATGCTACTGACATTGTAAACAAATCATGGTTTCGCCAACACCAAAGAAAACAAATATTTCTACTTCACTAACATGACCAAGTCCATTTTTCTTTCCTTCATAAAGTTGCTGAACTAACTTGCTATAAACTAAAGACACATGACATTGATTTCTAGAAAGCCTGAGCAAGGCCATAGGACAGCCATCTCAGGATGTTAGAAATTAAAAATATTCTTCCCTGCAGTTCTTGCAAGAGCTAGTTCTAAGGGAGGCAGCTTACCGTTTGGGGAGATCAAGTGGTGGAAAGAGAGCAGAGCCCATGGAGAAAATCTTGGTGGTTCTTCTCCTATTTCATTTGAGGGCTCCCCTGGGGGGTCAGCAGGGCTCAGAGCGGATTTGAGGAGGAACGAGGATGGAGGCTTTTGAAAGGTTTGAAAAATAAACAGGGGCTGCAGCATTCATAATGTCGTACCTTCTTTAGAACAGGGGAGAGTCCAAAAGCTGTTCTTGTGGGGTAGTAGCTATTGTTTTCAGTACCAGCTCCTTTCAAAGACCCTCCCCTTTGGCCTTGTTTCCCACCCCTAGAGCATCTCTCTGTGGCTACAGAGAAGGGCTGTGCTTACCAGGAGGACGCAGCTCCTCCTTTCCCTCCCACACTCCTCTCCTTCCTTCCTTCTTCCCTCCTTCTCTCTCCTCTCTTTCTCCTTCTCTGCCTTTTACTTTCTTCAGAAATGCAGATGATCCTAAATTTCAGGAGGGAAACGGACCACTTCATCCCTTAGAAAACAACTCACTCTCAGGACTTGAACTGCTGAGGATGAACTGACCAAGGTATAAGCCATGTGGAGGACCATGAGTTGTGCTGAAATAGGGCCTTTCTGGAATATTCCAGGAAGTAGTAGTATTACTACTGCTACTACTAGCAGTCATTCCACTGCCTACTCTCCTTATCACTCTCTGAAGCTCTTCTTTTTCTGTGTAAGAGTTACTGGTCTGTTCCTGCCACTAGACGTTAAGCTCACTGGGGGCAGTGACTTTGCCCTCAACAGTATGGTGCCTATACCACTGTGCATATCACATCAATTAATGCTGCATAAATGAATGAATGAATAAGTGTACGAATGAGTTGCCTTTCAATAATGAGTAATTTAAGTAAGTCAGTAATAGTGAAAGAAAGTAAATTCTTTCATTCAGTCCTTCATGAATTCCAAATGTGAATTTAATACATTTAGTGTGTTGAAATTCTTTCATTCAGTCCTTCATGAATTCCAAATGTGAATTTAATACATTTAGTGAGTTGAAATTCTTTCATTTAGTCCTTGTTCCATCTAAAATATCATTGGGGGCATATGCCAGGCAGAGTGCTAGGCCCTCCCCCTATATGGGATTTAGAGTCTGGGAGGAAATACAAGCATTAAACAAGTAATTTCAGTATACTGCATTTTTCATAAGGTAGAACTTTGTTTGCCTGTTTTGTTCTGGGGAAAATAATTGCAGTATAAGTTGAAGGCTGCTGGGTACAACTTGACAAATCCTTGAAAGAAACCCAGGGCTTCTGGCAGGCCATTACCCATTAGAGGTTGCTTCTTCTTGCATATAATAGAATCCTGACTCCGGAAGCAGAACGAAGTTGGGATTTACTTTTCCTCATATGGAAACAGGCTGGCCAGACAGTCTAAGTAAGACTGGTGAAGTGGCTTCCTGATGCCATTAGTGTTTCAGGATCTTTCTATCCTCCTGCTCTGCCATCCCAAGCATCAGACTTGATTCCTCCAGCTCAGGCCTCATATCCAGTTTCCATTCCAAGAAGAAAAAGGAAGTGACAAGGTGGAAAGGAGGTGCCTATATTGGGAAATTAAAATCTCCTTGAAGTCTCCAAAGACTTCTTCCAAAACCGTATCAGATGCTCATCCTCAGGTGCAAGGAGCTTCTTTACTTTGGGCAAAATCTGTGTTGGGTTGAGGGAGAATGGCAAATTCCACTCCATTACAAAATGGTTTCTATTTCTAAGGGAAAGGGAGAGAATACATAACGGGTCAACAACTAGCCACCAGCACAGTCTTTCACAGAGGACTCATTTCTTCCCAAGCTTGTTTAAAAGGACTGAGCTGGCCTGACTGTGGTTGTGGGACCAGAAACAAGAACTTAGTGAGTCGCACAGGGGAACGCATCTTCAGGATGCTGGGTTTCAGCAGATGCTGACAACAGACTAAAACACCAGCAACAAGCGCAGGAACATGGCACCAAAATGCACCTCTAAGTTTGGTGATAGCAGCAACCAGGATCTGGTGTGTATTATATTAAACAGGGGATAGGTTAGACTGCTGTCATAAGAGAGACACCAAAATACAGTATCTTGAGCAAGGTGGAAATTTATTTCCCTCATATGTAACATTCCACAGGTAAGCTGTCCAGGGCTATTTGAACAGCTGTCATTCTCAACTTGTGGCTGCCATCTCAGGACAAGAAAGCTACTCCAATTTTCTTTATTTCTTGGCCAGAAGGGAAGAGAAAATGCCGGAGATATATATGCCAATTCTTTTAAAAGCAAGGGCTGGAAATGGCACACACATTACTTCTGCTCATATCCCATTGGCCAGAACAGTTATGTGATTATCCAGAGCCCAGATGCAAGAGATGCTGGGAAATGTAGTCTTTTGGGGGGAAAAAAAGAATTTATTCCTTTATTTGAGAGAGAGAGACAGTAAATGAGCGAGTGAGAGAGCATGAGCAAGGAGAGGAGCAGAGGGAGAAGCAGACTCCCCACTGAGCAGGAAGCCCAATATGGGCTGATCCCGGGATTCTGGGATCATGATTGAGCCAAAGGCAGATGCTTAACCAACTGAGCCACCCGGGTGCTCCTGGGAAAGGCAGTCTTAAGACAGTTATGTACTCCCCTAAAACTACATAACTAAGTAAGAAGAGGAGAATGGGTCTTAGCAGACAACAACCTCTCACACTTATGAGGTCTCCTAGCTTCAAGGGATTATCCTGATTCTATTAGTGATTCAGGAATGTCCAGGTCTGGCTCTCTGTGCACTAGCAAGATCTGGAGTCCATAAGAGAATGAAGAGTCCAGAAAAAAAGGCAGACTTTTAATTAAATGGGCAGATGGGAGCTCAAGTATTGAACTAGTGGATAAATAATAAACTGCTGGATAAATATTTAACTACTGGATAGTATAGGAAGGCTTTTATTTTTACCCCATTCTGTGAAGTGAAACTCCAAGTCTCGATAGTAAAAAGTGATGATTAATAAAAGGAACTATCTTAGCCTGGGTGCTCCAGAAAACAGAGCCTGAGACAAGGATTAAAATGCTAACCCTTTTTTAAGGGAGATGCAAACCCAAAGCAGGAAGAGTAAAGTAAAAAGAAATAAGCAAGGATGATGGGAAGTGATACAATGTATCACCACACCAGTCACCACTTTACCGAAAGACAAAGAGACAAGGGACAAAGCTGGCTGTTCAGCAGGTGTGCCCATTCAGCATCCAGGACTTCTCCTGGGAGAGTTATAAAGAGAAATCACACCTTGGAGTAGCTAAGAGGCAAAAAAGAGGAGGGAGAATTTATCTGTCTTCATCCCATTCAGATCTATTTCTCATTGATCAAGGTTCACTCTACAGGAAGCATCTGCTCCCCGCCCCCCAACAGCCACTCAGATTAGCCAGATTTCATACTCTGCACTACAATGTTCTTAAGTCCATAAGTGGAAGGGTGACCTGATATAGGTAGGATGCCAATCAAATGAGAAAAAGGAGGAGGTGTCAAGGGGATTTGCAAAAATGCACAGGTTTCTGTCCTAATCATGAGAAGAAGATGTACTCTGGTCTAAAAGGTCCGTTGAGCTGCACCAATCTATCTTCCCCATTTGGCTGCTAAGGGGCCAAAAACAAAAAACAAAAAACAAAAAACTCCTTAGACATACCCCTAAGAGTTACTGTATTGTTGAAAACAGTAAGAACAATAGGACTTAAATGTATTACCTCCCTAGGAAGAGTACCTACGAACTTTTGGTATGGACGATCTCTTGATCGAAGCATTACTGTTGTCTGATAGAGGTTGAGTACAAAGCATGGTGCATCAGGGATGTCGGAGATGCATACTATTGTTACTGGCCCGCATGGAGAAAGAACAATATAAATATGGAAATAACATTAAAACACAGCACAGGCTAAGTGCTAGGTGAGCGATCTAGAATTCAGAGGAGGACATGACCACTAGCGTTTGCCAGGAGAGGAGAATGCTTCATGGAGGTGGTCATATTTGACGTGGGCCTTGAGAGAAAGGTGGACTTAGGTATGTGTGGAGTAGAAGGGGGGCATTTCACGTTGGGGGCAAGGCACAGACAAAAACACGGTGAACGACAGCAGAAGAAACAAAGAATATCTGCTTTGTCTAAAGGAAAGATTGAGAAGCAGCTGTAAGATGGGTTAAGTTAGGGATATTCTTAGATAAAGAGTTTGGATTGCTTCCCTAACAGAGTTGCAAAGGGATTTTAGCAGTCAGAGAAGGGGATATTGGAGAACAGCTTGTGATTAGTGGGGACGGGGCAGAGTTGGAAAGAAATTCCATTATGGAAATCATCCCTTAAAAAGGACTCTTAACCAAATAGGTCATACCCACTTGGTCAGAGGGGATGGTTAAGTAGAATGGGCACATGGGGTCGTGTATTTCAGCGGGGTGGGGTGGTCAATTGCAGAAAGGAAAAGCAGGGAAGATAACAAAGATAATTTTTCATTGTTGCCGTTTTGCCACATTTCTGCTCTGCACAGACCAAAGGCTTGGTCAGCCTGATTCATCTGGAGTCTTTCTAATGCTCTGTGGGCAGCATAATCACACAGGAGAGGTCTGCCTTAAAGCACTATAGGATGCAGTATTAGTCTGATTTTATGGCTCTGTACTTCAGCTTTCCTTTCAACCCCTGGCAATTCTACGGCACCTGTCTTCCTCTTAGGCCAACTGTCACATGTTTTTTGGTGAGCCTAAGATCTTTGTTCAAACCCCTTTATGAAATGTTATTTTCCAGTTTATTCCTTTTCTAATCATGTACCTGCTGCTAATCCTTCGTACATTACTCCTAGGCCTGCCTGCAGATTGTGCCATGGATGTTTTATAACTATTACAACTTCCTTTTCAAAAGCATTTGGGATGTTTTCCCTGTAGTAACTTACCCTTCTAGAAAGTCTTTAGTTCCTGCCCACGCACCACATGAGTCACAATAGAACCTGATTCAGAGCTAGTGAAACCGTTAAGAATAAAGCTGTTATTAGTGAAAAAGGTTTAGTTCAGGAGGAACTGAGGAGGATTCGATTCAGTTTGGGCTTGAAAACAGTAAATTCCTTTCAAATAAAAATTTTCTTCCCATCTCAAATCTCTATGTTTTGAGAAAATATGTTAGTCCTCAGAGAGACTTTTAGTAAAATGAAATGTGAAAAAAATGATTCCAGAATTAAGGGGTAATTTGCTTCAGTTTTATTTGATGTCTGGAGGACAGAAACACTTTTCTGGATTGGGAAAGAAAAGAAGGTTCTACGGTTGTTAGGAGTTTGCCAGGAGTGGACCAGGCAAGTCCACTTTTTTTTTTTTTTTTTTAAGTTTGCCTAACGCAGCTCACAGAATATTCTAGTTTATAATATTTGTACCCAGATCTCTTGTAGGTCCATGAATCATCATTGTTCTTGTTAACTTTGCTGTAAGACAAATTATCCTAGGGACAGAAATTCTGAGTGCTTGGCTGGATGGATCTCATTTGGCATTTCTCAGGTAATTGGTCAGATGTCTACTGGAGTCACAGTTGTTTGCAAGTTCAACTGGACAAGATGTCCAAGATGGCTTGTCACATGGCTGGCCACTAATGCTCCCTATTGGCTGACAAGAGCGTCTACACATGGCCTCTCCAGTGGGACAGTCCCAGAGTCATCAGAGTTTTTTAAAAGCAGTTGGCCTCCCTCAGAGAAAACATCCCAACAAAACCAGATGGAAGCTATCTGGCTGTTTCCAGCCCACCTCAGAAGTCACCTAGTGCCGGGATTGGTTGAAGCAGTCAGGCCCACCTGCACCCAAGGAGAGGAGGCAGAGACACTCCTCTTGATGAGAGGAGTATCAGATCAGTTGCAGGCGTTTAAACAAAAGCAAACCCCAGCAAACTGCTGTAGTCCTATACAGACAGCTTTCAGTCTCTCTGCACCGTTCCAGGAATTCTAGCTAGTTTCTGTCTAACTTGGTTAGTCTTAGCTTGTCTTCTCCAGCTTCTTCCCAGAACCTCCTTGTCATGTTTTTCCATTTCTTTCTACTTGGATAAATCACTTGAAGTATCTCATCTTTTTTTTTTTTTTTTAAAGCATTTTCTAGCTGATTTAATCAGTTAATGGATTCCTAACTTAAGTGTAAGATGTCAGTCATAAAATTTTATTTTTGTATTTATTACAAAGCAGAGATTTTAATAGAAGAGCTTAGTTTTTAAACGATCTTTCAAATGACTGCATTACACATGAATCTTATTATAATACACTGAAATAATCATTTCAGTGAAGTGCCTATGTTTCTCATCTTAACGGCATCTAATTGCCCTTCTATTTCAAACAATACAATGAAATTCCTTCCCGGTAAAATATTATGGACAGTCCTTTGGAAACAATTGTAATGGGTTGTGCCCACATTAGAAAAGGAAAGATACTGAGAGCTGATTGAATGCCTGAGAAATTGTGTTCTGTCAAACATTTCAAGCAATTAGCCACCAATAAGCCTCATAAAAATAGATTCTTCCCCGCTTTAAAAACTGGATAATTGCCAATAATCTTCAGCCAGATGGGTACAGCCTTCCTATAGTCAGACTAGATTTTCCTTCTCAAGTCTTCCCAGGGCAGCCTGAAAGTTATGTTCGCATTCATTGCCTCATAATGAATGGACTGAGATTGACAGGCTGGATCCCTTCTTGAGTAAGGGTGTGAGAGTGGTTTCTCTTCCTGTAGAAAGGTTTCTCTTCCTACAGAAAGACGTTCTGAAGGTGGATGGTGTCAGGGAAGAGCAAATGTCACAGTATAATGACACAGAGAGCTTTGCACTGAGTGCTTCCAAGGGCATGGACTTCGATTTGCCAACCCTTTAAACTGCTCTCGGAAGCAAAAGGAAATGGTAAATTTAGAAAGAATAGCATGTCGCTGAGCTGCCAATAGGGTTATTCGATAAACTGAATGCTTTCTTAGAAATTAAATGTAGGTTTTATAAGACAATGGGTAATCAGAGATCTACAAATATGATATGGTTTCTATAATACGATGGCATTTTATGGTTTGTTTATGATGATTTTGCATTAATGTTTTGTTTTGTATGCAGGTTGGTCTTACAGAAATAGTGTAGCAGGACAATATAATGCTCCACGTGCAGATGAAGAGGTGACCTGAGCCAGTGTCCTAGGAGGCCGTGCTCTGCCCAGCGGTATCTATTTGCTATATTGTTTGTAATTTCCTTTAAAACATTTCTACACTGAAAAATCTGTGTTAGTTGGTTTTTATCTGTACTTCAGAAGCAGTTAGTTAATATATGAAGTACTCTAATCACAAATTATACACCAAAGGGATAGTTAATTGGCATCTGAAGGTTCTAAATAAAGTCTATACTCTAGAGACAGCTGGTAGGAGAGGGACTTAAACATTCCTTATGTCTGATCTGCACTAAAGACTTTGATTAATTGAGTGGATGTCAGAATTTTGTCATCATTGAAATGAGTGGTCTTCAAATGTATGGACTTGCTAGAAGTGTTGTTTGGGTAGTTCCACCTTTAAATAGAGTATAGAGTGTAGGTAACAGGGCCAATACCTCACTCTAGGATTCTGATTCCAAACTTGTCTTGTGCTAAGATACTGAGGGGCAAATTTCTGTGATCCTGTTTTGGCTTGGCAGCTGAGTCTGCTGCTAGAATATTCACATGTAATTTCAATAAACTTTTCATGAAAGATGCCATCTCAGTACCCAAAAGGGCAGAAATTTGGAACTTTATCGAGTGTCCAGAATAGGATGTGTGACTCTCTTTGGGCTTATATTATTACAGTAACATCTCAGACAAATAAATTGCAAGCATATATAGCAAAGGTATTTTTCAAACTTGCTGCCAGGGAGGAGTCCTATGAGCACATTAACTTAAGTATTTCTTACTTGATACATATTTTGTAGGAAAAAAATTTGGCTTAGATAATCACTTTTGTATTATTATCATTTTATAATTATTTTTTATTAACATACAATGTATTATTTGTTTCAGGGATACCGATCTGTGGTTCATCAGTCTTACACAATTCACAGTGCTCACTATAGCACATACCCTCCCCAATGATTCTGGCTTTTTTTTTTTTTTTTTTTTAAATAATATCTCAATAAAGCTCATGAGACACCTGGGAGATTGGTCATAGGTAGCTGAACAGTTGCTAAAGTTGACAGTGGACATGTTAGTTGAAGTCCTGGTAGGAAGCAAATGGCTCACTCAAAATGGGTAATGTGAAGACACTGGAAGGGAGACTGTTACAGTGTGTGTAGAGTTTGCGGATACCAGCAAGGGATGGTGTGGTCCTCAGGCCTAGCAACAGTGGTAGCCACTTCTACTCCTGGGCCTGATGGGGCAACGAAAGGGTAAACTCGAAGATGGGAGCTACACAGAAGTTGCTGTCTGCCAGGAGCAAGGGCCTTCAGTCGAGGGGACAGCCCACTCATGGCATCTCTGCAGGGAGAGAACCTGCGTGTGGAGACCCCAACCCCATTCTACTGTCTTTCACCTTCCAGTCTCCTGCTGGTGCTCCTCCCTGAGCCAGAATCAACCCAAACTGGAATGCCAGGAAGCACAAAATGCAGTCCATGCCGGCTAGCTTCCAGGGCCCAGGAGGCTGGGCAAAGGTATGGAGTAGAGATGGAGGAGCAAACAGAAGATCCAGCTCAGTAAATTTTCTAGAAAGGACTCTTGAGCTCATTGAAGTCTATCAGAAAATAGCTTATGTGATTTATCAGGAGCAAGTAATTACCTCTCCAAAGGAGCAACTAATCACTTCAGACCACAAAGTTCGGCTTCAGTTCAGGGACAATTTTCTTTCTCAGTGTGTGCAGCAGAAATTGGTCTGACCTGGCTTTTATTATAACTCACCACCCGGTAGGAGGCTTACTGCTTCATCTACCTATAAGTAGTGGTGGCTAGGAGGAAGAGATTTTCTTCTTAATACCTCATACTTAGATTGGATTAGGTAAACTTTGCCCATCTTCAGACAGAAAACATTCTGGGTTTTTTTTTCCCTCATCCTACTTGTTGCCATTCACAATTAGGTATTCATTAGTTTGTTGATGTGTTTGCCTGTCATTCCATTCAGTGACCATAATCCATGAAGACCAAGAGTTTTATCTCTCTACACACTGCCTACCATGGTGCTAGGCACATCATCGATGCTCAGTAATTATTATTTACTGAATGAAGGAATGACTGTCCACAAGGCAGCTTAGTGAAGTGGAGAGAGTATGGGCACTAGAGTAAGGAACAATTAGGTGTTGAATCTCGGCTGTACTTAGGGGTTGAGAAGACTTAGCAAAGCTTAATCTCTCAAAGCTGCAATTTCGTCCTCTCTAATATGGTGGTTATAAAATTTGCCCACCTAAATTTACTCACTTACGTTTGAATCAGACAGACTGTTGTCTAGTAGGGCTGGGAACGCGAAAGAAGGCAGTCAGGAATTAGAGGGACACCTGCTGCTGTTCCCATCACCATTGTTAGTTTTCATAAAAGCATGTTTACCATAAGGGAGGATGCCTTCCCAAAGAGCAATGATCATTAAAAAAATAATTTTCTCAAAGGAATAACCAAGGGCATGGCATATAAAATAAAGGCTTCATCTTTTTGAAGCTTATAGAAACTTCTCCTTTCAATGATCACTGGTCACCAGTGGTACAATCTAGTAGAAATATACTCAGCTGAGTCTGAAGCCTATAACATCTGTGAAATAGGATATTCTATAAAATTGGCATGGTATATGCAATAGAAATGTTCCTAAAATATGCAGGAACACTTTTATTGATTATAACACATTTTAAAAGCATTAGGAGCATTCATCCAATGATGAATTTTCCTCTTAAGCGAAGAATGACCCCAATATTATTGTTTTAAATCCAATTTCCTTTAAGTGGTGTTGATGTGGGGAAAACCCATATGCTGGTGAAGTCCTCTGGGCTGCCTTTCCAAGTATGTGTCAGTAAAGCATGCTTTCCGTTTTTTTGGTTTTTTTTAAGTGGCTTTTAAATTTTTTTTAATCATGCAAGTTGCCTATAGAAAAAGTGAGAAATACTGATGAGCAAAAACAATTAAAAAATGTGAAACTGACCCAGAATCAAACTTTTCAAATGTGAGTTTGTATTTGGTTTTTTTTTAATAGGCTTTAGTAAGAAAATTCTCCATCAGAGTTACTTTTTTTTCCTCCCTGGAATATCAGTAGGGTTTCACCAATTTGAGTAAGTATTTTTGTAAACTGCATCCCTTTCTCAAATGTCCCCTGCTTTCCCGCTGTTAAGAACTTGTGATTATTCCTCCAACACTGACTTAACTCCTCCCCAGTAAGTAACAACTATGTTGTTTAGGTGGAATTGGCCCAACCCCTCAGTTTTAGGGGTGGGCACTATGTGGTTTGAGCCAATCTAGGTAATCTCATTTTCCTTTGCTGATGTGATTGGTACAAGCAACTTAGATCCTGCAGTCCATACATTTCTAAATTCATGGCTTCCCCCCAAGCAATTCAAGAATTAACCAACTATATCAAGAATATGGACTTTAGAATCAGACTGCCTTGATTTCAAGTCCAGACTACCTCAAACCATTTGCATGAATTTTGGCAATTACTTGGTTTCTCTTGGCTTCAGTTTTTATCTGTATAACCTATAAACCATGTAAAGCACCGCATACATTGCAAGCACGTGGTAAGGATGATAATGTGTAACCAATTATTAATATATTTCCTATCTTACAGTTAATCTGATTGATAAATTCTTGTCTACATGCCAGTAGGAATGGGTTACCTATTGGTCTTTCTTCTTGACAATTAATTCATATACATTTTAACAAAGATGTCTTAGAGACAATATACTCAGTTCAGATGCTAATGGAATGGCCAGTGGTTGAAAGCTCAGGCCAATCCTAAAGTGAGAGTTTGTATGACTTCTTCAAAGCTGCTTGGGTCAATCCTCATCCCATCTCCATCTCCTTGGTTTTTTCAGTTGATCTTGTGCAAGGAAGTTGTTGATTGCCTCCCTAACAGTCATTCCTTCTTGCTGATACAAAGCTAATCTGTACATAACTGGTCATACGGCTGACTTGGGGATTAAATCTTGATAAGGTCAGTGATTGGTTTAGAAATGAATGGGGGAGTGCCTGGGCGACTCAATCATCAAGCATCTATCTTTGGCTCAGGTCATGATTCCAGGGTCCTGGAATCAAGCCCAGCATCTGGCTCCCAGCTCCGCGGGAGGCCTGCTGCTCCCTCTCATGCTCCCCCTGCTTGTGTTCTCTCTCCCGCTGTTTCTCTTTCTGTCACATAAATAAATAAAATCTTAAAAAAAAATGAATGTGTGATACAATTTTAGTCAATGAAATGTGAGGAAAGCCTTTTCACAGGGCTTCTGGAAAGGAAAACTTTATCTTTTTTTTTTTTTTTTTAAGATTTTATTTGACAGAGATCACAAGTAGGCAGAGAGGCAAGCAGAGAGAGAGAGGGCTGCAGGCTCCCCACTGAGCAGAGAGCCCAACTCGGGGCTCGATCCCTCTGGGATCATGACCTGAGCCAAAGGCAGAGGCTTTAACCCACGGAGCCACCCAGGTGTCCCAAAAAAACTTTATCTTAAAAGGCAAACAGAGATGGAACATTCTGTCTTCCGATGTTGATATGCGAGGAAGTGATGCTTGAGGTCGCTGCAGCCATCTTTCTATCATAATGGGTCAAGCTTGAGACCAGAATCCACATTCTGAGGCGAGAATATGCTGGTTCTTAAAGACATTGTTGAACAATGGAAAACTAAAGTGCTTTGGGACTTCTTGTTGCATGACGGATTAAAGCCTTTTATTGTTTAAGCCATTGAGAGTGGAGTTTTTTGTTACTTGCTTCAGAAAAAAACATCTAAATGGTTCAACTATGGGACATGAACGACCTATTTTCTCCTCTTAGATATTGTTCTTTTTATTCAGAGAGAAGCAGGCTTGGAAAAACATGAATTGCCCCACTCATTTTGTAGACAAAAAATACTACCAAAGGTTCTTTTGGTAACTCACTCTTTTCATAGCCACTTGAGTGATATCATATCTTACTGGCGTAAAGAAAATCAAAACCTTTTGTTCATGTTAGATGTGGAGACTTGGGTACCTCCAAGGGAACTTTGGGTATCTTTGGCGCATTTTATTTAGTACAGTTTTTAAAAGTCTGTATGCTCACGGGGAGGTGTGGAACGTTGGGAAATATAAGATTCAGGTACAGAAAAATTCTCTTCTTAGGGATAGACAGGAAAACTCTTACAAATGCAACTTCTGGCAAAGTCGTTATAGTGAGAGAAATCGAATAGATGCTGTTTCTGGACATGACAAAGGACATAAATCAAATATATAAGCTTATTTGCCTTTGGAAAGTAAAAGATTGTGTGGTATTTATTTAAAGGCAGATCAATCCCTCTCCCAGGCTAAATGAGGAAGAGATTAATTGAAATCTTAATGAAACATAAAATTGGGCATTGGCGATATTGCCTGCAACCATTGTAAACTGACAGATAATGCAGCCAGCTTGTTTACCTTACTGAAATGAGCCCTGAAAGGTGATGTGCCTGATTCCTAGTCTGAGAGTCTAGTCTTTACTCCTTGGATTTTGTTGACAGGCTGATTTCCTGACTCACTGGATCAGCCAGGTATGTATCTAGTCTCCTTTGTTTCTAACTACAAAAGACATACTGACATTGGTCTAGGCATGGCAGGGTTCCAACCCTATAGTGAAAAGAACTCCAAGAATCTGGGATGCAGGAAGTCTTTGTCCTGTAAAAAGCAATGCTCCCTTTAAAACTGCATTAGGAAAATGATGCCTTTTGAAGAAAGCACATGCTATAGCCATCTTCCCCTCTTTACATGTCAGCCACCTTTATAATTACATGACTTCTTTTCCTAACTAGCTGACCTCCTTGAGAGAAAGCCCTTTCCCTTATGAATCCCTTTATCTAACTCTTCCTGGCAGAGTAGGCGTTTGATAAATCCTAGTTGGCTGACTGTTGAGGTCTCCAAACTACATTTTGAAAGGCTGGGCTTTTATTATTATTATTATTATTTTTTTAATTTTTTATTTTTTATAAACATATATTTTTATCCCCAGGGGTACAGGTCTGTGAATCACCAGGTTTACACACTTCACAGCACTCACCAAAGCACATACCCTCCCCAATGTCCATAATCCCACCCCCCTTCTCCCAACCCCCCTCCCCTCAGCAACCCTCAGTTTGTTTTGTGCGATTAAGAGTCACTTATGGTTTGTCTCCCTCCCAATTCCATCTTGTTTCATTGATTCTTCTTCTACCCACTTAAGCCCCGTATCATGCTTAGCGAAATAAGTCAAGCAGAGAAAGACAACTATCATATGATCTCCCTGATATGAGGAAGTGGAGATGCAACAAGGCTGGGCTTTTTTACCAGTGAAGCTCTAGATGAAGATCACCAGGATTAACAGACTGGACCACTATTGTCTGATATTGAGTTTTCTGGTGTCAGAAAGAATGTGGGTGTCCCACTTTGATGAGGACAGCTTCTGAGAGATAGGTCCTGGGGTTAGTCAGACAAATCATAGCATCAAGCAGTGGGTCTTAATGATGCTGGGTGGGGGAAGACAGAGTGGAGGGTAGGAGGCCAGGAACTGGAGGAATGAATAAATAAGTGGAGTTCACATTCTTCTCTTTGGACCCCTTATTACCATTACCACTTCTGAACATAATGAGTGTATCATTGCCAACCCATACATCTGTATACTAAATGTTAATAAGGCTTGCTTTAATCCCCTCAAAAATTAGGTAAGAAAAATAAATAAAAAATTCTACTATTGTCTTCATGCACCAACTTTTTGCACATCCCACTGCTTGACTACACATGGATAAATAAGATAAACAGTCTCTGCCCTCATGGGGTTATAATCCACTCGGGAAGATTAGTGACAAACAGGCCATTACAATAATATAATATCTATATTCAAATATGGGACTCTGTACTTAATATTAAAATAAGTGGATATTAACTGATAGATATTGTGGAGATTAATAACAGAAAATGTGTTTAAGATGGCGTTGGGGGCCGGCAGGGGGAGCTCTTTCCACCCTAGTACTCCTGGTCAATCCTAGACCCAATAGGAAGGCAGGGATGGTGCATGTGGATTCTACTTTACTATCCCAGAAGGAAGAAGAAAGACTTACCTCCTTCCCTGGCAAGAGCCCAACCAATGAAAGACTGTCATAACAGCCAATGAGAAGCCACTATATTTTCAACTCCTAATTTACTCCAAAGGACTTTTGGTTTATGACAGCCATCCCAAATTCCCTGTTTTTCTCTATAAAACAGTGTTCTTCTTTACTCAGCAGAATTTATCTATGGTTTTGCAATAGCTTACTGGTCCTGGATTACAATTCTCAACTATCCCCCCAGTAACCACCCTTCCTTTTTCTTTTTCTTTTTTTTTTGCTGGTAAAATAACTGGCAGATTTATTTTTAAAGTTAACATAACAGTTTTGTGTAATTAAACAGACAAAAATATTTTTCAGCCATTGTAGCAGATAATCATGGCTTCTGCTACCCAGAATCTACTTCTTTTTTTTCTTGGAAGATCTTGAGTTTTTTCTTGGAAAACTATTGCCCCTTTCTGCTACACTTTCAGTGCATGAGGTTTGGTCATCCCTTCACCAACTCCCTCCCCAGATCTAGGGGTGGGAAAATAATCCAGGTCTCAGAAATATTTTATTTTAATCCTTGACTAGAGCCTGTTTGAGTAGTCATGTGACCAAGCTAGTCCAGTCAGAAGTAATCCTGGGACTTTTTTTTTTTTTTTCCTTAATGGAATAACCTAGAAAAAGGAGGTTCTCTTTTCCACAGTCTTGGAAACAAGTATGAACCCTCAGAACTTCAGGCAGATATCTCCTCCACAAGAGGAGAAAAGAAAAACAAAGTTTCTTGTGAGTGGAACCAGCATTCATGTACTAGAGGCAGAAAGGTCTCTTGCCAAGATCATAGAATCTAGAAAGACCTCGAGATACCTGATAGTGAAAATGATGAATCATAATTGTAGACAGGAGTTCTTGAAAGCAGGTAGGGCAAAGAAATTTCATACGTACAGAGGAAAGCCAATCAGAATAATGTCAGATCTGTCCACAAAAACCTGGCAAGCCAGAAAAAGCTGGCAAGACGTATTCAGGGCACTAAATGAGAAGAACATACAGCTAAGAATACTTTTTCCAGAAAGACTGACATTCAAAATGGATGCAGAGATAAAGAGATTCTAAGACCGGCAAGATTTAAAAGAGTATGTGACCACCAAGCCAACACTGCAGGAAATATTAAGGGAGGTTCTATAAAAGAGGAAAAATCCTAAGAATATCATTGAACAGAAATATATGGAGATAATCTACAGAAACAAAGACTTCACAGGTAACATGATGTCAATAAAAATGTATCTCTCAATAATCACTCTCAATGTGAATGGCCTAATTGCACCCATAAAACAACACAGGGTTGCAGACTGGATAAAACGACAGGACCCATCCATATGTAGTCTACAAAAGACCCATTTTGAACCTAAGGATACATCCAGACTGAAAGTGAAGGGAAGGAGAAGCATCTTTCATGCCAATGGGCCTCAAAAGAAGGCTGGGGTAGAGATTCTCATATCAGATAAATTAGATTTTAAACTAAAGACAATAGTCAGAGATACAGAAGGACACTACATGATTCTTAAAGGGACTATCCACCAAGAAGATCTAACAATTATAAATATTTATGGCCCCAATATGGGAGCAGCCAATTATATAAGAAAACTGTTAATCAAGATAAAGAGTCATATTGGTATGAATATATTAATAGTAGGAGATCTTAACACACCACTCTCAGTAATAGATCATCCAAGCAGAAAATAAATAAAAATACAAGAGCATTGAATGACACATTGGACCAGATGGCCCTCATAGATATATATAGAACATTCCACCCCAAGACAACAAAATACTCATTCTTCTTGAGTGCACTTTGAACCTTCTCCAGAACAGATCACATACTGGGTCACAAATCAGGGCTCAACTGATACCAAAAGACTGAGATTATTCCCTGGATATTCTCAGATCACAATGCTTTGAAAGTGGAGCTCAACCACAAGGAAAAGTTTGAAAGGAATTCAAACACCTGGAAGCTAAAGACCACCTTGCTTAAGAATGCTTGGATCAACTAGGAAATCAAAGAAGAACTTAAACAATTCATGGAAACCAATGAGAATGAATACACTTTGGTCCAAAACCTATGGGATACAGCAAAGGCAGTCCTAAGGGGAAATACATAGCCATTCAAGCCTCCCTCAAAAAAACTGAAAAGTCCAGAATACACCAGCTGTCCTTATACCTTAAAGAACTGGAAAATCAACAACAAATTAAGCCAACTCCACACACAAGCAAGGAAATAATCAAGATTAAATCAGAGATCAATAAGATAAGAACTAGAGATACAGTAGAATGCATCAATGAAACTAGAAGCTGGTTTTTTGAAACAATCAATAAAATAGATGAACCACTGGCCAAACTAATCCCAAAGAAAAGAGAGAAGGCCCAAATTAATAAAATTATGAATGAAAAGGGAGAGATTACAACTAATACCAAGGAAATAGAAATAATAATCAGAAGTAACTATCAACAGAAATTACTATCAACTATCAACTATATGCCAGTAAGTGAAGCAACCTAGATGAAATGGATGCATTCCTGGAAAACTATAAACTTCCAAAATTGAACCAGGAAGAAACTGACAACTTGAATAGACTGATATCTAGTAACGAGATTGAAGCAGTGATCAAAAACCTCCCAAAAAGCAAGAGCCCAGGACCTGATGGATTCCCTAGGGAATTCTACCAAATTTTCAAAGAAGAAATAATACCTATTCTCCTGAAGCTGTTTCTAAAAAATTGAAGCAAAAGGGAAACTTCCAGACTCTTTTTATGAAGTCAGCATTACCCTGATCCCTAAACCAGGCAAAGACCCCACCAAAAAGGAGAATTTCAGACCAATATCCCTGATGAATATGGATTCTAGGATTCTCAATAAAATCCTAGCAAATAGAATCCAACAGCACATTAAAAATATTATCCACCATGACCAGGTGGGATTCATCCCTGGGTTCAAAGGATGGTTCAACATTTGCAAATCAATCAATGTGATAGAACAAATCAATAAGAGAAGAGGGAAGAACCACATGGTCCTCTCAATTGATGCAGAAAAATCACTTGGCAAAATCCAGCATCCGTTCCTGATTAAAACACTTCAAAGTATAGGGATAGAGGGCACATTCCTGAACTTCATAAAATCTATCTATAAAAAACCCACAGCAAATATCATCCTCAATGAGAAAAAGTTCACAGCCTTCCCATTGAGATCAGGGACACAATAAGGATGCCCACTCTCACCACTCTAGTTCAACATAGATTTAGAAGTCCTAGCAACAGCAATCAGACAACAAAGAGAAATAAAAGGTATCCAAATTGGCAATGAAGAAGTCAAACTCTCTCTCTTCGCAGATGACATGATACTTTATATGGAAAACCCAAAAGACTTCACCCCCATATAGCAATTCAGTAATGTGGCAGGATACAAAGTCAATGTACAGAAATCAGTTGCTTTCTTATACACTAACAATGAAAACACAGAAAGGGAAATTAGAGAATCACTTCCATTTACTATAGCACCAAGAACCCTAAGATACCTGGGAATAAACCTAACCAAAGAGGTAAAGAATCTGTACTTGAGGAACTACAGAACACTCATGAATAAAATAGAAGGATACACAAAAAGACAGAAGACCATTCCATGCTCATGGATCAGAAGAATAAACGGTGCTAAGATGTCTGTATTGCCTAGAGCAAATCTATACTTTTAATGCCATTCCGATCAAAGTTCCACCAGTATTTTTCAAGGAGCTGGAGCAAACAATCCTAAAATTTGTATGGAATCAGAAAAGACCCCGAATTGTTAAGGAAACATTGAAAAAGAAAAAACTGGCAGCATCATGTTGCCTGATTTCAAGCTTTACTACAAAGCTGTGATCACCAAGACAGCATGATACTGGCAATAAAAACAGACACATAGACCAGTGGTACAGAGTAGAGAGCCCAGATATGGACCCTCAACTCTATGGTCAAACGGAAAAAATATACAGTGGAAAAAAGACAGTCTCTTCAATAAATGGTGCTGGGAAAATTGGACAGCTATGTGTAGAAAAATGAAACACGACCATTCTCTTACACCGTACACAAAGATAAACTCGAAATGGATAAAAGACCTCAATGTTAGACAGGAATCCATCAGAATCATAGGGGAGAACATAGGCAGTAACCTCTTTGATATCAGCGACAGCAACTTCTTTCAAGGTACGACTCCAAGGGCAAAGGAAACAAGAGCAAAAATGAATTTCTGGGACTTCATCAAGATCAAAAGCTTCTGCACAGCAAAGGAAACAGTCAACAAATCAAAGAGGCAACCCACGGAATGGGAGAAGATATTTGCAAATGACAGTACAGACAAAAGGCTGATATCCAAGATCTATAAAGAACTTCTCAAACTCAACACACACACAACAGATAATCATGTCACAAAATGGGCAGAAAACATGAACAGACACTTCTCCAATGAAGGCATACAAATGGCTATCAGATACATGAAAAAATGTTTATCATCACTAGCCATCAAGGAGATTCGAATCAAAAACACATTGAGATACCACCTTAGAACAGTTAGAATGGCCAAAATTAACAAGACAGGAAACAACGTGTGTTGGAGAGGATGTGGAGAAAGGGGAACCTTCTTGCACTGTTGGTGGGAATGCAAGTTGGTGCAGCCACTTTGGAGAACAGTGTGGAGATTACTTAAGAAATTAAAAACAGAGCTTCCCTATGATCCTGCAATTGCACTACTGGATATTTACCCTGAAGATACAGATGTAGTGAAAAGAAGGGCCATCTGTACCCCAATATTCATAGCAGCAAGGACCACGGTTGCCAAACTGTGGAAAGAACCAAGATGTCCTTCAACGGATGAATGGATAAGGAAGATGTAGTCCATATACACTATGGAGTATTATGCCTGCATCAGAAAGGATGAATACCCAAATAGGATGAAAACCTTTTGTATCAACATGGACGGAACTGGAAGAGATTATGCTGAGTGAAATAAGTCAAGCAGAGAGAGTCAATATCATATGGTTTCACTTATTTGTGGAGCATAAGAAATAACATGGAGGACATGAGGGCATGGAGAGGAGAAGGGAGTTGGGGGAAATTGGAGGGGGAGATGAACCATGAGAGACTATGGACTCTGAAAAACAATCTGAGGGTTTTGAAGGGGGTGGATATTGGGTGAGCCTAGTGGTGAGTATTATGATGGGCACATTTTGCATGGAGCACTGGGTATGGTGCATAAACAATGAATTCTGGTACAATGAAAAGAAATTTAAAAAATAAACATTTATTTTTTTAAAAAAGATAAATTGATGTAGTCTTCTATATTCTTTGCAGATGTAGTTTTAGTTTTTGTTCTTAAGATTTTATCTTTTTTTTTTTTGAGAGAGAGAGAGAGAGAGTCGGGGGAGGAACAGAGGGAGAGGGAGAGAGTCTCAAGCAGACTCCCTGCTAAGCACAGAACCGGACACAGGTCTTGATCTCACAACCTTGAGATCACAAACTGAGCTGGAACCAAGAGCTGGGAACTTAACCGACTAAGCCACTCAGGTACCCCTACAGCTGTAGTTTTTGAAAGGAAAGCAGAATTCCCCAAACTCAGCTCAAATCAGAGATTGAAAAATACATACTTAGATAGAACATAACACAAAATTTAAATGTTTTCCTTTTTCTTTCCCCTTCTCTGAGGGGGAAAGAAATTCACTTCTGTCCAGTGAATCCATTTATCCTCTGAGCTTCTATGGTAGCATAATATCAAGGCCTTTAAGCAAAATATCCAAATATTTCCTCAAATTTGATGGATTGTTGATGATTGTGATACATGAGGCTGAAGGAAAAGTCATGGGACAGACATAGAAGCCAACTTTGAACTGTAAGCCTTTCCCATGACCTGTGCCCCCAAAATAGTAGCTCTCTACCAGTGACCATCTGCAGCCTTGATCTGACCCTGCCCCAAACATTTGGCATGTGGAAGCTGGCCCAGTTGTCACAGAACAAGCAGATTAATTTCCCAGTGCTTATAGCCTTTTCTTGGTCTTCTGCCTGTCCTCATAGTAATCACTGTTTAAACACACTGATAAAATTCAAGAATGTGCCAATAACAGCTCCTTCTTCACATGCTGAACTAGATTTCCAAAGCACCAGGCAAGACGTGAGTAGGGTGACCATGGGGACCCTACAGGGGGCACTGATCTCACCTGTACCCACCCCCCCGCCGCCCCACCTTACTGCAGAGCATGGGACTGGTCCACTGCAAAGCACAGAGATGTGGGTGGGGCAGAGTGGACAAGAAAGGAAATCTCACCATTACATTAGCTTTTCTTAACCTTATTTTGCCTTGAAGGTCCTGCTGCTTGTCTTGCCGTCTCTGTCACCCCTTTCCCCAGGAAGACTGATTCTTTAAAGCTTCATGTGGAAAGCTTTGAGTCACCTTTCTTGACACCATTATTTTTTCCTCTCTGCCCTCCTTCCCTAAACCTGCTCCATAATACAAGTGAGCACCTAAGACTCCTCTGCACTGAGAGGTTAGAAAATATGTATTTTTAACTTAATGGGTAAAATGATATATGAGATCTTCCCTTTGAATCGAGAATTGAGAGAGGCACTGTGATTTATTCAGGGGCCATTCCTTCAGAAGATCCAGGCTGAAACCAGATGGGTTATGATGAAAAGCATAGTATTAATGTAATCCTAGCACTTCAGGAAAATTCAGGGATACCCCTCACCTCAACCGACCTATTGTCTACAGAGGGTATCCCATCAGGAGCGTTAAGGTAAGGATGGAAAGTTTATGGGTCCAAACTGAGGAAGAGAAAGGGCTATAGATGAATGTGGTAATACTTTCCTTTCCCTTGGGAAGGATTTCTGCGAGAAAGAGAGGGTTGGGTCCTCTGGGGGATTAATGTTTACATCCTTCAGGAAGCGTGGAGTCTCTTTTGTGTGCCAGGAACAGTATTAGATACGGAGGATACAAGGATGAGCAAACAGATGTGATCCCTCCCTTCAAGGATCCACCATCAGAAGGGGTAACACTAGTAATCAATTAATCATTAAGTAAATGTGCAAATGAAGCAGTGATGACTGCTGAGAAGGAGAGGTCTCTATTGGGCTCACAGAGGCAATATGAGAAAGGGGGCTAAAGGGTCGGGAAACGCTTTCCTTAATAAAAAAAAAAAAAAGTGACGACTGGGTTGGGATCTGAATGATGAGCAAAAATTAGGCAGATAAAGAAGAAAGGACAGGGCATGAGCTGGGGCCCTGTGGGGACCTGGTGGGCAGAAGGCACTGGAGTGAGGACTGTGCATTGGAGCAGAGAGAGCAAATGGGAGAGGGAGTGAGCCTGGAGAGTTTCTAGGGCACAGATCAGGGAGGACCGTGCTTGTGGACCATGTCAAGGATTCCAGTCTTTATCATACAAGCAATGGGAAGCCACTGAATGATTTTAACTGGTGGTGGTGGTCATGGAAGTAGCGGGGGATATATTCAGCCTTGTGTTTGAAAAGATTTTTCTGGTTATAGTGTGACTGGGTGAGGATGGGGTAGATTCAAGTAGAAAGAGCAGACAGGATGGTCTTGTAGCAGCCCAAGCAAGGAATGATGGTAGCTTGGGCAAAGTTGGTGGCAGTGATGGAAAGAGACATCCAAGAGGTAAAATCAACAGTGCGTGGTGTGTGTGTTCCTATTATCACCTTCAAGCTTCCTCAAGTGTAAATCTGATGGGAGCCTGAAGATAGCATGCCCAATGCTGTATACGAGGGCAGGTCAAAGCTAAATTATGTTTCTCTGAACAAACGGCATTGGTGCAAGATCCCAAGAAGCATTTTTCATCCTTACTGCATCTTCAGTGTGAGCAGGCACAGAAAATGAAGTGCAAGGGAAGGAAGCAGGCACCCAGGTGATTCTGAGCAAGCTATAGGAAAGAGCCAACACTCTAATTTGAATTCTTCTCATTAAAACCCAGAGCCTAACCCCACACAGTTCTTGTTTCTAATGTCTGCAAACTTCTCTTTTTCCAGATAATTGACAATAGGTCTCCTCAGCATGTCTGCAAAAATTTAACAAACATTAGGTTTGACGCCATCATCATGTTTGCCAAGACAGCAAAACTTCCGGCCGGCAGAACTTCAGGTGGGATGAAGTGGAACAGAGAAGACAGCACGGAGTGACTGATCATTTCAGCGTATCTTCTAGCAGGTTTCCAGTGTTGGCATTTTCCATGGTTTAGGAGTGGTAGGGAATGGCAACTCTGGGGAGATGCCATGGTAGTGAAGGTAGGCTTTACTCCTCTTTCAACTCACCCTCCCTGCCCTCAAGCATTCCTGGAGTTTTTTTTTTTTTTTTAATATTTTCATTTGATAAGAACAAAAAACATTTACTCAATAAGTTCAAGCTGTATAGTCAGTGTCTGAATTATTGCTGAGCTGTTCTTTATGTTAGCATTTCAGGCCTTCCACCTGCTTGACTGACACATGTCATTTATCTTCTTTGCGTCTAGATGTCCCCACCTGAGACATGAAGAGGGGTTAGACTGACTCAGCATTTCTCCAGCTTCAGTCATTTGGGTATCACCTTTGTAATACTCGCCATGTTGACTTTTTACTTACTTTTTAACATTTTATTCTCTAAATTGATTCATTTGTTTACTTAAGTCCTTAAAAAAAATTCTTGGCAATGACATATGTGAAACTGTGGAACTAAAGTAATAATGACCTTCCTTCTAGTGCATATAAATAAACGTATACATTTTTTTTGCATATATCTATATAAAATCAAACTACACTCCACCACGACGATACATAGACCCCACTCTAGGAAACTCTGGACATGCCAACTCTAGCAGTACCAACGTACCATCATTCACATCTGCCCCTATCACCCAGACTGATTTCCCATAGCTTCCTAAAATAAAACCTCAGGTTTGGCCAATTCAGTGTCCATGTTATTCCTTACAAACAGTATGTACAAGCTAGTCCCTTCATCTAAAATCAATAATCTACAAAGGAAAGAGAAACCATGACCCAAGTTAAAAAGAACAAATTGGAAAAGTACATGACTGGGTCAATAGAAGGCCAAGAAAATCCTTAGGGTGGCAGTTGCTGGGTGAAGGTCAAGTGTAAAGACTTGAGGGATTGGTCATTTATGGACTATTTCTTTTCCTTGAAAAAGAGAGTAATCCATTCATAGGACAAATTTACTAGACAAAGTTTTGAGTATCCCCTGGACTTCTTCAAACTTTTCTAGTAAAGAAAAGAAGATCTGATTCAAACACTTGGGAGTAATCATTATTTGATATAGAAATCTGTTAATTCATTTATTTATAATGCATGATGAGTTTCTTCCATGCTAGGCACTGGACACACAAAGATCATTAAGATATTTCTCTACCCTCTTGGAGCTCAGGTTTTGCAGGAGACAGAGAGTTAAATAGGTAAGCATGATAAGGCACTACAGACCCTTAAAGTATGTCCAGCATATAATGTACCACAAGATGGGCAGTGTCATTTCTATTGGATCAGGTAAACTTCTTAGGGGATGTAACTTAATATATAAGCTACGTCTTCACTCATAAGCCAGGTGAATAGGCAGTTACGGATGGAATGCCTGCCCAGGGACAATAAACAGCATATTCAGAAAGCTGAATATTATTCAATAGGGGTGGAGCATATAGTTTCTTCTCTGTGTATAAGAAAGAGAGAAAGAGAAAGAGAAAGAGAAAGACAGACACAGAGGGTTAGACTCTAGGGGCTGGATTTCTCTGTTCAAGGAGGAACTGTTAAAGACTTTTATGCAGGTGAGTGATATGTGCAGAGCTCATACTGAAAGCTCACCTCGGCAGTTGGGTGGTAGACAATTGGGTAAGGAAGAGTTCCCAAACCACAGGCAGAGACCTATTAAAACACTATTCCAAGGGTCCAGAAGAAAGGTGGTGAGGGCAGCGGTGAAAAGAGAGGAGGGAACAGCTTTGAGAATTAGTATGAAGGATGGGCTGATGAGAGTGAGGATGTCTAGGAAGATGTCAATCACCAGCTTGGTGACTGGACAGTGGTGCCCTTCTCAGAGTGGGAACCCAGGGGGAAGAGGCAATCTGGGGAAACATGGATTTCCTTTGGAATCGTATCCCTTGGGGCCTGACCGGCAAAGTGACAGGCTATGGAGCAATGACACCCGAGTTCTTTTACTAACTCTGTTGCTATGACCTTGTTTGACTTCCCATCATTTCTGAGCTCTTTGCCCCTAAGAAAAATTGCCTGCTCTGGCTTGATTTGAAGTCTTGAGGAAAAGAAATATGTGAAAGCACTTTGTAAATCTCTTCACAAATGTAAATATTTACGCCTTCAGGGAAGTGCAAGGTGCAAAAAAGCAGAGTCATCAGCACATTTAGCTAGTAAATAGGCAGAGAATGCTGCTCCTTTGCACTGAGGCAGAGTGCAGAGCAGACATTTCTTCACAGAATTGCCAATATCATTGCTTGTCCTTTAGCTAAGATGGCTTCATTTCTAGGAGACAAAAGGTATTACTTTGCTCTGCAACACACCAACTCACCAGACCTTATGTCTCTGTATTTTTTCTAAATCTTATAAAATCCCTTTTCTATTCCCACTTGCCCAGGTGGGAAAAACATCCATCTTCAGCCAAAATTAAGATTCTTTTCGGATTATGGAAAAATCCCATTTTTCACTGGTAATATGAGTGAGACGTGAGACATGTATGTAGGCTAGAACTATTACACAGTGTTGGCTTGCAACCCTCTCAGGAGCTTTCCTGATATAATCTGAAACTGACCTCTGTACCCAGAAGGCAGGGAGAGACAAAGAAAGAGGAGGGCCACTCCAGGTTGGGGGTGGCAATTTTAATAATAGCAAAGGGAACTCACCTATGAGGCTTGTCTTGGGTGGCAGCAAGTTGAATGCCAAAGCTTAAAAGTTTATAAAGAGGCCATCACTGGGTTCAATCACATATACTGTACAGGTGTTCTCAACACTGTATTACTACCTCAAGTTTATGTCCTTGAAGTAGCCTCTGGGAGTGGGAAAGGCAAGCAAAATGCATATTCTCAGGACAGGGGAAGGAGGGAGAGGCCTCCTAGGGTCTGGGTCTAGCTCATGAGTCAAGTGGTTGTCTTGTTTTTTTTTTTTGTTTGTTTGTTTGTTTTTGATGATGTTCTCAACACACAAGTGGCCCATCCTTTCATGGACAGGATAAACTAATTGGGTAAAGAAGTGGACTCTGAAAAACAATCTGAGGGTTTTGAAGGGGCGGGGGGTGGGAGGTCGGGGTACCAGGTGGTGGGTATTATAGAGGACTCGGATTGCACGGAGCACTGGGTGGGGTGCAAAAATAATGAATACTGTTATGCTGAAAATAAAAAATAAATTAAAAAAAAAGAAGCATATAATATCTGTTAATTCAGACCAGGTCTTTACAATCTGTTGGCCCTAGTGGTGTGGAGAAGGGGGGACGCAGGTACCCATACCCAAGAAATATCAAGACATACCCAAGGTAACTCGGCAGCATTGTTATCCAGACCGTTAGGAATTACCTTTGGTTGCTGTTATGTTCCCAGTTTGCTGTAGAATAATCATGTTCCTTACTAATGATGAGAGTTGTGATGTCAACAACATAGGGAAGGTGAAGATGGAAGGAAAGCCCCATACGGACGTACGAGAGAGGGCCCTGGTGAGGAGGGCTGATGGCTGAGTGTGCATCACGGAGCCAAGGTCTAACGCAGAGAACAAGGGAGGAAATAATGACTTCCTTAGGAAAGGAGGTCAGAATAGAGAGAAATAGGAATAAGGAGATATTCTGAGTTAGTGGAAAAGAACTCAAAGACCTTTCTTATAATTCTTTCTTGTGAATGGAGGAAAGATGATGACACAGGCTTTTTTCTCATGAAGATTGCTCTTTGAAAGCAGAAAAAATCCAAGGACAGGGTCATATCTAAACATATGGTAAGCAGGTTTTTAAATGATCTGTCTACACTCCAATCTGGACCTGTCTGGAAGGAAAGTCCCCCTGCAGTGGGGCTGCAGCGGGGGTGAGGAGAAGCCCGCCCCATGACTCATCACCAGGCTCACAATTCCATCCAACTCTCCAGTGGAGAGAGTCCTTGGGTAGTAACCCTTACCTAGTGCAGTGGTCTGAATGGGACTGTATGAAAATGATCTGAAGGTTTATTTGTAATGTGATGATGAGGACCCTCTGAGGGTAGTGTATGCAGTTCCTAGAACAGAGTCCTCACATAGGTATGTGCTCAGTAAAGAATTCCTGAACGAAAGAATGATGGGCTGGGAAAATTACACAATATTTTACAATGATATTTGCAAAAGAGGAGAAAGAGGCTGGGTTTGAAATGATAGAGAACTAAGGTCGCATTCCATTTCTGCCCTTTACTTGCTGTGTAATCTTGGCCAAGTTACTTAACCTCTCTGAATCTCGTTTATCAAATGGAGCTGATCAGTGACATACATGTTTACAACTGGCTCTCCTGGAAGAAGAAAAGTTCTGCTTTGCAGCACTTGCTGATTTCTGTGGTGTAAATATTCACATTCAAGTTAACAACTGTTTTACAGCTCCTTGCAAAATTCCTGCAAATCTAAAAATCAGTTCTCATAAACCCCCGGATACAGCTCATCACCGGAGGCAGGGATACCAAGCTCAGAGGGTTGTTGACTGTACTTGGAGCACTTACAACCTGCTAAGCCCTATTCCTGGGTGATCTTTTTTTAGTTCTTGTAGCAATGCTCTGAGGTAGTCACTATTATTATTTTAGGATTTTGGTGAGGGGAAGGGATTTGTGTGTGGACACACAGCTAGCCTGTATTCTTTTTACTAGACGGTCTTGAATGGAATCAAAACAGGCAAGTACCACATACTGTGTCCAGCATACATTAGATCCTGAAATCATATTACTTTCCTTTCCCTCTTTACTGTTTCTATAAAATATATATCGGTAGAAAATGTCTTGGACCAGATCCCAGACAAAGGTCTTAGTGCTGGGGCAGGAAAAAAAGAACAAAGTAGGAAACTGTAAAGACACAGTAAAATCCAGGCATAGTTTTAAATACTTCAAGGATCAAATTGTTGTCTAATGACCCTTTTAACAAGCCAAGGACTTGAACACACGTGATTCTCCTATGGTGGACCCACACTACCCTCACTAACTTTCTGCCCAGAAAGAGAGCTCTGTAATGATTCACTGGCAAAGGGAGAGCTTCTTCCTCGCCTGCTCTCTCTGCTGTTGACATATCACACAATGCACAGCTTGCAGGTGTTTCTAAGAATTTGACATCCAGCTATTCATTAAGTATATAATATTTGGAACCAAACTGATACTTTATTATACATTTTCTGCTAGAGAGTATGAAATTCTCCTTTCAGAGAACTTGGGTTGGAGGAAGTTGGGCGGGGGCACTCAGCTAAGTAGACAGGGCGCCCCTACATCATTCTCCCATATGCTCCTGCCTGGCAGAGCCATCTCCATGAGAGAGATGCTGGACGCTACCACCAGGGCGGAGGTAAAGGGAGGGTGGCCATGTAATCCGCCCAGTTCTGGCCAATGGGACTTAAGAGAAAGCGTCCGAATGGGCTTCAGAAGTTTTCTTTGTTGAATGCAGCAGAGGCATGAAAAAAATAATTCCATGTCTCCCTAGTTGCTTTTTGACACTGCTCTCTGAGGATGACAGATCTGGAGTCTAATTAGGTGGATAGCCTGAAGTACCTAGGTACTTACTTCTTGTTAGGTAAGATCAAGAAATATCCTCATTGGGTAAAGCCTGTTCGTCATGCATTCTGTCATTTGCAGCCCCAAACATCCTTGACCCATCAATCAAATGAACTTTCAAGTTTACCTGCTTGAATTTAACTCTTAGAACTTATGGTCACCAAAACCCCACTGTGCAAAAAGCTTTCTGCTGCAAGTAATTCAAAGTCCTGACTCCTGCTGGCTCAATATAGGGAAGTTTATTACATTGTGTAAGAGGAAGAACAGAGTCAGGGCAGGCTTTGGGGGCACTCATGCCCTGTTTGCTTCTCTGAGACTCTTCTATCCCGCTTTCCCTGGTAGGTGGGTTTGGTCCTAAGGCCAGGTGACTGCCAAGTTCTAGGCACCACATCCCAAAGAGACAACGCCCAGTGGAAGAAGAGGAATTGTCCATTACCCTGTCTCTTCAGATAGGTGAGGAGAGGTTCTTTGTCAGCTAGTCCATATGCATCCTTTTCTAAGTCAGTCCCCAGATTACCTTGGGAGCAAGGTTAGGGCAATCCTCACTGGCTACCTCCTACCTGGGCTGGGGTGGGATGGATTTAGGGAAACCTACACCAAGGACCAACTCCAGGTGTCACTTTTCTTGTCCCTTCTTGGAGATCTCTGGTGGACTCTGGTGAGTTGTTTTCCACGCGGGAACCCTCACTGATTTTATATATATATATCTTGGCTTTGCACCTTCAGTCAGATTCCTCCTAGCTTACAAGTGCTTCTTTCATTTTGCTAGTTGGTTTTTCTTAAAAGAATCAATACTTTTTGTCTCTGGGTCCTAAATACCCTACTCATAAAACAGATGTTCTTAAAAAACAACAACAACAAACAACAAAACCCCAAAAAGCGATGTGCTACCAATGTCCTCACAGGAAAAAAAAAAGAATTTAGACATATGTGCATGGTTAGAAATGTTTCACTCTCATTAGTTCTTCTGCTGGAGCATATTTTTATGCTCACAAATAGGCACCACGCCTTTAAGAGTAGATACCTGTCAGATTTTTAAACCAATACAAAGTTACTTAAGGAATAAGAGCCATTAAATGTGAAGCGACTTTTTTTCTGGGGGAAAACCTGGAGATTCAACTTGGAGGAGCCAGTGGAGAAGAGAAATGTGTGTGTCACGTAAACCCTTCTCATGCGATGGAAGCCCTGCCCTTCTATTCCCCCTCATCGCGCCTTCACCTGTATTCACGTGTAGCGGATTCACCGCAGCGCTTGTTCCGTACCTGGTTTCTGCAGCTCCCAGTCGGAGAGATGCCTGCGAATCCCCTGGGTGAGCCGTGAGCCAGCAGTGCTGGTTCCGGCCATTGTCACGAGGCTACGCGCACCTGATTCCTCCCCTCCTCCACCCTAGAAGGAGCCAGCGTCCCTCCTCCCCCAAAGAGCCTGAGCTATTGGGAGAATCTGAGGCCACGCCCCTGCGTCAGGGTGGGATGGGTCAGTCCGCACGTCTGCTATCATTGGTTGAGAGGTAGGCACGTGATGAGCATAGTCCAATCAGGATGATTCCTAAGATTTGGTTGACTGCAACCGCGGACACATGCTCTCGCCCTCTGTGCTGCATGGGCGTGAGATGAGTGATGTTCACAGTATGCAAGTTCAAGTAGCACCAAAAACAAAACAAAAGCAGATGGAAAGAAAGAGAATCAAGCTAGGCTTGAGGCTTGACGTGGCTCTGGAGCTTCCAGTGGCCTGGGTCAAGATGTCTCTTTCTTTCTTTTTTTTAATTTTTAAATATTTTATTTATTTATTTGACAGACAGAGATCACAAGTAGGCAGAGAGGCAGGCAGAGAGAGAGGAAAGGAAGCAGGCTTCCCGCTGAGCAGAGAGCCCGATGTGGGGCTGGATCCTAGAACCCTGAGATCATGACCTGAGCAGAAGGCAGAGGCTTAACCCACTGAGCCACCCAGGCGCCCCAAAATGTCTCTTTCTTGTTGACTGAGGTTTCCCATCAGCAGCTGCCAAAGGGCCCTGCGGATGGAATGGCCGGGGAAGAAGCTGTCCTCAAGGAACGTGAGTAAATAGGCCCATGTGTTTTGTAAGTCTAGGTTCCTCAAATCGAGTAAGTTGTCTTGCTAGAGAAAGGGGTGGGGGTGGGGACAGGAATCCTCTGGGTTTTGAGCAACTGGGAAGAAAATTAGCCTGGGAGATGATGATGTTTTAAAATCCAGCAGGGCTTAAGGGGAACTTGCTTCAAGCTTATGCACTCCTTCTGTGCTGACAGAGTCCCTGATCTGTAGCAGAGCTAACTTACTTTCTTTGAGATTTGCAGACCCCTGGTCTTCAGGCATAAAGGACGCAGCTGTCCCAGAAGATAAGGCCGGACTCCATTCAAAAACAGCGGCCACCGATGCCAGCACTTCTGTTGCGGGTCATGCCCAGGTATGACTAAGCACCTGGACACCTGGGGTTCCTGCACTCAGCCCCCTCCCTCCACCCATTTCTTTTTCTTTAAAACCCTCTGGCTTTCCTCCGGACAAGGAAGAAGGCCCTTGAGACAGCAGTCCACCATTTTCCCAGCTTCCCGAATAAAGCAAACTTTCTTTTCCCACCATCACTTGTCTCGAGTATTGATTTTTGAGCTGCGGGCAGCCAAACCTGAGTTTGGAACCGGTTCTCTGGTAAAAAGCCCACATGCGTTCAGATGCAGTGCTCTGTGGTGTGGGTCTCTGAGGGACCTGGCAGAGCAGGCACCTGAAGGAACTGGACAATGAAGCCATCAGAGGCTGGGGTAAGCCTGGCAGATTTGCGTCTTGGGTCAGCTTGCAGCATGAAGAATGGAGGGCCAGTGATCCATGGACATGTGTTTTGTTAAAATCCACATTCCTGGGACACCCACAAAAGTCACAGAATCAGAACCTCCTGGTGCACAGCCTGGGGACAGGCATTTCAAGGAGCATCCCAGCTTATTTGGGAGGGGGGGACCATTTGAGAACCCATGCCTTAAGAGCATCCAGAAGGTTAAGGTGAGGAAACTCAGTTCAGCCTTCCCCTCCAGGCAGGAGAATGGTGAAAACAGGTGGCAAGAAAGCCCAGGGTCAGTTTCCAGCAGATGCAGAAATAGGATGCCATAGGTCATCATTTTGGGTGACACACCCCTGGGTCAGGCTTAACATCCTGAGCCAAGGTCAATCTGCAAGGAGTTCAGAGCTAATTACCAAAGCTTCTGGTATTGAAACTATCTTCAGTGTAGCCAATGGCCTTAGACACTTAACTTAAAGGATTTTCCTGCCAGGTTTGATGTGTGGAGATGTGGGGTGATGGGAAATAGGCCTTCATGTTGGCAGAGTGCCCCTCGCCTATGTTGGGGTCTCATAGTCCCAGTGACAGACCTCATCACAGAGAGGGTTCCAGGCTGCTGTCACACACCCCCTTCTCTTGCCGCTGCTTTTTAAAAAGTATACATCATAGCAGCTTGGCAGGCAAAAGATTTTTACCACCACTGTTTACAAACACGGACAGAAGTACTGAATTATTAGACTTCTCCAAGGTCAAGCAACAGGGAGTTGGAAGAGATGGGAAGCACAGTGCCTTCAATCGGTGACTCTGGGAGCCCTCAAGGTCAGTAGAAGTTATGACCTGGGCAGCAGCCCTCCACCCCTGCCATAGGGCCCAGCTGTTCCTTCTATTATGTGAGTCCTGAGTGTTATTCCGCTAAAAAAGAAACACAAACAACAGTAAAACCTTTGAACGGCACCATTAGGGAGAAAGCAGGGCAGGAATTAGAGAGTGGAGTCTGTTCCAGCTGTAATCCTTTAGCATTTCATGGTTCTCTCTGGGCCTATTTCCTCATCGGCAAAATACATTCTTCAGGCTCACTGCAAATGCTCTCATGTAGGACGTCCAATGTCAGGTGCTTTCTTGTCAATTCCAGTTTCTCTCCTCTTAGGCCAACTTGGAAAAAATGCTTTAATTGGACATTTTATACTGTGGTTCTTAGATTTTTCAGCTTGGGTTTATCCCATTTGGAGAATACTTATCATGTTTACCAACACAGGGCAATTAAAAGATGAGACTACTCACCATCGACGGGCTTTTTCCCCTTGCTGCACTAAATCACATGCTGAACCCTGATCCCGTGAAAGGATGAGTTAATAGATTCCTTCTCTTAATTTTGCCCAATTTTAGAGGCCTCCCAAGAGAAAGAAAATGCATAGTTTATTGGGATGGGATTTTATTGCTGAAATCTTTTACTTTTTAATTGTGAGGAAAAAGATGCAAACAGAGAGCTGGTTTACCCTAGAATAATTTTGTGTTCCCATTTGAGTTGATATAGTAGTTAGAAAAAAAAATCTCCTACTTAAAAATACTCTCTCAGTATAAATATTTATGTGTGTATATTTTCTTAAACCTTGATCTTTTTCCATTATGTGAAATAGTTTTCATTCCTGGTATGCAATTCTATTAAATAACCTATCATTTCAAAACTAAGCATTCTAATCATTTCCCCTGGGGATTAGTTTTTAATCTTCATTTTAGTCAATTGTTCTATTTCTTAGGGATAATACAATTTTACTGCATTTTAACATGTATATTTAAATGAAAGGCAAATATAATAAGTCTGAAGGGGCTTGAGTTACTATGATAAAGGCTTGTTTGAACCCCACCTGAGGTAGAAGACAGTATGGATTCTGAGCAGTTACATGTATTCAAATTCTTCTCCTCTTCTTGGTTAGAGAAGAATTTTTCTTTTTTCCAAAAAAGGATGTTCGAAACCAAACTATGACCTGCTGCAGTGCTGGGGCAAATAGGAAAGAGACAAGGGCCCATTTCCTTTGTGGTCATGTACCAAGAGAAACTTGGGGAACTCCAGATAAGGACAGGAGTGGATTCTGTCATCTCTGGCTTGTAAATCCTCCAGAGTTGCTTCCAACTTCCGCGTGGCTTCTAGGATAGTCTGAGCCTCAGAAAAGAAGGAGCATGGGGGTTGGTTCATCCCTTGACTTGTTTAGCTTTTTCCAGAGTGAGTGCGTGCAAGGACCAGGACAGGGCCCCCTCCTCTTCCTCTCTACAGTGGGAGTCCTCAAACTCTAAGCTGTATTTGACCCACTTGAATTACCTTGAGAGCATGGTACCTCAATGATTTTTTTAGTCCTTATTATAAGTTTCTGATTTAACAGATTTTTGGGGATGAGGCACCTGTGTTTTTAACCTGAGTGTCAACAAGATATCCATGTGTTAGAGAAGTTTAACGAACAGAGAAGCAGGCAGTTACTTAATATTTGAAATATCCTAGTTAGGAGTGCCTATTCCAGGAGTAGTTAGAGATTTCCTAGAGACTCTCACATGAACCCCAGGTTTGTGTGTGTGAGGGGGTGGGCTTAATAAACACAGCTCAATTATCTTTATATCCCATCAACACCAGAGGATTTGTTAATTAGCACAATGTACATTAGAAATATTTTTCATTGGAGAAATTAGCGGAACTCAAAATACGTAGAAAGGCTAGAAATATTATACAGGCAGCCCACCTTCACATGAACAGGGTAAACTAATTGCATTAGGTTTAGGAAAACCCATAACACCTGTTAATTCAGACCCAGGTCTTTGCCACCTGTTGCCCCTAGGGCTGAGGAGAAGAGGAGACTGAATACTAATTGTTGCTTCTCAGTGGTTAACATACACAAGACAGCTGAGCAGTATGATTACCCAGACCATAAGATTTAGGAATTACCTTTGGTTGCTGTTATGTTCCCAGTTTGCTGTAGAATAATCATGTTCCTTACAAATGATGAGAGTTGTGATGTCAACCACGTAGGGAAGGAGATGGAAGGAAAACCCCCACACTGAAGCACCGAGAGGGGGCGCTGGTGAGGAGGGCTGATGGCTGAGTGTGCATGATGGAGTGGAGGTCTACTGTGGAGAGCGAGAGAGGAAATAACCACTTCCTCAGGAAAGGAGGTCAGAATGGAGAGAAAGAGGAGTAAGAAGACATTCTGAGTTACTGGAAAAGAACTCAAAGATCTCTCATATAATTCTTCCTTGCGAATGGAGAGAAGATCAACTTGGGGTACCACTCCTTCCCCCTTAAAATAACATTTCTTCTGGTCAGAGTATTTTAGATGTCAACTACTTACTTGTGTGTACATTAAATCTAAGGGACACACTTCTATCTTGCTGAGATGCAGGTTAAAATCCATTAGTTCCTGAGGTTCCAGCTGGAAGCCTCATAAGAAGGACTAGAATAGTGATTTTCAGTGGGAGGGGAAGGTCCATAGGCTTGTAGCAGGATATGTGTGTGTGTTTGAGTATGTATAATTAATACAAATTATGTGGTTGAAGGAGTCTCCCGATTTTGAACCTGTTTTGCTGTCTGCAGACACTGTCACTGCTACAGAAAATTCTTTAAGTTCCATGGCTTTAACTTCCACCTGTTTCACATCTCTAGTACTGATTCCTTAGATTATTGCAGACGTACCCCCCGCCCCCAGATTTTCCATCAAGTCTCATTGGTCATAACTACAACATGGCCACAGAAATGGATCTACCATGAGTAGCTTAGCCCTAATGAAGATCCACTCTGGCGGAAGTGGGAATAGGTCCTCTTAGTTATGGCTGCCAGAAGTGGAGGAAACCAGTAAAGAAGGAGTGAGTACTCAAGGTCCAAGGATGGCGACAATAGGGGGAATGGGTTTAGTAGACAATATACAGTGTCTGATTGCAGAGTTTATTTGCATGTTCTATAGATCAGTAAATTTCAAATGGGTGATGGCCTCCTGGGAGAAGCATGATACTTACCAATCAAAAGGCAGCTGGTATGGATAAACAAATGGGGGTATACCCGTATAATGAACACACTAGTCGGCAGTAAAAGTGAACGGACTGAGGCGGCATGCGCCATCGCCGATGGATCTCAAAGGCATTATGCCAAGAAGCATAACACAAACAACTGTGCACTGTACAATCTTTTTGTATGACATTATGGGGAAGGCAAAGCCATAGGGACAGAAAACAGATTCGTGGCTGCCTAGTGGGGGTGGAGGGAGGTGGCTGGATACAAAGGAGAAAGAAGGAACTTTTCTGGGTCATAAAATGTTCTACAGACTAAAGAGAAAACTGCTACAGACTAAAGAGAAAGTTGCTACTGGGTCTTGGGTGATGGTGTGAAAAGGGACAAAAGACACTACAGGAAAGTTTGTTTTGAGCAGAGCATACAGTTCTATTGTCCCGAGAAACAGGGTTATTCACCTGGGCTTTGGTCTGGGCAAATAGCACAGGTTTCATTTCTACGCTTTTCAGAATATCGATGAGGAGCTGGCAAACACAAGATTCTGAAGAAGGTCGAGAATACCCAGGGAGCAGAGCTCTGGTTCTTCAACACCTGCGAATGGCCTCTTCTGGTTTAAAATATGGTTCTCCTTAAGAAGAAAGCTTTGCTGTGTTTTACAGAGGGTGTTACATGTTCAACTTCAGTGTTCTTATTTTGGGGTGCTACCTGCGGTCTTAGGTGGCTTTTGATGGAGCTTGTAACTGACAGATTTTTGCCTTAACAAAGGATCTTTGAAGGACCTTGAAGGACCTCCCTGACCGTTTTACCGTGGTCCCAAACAAACATGTTTATAACTGAATTTGATAAACTGTGGGAATCCCAGTACCCCGCAGGAGGGTGTTGAGGGAAGGGTGAAGAAAAGATATTTTTGGTTGAGGGGACCTGTCAAACATTTCAAGTCACATCACACAAGCAGCTGCCTAGTCTGTGACAGTTCTGACCACAACATCTGGATGGTGGTATCCGACAGAAAGAGAGTCTCTGAGATGATCTGATGAAGACGTTTGGCCCAAACAACTGGTTTCATGGTTATTTTGGGGCTGAGGTAGGTTTCTTTCCTTTTTTTCTTTTTTTAAGATTGTTTATTTAGTTAGTTAGTTAGCTGACAGAATGAGAGAGAGAGAGAGAGAGGGAACACAAGCAGGGGGTGTGGGAGAGGGAGAAGCAGGCTTCCCACTGAACAGGGAGCTCGATGTGGGACTCCATCCAGGACCCTGGGATCATGACCTGAGCTGAAAGCAGATGCTTAACTAATGACTGAGCCACCCAGGCACCCCATGATGTAGGTTTTTAAAAATGTTGTTGATGTAAACTTTCTCCTATGTGTATTGGTTATATATGGACATATCCCTGCATCTTGATTATGAAGCACTGGGCCATTGTAAATATGAATTCCGTCCTGACCTAACACTCCTCCTGAGTTTCAGACATTTCCATTCCAGCACCATGACATAAACACATCCATCTCCTGACACATGACTTTCAAAACCGCAGATTCAGTGCTCAACTATCATCGTGAAATCCGCCTCATGCTGTAATGAGCTTGCTTCCCACAGTCCTCTCCTGAGAAAGAGATTATGCAATTAGGAGTAACAGAAATGCTGGGCATTCTAAGAAGGAAGCATCCCACAGATTGTGGGTCACTCACAGACTGTCAGAGGGAGGTAATCAAGAAGACATGACCACTGGTTCACCCTCAAGCTGGATGTAGGCAACTAGAGGCTTCTCACCCCCTCCCCATCTTCAGAATGTATGTTTTGTCCTCTTTTCCTACACTTGGGGCCATTTCAAGGATGCAGCCTTGTGAGAATAATGTGTTGTTGAGACCATCTGGACTGGATATGTGGGCTGGACCCTGCTGAGGTCTCTACAGAAACTTTAAGATTCTGGCAGGTGGATTTACTTATCTTGTGGCTGCTCAAGACAAGACTCATATGTAAGTTCCCTTGCTTATTAAAATTCTTACCTATCAATCTGGAGTGTCCTGCCCCTTTTCTCAGTCTCCTTGCCCTCCATTTACAGAAGCCAGTTCGCAAACTAATGCAAATTGTTGATCAAAAGCAGATTCCTTGGTCCCATGACCTTCTAGAATCTTTATTGCTAAGTTTCATAAATGACTCAGGTGATATGGATGCTCTGGCCTTCAAGCCATCCCTTGAGGAAGACCCTTTTCTAAAGTACCTAACCAGGAAATGTGTTTCCTCTCAGGACTAAACAGGAGGGAACATTTACTTAGAATCTTTTTTCCTTTTGTTGTCAGAGTGTAAAGAAAATAGCCCTTAACTCTGAGGAAAAGAAAAAGACTACACTACCGAGTGAGGGAAAGAAAATGTGGGGGGTCTTAAGAAAAGCAGCATCAGCTGTCAACTGTCACAAATTCACCATCCTGGGAAATAGACCACATAGTGCCAAAGCCCTTATGCTCTCCAAATTCATTGCCATGCACACATGCACCAAATGCACTGACACTAACCATATTTTCCCACCTTCGCCTGCCAATTCAGTCATTGCAACTAAATTGCCAACTTGTTTTCATTCTGTTCAATTTGTCACCCCGTTTGAGAGCTACACCATGATCAGTTCTATTACAAACTTCTCTGCAACTTCTCACTTGGTAATGAAGTGATCAAAAGGTTTAGGAGTTTACCTATAAATGTATTTCATTTTATACTATGGAGGAGTTTTGGGAAAGATCCTGTACACAGCATGCCCTTATTAAATAATTTCTGAGTGAATGAATGACATGTTAGGCTGAATCACATTATCTTATGTATTCACAAAATAGTAGATCAAATCATATTGTAGTACAGCTAACAATAGCAGTACAGCTAACAGTAACCTGATTCTTAAAGAAAACCCATGGCAAACACTTTTGAAAGCAAAGGTGGTTTTTGTTGTCATTTTGTTTCTTTGTTTTTGTTGTAAAGAGGATAATTACACCTTGATTTTTTTTAACTTTTATTTTGAAATCATTTTAAATTATAAAATATTTTATGTAAGTCATAAAATATTATAAAGTAAGTCATAAAATACTATATTTTACATAAATACATAAAATATTATGTAAGTCATAAAATATTATAAAATATTTTATAAACTTTTTTTTTTTTTTTTTGCAAAAAATAGTTCAAAGAGCTCCCTCATACTCTGGAGTTGTTAACATTTCTGAATCAACTGAGAGTAAGTTATAACTCAACCCCCACCTCCCACTCTGCTTGCTTGCTCCCTTCCTCACTACTTTACCCCATTGTACGTCAATGTGTATCTTCTAAAAACAAAACAAAAACAAATTCCTAAATAACCACAGTATAATCTTACAACAGGAAAATAACATTGACCCAATTTAATCTAATTAAGTCCACTAAAATTTTACCAGTTATGCTATTATTGTCATTTTTGTCAATATTGTCTTGGATCCCATTAAAGATCACCTGTTGCATTTAGTTGTCTTGTCTCTATAGTGACTTTTAATCTGGAATAATCTTTACCTTCATAGCCTTGGCATTTTTTTGAAGAGTTCATGCCAGTCACTTGAATTTCTCTCAGTTTGCATTTGTCTGATGCTTCATCATGACTTATATATTTATGTAGAAGTACTGCTGTGTTCTCACTGTATTATATCAGGAGGCAACATGAGGTTGGTTTTCTCCATTACCAGTTTTTATTTATGTGAGCTTTTGCTGGTTGATTAAGATGCTATCTCCCAAGTATTATAGCGGTCATGTTAACTGGTAAATATGCAGTGCTTATTAATTAATAATTAATGATATATTGATGAGAATTAGTGAGTATTTTCAGGGGCATACATTGAGACTCTGTAAATATCTTGTTTCTTATCAAATTTTACTCACAAATTTTAACATCTATTCATGATTCTGGCTTGAATCATTTATAACAGTAGCAGCAAAATGGTGATTTTCTAATTCCTTCTTTCTTCACCTATTAGTGGTATTCTATCAGTAGAGCTTTCCTTTCTCCTTTTTTTTTCTTTCTACCAGAATGGACTCATTGATTTCTACTTTACTCGAAAGTTATAACTTGTCACTGTCATTATTTATTTTGATGCTTAAATTGTCCTAGATTTGGCCAGTGGAGACCTCTTCAGGTTCCTACATTCTTTTGACATAGCTCCATAATTCTTTAAGTACCTTCTTATTTTCTTGCACAACAAATGATTCCAGTTTCACCCACTACGTCATGGAGCTATGGTTCCTTCTGGTGGAGAATGGTATTTAAAAATCAGAGTCTGACAGAAGGGCTATATATACTCCAATGTTCATAGTAGCAATGGCCATAGTCACCAAAATGTGGAAAGAGCCAAAATGCCCTTCAACAGATGAATGGGTAAAGAAGCTGTGGTCCATATATACAATGGAGTATTTATTATACCTCCATCAGAAAGAATGAATACCCAACTTTTGTATCAACATGGATGGGAATGGAGGAGATTATGCTGAGTGAAATAAGTCACACAGAAAAAGTCAATTATCATATGGTTTCACTTACTTGTGGAGCATAAGGAGTAACACAGTGGACATTGGGTGAAGGAGAGGAGAAGTGAGTCGGGGGAAATTGGAGGGGAGAGGAACCGTGAGAGACTGTGGACTCTGAGAAACAAACTGAGGGTTTTAGAGTGGAGGAGGGTGGTGGGTAGGGTGAGCCTGGTGGAGGGTATTAAGGAGGGCACGTATTGCATGGAGCACTGGGTGTGGTACATAATGAATCTTGGAACACTGAAAAAATAAAATTAAATTAAAAAAATCAGAGTCTGAGTGTTAGGTGTTTTCATAGCTTCTGGGGTACTGTTGGATTCAGACTTTCTCAGTGGACAGAACTAGGAAACATATCAACATATATACACACATATACCTCTACATATATTTTTCTATCTTTTTATCTATGTAAATTAAAAATAATTTCATACCATTTCCTCTAATTTCAAGTCACATCACTGGGTTTCCTTTAATCTTCCTTCTTTTTATACTTATAATTCCCTTCTTCAACACTGAGAAAACTGCCTCCTATATCTTTAATATATGTATTTGTTTGCTCAATTCTTGGTATGTAAACCAATGTGCTGAACATGGCAGCAAAAAATATGGCCTGTCTCTATGAAGTTAGTTATTTTTATTATATACATATATAAAAATTATATTTATAGTATAAATGTGTTATATTAAATTATATATAAATTATATACATTATACAATTATATAGTATATATGTCTATGTGCGTGTTATAGATATAAGTATATGTATATGTGTGTAATTAAATATTTCATATGAAATTGAACACAATGAAATAAAATATTTTCCATATTTATATAAGAAATTATATATCATATATTAGAAAGCCCATATAATACATAAAATATATCAATATAAGTACATATATTATATATGATTTTATATAAATATATGTCCCTAGCTTTATTGAGATATTACTGATATATATAACATGAAGTTCAAGGTGTACTCTGTGATTATTTGATTCATGTATATATTACAAAATGAGTACCATAATAAGGTTAGTTAACACTTCCATCCCCTCACGGAATTACCACTTTCTGTGTGCATAACAATGAAAATTTACTCTGTTAACAACTTTTAAGTATAATACAGTATTGTTAATTGTGGTCATCATGTTGTGCATTAGATCCCTAGAACTTATGTGTCTAATAACTAGGTTTGTACCCTTTGATCAACGCCTTCTCATTTCTCCCATCCCCTGGCAACTGCCATTCTACTATGTATTCCTGTGAAGTTCAACTTTTTTAGATTCCACAGTGAATTCATACAGTATATGTGTTTCTCTGATTTATCTCACTTAGTTTAGTTCCCTCAAGGTCCATCCATATTGTTGCAAGTAACAGGATTTCCTTCTTTTTGGTATAGCTAATACTGGTTATTTCTGTGAAAAATTCCATTGGAATTTCATAATAATTTTGATAATAACAGTAAGTGTGTGTGTGTGTGTGTGTGTGTGTGTGTGTGTGTGACCCATTCATGTGTCCATGGACACTCAGGTTGTTTTCATGTCTTGGCTATTATAGGTAATGATGCAATGAACATGGGGTTGCACGTATCTTTTTTTTTTTTTTGGATATATATTCAGAAGTGAAATTGCTGGATCATGTGGTAGTTCTATTTTTAATTTTTTGAGGAAACTCTGTACTGTTTTCCATAGTGGCTACACCAATTCACATTCTCATCAACAGTGTTCAAGTGTTCCCCTTTCTCTACTTCCTCGATAATACTTGTCATTTGTCTTTTTGAAAATACCATCCTAACAGGTGTGAAGTGATATCTTATTGTGGTTTTAATTTGCATTTCCTTAAAATTAGTGATTAGTGACGTTGAAGATTTTTTCATGTACCTGTTGGCCATCTGTATGTCTTCTTTGGAAAAATGTCTGTTAAGTCCTTTGCCCATTTTCTAAACTGGTTTCTATTGAGTTATTTGAGTTCTTATACATTTTGGATATTAACTCCTTATCAGCTAGATGATTTGAAAATATTTTCTCTCCATTCTATAAGTTGCTTTTTCATTTGCTGTTTCCTTTGCCATATAGAAGCTATTTAGTTTGATGTAGTCGCACTTGTTTATTTTTACTTTTGTTACTTGTGTTTTCTGGAGTCATATCCAAAAAATTATTGCCAATACCAACAGTAAAGAGATTTTCCTCTGTTTTCTTCTAGTAGTTTTTCCATTTTGTATCTTACATTTAAGTCTTAAATCCAGTTGGAGTTGAATTTTGTGAGTTGTATAAGATAGGGGTCCCTTTTCATTCTTCTGCAAGTGACTATTCAGCTTTCCTAATATACATTATTGAAGAGACTATCCTTTCCCCACTGAATATTCTTGGCCCCCTTGTCAAACATTCATTGACTGTATATGAGTGGGCTTATGTCTGGGCTCTACATTGGTCTACTCTCTGTTTTTACGCTAATACCATGATGTTTTGATTACTATAGCTATGTGAAACCAGGTAGTGTGATGCCTTTAGCTTTACTCTTCTTGCTCTTTACTGCTTTGGCTATTTGGGGTCTTTTATGATACCATATACATTTTAGGATTCTTTTCTTCAGTGTAAAATGGTATTGGAATTTTGACAGAAATTATGCTGAATCTGTAAATGGCTTTGGATAGTATGAATATTTTTTATAATATTAACTCTTTCAATCCATGAACATGGGACATCTTTCCATTCATTTGTGTCTTCTTCAATTTCTTTCACCAGTGCCTTGCAATTGTCAGTATGTGAATCTTTCATCTCCTTGGTTTATTCCGAAGTATTTTATTTTCGATGCTACTGTATCAAGGGAAATACAGTGAGGTCTTTCTTCAGATGTTCCCTCATGACTGACCCTCTGCTGGTCTCAGAAATGCAGAGCTCCACGAGGAGAAGGAGCCCCAATCACCAACCATCTCTTGGTAAGCAGCCTGTTCTCCAAGTGTTACACAACTGTAGCCAGCTCCACAAAGATGCTTAAGCCAAATGCTAAACCTGGGGAAGGAAACATTTTATATTTCAATTTTAATAAACCAAATAACTGGGACATCAATTGAAATTATATTTTACTCATTAAGTTTAAGTGTGGTTTCCTTAGGTTGCAGGTTTTCTTCCAGGTTTTGGTGGCACCACTTTCGTGACTTAGCCAAAGGTAATACATATATCTGCTTGTGTCACTGTCCCCATTAGGCAAAAGGGTCTGAGGCCAGAGACTTATTTCATCAATTTCTAGTGCTTAGCAGAGGGTCTGACACAGGGCAGATGCTAATTGCTGCTTACTGGATTAAAGAGTGAATATATCCATTACTCAGTTTAGGACCGTGGGAAGGGAGCTGTTATATTGGGAAGGAGACTTTAAATTTCAACCTCTGGACCCACGTGGATGAAGACAGCCCAGGTCGTCCGTCCTTAGAAACCTTTTATTTCAAGTTTTTGTTTTCCTGGTAACACAATACAATTCAAGAATAAATCTTCAATTTACTCTTGATATTGGTTACATCGATATTGCATACCATTCCCATGGTTACCATCCAGCACCCACAATCTTATTATTGTTTTCACATGCATCTTCCTGAGGTTTTAGGTAAATATCCGGTTTCAAAGACCCCACATTAAAGGATGTCTTCTGTTCAAATTACCCTTTCTCATTTTCTGTCTTCAACTTTTTTCTTTTTTCCCCAAGAATATTTGCAGAGTTAATTTTTCTTAAAAATTCTTTTGTGATGTTCCAGATACGAATGATCATAAAATATTCCAAATGCAGCACGTTGTGTCAATGTTGAATCGATAAAAATAACGAGGTTAGTAACAATATCCCTGACGATCGCGGTGGCCCATTTTAATTTAGGGGGCGCCAGGCACACGTCGGCGATTCCAAGCTACCGGGCAAGATCACTTCGGACCTGGAATCCCTTAGACAACCTTGACGCCACTGAAGTTTCCAGACGCCGCCAGCTCTCGGGACTGACCAAAGGAGACTCCGCGTCGCTGAGCCAGTCTGCCAGTTTTCTCGGACGCATCGAAAGTGCAGGAATTTCTAGGCTTTCCCTGGCTCGTGCACATCACAATCACAGTCGGCAGCATCCGCGGCGCTGGGAGCAGGTGAGCCCCGGCGGACGCGCGCAGGTGCCTCGGCCCCTCCCGGCCCCCGCCCCCGCCCTCGCCCAGACCCCACCCGGACCCCGCCCCGGCCCCGCCCCGCGCCGTGCGACTCGGGGTCCAGGTGCCGGCGCCCAGGTGCGCGCGGCGCGGGGTTGCAGCTCTGCTAGACACCCGACAGCGGGCGCCGCTGCGGCGGTTCGCGAGCGGCGGAGCCGAGCGACTTCGAGAGTTGGGGCAGCTCCTGCGCCCGGCCCTGCTCGCGGCGAGAGCTCCGCCCGGCTCCGGCTTCCCCCAGCTGCGGAAACCCGCGGGCGCCGAGGGGGCGGACCGATCTCCGCGGACCCCGGCGTCCTGGGGCGGCCGAGGCGGGCGAGGGCCGAGCGCCGGAGACCCCGAGCGCCCCGCGCCCCAGGCACCATGCGACCCGCCGCGCCTCCTCGCCGGCCCCGGGCTTCGCTCTCCGCTCGCTGAGCCCCGCGCTCGCCACCGCGGCGAGTCGCAAAGACGAGGCGGGTCGCTGGAGAGCAGCGGGGACACCGCCTCGGACGTCCCCTCCGCCCCACAGAGGCTGCGGGTCCCTCGTTCTCTGGGCTTCTCTAGCTTTTCCATGAACCTGGCGCAAGCTTGGCTTTAGGAGAAATTCAGAAGCCGGAGGGGGAGTCAGTGCAATTCTTTGGTTGCTAAGGTAATTGTAGTTGTGACAAAAACGGGCAAGAAACAAATGGGGGGAAAAGATGTTTTAAAACGGTAGACCCCTCCCCCCCAATTCATATGTGTTGATTTCATTTCATCTCCTGGGTGTGGATGCTGTCCATTTCAGATGCGTGACAGGTGTCGGTGAGTGCGTGTGTGTGCGTGTGTGTGTGTGTGTGTGTGTGCAGTTTGGGACTGTAGAGGCACGAGCTTACATAAGTGGTTAGGCAAGCTGGCGTGCGGACTTGTGTGGGATGGGTGCAGGTCTGCATATAAATCATGTTCCCGGGTTTCTGGGTGTGAAGCGCTCGCTGAGTGGGTCCAGCGCGCAGAGGGGACGCGCTCTGAGGAATTTCCAGTCTTCCGATTTTGTGATCGCAGGTGGGGCACCTTTATCCCAGAAGCAGAGGTTCATTAACTTTTTTTCTGAAGAAGCTCGCCCTTTGGGGGCTTGGAGGAAAAGAAAAGCGAGTGGTGAGGTGTGGAGGGCAGGGCGGGTGGGATCTGTTCTTGGGGAACGGCTGCAGGGAAGGGGACGGTAAGGTATTCGCTCTCAGAGGGCGACAACCGACCTGGCAGCGTGAAGAGACCGTCTCTGCCGTCCCTGTCAGGTTGTAAACGTGGCCCGATGAGACAGAAAAAAGTGACCCAGAAAATTTAATGTTGTTCAGAATGAAAGCTGTTCTATCTTATCTTATTATTATTATTTTTTAAGTTTGATGGAGTAGGAACATTATTTCTTGAGAAGAGTGATATTTCTGTGTTACAGGTTGAAGATATTTGGGGCTCGTTGGTTTGGGATTGTTTCCTCAGCATTTATCAATGGTTAGAAGCTGGATTTGTAATTTCTAATCAATACCTTTGAGCAGCCCCAAAGTAAAACGGCAGAAACAGGCAGTGTTTATTAGGCAAAACCCAACATTGGACCCTTTTCTCACCAGAGGGGGTTGAGAGATGGAAGAATGCGAACCAGGCTTCTAAGGGTCTGGAGGGAGTTACAGACTGAGCCACAAGTTTGTGTGGCTTCTGTCAAAAAGTGGTTGAAAGGGGGGGACTCTTTTAGGTTTTAGCTTGCTACATTCACAGCAAGGCTTCTATAGACCAACTTCCATAGGCAGATGGGTAATTATATGGGATGGGAGCTAGGGGTTGGAGAAACTTTCTGTAAGTTGTACATTCATATTATTTATTATTATTTATTAATTTTGCAATGGGTGAGACTGCTCTGTGAAAGAAAGTAAGCAGAGAACTGAGGGAAATTTGAGGCTTTTTGGCAATGCCCCTCTGTAAGTGAAAGCTTGCGTGCTAAACAGCCAAACCTGAGATAATAAGTTCTTTCTGAGTTCTCTGATACTACTGTCAAGCCAAATTGTTGCGTAAGTCTGGTGATCTTAGATACTATAAATGTTGGGGTATAATATATACACCTCATAACTCATTCTTTTCTGAAAGCGTCTGTAAATTCTAGAAATATCAACTGTTGTGAGATATTTTGGTAAAACAGGTAGCCACTAGGATTTCCTTTTCTGTAGTCGTCACCTTGGTTAACTTTACTTCTCTGCTTCATTTAAGAGACTTGAATTAACACTCACTGCATTTCTTTTGCTCAGAGTTTCAGTAAAGCAATGCTAGTTTTTCTTCATGAGATGAATTTGTCTTATAAAGTGAAACATTACAGCAGTGTTTTTACGGCAGAAATGTCTCTTTAAATGAGACGGTCCTTATTTATTTGTTCATTTATGACTTCTCGAATGAAGTAACTGATATAGATATTTTTTAATGAACAAACATTTCTTGATAAAGAAAAAACATTTTCTAAAGGGTATTGAGGACAATGAAATTTGCCAGTAATTTTGGACGTCTTTTTATCCACAGGGACAGAATTTTATGTGAAAGTAAGATCATTCTGTTTCTTATTTCTCTAATATCCCCCATGCATTTTATCCCCTGAACTCCTAAGATTTTGCCAGGAATTGCTGAACATTCTGTTTTGTGCCAGAGGTTAAACATCAGGGCGGTATGAGTAAGGAGCTATGTGTCACATCAACATTTTTCAAAAGGGATGCTCTCAGAGATTTCAATAAATGTTTCCTTTACTTCGCAGGTAGCTTATCTTAATTCATAGTGCTTTGAACCCAGGAAAGCATTTAACCTCTTCATGTTAGTGCCAGCTGGAAGGAATATATTTACTGAATTTCATCTTCATCGTAACATATGGCATGATATAAATAATTACTACACACACACAGTATCCTGCTGTATGGAGAGAAATGGAATTACAAAATAAACCTTCATGTCGAGTGATTTGGAGGTAACATTTCAAAAAACAGTTTTACTTTTTTCCTCAATTACCAAAGTAATATGTAACCATTGGGAAAAATTCGGAAAAATACAAAGAAAAGGGATTGTAATTCTCCCATGGGAGGTGAACCACAGTTGATATTTCTGCATATTGTATATTTTCCCAGATTTTATTCTGATCACGTTATTCATTGTATTTTTATACTTCTCTCCCCCAGCTTTCCTAGTTTTCAAATGTTGAAAATGGAACTTGGACTGTTAAAGGTTTGGGAAATTACTGCTAGTTTACTGTATGGTTTTGATAGATCAGATTTGAATTTTGTTGGTGGTTCTTATTTTCCAAGAGAGGAGTTTCTCTGTTTTTCTGTTTTCTTTGAAAAATGAAGGTTTTCACTTTGGGTTGGAAATACTTAGGGCTCCCCATCAGATTTAGGGATTAAAGTGTCAGAAAAGAAAAAGAACCTTGGCCATGTGTAGGTTTGAGTGTGTGTTTGGAGGGGGGATACCTGAATTCTGGTTTTAATTTCTCCACCTCATGTGGCCTTTGCCCCCTCCCTGTTTCCTCAAAAGATAAATGAAATTTTGAGATTTAGTTAATAAACTAACCTATTTGTTGTTACGATATTTGCTGATGATGCTAGTTGTTCAAAGGGTACTTTTTCAAACTCAGATGGTTGGGGGTCCACCCCAGAGTCTCTGATGTAATTGGGTCTGGGGTGACACCTGAGAATTTACATTTCTGGCAAGTCCCCAGATGATGCTGACTCTGATGGTCTGGGAATGATATCCAGAACTAGATGACGAGCTCTTTGGGGGAAGAATCCCTTTTTCACTTTTTTTTTTAAAGATTTTATTTATTTATTTGACAGAGAGAGATTACAAGTAGGCAGAGAGGCAGGCAGAGAGAGAGAGGAGGAAGCAGGCCCCCTGCTGAGCAGAGAGCCCGATGCGGGACTCGATCCCAGGAGTCTGAGATCATGACCTGAGCCGAAGGCAGCAGCTTAACCCACTGAACCACCCAGGCGCCCCCCCCCCCCTTTTCACTTTTCTTGGCATCTATCTGCCTAGTGCCCGGCAATGCACCTGCCAGTAGGACCTCAGTAAGCATTGGTTGAATCAATATTAGTTTTATCTGTGGGTAAAAACTTTCTTAAATTTGGTCAAGATAAAAAAGGTAACCATTCAAAATTTGGAACCGTTAAGTCTATAGTAAGAGTAATATTCAGTCACGAAACCCAGTTCTTCAGACAGCAAGGAAAGCAAAAGTGCTTACGAGTAGGCCATTAAAATGAACATTTAATGAGTTATCTTAAATAACTCAGAGTACCTGCTTGAAATGTTACAAACTGCAAAGCTTATGTATGCTTCACTGCTGCCTTCCTGACATCTGAAAGAAGCAATTCATTTTCTATCACATGTACATTTCCAAAAGGGTGTATGTGTGTAAATTCACTATTAATTATCTTAACTACAAAAGCAGAAGGTCAGAGAAGCAGTGGCCTAGACTCCTCTCCCCAACTGCATCCAGAAGGTAGAACAATAATCATTAGAACATCACAAAATGCGGACCTAAGACTTGGAGAAAACATTCACCTGCGTCAGTCCATGAAACCGATCAGTGGCCACGCCAGAAATCAGACCCAGGCCTGAGTTCTTTTTTTTTTTTTTTTAAGATTATTTATTTATTTATTTATTTGGCAGACAGAGATCACAAGCAGGCAGAGAGGCAGGCAGAGAGAGAGGAAGGGAAGCAGGCTCTCTGGTGAGCAGAGAGCCCGACATGGGGCTCGATCCCAGGACCCTGGGATCAGGACCTGAGCTGAAGGCAGAGGCTTTAACCCACTGAGCCACCCAGGCGCCCCAGTCCAGGCCTGAGTTCTGCCTGAGACCCAAGGGTGTTCTTCATTACTTCCCTCTACGGACACCGAATGAATGCATCTGAAGGTCAGGAGAGTCCACTTGGCCAAAATACCCCAGTTACAATGTTTGATCATCCTTGCATAGCTGCCTTGTGATTAGACAATTAATCCTTCTACCTAGGTGTTAGAAACAGAGGGTGCAGACAACCCCCTTTTTATGGATGGAGACTTTAAAAATATGTAAATATTTGAATAGGAACAAAGTTGATGTTCACATAACCATCCTATCCAAATAAGTTGTGGAGACCCGCTGTCTTGGTCTCTGTAAATGCTTAGGAAAACCGTAAAAGGAAAAAGCCACCTTTAAGTTTTTAGGGAGTAAGTTCTCTTATCCCTTTATTATTCCCTAGTGTCTGCTCTACCCAGGAAGATATTTTCTTGCCAGGAGGGCTTCGCACCACAAGCAAAGCCCTCTCCGATGATGGCTGCTTGAACCTGCATGAAGGGGAATTAGCGTGGCTGCCCTCTGGAGGACCCAGGGCCCCTGTCCTGTGCTCCCCGACACCTGGCCAGCTCTGAGCCCAGACAGAGACCTGACACTGGTGGCTCTTGAACTAATAGAACAGGAAATTAAGAACCCTGTTGATTGGGTTTCTGAACCTCAGTTTCCTCATCTGTAGAACAGAGATAACAAAGTGCTCCTGGAGTGTGCGTGGTTAGGAGGAAAAGAGAACTCACATAGCGTGCTTCATGAAGGAGGCACCGTGACGCCAGGGGCTGGACCCTGTCACACTGATTGCCTATTTTGTAATAATTTTGATTACTTATGGTTGGTCTGCAGCCCTTGGAGTTTCCTGAGTGTAATTGGAAACCTATCTGGGTACAGGAGGGCAAGGAGTCTGGGAAAACAGGTCACACCGAATTGGTAGTTGCAGGTTTAATTGGCAAGGAAATTTACATATGAGCTTTGTCTCCAGCAGCTGCAAGCTAAATAGATCTTCATAATGTGTTGCCTGCCAGAATCTTTAGGTTTTTATAGCAGCCTTGAAGGGGTTCACATATGTATTCAGTCCAGAGGGAGCTCAACAACCCCTTCTTCTCCAAGGGCTGTGTCCTTGCAGATGGCTCCCACCATGGGAACGGTGGTCCCGCAAACATTCCGAGGGCAGGAGAGGGGCTGAGGTGCCTCTGAGGGCCCAGGTCCAGCTCCTGGGTCACCAGGTGGTCATGTCCTCTTGATGACCTCTTCCAAAGTGAGTCTTTTGGGAGGTAAATATTTCGGTATAATGGTTGCCCCTTCTTCTGTTCCTGAGGACTTGCTTATATCAGCCTAACATCTGAGGCACTCCCAAGTCCCTTGGAGAACCCTGCTCCATGGATTTGAGAAGGTTCGTAGGAAACAAGCAGGCCAGACACGAGGTGGAGAGGGTGGAATGGGAAAGATCTGCCTTTGCAGTAGCCAAGGATTTGTCTGTTTCCTTGAGCCTGAAGACCATTAATCCCCAGCAGGAAGAGATGTGAAAATGAGGGACTGCTGCTGCCCGGCTGTCTCTTGTGTCAGAATGTGAGCCACCCTCGAGGCAAGGCTGTGTGGTATTTTTCCTCTCTGTCCTTAGTGTCTCTTACAGTGTTCATACGGTAGGAGTTTGGTGAACGTTTGCAGAGTTATTGTAGGGTGGCAGCTCGGGGTGGGTGAATGTGGGAGGGAGGATATACGAGTCTGGGTAGAGAGGCACGGACTGGCCAGGGTATGGGGGCATGGGCTGGAGCAGGTGTAGGTGCAGGGTGCACGTGGTTATTATTCCGTTCCTATTGTTTCCTTGATTTTGCCTGGCTAGATAACCTGGGGTTGATGATACACTGAGGCTCTCATCCTGGTTTGTAATTTGTAATTATACACTAACATTTGTCTCTCCCCCTTTCTGTGGTTTGCTTTTTTTTTTTTTTTTTTACCATGATTTTTTCCTGCACCCAGCACAGGGCCACACACGTAGTCAGTGCTTGGGAAGGCACTTGTTGGTTTCCTAAATAAAAAGTTGCCAGGCCTACAAAGCTATGGATCTATAACAAAGAAATAGACTGATAATACTCAGCACTTGTAAAGCTTTTTGTAGATCACAGCCTCTTAACAAGAATTAGGTGTTATTACTCCCATTTTATGAGTAAAAAGACTGAGGCTGAAGAAGAGGTTCGGCCACATGCCCTATGTCAGAGAGGTATTGACTAGAGAGAAACTGAGAGATCTAAACTCCAGTCTCATCTGACCACAAAGTTCCAGGTCTCTCTGATGTATCACAAACAAAGGGTAGACTGAGGCCCTACCCTTGAGATCACATCAGTTATCTTGGAAAAATAATAGAGATAAATAGAAAATTAATAGTGAAGGATGATAAAGGGCAGTTTAGGGGAAAATGCATGGGATTTCATAAGCAGATTAGGTAGCAAATAGATTGCAAAAACAGTAAGCATTTCAGTGCAGAGAGACAATACGGTATAATCGGAGCTGGTAGAGACAGGCTTTGGGAACGAGGTAGAAATTTCACAGCGGAAGAGAAGGATAAGAGCAAGCTTTGCAGGTGGAGGAGTTGATAATTGGTGAGGAAAGCAATTATTGTTTGCTTTCAGAGTTAAGAGCCCATTTCTTGGGAAACCTGGGGACCTCCGACTCATTTTTGATAGAAACATGGGTACCAAACAACACTTTCCTTTTTTTTTCTAAAAGCAAAACAACCCACCCATGTGTGATGAGGAATGGTGTGTGACACTGAACTCCTGGGTTCGGGAGGCATTAGGATCAGGTGAGGACTGTGTTAAAGCAAAGAGTATGTGCTGCTCAGAAAGCCCGTATTGCCATACATTTTTAATCATTAGCAACTAATTTCAATTGGAAAAATATTGTATAGATGTACATTGCCCGGTCCAACCTGAACACATGTTTGAGCTGGCTTTGTTTTTCATGTTTGTGCCCTCTCTGGAAGAAAGACAACAACTCGAAAATATGTCCAAAGTATTTTTCCCTTAAGCTGCTGTGTAAGTGCTACTGTGTTCAGATTCCAAACCAAGCAGGAAGATGCCATTATATCATTTTGCTGACCATACTTCCTAAAACAAAGACTGATTCAGCAGCTGGTCAAAATAGAAAGGATGCCTTCACAAAGAATAAATTTATTGATTATATTTTAGAATTTTTTTTCTTTTTTAGGGGAAGGCACTTTACCTTTTAGAATGACAGATAGTTTAGGGGCTTGGCTGCTGGCTGGCTTCCACCAGAACCCCGGGGTCTGTGACATTGGACAAAGTAGCTCAACACTATTGATCCAGATTCTCCCCGAATACAGAATAGGGTTGAGAAATTGTGAGAGCTCTGAGGGCATTAATGAAAGAGAGATTGTTCCTGGAAATCTATGGTTAGGCAGCTCTTAGTTGGGGTAGGTGGGGTTCTTACCCCAGGGCATTTCTACGGTCTCTGCTGCTATTCCCTGCTTTTTGCCTGGTTTGTCCTCTTTGGCAGTAGGTCCTTACACCCTTTTCTAGATCATGATTAATCAGGTATGATGGCTCCTGCTTTCAAGAAGTTTAAAATTCTGTGGGGGGGGGGGAGAAAAGAGAAACAGAATGTGGTAAGACAGGCCCATATAAGGATGGGGGAGGGATTACTGGGAGATTTCATTGAAGACATTGGTGGATGAATTGGACGTTTGATAACCAATGGTTTTGGGGCCTGCAGAGATGGGGGCAGGGGACAGAGTTGGCAAGGGTGTTCTTGAGGCATTTCAACGGAGGTAAAAGGATAGAGGTGACAAAGTGTGCAAAGAACATCCCCCTCTTGAGAATCAGGTCCTTAAAAACCTATCAGGCAGGAGAAGTCCATGTTGATGAGCTGAAAATTTAAGGGGAGACAGGGACAGGGGAAATCTAGGTGGTAAGCAAACTGTTTAATGAATATTTATGCTTACCAAAAGTGAAAAGAGAAAACAGGGCATTGTGAGTGACATTTTCCCCACCTTCTGTTGGTAATAGAGGGTGTGCCACAGTGAACTTCTAGTTCTTGCTATATTCTAGGAGATCACGCCTCTGCTGAAATGCTCATAAGTGGTTTTGCTTCTTAGAGTCAATGCACAATTCCCCTACAAATAAATGGGTATTTCCTTGCCCGGTGTCAGGCTGTCTGTCCAAAGGTTCAATGCCGTTCTGACGTTTTGACTGCGAGCTTGACCGCTGACTCCCGGATCTTCCTGTGGCTCAAGGGTAAAGTAGATGAATCTGGGATAAACCTTACTTAACTTGCATGGCAGAACTGATTAGGAAGTTCTCAGATGTCTCACCCCAACGTGTAGCGTATTCAGCTTCTTGCCAAAGCATATGTTGTCAATTCCAGGTTTTCATTTCTTTGGCTTCCTGTAGCTTTCAAAAGCTTCTCTGCGAAAACCGCTTCCCCTGCCTGCCATCTGCCTTACAACTTCCCTCCCCCACTTTACAAAATCTGTGTCTAAGCCCCAGTTTCTTGTATTCTCTAATTATCTGTACCAGGAATGACCTGTTGGCTCTCAAATGTGTATTTGGAAGTAGAACTTTGCTTATTGGAAATTCTTGGTTGGGGTAAATTTCCCTGGGGCTGAGATTAGATATGTTGTTGGTCATAGGAAGATGGACAGTGATTGACAAGACTAGAAATTCAAATTGGGTCCAGTCTATTGGGACTTGAATGTCACATATATACCTAGTGGTCAGGGTGATAACGGATATTCAGGGTTTTCTGGCACAGAGAAAAAAAACAAACAAACTAAAAGAACTGAATTAAAGCAAAATTTAAACCAACTCAAGGAAAGGTATTTATGTGACTCATACATTTGGGAATTCAGGCATGGCTGGATCCAGGAACTTCAGAGGTACGATCAGCATTCTTAACTTGATACCCCATTATCTTGATTTCTTTCTTTGGTGATACTAGAGAAAAAGAAGATGATCACTAATATCCCTGTCCTTATATTCTTTCACACTGTCCCTCACACAGAAGGGGTCTTCTTTCTTCCAGTGTCCTTATCTCAGTCTCAGGGAAGGACCCTGATTGATCTAATTTGATCCAATCAGTATGTCCAGTGATACAGCATGCTCTGGCCAGGATAGTTCCCTGGGCCCACCCTTCCCTATCTGAACAAGCAAATATGAGAACAAAAAATACACTGGGCAGTGAGAAACAATAACTGCCCCAGTCTTCTCACCTGGCTGAAGGACTTGCGGTTTTATGTGCTGAACAGTGGAATGAATACAGAGTGTTTCAGGCACTGTTTGAGAGTCCTGAGACCCTTTATATAAGAGTCAGAAAATGTCATTATCCAAAATAAAGCTTTTGGATAATGTGAAACATTCCCTCAATTGTGCATTTCTAATCTCGCTTCACTTCTATACCATCTTTCTTATTCAAGGATTATTGCTTCTGATCTACAGCTGCCACTCACAAATGCCAGAGAGAGTGGATATAGTGGTGACAGACACGACCTCTGGCTCCCATCATCCCTACAACCCTACAGTTCTCTCACTTTTTGCACTGCTAACTCCGAGACAATTCAGGTGTCACCTTGAGAACAAGAGATGCTATATTCTTCTTCTCCCAGAATATTTGCACTATTCTTTTTTAAACATACAATTTTAGAGAATAAGACATTCACAGAAAAGTACATAAATCATTGTTCAATAAATTTTCAAACAGTAAATATATCCATATTATCACTCCTGGATCAAGAGAGAGAATATTACCATTCCCTTGGAAGATGCCCCAGGATGCTCCATCCTAGTAACTACACCCTCTCCTTCCTTAGTGGTAACTATTAACCTCATTTCTAATACCATGATGTTCCAACTTATTGGGAGTATCCAGATGTATATGGAATTATAATATATGTATATCCCCCTCCCTTTTTGTGGCTTCTTGTGCACAATATTGTTTGAGAGGGTCCTCCATGTTACCAGCGGAACTAGTTTTTGTTGCTATATAGCAAAACCCACTTTGTGATGTTTTATAGATTGTTTATCTGCTGTTTATTGTTGGGCATTTGGGACATTTCCAGTTTGGGGCTACTGAATAATGAATGATGAATAATGCTATTCTTAACTGTTTTGTGTGTGTGTTTGGTGTACATATGAAAGCATTTCTTTTTGGTATATGCCTAAGACTGCATTGCTGGGACGTGGGGTACATACATCCAACTTAGTAAGTTCTTACAAGGAGTTTTCCTAGGTGGTTGTACCAGCTTCTATTCTTGCCATCGGTTTATGAGTGTTTCAGTTTCTCTGCATACTTGTCAACACTTGGGATTGTCAGACTTTTTAATTTTAGACATTATGGTGGGTGCATTTTGGGGTCTTATTGTGGTTTCAGTTTTCTCTGTTGACTAATGGTGTTGTGTCTTTCTAATATTTTTGGGGTCATTCTTTTTTTTAATCTTCGTAGTTTCTGTTCTAGTTTATTGCCTATTTTAAAACTGGTTTGTCTTTTTCTTAAAACAAATCTGAATCCAAATATTTTCCACACTTACATGTATTCAAAATACCATTTACTATTCTGTGGCTTGCCATGTGACTCTATTTGATGAATAAGAGATCTTGCTTTAAGTGTAATCCAAGTTGTTAATCTCTTCCTTTATGGTTATTGTTTTTGTGACTGCTGAAGAAATGTTTGCCTACCCTCAGACCATGAAGTTATTTTCCCATTTTGATTTGTAGAAACCCTATTGTTTTGACTTTTATCTGTAGGTAAAAGATCTACCTGAGGTTGATTTTTTGCCTATGACATGAAAAAGAGACCCATATTTATTTTGTTTTCCATATGTATATCTAGTTAACTTCCTATGCTACTTATTGAAAAGTCTCTTCCACAGCTCTGACATGTCACTTTCAGTATAAATCAGGTGATCATTTATACGTAGGTCTCTATCTACTTTCTAGCCCCTTCTGTTCTATTTGGCATTCTTATTCTGATACCACACTGTCTTAATATAGCTTAATAAGAGGTCTATATCTGATAGCATATGTCCAGTTTTGCTCTTATTTAAGAACAGCTTGGTTATTCTTACACCTTTGCATTACAGTATAAATTTTAAAATCCTCCTTTGATGATATTTTGATTGGGACAACATTAAATCTCTAGCCTAATTTAGGAGTAAACTAATGTCCTTAAAATGTTGACGTGAACCATGAGAGACTATGGACTCTGAAAAACAATCTGAGGGTTTTGAAGGGACGGGGGGTGGGAGGTTGGGGTACCAGGTGGTGGGTATTATAGAGGGCACGGATTGCATGGAGCACGGGGTGTGGTGCAAAAATAATGAATACTGTTATGCTGGAAATAAAAATAAATAAAATAAAAAAAAAAAAGAAAAAAAAATGTTGACTCTTTCAATCCATTTCATTTATTTATCCCTTATTTATCCCTTCATTTATTTAAATCTTTCATCTCTGTTATTGTTTTGTTTCTTTCCATGTGGTAAAGGTATGGCACATCTTTCTTCAGATATATTCCTAGTATTTGACATCAGTTGATGATATTATAAATGATAGCATTTTTCAACATGTTTTCTGATTATTACTCTATGGGTATACAAAAATACAGTTGATTTTTATTTATTGACATTGAATCCAGTGACTTTCCTTATTCCCTTATTAATTCAAAGAGTTCTGTGTGGATTACTATGGAATTTCCATGTGCACAATCAAACTAACTTCTTCATTTGCAATCTTCCTTTGCTTCCTTTCATTTCTTTCTCTTGCCTGTCGTGCTGGCTTAGACTTCTACTGTAACAGAGAATAGAAGTGGTCATAGCAGGCAGCCTTGTCTCATTCCTAATCTCAGTGGGAAAGTTTTCAAAGTGTGGTTATTAAATATTATGGTTGCTATGTTTCATAAATACCCTTTATTAGGTTAAGCCAGTTCCTTGATGTTCAAAATTGGCTAAGAGTATTTTCCTGAATAGATGCTGAATTTGACTAGATGCTTATAGAATAGTTGCATGGAATGTCTGGCCCATCTCGATACTCCCCCACTTCCCCTCTTTTTTTTTTTTTTGATCTTGGTCTCACATGTCCTCATTGCCTCGGGAGCTTTCCCTTTTCAAATTTTATCTGGCTTTCCTAGTTCTTGAGGGTCATTCTATAATAAGGTAGACTCTCCTTGTAGGAACTAGTACACACTAATCGAACCTTTTTTTTTTTTTTTGTCTTTCATCAAATACAAGTAAAAGTATAAGAAACCTTCAGAAACCTATTCAATTGTTATTTTTTTTTGACCTATTTATCTTCTGCCTGATGAGCTTCCTGAATAGATTTTGTTGTTTATTTGTTAAATCTTGCTATCTCCAGAAGATGAAAAGCTTATTACTGCTGCTCCAAACGCAGGCATAGTAGGGAGTCATAGAAAAGAAGTACTTTCTATGTGGATTAAAAGAGATATTTAGGGCACCTGGGTGGCTCAGTGTGTTAAACCTCTGCCTTCAGCTGGGGTTATGATCTCAGGGTCCTGGGATTGAGCCCCGAATCAGGCTCTCTGCTCAGTGGGGAGCCTACTTCCCCCACCTCTCTGCCTGCCTCTCTGGCTACTTGTGATCTCTGTCTCTGTCAAATAAATAAATCTTAAAAAAAAAAAAGATATTTAAATGCCTAGTTTGAGGGTAAAAGGTAATGACTTTACCAGTTCTAAAAAAGAAGAAGAGGAAGAGGAAGAGGAAGAAGAAGAAGAAGAAAAACAAACACAATCTCAAGGAATATAACTGACATTCTTTAAAAAAAAAAAAAGCCAATAGGAGTGCCTTTCTTCTTAGGTCCCCTGGGAACACGCCCTCCTCTTTATTTCTTAGTCATCCCCTTCTTGTGTATAAAAATTGGCAAAGCTTCTCTGTCACTCCTACTTCTTCCCTGGCAGGGATACAATCGTTATCATGTGAAATCAGAGAATAACAAGAGTTGCTTCTGCAGTCCCTACAGTCAGTAGTATTAGACACTATGATTTTAGATCTCATACTAATAAAATATAAGTCCTTTCACGTGGGAGGAAAGACATTTGGAACCTGAAGACCTACATTTTCATGCTGGCTCTATTACTAACCAGCCAGATGACATTAGAATATAATTTGATCTCTCAGACTTTGGGTTCATCCTCTGAAAAATTAGATGGTTGGGCTTGTTCAGGGAATAGAAGATTTTTTATGAAAAGGATCAGATAGTAAATACTTTGAGCTTTGTGGGCCATATGGTCTCTCTTGCAGCGCCTCGACTCTGCTGTTGTAGTGCAAAAGCAGCACAGACGATAAGTAAACACAAGTGTTTATTTATAAAACTTTATTTATGGACACAGAAATTTGATTTTTGTACAATTTTCATGTGTCACAAAGTATTCTTCTTGTAAGTTTTTGCAACCTTCTAAAAATGTAAAAATTAGCCTTAGCCCACAGACCGTACAAAAATAGGCAGCAAGCTAGATTTGTTCTCTCAGACTCAGTTTGCCAACCTTTGAACTAGTTGGTTACAAAGGGCTATTCCAGAGATCTGTGTTATGCCTGGATATGCTAATCTCTCTTTTTTAAAGATTTTTAATTTATTTTGAGTAAGAGGTGGGAGGAGGGGCAGAGGGAGAGAGAAACTTAAGCAGACTTACTGCTGAGCAAGGAACCCAATGAGGGGCTTGATCTTACCACCCTGAGATCATGACCTGGAGCCGAAATCAAGAGCCAGACACTGACTGCACTACTCAGTCACCCTTGATATGCTGATCTTTAAAAAAAAATTTTTTTTCTGTCCCATGAATATTGTTCAAGAGAGTCTATTCCTTTCTCTTAAGTCAATTAAAAATTGAAGGATTTTATTTTCCCTTTATTTCTTCTCTGATGCTTGCTCTTTATTTGTGTACACCCAAGTTTCTGACCTATGTAATTCCCTCCACCTGAAGAACTTCTAGCATTTCCTGAAGGGTAGATCTACTAGAGATAAACTTAGTCATTATTTATTTGTCTGAGAAGATTTATCTTTTCCTTCATTTTGGAAGGCAGCTATGCTTACCACTATACCACCAACGCAGACCATTTTCCTTCATTTTGAAGAAGAATCTCACTAGATGCAGAATTTTAATTTGGTGTTTTTTTCTTTCACTATTTAACTATTTCACTCCACTGTCTTGCTCTTGCATAGTTTCTGATCAGAAACCACCTGTGATTCTTATGCTTCTTTCTTTTAAGGTAAGGGTTTTGCCTTGTGGTGTCTTTCAAGATCTTCTCTCTGTCTTTGATTTTCTGCAATTTAAATATGATATACCTAGGCTTTTTAAAAAATTTTTAAATTTTTATTTTTTTAGCTGGGCCTAAGTTCTGCTACTTTTTAATTTTTTAATACACAGTGTTATATTAGTTTCAGGTATACAGTATAGTGATTCAACAATTCTATACATTACACTGTGCTCACCATAAGTGTACTTTTCATTCCCTTCATCTATTTTACCCATCCTCCCCCCAACCCCCCCCCCCCAGCAACCACCAGTTTGTTTCCAATATTTAAGAGGGTTTTTTTTTGTCTTATTTTAAGTTTGTTTGATAAATTCCACATATGAGTGAAATCATATGATATTTGTCTTTCTCTTATTTCACTTGGCATTAGACTTTTTAGATCCATCCATGTTGTTGCAAAATGGCAAATTTTTATTTTTTATGGTTTAGTAATATTACATTTTGTGTGTGTGTGTGTGTATGTGTATGTATGTGTGTATATATATATATAATATCATATCTTGTTTTGCAGGTTGTATTTTTAAAAAATTTATAATGATAATTGATTCTCTCTGCTTGACTTATTTCACTCAGCATAATCTCCTCCAGTCCCGTCCATGTTGCTACAAAAGTTGGGTATTCATCCTTTCTGATGGAGGCATACTACTCCATAGTGTATATGGACCACATCTTCTTTATCCATTCATCCATTGAAGGGCATCTTGGTTCTTTCCACAGTTTGGCGACCGTGGCCATTGCTGCTATAAACATTGGGGTACAGATGGCCCTTCTTTTCACTACATCTGTATCTTTGGGGTAAATACCCAGGAGTGCAATGGCAGGGTCATAGGGAAGTTCTATTTTTAATTTCTTGAGGAATCTCCACACTGTTCTCCAAAGAGGCTGCACCAACTTGCATTCCCACCAACAGTGGGAGAGGGTTCCCCTTTCTCCACATCCTCTCCAACACATGCTGTTTCCTGTCTTGCTAATTTTGGCCATTCTAACTGGTGTAAGGTGATATCTCAATGTAGTTTTAATTTGAATCTCCCTGATGGCTAGTGATGATGAACATTTTTTCATGTGTCTGATAGCCATTTGTATGTCTTTATTGGAGAAGTGTCTGTCCATATCTTCTGCCCATTTTTTGATATGATTGTCTGTTTTGTTTGTGTTGAGTTTGAGGAGTTCATTATAGATCCTGGATATCAACCTTTTGTCTGTACTGTCATTTGCAGATATCTTCTCCCATTCCGTGGGTTGCCTCTTTGTTTTCTTGACTGTTTCCTTTGCTGTGCAGAAGCTTTTGATTTTGATGAAGTCCCAAAAGTTCATCTTCGCTTTTGTTTCCTTTGCCTTTGGAGACATATCTTGAAAGAGGGGAGTTAGAGAGAAGGGGGTTGGGGTAAATTGGAAGGGGAGGTGAAACATGAGAGCCTATGGACTCTGAAAAACAATCTGAGGGGCTTGAAGTGGCGGGGGGGTGGGAGGTCGGGGTACCAGGTGGTGGGTATTATAGAGGGCACGGATTGCATGGAGCACTGGGTGTGGTGAAAAAATAATGATACTGTTATGCTGAAAATAAATAAATGAAAAAAAATTTATAGTGATTGGTGTTATCTGATCTTTCTTGATTTGTGGTTTGATGTATATCATTAACTTTGGAATATTTTCAGTTATTATTCCCTCAGATATTTCTACTCCTTTCTCTTTCTAATCCTGGTATTCCAATTACACCTATGTTATACCTTTGGATTGTGCCATAATTCTTGGATGTTCTGTCTCTGTTCTTAGAAATTTCTTTTTCTCTCTTTTTTTTTCAGTTTGAGAAGGTTCTGTTGACCTTCAGGCTCACTGATTCACTCCTTGACCATTTTGCGTCTATCAGTGAGCTCTTGGAAGGCATTCTTCATTTGTTAACATGTTTTTGAGTTTTAACATTTATTTTTTTGAGGGTTTTTAAGAGTTTCTATTCCTCCACTTTCTTTACTGTCTACTTTTTCTATTAGAGCCTATTACATATTTAATCATAGTTATTTAAAATTTCTTGTCTAATTTCAGCATCTCTGTCCTGAGTCTGGTTCTGATGATTGCTTGTCCTTTCAGACTGTGTTTTTTCTTGTCTTATATATGCCTTGTAATTTTTTGTCAAAAGCCAAACATGGTGTATCCAGTAATGAGATCTAAGGTAACTGGACATTTAGTGTGAGGTTTTATTTATCTTGGCCAAGAGTTGAGCTGTGTTTAATGTTTGCTTTAGCTATAGGTGCTAGAAACTTCAAATTCCACTTGTGTTCTTGTTTGTGTCTCCTCTATTGACTTTAGGTTTCTCTGAGAAGTCCTCAGAGAGTTTGTGTCTTACAGATGTTTGAGCTATAATCCACTATCATCATAATGAAGCCCCAGGAAATTCTATCATGTTACGATGAAGAGCAAGAGTGGAGTGACTTCCCTTTAGGAAATATGACAATACTTCCTCTACTGTAAGAGGAGGAAAGTTAAAGAACATGGTGGTTTAGGTGAGGGTGCCTCAAGATGAGAGATTTGCCTTTTGCTGACTTCTGTTTCTTCAGTGAATTTTGGAGTGAGCCTCTCACACACTGAGACTGTGTGTGAAGATGGAACAAAAAGAAGATATGAGATAGCCAATCAGATAAGGAGACAGCAACTTTGGTGGGAAAACATCTTAGATTTGACAGGCAGTATTGGGCTTATGCTTTTAAAATGAGCCAGGTCAGTCTGGTTATGTGATTTCTTCCTCATTCCCACCACAAAGAGTACACCTGCTTGGGTGTGAGCTTGGATATTGAGATATTATGTAGATATTGTGTGGTGGATGTTCTGGTTCCATTGGTGTCAGAGTTTTGCCTGGAAATCTGCTGTGGAAAGGACATATCGAGGCAGTTTAGGATATTTGCAAGGGTATGATTGAGTGGTTAAGATGATGGGCTTACCGAGGGAAGGACGTAAAGGCAGAGTGAGGAGGAGTAGTAATGGAGGGTAAAAATTCGTGAGTTTCATGGACTGAAATGTCTAAATAAATTTGAAAAATGTGTGCAGTGAATGTATAGTAAGTGAACTGGAAATAACTGGTAAGTGAACTGGTATCTGAGGTGGCATGGCCACCTTTGATGATGGGGTTCAGTATGTGGCCATGTGAGTCAGTGGCGAGGCAGAGGGGTGGAGGAAAAGGGTTGGGGTGGGAAAATAAAAGGATGAAAGAACCAGCCTTCAAGAGAGGTCTTTGATGTTCAAGTCATTGAGGTTGATGAAGGAGTGAAGGATGAAGGAAACCTCAAAGAACTGAAAGTGGGAGTCCTCAGGAAATGGAAAGGCTTCATGGAAGAGAGGCAGGAAACAGTAGTGAGGATGGATGGAAAGTGGCATAGCTAGATAATCTGAGCATCACAGGAGCAGGAATTTGTGTAGGAAGACGGGAGAGAAATTGTTTGAAGCAGCAATGGGGAACCAGGAGGATGCTCATCTTACTTTCTGGTTTGAGATATGTGGGGTGAGAACAGCTGGGCTCCCAGAGAGGGGAGTATTTTGGGGGGAAGCCAGGTTTCCATGAAGGTTACTGAAGGTTAAAATTCGGAGAAAAACTGTAAGGCCATAGGAAACAAACTGTTAATAGAAGAAGAGTTCAAAAGGCAGGGAGAATAGATGGGGAGGTGGCAGGGTCTGGGGGTGTCCAGAGCAGTGTGGGGCTAAGAGCACTGGTGAGAAAGGGTGCCTGGGAGGACCTGAACTTTCAGCAGTAATAGAACAGTGAGCCACATCATATGGCCAACCCATCCCGTTACGTGAAAAACATCCCATTTCTCCCAGTTTAATTTCTTTAGGACTTTTGTTTAATATGAAGAATGCAAAAGTGTTTATCTTTGTAAGCAACATTTAATAAAAATTAGTTTGGTTAGGCTGTAAGGCAGCTGTGGCAACTTGAAGAGTCTTGTATTTATGTATGTCTTAAGGTGGAGTTGGCATGGGGAAGTCAACTTCACCGATCCGCTAGGAAATGGAAGGCAGGAATCACACATCTGTTGAGGACCTACTATGTGCCAGTCGTACAATGTACCAAAAGTACCTACTGCTAAGTACTTTATATGTAGTATAGAGGTGCTAACTACTTTATATTTAAGTATATACTTGAATTTTATGTTTTATATGTATATATATATAAATTTTGTATATTACATATATATATATATATAATATATTTCCAAAATTTTGTTTTGTTTTGTTTTGAATACTTTATATAGGGGATGTCACTGGAGACCAAGACTGAGAAGTTGGAAAGTATACAGGTATTGGAGTTAGTCCTGGGTTTGGATTTTATTTTCTTGGTTGACAAGCTACTTTAATTTGGCAAGTTGCCTATGTTCTTGGGCCTCAGTTTTTTCATCGGTAGACTAGAAATAGTAACAGCCTCCTGTTGAAGTCGCTGTGACACCTTCCCTGGGCAATTCTGAGAAGCAGACAAGGCTCTGAATGCCTGATACCGGTGATTGGTATTTGTTCCATTTTATAGATGAGGAAACCAAGGTTCAGAGAGACTATGTAAGTATAGCGCTAAGTTGTTCATGATCACATGGTGTGGCCAGGATTGAGAGCTTGTTCTTTGACTCCAGGACCCTTGCTTTTTTCAGCACAGAGAGTCTTTGCCCAAATACAAGGGAAGCTGAAGGAGCTTCACCCCGCATGGTTTCCCAGACAGTAGGTGGCATGGCTGGGGTGGAGGGGTTAGGTGAAGGGAAGGCAGGCTTGTGGAATCTAGATCAGTGGTTCCCAGACCCGACTGGGCTTCCACATCACCTGGGGACTGTTCAACTTATAAATCCCCAGAGGCAACCCTAGGCCTACCAGATTGGAATTTCTGGATCAGGGGACCCAGGGGCATGTATCTTTAGAGTCAAGCCCAGGTGATTCTGTAGCTACTAGTCTGGTTCAAGTCCTGGACCAGCTTTTGGGTCCCACCAAATGCTAACTGATGTCCTGAAATGACCAAGTGATTATATCCCAGTAGAATCCTGGGTGGTTGGCATGGCCACCAAAATTGGCCCCTAGGACCTGAGCTCCAGCACCTTGCTTTAGGATTTTTGGTGTAGGACCTGAAGCTGATTCTTCCTCTTCCACTGAGCATCTGAACTTTGAGTTCATCTATGTAGGAAATGTCACGCTGGCAGACCTCTAACCAGAAAGAGTTATTTGTTCTTCAGAGCTGTTGTTCTGTCTTCTTCCCCTGGAGGTTCCTGCCCACTCAGTCAGATTAGAGCTATATAAACAAGCTTGTACTACTGAGCTAGCACACATTTTGTAAATCTTTTTTCCTGAAGTGCTTAACATTGCTGATGTCAGAAAAAAAAAATCCATTGGGTCTTAATGGGCTGAGGCAAACAATGTGAAGTTGATACAATATGGAGGAGAGGAAATAACATCAACAGAAATTCTTATTTGGCAGCACAAATATTCAGACTACATTACAGTCAGGCTTTGATTACCTCTCCTGCAAGATATTTCCCTGAATGGGATTTTGAGAGCTAGACACAAAGAGGGGCAGGCATGACGTGTAAGGCTTTTAGCTGCATGTGACAATGATCTCAGTGGCATTGGAGGGTCACTGAGTGGTCCGTCTCTCAGTTGTGAGTCAGGATCACCAGAGAAGCTTGTTAAACAGCTGATGGCTTCAACTCTGAATCCCCGAGGTGGGTGAAGTGTTTCTCCAACAGTTTTGACACTGGTGGCCTAAGATTTCATGAAACCAGACTGCTGGTCAGTGGCTACATTCATTCTGCACTGGGGAATTTGCATGCCTTATTTTATTTCCTCTTCAAAAGCAACTCTGCAAAGTAGGGGGCTCGCATCTTTCAGGTGAAGAGCTGGAAGTTGGGGGTGTGGGGAGGTAGTCTATTGCCAAAGACTACCCAGCAGTCTTGGTGTAGCCAGAGCCGAGACGCTATTTCTGATCTGACTTCAGAGCCCCTTCCTTTTCTACATTCTGGAGGTCCTGCTCCCTGCTAGGCTCAGCGTTGTTATCTGCTGGACCCTAGGCTTCGCTTGCTCTGGAGAGGCTGGCATTACAAAGGAAAACAGCTGGCATTTGTTGTAACTGCAAGCTACAAACACAACAGAAGTTTGGAGTAAATTGCAGTTCTGATTTGCAGAAGATTTACTAATCAGAGTTTGAGTCATAGACACTCCATTGTTCTGTTATTCACAGGGTCTCTCCTCACTGTACTTTCCATCCTCCCACATGTTCCTTCTTACCTAAATTGTTCATGGATGGAGCGCCTGGGTGGCTCAGTCAGCTAAGGGTCCAGCTCTCGATTTCGCTCGGGTCATGATCTCAGGGTCGTGAGATCCAGCTCCATGTCAAGCTCTATGCTGTGTGTGCAGCCTGCTTAAAATTCTCTCTCCCCCTGCCCCTCCCCACCCCCGCTTGTGCCTGTGCTCTCTCTCTCTCCAATAAATAAGTAAATAATACCTCGTGGATTCCTGAGTTCAGGGCTGACCCAGACCAATAAACCCTGTGGGCAAGTGTGATTCTGCACATAGCTCTTTGAAAATAAAAAGCCTTCTTTGTGGGGGCAGTTTTAAAGGCTTGTTGTCCAGATGAATGTTCCAGAAGGAGTACACTGCATCTTGGTAGAATCTCATCAGTTTCATCATTCACTCAAAAATATTTGCAATATGCCATGTCCTGTCCAAGGTGCTGGGGAGAGAGGGGCGAACCCCACCAACAAAGACCACCCAAGCAGAACTGTCTTGAGTAGAGATCCATGATAAATGAGTAAACAAAGAGAGGTGCAAAGCTCTGTTATTTCTCACCCCACATTTGACTGTTCTGCTCAATTTTGAGATCAGATTGTCTTTTTTTTTTTTTTTTCTTTTGGGTGCCTCCTGCTTCTGGGGGCTCCAGAGGGCCATGCTTGTATTTTCCCCTTGGCTGGCATGGCCTCTTCTGCCTCCCCCAGACTCCTATTGATCCTTCTGATCTCAGTTGCCAGGTTCTGCCCTGTGCCAGCATAACTAAACACCCACACGGCACAATGTCCTGCTTCTGTGGACGTGTCTGTCCCCCTCCTCCTGGACTCTGAACACTTTAATGAGAGCATCTGTGTCTGATTTATCTTTGGATCTCCAGGCCTAGCATGCAGCCTTGTGCACGGATGCTCAGTGTGTTTGCTCCAAGAAATGCGGAGTCCCACTGCAGCTGGGGGTGGGGCGTGGCATTACAGAAATTGCTTTAAGGGGAGGGATGCAGAGTCTGCGAGGGGATGCTTCGCTCCAGCAGTTCTGTGATTCTCGGACAAGTCCAGCATGAGCCCTGCCATGGCCGGAGGACATGGGCTAGGATATAGGCTGTGATGATTGAAGTGAGGTGGTATGGAACATTCTGAGGAGTATTCGTAGGGGAGTTAGAAATGAGAAGTTCTGAGGCTCTAGGGCAGAACTGGAAGGAATAGTGAAGATGCAGGCTTTTACAGCTGTTGTCCAGCTGGGGTCCAGAGAGGCTGTGGCTTGACCTGGTTGTGACAGCTACTTAATTACAGATCAGGTCGGGGAACGAGGCCACCCAGTTCACAAGGCTTTCCACTGTACTGGGACGCTGGTGACAGATAGGGAAGCAAAGGCACAGAGAGGTGAAGTAAACTGCCCCAGATCACACTGCTTATAAGTGGGGGAGCCAAAATCTGGATGTATGATGATGACACACAGCAGCTTGTAAACACTGAGATACCTGTCTCTTCTTGGGGACTTTAAAACTCAGGTTCTTAATACGTTTTCAGTTCTCCCCTTTGTTAGCTGTAATCTAACGATAGGAAAAGAATATCATTAACATGTCCTTTCTGTTGAAGTGTAGTTGTGTGTTTTCAGAAAAACATTGATGTTTTTCAAATATTAAAATAAAAGGCCCTGAATTACTTACTGTGTGCAAACACATGAAGTACGTAGAGATATCGTGAAAAAGTTTTTGGGTTTTCGCTATCGTAAAATTTAAAATATTCCTGTTTCATTTCTGTCATACTTAACTTAAAAGATAAAGATTTCATCCTGTACTGTAAAGAATGAGAATCTAGCCTTTTACTGTCATGAACCCTATCTTCATAGTCAATGAATATAATTATAACCTCCTTACCTGTACGGGTTTTACATCCCATTTCTCTAACATCTGTTGACACTGGAAAGCGGTTAGATCACTATTTTAGAAATGATTCTTTCTAGACACAGAAAAGTTAAATGACATTGAGTTTCAAAATGCGCTGCTAGAGCAACCAAAAATAGAAACTTTTCTACTACATACGAGACTCACTGAAATTCCTGCCATGGAGACGGTCTGCCATCAGTTGGTGGTCTCAAGTCCCCATCCTGGAACCTCAGCCCTGTTGTAACACCAGAAATGTTTCTGTAGGGGGCGGGGGGCAGCCAGGGAAAGGCAAAGGCAGGGCTGACAGGATTGTTTCTAGGTCATTCCCAACCTTGCTGTTACAGCACAGTTTTCCAGGTGGGAGATAATATGCTCATTAAAGTCTGAGTGTTCATTTACAAACAAAGCCAGAAACCCAAAATGGCTCTATTACATAGATAAATGAGCAGACATAAATGGACTCAATTTTTTGTTTTTCATGCTCTGTCATATTCTGTATTCAGGCAAAGGAATAGGCAAATAAGTAGCTGTTTAAAAATATACTAGCATGTTGTTCTTTTATTTAAAAGCCGCTGATTAGAATTAATAATCAGCATTTCCATGTAGTACTATATTCATGGTAACACTGACATTACAGTGCGTGGAGATAAGAGAATGACGTTATCTCTTTATGTAATCTAACTTTTATAATGCTTCTTAATTCACAAATGATGAAGAAAGCAAGCAACATTCAAATGGGATACTTCCTAAGGGCATTTAAATTCTTAGCACAAATGACAAATTCCTGTCTCTTGTCCATCTTCCACCCAAATTTGTTTTTATGGAATGACCTTTGGTACCAACTTATTACAATAAAATATTTCCTGAGTTTTTCTTTTGAATTGAAATGGCCTTTTCTGTCAAGTGTGGTATTTATAAAAGTTTTTTTTTTTTTTTTTAATGAAAAGCCTATGAATTTTGTGCAAATAACCCAGGCAGGCTCTTAGCTTAGTGATAACATTTGTATAGGACTTTTATGGCTTTATATGATACATTTACACTCAGTTTATTGGACTCTTACTTGTAAGTACTTCATGGAATTCACATTTAACTGATGAGAACAATGTAGAGGGAGGTGCCTTAGCATGGTTCTGGGTACCCAGCAGGTACGTTTTGTTTTAAAAGGAAGTTAACAAAGAGAACCCAATAGGTTGTTTAAGTTGTGTGAAGTAGCACAGCAAATATAGTGTGAGACCAAGAGCTGAACTTCTTTTCTCAAAAATTCCATATGCTGTCATTATTTCACTGATATCTTTTCAGGCTTTTTAAAAAGGTCAAATTAAAAATATTCATTTTACTTAATCGAGGTAAAATTCACATAATGTGAAATTAATTACTTGAAAGTATACATTTCAGTGACATTCAACACATCCAGAATGTTCTGCATCCATCGCCCCTATCTAGTTCAAACATGATTTCGTTGTCCCAGAGGAGACCCCATATCCATTAAGCAATAACCCCATTCTGCCCTCGGCCCAGCTGCTGTTAGTTACTGATTTGCTTCCCATCTCTCTAGCTTTACCTCTTCTAGATATTTCGTGTAAATGGAATCATACAATATGTGACTATCCGAGTCTGTTCGGGCTTCTATAACAGAATATCATAGATTGGCTGGGTTATAAACAACAGAAATTTCTCATATTTCTGGAGACTGGGAAGTCCAAGATCAAGGCTCGAGCAGATGTGGTGTCCGGTTCTTGGATGTCTGTATTCTCACTGTGTTCTCACATGGGAGCTCCCCAAGGTCTCTTTTATAAGGGCACTAATCACTTCCCAAAGTCTGTACCTCCTGACACCATCACACTAGGGGGTTAGAATTTCAACATGGGAATTTTGGTGGGGATAGAAACATTCAGTCCATTGCAGTGATCTTTGTGTCTGGCTTCTTTAATAAAGCATAATGTTTTCAAGATAAATCTATGTTGTAGGGTGTATCAATACCTTATGATTTTTCATGGCTGAATTTTATTCCATTGTAGGGACAGGCCATATTTGGTTTATCCATTGGTCAGTTGATGGACATTGAGTTTCCATGTCTTGTTGATTGCGAATAGTGCTACTGTGAATGTTTGTGCTTGAGTATTTGTTTGAATACTTGTTTTCAGTTCTTTGGGGGTACAGTTACATTTTCAGGTTATATGGTAATTCTATGTGTCAACTTTTTTTTTTTTTAAAGATTTATTTATTTATTTATTTGACAGAGAGAGAGAGAGATCACAAGTAGGCAGAGAGGCAGGCAGAGAGGAAGGGAAGCAGGCTCCCCTTGAGCAGAGAGCCCGATGCGGGACTCGATCCCAGGACCCTGAGATCATGACCTGAGCCGAAGGCAGCGGCTTAACCCACTGAGCCACCCAGGCGCCGCTATGTGTCAACTTTTGAGGCACCACTAAACTATTTTTCATAGAGACTGGACCATTTTACATTCTTACCAGCAAGGTACAGTGTTCAGATTTCTCCAAATCATTGTCAACACTTGTTATCTGAGGTTTGTCTTTTTTACTCTTTTTACCATCCTAGGGGATATAAAGCGGTATTTCCTTGTGATTGATTTACATTTAACTGATAAAATATTCAGATTTTATTGTATAGAATTAATCAGAAAGTGAGGTTTGGTAAGACAAAATCAACATCAAAATGGTTGGCTTCATCTATCTTCAGGAGATTATGTGGGACTGGCATAAGCCTTCCCCGAGGGTGCATGATTCTGGGCTGAAAATAGAGAACATGTTGCTTTGGGAGTAGAATAATATATTGGGGGGTGCCTGGGTGGCTCAGTGGGTTAAGCCGCTGCCTTTGGCTCAGGTCATGATCTCAGGGTCCTGGGATCGAGTCCCGCATGGGGCTCTCTGCTCAGCAGGGAGCCTGCTTCCCTCTCTCTCTCTCTGCCTGCCTCTCCGTCTACTTGTGATTTCTCTCTGTCAAATAAATAAATAAAATCTTTAAAAACAAAACAAAACAAAAAGAATAATATATTGGATATTGGATAACAAGACCCGAAATATCCCTTGAACATTTTTTTCAAATACTGCTTAAATTAATGAGGAAAAATAAATTCATCATAATTAATTTTTGTATCACATGCCAAAAGATACTTACTTCTTTGCATTGTAGAGCTTTCTTTATATGATTTTGTCATGTCCTAATGGTCTATTTGTTTACTTTTGCAGCGTGAGTGAAGACATCCATGATGGCTCAGGGATCTGGGGATCAAAAAGCAGTGGGAATTGCTGACCCAGAGGAGAGTTCTCCAAATATGATAGTCTACCGCAAAGTAAGGTCTCTCGTGAAATGCTTGGGATGTCTCTGTGTGTGTGTGCGTGTAGGGTTGAGTGATGGTTGACAGCTTGACAAATGTTTTCTGCCTAAACTGCCTTGACTGATAAATGAATATAGTTTTCTTCTCACATCCTCTGATTTTCCAATTCTAAAATTTAAGGAACTTAGGTTTGTCATACTTGAAACATATGATTTGGTATTCTTTAAAGATTTTATTTTTAAGTAAACTCTACACCCAATGTGGGACTTGAACTTACAACCTGGAGATCAAGAATGGCATTCTCTATAGACTGAGCCAGCCAGGTGCCTCCGATTTGGTTTTCTTTAAATGCAAAGACTGCCTAAGCAATGCAGAGGAAATATATTCACCTTTGAGGTAAAAGCCTTTGTGTAACATTTATCAGTTGATTGTTTTTGAGCCCATAGTACGTATAAGATCTGGTCTAGATGCTGTGTGGGAGATACAGAGGTATGCATGTATTAGATGTTTGCCATTGGTAGAAGACAGAAGATGTATGCAAATAAATGTAATAATCTAACTGTTAATTTCCAAAAGAGAAGTGCAAATAGAGTGTTATATGAAAGCAGAGGAAAGGTGATCACTTCCAGGCTCAGAGGCCAGGTGTGTACTGGCAGAGGAGTGGCCTCTGAACTCCACTGTAAAGGATGGGTAAGACCGCTTTATGTGGAAAGCAGAAAGGAAGAACAACATTCCAGGTAGTGAGATGCATTCATTAAAGGGAAGTTGCTGAGGAAAGTGAGCAGGAACCAGAACCAGTGAGTTTGGGGGCAGAGGTGACTTCCATGGAGTAATGGAGGTAAGGTTTTGGGAAGAGTGTGGATGGAGCCAGATTCGAGAACGGTGAATCATAGACAATTTAATCATGAAAAACTTTTGTGCTAGGAGTTGTAAAATTAATATCTCTTTGGGATTATGAGTCTTGCCCCAGTGTGCCAGATGCATTATTATAATGGCAGATTTGAGGCTCTGGAGGTAGGGTATTGGTATTTCTGTCCCTGTGAGAATGGTAAAGAGGACATTAATCTAGCAGGGAAAATACCCCTCAGAATTGATTGAGAATGAGCAAAAGGATTAAAGAGTCTGAATTTAAAAATGACTTGGAAACTAAATGAATATAGAATTAAGAGGGGAACAGAAAAGAAGACTGTGCCTTTTGACCTTGGGTTATAGAAAGACATTGACGCTATTAATTCAAATAGGGATATTTGGAAGAATGTCTTAAAGGAAGGAACTATGACACAGGAAGTTTTATTTGTGCACATGTTGAATCTGAGGGAATGACTGCTTCCTATTAACACATCTTTTTAAGGCTTGCATATGTGTGAAAATTTAACCTAACCGTGTTACATATTAATAAGAAAAGTTAATGTTCATTCATTTCACTAAATATTTGAGTTGTCTGCTGGGTTCTGTGTATTCTCTAAGACTGTATGTTTGATCTCTGTTAATCACATGGGCAAGATTGAACTAGATATTTCTGGATAATCAATATGGTGAGTTTTTCTCTTTCCTTATAAAGATAGAACTCAAACTAATCTTGCTTTGAGTCTCAAATTCCTTAATCCTTTGCTTTGTAAGAGAAGGTTTAGATAGATGCCTATTAAGTTGTAGTAAAGAAAAAAGAGATTAACAGGGCTAACCAATTAGTGAAGCATACAGAATAGAAAGATGTTTATTCATCATTACCTTCTTAACCCACCCATGCTGGGAAACCCTATGCCAAGTTCATAGAAATATGAGCTTTGGAATCAGACCTAGGTTAAAATTATTGCAACCCTACTACTTCCTAGTGGTGTGACCTTATGTTATTTAACTTCTGTGAGCTTCAGTTTCTTCATTTTTAAAAAGAAAAATAAAAGGTGGGAGGAAGGATACTACCTCGTAAGGTCATTATGAAGAGTAAATAAGTAAATGAGGTATTTCACATCTTACTTTGCATGGAGGTAGTCCATAATGAATGCTTTTCTTTTATCTTTAGGTCTTATAAAGACAGTGTCATTTGGAGAGGAACTAAATTATAAAATGTATACATGTTGATACTATTAATAAGTTGGTTAAAGTATGTTTATACAGTGAATTGTTTTTTATTTTTAAGATATTATTTATTTATTTGACAGACAGAGATCACTAGTAGGCAGAGAGGCAGGCAGAGAGAGAGGAAGGGAAGCAGGATCCCTGCTGAGCAGAGAAGCCGATGCGGGGCCCGATCCCAGGAACCTGGGATCATGACCTGAGCCGAAGGCAGAGCCTTTAACCCACTGAGCCAGGCGCCCCATGAATTGCTTTTTGAAGACACAAGAGAGCAGTATAATTTTTTAAATTTAAATTCAATAATTTTTATATTATTCAGGAGATCGTAAACCAATGGGTTGTTAAAGGTTGGTAGGAAAGGTAAAGGTCATGGTGGGCCACCAAACACCTTTTGGGTATTATAAATTTTTGATATTATAATGAAAGGAAAACTTCCTTCTCGTTTGTGGGAACTTGATTTTTAATTTTTGGATGGTAGGAGGGGGACTCTTTTTTGGTTTAATTTAGATACGAAGTTGTCGATCGCTGTAGTTCTTCAGAGATATGACTACTGGCCATTTGCTTTCTATATTGGAAATAGATCTAGCTTACTTACGATAAACATGTGTGTGGTATGCTTGTGTTCATGTTATTTGCTATGTTAGTTAATTGCTGTAAAAGGGATATTGCATCTGTTTGATCTATGAGAAAGAGGCATCGTTTAGTATGGGTCTAGGACCTGGAGTAATTTAAACCTAGTTAATTCCACTTAATTACGGTTCTTTTTCAACTGTGGGTTATTTACCTAGTTCTCTACTCAAAGCAGTGCTGTAGACCAGCCATTGGCTACAACCAATACAACCAATATTGCAGGACACTATCTTCAAGATGTCAGTAAAGATTAAACCTTGAAATCAGGGTGAATCCAAAACAAATGTTGTGGAAGTCCTCTTCTGTAATGGTTTTTTCAAGGTTGTAAGCTCTTAAAACCAAACTTTTTTAGAGGTCTACAACAGAAACTTGCATTAAAAATTATGCAAATAGTGTTGCTCTTGTTGTTTTCATTCTCTTGTTTGTTGTTTCTTACTCATGTCAGATGTTTTTAGTGTGAAGTTTTTGCTTGGACTGTGTTGTGTTGATTCGAACGCTGACATTTAAAAAGCTAAATCTAGAGAAAAGGAGCTTTCGGGTAAACTTCCGAGTAATAAGTGGGATGATTGTGTCCATGATGTTGTTGTGACTTTTAAATGCCATTTAGGATGGTAACCTTCTGACATATGAGTAATGATGGGTGGGTTTCTTAAGCCTACACTCTCAGGATCTTCTTCATTTTCTTTTCATGTTTTCTGTGTCATTAGCTGTGAGAAGTTGTACTTTCCCAAGGCATGATTTATTTATTGAGTTGAACAGACTTTCTAATTTAGTTTTTCATCCTTCACATTCACATCTGGGGTTGGAGGTATGTATGAAAAATGTATTGGTCACATTAAAAATCTATTTAAGAGAAAAATTTAATTATTCATTAAGTCACCCAGACCCTGATAACCTTTTTTATATTCTCACATCCAAAGGATCCTGGGTCATTGAATTGTCCAATGTAGGGATGATATTTGAACTTGGCTGAATATCAGATCATTTAGGGGTGTTTTATAAAAATATTGATCCCCAAAGGATCCCCAAATATAACCAAGATATATTTGTTTCATAGGACTGAACTAGGTCCTGGGAATCTGAGTCTTATTTTATTTTTAATTTTTTAATTTTTAAAAATATTTTATTTATTTGAGAGAGACAAAGAGAGAGAAAGAGAGAATGAATGAGCAGGTAAGGGGGCAGGGCAGAGGGAGAGGGAGAAGAAGACAGCCCACTGAACTTGACACTGGCCAATCCCAGGACCCTGAGAGCAGGACCTGAGCCAAAGGCAGACACTTAACCAACTCAGCCATTCAGACACACCCTGGGAATCTGAGTTTTAAACACTTCTCAGGAGAATCTGAGTTTGAAACACACTTATTGATATATTTTACAATATTCAGGTAGTGTATGCATGGCAAAGTAATGGGAAAGTTGGTGTTTTGAAGTGGGGTTTGAGCTTATAATTATTTATAGATCTCTCAAATATAGAAGAACAAGTCTCCTGTCACATAGACTTACAAGTGAAGGATTTACTTGTAACACCCTCATTCAGATGAGCAAACTGAAGGATGGAGAGAGTGTGTAACTTGCATAAGGTTACTCAGCAGTTTCCCAGTGAAGCCATGATTGTGTCCAGGTAGCCTGACTACCCCATTACTGTCCTTTCCACCACCACGTTATCAACAGCAGATTACCACTGCCACATAGTTGGGGCTCAACAGACATGGGATGAATTAAATAAATGAAAATACCATGCAGCAGAACTTGCTTTTCTCACCCCTATTCTCAGAGACTTGACTTGGGTGAACTTTGAACATTTGTAATGCTAAAGCATCCTTCTGCTTGCTGGTACTCTTGTATCTTGGGTAAAATTTTTCTAAAATGTTTACTTTCTTTAATAAACTCAGAATTCTTTTGAGTACAAGTAGGTTACGTTCCGATTTTGTTTAGTTCTCTGAGTGGTGTTAATAATGTCTCTTGAGAAATTGCCAACTGGACTGGTAATTTGATTTCGTAGAACTCTGGGCAATTAGATGGTAGTTGGACGGAGAAAATTGTAGCTTAACTTGACCCAGACTTGGGTCAGGAGGCAGTACAGTGTGATGGAATATGCCAGACAGGGAGCAGAGAGCTCTGGATGTCTGGCCCCAGCCCCCACACTCACTGCTTTGGTACTCTGGATGGGCAACTTCATTTTCCTAGCTCTGTTTCTTGTTTTGACTTACCCCTCTCTCCTTTCTTTTCCTCCTTCCTTCCCTACACAAAATACTTCTGACACAAAAAGAATATATTCAGTGTCCACATAAAGTAGAAACAAGCATGATAAAGTGAACCCTGTGTACCCAGCAACCCATCAACGTAATAAATAAAATATTACTTTGGCTTCATTTCTTTTTCTGTGAAATGAGGCAACTGGACTGAATATTGTAAACACGCATTTCTGCAACGATTTACAAGTGTCATTCTGTAAGTTTTCCGTCATTAGAAGTTAATAAACTTCCCGGATGTCAAAACAATGTTGTGAGCCTGCCGATGTGCTTTAAGGGTCTTTGAATTTTTCTGAAAATATTTTAAACAGTCTTGCATAACTTACGCTGGATTGAGATAAGACCTAATGTAGTTAGGCATCAAAAGAAAAACTGTGCTTATAATGATTTAACATTCAACAGTTAAAGTATTTTCTTGGTGGTGACCTGTTTCTTTGGCTCATGAGTAACATTTAAGACGTTCGTACATGTCTACTTGGTGGTACTGATTGTGCATTAGACAGATAGCAGGAACAGTGTTTAAATAGTAGCACTGGATGCTGTCAGTAACACAGAGTGTTAAGGATGAACTGGAAGTCTTAGAGAAAGAAGACAAGTCCAGTGTTCTTGTGTGTCATTGCTGGCTTTCTTCCCTTGTTAGTTTCTAGTTATTTATTCCTTCCCTGCTGGAATTTGGGTCTTGCCTTTGTGTTGCCCTGATACTTCAAGGTCACTTTCCCTAATGTTCTAGGGCCCTTGCAGTCCTGGGCAAAAGTTGCTTTAGGCATATTTCCAAAAAGTAAATGTAGTACTATTTTAGTTACACAGGCAGTGGTATGCAGCAAGAAGGGGGGAAAAAAATCTACCCTGGAAGAAGCAGGCCTGATGAGCAAGCCGAGACTAGGACATTGTTTTGGGATTCACAGAAGGCAGTGGTAGTGGCCAGCACAACTGAGAGACAGGGAACCTCTAGATCCTGATGACCAAGGCATAGTGGGGGATTAGCAATAATTTAATCAGCAAATATGCATTGAGTGTCATTTGCATGCCAGATGCTAGGAATGCAAGATGAAGTCTGTGCCCTGACAAAACCCGTAGGCTAACGGGTCAGTGATGGGTAACTAGGCAATTACAAGAGGCCCTTGGTAGAGGTCAGCTGAGGAATGTGGAAGGAGGCAGAAGGGCCACAAAGTCCATATCGAGAGAGAGGATGATGATGTCATAGCAGACATCCAGAGGATTTGGCACCTGCCTTAATCTGTGAAAGATGAATAGGAATTAACCTGGCAGAGAAGGGGAAAAAGCAGCGTAGGAGGCAGAAAGACTACCACATGGAAAGGCACAAAGCTGCGATGTTATAAACTGAGTTCTGGGAACTTCAAGTGGCTGTTTTCTTGGAGCTATGTATATGTGATGGAGGTTAGAAATAAAGTTGCCTGGGGAGATTAGGGCTGGATCACAAAAGACCTTACATATATTTCCAAAGATTTAGGACATTATGCAGGTATCTTCCTTTTGCACCTGCACATCCACATTCTGCCCCTTCTCGCCACCCCCACCTTCCATTTTGTTCCCTCCCCCAGGAGGTAGACTCATCTGCAGGGCTCTTGGAATCTCTGGCTTTGAATGAAGTTTGGTCAGTAGAAGCCTGGGGAGAGATGGGAGAGAGGGAAAAGAGCAAAGCCAGGGTGTTCCTTCCCATGGCTCCCTCTCTGTAGAGTCTTGCACTGCCTGTGCCCCTTGACTGAAAGTCATGGTTTCTCCCAGGTCAGACTGTTCTCCTCTGGGTTCAAGTACCCTTTTCTTCTCCTCATCTTTTTTGGGCATCTGGGTGACTGCCATTTGTATAGTCCTCTATTGCTGTATAATCAATACCCCAAATATGTAATGGGGTTAATTGGCTTAAGCAAAACCTTTATTATGTCATAGTTTCCATGGGTCATTAATCTTAGGTGGGTCCTCTGGGGCAGTGCCTCTCACAAGGCCCACAATCAAGATGTTGGCTAGAATTGCACTTTTCTCTGAAGGCTCACCTGAGGAAAGGCCCACTCCAACCTTACTCATGTGGTTGTTGGCTGGATTCACTTCCCCAAATGCTGTGGGAGTGATGGCCTCAGTTCCTCACTAACTGTTGATTAGAGCCACTCTTGGCTTCTTAGCACATGTGTTTCTCCACAGGGTAGCTTACAACAAGGCAGCTTTTTTCATCAGAGTGAGCAAGGAAGAAGAGGCAGAAGGGAGGGGGTGGTAGTGGGAGTTTCAATCTTTTAAAACCCAATCTTGGGCATAACTTTCTATATCCTTTCTGTTAGGAGCAGGTGACGAGGTCAACTGCAAAGTGACGGGTTTACACACAAGTCAGAGGCTTCTGAGTGTTCCCTTGTGGTTCTCCCATTCTCTGCCACTTCCTTATACTTGGTCCTTTTGGAAATAAACCTTTCTTGGATTGTCTTATGTGTGCCCTCTGTTTCCTGATGAGTCTCTGACTCATGCAGGTATTAACCCTAAAGCAAAGGAAAGCCACTGAAACCTTGTTTTTCTTCATAAAGAAAGTGAGCATGAGAGAACTTGAAGCCAGGAAGTCATGCGATCAGTATGGAGAACACACTTGTACAGAGAGCATATGAGAGAGATGGTAAGATTAGTGGGAAGAATAGTTTGGTGATTTTACTGGAATTTGGGTGAGGACAAAATGACATCCCTGTCAATGGCAGTGGTAATGTAGATGAAGGGATGGGCTTGAGAGATGTTTTGGAGGTACAACCAACTGGGTTGGGTGACCAGTGAGATGTAGGGCGAATCTGAGGGGAATAAGGAGGTATCTTTTCACCAGGTTACACCTGGGAAATATCAGAAGATCTCCTGGAAGCAACAAAATTTTGAACCAAGTAACTGTAGAGCTGAGTTGCCTGCCCTTCTCCTCATTGTGTGCAGAGAAGTCAAGTGTCATGGAAGGAGTGTGTAACTGGGCCAGGGTGTCTCTGGATCGATTCTGGTTGCACCACTAGCTGACTTCGGGCTGCACACAAGTCGTTTCGGTTTCAAGTCTAGTTCTGCCATTTGCAAAGTGAGGGGTTCTATAGGCTGGGGGACTTTGAAAGTATTTTCAGCTCCAACATGCCAGGGCTTTCATAATCTAAAATAAAGACATCCACATTTCCTTACCTATATATTCTTTTAATAGCCTTCTCTGTTTTCTTTTAAATTTTCTTTAAAAAGTTAACCCAAGTAAAACTTTGGAAAGTCAGACAAGTCAGTGTGTTTCAAACAAAATGCTTTTTTAGTCTTGAACATTTAGGGCTTCTTTTCTCTTTTCCCAAGGACTAACTTCAGAGAGTATTCTGGGTAACTAATTTAACCATTCAATCTGAATTTTAAGTTTCATTTCATTAAGTATTTTGAAGGTTTTTTATTGCCTTAGGAAAAACTGTTCTGTTTTTCTTTTCCCCTAGGATTAGAATTGTCAGAGGAAAAGCTCCCCATCACATTATCTTGGTTGGCAAGAGATGGGAGTGTGGGCAAGTCCCCGACCAGTGCTATCAGTGTCTGCAGATGAAAGGGAGGGTATTTTTAGTGTCGAGAATAGCTCAGTGTGGGTTAATATGATATGTTTCCATGAGTATAGCTTTCTAATTTGGAAAGCCTTTGGTGTGCTCAAGGCTTCATTTCATTTTTTCCCCATCATTCCCCCCTCATTTCATTTCAAAGAGTCTAAGATTTTACATTTTGGCAATTTATTACTCTCACCATTGACACTCCTTTGTGGTATTCCTACACTATGGAGAACTTGAATGGCCATAGAGTGAAGTCCTCATTCTCAGGATTTTGAGCAAGAAAAACTACAAGTCTACAGATATCTGTGAAGGGAAAATAAGTGTTTCAGCCATTGTGGGATAGGATCATTATTTTTAAAAAACATTATTGCCAATAGAAATCAAAACTGAAAATGGACAAGTCTTTTGATCTGCATTCTTACTTCTAAAAATGTATTACAGTAAGGGAATGGAAAAAAAAATATGAGGTAGACATATAGATAAAGACACACATTCACACCAAAAGAATATTCATACCTCTGTGGTAAATAACATCAAAAGATATCAATCAATCAAATATTTGTTGAAAATGAATTAAATAATCATAGGAAATAGGACTTATATTTGGAATGAACCCCCCAGTTAGGTTACTGGGTCCCTGTTAATTGCCTTGAAAAGAAGATGCTTCTTGACATCCTGGAATATGGTCTGATTGAATATTCCTTACTTTAAAAACCCTACTGGACTTGGCCACTTTTGTAAAAATTTTTTTTTTCTTTGCTAAATATAATGGTTGTGTAAATTTACTAAAAAATTATTGTTTTCTTTGCTTTATTATTTTCCACATCTCTGCGCTTAGCTCTGGGATTATTATTATTATTTTTTTTTGGTCTGGAGAATTACCTTCCGTATTTTCTTTAGTGTAGGTCTGCTGATGTAAGATTAAGGAAGATAGTAGGGATTTATTGACTATCCACTGTATACTGGCTACTGTGCTGAGTACTGCACACACACTGAATCATGTAACCACCAAAATGGCTTGTTAGGCAAGCAGTGGTCCTCCTATATTACATGCAAGGAAACAGGATCAGAAGGAGTAAATGACTGGTATTGAGATTTGAATCTGGGTTTACATTATCCTAAAGTTTGTAATTTTTTTAAAGAAATTAAATTATGTAGAAAAAAACAAAGGAGATCTCAAAGTTGTTTGCAATTGATTATAGGAAGTTTGGTGAGCTTACAGAGGAGGAAGGAATTTCAAGAGAAATGACTTGAATTGCATCTTTAAGAAAGGGGAGGATTTTGTTCTGGAGGAAAAGCCAAGAAATGATTCTAGGTGATGGGAGTTGTTGAAAGCAAAGGTTGGTGATAAGAAAACATAGATGTACGTAGGAGGCAATGTATTTTATTACACTAAATCTAGGAGCTGTGCCTGGCGTAATAATAGCCTTATTCTTCATATGGAGAACCTGAAATAAGAAAATACTAAACATTTTTAGTTCTGAAGCTCACCTGGTAAAATATTGGTAATGAGCTTTCTGCTGACTGATTTTCTTTCTTTCCTTTTAAAAATTCATTGTTTTCCATTTTAAAAGTAATAATTCATTTTCAAAAGAACATATGAACTATAGAAAAAAAACCTCACATATTCCTACCATGCAAATATGGCTACAGCTAACATTTTGGTCTATTTCCTTCCAGGCTTTTATTTTATATAAGTATATATTAACACATACATAATATATAATATTCAGGGCTACCCTGAATAGCCAAAGCAATCTTGAAAAAGAAGAATAAAGCTGGAGTTATCAAAGTCCCAAACTTCAGGGTATTATAAAGCTGTAGTAATCAAAACAGTATGGTACTGGCACAAAAACAAACACATAGATCAATAGAACAGAATACAGAAACCAGAAATAAATCCACAATGATGTGGCCAATTAATCTATGACAAAAGAGGCAAGAATGTACAATGGGAAAGTTGGTCTCTTCAGTAAATGATGCTGGGAAAATGGACAGCTGCATGCAAAAGGATGAAACTGGACCACTTCCTTCCACCATATTAAAAAATAAACTCAAAGTGGATTGAAGACTTAAGTGTGAGAACTGAAACCATAAAACTCCTGGAAGAAAATATAGGCAATAGTTTCATTGAGAGTTCTAGAAACATTTTTCTAGATATGTCTCCTCAGGCAAGGGAAACAAAAGTAAAATTAAACTATTGGGACTATACCCAAATAAAGAGTTTTCGCACAATGAAGGAAACCATCAACAAAACAAAAAAGACAGCTGACTGAATGGAAGAAGATATTTACAAATGATATATTCGATAAGGGGTTGTTATCCAAAATGTATGTAGAAGTCATACAACATAACAAAAATCCTTTATGGGCAGAGGGCCTGAATAGACATTTTCCAAAGACATACAGATGGCCAACAGACACATGAAAAGATGATTAATGTCACTCATCATCAGGAAAATACAAATTAAAACCACAATGAGGTATCACTTTACACCTAACAGAATAGCTAGACTCATAACCAAGAAGTAACAAGTGTCGACAAGGATGTGGAAAAAAAGGAACCCTGTGTGCTCCTGATAGGAATACAAACTAGTACAGCCACTGTGGAAAAAGGTATGGAGGTTCCTCAGAAAATTAAAAATAGAATTACTATATGATCTAGTAATTCCTCTACTGGGTATTTACCCAAAGAAAAGGAGAACACTAGTTTGGAAAGATATGTGCACCCCCATGTTTATTGCAGCATTATTGCAATAGCCAAGATATGGAAGCAACCCAAATGTCCATCCATGGTTGGCTAAAGAAGATGCGGTATTTATATATATAGGAATATGACAGAATATTACTAAGCCATAAAATAGAATAAAATCTTGCTATTTGCAACAATATGGATGGACCTACAGAGTATAATGCTAAGGAAATAAGTCAGACAAATATATGATTTCACTCATATGTGGAATTTAAGAAACAAAACTTGTAAACAGAAAAGAGACAGGGCGCCTTGGGGGCTCTGTCAGTTATGCGTCTGTCTTCAGCTCAGGTCATGATCCCAGGGTCCTGGGATGGAGCCCCACGTTGGGCTCCCTGCTCAGCAGGGAGTCTGCTTCTCCCTTTCCCTCTGCCTGCTTCTCTGCCTAATTGTGCTTTCTATCTCTCCATCAAATAAATAAATAAAATATTTAAAGAAAAAGAGAGACAGACAAAATGGACTCTAATATAGAGAACAAACTGGTATTTACCAGAGGGGAGGCAAGTAAATGGATAAAATAGATAGAGGGGACTAAAAGTACACTTACCTTGGGCACCTGGGTGGCTCAGTGGGTTAAGCCACTGCCTTTGGCTTGGGTCAGGATCTTGGAGTCGTGGGATCGAGTCCCGCATTGGGCTCTCTGCTCAGCAAGGAGCCTGCTTCCCTCTCTCTCTCTCTGTCTACTTGTGATCTCTCTCTGTCAAATAAATAAATAAAATCTTTAAAAAAAATAAAAGTACACTTACCTTATTGAGCAATGTCTAGAACTGTTGAATAGCTATATTGTACGTCTGAAAGTAATGTGATACAGGTTAATTATATTTCAATTAAAAACTTAAAAATTAACATATATTATTAGCCTAGTGGGTAATCATGGCTTATATACTATTTTATGTGTTTCTACCATATCCTAAGCATTAATCTGTGCCACAATATGTCATCATAATCTTAAGTTTTAAAGATTATATTGTATTACAAGTAGATAACATACTGTAATTTATTCAGTTCCTTGTTATTAATAGCAAAATTTAGAATTTCTAGGTCAGAGGGCATGACCTGCATCATGACTCCTGATATCTTGTTTTCCAGGAGGAAATATAGGCTGGCCTTCCCCGGATTGCTGTCAGTGTTCATTGAACTTAAGAAAGGGGATGAGAGGGGTGCTTGGATGGCTCAGTGGGTTAAGCCTCAGCCTTCGGCTCAGTCATGATCTCAGGGTCCTGGGATCGAGGCCCACATCCGGCTCTCTGCTCAGCAGGGAGCCTGCTTCCTCCTCTCTCTCTGCCAGCTTCTCTGCCTATTTGTGATCTCTGTCTGTCAAATAAATTAAAAAAAAATTAAAAAAAAAAGAAAGAAATGGATAAGGAAGATGTGGTCCATATACACTATGGAGTAGTATGCCTCCATCAGTAAGAATGAATACCCAACTTTTGTAGCAACATGGACGGGACTGGGAGAGATTATGCTGAGTGAAATAAGTCAAGCAGAGAGAGTCAATTATCATATGGTTTCACTTATTTGTGGAGCATAACAAATAACATGGAGGACATGGGGAGATGGAGAGGAGAAGGGAGTTGAGGGAAATTGGAAGGGGAGGTGAACCATGAGAGACTATGGACTCTGAAAAACAACCTGAGGGTCTTGAAGGGGCAGGGGCTGGGAGGGTGGGGGAACCGGGTGGTGGGTATTAGGGAGGGCACGGATTGCATGGAGCACTGGGTGTGGTGCAAAAACAATGAATACTGTTACGCTGAAAAGAAATTTAAAAAAAAAAAAAAAGAAAAGAAAGAAGGAAAGAAAGAGGGTGAGAGGGGCACCTGGATGGCTCAGTCAGTTAAGCATCTACCTTCACCTCAGGTCACAGTCCCGGAGTCCTGGGATCTAGTCCCGCATCAGGCTCCCTGCTCAGTGCAGAGCTGGCTTCTTTCTCTCCCTCAGCCCTTCCCCCCAACTCATGCTCTCTCTCTCTCTCTAAAACATAAATTAAAAAAGCAAGCAAGCCAGCAAGCAAGCCAGGCAGGGGATCTCTAATAATTAGGGCTAGAGTATTCTTTGCTCTCTACCTGGAAACCAGATCCCTATCCTAATGTCCGACTGGCTTTGCAGCCCCACCCTTCTCTGGAGAGCCTCAACGCCTGGGTATTGAGAAATTTCCAGCTTGGCACCTTTCCAAGCCACTTGCTATTTTATTCTCTATTTGTTTTTCTTAAGCGACTAACTCAATAAGAATAATGTTTCAACCTCTCTCCACTCCCCACCCCCTGCATTTTTCCTGCCCGCACCACCTCTGCCTCCAGTTTAGCCATGGGGTTGCTTCTTATATTTTAAAGCTAAATACAAAAGCACAGTTCTGAGATGCAGCCAAGTTCCACAGCCAAGTTTGAAGAATAAAACTTTAAAACAGCTCTTCTGTCACACACTTGCGAGGGGAGGCAGGCTTTGCTATAAATAAGGCACATTCCATTTCTATCTCATCCTTTGCAGCCCTCCCGGATAATGCTTTTTGTATATGACTGCGGTGTTCTCTTGCTGCCCACTCACCCTTTCAACCCTCCCTTTAATATCGCGTTTTATCTAAGCATTCGGTAGTTCTGGAGTTTAGGGACCCTGCGTGAGTGAGGGGTAGAAATTTCTTGTCATTCTTCAGGGTTAAGTGGAGTGAGAGAAAGTGGCTGGCTTGTAAGGAACTACATTTTATCTGGGACATTTTTAGCAGCTGCTTGTATTAGTTTCCTATGGCTGCTGTAACAAAGTACCATAAAATTAGGGGTTTAAAACAAAACAGATTTATTCTCTTACGGTCCCGGAGGTCAGAATTCTCCAATGATTTGGCAGGGCTGTATTCCTTCTGGAAGTTCCAGGGGAAAACCCATTTCCTTTGTTTTTCTAGAAGCTGCCTACATTTCTCAACTCATGACCCTGCGTCTCTCTGACCTCCTTTGGCTATCGTGTCTTCTTCTCTGACTCTGCCCATTTTACATCCCTCTTATAGGAACCTGTGATCACATGGAGCCCTCCCAGAAAATCCAGGGTAACCTCCGCATCTCGAAATCCTTAACTTACTCACACTTGCAAAGTCCTTTTTGCTGTGTGAGGCAGCATATTCACAGGTTTGGGGAGTTAGGATGTGGACATCTTGACAGGGAGGAGAGCTTTATTCTGGCTACTACACTATCTTAGAAAAGGGAAGGAAAAATAATTTCTGGAATTTTATCTGTTTTTCATAGCTACAGAGAGGGTGTGCTGAAGGCTTGGTTTTTTCTTTCAGTGTTTGGGGTGGTAGATGTATGGCAACCCAAATTAAGTCTAGGATATCCGTTTGTACTTGCTAATATCCCTATGAAGACAGGAAAGAAGAGCCTTTCAGTGACTGGCAGCAAGGACGGGGGTGGGTGTCTTAGTTAAAGACCTTCCTTGCCTCCTTACTGGGTGCTTATCTTAGGCTCTTCATAGGGCATTGAGGGGAAGTGACCAAGCAGATGCATTTTTTTTTTTTTTTTTTTAAGTAGGCTTCACACCCAGCATGGAGCTTGAACTCATGACTGTGATATCAAGACTGGAGCTGAGATCACGAGTCAGATACTCAATGGACTGAGTCACCCAGGTGCCCCCCAAGCAGAGGCATTCTAAATAAATGAAAGGAAAGCTCCTTTATTCTAGACTCCTAATGGTGGCTTTCCTATGGGAATGTTCATCTCTAGTTATTTTATATTTTAGAATATATACAAACTGTGGTACTGAACAATACAGTGAGTAAACACTTTCCTCATGGCTGGCCAGAGAGTATGATAGAATACCATGATCTTATGTTCTTTTTTAAGCAATAAGAGAGCATGGGAAAATTCAGTCTTCTTAGCTTAGGAATGTGCCAGTCTGCTTGCCAGCTCTCCTGAGGCCTCTCTTTTCACCATTTTTCACGTTCTGGTAAGTCACAACACATAAGGGCAGACCAAAGGTGCACAGGTGATGGTGTTGGCTATATAGGCACAAAGCCACAGGAGCCTGGTGTTAAAATGACTCAAGGCAGATGAGCCCCTCCAAAGAGCTAGTCAAGGAAACAGACGATAAAGCCTAATTGTTAGCAAGGGTTGGGAGTGAGCTTTTTCTTTCTGAAAGGATTGGTTAATATGACTACCTTCACTGCCTTCTGGGGAAGGAGAGGTCAGTAGTTGAAAACAAAATCTACTGTAGCCGATGACATGTTAAGATTTTAGGGTAGAGTTCAGCCAACTACTTGCCCTTGGACCTAACACATCCCCATATCAGTTCTTGTATAGTGCTTGAGCCAAGGGTGGTTTTCACATTTTGCAATGGTTGGAACAAATTAAAAAAAGAAGCACTATTCCATGATGTGTGAAAATTACGTAAAATTCAAATTTCAGTGTTCATAAATCATGATTTACAGAAACACAACCACACCGCTAGTGTATTAGTTGTCCGTGGTGACCACGGAGGAGTTGAGTGGTTGTGGCAGACGTTGACCATGTGACTGACCAAGCCTGAAATATTTACTAACTGGCCTCTTACAGAGAATTTTGTAGCCTCAGCTCATGCGGACTTGTGGGGTGGGGGGAGAATGAAAAAGCCTCCGCAAATTTCCTTGTTGGGATAATATTTCCATAGGAACCAAGACCCAGTGATTCTGCCCAGTGGGAACTCATTTCTAGGAACCCACAGGAGTCTAGCTGGAGAATGGGTATATATATAAGTTAACCCAGAAAGCAGTTATATTCACAGGATGCTATAAATAATACACAGATCCTGCCATTCACTCCTTGAATAGTGTGTCTCCTTTACCGAGGGGTCACAGAGTTTATTCCAGTACTTTATGAAGAGATTTATTTGGTTGATTGTTTGTTGTTTCTTTCTTTCTTTTTTTTTTTTTTTTTAAATGAAGAAGAGCATATTGAGCTGCTGGAAGTGTTGGGCTGTGTGTTCTGAAATATCCCAGTAGGATAAGTGCCAGCTACCTACGTTTCAGATGCAGTGTCCAAATGGCTCTCGCTTCTCCAGGACCCACTTTGTCCAGGCATCGGGCCAGTGCTTTGGCACATGGTGGCTCACACTGACAGCACCTCTGCAGGAGCCCGGGTGCTATTCCCACTCTGCCTGGGTGGAAAGGGGCTCGCGGTGGGAAAGCCTGTGCCTGCGGTGCCGCTCTAAGTGTGAGGCCACTTCTTTACTGCCCGTGCTCTCTTCACAAGCCCTCAAGGAGCAGGCCAGCCACTTGGGAAGCTGCTTTGTTCTGGTCTTTTCTCTGTGAGAGCAGGAGTATCACAATCTCATGGACAAAATGTTTGAATCACTGAGTTATGGTACTCAGTGATAATAGTAACTTCCATCACTTTGGTTGTTGTGGGATCTTGACTCCTGGGAATAGTGCACAACATGGCACACAGATCCTTTAGGGATACTGACTTTGTTGCTTTCGGCTAGACACCCAGAATTGGGATTGCTGGATCATATGCTAATTCTGTTTTCATTTTCTGAACCTCCATGCTATTTTCCACAGGGGCTGCCCCAACCTACATTGCCACCAGCTGTGAATAAGGATTCCCTTTTCTTCTCATCCTCACCAACACTTGTTATGTCTTGTCTTTTTGATAGAGGCCATTCTGACAAGTATGATGTGACATCTCACTGTGGTCTTGATTTACATTCACAGTAGCCAAGATATGGAAACAGCCCACATGTTTGTCAGTAGATGAATAGATAAAGAAAATTGGGATGTATATACAGTAGAATTTGACTCAGGCATAAAAAAGATGAAAAAACTCTTGTCATTTTAGGAGTGACACCGAAGAACGTAGAGGACATTATTTTCAGTGAAATAAGCCTGACTGAGAAAGACGAGTACTGTATGATTTCATTTACACATGGAATCCAAACAAAGTAAAAATGAGCTCCTAGAACCAGAGAGAAAATGTGGTTGCCAGGAGCTAGGGGTAGGGGAGACAGGGAGATATGGGTCAAAGGGTACAAACTTTCTGTTATAAGTTGAGTAAGTTCTGAGGATCAAGGGTACAACATGGTGACTATAGTTAATAATACTATATTGTGTACTTGAAATTTGCTAGTAGAGTACATCTTAAGATTCTCACCACACACACACACACACACACACACACACACACACACACAGAGGTAGCTATGTGAGGTGATAAATGTGTTAATTAACTTTGTTGTGGTAAATATTTCAAAATGTATATCAAATCATGATTTTTGGGTATTTTATGTATGTACAGTTTTATTTGTCAGCTATACTTCATTAAATTTGGAAAAAAATGTTACCTTCCATTTTATAGTTTCTTCCAGCTCTCTATACCCTTCATATAATGTATGTGGAAGTCCTGAGATGCTATTTATCTAAACTTTGTAAATGAGGAAACTGAGGCTTGTGTGGGGTCACCCACCCTTTAGTGGCAGAGCCAGACCTTCTGACCCTGTGGTCTGGTGTCCTGGGAAATAGTATTTCCCAGGCCTTCAGCCATAGAGCCATGCCACTCAAATCAATTTTAGCAGAGGACAGTGCTATAGTCTAGGCATATGGTACTTGGGTTCATCCTCTTGGTGGTCACCAACTGATCTTAAAAGACACATTTTACATCCTAGGTATTTTGGGGCATTACCCTAAAATTAGGACTCTGCTGGGTACAGTGTAGTGCTCAGTCTCTTCCTCTTCTTCATCACCATATCAGCCCCAAACCAAACCAAAGCAAACCAGTAATGGATGGCCGTTCATGTTCCTCTTACCACATGGTGCCACATGAAGAAAGGTATAATGCATGTATTCTGCTCAGAAAAAGGCTGAAAAATTGTGGGAAAACACACTTTCAGAGCAGGTTTGTGTTCTTTGGGACTTAGGAATATAGCACAACTGCTGCTACAGCTGCACAAGTTATTAAAAGAGCTCATTTTCCAGCAAGTTTTAAATAGTGGAGATGGTTCTTGCGCGCATTTAACAAGCACTCTGTCCTGGTTTTGCTCCAGTCCCTACACATTCTTTCTCAGTCTCCGTCTCTGCCCACCCCGTGAGTCCTTGGCCCCCTTCTCTTCTGCACGCAGTCCAGGGGCAACGTCGTGCTCTGCATACACTGATTTACGGATTCCTCAAAATACTATCTCCTTTCCAAACTCCAAACGCCTGTGTCCAGCTGCCAAAGGACATCGCGGTTTGAAGCCTCCTTACTTACTGCAGATTCAACAGGTAGAACCTCACAGAGTGTTCTCCCTCTGGAATTCGGCGGTTGGTGTTCCGTCCTTCGTCCAGTTAGTGTCTGAGTAAAAACCGGAACATGATTCTTCTCGACAGGACACAACACTCACCCTCCTTTCCACATAAATATGTTTATTTTTGTATGTGTCGCCTTTTATGTTTGCCACCCTATGATATTGTAAATGCTGGCCACCAGGTAGGCAATAAATAAATGTTCAGTGGGCAGGCCTGTTGATAAGCATTCCTGAAACATCCTCTTATCTTTCCCAGAGGAGATTTGCTACCACATGACTTCTTCTTGTACTGGCTGGATTGTGTAACTCAGTCTTTGCTGCAAAGATGGGTAGCATCTCTCCGAGCTTTGCAAACTTATTTATCTTAGGAATTATTGAGCTTGGCGGCTGTCCACATCGTGTAACAACTCTGCTGTCACATTTCCCTCCTTGCTTTCTTTCTTTGCTCTCTCCCCACTTTTCACATTCCTATCTGTGAGAGAGAAGGAGAAGAAATGAAGATTACAAACCCATATTTCTCTCACTAATTAAAAATATCTTTCCATCTTGCTTTACTATTAAATGAGTTCCTTGTTCTCCTTCTATGTCACAATTAAAATAGCTTCTTTCCTTCTTAGTGTCTTTAACATTTTTTATTGCAGAAATGATTCATGTTTACTATACAAAATTACAAATTATAGGTAAACACAAAGAAGGAAATAAAATGTATAGACCCCTTGCTCAGAGAACTATAGTCAATTTTTAATATAATACCTACTTCACACTTTTTCTTTCCTATACACATTTCAACAAAAATATAAATGTATTGGGGCACTTGGGTGGCTCAGTGGGTTAAGCCTCTGCCTTCAGCTCAGGTCATGATCTCAGGATCCCTGAATAGAGCCCCGCATTGGGCTCTCTGCTCAGCGGGAGCCTGCTTCCCCCTCTCTCTCTCTGCCTGCTTGTGATCTCTGTCCATCAAATAAATAAATAAAATCTTTAAAAAAAATGTAAATGTATCATACTTGCCATTGGAAAACTTCTTGTCACTTAATAGGTTGAGAACATGTTCCCACAATAGCAAATACTCCTCTAGATCTGATGTCAACAAACTTTCTCTGTAAAGGGTCACATAGTAAATATTTGAGGCTATGTGGAACATCCAGTTTCTGTTTCAGCTACTTAACTCTGCTGTTGTAGTGAGATATGTAAATGAATGAGTGTGGCTATGTTCCAATAAAACTTTATTTTCAAAAACAGGCAGTTGACCAAGTTTGGCTCATGGTCGGGCCATGGTTTGCTTATGTTTGTTCTAGAATACCATTTTTAATGGCTGAACAGTATTGCATTTGATCAGTCTATCATGATTTACCCAACCAATCCAAATAATAGCTAATGTTCTTTGAGGCCTTACACTGTGTTTTGTGTATTGAAGGGTTTGTTTTAGTTCCTTTTTCACTCTTTTTGCCTATAACTATGTGAAATATACGTATCATTCTTTCTGTTGAACAGATGAGGAAATTTAGATAAAGAACAAGTAGGCAATTTGCCTGCTTGGCTATTAAGTAGAGAAGACAAAATTTAATTTGTTTTATATCTAGAAGCCACATTTTTAACTACTCATTAGATTTTTGTGCACCTTAATAGTTATTTCCTTGGGCTAAATCCCTAGAATTAGAGTAACAAAGTGCATCTTACAGCTTTTGATCTGTGTTTTCCAGGTTGATATGTGTGGCCAAATCCTATGTCTTGGGTGGTATAAACCTTAGCAGTAATACTTCATCATTTTAAATCACATTAAAAATTATAAATGCGAAAACATAAATGTAAATGAATATTTATTTTAGGTGTATTTCTCATCTCTGTTTCTTCTTAGGTGAATTTCTCATTTGTGAAGGAAAGGTCCTCATTATTTTATAAAAGCAGTGTCTTTTCTACTGATTTTTTGGAGCCTTGTTTACAGAACTCCTTTGGTGTTTTAGTTGATGTTACATGGCTTGTTTTGAAAAGAGTCTGTTTACTTTAAAAATCTATTGTCTTTATAGTTAAAGAGAATTAAACAGAAAAGTGTTTGGTTTTAGCATAATAGCACTAGTTAGACTTCTGGAATTAAACAAACAAACAAACAAAAACCTTGTAAGGTAAGAGAGAAATTACTGCTAAAGGGAACTTGTCCCTTTAGTACTCATCTCTTAAGTCACTAGGATTGGGTTCTTTTTTATTTTTATTTTATTTTATTTTAATTTTTTTTTTCTTTTCTTTTTTTTTAGGATTGGGTTCTTTAATTGGAACTACTGCTTGGCTGTGGCCATGGCAACATATCATAGCTGCCATGAACCGCATACACCTTGACAAAATATTTTTTAGTGAGTGGGTTTTAGATGAAATTCATTATCCAGTGTATTCATGGAGAGTCTAGATGAATTAAAGGGTGGTAGACCAATAATTGTATAATAATAACAGTAATAAAAATAGTGAAATTAACAGTTACTATCTACTGATCACTTACCATATTCCAGACACAATGCTAAATGCTTTATATTATTTAATTTTATCTTCTTTTAATTCTAGGTCATAGATATTGTTATTATCCCTGTTTTATACATGAAGAAATAGACCAAAAACCTAGGTGACTTGTCTAGACTCTACACCTTCTAAGTAGGAGTGGAGCTTGGCTTTGACCCTGATGCTTTACTGTCTGAGACTAATAGGTTCATTTACAGATAGCTGTTAGAGTATATGCTTACTTATATGTACATGCATAACAGATGTCTTGATGGTCAAATGTGGAGTCAGCATTACTAGACTCTAATAATGGTAGGATCAATGGGCCATGAATCTGGCCCAGGATTCAGAACCCATGCTCTTACAAAGATCAGAGTTATGAGATTCAAAGAACCCAAAGGGTAGCTGACCCAATATATTCTATCTTGGGTTTCTCTTGAGGACCATCAAATTGGAAGAGGATATCTGATAGGGAAAGGTAGAGTTATAAGAAATCCTAGGCAGTATGACAGAAGAACCTTTTTTTTTTTCCTTCCAGCTTTATTGACAAAAGTGTGTGTGTGTGTGTGTGTGTGTGTGTGTGTACACATACACATAGGGACCTAATCATTTGAGAATGCATATATTATGAAATATTAGCCATGATGAAGTTAATGAACCCATCTGTCACCTCACATAGTTACTTTTTTTGTGTGTGATAAGAATGTTTAAGATCACTCTTTTAGCAACTTTTATATACAAAAACACAGTATCATTAACTATAGTCATCATGCTATACAGTAGATCCCCAGAACTTACTCATCTTTTAACCGAATGTTTATACCTTTTAACCAATATCTCCTCATTTTCCCCACTTCTCAAACCCTGGCAGCCACTTTGGTTCTGAGTTCAACTTAAAAAAAAATTCACGTGTTAGGGATATCATACTGTATTTATCTTTCTCTGGCTTATTTCATGTAACATAATGTCCTATAGATTCATTCATGTTGTCACTAATGGCAGGATTTTTTTCTTTTTATGGCTGAATAATATTCAGGGGTGTGTGTGTGTGTGTATGTATCACATTTTCTTTATCCCTTCTTCGATTGATGGGCACTTAGGTTGTTTCCATTCTTGGCTATTGTGAATAGTGTTGTAGTGAACATTGAAGTGCAAATCTCTCTTCAAGATACTGATTTCATTTCCTTCAGATATATTCCCAGAAGTGGGATTGCTGAATCATATGGTAGTTCTATTTTAATTTTTTCGAGGAACCTCCGTAATGTTTTCTATAAAGGCTATATAAATTTACATTCTCACTAACAGTATACAAGTGTTCTTTTTTTTCCACATCCTCCCCAACCCTTGTTATTTTTTATCTTTTGTAATAACCATTCTAACAGGTATGAGGTGACATCTCATTGTGGTTTTGATTTGCATTTCCCTGATGATCAGTGATGTTGAGAATCTTTTTATGTACCAGTTGGCCATTTGGATGTCTTCTTGGGAAAAATGTTTACTTAGGTCCATTGCCTATTTTTAGGTTGGATTGTTATCTTTGCTATTGAGTTGTATAAGTTCCTTATATATTTTAAAGAACTTTTTTTTTAAAAGATTTTATTTATTTATTTTACAGAGAGAGAGAGCACAAGTAGGCGGAGAGGCAGGCAGAGAGAGAGGAGGAAACAGGCTCCCCACTGAGCAGAGAGCCTGATGTGGGGCTCGATCCCAGGACCCCAGGATCATGACCTGAGCCGAAGGCAGAGGCTTCAACCCACTGAGCCACCCAGGCACTCCCCCTTATATATTTTAGATATAACTCCTTATGAGATATAGTTTATGAATGAGTTCTTCTATTCTGTAAGTTGCCTTTCCATTTTGTTGATTGTTTCCTTTGCTGTGCAAGTTTTTGGCTTGTTGTAGTCCCCTTTGGTTTTTTGTTGTTGTTGTTGACTGTGCTTTTGGTGTCACGTCAAAAAACCACTGTCCAGACCAATGTCGAAGAACTTTTTCCCTATGTTTTCTTTTAGGGGTTTTACAGCTTCATGTTTTATATTTAAGTCTTCAATCCATTTCCAGTTAATTTCTGTGAGATGTGTAAGATAGGGGTCCAGTCTCATTCTTTGGATATAGATTACAGTTTTTCTAATGCTGCTTACTGAAGAGATTATCCTTTCTCCATTGTGTGTTCTTGTTTCCCTTCTCAAAGATTACTTAACCATATATGTGTGGGTTTATTTCTAGGCTCTCTATTCTGTTCTATTGGTCTCTGTATCTGTTTTTAGGACAGTGCCATAATGTTTTGATTACTATAGATATATAATATAGTTTGAAATCAGGAGTTCTGTTGCCCAATCTTTATTCTTCTTTCTCACAAATTACTTTGAATATTCTATATCTTTTGTGGTTCCATATGATTGTAGGATTGTTTTTCCTATTTCTATGAAAAATGCCATTGGACTTTTGATAGGGATTGAATTGAATCTGTATATTTTTGGTATAGTATGGATATTTTAATAATATTAATTCTCCCAATCCATGAACATGGGATATTTTTTCATTTATTTGTGTCTTCTTCAGTTTCTTTCATCAGTGTCTTATAATATTCAGTGTATAGGTCTTTCTTGTCCTTGGTTAAATTTATTCCCAAGTATTTTATGTTTTTCATTCTATTGTAAGTGGGTTTTTTTCTTAATTTCTCTTTCAAATAGTTCATTTATAGTGTATAGAAATGCAACTGCTTTTTGTATGTTGATTTTGTATTCTGCAACTTTATTGAGTTCATCTTAAGTTTTTCTTTTTTTTTGGTGGAGTCTAGAGTTTTCTACATATTAGGATCATATTATTTGCAAATGGAGACAATTTTATTTCTTTCTTTCTAATATGAATGCCTTTGTTTCTTTTTCTTGCCTAATTGTTCTGGCGAGGACCACCAGTATTGTGTTGAATAGAAGTGGTAAGAGTGGCAATTCTTGTCTTGTTCCTAATCTTAGAAGAAATGCTTTCAGCTTTTCACTGTTGAGTATGTTAGCTGTGGGCTTGTCATATATAGCTTTTCTTATATTGAGATACATTCCTTTTATATTTAATTTGTTGTGAGTTTTCATCATGAAAAGATGCTGAATTTTGTTTTTTTTTCTGCCATAGAAATGATCATATGATTTTTATCCTTCACTTTGTTAATATGTTATAACATATTTATTGATTTGCATATGTTGAACCTCCTTGCTTCCCAGGGATAAATTGCTTTTCATCATGGCATATGATACTTATAATGTGCTGTTAAATTTGGTTTACTAGTATTTTGCTAAGGATTTTTACATCTATATTCAACAGGGTTATTGGCTTGTGATGTTTCTTATCTTACAGTATCTTTGTCTACCTTGATATCAGGATAATGCTGGCCTCTAAAATGAGTTTGGGAGTGCCCCCTCTTCTTCAATCTTTTGAAAGAGTTTTAGAAGAATTGGTGTTAATTCTTTAAATGTTTGGTTGAATTCAGCAGTGAAACCATGTGGTCCTGTGGTTTTCTTTGTTTTAAGCCTTTTTGATTACTGATTTGATTTCTTGACTCATTGTTGGTCTGTTCAGATTTTCTGTTTCTTTATGATTTAGTCTTGGTCGGTTGTATGTGTATCTGAATTTATCCATTGCTTCTAGGTTATCCAGCTTGTTGATGTATAATTGTTCATAGTAATCTTTTATGATCTTTTTATTTCTGTGATATCAGTTGCTCTGTCACCTCTTTCATTTCCCACATTACTTGCTTGAGTTCTCTCTTTTTTTCTTAGCTTTGTTGAAAAGCTAAAGCTTTTTGGCTAAAGCTTTATCAATTTTGTTTGTCTTTCAATAAATCAACTTTTAATTTTATTTGTTTTCTATTATTTTTTCTCGTCTCTGTTTCCTTCATCTCCACCCTAACCTTTCTTTCCTTCCATCTTCCCATTTTGGGCTTATTTCTTCTTTTCCTATTTCCTTGAGGTGTAAATTTATGTTGTTTGAAATTTTTCTTGTTTCTTTTAATGTAGGTTTTTACTGCTAAAACTTTCCTCTTAGAACTGCTTTTGCTGTATCCCTTAGGTTTTTATATGTGGTGTTTCTATTTTTGTGTGTTTCAAGATAATTTTTGGTTTTCCTATTATTTTTTTAGTGATCCATTGACCACTCAGGACTGTGTTGTTAATTTTACATTTATGAATTTTCCGGCTTTCCTACTGTTACTGATTTCTAGTTTCATACCATTGTGGTTGGAATAGACAGTTGATATCATTTTAATCTTATTACATTTTTAAAAGACTTGTTTGTAGGTTCACAATATGATCTGTCCTAGAAAAAGTTCTGTGTACACTTCAGAAAAGTGTGTATTCTACTGCTCTTCAATGAAATGTCCTGTGTATCTGTTAGGTCTGTTTGGTCTCAAGCGTAGTTTAAGTTCAATATTTCCTTATTGATTTTCTGTTTGGGTAAGCTATCTATTGTTCAAAATGGAGTATGAAGTCCCTTGCTATTTTGGTATTGTTGTCTGTTACTCACTTCAGATCTGTTAGTATTTGCTTAATATATTCATGTGCTCAATGTTGGGTGCATATGTATTTACAATTGTTAATGTCCTTTTGATGAATTGGTCCCTTTATTATTATACAATAACTTTCTCTTATTATAGTTTTTTACTTAAAATCTATTTTGTCTGATATAAATGCAACTATCCTTGCTCCCCTTTGGTTTCCACTGGTGTGGGATATCTTTTTCCATGTCTTCACTTTCAGCAATAGGTGTCCTTTCAAGTGTACTTTCAAGTCAGCTATAACCTACTTATTTGTAAGATAGCTTTTGTGTATGTCTTCTCCCTCTAGCTTCATTGGAAGGCCCTTGAGAATTAGGATCTAATTCATCTTTTGTTTTCCCTCTAGGACTTGCATGATTCCTTGAACACAGTGATTTTCTTTTTTAAGATTTTATTTATTTATTTTATTTTATTTATTTGACAGACAGAGATCACAAGTAGGCAGAGAGGCAGGCAGAGAGAGAGGAGGAAGCAGGCTCCCCACGGAGCAGACAGCCCTATGAGGGGCTCAATCCCAGGACCCTGGGATCATGACCTGAGCTGAAGGCAGAGGCTTTAACCCACTGAGCCAACTAGGCACCCCTCATAGTGATTTTCTAAGAGAACTGTTCTTATGGATCCTGATTCCGTAAGAAAGGAAACCTCCATTTAGAGCTTTGATATAGATTGAATTGTGGCCTCCGCCCCAACTGTCTTGAAGTCCTAACTGCCTTTACCTCAAATTGTGACCTAGTTTGGAAATTGAGTCATTGCAGATGTAATTAGTTAAGATGAGGTCATACTGGAGTAAGGTAGACCCCTAATCCAGTATGACTGATTTCTTATAAAAAGGGAAATTTGGACACATAGACACACAGACACAGACACAGACACAGACACACACACACACACACACACACACACACAGAACACCATGTGAAGACTGGATGGAGTTCTGTAGCCACAAACCAAGGATCTGTCAAAAACTAGATAGGATAGACTGCAATAGACATTTTTCCTGGAGCATTAAGAGAGAGGAGCTTCCTGCTGGCACCTTCACCTCACACTTCTAGCTTCCAGAACTTTGAGACACCATATTTCTGTTGTTTTATGTCACTCAGTTTGTGATGCTTTGTTACAGCAGCCCCAGGAAACTCATACCAGCCTATATTTTCACCATCCCCCAAAAAACAAAAATGGGGTATTTAAAATGATCCTTTTCTTGGTAGAACTGAGGACTGAGGTAGGATATCCTGATAACAAAGTAGTCAGAACCTTCTCTATTATTTGTATCCCTGGTCCTCTGCTCTAGTCCCAGTTCTTATGGCCCTTAGAGCATCCTTAGCACTGGGAGCTCAACATGGCAGAACTGGACGTTTTAACTTTAACCCTCTTCCTCCCTCATAAGCCTCTCTCAGTTAGTATTACCACATGTCCTTCTGGTTAAAACCTTCTGTAGTCCTTTTCTTATCCCAAATTTTAGGAAAAAATCTAGATTTGGGGACACCTGGGTGGCTCAGTCAGTTAAACATCCGATTCTTGGTTTTGGCTCAGGTCATGATCTTAGAGTCATGAGATTGAGCTCCAGGTCAGGCTTCATGCTGGACATGGAGCCTGTTTAGGATTCTCTCTCTCCTTCTCCTTCTTCCTATACCTCCCTGCCTCTGGCATAAATGTAAGCTCTCTCTTTAAAAAAAAAAAAAAAAAAAAAAAGAATGAAAGAAAGGAAAAAAAAAAAAAGAAAGGAAAAAGCAGGCCCCTAACACAGAGGATGTTTTCTCAGTCCTACCTGATGCACATGCTTTGCTGGCACTGGAGCCTGGGACTCTGGCAGGATGAGGGGAGAATACTGCCCCTCCCACATAGGGATGTAAGTGTAGACTTTCTGATCCTGGGCTGAGTCATGCTGAAGGTTTGCATCCTGCTGTGTCACTTACTGGCTGGGGAGCAGCCTTGGAGAGACTCCTTAATCCCTCTGGGCCTCTGTTTACTAATCTGTAAATGAGATAATGATGGAGCTCACATCATAGGGGCATTGAGAGATTGAAATGATTCAATGCACCTCAAGAGGGGAGAATGTGGCACGTGGCAGGTGCTTCATTAATGTTCACTTGTATTGTTATATATGCAAGAAAACCTCATTGACATTTATTCAAATAACCTTATTATTTTTCATAAAGAAGGACATAGTTAATCCTTTTCTTTGCCTTCCCTGTTCCCCCACCGGTTTCTTACACATTAAGAAATGCAGTGCTAGTTTATACACACAGATTCAGGGCTGGCTTAGCAAGGAACTTGGAGCAAAGCTTCTGAGATCTAACTTAGCCCAGCTCCTGGGCCTTTCCTGGCTGCCGAATCCCCTGTGCTTACCAGTCTACGACGTTGCTTAGGTTCCAGTGGCCAAGGGCACAGCTTGGTGAATGGCCTTCCGAGGCCTCCAGAGTCGCCAGGGGGTGCCTCTAATTAGGTACACTGTTGAGCATGCAGCTCTTTATCCTGGAGGCAAGAAGGGCCGCTGGGAATAGCTGCTTAGCGTGAAATGCAGGCAGCAAGTCCGGTGTTAGTTAGAAGCATGTTACCAATGGTCTGAAGCATTGGTCATGACCAGACAAACAAAAAACGAGGACCCCCAAAGCCAGTTGTTTGCATCATATTCCCTTTATAGGGCCATTCCTAAGCTGAGCAGATTCATTCAGCTGGTATTTATGACTGAACTTTCATGATCAATAGGGATTTATTAAACAATTCCTGAGTGCCAGATATAGTACTAGGTATTGATGGTAAATGAAATGATAAGCTAGACACAGTCCTGGCTGTAACTAGTTTATAGTCCGGTTGTTGGGACAGACTGATGAGCCAATAGTGGTGCTGGGGTTGGGGCATCACAGATGTGGTGTCCCAGAGTGGGGAATCCTGACGCAGGCTGAGGGCAACTAGGGAACCATCGTACTTGTCATTTTGATTTAATGCCTCTATGAGATTGACTTTGGACAGGATAAGGATTGTGACTGTCCTTTTATTGTTCTATCTCCCGCGCTATCTCAGCAGTTGGCATATGGTAGAGGCGCAACAAACATTTGGTCAGTAAGGAATTAAATGGTAAGCTGTGAACGGAAGGATGGGTGTCAGTAAGGAGGGAAGTATGTGTGTGGAGGGGGTGGGAGAGTGGCAGCAGGATATAAAACGGTGAGGAAGGACATCACAGGGAAGGAGTGGCATGTACTCCTTGGGAAGGACAAAGACTGGTTCTGGAAACTGTTTATACAGTAGGGTGGTATGGAGGCAATTCAGGAGGCATGGTGAAGGCCGATGGTGAGAATAACATGGAATTATTGAAGATTTTAAACAAGAAAGGCTGATTGGATTTGACATGCATGCTTTAAGGTGTAGGAAAAGGATTAAATTGGAGAGGACTAAGGGGAAGCAGAGAGGTCAATCTGAGGGCTTCAGTAGCAATCTTGATTAGAGATGGGGATGGCTGGGCAAATTACTGACAGAGGAGATGGAGATGTGGATAGATTCAAAAGCAGCTAAGGAAGTAGACTGACTAAGACCTGGCAACTGTCTCTAGAAAAGGAAGGGAAGAATGGCACCACATCTTGTAAGGGATGCTAGTGTCATTCACTTACTTGATAAACAACAGAAGAAGAAAGGCAGTGGGGAGATAAAAGCACATGTGGACATACTGAGCTTGAGTTGCCTATTGGAGGTTCAGTGGGCAGGTGCATACATCAGGCTTTCCCTCAGAAGAACAATCAGGTTCTCAATATACAGGTTTAGATGCTCATTTGCATAGAAGATCCAGGTTTTATAACCTAGAGATCCATAGATAAAATTCAGAAGGCCCATGGACCTCTGAAATTACATTGACATTTTAATGTATGTGCATTGTTCTGGAGAGCTGGCTTTGTGTCAACCTTTCAAAATAAGTTAACCATTGATCCTTGGGTCTGCTGGAGAAGGAGAGATGGCATTGCTCAAGTAGAGGGAAGAGGAAGAGAGCTGTGGGAGCATCAGCATTCTGGGGACGAGGGCACTGTGCTGAATTAGCAGTGGGGGTCAGTCTATGGGGGATGAGATGAGGATTTACAGAAAACATTAGCTTTACTGTTTATAAAGTTCTTTTACAGACACTGTCATTTCATGTCTCAGTAACTCAGCTAGATGTTTATCATTTGACTTTGTGTCAGAATTCAGTATAAGACACAGAAACTTGGCTATAAATTTTAAACAAGAAGAGATTTAATACAGAGAATTGGGTGCTTACGAAAATCACTGGACAGGTGAGCCTGTGGGACAAGATTTCCAGAACAATGTAGAGCCAAGGTCAAAATGCACCCCTGCAGTTGCCCTTTGGGCATTGAGACGCTGGAATCAGAAATCTCTGTGGTTGCTGTCATTGCTGCAGTTGCTTCTCGACCCTCAGAAAGCTGGAGAAGGGCACTGGGATATTGCTGGGGTTCAAAAGTCTGATGATTCCATGACATCCCTTGACTACTGTGAACAGTCAGGGACCCAGAAGATGGCCACCATCTTACCTGCCTTCTACAACTCCTTGCATGAATGCATCTAATTAACCCCTACACCTCTAGATTCAGGAAGGCTGGAAAATAACTTTATTCTACCTCTCCACCTAAAAGAGAGTGAAATGAAGGTAAAAGGAGGTCTCCCCATGCAAGGGAGCAGAGAGCAAATATTTTAGACTTAGTGGGCCATGTAGTCTCTAGCATACCTACTCAGCTTTACTATTGCGGTGCAAAAGCTGCCACAGAAAGTACATAAAAGAATGAGCATGGTTGTGTTCTAATAAAACTTTATAAAAATGGACAGTGGTCCATATATATATATAAAGAACTTCTCAAATTCAACACACACAAAATAGATAATCATGTCAAAAAATAGGCAGAAGACATGAACAGACACTTCTCCAATGAAGGCATACAAATGGCTATCAGACACATGAAAAAATGTTCATCATCACTAGCCATCAAAGATTCAAATTAAAACCACATTGAGATACCACCTTACACCAGTTAGAATGGCCAAAATTAGCAAGACAGGAAACAATGTGTGTTGGAGAGGATGTGGAGAAAGGGGAACCCTCTTGCACTGTTGGTGGGAATGCAAGTTGGTGCAGCCACTTTGGAGAACAATGTGGAGATTCCTTAAGAAATTAAAAATAGAGCTTCCCTATGGCCCTGCAATTGTACTACTGGGTATTTACCCCAAAGTTAAAGATGTAGTGAAAAGAAGGGCCATCTGTACTCCAGTGTTTATAGCAGCAATGGCCACGGTTGCCAAACTGTGGAAAGAACCAAGATGCCCTTCAACGGATGAATGGTTAAGGAAGATGTGGTCCATATACACTATGGAGTAGTATGCCTCCATCAGAAAGGATGAATACCCAACTTTTATATCAACATGGATGGAACTGGAAGAGATTATGCTGAGTGAAATAAGTCAAGCAGAGAGGGCCAATTATCACATGGTTCCACTTATTTCTGGAGCATAACAAGTAACATGGAGGACATAGGGAGATGGAGAGGAGAAGGGAGTTGAGGGAAATTGGAAGGGAAGATGAACCATGAGAGACTATGGACTCTGATAAACAATCTGAGGGTTTTGAAGGGGTTGGGGGGGTGAGAGGTTGGGGAAGCCAGGTGGTGGGTATTATGGAGGGCACATATTGCATGGAGTACTGGGTGTGGTGCATAAATAATGAATTCTGTTATGCTGAAAAGAAATTAAAAAAAAAATGGACAGTGGGCTGGATTTGGCCTGTGGGCAATCCACCCCTTGGGTAAGAAAGTCAATTCACAATCATTATAATGGGTTCATTTTAGGGATGAGGGAATTAAACCAGAGAGATTTAGGACCATTTAGCCAGTGTAAGTGGAAACATACTCTCATTATTTTGGTTTCAAAGTTCATGCTCTTTTCAATAAACCTTGATCCTGAGTCCATCCCTTTGAGAAACTTGTGATCTTCAGAGGAAAGAAAATGTACCCCTCACTATTACAGACCCTGATAAAAGCCCCATGAATGGTGCAAAGTGCTTTTGTATACAAGGCATGTTTGACAGAAGAAATCAGAATAACTTTCACTATGGAAGTTGTTTAAGCTAGGTGTTAGAGAAAGGTATAACTTTAATAGGTTGAGATGGTAGGGGAGTAGGTAGGGCACAAAAGAGCATTTCAAGTGGGAAAGTTCAAAGCAAGTTTAATGGCTAGGAATCCAAACTCATCTGAGCATTGTGACCTTCTAAGGTTTTGCAAGAGGACAGCTGGATTATGGAGAACCTTGGATGTTATGATGCAAAATCTGGATTTAAAAAGCATAAGCCCTGGCAATTTTTGAACCAGGCTGTGATATACCTGTTGCCACAGGGAGAATTATCTAGTCTTGTGGTACAAAATTTTTTGACTCAGAAGCTACAGTCAACAAGAATTCACATAGGAAGTGTTTGCAACATCTTTTCATGCAAAGGAAGCCATGGATATGAAGGATGTCTTGAGCCATTCGTGGCACTTGGAAACTTATTAAGACAGGTGGGATAGAAGGATGCTTTCCTTTTAATAGTGAGAAATGAGAATAACATAACTTGCAAAGCCACAAACAGGAGGTTGTTTTTGTAGGAAAGATGGTGGGTGGGAGAAGTGGACATACGCGGCAGGCCATTGGAAATACGAGTTTGATTTTCAAGAGAGAGAGATGCTGGGAGTTGTTCTGTGGCTGGACAGAGCCACAGAAAAGCTTGTGTCTCTGATGGTTGTGAGTAGTAGAGGATTCCTAAAGTAGAAGCCAGGGGACTTAGGTCATCAAGAACCAGGAGAGGCACACGGTTGGGAAAATGGTGTAGGGAGGGTACAAGGCCAGGGTGAGTGTTATCAGAGGAGTTGGGGAAGAGCTATTTCCAGAAAAAGGAATGGCCAGTAGTGTTATATGCCACCAGGAGAACAGTAAGTATTCATGAGACAGTAAGTATTCATGACTTGGTGATGAGACAGCCAGGGTGGGTGAACCCTGAGAGAGCCCTTTAGTGTGTGGAGAGGAAATGGAGGCAGAAGTTGTGTACTGTTCACTTGACCAATTTGATATGGAAAGGAAAGAGGAGAGAAGATGGGAGATGGAAATTTGTTTACGAGTTGATTACTTCCTCAATGCCCAAAGACCATTAGTGACTTCACTGGTCAGAACTATCCTGATGTCTCCACCTCCCCTGCCAGGACTTCCTAAAGAAAATGTGGTTGAAGGAAGAGCATCATTGATTCTCTCTTGATTTCAGGATCCATTTTCTTGGTCAGTTGTTTGTGACTGACTTGACTTTGCTTTTTGGCTCTGCCGGTGGCCTCTCCTGGCAACCTGTGAGGTAATACACAAATGTGTGCCGTTGTTAAGCAACTGCTCCCAGCCACGGAGGCTCTGCTAAATTTGGAATGCGCATGAGTCCCGATCTAAGTCTTCATTCAGCGGCGAAGAAATAAGTCCCTGACTTTGAAATTTCAGAGGTTGTACATTTGCGGAATATAAAATCAGTGCACTGACGGTTTTGGTCTTACCTCACAGGATTCCTTTAAAATCCACTAGAGAATTGGCTGTGCAGTGAAGAATGCTGTGAAAATTTCATTCTCTGCAGGGTCTTTTCTAGAAAGAAAGTAGAAATGCCCAAGTTCCAGAAGGAATGGAGTATCTTAAACCAGTGCTTCAACCGTAATAAAGAAAAGTGAAACATACCCAACAATAACAACAATAAAGCACACAAACTTTGGAGTCTCCAATGGAAATGATTCTATCAGTCTAAATTAAGGCTCTTAGTTTATTCTAAGCCTTATTTTCTTTCATACCTTGGCCAGGAGCTTCTACCACATAACCAGCTGGGTCTCAAGTGGGTTATGAAATGGATGCATGAAGAGGTAACCTGGATTCCTATCTTTTCCCTTACTCTCACGTTTAAGCTGCTGTGTTATTCTCCAAGGCCCTCAGCTGTGTTGCCCTGGAGCTATTTAGGAAGTGGAAGTGTTCTAGGACTTCTTCACATTTGTATAGAACTTCAGTTTTTGGAATATTTAGACATCCATTAATTTCATTGGACCACACAATAATCTGTCAGATAGGCAGTATGATCATTAAACCCATTTGACAGATAAAGGAACTGAGATTCAGAGTGGTTCATTAATTAGGTCAGGGTCACAGAGGATGCCAGCCCCAGATTCGAGGCTGAAGCTCCAGTCCCCAGCTCCAAACAGATCTCATTTTTTCCCCTAGTCTGCTCTGGGTAGCATTTTTGACATGAATGTTTTCTTTCATTCTTTTTTTTTTTTCTTTCATTCTTAAACACTTCAGTAAATAAGCTTCGTACCCCATCAGGCTGGTTCCTGGGAGTACATTGATTGTGAAGGGCCAGGAGCAGAAGCCACAGACTGTAAGTGACGGTTCCCCTTATCGGAGGTTTGGCCTTTATTGAATGGAGGGCTCTTGTTAAGGAAAGCTATGCATTGAGAGAAGAGGCCTGCCAATCTCTCAAAAGATGGAAATTTCTGGGCTTCTTGGGGATAGCTAATGATAGTGATTATGGAGGAGTTTGCAGATGGGCAGTACTTTATAAATCCTGGAGGAGTGGCCGTAGACGGCGTTTCTGAGGAGATGGGTATTTGCATTTGTTATCTTCTGGACACGGCTGCCTTTGGGATATTCTTGTTTTTGTAAACACGCCTGCTTTTCCTTCTCTTTAGAAACGGGTCTGTTATCTAGCCTCTTGGTGGCTTTCTGGACGTGTGAGCTGGTGGCTCCAGTAAAATGGAACATTTGTACTGCTGCGAAACTGAATTTGGTGATGTTGCCAATATCTTAGCCCTCAAGTAGTCTTTAAATATTCTCAGCTCTGGGAGCTGGCCCAAGAAATTGCTTATTCTCTTCCCCATACCACTCAGCATATAAATCCTGAATTACTGCTGACCAAAGATACGTAAAGTACAAATCAATAAGCATTTTGTTTCTGTGTTTTAGGGAATGAGACGTTGAGTGAGAGAAAACCCTTTGACGAAGGCTTCAAATTATTGTCATTGTTCTGTGGATTAACAGAGCCGAGACGATTAATTTACTCATTCGTTGACCGCTGTGTCATTACACTGCAATGAAAGGATGTTTCTAGTAGCTTTTTGAAATATAGTTCACAAACCAACGATTCACACATTTAAGGTATACCATTCAGTGGTTTTTGGTATGTTACATTATTAACTTTTTAGTCATGGTCAAAGACCTAAAACATAAAAGTTGCTGTTTTAACCACATTTAGCATACGATTCAGTATCATTAGCTATGCTCATAGTTTTATGCGACCATCACGACTATTCCCACAAAGTTTTTTTTTTTTTTTTTTTAATCACCTCAAGTGGAAACCCTGTACTCATTTAACGATATGTCCCCTGAGAGGATTTTTGAGTGTGCTTTGATTGTTACCTTAGGGTGTAAGGAAGGCCATCGAGGAAGATTTTGTTTATTTTTTCAGGGGAAGCTCCATATGGTACATGACATAGGTCGGGTGCCCTTAGGTCAGCAGCCTTAGAGATGAGTATGCAGGATATTATGGGAGTGTCGCTCAGGGTCCACACTCGGTGGGGGGGGGGTTGGTGGGCAGGGAGTGGTGGTGGGGAAGATAAGGGGGCAGGCTTAGCAGAAGAAGAAGGTGTGCCGCTCTGCAGTCAGAAGGTCCCCGCCTACCCACTGGGGCTCAGGACTCTGAAGCTGGGCAACGAGGATGGGTCTTCATATCTTTCTTCTTCTGGGCATCAGACGCCAGCAGGCCCTGGGGGGATTCGTGAGTCCCGGCTACGTAAGTTACTCCTTCAACCAGGGGCAACTGGGGAATGGGTTGACAGCTGAGGGCCATGAGCCAGCAACATGCTTGGCAGCTGGGGGATGAAATCTTCAGCTAGTGCTTCCCAAACGTGGCTGCCCTTTGGAATCACCTGGGCTGCCTCAAAAATACTCTGGCTGGTTTAATTGATATGGGGTGAGAAGCGGGCGGCAGGAGTTTTAAGAGCTTTCCAGGTGACTCTAAAGGGCAACAGTTTGGGAGCACCTGCTTTCCATGCTGAAGAGGCGGCAGGTTGGTGAGAAGAGCCTGCGTTTCAGAGTCAGGACGATCTGCATGTGGCTCAGCCGTGGACTAGCTCTGTGAGTTCTCATTTACGTCCTGCAGGGCTTGCAAAAGTACGAATGGAGGTGTATTTGGGTGGTTGGGAGAGGACTTACAAATCAATCCAAAACCAGCAAACACTTTCAAGAAAATTTGGCAAAAAACAATGCATAATTTACAGTGAAGTTCAAATAACTTAAACATCTGAAGATATATTGTCTTAACGTATTAATTGCCTTTCATGTCTGAAGAAATGAAAGTTAAAACTATTTGCTTATAGCACTTAGTAATGATGAAGGTGGCGACTGGAGACATTTTTACACGCTTGGTATGTGTGCACTGGTGTAGCATTTGTGGTGGAATATGCATACACATTCTAAAAAGGGGAATCACATCCGATTCCAGAAGTTTATCTTGAGGAAATAATGCATCGATGTGTCAGGATGTGTGCATAAAGGTGTAATTACGGAGCCTTGCTGGCAATGGTGGGAAATTGGGAACAGGACAAATGCTCATTAATAGGTTCTTTCTTTCTTTCTTTCTTTCTTTTTTTTTAGATTTTATTTATTTACTTGACAGAGAGAGCACACAAGTAGGGGGAGAGGGAAAAGCAGGCTCCCTGCTGAGCAGGAGGTCCATACAAGGCTCCACCCCAGGACCCTGGAATCTTGACCTGAGTGGAAGGAAGGTATTTAACTGACTGAGCCACCCAGGTGCCCCTAGTAGGGTATTGGTTAAATAACTTCTGGTAGAGAGCTCTTCTGGAAGTATGCAGTCATTGAAAAAAAATAATGTGTGCATGTATTAACAGAGGAAGATAACCACCGTGTATTTTTAAATGAGAGAAGGGCTAAACAAAACAGCACAAGCCTATTTTTGAACTAAAATCCCATTTGCATTGAAAATGCCTGTAAGAAAAATACCAGATGTTAAGAGTAAACAGTGTTTTTCCTGTATCTCTCCATAATGCTTCAGACTTAAAAGAAATCATTACCCGTATATTAATTTTGGTATTAATTTTGTATTCAGGAAAAGCAGAGCCATTTCTAAAAATGACATGGTTCCAAAAATATGTACACATACCTCCATTCTTCCATGCTTGTGTCTGTGTGTCCAGCCCCACTTCTCCCCAGCGGTCTGAAAGGGAACAGTCTATAACCTAATTAGTAGCGATCCCTAGAAATGTGTGATTTTTGTTTTCTTCCTTACACTTATTTATACTTCACAAATTTTTATATGATTGTAACACTCCTTTAATCAGAAATTAAAAGAGGGAGGTTTTAATATTTCAGCGTGCTTGCCTGGCCTACTTTTACACCCCCCCCCCTTTAGATAGTGCTTACATCTAGTTCTTGTGAAGGGTCCTTTGGTTCACATTTCTTTCTCCCTGTCTTCTTATTTAAATAATCACTATTATGTGTTGCATAGTTGTGTGCCTTAACAAAATTAGGAACATTTATTCTGACCTGCACATTTGTTATCAAGCAGTACGTTTTCACTCTATTCATCATTTCTTTTTATTTTTTTTCCCTAAAGTAAATTTGACCTTTAGAGGAGGCATTTCCAAGCCTAGCATCCATCACCTACCATTATACTTCTGCTTCATCTGTTAAATGGTAATGTGTCCTCTAAAAATATTGATATTAAATTAAGTCATTCCGTGTTTGCTCTTAGGAAGAGCTTTGAGGTTATCAAATTTACCAGGCAGGTAGGATATGCAAAAAGAGAAATGCAAGGAAAGCGTCCAGCAGGCCAGGGCTCTGCCCTGTGTCTGACAAATCTCATTCATCCCTCTAGGCTCTAAATTAAACATCACCTCCCCTGTCCTATTTTCTTGGCTCCCCCAGGGTAAACTGGTGCTGACCTCTCCATATGTTTTTTATGACGCTCCTTAAATTTTGTTGTAAGTAGTTGTTGATGGCTGTCATCCCATTAAGACCTCCAGAAGGAAATGTGGTAGCCACCCACCAAGATGGTCCCCAGTGATCCTTACCTCTTGGTACTCATGTCCTTGGCAAATAAATTATAATGGAAGTGATGAAATGTCATTTCCCAGATTGAATTATAAAAGACTGAGGTTTCGGGATGCCTGGGTGGCTCAGTCAGTTAAGTGCCTGACTCTTGATTTCAGCTCAGGTCATAATCTCAGAGGCAGGAGATAAAGCCCCTTGGTGGGCTCCCTCCCCAGCTCGGAGTTTGGTTCTCTCTCTCTCCCTTGCTCCTCTCCCCACTAATGCTCTCTGACTCTCTCTCCCACAAATAAATAAAATAAATCTTTAAAAAAATAAAAAGGACTGAGATTTCTGCCTTGGGTTCTTTCTCTTACTCTATGAAAAACCAGCCACCATATTGTAAAGACAGGCACTGTGTGGGGAGAAGCTCATGTAGCACAGTTAGTAGGAAACAGGCTGGCCAACAACTGTGTGATTGAGCTTAGAAGCATGTCTTCCCTTTGTTGAGTCTTCAGATGCTGCGTGCCCTACTGTCAGCTCGATTGCAACCTCACGAGAGAACCTGCACCAAAACCATCTAAATGCCTCCCAATTTCTAACCCTCAGAAAGTATGTGACACAATACATATTGTTTTAAGTGCTAACTTTGAGATAACTTATGAAGCAGTAGATAACTAGTAAGAACTTAATGCTAGAAGTGGGGTACTGATAGGACAAGCAATAAAAGTATGGTAGGGGTTTGAAACTAAGCAGTGTGTGGTAGAAAAGCTGTAATGATTTTGAGGAACATGTTAGCAAAAGCTTAAAGTGCCATAAGTACACTGTTCACAGAAGTTTGGACTCTGAGGAAGCTACCAGGGAAGGTTTAAAGGAAAATGAGGAGAATCATATTGGAAACTGGAAGAGCAGAGTCTTTACTATGTAGTGGCAAAAACGTAGCAATACCGTCATCTGCAGTAATGTGGAAAGTAGAAAACATACCTAATGAGCTGGGTGATGCGGTTAAGGAGATTTGGAAACAGTGTTGTGTCTTCCATTTTTTCCCTGTTGGTTATAGCAAAACTGCAAGGACAGAGAAACTGAAGGCAGAACCAATAAACAAAAAGAGCCAGGACTTGCTGTTTTTGAAGATTCACAGCCTCTCCAGATGGCACATGATACTAAAATTAAGCAATGGCTTTTGAGCAAAGATCAAATTTGGGGGCACTTTTAGGAAAACACACATGATGCCAAGAGTGTGACTGGAAAATCTTTTCAAAATCTCAAAAATCAAAGATGGTGTCTCAGAGAACTGAGCAGTCAGCCAAGAAGCCCTTCAGGAGATAAGGGTTTGCCTCCTCGACCTTCTTGGTCAATGATAGGGCTTCTTGGAAGCTCAAGAACATTGTGCCTCAGCAAAAGCCCAAGGTGAGGAAGGATCCATTGCAAAATGATTTGTGGGTATGGCTTCTGTCTAATGGAATGAAGCCTAAGAGGAATCACAAAAGATCTTCAATGTTTTTAAGAGTTACACTTGAAAAGAAAGGGACATAGTACAAAATGAAAAGTGGGTTTTGGACCCCCAGTATCACAAGTAGGAAGCAGGCAGAGAAAACTACTCAGCTGCAAACACTTGCTAACTTCCATGAAATGGAAGGACCACCAGGAAGCCCAAACCAGGAGTCCAGAGGGTGGTGTTAAGAGCCATAGAAAATTATTCTCAGACCTCAGCAAAGGACTCCCATGTGCTTGGTGGGATTTCAGAATTGCTAGTCCTACATGCTTCCCATTTCCCTGTTTGTGGGCAGGAGTAGTTTTTACTGGTTATCTTCTTCTCGTCCCACTGTTGTGTGTTGAGTGTATGGGGACAGATAGCCAGTTGCTTTGGTTGCACATATCTTAGACATTGAGAGGAGCTGTAGTCAGTGAGCTCCATGTCAGGGACTACTCCCAATGAATCCCATCCATGCCTAGACCTGATCTAGACTAGATCTAGATAAGAATCTGGACTGGGACCTGATGCTGGGGTGCGATAAGACTTTTAGGTACTGTGGGAGAGGTTAGTGTATATTGCATGTAGGATAGATGGGAATCATTGGTTCTGAAGGTGACTATGGTAGCCAGCCTCTAAGATAGCCCCAATTAATCCATAACTCTCAGCATTCAGCATCATTAGTTCCCTCCCAAACCCATATTGTGCTAGGGTTGGTCTTTGTGACCAATAGCAGAAGCTATGGTATGTCACTTTGAGATAAGTTTTGAGATGGTAGCTTCCATTTGGGGGATGCTCTTGGATTGCTCACTGTGGGATACACTGTATGTTGAGGACATTCAGGCATCCTTGTGGAGAGAATCACCTGGTGAAGATCTTCCAGCCTATAGCCATGAAAGTGAACTTTCTTTTAAGCATAGTCAAGGCTCTAGTCAGGGCTTCCAATGATGGAGACCCAGCCAACAGCTTGACTGCAACTTCATGAGACACTGTGTGGAAAGAAATTAACATAGCAGACCCAAGATTGCTATCCTTAGAAAGGCCTACTTGTAAGACCAGGTCTTGGCTAACATCTGGGGACTTGGATTTAGGGAAGGTTCCCACCATTCCCTAATGATGAGTGGTTGACATTACCCAAAGTGTGCAAACAATATTACTTATGGTGAACACCTGCTTTTATCTGTGAGTCTGGAATTTTGGTATGTGCTAGGCAGAGGGTGCATGGATGAGCAGCCCCCAACAGAACCCTTGGACATGGAGTCTCTAATGAGCTTCCCTGGTAGATAACATTTTACAAATTATTGTCACAATATGATGCTAGAGGAATTATGTTTGTCCTGTGGGATTCCATGGGAAAAGGACTCTTGGAAGCTTGTGCCTGGTTCCTATGGACTTGACTGCATGCACCTTTTCCCTTTGTTGGTTTTTGATTTATATATTTTCGTTGTCATCAAAGCCACGAGTAATACCATATGTATGTGAACCCTCCTATTGATCGTTGAACCTGGAGGGGTTCTTGGGAATGCTCAACACAAAGACCCAGAGCAAGAGCCACCTACTCACAAACTGAGATAATAATTGTTTATTTTTTTAAGGCACTGAGTTTTAGAGCAACAGATAACTAATACATGAAGCCAATTACTTCTCTCGCCCCAGCATTTAGCTTCGTGTCTAGAACATAGGTGTTAAATATTTGTTGAGTGAAATGACATTTCTGCCTTTGAAGAATTTTACAGTCCATCTGGTGCCTTTGCAGGAGAAATCTAAATCCTTGCCTAATGTTACAAAACTGGCTTACCTTCCCTTTCTTTTGTCTGGAAGAACCAGTCCCATTGGCATTATCAGATTCTGCCATCTTATTTTTTGGATGAGGTTCATGTGTATAGGAATTAGTGTATGGCCATGCTTCTCTGTTACTTCTTAGTTTCCTTCCTTGTTTGTTTGTTTGTTTGTTTTTCTTCTCTATGCCTTGGTGATGACTGCTATTCTTACATTGGAATAAAACCTTCCTGCTGAAAAATTAATTACTGAATGTTTCAGGGCCTTATAAGATATTAATATTTCTTTCTTGAATCTTGCCTCTTTTTCTGTCATATGATTGCCTTGACAAATGAACGTTTTTGTTTTACATTGTCCCCTCCTCCGCACACTGTCTTGAAATAGACTTATATACAAAGATAGCAACCATTCAGGCTAAGATAACTTTAAAGTGGGAGAAAAACCCAAAATATAAACTAGAAGTAGACTTCCAGATTTATCCACAGTTTCTGAAAGAAGTATTTTAATCAAAAGGTGTGTGTCTGTGTTTGTGTATAGATGTGTGCATGAGCACACAGACTCACCCACACACACACATACTCATCCCTAGTTGACTTCTAGCACCTACTTTTTGGTAGTTAACTGAGTATTTTCCCTGCCTTCAAGTGTATTCCAGTCATAGCAGATGACCGTGATTCCAGTTTTCCTGGTAATCTCAAGGTGATCTAATAGGCGTTCTCTGATTTGATCTCCTTTTCCTTAATTAAAAAAAATATTTTCCCTCTTTTATCAAAAAAATCTGTCCTTCTTTAAAGGGTTCTCTCTAGTCCTCCCTCCCTCTTCTTAAGCATTATTTTGTCTCTGATTTTGCCTTGTATTTTTGCATTTTCTTCTTTCATCTTCTTACCAATTTCAATAAGGATGCTCAGGTTTCTTTAACTCTAAATAGAACCACCACCCTTTTCTTTGCCTTGCTTTCTCTTGGAACTGTAATTCTATGTACTTCCTTTACTTTGTTGCCAAGCTTCTCAAGATTAGTCATTTCTGCTGGCTACCTCACTTCCTCATCATTCACTCACTGCTTAACACTTAAAACCCACTGTGTTACCCTTTCCATTCTGCAGTTCCCCTCCAAGGTATTTTTATGACTGTGTCTATTAACCCTCTGCCCCCCACATCCTGCAAGCTGATTGTTTACCTTACTGAAGCATTTATTTCTGCTGTTGTGACCTTCTTTGAAACTACTTTTTCTTCTTTATTTGATGTATGGCATTTTTGCCTTGCTTCTCATCCTATCTTTTATAGGTATATTTCTGATTATTGACTAATGGACCAATCAATCAAGACTTATCCAAGCTGGAAGAAACTGGTTTCTGGAGCGAATAGTCCATTTGCAAAAGTCCTATTCCTTCCCCAGAATTTTTAATTTCCAGGGCTTCAGTTGCTCACGTAAGACTGTTACATCTGAATGTGCCATCTAGGTACTGTTTTTGGCAGTCTTGTTTATTCCATTTGGAGATGACTCCAAAATTCTACATTTCAAGCCTCGTATTTCAACCAGAAGGTGAACATATTAACTTGACTGTACCATGAGCTCATCAAATTCTAACTGAAACTGAAGTTTTCATTTTTTCTTCCTCTCCAAATAGCTCCTTACAACCTCTCTATTTTTATCTGATTCTATGATAGGAGTCACATTTTATCCTTCTCTTTGACCCTTGTGTCCTAACAATCCTCAAGTCCTATCAGAACTACTTATATAATATTTCCTCTGTTGGCTGTCTTTCTAGTCCTAGTCCCACTATGGCTGTCTCCTAGCTCCTGCCTTTCTCTCCAGTCAAAGGAGACAGCCACATACTTGGGACTGATGGCTCTTTTGAAAGTGAAATCCTCTCTCCATCATGGCACCATCTGGAAAGCATCTGTTTTTGACAAATAAAGGGTAAATGCCTCTCTTCTCTTCTTCCCCTATGCTCACTGTACCCTCATAGCCACCCTGGCTTTCCTGCTTCTGTTTTGCCCATGACTTTCCCTTGAGTTAGGTTATGTGAGTAGAATCTAGCTTGACAAGCAGTTTTGAAGATCAGATGAAAAACCAGGAGTTTGGAGGAAGTGTCCATTTGTTAAGAAACAATGAATGTCATGTACATGTATATGTCATGTACATGAATGTCATTTTTGCCTGTTGAAGTTATCTTCACCTTTAAGCTTCATCTCAGACTTGCAATTTTTTCCAAGAAGGCTTTCCTGCTTTCTCTGCGATGGTTCCCACCTTCTTGTGCTGATGTTATGCTGTATTTCCATTCCTCCAATGCCACAGAGTGTTTATGCTCTGTTGGCGCTCAGGGTTTATGAAAGATAATTCATTAGAACATGAAAGAAATGAGAGTAGAATTCCTATTTATTTTTAATTTTTTACTACTGATTTTTTGTTTGTGGTAAAATACACATAAAATTTATCACTTTAGCTGTCTTTAAATGCTACAGTTCTGTAGCATTACATCCCTATTCCCAATGCTGTGTGACTGTCGCCACCATCCATCTCCAGAACTTTTTCATCTTCTCTGACTGAAGCTATTACCCATTAAATACTACCTTCTAAGATTTCTGTTTTTATGTATTTTCATAATGAAGAAATGTTGATGTATTGGAAGTACGTGTTCCATTTTTTAAGTGACTGGGGAGCACAAAAGATTTAGAGGTCAATAACAATTATGTGCCACTAGGCATTTTATAAATACTCTTTGATATTAATCTGGGCTGTAAGTTACTGAAACCTGTCATTTAATTATTAGATGGGTTTCTGCTTTGTAGAGAAAAAATTTTAAACAGAAAAGCAAAAGTTAATAAATTAAAATCACCTATAATAAGACAACTCCTATAACTATTAAAATCCGATCGTATATTCCTTTCAACTAGTTTTCTATGCATACAGATACGATTTTCTTTTAAAAAGGAAGGGTCAGGGGTTGCCTGGGTGGCTCAGTGGGTTAAGCCTCTGCCTTCAGCTCAGGTCATGATCTCAGGGTCCTAGGATTGAGCCCCGCATCGGGCTCTCTGTTCAGCGGGCAGCCTGTTTCTCCCTCTCTCTCTGCCTGCCTCTCTGCTTACTTGTGATTTATCTCTCTGTCAAATAAATAAATAAAATCTAAAAAAAAAAAGGAAGGGTCAGGTTCTATATTTTTGTAAATTTTGTACACTGCCTGTTGTATTTTGAAGATTGTCACGACTGTTTCTTTTGATACTGAACATTCTTTTCCCATTTATTTTAATGGTTTACTTATGAAAGTATAAAAGTAATTGATTTAAATACTTTAATGCCTGTGCTGTTGGATTTTTAGGCTCTGCTGTTTTTTTACTCCTCTTTTTGCTATTTAAACAGTTTCTGTAAAGCAGATGCTATTAGCCATGACTTAAATACCTGTGACATTTCTTTACATATACATGTCATGTACATGTATATGTCATGTACATGAATGTCATTTTTGCCTGTTGAAGTTATCTTCACCTTTAAGCTTCATCTCAGACTTGCAATTTTTTCCAAGAAGGCTTTCCTGCTTTCTCTGCGATGGTTTCTTTACATGTTTCTTTAGGAGTGAGGTTTTATTGCCATCTTTTCTGTCTGTGTCTGAGGCAGTTTTGTGCGGTGGTGAAGAGCTTGGATGAGAATTTTAATTGTACCTCAACCACTTACTAGCTGTGTGACTGGGCAAGTTGTCTTTGGAGGCCTCGTTTTTTCTCATCTGTAAATTGGGGATAAAAGGAATACTGTGTTTCCAGGATGCAATGAGGGTTAAATGAGTTAATAAGTGGGAAGTATTTAACATTGCTTGGCATACAGTAAGCAAACAATAAATTTTGGCAGTTTTTTCTAGTGCATGTCCCTCGTCAAGTAAGCCAAGTTAATCATCCAGTAGCTCCTGTAAAATAAAACATGGTTCTGTTCCTCTGTAAGATGAATTACATATTTAATGACTTCATTTTATCTGTTCTACTAAGTAGGGACCGTGAACATAGCAATCTTAATGTGTCGTAGTTTGTAGGGACAGAGTGTAATCTTGTAGATTTGAAAGCTTAATAGGAGCCCTTCTGAAGGTAGATTTATATGGAGACAAATGAAGGGGAAATTAAAATCTTGTTAGAAGAAATTTGTCATTTTTAGGGGGAACAATGTGCTTCATTTCTAGACACTTGATGAGGGCAGGGATGTGGCTTTTTTCAGTATTTGTATGGTACTCCAGCATTTGGCCATAGTAGGCCCTTAATAAATATTTGTGAAATAAATAATACTTATAAATAAGCATGTCTAGGCTTCACTGAACGTATTACCGCGTATGTTGTCAACATGACGAAGGTTCTGTGTGAGGCACGGACAGAACCCCTGGCTGCAGAGTGGGCTGCAGGCTTGCAGGCATTTCTCGTAATGATGTTCGAGGATTCGAGAGTGAGCAGATTCAGAAATGATGCCGGCGGCTGTCGTGGCTGGTGAGTGCCTCACGCTGTGCGGGTCAGGTTCTCTGATTCCGCCGCTGTCCCCGCGTGGGTGCTCTGTCCTTTCCGCAGCTGCTGGATCTGATCTCACCTTGCAAACCACCGTTTGGTTTCTGCTGACCCATGGTGTTCCATGTTTGACTAGTGTGTTTCCCATTTTCTGAGCCAAATACCTAGGGAAATCCCTCTGGGAGGAGGTGAGGTCCTGCAGTCCTTCGCAACCCCTGTGCGAGCCTTGGGTCGAATCGTGGGCTTTTTGTAAGGATGTGGTGTCATTTGTAACCCTCAGAGGGCATTCTTGGTGCAGTGGGTGGACTCCCACACAGGAGTCATCAGAGCAATGACTTAGTTCCTGCTGAATTAAAAAAGAAAAAATCAGACTTACAGTACAAATGGATTTTACTCTCTTCAAAGTAGTGACCTTGGGACAGGTGTAATCCTTTAATGCTTCCATTCATGTTGCTATTGCTGCAAACATTTCTGGAATCCTTTTCAAGTTGTCTTCAGAGCTATGAATATGAAATATTCACGTTCTTGTGAATATTTCTGAGTTTGACAAATATTCATGCTTTGTAGGAAGCTTTGATTTTATTTTTTATTTTATCTTATTTTTTTTTTATTTTTTTGAGGAAGGAAAGCGCCAGTAGCATCAGGTCCAGCTTCAGAAGTGAGTGCTGAGGGCTTTGCTAAGGCAAAGCGGGGGTGTAGACGTCTCGTAATGATGTCCGGAGACTCAGGTGTGTTCCAAACATGACTTCTTTTGTAAAATAATACTTCAAATTATAAAACGCGTCAAGCCTGGAGAGCACTCGGGGACACTAGATGGCAGGAACTGTATGACAGGACGCTTTTTGGCAGGGTGGCAGGCCAGCCCTGATGTTCAACAGAGGCTGACGCACTGCCATGTTTGTTGGGCCCTGTTCCTTTGTCTTTCTCTCGTCCCCGGTTCTTCCTTTGACAGGAGACACTGCAGACACCCCTGAAGCGTTGTCCTTCCCCACGCCCGGTGCCCACACTCCTTGCCGCTGCAGCCAGCCCTCTGCCCGAGTCGCGGCACTTCATCCCATGTAGGCTTATGCCTTTTGCGGGGAGCACATTAAAATTCACACGAATTGTATCTTACCGTGTGTCTCCCTCTGACATCATTTTTGAGAGTTATCCATGCCGATTTGTTTTAATTGCTTTATACGAATCAATCCGTGTATTCGTCAGCCACCCGAGAGAGGGTTAGATGATGCCACCTGTTTGCTGTTGCACAACGTGCTGCTGCGAACATGTGTGCTTGTCTGCCTAGGCGTGTGCGCTAGGGATTGTCTAAAGCAAAACCCTGGAGGAGGAATCCCTCGTTCTAGAATATACATGTCTTCCCTTCACTTCAAGGCAATTGTAATTATGTTCCCACCAGCAGGTACTGTTTCCATGCATTCTCTGGGTGGATCACATTTCAAATTTTGCCTGTTTAATTGTCATGCGACTGTATCTCCTCATTTTAGCTTGCATTTCTCTGCTCACTAGTGTGGTGGAGAGCATCTTCTCATTTGTTTGGTGGCCCCCCCAAGTTTCTTCTTTGGTGAATTGCCCATTCGTACTGCCTTTGGCCTTTTTATTAATGATTTACAGGGATCATTTATATTCTAGATATTAATTCTTTGTCAGTTTGATGGGCGACAAATGTCTTTGCCTAGTCTGTGGTTTACGTTTTCGCTTTTCAATGATGTCCTTTATTCAACAGCAGTGCTAAATGTTAATAGAGTGTATTAATTTCTTTGTTATGGTGTATGCCTTTTTGTGTCTTCTTTATGAAATCCTCCTCTTCCCTAATCTTATAAAAATATTTCTAATACCTTCTTTTTAAAGTTTTGAAATGCAGTGTGTAATAGTGACTTAGAATTAATTTTTATGTATTTGTATGGCAACGGACGCTACTCTTTTTCCATATGGGTGACCAGTTGCCTCATTTCCATATACTGAATCTTTTCGGGGCTGTCAGATACCACATTCCTGTATGTACGTGGATGTGCTCCGTGGCTCTGTGTTCTTGGTGAAGCGTGTGTTTGCTCACTGTGCCCCAGCCGCTCTTCTACGTCTTTTGGACTTCAGTTCCACCTGCGGAATCGCTCTTGACTACACCAGACTCTTTGTATCTTGGGATTGTAGAGGACTCATTTTGCTTTTTTTGGAATTACTCAGTTGTTTTACAGATATATGATGAGAATTTATCCTCTTATGATACTGAGCCTTCTCATCCACAAATATGGACCAACTTATTTAGTTCTTTTTTTAATGTCTTTCAGTAACATTTCGTAATTGTTACCATACTTCTTACGTATCTTTGTTAATGTATTCTTAAGGATCCCATAGTCTGTAATGCTTTTGTTCATGGCATTGCTTTTTATCCCTTCCTGTTGTTACTGGTGCATAGGAACATTATTTGTTTTTGTATACCTTGCTGAATTCTCCTGAATTTTCATGTTTTACTGTAGACACTCTTACATTTCCTATGTAGATATATATGATATATATATATATAGATATATGTATATATATGTGTGTGTGTAGATATACATTTCCTAATACTATAATACTTTGCTAAGGGCAAAAGGCAATTTTAGCCTGACCCTCAGGATCCTGTGGCCTACTTTAACATATAAAAATTCCTCTGGAAACTTCCTTTATCTCTACTCCCCAAGATATATGTTAGCAATCATGCCCCAAGGATATGGCCCACTGATATACATCGGAAGGGTCTCATGACTAAGGGTTTACTTTTGATATCTTGACTATCTTTTGATAATGACAGACCTTCCCCTCACCCAAGTTGCATGAGTAAAGGAAAACTATCTCTCTACTTGGAACATTTCTGACACCAAATGTGTGGATTTTCCCCACATTACATTCTCTAATTTTTTTTTGCAGACACAAATTGGATGTCCTACAATTTAGTTCAATTCTGGCATTAATATTGCCACACATTAAAGAACTCAGTCCCACAAGACCACTCCCCACATCAGCCACCAATCACAACTTTGGGTCTCCCATGCTTTTAGCTGACTTGGCCAAAAAATGGAGCACCTATTGATGGAGGAAAGATGTTGGGGTTTGGAGCTGATGTCCAAGAAAGAATTCCTGAGACATCTTTGGTGCAAAAACATGGTTTTCTTAAAGGACAGGGACAGGACCAGTGGCCAGAAAATGCTGCACTGGGGTTGTGAGGAGTGGCTGATTATATACTTTCAAGTGGGGGATGGGTGGTTAGGGAGAGTGTAAGTCTCTAAGGAATTTTGGAAGCAAGGTTTCCAGGAGCTTGAGGGGGCTAGATGTTGTTAGGAAAAGGTCATTTATTACTGTCTAGTAAACCCTTAGTCATGAGACCCTTCCGATGTATATCAGTGGGCCATATCCTTGGGGCATGATTGCCAACATATATCTTGGGGAGTAGAGATAAAGGAAGTTTCCAAAGGAATTTTTATATGTTAAAGTAGGCCACAGGATCCTGAGGGTCAGGCTAAAATTGCCTTTTGCCCTTAGCAAAGTATTAACATTGAGACAGCTGTGTTCCTAGAGGAATGTCACTCTGCCTGTTTCAAGGACTTGTTAATGGGCTGTAAGTACTAAGGACATTTAATTTTTTTCTTTTGCCTTTGTTTGCCACATGAGACTTCATTTGCCTATGATCCTTCCTCAGGTTTGGTAATTTGCTAGAATGGCTCACAGAACTCAGGGAAGTGCTTTACTTGCTATTACTGGCTTATTATAAAGGATACAACTCAGGAACAGCCAAATGGAAGAGATGCATACAGCATGGTCCGGGAGTGGGGGTAAATGGAGCTTCCATGGCCTGTCTAGAAGCACCACTCTCCTGGCACCTCCATGTATTCGCCAACCCAAACTCCATCATTTGGGGTTTTTCTGGGAGTTCCATTGCATAGGCATGATTGGTTAAATCATTGGCAATTGCTGATTGAACTCAATCTCTAGCTCCTCTCCCCTCCCCAGTGGTAACCAGGATCATTCCTCTGGAGTCATTTCATTAGCATAAACTTAGGTATGGTTCAAAGGGGCTGGTTATGAATAACAAAAGGTACTCTTATTATAAATTCCAAGGATTTTAGGAGCTCTGTGCCAGGAACCAAAAGCGAAGTCAAATATAAATTTTTTATTACATCACAATATCACAGTGACTTTCACTTATTTTTCTTGTATTAAGGTGCTGGCTTGGATTTTTAATATACTGCCTTTATAAATAGTTTTACTGAGACACAGCCACACTCATATTGTCTATAGCTCATTTTGCATGACATAGCGGAATCCACTAGTTTGGGCAGCAGATTTCTAGTTTGCAAAGCCTAAAGTATTTGCTATCAGACCCTTTACATAACGTTTTCTGAGGAGCGCTAGAACCTTCTTGTCTTACTCGTGACTTTAAAATGAGAGCTCGTAATGCTGTGCCAGAATGATGTTCCTGTAGATTGCTTGATGGGTACTTTTTATTGGGTTAAGAAAATGTCCTGCTGGTCTTAGATTTGTTAAGAAGTGTTTTCTTGCTTGTTTTGTTATTTTAAAAAATCATGAATGAATGTTGAATTTTATCAAATGTGCTTTTAGCTTCTGAGAAGATTTGTTTTTCTCTCCTCTTCAACATACTTAGTTATATTCTCTTTTAGATTTTTCTATTTCTAGTTCTTGGAGCTGGAATTCTCTTGTTTAATGTGCTGTTGTAACTTATGAGCTTAGTGGGGCTGATTTTTCTGTGGTAATTGTCTGGGGCATGGGTCATGGGAGTTTTTGCTCTAGATTTTCAGCCTCTTTTGGCCCACAACCAATGGTTATATGTTAATTTCTCAGGTTGGGTATTTCTGGACCATGCAGGTAGCCTAAAATTGTACCCCAGAAGCAGAAGTCTGGAGTTGAAAATTTTCAGGGACCTTTTGTCTTTCTTTCTTGAAGTCAAACAGAGGTCTATAAGGCATCTGAGTTGGGGGGAGAATACTTTTCAACCCATTTTCTCTGTGGTTGCTGCTCTTCATGGGGCAGCCAAAATTCCACCTTGGGTAGGCCCTTTGGGCTTTGCTTCTGGTCCCTCTGTGCTAGTTGACATCTAAACCATTATTTTTCCTGGATCGACACTTGTTCTATTCCATCCTCTTCCCCATGACCTCCCTTACCTCTGGGGGAAGTTGCCCAGTTGATTCCTTTGCTTAGTTCTGCTTTTCCGTTGCTGCTTCATTTCTGGCCCCGGCTAATTTCTCCTTCATTACTGCAGGCTCAATTATGCATTTAAGAAGAAACTGGTATTTCCAGGTGCTTGTGGCTAGAATATGTGAATGTGTCACCTTCGCTTACCATCTTGCTGAAATGAGAGGCTGCCTTCTAAATGCAACCACAGCATTCAAATAACAAAAGCAAAGCAAAATCAAAAACAACAACAACAACAACAACAACAACAACAACAACCCAAAACTCAGAAATTGGATCCCTAAAGGAACTAACTGTGAGCCAGACAGCATGCAAAGTCCTTTGCTATCAGCTCATAAAATTCTTACGAAATCCTCATAACTCCTTTTAAATAGAAAAGTTAAGTAACTGGCCCAGCAGTTGGTCAGAGACAGAATAAAGCAAGGAACTCAGATTTGCCAGGCATTCTTTCCTCTTAAATGGCCTGAACAGTGGGAGCACTGGGTATTAAGTGTGCCCCTTCTCAGAGTGACCACCGCGAAGGCCAGCACTCTTTTCTATCTAATGTTCCTAATATATTGACACAGTTGTCTCACCTGGTAATTCTAGAACAGAATCATGATTGCATTTGTGAGATTTTGGAATTTTGGTAGATTTAAATTAATCTGAAAAGCAGGGGTTTTTTAGAGGTCTTCAACAGTTGAAGAAGGAACGTGGGTACATTCCTTTTCAGCATGACAGAGCCTCAGGGAATTAATGGGGACCCGTTGTTTCCCGTGTTGATAAGATTTTCGAGGAATGTGTCTTGCTCCCAGGTCTGCTAAGACATGTTTTAAGGATGTGTTGTCATGCCTATGGTTTCTGGAAGGCCACAGAGAGTTGGGTTTTTATGTCCCCTCTTGGTTTGTTTATTCACATTCTGAAATCAAGGCCTTGATACAGATGGAGACTGTGGCCGTTGTATTTTGTGATTAGGGGACTGCAGACGGCTAACACTGTCATCTCACTCAATGGCTTGAGGATGGACTTCAGAGCACTCTGCCGTCACTCACCCTTGTTTGCTGTCAAATTTAGCAGCATCTTAACTTGAATCGAAAGATGGCCTTGGAAATTTTTGCTCAGTGCCTATAAGAGCCTTCTGGAATATTGCATGTAACCGGGTGCTTCCGAGAGGAGGTCTTGAGCGGTTGTGGCCTCTCTGAGCCCAAGAAAAGCTTGAGAAGTGGTGGAACTTCTCTTCCACCCACAGTGTAGACCTGTTTAGCTGTGAAGTTGTGTTAATGACTTTGCCAAAAATGTTCTCAATGCATAATAGGCATATTTACTGGGTGAGCTGATGTTGCAGTCCTATCTATCTGGGGCAGTCAATTATGAATCTGCTAATTAGCCTGATGTTTGGTCTCCCAGCTAAGTGAGCTCTTGTGAACTCTGCCAGAATCTGGATTTCCAAATGATTTGACAAGAGAAAAGGGAAAGATTGGGCCAAAGAGGCCATCGCAGGTCAGTTTCGTATCGTCAGAAATTTGTTCAGCCCAAGCTCTTTGCTTCTTTGTTGCCAGGATATACCCTTTCTTCCCCCTTCATAGCCGTTACGCTGTCCCAAGGAAGACTAGTCTTGCCTCCCTTTTCTATTTTCAGCAGTAGCATGTGGAAGAGCCTCTGGCTACATGGTCTGTGGTGTGGCCTCCCTGGGGCACATCTCATCACTCTTTCCTACTCTAAAAAAGGCCCAGCTTTGCTAATCTATAACCCCAGCAGCTCATTAATTCTTCTTCCTCTTCCTGGTGAGTAAGTGTGACTTCTTCAAGGTATAGTACTTCCCATCTGTCTTTCTCTTTTTATAATTTTTTTGAGATATTCACCAAGACATGCTAATTTATTGAATGTGTTTTATATGGCAGGCACTCTTGAAAACATATTAATTACAACAACTAATCTATATTGAGCACCTACTGTGTCTCAGGCACTGCTTTAGCCATGGGGATACGGAGCAAAAGGAAACAAAGGCTGTGTTCCTTGGAGCATATGTTTTCTTGGGCCGACAGCCAGACCATAAAACCCACCAATAAACAAACACATACCATATCAGGTACTTCCGTCTGTTATGAAGAACTGGGGATGGACACTGACAATGTGTATAGGGGCTGGTTAGGGAAAGCTTCTGGGATGACAGCGTATTTGGAAAGAGCAAAGTTTCCAAGGGATTGAAGGAGCAAACCCAGTTTGTTCAGACCTCTTCCTTCCCACGTCTTGCCGACGTAGGTCCTGTCCCATGTGGAACCCCACTCTCCCCTCCCTGACTCTGCTGGTGGCACCATTTTCTCCCAGAATCTAGGCTCTAAGCCTGAACCTGACCCTTCCCTCCTGTTTCCTTATCTAAATCACCAAGCTTCTTTGACTTTCTTTGATCTATGTGTGGCCACAAACCCTTCATTTCCACTGCCTTGGGGGAAGGACACCGTTGCTTGGTTGAACATGTTACCATGCCATTTCAGAATTATGGTAACAGTGTCCTCCTAAGTGATCCCTCTTGGCTGGTTCGCTCTGTCTTCTGATCTACAACCACTAATGTGCTGGAATATAGAGGTCATCGTTTGAGTGCTGACTTGGTGCCAGATGTGGGACCTTCACAAGGACTTGATGATGCTGCCATTATTCCCATTCTGCAGATGAGAAAACTGACTTTCTCATAGTTGCTCACTGATCCAGTAAGTGGTAAAACTAGAATTTGAACTTCCATCTGACTAAATCCATAGGCCTTTCCCAATTTTGAGCCCGGCTGCCTCTGCCCCGTCATTATGTGTGATCAAGACCCCACTTTGATCTCTTACGTCCTTTGCTCAGAATTCTTTCATGCTTCCCAGCATCCATGGCAAAATGTCCAAAGGTTTCAGAGTAGTATTCAGTGACTTTCCTAACTGGGCTGTACTCTACCTGCCTTCCAGTTTTATGTCTGATTTTCCTTCAGTAATGACCTTTGCTGGGCATACATAAATGTGTCACTTAGGTAAATATATCTGGGCTCACAAGGTGGGCACTTTTTCATTCCCTCTGTGTAAACTCACTCTCTCTTCATGCCCCAGCTCAGACTTACCTCCTCTGAACCTGTATCCATCTTTACCTCCAGCCTTCACTCAGTTCGAAGGGATGTCCTGCCTGTTCTAGGCCAATCACAGCTTCAGAAAATGGTCTGGGCCATTCCCTGAGCACCTGTAACTCTCCCAGTCCTGATCACCAACCTGCCATCCCCACTGATTTCCTTAGTACTTTTTCATATGTGATCCTAAAATACTGAGAAAACTTATGCATCCAAAATGAGTATAACTTTTCTAAGTAAGGGCCTCGGGAGATATATACTTATTTCGCTGAAGCTTCTCAGAGCTCAAAATACATTTGGAGGAGCTCCCTTTCTAAATTGCCTTCTAGCTACCCAAGAAAGTCAATTTCCTTCTTTAATAGCTACGACTCATTTTTGGACTCATGATGACATGAACCCAGTTCAGTCACCTATCTGAGTCATCAGTAGGGACTCCATTTGAAATTTGACTATTTCCCTAAATCAAATTTACCCTCAAGGAATTAAAACTAGATATTCACTAGAACGTGCCACAGGAAATTCTGAAATAAGAGTTCTGAAAATGTCTGCTTAAAATGTCAGGGAATGAAACTAGGAGAAAGGCAGGACTAGAATGTTCTTTTTATTTCTCAATCCATTGTCTTTCACTTGTCTGTTTCTTAGCAGAAGGAGAGGGAGAAAGGGAAGCGTGGGGATGAAAAGGGAAACATTCCCAGGCAGGTTGAGTCATGGGAAGCAGTTAAACTGTACAAAAAAGAAAATGAACAACATTCTCCCCCAAATCCAAGCCTTCCTCAGGGGAGGACTGGGCAAGAAATTTCATTTTGAGCATGGAATGAGACTGTCCCTGGTGCAGTTGAAAGGATGGCTAATGGAGGCAGAAGGGATGAGGTGGAAAGGCCTTGGTGCACTCAAGCAAAGGAGAGCCATCTATTTGCAAATAATTCTTTTGAGGTGAGGGAGATCAGGGGAGGAGAAGGGTCAGAGCTTGGTCCAAGTTAGAGCAGGATTGTGATCTCTACTGTTCTGGCTACATGTAGCTGCATTACCCAACAGAAGTCTTGATCATGTGCTCATTGAAAGCTGCCGCGGAAGCTTTTTTTTAAAATTCAAATTTAATTAGACATATATAATACATCATTAGTTTCAGATGTAGGATTCAACAATTTGTCAATTGCATGTAACATCCAGGGCTCATCACATCACGTGCTCTTCTTCTTCTTCTTCTTCTTCTTTTTTTTTTTTTTTGAAGGTTTTATTTATTTATTTATTTGTCAGAGAGAGAGAGAGAGAGAGCGCATGCACAAGCAGGCAGAGTGGCAGGCAGAGGTAAAGAGAGAAGCAGTCTCCTTGCTGAGCAAGGAGCCTGATACAGGACTCGATCCCAGGACCCTGGGATCATGATCTGAGCCAAAAGCAGTGGCTTAACCAACTGAGCCACCCAGGCATCCCATCACATGCCCTTCTTAATGCCCTTCACCCAGTTACCCCATCCTCCCACCCACCACCCCTCCAGCAACCCTCAGTTTGTTTCCTATAATTAAGAGTCTTTCATGGTTATTCTCCCTTTCTGATTACTTCCCATTAAGTTTCCCCCCCTCCCCTATGATTCTCTGTACTGTTTCTTATATTCCACATATGAGTGAAACCATATGACAATAGTCTTTCTCTGATTGACTTATTTTGCTCAGCATAATACCTTTCAAGTCCATTCATGCTGATGTAAATATAAGTATTCATTCTTTCTGATGACTGAGTAATATTCCATTTTATATGTATATACACCCCATCTTTATCCATTTATCTGTCAATGGAAATCTCAGCTCTTCCCACAGTTTGGCTATTGTGGACATTGCTGGTATGAACATTGGGGTGCAGGTGCCCCTTCAGATCACTACATTTATAGCTTTGGAGTAAATAGCCAGTAGTGAAGTTGCTTGGTTGTAGGGTAGCTTATTTTTAACTTCTTGAGGAACCTCCATACTGTTTTCCAGAGTGGCTGCACCAGCTTGCATTCCCACCAACAGTAAAAGAGGGTCCACCTTTCTCTGCATCCTCGCCAACATTTGTTGTTACCTGCCTTGTTAATTTTAGTCATTCTGACTGGTGTGAGGTGGTATCTCACTGCGGTTTTGATTTGTATTTCCCTGATGCCTAGTAATGTTGAGCATTTTCCCATGTGTCTGTTGGCCATTTGCATGTCTTCTTTGGGTGTCTGTTCTTGTCTTTTGCTCATTTCTTGAATGGATTATTTCTTTTTGGGGGTTGAGTTTGGTAAGTTCTTTATAGATCTTGGATACTAGCCTTTTATCTGATATGTCATTTGCAAATATCTTCTCCCATTCCGTGGGTTGCCTTTTCATTTTGTTCACTGTTTCCTTTGTTGTGCAGAAGCTTTTTATCTTGATGATGTCTCTATAGTTTATTTTTGCCTTTGTTTCCATTGTCTTTGGAAACAAGTCTCTCAAGAAGTTGCTGCGTCTGAGGTCACAGAGTTGTTGACTGTGTTTTCTTCTAGGATTTTGATGGATTCCTACCTCACATTGAGGTATTTCATCCATTTGGAGTCTATTTTCATGTGTGGTGTAAGGAAATGGTCCAGTTTCATTTTCCTGCACGTGGCTGTCTAATTTTCCCAACACCATTTATTGAAGAGACTATCTTTTTTCCAATATATATTCTTTACTGCTTCATCAAAGATTAGTGACCATGGAGTCAAGAATCCATTTCTGGGCTTTCTATTCTGTTCCCCTGATCTATGTGTCTGTGTTTGTGCCAGTACCATACTGTCTTGATGATGACAGCTTTGTAATAGAGCTTGAAGCCCGGAAAGCCACCACTGAATCTTATTCTGCTTTGTACATCCAGCACTTAGCACTTGTCTGGTGTATAATAAGGACTCAGTAAATATTTTCTGAATGAGTAAATTTTTTTAAAAATGAATAGATCACTCCAAGAGATCCAGAGGCGAATTTTGCACTGTTACTTCTGGTAGCAGCCACTAGGTGGTGCCGTCCTAAGAGCAGGGGTAAATGAAGTCGACTTCTGTGGATAACTTGAGAGAAGACGTGGTCTTTCTCAGAACCCTCAATGGAATGCATGCCCTCTAGCAATTCACCACACTTTCTTATTCCTGATGTTGAATGTGCATACAGAATTCAGATATGTGGCTAACACTGGCTTTCTTTATTCGGGTCAATTTCAGGGGTGACTCATAAGAATTCTTGGAAAGGTTTTAATTTGTGGCTCAACTTTGGGTTGTGAAACCAGTTCTACCCCAGGCCTGCACTGAGTCAAGTGGGTTCCCATTGTTTCTGATTGTCCCCTGTCCTCCAAGAGAACACACACTCCTATCGATCCTGTATTTTCTTTGAAACCCTTTGCCAAAGTCACCGATAGCCTTATACCCAACTTCGGCAGGCTGCGGATTGAGGTGTTAGGCACCCCTGCATATTTTAAGCTGCCACCTGATAAGTACCTGCTCTGTGCCTATGGCTTATATGTTGAAATTCTCAGAACAGTTTCATAAGATGGGGGTAAATCAGCTCAGCAGGCTTTGGCGGCTTTCCCAGAGTGACACAGCTAGTAAGCGGGAGAGAGAAGATTCAAACCCAGGGCCATCTCCCCACAGGCCTTACGGTGGTCTTTATTACATTTCACACAGAGCACAGTTTAATGTATCTGTATTAATGAGATCCAGGGACAATAATGCCATAATAAAATTCAGATAATGTGAAACAATGTCTTGTAGAGGAAGTAGAGTTCACTATCAGTGTGAGCAGGTACAGTCGGCTCTTGTCAGTTTTCAGACAGTTACAAAGGAATAAATACTCAGCCTGAGGCTCCTTTGTGCCCATGAACCTAATTAAAGGTATTAGAGATACTGACTGGTAAGAGCTGGGGACAATACTGCTGAGTGAAACGCTATGTGTGTGTGTGTGTGTGTGTGTGTGTGTGTGTGTGTGTGTGTGAGAGAGAGAGAGAATGTTAAATCTTATGAAGACGTAGAAAACTATCATTTTTTCTGGGACTGGACTTGGGCAAAGCAACAGCATAGATTGACTTCACCTTGACTTCAAGGCCTGTAGAGTCCTCTTCCCCAACAGGTCCAGTTCAGTGTCTGAGCGTCCCTTTAAAACGTATCGTTTGTCTTGCTGTGTCGGGTTTCTGCTATATGACAATCTGCAATGAGTTGGACAGGGTTTGTCAGATAAGTAGATCAACATAGTGCACTTGCTAAATAGTGTTTTTTTTTTTGTTTGTTTTGTTTCGCTTTGTTTTTGGAGAAAATGATTTAACTCCGTTAACGTATGTGCAGGCTTGGGAGATGTAATGCTGGGAACACCCGGAGCATTGGCCTGTGTGGGGAGCACAAAGGCAGGTGCAACTCCAGGGGGTGATGGGGACTGTAGTTGTTGGGGTTGGGGGAGAGGAGATGAGAGGATTTGGGGTCAGGAGGACCTCTTGGAGTGTTTATTTCAGACCTGGCTTTGTCCCTTTCCACAGGGCCAGGCCAGAGTGTCCTAGGTTTTATGATCTGAAATGTTTTCTTTGAACATTTCAGAGACCTTCCAAGTAGTAATATACCTGATTCATATTTTTGAAAATTGAACATGCTAGAAACTGGGCATTATTTCCATAATCCTCAGAGACCTTGGGGGGTAGATACAGGTGTTCTTTCTTCTCAACCTTCTTTCAAATAATGATATGGAGATTCAGGAAGACCATAAGATAGGCCAACAGCAGTCAAAGTTCAACGCAAGGACTATATGGCCATAAGGCCAATTGCATTCCAAGTTCAAAGCCAGGACTGTATGATTACAAAGCCATTGTCTTCACTTATGTAGTATGCTCTGGAAATAAAGAGGCAAACCTTAAAAGTAAAGTATCCATTTTGCCAAAAACCATTAATTTATTCATTCAGTAGTGAATGTGGCAGGTGCTGTAGTAGGTACTGGGGCTATAGGATGGGTCATGCCCACAAACCTGATTGTGTGGAGGGTATTTACCTCATAGAATAATAAAACAGGATTTCCCCCAGACTGAGGAGAAGCCTGATTGTTCTGTAGCTATGGTGACAGGTAACCATCAAGACCCATTTTAAATCTGTTCATTGGTTCAATACCAACTTATTTTGGTGAGAGCTGGTTTTAAAACCAACCAGTGTCAAGCTCCTCCCATCTGAAAGTCACCCAAATGGGGATGGATCCTCTCCAGAAAACCTGCCTCTGAGCGCGAGCCAGTCCACAGTAGCCTTACCTGAGCACCCAACTGATGTTGGCCCGCATTTGCCTCAGAACATCTGCCAATCACAGAATTCCACGCTTTCCAGAACCTTCCATGAGATCAGCCATCTGCTTTGCTTGGAGGGACCTTTTAGCCAGCATTGCTTATCTGTATTATATTGAACAATAAATTCCATCTAGTGGTTTAATTTCAGATACTGAGAGGTGTTCTTATGGTCCTTTGAAAAAACAAACAAGAGCCCCGCATCATGTAGTGTCTGCTACAGAGAGAACAGCACATTCAAGGGGTTGTAGCATGACAGGGAGGGGGCTGTTTGAGATGGGAACTCGGAAGAGCCTGTTTGGTGGCAGAATATTTGTAGAGAGACTGGAATGACTGGAGAAGTGTCCAGACATGCTCAGATCTAGACCCAGAGCTTCCAGAAAGTGGGAAGAGGCATCAGGGTAGGAGAGAATGCCTGTGCGTGTGGGGAAGGAGGAGAAGACGAGGCTGGAGAGAAAATGGGTGGCAGCTGATCTTCAGGCCAGGGGGGAGGTGGGGGGTTTGGGTGACGCGTACTGAGAAGGCTGGAAACTACCCAGGAATGGACCATGTTCTCTGCTTTGAAAATGATGTGCACATGCCTTGTATGGGTGTGTGTGTACACAAGCATATGGGCAAACACATTTTGAGGTCAGGTCCAAAGATCCTTTCGGTCTATAGCAGTGTTTATTATGCTGCTGATCATGTGAGTGTGAATGCCCTCCACAGCGCGCCGCTGAACCTGCTGGCTCTCTCCAGTCGGGAGTCCCATGAACAGGGTGCTTTTACAATCACAGTTGTCGCCCAGTGACAGGCAATCAGTGATGTTAAAAATTGTGGATCTGAGAGGTTGTTTACTTCATTATAAAGCTACTGTATTGTGTCAGATACTGGGGTGACCGAGGGTTCCAAAATACCGTGAAACCTGCCCAGGAATTGGGGTTGATCCACTCCAAAATAGGTTAGCCCATTGTTTTCCTTAGTCATTGCATGTGAAGCTCAAGGTCTGTGTTTTGCCATAATGATTTATCCTGATCATTGTTCTTATAAAGGGGATAGAGGCCAATCAAAGCCTGAAACAGGCTCCAGTTTTATTCTTTTTACACAGTTGTTTCTCCAGCAGGTTCGTCTGACCATCTTCTGCTGGGAACATGTTTGTTGGCTAATTCACGAAACATGATTGAAACTGCTTTAGGATCTGAATCCCATAGGTGGTGGTTGTTCTAGTTCAGGAACTGAAGCACGCTGGGCGACTGCCTGTTTGTGCTGCTGGCCCTCGCCGACACTGCATTGGGTGTACACGGTGCAGTGACAAGGCCGGCCTCGCAGCTTTGTGTGGGCAGGTAGGCTATTCTCTGACTCCCGGCTCTTTTCCTCTTCCAAAAGCATTAGCTCAGATTTGGCTGGAAATCGGTCTCCTTTTCATCAGTCACAACTGCTGAACCCAGGCCTTCAGCCACACCCCCAGACTACCTTGGACACTTGAGTATGTGTTTGGCTTGTTCATGTTTGCATTGCAACCTTATTTGTAGATACTCCCTCCTCAGATTGGCAGCTGTTTGCTGAATTCTTGAGTCCCGATGACACTGAGTCACAGGAAATAAAAAGACAAGTGAGGAACTAGTAGATGTTTAGAGGGTAGCCCTGTGTCATTCCCCCTTCTTAGCTAATACAACTTGCTATTTCTGAAAGAATTTCTTTAAACACATTAAACTGTGTGGATAGTGACTTTTATGTTTGTCATAAAAATATCACTGCTATTGCTTCCCTTCCAAAGGCAATGAATAAATCTCTAAAGAAATATCTTCGTAATCTAGTTCTAAAGGACATGTATCCTTCTCTTACATGTTGCTAATATAGTATTGTTGTTTTCTTTTTAAAAGATTTTATTTATTTATTTCACAGACAGAGATCACAAGCAGGCAGAGAGGCAGGCAGAGAGAGAGAGGAAGAGAAGCAGGCTCCCTGCTGAGCAGAGAGCCCGATGCGGGGCTCGAGCCCAGAACCCTGGAATCATGACCTGAGCCAAAGGCAGAGGCTTTAACCCATTGAGCCACCCAGGCACTCCTGTTACTGTTTTAATTAGCACAGAGAGATCCCATTCTGAGGTTGTGTCTGTGCTCCATTGCAATGTGTCTGTAATGGCTACAGAAGTCTTAGGGGATTCATGCAGGTAGCTGACGTATCAAGAGAAGGCTTAGGGCTTGCTTAGTTTTGTGGCTCTGGTGAAATCCACAGAAGATAAAGTTAAAAAATAAGCATGGGCTGACTCTTTGTTGCTTTTGGTTGTCTAGTGAGTCAAAGAACTGTGGAGTCTTCTTGACGTCTTTCTGACTATTCCTCATCTATAGGTTCAGTTGTAATTGAAATTTGACCTAAATGGTTGGAATCATGAAACACAGAATCCCTGTGACCCATTAGCTGATTTCTAGCATAATATGGACTCTCGTTATTTGGGTTCCATCGATGAGTTAGGCAGGAATATATTTTATTGAGAATCTGATCACTGGGGATAGTCGACAGTGGATGGGTAACATGTACTGGATGTGGACGTTGACTGTAAGTCACAGTGCTACCTGAAGCAGGATGCGGTATCTCGTGATCCCCCTTGCAGTGACCACTCTTGGGTCTCTGTTGTGGGGGCCTCTGGCCTCAAATGCAGCAGCCACTGCATAATCCCTGACAGCCAAAGACTGCAGGTCTTGCTGGAAGTTGTCTAACAGTAGCCTTGTTGATTCCTGACATACATTTATCTTGGCCCTTGGCCATGTAAGAAAATCAGAACCATTGCTGTATTTTAATGTTCAGGCTGTGCTTCCTCGGAATGTGTTTCAAGTCCTGGGTTTCTTGGTCATGGAGGTATTGAGACCACTGATGCTCACTGATAAGGGCTACTGTGAAAGTTCCCAAGGCTTATTCTGGGTTCTAATGTTATATCCTTACGAAGAGTCTCTTCACTGGCACAGTCTGCATCTAGCACCCAGAAGTGCTCTTATATTTGCTGCAGGAGCAGGAACTGAACCCAACAGCAGATGTGGTGGGAACTGTGTTTCCTGGTTCCTGCTGTCTTGTGGTATGATGTGATAAGCTCCAGTGCAATGCCTCATGGAAGTGTCCCCTAACTTTACATCATAACAAGCATTTCTCTCTCTTCCCTTAGGTAGAGGGAGGGCCATTGCATGAGAAAGAACATTCTTGGGTCTCAGGTCATCTGTTTTATTCTGTGATGAGAACCAGCTCACTATAGAACTCAAAGTGAATGCTGGGTATCATATTTAAACTAGGGGCTTGTGTTGAAGTCTAAGTAGTGATGGATTTTTTTTTTTTTTTCCCCTTGAGGGGGCCAGCAACCCGCTCTCAAAGGTTAAGTGGGAGTCTGAGTGCCAGGCAACATATTCAGCCTTTTCTCTTTCTTTAATTCTTCACCCCGTCTGTTGCTTCCTCATTATTCTAAGGGAGGTTGAAAGATACGAAGTCCTTAGGTCTTTGCATTTTCTGGGACAAAGTAGAAGTATCAGTCAGTATTAGTCTCTGATAAGCTAATGACACATGTTATAACTGCTAGAATGATCCCTAAAAGAATAGTAAAAGAGTGTATAATTTTCATGCTACCAGGTTAAAAATAGAATAATCAAAAATAAGCCAATGCCAATGAAAGAAGAGGGAAACTTGAACATTGGGACAAAAGTACTGTATATAATGGTAGATGTAAATACAAATACTTCAGTCATTACATTATATATAAATGGACTAAATGCTGAAATGAAAAAAACAAAGACTATCGGATGGATTTTAAAAACTTTCAGGGCACATATTCAGCAGATAAGGAAACAAAAGTTTAAAAAATAAAAGATGGTGAAATATGTCATGGAAATATCAAAGAAAAGCAGGTGTCACTTGATATTGTTGACCATCTCAAGGATGTGGTTGACTATGGTATAGGTTTGTACTTTGTGCCACATGTTTTCATAATCAGTGTTTCTTATAGTTAGGAAAAAGTCTTCAAGTTTTATGATTACTAGAAAATATTTCATAATTGTAGCTGATTCCTTCCTTCCTTCCTTCCTTCCTTCCTTCCTTCCTTCCTTCCTTTCTCTCTCTCTCTCTCTCTCTCTCTTTCTTTCTATAAAAATGTAGACTTTTTGTTGCATCTGAAGAGGACTTTGAATCATGATATAAACTACTATATATCATTATGTAAGATAAGTGGACCATAAATACTTTGTTTAAATCATTGTAAGTTAATTAAAAATATCTTTTGTTAGCAATATCATTATCTTCATGGTAAAAATGGTAGAGGGATTGTGGTAGAAATCAAGTTCCCTGGGGAATACGCTCTACAGTTAAAAGTGAAGTCATTTTTTCCTGATCAGTGACTTAACTTATTTCTGAGTAAAACAGGTCAATGGTGTTCTTTAAATAAAGCAATATTTAATTGGATTGATTTGTACCTGATATGGATTCTGAGGCCTGAATAGAACGAGGTATTGAGCTGAGAATCTGGAAAGGAGAAGAAATTAGAACTTAAGCAATAAAAACTTCCTAGTGTTTGAGTTTATTTAATACTGCATATCAGACACACTATGTTAGGTCGCAAGTTTGTGGATAATCATAAATATATAAATCCACATTGGCCGCATAGCTCCCATTTTTGAGGGGAGCATGTGTATATGAAAGAATAATCCCTTCTTTCTGGAAAACTTTTAGTTTGTGAATATTAAATGATAGAGTTCCCTTCTGAGCTTTTTTATTTTGACCTCTATGTTTGATAAGAATTGTTATTTTACCCATTAAATATAATCTATGAATGTATGTGATAAAGAGGTAGGAAAAATTCCCCCACATATCCCTCGAAAGATAGTCATTATCAATATTTGGGTATGTGTACTTTTAGTATTTTTCTAGGAAGAGGATGTCTATAAAATAGGATGTCTAGAGGTACACTCATAGAGTATACAATTTTTATAGTATTTCTTTATACTATTTAATGTAATTAGCATTTTTCCCATGGAGTAGACACTATATCAGTCTAGATACTCTGTTAACATAACTCCTCAAATCTTAGCGACTTCACACAACAAAGGTTTATTCTTTTGCTCATGTTACATGTCTAATGTAGATTGACAGAGAAGCTGCTCATTCTAATTCAGGGATCCATGCTGACACTGATGGAGGCTCCATTTACACAAAAACATTCACAGTCATCGAAGCAGAAGAAAATACGACCTCACTGCACTGGCTTTTAAAGTCTTCCTAGAAGGGAAACATCATTTGCTTACATTTCTTCGATCAAAGCAAATCACATGGCCAAGCTAACTTCAGAGAAGGTAGGCAAGTGCAGTCCTACTATGTGTACAGAAGGAAGAAAATTGGAATATTTAGGAAGAGTTCTAATGACCACCCCAGGTGGCCATGGAATATATTTTTTACCTTGAAAGTCTTGAATTTTGTCAAAAGCTTTCTCTGCATTAGATGGGATTATTATGTTATTATGTGGTTTTTATCTTTTATTCTGTTAATGTAGTATATCACATTGACTGATTTTTAAATGTTGAACCATCCTTACCTTCTAGGAATATACACTGTCAGGGTGTATAATCCTTTTAACATGCTGTTGAATTCCATTTGCTAGTATTTTGTTGAGGATTTTTCATCAGTATTCATCAGAGATATTGGTCTATAATTCTTTTTTCTTGTAGTGTCCTTATCTGGTTTAGGATAATGGGCCTCATAAAATGAGTTTAAGAGTCTTCCCTCTTCAAGTTTTTGGAGGAATTTGGGAAGGATTGGCATAAATTCTTTAAGCTTTTGGTATACTCTGTAAGTGAAACCATCTGGACTTGGGCTTTTCTTTGTTGGGAGATTTTTGATTACAGATTCAACCTCCTTACTAGTTACATAGGTTTGTTCATATTTTTTCTTCATGATTCAGTCTTGGCAAGCTTTATGTTTCTAGAAATGGTGAATCTCTTATAGAGAGCATATAGCTGGATCTTGTTTTTCAATCCATTAAACCACATTAGGAACTCCTTTTAGGAGTTGCTAAAGAAATGCTAAAGGACTCCCTTTAGCATTTCTTGTAAGGTAGGTCTGGTGATGATGAAATTCTTCAGCTTTTATTATCTGGGAAGTCTTTATTTCTCCTTCATTTAAAAAAAAAAAAGATTTATTTATTTATTTTTTGGTGGGGAGGGGTAGGGAGAGAGGGAGAGAAAGAACCCTCAAGCAGACTCCCTGCAGAGTGTGGAGTCTGACATGGGTCTTGTTCCCAGGACCTTGAGATCATAACCTGAGCTGAAATTAAGAGTTGGCTGCCCAACCAACTGAGCCACCCAGTTGCCCCTATTTCTCCATTTTTGAACAACAGTTTAACCATATACACTGTTATTGGTTGGCATTTTGTTTCTTTTCTCATCACTTTGATAATCATACTCTCTTCTGTCCTTAATGTTTCTGCTGAGAAATTCACTGACAATCTCCTAGGAGTTTCTGTGTATGTGATAAGTTACTCTCACGATTTTCAAGATTCTCTCTTTGACTCTAGTGTTTCAGCATGGATTTTTTAGACCCATCTTAGTTGGAGTTCTTTGAGCTTCTTGAATTTGGTTGTCTGCTTTCTTTCCAGTTTAGGAAGTTAATGGCCATTATTTCTTCAAATAAGTTATTTTCTCATCTCCTTCTGAGACTCCTGTAATGTTGTATCTTGTTTCTCTGTTGGTGTTTCATAAGTCTCTTAAGCTCTCTTTGCTTTTCTTCATTTTGTTCTTTTTACTGGCCTGACTGGATAGTTACAAATGACCTGTCTTCAAGTTCACTGACTTTTTAATGCTTTATCAAGTCTGTTGTTGAACTTTTCTCATGAAATTTTCAATTCAGTTTTATTGTTCAGCTCCAGAATTTGGTTCTTTTGTATAGTTTTTGTCTCTTTGTTGATATTCTCAATATGTTCACTCATCAATTTTCTTTATTTTCTCTGGCTATCTATGTTCCTTTAGCTTATTGAACACCTTCAATAAGATGATTTTGAATTCTTTCCCGGTAATTAATAGATTTTCCTTTTTTTAAGTTCAGTTCTAGAGATATATTTTGTTCCTTTGATTGGGCCAGGTTTTCCTTTTTCTTTTTATGCTTGTTATTTTTGCTGGAATTTGTCCAATTAAGAAAAGAGCCACCCACCTCTCTTAGTCTTTATGGACTGGCTTCATATAAAGGAAGACCACTGGTTAGCCCCATGAGAGAATCTGGAGATCTCTCCAGCATTTTCTGGGAATCATCTTCTCTGGACTTGTGTGTATAATTTCCCAAACAGAGGTTTGCTGATTTCTTTTTCATTATCATTTTCTCTGTCTGCTATCTCTGCATACTGTAGGTTCTTTGATGCAACAACAAGCCCCCAAACTCTCTATTATTCTCAGTGGCCCTCAGACATCGCAATTAGGCCAGTCCCCCACCAGTGCTCTTACTCAAGCCCTCTGTGTCAGGCAGCCCCCTGAAAAGTCAGAATGTTGGACAGACATTTCACTCTTTTCTATCCTTCCTAAAGGGGAAGCTGCAAGTTGGGTGTTTTTTTTTCCCTGATGACACTAAGCTGCGCCAGGGAAAGCCTATGAAGGGTGAAATGCAATGGCTTTGTCTTATCAGTTTCAATGAGATTATTCTTTGCTTTGTGCTTGCCTGGGATACAGTGACTTCTTAACTGACTTCTTAACTGATTTCTGGGAGGTTATTATAAAGGCTTTTTGGATCATTGATAAATCAGTGTCTCTGAAGGGAAACAATATCTGGACTTCTTATTCTGTTGTCTTGCTGATGTCATCTCTCAGGAAGGTCAAATTTTATACCTATCATTGTAGGGGAGTGAAACAACCATTGTATCAGGAGTCAGGAGATAAGGTTCCATGTCTGTTTCTGTAACTAATAGTAGAACTACTGCTATCTTATGAAAAATTAAGTGGTGCTATAATAGAGATTATAACAGCATATTGTTGAAACTATAAAATCTGAAGGACTTCATTACTTATTTCCTGACTTCATTACTTACTTCCTTACTTATTTATTACTTATTTCCTCTCAGAGTTTCAGTAGTGAAGAATTTTCCTTTGGTAAATTTGGTATTTTAAAAATTATAAACCTAATGAATGTTTGCATATATGTGCATTCATTAATGTAATATAATATCAGTATAAGCATTCATTCAGTTCATAAGTTAAAAAATAGTCTTAAAATCATGGGTAACACATTCAGCTTGAGTAATGGCTGTTAACATTTTGGGACATTTCTTTTATATTTTGTATGTACCTGCATAATGTATTCAAAATTACATATATTTAAATGGTTTGCATACACAGTTTTGTTCACTGTCTGATCACCAGGCTTTATTTAATGACCTTTTTTTCCATGTTAAGCCTTTGGTGATTTTTCACTATCTGCATATTCTAAAATATGGCTGTATTGTACCTTATTTAACCATATAATGATATCTCATATCTGTTTTGGGAGTTTATTATAAATATGAACATCCTTGTAGAAATATTTTATATGCTGTTATTTTTAAAATTTTATTTTATTTAAATTCAATTAACATGTAATGTATTGTTAGTTTCAGAAGTAGAGGTCAGTGATTCATCTGTTGTATATAATACCCAGTGCTCATTGCATCACACATGCTCCTCAAGGCCCATCACCAAGTTACCCCATCTTTCCACCCACCTCCCCTCCAGCAATGCTGCTTGTTTCCTGTAATTAAGAGTCTCTTATGGTTTGTCTCCCTCTCTGATTTCATCTTATTTTATTTTCCCCTCCCTTTCCCCTTCTCTTTTTTTGTTTCCTAAATTCCATGTAATGAATCAAATCATGATACTTGTCTTTCTCTGATTGACTTATGTCCACTTAGCATAATGCTATCTAGTTCCATCCACATCACCACAAATGGTAAGATTTCATTTTTGATGGCTAAGTAACATTCCTGTGTGTGCGTACATGTACCATATCTTCTTTATCCATTCCTCTATTGATGGACATCTGAGTGAATGTTTTTTTAAAATATGTTATTTCCTTCAGTTGTTAGAAATAAGATTCCTAGGTCAAGGAAGGTTGTAGACATGAGTGGTTTTACACCATTTGCCAACTTTTGTTTAACAAGTAAGCAGTATCTGTTACATTGCTCTTTTTCCTCATGAGTATTTAAACATTATTAGGCTAATTTGATAATGAACTTATATTGCATTTTATTTATATTCTTTGATTATTACCAAGCTTTGATTATTTCTTAATTGCTATGCTTTTGTGACTGATTTATTTCTTAGCCCCTTTTGCCCCTGTTTTTTAAATTGAAATATTAGAAATTTTTCTTTCAATTAGCTTTTGCTCTTTATATATTAGGGCATTAATATTTTCTTAGCTTTTTGGTAAAATTTTTCCTTGATTTTTGGCATATATATAGCTTTTAATTTTATCTCATGTTCTGGCATGTTGATCCTTTTATTTAGTCAAATTTATACAACATTTTTTTAAAAGGTCTTATTTATTTATTTGACAAAGAAAGACACAGCAGGAGAGGGAACACAAGCAGAGGGAGTGGGAGAGGGAGAAGCAGGTTTCCCTCTGAGCAGGGAGCCTGACATGGTGGCTTGATTCCAGGACTCTGGGATCATGACCCGAGCCGAAGGCAGATGCTTAACAACTGAGCCACCCAGGCACCCTATACAACTTTTCTTTAGTGGTTTTCTTCCTTTGTGATTGTGCTGGCAGTATGTCCCAACCAGATATTAGATAAATCTCCAAGTAGATTTTCTTTTAATTTTTAAGTATGTAAATATGTTTCTGATCTTCTTTTTGAAGAACTTCTTTTGACATTTTTTGCAGGTCAGGTCTGCTGAGAATGAGTTCCCTTAATTTCTTTTTGAGAAAGTCTTTATTTTTCCTTCACTTTGAAGGAAAATTTTGTTGGATAACGAATTCTAAGCTGGTAGGGTTTGTTTTTTTTTCCCCTCCCCCAACACTTTAAATATTTTACTCCACTCACTTCTTGCATGGTTTCTGATAAGAAGTCCACTATAACTCTTCCTCTTGTTTTTCTATAGGTAGGGGGTTCCTTCCCCCAACCATGGTTTCTTTCAAGATTTTCTGTTTAATTTTGGTTTTTGATAGTTTGAAAATGATAGCCTAGATATCGATTTTTATGGTATTTATCCTGGTCAGTGTTTCCTAAGCTTCCTAGATAAATGCTTTTAATGTCTGTGATTAATTTTGGGAAATTCTCAGTCAATAATATTTCAAGTATTTCTTTATCCTCTCTTTCTTCCCTTTCTGGTTTTCCAGTTAAACATGTATTATACCTTTGAAATTTCTCCACAGCTCTTGTATGGTTTCCTCTTCTTTCTTCTCCTCTGTTCTTCCCATCTTCTTCATCCCTTTTTCTCTCTCTTTCCATCTCTGCATTTCCCTATGGGAAATAGCTATTGACCTATTTTGAAACTCTCTGATTTCTTCCTCAACTGTGGCTAGTCTCCTTACAAGCCCATCAATGGCATTCTTCATTTCTGTTGTAGTGTGTTTGATTTTCTCGTTTCCTTTTGATCCTTTCTTAGTTTCCATCTCTCCACTGATATTACCTGCTTGTCCTCATATATTGTCTACTTTTCCCATTAGTGCCCTTAGCATGTTAATCATAGTTATTTTTAAATTCCCTTTCTGAATATTGCAACATCTGTGTTATATCTCAGTCTGGTTCTGATGATTGCTTCATTTTTTTTCAGACTGTTTTTTTCCTTGCTTTTTAGCTGCCTTGAAATTTTTATTGAAAACTGAACATAATGCATTGAGTGGTAATAAGCCTTTAGTGTGATGTTTTATGTTAATCTCGTTAGGAGTTGGACTGTGTTTAATGTTTCTATAGTTGTAGGAACCGGGGCTTTAAATTCTTCTACGGTCCTTGTTCTTGTCTCTCCTTTTGTCTTTAGGATTCAATAAAAAGGCCTTAGATAGAGTCTGTATTTGACAGCCTTTTCAGCCATAATCTACTGTTACTATGCTGGTAAAGTTTGGTACTAACTTGAAGTTTGTGGGGAAAGGGAAGCATTCTGTGACCTTCTCAAGTATGTCTTAGCTTTCTCCTTTTTTTTTAAACTTCATTAGGTGAGACAAGAAGGCTAAAAGGTGTTGGAGTAGGAGAGATGTCCTTTCCCCAGGTAGAATAAGGCTCTGATATAGACTTTTCCCTTGGAGAATACGCCTTTGTTATTGAGAATGCTTTGGACTTATTTCTCAACGGTTACTGCATTTGTGTCTCTCAAAATTCATGTTTTTTGGTTTGTCTCCCTTTTTTCCCCCCCTTTGGTCATTTGTTTCTTAAATTCCAAATACGAGTGAAATCACATGGTATTTGTCTTTCTCTGACTGGCTTACTTTGCTTAGCATTGTGACACTGTATGTTAACTACAGTGGAATTACTCTTCCAAGCGGCCTGAGGTGATCTCTGAAAATGGTTCTCTATTCGCTTGACACAGAAAACCCTACAAAGTCCTGCAAATCAGGATGTTCAAATCTCCATGTTTAGTTTAGGAACACATGCGAAATCACCCAGGCCATCAAGCGTATGCATATCTGAAAAGCCTCCAAGTATCCCAAAGATGTCACTTTGCCGAAGCTGCATGTACCATTCTGTCGCTACAGTGGTGGAGCTGGTAGGTATGTTCAGGCTACAGAGTGGGGCTGGGCACATGGTCGGTGGCCCAAGAAGAGTGGTGCATTTTTACTAAACATGCTTAACAGTGCAGGGAGTAATGCTGCACGTAAGGGTTTAGATGTCGATTCTCTGTCTTTGAGCCCAGCCAGGTGAGTAAAGTCCCCAAGATGCAGCACAGAACTTATAGGGCTCCTGGTCAAATGAACCCATGCATGAGCTCTCCCTGCCACATCGAGGTGATCCTTCCTAAAAAAGAGCAAATTGTCCCTAAGCCAGAAGAGGAGGCTGCACAGAAGAAAAAGGTATCCCACAAGAAATTGAAGAAAACAAAAACTTATGGCCCAGGAGTAAATTCTGCACAGAATAAATGCAAAACAAAAACAAAAACAAAAAAAATCCTGGGGGTGCCTGGGTGGCTCAATGAGTTAAGCCTCTGTCTTTGGCTCAGGTCATGATCTCAGGGTCCTGGGATCGAGCCCTGCATTGAGCTCTCTGCTCAGCGGGGAGCCTGCTTCGCCCCCCACCCCTCAACTCTGTCTGCCTCTCTGCCTCTTGTGATCTCTCTCTCTTTCAAATAAATAAATAAAATCTTCAAAAAAAAAAAAAACACCCCAAAACAAAAAACCCTACAGTGGAATTAAAATTTAAAAATTCATGTTTTGAAGTCCTACACCTCTGTGTCATGTTTGGAGCTGGGGCCTTAGGAACATGATTAATGTATATAAGGTTATGAGACTGGGCTCTGCTTGGATAGGATTAGTGCCCTTCTAGGAACAGACACCAGGGAGTTAATTCCCGCTCTGTTTCTCTGTCTGTCTCTCTTTCCATGTGTACATACCGAGGACATCCATGTAAACACACAGTAGGATGGCAGTCATCTGCAAGCCAGGAAGAGGGCCTTATTAGGACCTGGCCATGCTAGCATCTGATCTTGGAATTCCAGCCTCCAGAACTGTGAGAAAATAAATTTCTGTTGTTTAAGCCACCCAGGCTATAATACAGTTCCTCTTCTTTCTCTGCTAGAGCCATGAGGGTATCTTTGGAGTTCTTACAGATAGGTTAAAAACCATGAAAGTGGGGGACCCCTCAGTACTGCAGTTTTTAGGAATTTCTCATTGCCACATTTGTCCACATTCAGCTTCCAGCAACTTTCAAGAACTACCATTTAAGCACTCTTACCAGTTTATGACTCTCTCAGCTTCTGCTTCAGGTGAGCTCATCTTGGATGTGATGCGCCGAATTCGCCTGTCTCTCCAGATTTGGGGTTGGCAGTTCGCCCCGCAGACTCAGTTCTTTGACAGGCCAAAGTGTCGTCCAACACTTATTGTTGTAAAGGTTGAGTGACGACTTCCAGGATCCTTATATATCAGAGAAGAAACTGAAAGTCTTTGTATTTTAGAGTTTTAATTTTTTCCTTTGAATTTCATAAATAGTTGGTATGTGAAGTAAAGAGTACTTTCAGTTTTCCCACAAATTACCAATTAAGTAACCCATCTCTTTCTCAGTGATTTATGATGCTTTCTTTATTATGTTAAATACACATACATTTTCCTTCACTTGCTTGAGGACGTTTTCAGTACTATCCAGCTTGTGTAGTGTAGCTTTTTTATTTTTAATCAAGCCATACTATTTTAATTCTTTATTCTTTATGATACATTTTACTATGTCACAAGGCAAATTCCCTTGTTAACTTTCTTTTAAATCTTCCATTCTCCACTAAATATTAGTCCGGGTAAATGTGGTTATTTTTGTCATCTCCCTAAACCCATCCCTCCCCAGAACAATCCCAGTGGGATTTTGGTCAGAGCTCTACTAACTAAGCCTACAAATTAGTACAGGAAAAACTATCATGACACTAACACATCAATTTATAAAAATCCTTAATGCGTTTTTTAAAAATAAACTTTATTTTGGAACATTTTTAGATATACAGAAAGATTTTAAAGATAGTACAAAGAATTTTTACATACCCAACACCCAATTTTCTTTATTATTAATTGATACATTAGTATGGTATATTTGTCCCAACTAATGAACCAATATCAATAAATATTGTTATTAACCGAGGTTCACACTTTATTCAGATTTTCTTAGTTTTTACATAATGCCTTTTTAAGTTCTAGGATCCCATCCAGGATAACACATTGTATTTAGTAAGTTACATCTCCTTAGGCTCCTCTTGGCCATAACATCTTCTCGGAGTTGGTCTCTGAGGAATACTCTCAGATACTTTGTGGAATGTCCTTCACTTGGGGATGATGATGTCTGATGTTTTTTTCATGAGTAGAATGGGCTGTGGGTTTTTGGAAAGAAGACCACAGAGGCTGAATGTCATTTTCATCATGTGATATCAAATGTACATTCACCTAACATGAGTTAGCACTTTTGATGTTGACTTTGATGACCAGGCTGAGGGAGTACTCATTGTGTTCTCAGCTACAAAGTTACTCTTTATCCGTCTTTTCCATGCGATCTTGTTTGGACAGAAGTCACTATGTGCAGCCCACACTTAAGTGGGGAGTTTTCTTTCCTTTCCTTGAGGGCAAAGTAGCTACACAAATTAATTGGAATTCTTCTGCGTAGAAGATCTGTCTCTTCTCCTCCATTTATTTATTTATTTATTTACCTAATCACTTATTTATGTCAGTATGGGCTCATTGTCATCTTTAGACTAGGAAATGGGTAGAGCTATATATCATGGGAAAGCATACCTGGGATTCTGTCCACCTTAATTCTCTCTAGATTTTGCCTCTCTCCCCCAAACCCTGATTATAATGACTTTGAATGACAATGAACCTACATGTTCATTGGGGGAATTTTGGGCCTTGATTTTTTACTTCAGTCCTGAACCAGGAGGCTTGCTTTGGGAAGTGGCTCAGTGTTGAAGAAAGATTATGGTTCTGGAATCAGAAATTTCTGAATTTTAATTCTGTGCTATTTTAAGGAATTTGCTTAACTTCTCACAACCCCATCTTTGTTAGAGCCTTGTGGGAATTTATGTGGATTAGAAGTGATAGATATAAAGTATCTTGGAGGTGCTCAATGGGTGTGGCTTATTATTTGTCATTTTTTGTGGTTTATTATTTGTTAATTTACACCATGACAAGTCTCTGGTACAAACTGGACAGTTGAATTTTAATGAAGACTAACTCAGAGTTACACACTCTTATAGACTGTTAAGCAGATCAAGCGATTTGGGTTAAATTTAGGAATTATCCTTGAAGAAGCTGCTAGGCAATGGTGACTTTCCATGAACTGTCCTCCCAGCTTCCACCCAGCTTCCACTGCTCCTTTGTGGTCTTCCATTTAGTCTCTAGACCTACTTCTGGATGGTCAGTGTTATACCTGCCTGCTTTCTCCAGCCTACAGCCCACCAGCTGGCACTGAGTCTCAGGTAGGGGCTGCCTTACTCTGGGGCTCTTACAACCATGTGGGCTGTTTGAGATTCTTCATGTGTCCACCAAGTGTTTCATGGGTTCCAAGACTTCAGCAGAAGCTGGCAGTGAAGGGAACCCAGAGGGCCATAATCCCTGCTGCTGGGTTTCCCTCCTTTCCCCTTGTCTCTGCTCTTCCCCCCATGCTTCAGAAGCAAATCAGTTCCTTTCCATCTGAGTCAGTTCTTTGGAAGCCCCATCTGCTACTTCAAACTGGCCTACCAAGACATTTCTTTTCAACAAGTAGATCAAATCTCCCTAAAAAAGAAATCTTGTGATTAACACTTTTCTCCATATTTTTTTTTAAATTTGTCTCTCCTATTTCTTGAGTGACTGCTCAAATATCATCTCCTAAGAGAGAGCTTTTCTGATCATCCTATCCAAAATCTGTCTTCCTCCCCATTAACCACCTTTGCCCCATCACTGTCAATCTCCTTGCCTGGATTTATTTTGCTGTTTGTCACTACTTGATGCTGTTTTATGGGTGTGTTTATTGTCTGAAAATGCATGAACTTTGTCTTATTCACACTGCATCTCTAGAGTCTAGAATAGTGCCACAACACTGTAGGCTTCAGTAAGTTGTCAAATGCCTATTATTTGATATCCATTGTACTGGGCCCATGGGACATAGAGATGAATTAGATGGTCAGATAGTTCATGATTTTGTGTAGAGAGACAGACAGACATGTGCAGTAGATCCTGTAGTGAAAGTGTGTAGCATAGGCACCTAAAGAATGGCATATTAGTTTGGTATGGGTGAAAAAGATAAGGATGGTCTTACTATAGGAGAAAACTTAGTGACTGAATGGAAAGAAATCCAAGATCTCAGGGAAGAAAATTCAGTCTAGATGGGGAGTGCTACCTGCACAAAGATAAGAAAGTGTGGCACTACCTGTGGGAAACTGCAAGTCGAGGGAACAAGGGAATGAGCAGGAAGACCAGAGATTAAGTTTCTCAGAATGGAATTGGTATGCACAACCAAGATGGTATAATCTGTCATCTGATTCTAGGAAATTTGGTCTCATCAGATATTATCCGCCTGAATGTGTATATTTTAGCCTCTCGATTTTCTCTTAAAACAAACTGAGATTCTGTTCTTCTGTCACTCGTATAGATTCCATTTAAGGCTGCCATCTTGCCTAACTCTAAGGGGCACTACTCATGGTAGTTGTGATTCACTTCTATTAATTCGTCTCTCAAATACAGAACCCCTCCCTGCTTTAGATCCTTTTTTCCTCTTATTTTATGTTTTATGTTGTGCTTATTTTTGGGATCTTTGCCTTCCTCTTCCACTATTTAATGGTTTCTTCTCTACTATTTTTGGTTGACTTTTGATAGGTTTGCACTATCACAGGGCTGAGGGCTAGTATATAGCCATAGTTTCTTGGCATCATCCATATTTATATTTTATCAGGGTCATATAGCTTGAGTTGAGTAGATGAGTAGAAACCAAGTTAGAGGCATGTTGGCAGAGGAAGGTCACATCAGAATTGAGTAGTACGTTGATGTGTTCTCAGAGGTCTTGCTGCTCTAAGAACTACAGCAAATGCTACAGTCTTAATCTATGGTGACTGTGGTTCTAGGGCATATCCTAGAACATGTGATGTGTGTGTGTCTATTTGCGTGTTAGAGGAGTATTGGGGAATTCAAACTCTTCCTCAAAGAATTTGGTAGTCATGAAGCTCTTGGAGATCTCTCCTTTTGTGCTCTGGAGTCTCATCAAGATTATCCATTCTTGATTAGAGAGGTCAGAAAGTTACAGTCAGTATTTTTCCCCAGGTATATATTTTTTTATTTTTTCTTTTCAAATTGCCAGACTGGTGTTGGGAACAGATTCACTCCTTGAATTTTGTTTTTCATATCTGAGCAGGGCTGTAATGTTGAAATTTTGGTTTTGGATTTTGGACATGGCACATATCCACATCTCTCATTTTATTTTATTTTAATTGCGTTTAAAATTCCCATGTTTAATACCTATTTTTAACCTTATATTTGGCAATCTGAAACATTCACTTCTAAAAATAGTTATGTAATTATATAGCATTTAAGTGACTTGTGATGAGGATATCAATTAGGTAGTCCGGGTTCTAATGCTTAGTGTTTCATTTTAAAGAGTAACTAACTTATTTTCATCAATGTAGAAGAGGAGATTGAAAGGCTCCAGTGTGTGTGTGTGTGTGTGTGTGTGTGTGTGTGTGTGTGTGTGTAAATAGTTACTCCTTTCTCCTTCATCCCTCTCTTCTCCCAACCTCTTTTTCTCATCTCATCCCCCACTCAAAGGAGTTATGACGCCATTAGAAATATCCCTTACTATGCTTGTTAGCTATTATCATCATTTCAGAATTTGCTGGCTGATTATAGGGACATGTGGGACAAATACCACATAAGAAAGAGCTCTTTGAGTTTGGACATGGCAAAAAAATTTATCTCCCTCAGTTGAAGTCATACTCATCTTCAGCCATACTGAGCAACTCCTGGTCTTCTAATATTAACAAATAATTTTTTTAAAACTTTACATAATAACACTTATATTTGCCTGTCTTATGGTCCTCTGGTTTTGATCCAGAGGCTGAATATGCACAAGGACTAATGCTCAAATAGTCAATCCCCATTTTCTTTCCAGCAGATGCTTTCCACACAAAATGCCATCTCCAGCAGTAATCCGAGTAGGCAGTGGTTCACACGTGCACAATACAGTGTACACCAAGAGCTGCGGCTGCTCCAGATAATACGCTGCTCTGGCAAATGTGGTATCAAGGATTTCTTCCTGGCCGCTTTTGATTGTTAAGCCATGGAAGTGCACGATGAAACTGTGTTGTTTCTGGAAGGAGTCACGGAATCAACAGAAATGGTTATTGTGTAGGGAGTATTTACTGCAGGTCAGGCCCTGGGCCAGGGGCTTTATGCACCTTATTTTGTATAATACAACAAACTTGGGAGGTATTATCCCCCTTTGGCCCAGGAAGTCACTGAAGTTCAAGCAGTTAACAAGTGGAGCCGGGGAGAAGTTCTGTTCTGGCCACGAGCATCTGTTGACTCCATCACACAGACATACTTCACCAGGTCAGCTAGCCGGGCACGTGACTGCTGTGGGAACCAGGCAGAGGAGAGGTCGGCCCCGACGGAGGCTCAGAGCTGAGAAAGATTGGCTCGCTATAGGGTGTGAGTCAGGGGTTATTGGAGATCCTGCCAAATACGTGTGGCGGCAACAATGTTGCTCTCCTTTGCCTCCGTCACAGCCCGGGTCTGCAGACTTCAGACAGGCGCAGTCGCTCCCAGAGAGGAAGCCCGCTGTTGAGTCAGGCTGACGCACGGCGCCTGCATGAGGCTCTCCTCCAGACAAAGCAAACTGAGCCGAAGAGACTGTTGACTAGGGATTCTGGGAACAGATCGTACCTGTGTCCTAGGGTGAATAACAGCTAAATTAACAGTACCTATCTTTACATGTTTTCACTTCAACAGAGTTGCCAAAGGCCACTTTAACCCTGATTTTCCATCAGGCTTCAGAACTACAGAATTTTTTTTAGTCCATCCTAGGATTATATCAATCAGTGAGGCCCTGAACCACTGCATCAGGTGTCCAGTGCTGCCAAAGGTGAAGGCACAGGACGACTTCTCCTTCCATTTTAATGGATTGGGCAGCCTGAGGCCCGTCTTCCTTTATAGTGCAACAGCCAGAAAATCACACAGCAGGAGAAAATGGGGGCCTTTTGGGGCCTGATTTTCCTTTTGAATCAGAATGGAGATTTATGGACATACCACTCTTCATCAAGTATTTGCAAGCTTTTAGGCAATCAGTGCTCTTCTGAGTGGCTCTCACAGGTAGGGCTAAGTCAGTCTGCTCTTAATATAGACTGCCCTTTGTTACACTCTTCCTTTTAGCAGACTTTGCTTTTGCCACTGAAAGAGAAAAGTGGAGCTATAAAATTGTTTATGCCATCTCTAAAGTAACAGACAAAACCATCAACATTCCTATTTTCTTAATCTTTTTAATTTCACCAATAATACATGGGAATTGTAGAATTTTTAAAAGAAAAACAGAGAAGAGCAAAACCAAACCAAACCAAACCAAACCCAATTAAAAACCTATAATCCCACTAGCCAGAGATAAGGTCCAACTCCCTCGGCCTCACAAGTTCTGTGCAATGACTGTGTTCTATGTTGCTGATTCATTGAATACTGAGAGACTAATATTACTTTTATTATGATGGTGATTTGTAAATAGTTGCCCAGAGTTAATTCTAGAGATTTGAAATTATGGGCCATAATAGAAAGCCAGAATTTTATTTTCTCAGCTGGGAAATAGAGAGTTAAAAAAAAAGAGAGAGAGAGAGAGATTAAGAGTGAGAAATGTTTTTCTCAGTGTGTTTTTGGTGGCGGTGATTCTAATTTCAAGACAGAGAAAATGTTTTAACTCCTGCCTTCCTGATTCATTCTTAGAAATAAGTCGAATCCCAGCAAAACCTTGGAAACCCCCAAGGAAAGAGGCAGCAGAATAGCAGAAAGAATATGGAAATGGGACACAGCAAGGGGAAGGATTTTAATTTGGAAACTGCCACTTTTTGGAACCCAGAAGAGTTGCCTGTGACATTGGGCCTGCTTTACTCTTCCTTAATAAGGGCATTAGGTTCAAAATGAAGGCAGGGTTTCTAGCCACAGGTCAGGATATGGGGAAAGCTCAGCTAAGTGGGCAAAGGATATTGGGGAAGCTCAGAGGTGCTTACAGCTTCTCTATAACAGTAAAAACAGAGCTAATCTTTTGAAAAATGCCCTAAGATCCCACCAGTAGGAAGCAAAGGAGTGGATGAGTCAGGAGCAGTGAGCCAGAAGCAAGCAGATGGGATTGGACTCGATACCCCCGTAGCTCACACAGAGGGACTGGCTGCGGCACTGGCCCTTAGGATCCCCTTGGTGATCAACCTAAACCTAATTGGAGCTTTGCCTCTTAGCTTTGTCCTCTTGCAGTCACCTGCCCCATTTGCGGATGGGTTCCTGTTCTTGAAACCTTGAGAGGGAAACCTTCTTTTGACCCATCCCTACTGTTCAGATGGGAAAGGGCTACCGATTTTATCTGCCATGTCATCTCTCCAATTATTTTATGAAGATTTTCTGTATCAAAATAGCAATTAAAAAAACAATTTAAGAAATGGAATAATCAAAAATAAGCACACAGAAGAGTCACACACACACACACACACACACACACACACACAAGGAGAGAGATGTTGAGAGAAAAACCTGAACAGTAGACCTGTGTAAGACTGACTGTCAACTGACTTGGAGTAAAGGCAGGTTTATTCTGTCAACAAGAGGAAAGAAAGATTAGAAATTCTTAGAAAATCAAAAATTTGCTAAACTACATGTAATTCAACTATGACATCAACTGGAATGTGACAGAATTCTGAATAATTTATGTACAAGAATAAAGAATACATTTGAACTTGATACTTGGAACTGAGGTCATGACAAAAGATGACATCTCCTTTAACTGCTCTGGTCTCACTATCTGAATCTGCACTGAATAAAAATATTTCATCATAATATTAGAACTATTTTTTTTAGTTTTCAGTTTTCAGAATTAACCTTAGGGAATGCATAAAAGATAAGTTACATTTACTGAACAAAACAGAAATGCTATAAAGCTTGACATCGTCAAATGAAATGCGTGAAAAAGTAACAAATTAGAAGGGGCGGGAAGGTGGAGTGGAGAAGTAAGGCATCCATTTTCTCCTACTTCACGATGGTGGTTGAATAGTACTCTTTAGTTCTGATAAAAAGAGAAACAGAGATTTCGGTATATAATTATGTGATTAAGCAATCAAAGTTTTTATAGATGGAGACAAAAAGGAAAGGAGACAGTGTATCCTAAAATCTCTCTCTCTCAAAATCGAGAATCAATATAAACTGCTTAAAGTTTTAGAGGCATATGGGAACAAGGCAAGCTCATACTTTTTACTTTGTGTCTTTGTTTAATTTCTGTGGGTTTTTTTTTTTTTTTGACATACCCATGTGTATCTTTAGAAATTAAAAAAGGTGAACACATGATCTATAAGAAATTGTGATAAATCATTACGCTGCAAAACTTCCTTATATTTCCTCTCCTAGAAGACAGAGTCTCAAATGCAACAAAAAAGCACAGTTTGCCTCCACGTTGTTTACAAGAGAAGTACCTGAACAGAATGGCACTGGGTTTGACAATGAATAGACAGGCACAGATTGATTCTAGGCAAGTGCAAGCAAAAAGAAAGCACAGCTGGTAATAAAACCTGCAACAGTTTCGAGGACAAAGTATTAAGTGGACGAGAGGGGATATTTTGTAATGGTGAAAGTTACAGCCCACCATTAAATGACTGCCGTGACTCTTTACACATGGAAAACCAGCACCACAAGTGGTAAAGCAGAAACTATTAAGAGAGAAAAGAATTAAAGAATGAGGTAAGGGGCCCCTCGGTGGCTCAGTTGGTTAACCGTCTACCTTCGGCTCAGGTCATGATCCCAAGGTCCTAGGATAGAGTCCTTGCTTAACAGGGAGCCTGCGTCTCCCTCTCCTCCTGCCACTCTCTCTCTCTCAAATAAATAATTAATTTTTTTAAGGAAAAAAAAAAGGTAAGAGAATGTTAGCACATAGGAAATTAGAATAACACTTAAATGGCTTAATTTAATACACAAAAACAGAATATACTAAAGAAAAAGTTTGCATTTCCAAAGAAGTCTTGAAAGGCGGGCCTCTTGGAGAAAGGCACAGACAGTTTATTCTGATCATAGGTTTCAGGAACTTTCTAGTAGAAGGAATGAAAAGTTTTATTTTTGTGACATTTCCTCATGGTAAAATTTCATAAAATTGAAAGTCTAGAGATAAAGGTATTATCAGGAGATATGGTCATGATTTTTAGTATGTGAGCTGTAAATTCTGTCCTTATCACTAAGTCACTGAGAAGACTGCTGATTTTCCCAACTCAGTAAAACAGTGACCGGATCAAAAACGATTCTATTGACCTCCATTCTTCTGCATCCAACCCTAATGACCTTCCTGCTTATATAGATTCTAGTCGATACAGAAATTTTAGTGGCATGGCTTGTTTCCTCTCATGTGGAAGCTAAGGTTGAAAGCAAAAGTTGGTCTTCTAGATACCTGTGCAAATGTCAGGGGGAGGGAAAGGAGGGGACAGCCAGGGGACCGAGAAAGATGTCCTTTGAGCATCAGGAAGAGCTTTTCTAGCATCAGAGACTTAGAAAAGAAATCTACCTCTAGATCAGAAGAGCACATTTTGTTTAAAAAAAAAAAAAGCTTCCTGGTGTATACCTTTTAATCAAACAGCATTGTAATCTTATTATAATATTTGGACAACAGATATTTTTAGTACATTTGGTGCTTAACATGGAACATGTTCATGTGCTATTTTATCAAAAATCTTTTTAAAAAGATTTTGTTTATTTATTTGACAGAGCGAGAGACAACAAGGAAGGGAATACAGGCAGGGAGAGTGGGAGAGGGAGAGGCAGGCTTCCCTCTGAGGAGGGAGCCTGATGCAGGGCTCGATCCTAGGACCCTGAGATCAGGACCTGAGTCGAAGCAGATGCTTAACAACTGAGCCACCCAGGTGCCCCTCAAAAATCTTTAAAGGGATTTATTAATGGATGACCAGAATGAACATAGATAGTAACATTTCCTTACCTTCAATCCCTACCCCTTTCATAAGGTATTAAATTGAAATGCTCGTGAAATCTATACAGATGAATTAATTTAGTGAATGACTACTCCCCAATGTCTGTCCATGGTGATGAGGAGGCTCCTTCTGGATGGACTGGGTGTCAGAGGGTATACATGGCACATCGGCGTTCTGAGCAGTCTTCATCTACTTGGTTCTCTAGGAGTTAGAGTCCCTCACATGAGGAATTTTTCTTACAGAGCTTTTCATGCCATTATTTGGCAATTATTTATTTGAATGAACACCTCAGGAAGCCAAGGAAAGTAGCATTTTCAAGTGATTAAAGCCACTTCAACATTGTTGCTTTTCTTTATTGCTTTAAAAATTGTTATCTGGCTTTATAGGTAAGAGATGGGAGAGTTTTTTTGAAAGTACATTAATTCTCAAAGCCCACAGGGCGCCCAGGTGGCTCAGTCAGTTAAGTGTCTGCCTTCGGCTTGGGTCATGATCCCGGGGTCTGAGTAGGGAGCCTACTTCACCCTCTCCCTCTGCCACATGCTCTCTCTTTCTCTCTCAAATAAGTAAAATCTTTAAAAAAATTTTCTCGAAGGCAACAGCATATCTTTTAAAACTTACTATGAAAGTTGAATGGATAGTTTCAGATGCCAGAGGTTCTTGCAGTGTGCCTGACGTCCAGGACAGAGCAGGTGCTTGCTCAGATTTTTATTATCGTTATAAAACAGCATTTTCTACAAAGTGTGATCCAGCGGTCTCTTGCATCAGAACACCTAGAGGTCTTGTTAAGAATGCCGGTTCCAGGGCGCCTGGGTGGCTCAGTGGGTTAAGGCCTCTGCCTTTGGCTCAGGTCATGGTCTCAGGGTCCTGGGATCGAGCCCTACGTTGGGCTCTCTGCTCAGCGGGGAGCCTGCTTCCCCCTTTCTCTCTGCCCACTTGTGATTTCTGTCAAGTAAATAAATATAATCTTAAAAAAAAAATAATGTGACTTCCTGGTCTTATCCCTCAGTTTCTGATTCAGTAGCTCTGGGAGAATGTTTAGGAACCTGCTTTTACTACAAACTCCAGGAATTCTGTAGACATCCCCAAACTTGAGAACCACGGCTAAGGGCCGTTAAAGATTCTGCAAACAGACTTAGTTTTCTGTTTTCATTTTATGTCATACAAAGTAGGAGTTTAAGAATTTATTTTTGGCAAAACGGGAACACTGTCTTCAGATTAATAAGACCCTTGTGGTGTAGGAGAAATATCCTCTGCAAAATTCCTCTATGAAATTGATCTTAAGACCTACTGACTCAAGTGCTGAGCCAATCTGTCCTGTCTCCGACTGTCGCCTGTCAGAATTGCTGACCTTACGCTTATGTATTCAAGTGCGTGCTGAAAGTTAAAACATGTTTTCTGTAGTTTCTAATGGAAAAGAACTGAGCCTGTCATTTGGTTTTAAAAGGAGAAATTGAGGGACTCCTCAGTGGGTTAAGCCTCTGCCTTCAGCTCAGGTCATGATCTCATGGTCCTAGGATCAAGTCCTGTATGGGGCTCTCTGCTCAGTGGGGAGCCTGCTTCCCCCTTTCTCTCTGCCTGCCTCTCTGCCTACTTGTGATCTCTCCCTCTGTTAAATAAATAAATATTTATTTATAATAAATAAATAATATATAATAAATATAATATAATATATAAATATAATAAATATAAATATAATAAATAAATATTCTATTTATTTATTTAGGATTTTATTTATTTATTTGAGGGAGAATGAGTGAGAGAGAGCATGAGCGAGGAGAAGGTCAGAGGGAGAAGCAGACTCCCCAAGGAGCTGGGAGCCCGATGCAGGACTCGATCCTGGAGGTCCAGGATCATGACCTGAGCCGAAGGCAGCTGCTCAACCAACTGAGCCACCCAGGTGCCCATAAAATCTTTTTAAAAAATAAATAAAAGGAGAAATTGTGATAAGACAAATGGTTCAGATAGATTTTACAATACAAGAGTGGGGGAAGAAAAGAACAAAAATTTTCGTAGCCGTGGTCATTTATCTTTTGGGTGAGGGTATCATGAAATAACTAACTCCTCCCTCCCTGAATAATGATAAATAATAGATATTAGACATCACCTCTAATGATTCCTGTGTCAGAGATAAAATTATAATTAACTTCATATTGAATTATGAGGACTATAACCCTTAAAAAACTGTGAATTATTACGTTAGAAATTGGATTTTTGTTTTTCATTTTTTTCTTTTTTTGTTACTTGGGAGACTTTTTTCCTTTGTCGTGATTCCTAACAGTTTTCAGTTAGCTTCATCAGAGCTGCCTCTGGCTGGCCACGCGCAGGGGCTCCTTTGCTCTGAGATGACAATTCCATACTTCGGCTGGACAACTTTGAGAGTTTCGCTTCTAAAAGGAGATAGACCCCAGGAGATGGGATGATTCTAGCTTATTAATATTTGACTTTAATTAAAACCATCCTAAATCCCTTGAATTTCCCTCTTACTGGTACTGAGTTCTATTGTCTTATAGATTTTTTCTTTTCCTTCTATTCTTTGGAACTCTAGTGCTCAGAATCAGAATAATAATTATTCGTTCATGACATACCACCAACTGTCCGTGCATGGCCTTCTTCTCTTTTACTTATTTTTAATTTTTTTTTAAGATTTTACTTATTTATTAGGGAGAGAGCATAGCAGGGTGGGGGGGCGCGGAAGAAGGAGAAGCAGGTGCCCCATTGAGCAGGGAGCCCGATGTGGGACTCCATCCCAGGACCCTGAGATCATGACCTGCGCCCAAGGCAGACAGACGTTTAGCAGACTGAGCCACCCAGGCACCCCTATTTTACTTATTTTTAAAGTGAAGACCTGTGAATACATTGCCTAACCCAAGAATCCAAACATGATTTCTTTGTTACGTCAGTCTCTAATTCTTTTATGCCTTAGCCTCTCCATCTCTCTGCCACCATAGGTAACAACTATTCTGAACATTATCTGTCCTTCTCTTGCTGTAGCCATATTTAGCCACATGTATAAGTGATACATTGTTTCATTTTGCCTGTCTTTGAACTTTGGAAGAGGCACCCTTCCTGGTTTATACAATCTCCTACACCTTGCTCTTTCACTCAACCTTGTGTTACTGAGATTCAGCCACGCTATAACCGCTGTGTAATATTTTGTTTTTTGATTATAATGCAATTCCTCTGTAAGTTATAGTATAATTTTTTGTATTATAATATAGTATATATATTTATAGTATAATATTTGTATTTAATTTATATTTATTTATATGTGATTTACCCATGCTTCTGTCATGGGTCATTTAAGATGTCTCCAGTTATGGCTTCTATCACGAGCACTGCTCCCTGGTAACTTGTGCCAAGGTTTCTCTTGTGTGTGTATTTATAGGTAGAGCACTGGCCACTGCTAGCTTGCAGGCTGTGAGACTATTCAGCTTGACAAAATAATGTGAGCGCGTTTTCCAAAGTGGTTGAATCAGCATATACTCCCACCAGCAGTGCCAGGAAATAATCTGTTAATCTACAGCTTCATGAACCCTTTGTATTTTCAGACTCACTTGTTTTTGCCAATTCGTGGGTATACATTTACTGATACACTTTTAAGTATTTTGTCTATCACTTTACCGAAAAGGGATGGGGAGTGAGATTTGGCTCGCTTCATGTATATCAGAGAGAAAACAATTAAATTATTATGCCTGCTTCATTTAACGGCACCCAGGTTTTTCTCCCCATTATCTCACTCTATGCCGTTGACATTCTTCTCCATACTTGCTAAAAATACTAAAACCTTGCTTGTACAATGAAATCACTTGGGAAATTTTTAAAATTGCTAATGCCTAGACCCTCGCCTCCAGAGACTGATTGATTCGTCTGGGGTACAGCTTTGAACGTGGGGAGTTTTTGAAAGCTTCCCAGGTGATTCTACTGTGCAATCAAGGTTGAGACTCACTGCTTCACCTCCCAGAGATCTTGATAAGCAAGTACTCGCTTGGGGCAGCCTGATATTGTTAATTACTTTTTTTCTCTTTTCTAAAGTATAGATTTTGTGATGTTTTGCAGAATTCTCCTGCCTCTAATTAACCTTTGAGGGATCGTGTGTGTGCATCTGTGTGTCTATGTGTGTGTGTAGTTGGTAGAAGTAAATAGGAGGCATCCAGTGAACATTATTATGGGTTCACATGAAACTTGGCCCTTATTTTATGCCTACAACTGTGGATCTCAAAGTTTAGTGTACATAATAATCACCTGGGAATGGTTTTATTTATTCATTATTTATTTATTTATTTATTTGACAATGCAGACTTTGATTCAAAAGTCCAGGAGTCGATATTCTAACCAGGCATGTCAGGCGATCAGAAAGCAGGTGGGTTGAGGGACATACTTGGAGAGAAGCCGGCCTCCTCAGAGGCCTGCAGCAGAGACGGTATTCTCCTTCAACACCCGAGGGAGTGTGAAGCTCAGAGAAGTTAAGAAAACTCAGGTCACCCAGCTACCTAGTGGTCGAGCCTTTGCTCTGTCTTCTAAGCCCTCTGCGTGGCGAGCTTCCAGCAAAGCCCTCGGAATGCGGGGGAAGTCTGCCGGAGTCTGGAATGCGTGCTGTCTTCTCCACCTTTCTGTTCTTTCCTCACCTGGGGCGGCTCTCTCCACCAAAACAACAAACACAGCACAAAAACCGTTAATGCCCCACCCAAATCTACCTCATTCCTGTGGACCTTCGAGGGGGAGGGGGTGCTGCATTCCGTACATGGTCCTGGGCTGCCCTGTGTGACTCACTCCAGAGGTTTATAACCAAGAACAGACGTTTTCCATTAGACTTGCACGTGCATGTTTTATTGGCTCCTGGTGTTGATTACCTGGGACACTTTGAGTTCCAGTGAGGAGAACACCAAGCCGAGCAACTTATGTAACAAAGAGCAGGGCAGGTGCAGGGACCTCTTGGCACTCAGGATCCCGAGCCCCTAACCCTCCCTGTGATGGTCTCTTTCTGTGCCCAGCTTCTCCCACTTAGCAGCAGCTGTGGATTTGGGTAAGAGTTCTGCCTTGTGCTTCACAGATGCCCTGGGAAGGGAGTGCTCCAGAATGTACACCCTGGGAAGGCTCTGGCTGGGTTTTGGTTACATACCAGACCGAGATCAGTTATCTGTACATAGAAAGTGACAGAAATGATGGGTGGTGGGAAGGGAGAAGGGAGAAGTTTTCCTGTAGAAGGAGGGAATGTGGGGGCACCTGGGTGGCTCAGTGGGTTAAAGCCTCTGCCTTCAGCTCAGGTCACGATCTCAGGGTCCTGGGATCGAGCCGTGCTTTGGGTTCTCTGCTCAGCAGGGAGCCAGCTTCCCTCTCTCTCTCTGCCTGTCCCGCTGCCTACTTGTGACCTCTCTCTCTGTCAAATAAATAAATAAAATCTTAAAAAAAAAAAAAAAAAGAAGAAGAAGAAGAAGAAGGAGGGAATGTGTTCCAGATAAAGGGCAACGCAGTTGCTGGGCAGTCAAAACAATCCATATCTAATTTGGTGTGTCTGTGTCTAATTTTGGAAGGGTGTAAATGACTTTATATATTTGACTCTTTGTATAGTAAAAGTGTCGAGCTTTATTGGTGTATAAATAACTTTCTCTAGTACAGCCATCCCCACAGATAACCAAAGATGAGATTAAAATGTTTACTCGCCTGCCATCGACTCAGAACTCTTGATATTGAGGTGATTACTTTTTCTGAGAAAACTCTCCATAGAGAATTTTTTTCTTTACTAAAAACCGACCTTGCAAATAAATCAAATATGCTATATTTTTGTTCTTAATTGGCCTTAAAACAATGGTTTTTGTTGAGGACTTCTATACAACTTCTAGAATTATTTCTAAACTCATGTACGAATGGACGGAAGTATTTCTGCATGCATTTTAAAATGTATTCACCTCCCCCCCCCATTAAGACTTTTACCATGAAATCTGGGCCTCTGGCCTGTGTATTTTAAAATTACATTTGTATTGTACTACATCTGCAACCATCTATAATACAGCTGTGTATGTCTGCAGGAAACACAATATGCTTTTAAGTTTCTCTCCCATTTGTGAGCAGATGGTAGCTCGTCAAGGAAACATCGTGAGGATGCTGGTGTCCGTATTTTGGCATGAAAACCTCATCGTCACTCTCAAGAATTACATATCCTTCTCATGTTACCTGCAATGAACGCAGTGCCAGCATGCGTGCTGGTGTCGTGATAGATCTCTTCCGTATAGGAAGACGGTCCTCTTAAGACCGTCTGCTGCCATAGACTCGTTTCTGTCTGCACCGTGCGACAGGTCCAAGATGCACTGCAGTTTGCAGCCACAGCTGCTCTAAGAAGGGTGTGGAGCGTCTGTGGTGATGTTCTTGCTAGTTTCTCATTATCTGGATATCTACCAGCGCATTTGCTCCAGAAGAGCCACTGGATCTTTTGGCAATGTGCCAAGTGAGTTGGTCTGTCCACCTCGTTGCCTGTCACAATAGTTACTGCTGAGCTACTTTAGGAAGTTCTGCTTCACTATCATCCCCTCCTCCCTTTTGTGTTCTCATTTATAACACATTATCAAACTAGCAAACTTGTATTGCAGTGACTTCTTGAATGACTTCCAAATGCTTCCTTTCAAGGACCTTTTGAGGGTCATCTTGTACTTCTCCTTAATGCTCATAGAAGGTCCAAGGTCCACTATTCACAAATGAGCCCTGTCCCCCATGATCTCTCCAGGTTCTCAGGATGTTCAGAGCATTTGAATTTTATTCCTTACAGAATTTCCATCTGGATCGGCCCCGAAGGCACACTCTCAACCAAGTCTCTTGAAGGGTCTGCTGACCTCTTCATTGAATTCTCTGGATGCCGTGAGGCGAGAATGGTATTGATGAGTATCTGCCATTAAATCCGCCATGAAGAACGTGTTTGTTTATCCTGGGATATGATGCTGGTTATCATATTGTCAGTTTATGACTTGTATTTTTGCTTGTGATCTTCCATGGGAGTAGTTCCAGAGCACAGACATTGACTTGCCGAAGGCGTGGCTGTAATCAATCCAGTTTTCTGAGATGTGCTGAGGCTTCAACAAGGGTCTCAAACACTCATGTTAGAATACCCGTCATCAGAAAATTTCCTCTGAAGTTGTTGCAATGACACAGCTGCCAGCAGAGCATACATTTCGTGGCAGTTTTCTTTCCATGGGAGCATATGCACATCCTCATTCTCTTTCCACTGTTGTTGGTGTTAAAATCTCTCAAGAGGGCTGGTTAGAATTGGAGAGTGCTTATTTGGTCATGAAACAATGATGAAGAAACTCTAAAATTACATGGTTATTATCAAAAGCAATTTTTTTAAATCCAACAACTCATTCGTTTTAACAACCTCTGTGAGGCAGGTTTTTGTAAAAACTTTTTTTGTTGTTGTTTTTAGTCAAGTGTTACTGAAAAATAAACATAACGTCTGAGAAAGGAAAACCTAATTAGTGATCACATAGTCTCCTTGACTTGACATATGGAAAAACCGAATTCCAAAGAGGTTAAGTCACTTGTTTGTGGTCCGTAACTAGTTAGTGGTCCAACAAATTATTTCTCAGTCCAAAGATGATTTCATGGATGAGAGCACATTGTTTAAGACTTGATTTTCATGATTTTGACCAGGTGATGTTTTACCAGTTATCTAACATTTTTGGGCATTAGTTTCTTTATCTGTAAAATGGGTAATTGTCCCTATTACATTAGACTGCCTCTCAAAAAGCAACTAACCCAGGGCCTGCCATCAAGTAAGCAATTAATTACATCAGCAGTTTGCCACTGGATTTATTTTCAGTATTCTTTTCTCAGGGACTGTGAGAACCAGAGCAGGATGGTGATTTTTCAACTTTTATAATGACTTTGTTTTGAAGTTTTATATGTATGCATCTGTTCCATCATTTCAAATTCTTGTAATGCAATTAGAAGGGCTTATCCTGGAAGAAGAGCAGTAATGTGGTTTGGGAGGGTCTGACAGAACACATCATATGTTCACTAAAAACTGAATGAAGTCTTTTTCTCTTACCTGTGCTTTCTCATTTAACTTGAAGTACCTTGGCCCTTAAAACAAAGTGCCATATCGTTTGGTACCTGGAACTGTGTTTTGAACCCATCCTTCTGGAAAGAACCCATGTTCTGTGATCAACCAGTCATAGCGTGTGTTACTTCTTGTGATGGCCCAAATATTTGCAGGCACCCCCACCCCAGTTGATATATTGCAACTCTAATCCTCAGTGTGATGATATTTGGGAATAAGGTCTTTGGGAAGTGATTAGGGTTAGATCAGGTCATGAGGGTAGAGCCCTACTGGTGGAAGTAGTGGCCTCGATAAAGGAAGAGAGAGAGATTGAGCTCAGCTTGAGTCCAGAGGAAAGGCCATGTGAGGACTCAGCAAGAGGGTAGCCATCTGCAAGCCAGGAAGAAGGCTCTCCCCAGAAACTGAACCATGTCAGACCTCGATCTTTCCAACCTCCAGAACTGCTAGGAAATAAATTCCTGTTGTTAAGTTGCCCGGTCTGCGGGGTTTTGTTATGGCAGCCAAAGCAGATTAAGATACCTCTGCTGGAGTGTGTCTCGTTTAGCTGCATACTTCCTTGTTTGCCTAAATTACATGCTTTGAGCAGGTCTCTGTGACGGAAGAGGCAAGGGGTTCAGATGCATTGAGAATTTTCTTTTCTCTGTCCACCAACATCCTATGTTGTGAGATAGTACGGGGCCAGTCACACAAAGGGGCATCAGGCAGCAAACCCCTTTTCACTAGGTTTTTGATGATTTAAAATGTCCTCTTCTGTGAATCATGAAGTTGGGCAGGTATTAATGTCATCAGATCTGTGTAGAGTATGAAAGCTTTGTAATAGTTTTTTGGTATATAAATAATTTCCCTGCGAGCATTCATTCATTTACTCTTTATTTCCTTAATTGGTTATCATCTTTATATTTAGCATTTATGCCTCCCCCCACCCAACCTTTTCACTATGGTATATGCTTTGATGTAATGTGAGCTATAGAAAACTATGTCTCCCCTTTCATCCATCTGGCATATCTGTCATTGTCTTACAAAGCATATATAGCCTGTCAATACAAATGTCAGCATAGACACCAATGCTTTTTAGCTATTCATTAATCTTATCCTGTTTCTTTGGCTTCAGGATCATCTTTAAGAGCTGAATTTGAAATCATCTGAGGTCAGAGCTCATTTTTATCCAAAAAGATAGGGTGCAGCTAAACCTGGATTATAGCCAAGAAAGATCTTCCATCAAGTGCCTACAAAATTAGACACATCACCAGGGAAGCATCAGCAGAGTTTTGTTTACTGGTGTCTTATTCTCAAATACAGTTTATGCGTTGGTGATGGAAACTTTTGGTTGCTATTGTGAAATGCCTAGGAAGTATTTAATTTTGCTTTTGTTTAAAGTTAATTTAATTTAATTTAATTACACAGTGTTCAGTATTGTTTAATTTTGCTTTTTTATTTTGGAAACATGAGTTCTTTCCTTCCTTTCTTTTTTCCAGGGGTTTTGCCACCAGGGGTTGGGGCTGTCCATTAATGGCCATTTTTGTGTGCTCACACATGTGACTGGGGAGAATGTATGAGGTCAACAGGAATGTTTTTACCTGCCATTATAGAAGTCGTTACTCAGGGCTTTGTAGGGGCTATGTGGCAGTCAAGAAGGCTGCAAAGATTCTGGCAGAATTGTAGGATCTCACCTCCTCTCTTCCTCTGAAGATAGGGAGGAGTCATGTGACTTGCTTTGGCCACTGAAATGTGAATAAAGTGTTGGAGGCTTTATGAACTGGTACATGACCCACCACATTCTATCCCATTGGTTATGATCCTAGGGGTTATAAAAGCAAGCACTGAGATAGAGACTCTGTCTTTCTGGATCCTTAATCATCTATGATAAACTGAATTGTGGCCAACTGGTATTAGATATGTATCTTAAGCAATATTCTTTTATTGCTATTTTTGGGGAAGATAATGAAACATGATTTGGATTACCTGATGTGATCTAACATATTCTGGTTATTACAGGAAGTTCCTTATACTCAGGGAGCTTGGGATCTAATTGGGCAGAGAACACGCATTTGCATAATGAAGAAAGAACTGGGCACTTGACTGTATCCCTTATGTAGCCATATTAATTACTGAACAATAGAGAGGCTGATTATAATATAAGATTGAGCCTTTGAGCATATTTCTGAGATCCTAATTTCAGCTGGGAAAATGACTTTTTTTTTCTTTTCGTGAGACTTTCAGGTCACAATTGATCAAAACACCTATGCAGGGGATTAAAATTTGTCGTTAATTACCCAATGGATCCATGATATCTTTAACTTGAAACTGGGGTAAGAAGACCAATTGTGAGTTAACTCTCCATTACTCTTTCTACCTTATTATCTACTAAGGGAATGGAATGAAATTCTTCAAAACAATACAGATTTGCTTCGATGGTATATATATTAATCAAAATTTTACTTTATCTTTTTGGTATGTGGGGACAGCCTGCCTGACTACACATACTCATAGCTAATATTGGTTAAATTGGTAATTCATTCATTGCTTAAATTGATAATTCACTCAGCAAACATTTATTGGGCATCTGGTATAAACCAGGTTCAGCTCTAGATGCTGTGGGTGCAATGAAGAACGAGACAGAGTCTCTAACTTCACGAATCTTACATTTTAGTGAGGGAGTTGGGTAATAAGCAAGTAAACAAAGATGCAACGTGACATCGTGAATGAGTGCTCTGAGGACAAAGCAGGGAGATGGGATGTAGAAAATGACAAGGTGCGTGGCTTTAGATAGGGTGGTTGATAAAAGTCTTTCTGAGAAGGGCACATTTGAACAAGAAATTAAAGGAAGTGAGAGAAAATAAACCCATGTGAATACCCTGGAGAAGAATACTTCAGGCAACAGGAATAGCAATTGTGAAGGCCCCAAGGCGGAAACATCGTAGGGTGTTTGGAGAATAAGTAGGAAGCTGGTGTTGCTGGAGAGGAGTGAGCACAGGAGAAACTGGGAGAAGAGAAAGTCAGACCACAGAGCCTTCTGATGGGAAGCCATCAGGGTTTTGAATGTGGGAGAGCCATGATCTGCTTTGTTTTAAATGGATGATGACCTCAGAGTTGTCTGTAGAGGGTCCAAGAACAGACAAGAAGATGGGCTAGGAGTTTTATGCACGAGTCCAGGTGAGAGATGATGGAGTTTGTATGTATTTGGTAAGTGATGATTTTGAGAAGTGATTGGATTCGGAATATATTTTGGAAGTATTGCTTCTAGAATTTGTTAACTGGATGTGGACTTTGGCCTGGCCATCTGATTGAATGATGATACCATTTTTTTTTTTTTTTAGATGAGAAAAACATTTGAAAGGCTATTACTTATTCAAGAGCAGGTGGGCCATTGCATGTATGAGCCTGGAGTTTGGAGAGAGGTTATGCTTGGAGGGTGAGATTGGGTGTTCAGTTGGCAGGTGGGCTTAGTTTTATAAGACTGGATAAGATCCCTAAGGGAGTTAGTATAGCGGGCCAAGAGAAGTTGCCTGAGGATTGAATCCTGGGATTCTCTCAATGTTTAGAGATTGAGGACCTGAAGAGGAACCAGTAAAGGAGACCAAGAAGCAATAGCCATTGAGGGTAGAAGGACACTCAGGTAAGTGATGTGTTTCAGAGTTTCAAGAAGAGAGTGCCAAGAACGAAGGAGGAATGAAGAACCATGAGAATGCTGTTGACAGATTGAAGACCTTATGCATGGATGTGAATGTTGGATATAGCAGCATGAGCTCTTGTTGCTATTGCCAATATCAGTGTCACTAGTTGGATGGAAGCAGTGTTGGATTGGAATTGGTTCAGGTGAGATTGGGTAATGAGGGAATGGAGATAGATACATAGTTCTTGAGAGATTTTTGCTATGGGGTGTGTGAGGGAGAAGAACAATATATGATGTGAGGTCAGAAATATTTACCTTATTTTTTTTAAGTGGCAATGATTATAATGTGTTTGAGAAGTGATGGAACTTTTTAGAGATATGAGAACTGACAGAGAGTCTCTGTACCTAGGTAAGAGGGTGTGAGATCTAGAGTATCAAGTGGTGACTTGGCCACTTTATCTGGAGTTAAGGCAGTGCAGGTTCTAGATAGTTATGGACATGTGTAGGTGACTATACATATTATTGGAAGGGGCTCTGTCGTCTTTTGCCTGCTCCTATGTTCTAAGAATAAATAACAATCAAGATAATCAGATGAGTGTGAAGAAGTATAAAATAGTTATCTAGCAGTCTTAATATAAGTTGGCCAGGGAAGTGTGTGGTAAGATTGTTGAGCAGAGCTGAAAGCCTTTCAGATTAGAGTCCTATTTTTAAAGCATAGCCAGCCAGGACAGTTGTTTATTTTCTCTAGATTGGGTCAGTTTCTCTGGCGTAGGGAGAGAATCCAAGGACAATTGTATTTAACCAGGGTGATAGCTTTGCCAACTGAATAATATGGAACAGAGAGAGACAGAGATGGCCTGGGGACAAATGCAAAGGAGTGATTACTGCGGAGCTCAGTGGGTCAGGCTGGGTGACCAGGATGGTGGATGATGAGGCGGGTTGTTGACCATGAAGAGGTGGTCCTCTCCGTGGATTCACACACCACAGATGTCAGATGGTCGACGTTGGGGCACTGGAGAGAATGAACTGGAAATACCTCTGAAAATAAGAGTTGGCAGCTTTCCTCAAGGTTAATCTCAAAAAGAGACAGTTAAAAAAATTACTTACATTGCTGCATGGCTGGGGGGGGGGGAAGTATTTTTCAAATATGCCTTCAACTGTACAAGGATGTTCACCCTGATATTCTTGGGCAAATCATTAAAATTAGGCAACTATTTCTGTGTCTTCAGCCATAAAAGGAGATGAGTGTGAAAGCAGAACTGAATACTTCGTGATTGTTCGGTTCCACGGGATTTCACTGCTTTGTTGCAGTTTAACTGACAGGCTAGAATTGCAGAAATGTCAGTTCAGTTGGGCTACTGAGCCTCACCTAAGGAGATAGAACTAGAAGATAAGGTCTTGATGGCACAACAGTGGAAGCTTCGGTGCATCACAAATGAGAGATCATTGGGATGCTGTATTTAGTTGTCAAAGAATAGCACACAAAGAGATCTCCCTTCTATAGATTTGCCATGTGTACTTATCTTGTGAAGCATCAGAGAATAAAAAACTTGCTCTGGAAATATAATAATGTCCCCATCAACGATATGGCAATTGTAAAGTATATTATCTCTGTAAATATACTAAATTCCATAGGTGAATCTTGTCATGTCTTTTTACCATATCTTGGGCATTATCGGCTGTAATATTGCAATAGTCAGAATTATTTTATATTTACCAAAAATCTACTGTAAGCATTCTCACATACATTGTGTTTTAAGGAGAAGTTTTACCAGAGCTTAACATATGTTGTCTAGAAGGAGAGCCTTCTGAATTGAAACTGAAATAGGATAATTGCCACTTTTATTAAATATCCAGCTGGAACACTTTGAAAATGTTATCTCAGCATCTAGCATTGGTTTTATTTTGGCTTCTGACTTCCTATTTATTTTATTCTTCTTTTGCGGGGCGTGGTTAGAGTCACAACTTTTATTTTTTCCCTGCGGGGCTCGATCCCAGGACCCTGGGATCATGACCTGAGCTAAAGGCAGACACTTATTGACTGAGCCACCCAGGTGCCCTGGAAATGACTATTTTTTGAAGTAATTTTAGATTGATATTTATGGTAATATGTGTTTGGGGTGAACTGATGATGCCCAAGGTCTGAAGTCTTCATGGGAGTGTTGGTAAATTCGGGAGAGCTCAGGTGAGCTCACTCATTATTTACCCATCCTTGACTTCCCAATACAGGTTTTCCCTTTGAAAGTGATCTTCTTATGGTCATATTCTCCTTGTCCCTAAGACAACAAACCATCAAAGGCCACTGGGATCATCAGGACGTTTATTTTCAAACCTTTGACAGAGCCTCTCCAATACACTGAGGTTAGCAAATGACTCTTTGAAAAAGAGCAGAGAGCGCAAGGCACTTGTGCTTTGAAAATAGCCCCGGGCGCCTCGGTGGCTCAGTGGGTTAAAGCCTCTGCCTTCAGCTCAGGTCATGATCTCAGGGTCCTGGGATCGAGCCCCATATCATCGGGCTCCTTGCTCAGCGGGGAGCCTGCTTCCCCCTCTCTCTCTCTGCCTGCCTCTCTGCCTCTTTGTGATCTCTCTGTCAAAAAAATAAATAAAATCTTAAAAAAAAAAAAAAAGAAAGAAAAGAAAGAAAGGAAAAGAAGATAGCCCTGTCGTTAAATCCTGCCCCTGCCTGTTGATGGATATGGTAGCTGGTTACTTTGTGGACTGAGGTCAGCAGCTACGGTAAATGATTGGGAGTATGCTCTTTCTGTGCAGGTGAAGTTGAAAAGTCCTCCATAACATGCAGAAGGATCTCAAAAGGCACAAATGCAGCCATGCCTGATGTGACTACTTTATCATTACTGCCTTCGAAGTACTTTTAACCTCCAAAGGTGTGTGGCTTGACTGTAGGAGGGAACAAGACACTGGAGATTTTACCTTTGCTGCCTTTCCAGCTTTCGTGCTTTGAGAATCAAAGGTCGATAACAGTTGGGCAAAATCCTGTTCTCAAAGGTTTCTCGGTCTATAGATAGACCCATATGTTACTACTTCCAAGCTATTAACTTGGCAGGTTGGATTTCATTGAGATTGTGTTTTACAAGATAAGAACACTTTCACAGGAATCACATTTTAGAGAGATATTTTTTATTTGGTCTCATCAATAGATTTTTTTCTGGCTTTAAGCTAATTTGGCCTCTATCTCACAGAGTGACATATCCAAGGAGATAGCTCTGCCTCTGAAATACTCAGAGGCTATCCACTGAGAGCTGAAATTAGGTCAGTGTTATTTCGTCTTCAGGTAGCAAAAATAAAACTCCATGTGAGTATTGGCTTGGGATTTTACTAAAGTACTGAACTTCCTGGAAAAAAAAAAAAACAGTTTTGGAGACTGAGTAATTATCATTTTGCTGAATAATTATATCCTTTTTCTCTCCCAGTGTTCTTAGACTTTAGAGACAAATGTTTTTTAAAAGACTGTAAAATCTCTAGTTAGCTTAAGAATGAGAGAAATGCACTGTGGACCCACAGTGGCTTATCCAGAACCTCCAGGACAGATGTATTTTGGAATTCAAGGGTTTTTTTTTTTTTTGGATTTTAAACAGGGTCCAATGTGTCACTCATTAATCAAACACACTGGGGGCTTCCCCAGCCGAATGTGGATATTCACACGCAGTGGAATAGAGACTAACCTCCCCTCAGGTTTTCCTCCTGTGGAGTCTCGGCCATCAGTAAAACCCAGCCAGCCGAAGAAACAAACAAAACTTTGGTTCTCAAACTTTTGAGATTTGCTCTTGTAGTTTGATTCTGGGCCTATTCTTGCTTTCCTCTGCATGATATCTACCTTATAGTAGTTTATTTATAAAGAAATGAAGCCTGTGTTTACCATATACTCGAATATTTTGCTACTCAAAATGGGGTCCAGAGCCAGCAGCTTCCACATGACCAAGAGGAGCTTGCTGGAAATGCAGAGATGCAGGCCTCGCCCCAGAACGGCTGCATCAGAAGCTGCATTTTAATACGCCCTCGGGTGACTTGTGTGTACATTAGAGATCAAGGAGCACTGATCTGGTATTGTATTGATTTAATTTAGAGTTCTGTTTGGCAGGACAAAGTCTCATGTGGGAATAGTTCAGCTTTTCAAACCCTTGGACAATTAAAGTTTTCTCTGTCTCCCTTCCCTGTCCCATGGCATCCCCTTCCTCTGCTAGCCCCATCCGAATGACTCTAACAGGACCGGCTTCTCTACTCACTATTTACTCTGTCTTTTATTATTATTTTTTAATCAGTCAGACAACATTTGACTTTTAACGGGATCATCTGGTTCATCTACTTACATTTATTGTAATTCTTGATGCATTGGAATTTATTTCTCACATTTTGTACTTTCTCTTTGCTCTGCCTTGTTTCCTCTTCCTTGTCTTTTTCTGGATTGATAATTTCTTTTTTCTCATCTCAATTCCTAGTTTGTTACATATTACATTTGTATATTGTAACAGTAACCCTAGGAATTTGACATATGTACTGATAAAAGTCTAACTATAAGCTATAAAATTTATAAAAGTCTAACTATAAACTAAGTATAAATATAGACGATAAAAAGTCTAAATTTAGCCAGTCTCTTTCCTCCTCCCAGACAATACCTTAGAACATTTAGTTCCTATTAGTCTTGTGCTGCATGCTATCATTATTGTGTATTTAGTCTGTTTGAAACATTATTAATCACATAAGAGTTTGTTACTTTTTAAAGGAAGATGTTTATTTACATTTACCCACGTATTTACCACATTCTTTGCCAACTTTTTTTTGGCATTTTAGATCTTCTAACTGGGATCACTTTTTCCACCTGAATTCTGTGGGCTTTCTTCCAATGAGGATCTCTTGGTGACAAGCTCTCTATTTTAGCTTGAAAATGTCTTTATTTTGCCCTTAGTCTGATCTGTTGTTAAATGTATCTAGTTTCTTATTTTGATTTTAATGTTTCTATTTCTAGAAACTATTTCATGTTTACTTCTTAATATTTGTTCTTTTTTTTATAATAGTATTTTTTCTGGCCATATTTTCAAATTTCCTTTCTTACTGCTTAACCGTATGAAAGAGTACTTTGTTCTCAATTGCATAATTCCAGTATTTGAAATCTTTGAGTCTGATTCTGTTGGCTGATACTGATTGTGTCTTGTTTCCTAGCTTCGTATACCTGTGTGTGTGTGGTGAATTAATTAACCAATTAGTTGATTAATTTTCAAGTGTGAGCTGCTCATTTTTCTCATAACTTGGGGAGGATTTTTCCAGGTCTAGGTTGCAGATGAATTTAGCTATGTGCCTGAGGTATTACCAGCTATGACCCTTAACATGACATGTTCTGTTTCAGGGTGTTTGGGGACCCTGCTTGTTGTGTGGATTGTGCTGCAAACTTGCATGACTTTTGGTTGGTTGCAATGAATCCTTAGGGTCGATACCCCTCCCCCCCCATCCAAGATTAGGGACAGGCAACTTTCCTTGTACTCCTCCAGGAATACAGTTTAATAGGTTGTTTGGGGTGGTTCTGAGGGGCAGGATCTCCTCTGTGTGTAGTCCCACTGCTTGTAAAGAGCACATAGGCTGAACTTGGGCAGCCTATTTATTTCCCTGTTTGCTGTGGTCATTCCTATAGGGCCTTAAAACCAGAGCGCAGGTACTTGAGTTAAACAAGTGATCAAGAGGCAAAAGTCAGCTTCAGGGGTTGGCTTACTTTATAGGAATCACATTCAGTCTGACCTCTATATCTGACTATATGTGCCATAGGTTTATATGTGAGACTACATGTGTATGTAGGTATATATGGAACCATGTGTGCACATGTTTACATATATAGGTACATATATGTAAAGAACAGATGTAAAAAGCATTTTAAAGAGATCATGGTGTCAGGGTGTTGGGCAGTGTAACTGGCTCCTTCCAGTGCGGTTGTAACCCGTTAGCGCATACTCACACATCTGCTCCTTTAATCCCTAGCCCCCTTTCCGGGGTAGGGGGTAGGTGGTAAACGTAGGTGGAAGCTGGATGTGTTTTATTTATTTTATTTTATTATTTCATTTTTATTAACATATAGTGTAATATTTGTTTCAGGGATATAGGTTTGTGATTCATCAGTCTTACACAACTCACAGTGCTCACCATAGCTTGATGTGTTTTAAATGAGGAGGCAGAAACTTCCTGTGTCTGAGAAAGCAGTGGTTTGTAGACCTTTTAGGTAGTAACTAGTCCTCCACTCAATTAACAACTTAATCTGTGTTTTACTGATGAGGTTAATGGATGTTAACTTTCACGTCAAAGAGATGAAGCAGCATCCCCTTAGAGGTAAAGTTAGCCTTGTAACCAGGCGATCGTCCTGCTGTGGACCTCAGGTCTTATCAGGCTGTACATCAGCCCCACCTGGGGAAATTTACAAACGAAGCAGCCTGGAAGTCACCCCCAGAAACTGATGCCTCTGGTCCGGATGCAGTCTGGGGCATCAAGAGTTCTAACAACTCCCCAAGTGCTTCTCCTGTGTAGATGAGGTGGAGGATTACTTGGTAGTAGTTAATTTACGCTGGTGCCACATTCAGACTGACTGAGTTCAAATCCTGGCCCTGCCACTGATAGGTGTATGACCTTAGGCAAATTTCATAATGTGGCTCAATTTCTTCATCTATAAAATGGAGATGATGATTGTAGGACCTATGTCTCAAAATGTTGTAAGGATAAAAGTAGTCCATACGTGCAAAACATATGGACTAGGGGCTGCCACAAAGTAAACAGTTATTCTTGCTACTTTATAGATATTATTGATACAAAATTATCACTATAATTGGACATTTCTGTCTCAAAAGCATTTTGGGGTGTTAAAATTCAAATCTTCTTTTGAATAGTACCAACCTAACTTTTGAATAGTACCAACCTAACAGGTTTTGCTTAGTTTTCTATTCCACAGTTTTATTTAAAAGTTAGTCGTAATCACCCTCTAAATTTAGGCAGTATCTGCTGGAAATCATTTAAGATGTTTTTTCCAAAAGTCTGCAAAAATTAAATCAAGGTACTTGCAGAGAAAAGATGGGCAGCTTGTTGGTAGCCTAGAGAAAGTGCCTTTCCTTTCTAACAATAGGGAGCTTTTCCTCAAACTGGAGATTTTTGCCTTCACAATGATTTAACATATGCCATTATTGGTGAAAAAATACAAGAATTTTAGAGGAAAGCTTAACATAAATAACTGATTTTTTTGAAGTTGCACTGGTGTAAGCCTGTTTTCCTGAGGATCTACATACCCTATGCCTTTTCTTATTTTCCAGTGTCATCTCTGTGGAGTCTCTGTCATATAGAAGGTGGTTTAAATGTTTGGCGTTCTAGGTTTTATGTTTTTACTCTCCCTCAAGTGAATAGTAAGACAGTCATCAGCAGATACTGCATTTATAAGTCATATTATTTTCCCATTAAATTACTGGATAATTTCCGAGAAACTTTATTCCTGTTTTCAACTGGCAATGCCCCTATTTTCAGGTCCTTTAGTTAGCTTCTCTTCTTAACTAATGTCGAAACAAACATTTATTTTTTAAAGATTTATTTATCTGAGTGGGAGGTAGGGAGGGAGGACACATGCAAGGGAAGGGGCAGAGGGAGAGAGAGAATCTCAAACAGATGCCACACTGAACACAGAGCCGGATGCTTGATCTCAGGACCCTGAGATCAGACCTGAGCCCACAACTGACTCCCCACCCAGGTATCCCTGGAAACAAACTTTTAAGTGAACTACCTTTTTAAAGAAATATTTTAGTAAAGGATCTTTTGTCATGTAAATCATGTTTTGTTCAGGGTTTTCTGGAAGAACCTGCCACGTTCCTTTAAGTCTTTATCTCTTTCATTTATTTTTTTGGGTAAAGGCATGTGCAAATATAATTTCTGATGATTTATCTCTGTCTGACCTCTCCAATTAGGTATCATTATCATTAAGAAAATCAGCTGCTTTTCCTACCAAATTTAAAAGCAGACCGGGACTTGGGACATCATACTAGTCAGAGCATTTATGAAATATTATTTAATTTCTTTGTTCTCATTGTAAAGAGTCATTTTCACTAATTCATAAATTCATGTCTTTGTTCATTATTTGTGTGCCCAACAGAATAATGATATGATCTTGCACTTAAGGATTTTATAGTCTAGGAAAAAAAAATATATATATATATGCACACATACTATGTCTGAAGTTATGAACAGACACAGGACGAAGATGGAATCCAAATAAAGCTCTTTTACATTTTGTTTCTCCCATGGTCTAGTTGATTGTTTCTTTCCCACAAAGTAGAATAGATTGCTTTTTATTATAAACATAATACATGTTCACTGTAAAAGAGAGAGAAAGGTATTTAAAAGAAAGAGAAAATTACCTATGATCCCCCCACCTAGAAGTAATAACTATTATTAACATTTTGTTATTTACGCTTATAAATTTTTCTGTGTATTCACAGGCTGAACTTTCTTCTTACGGGGCATTTACTCTGTGCATTCCTAGGTGGCTACAATTGTTACAGTCCCACACCAGTTTATGTAGGTCCCCCGATAGCAGAGCATGTAGGCTGAATCCTCATCAACTGACTTTATCGGTCCAACCAAAGTCAATGGAAGGAACAGAAGTCAGGAATACTCAGGAGTTCTTCTCAACACAGGGCTCAGGTTAATTTTGTGCATTCTTCAAATTGTAAGACTTTTTCCCTTTTGAAGGAAAACACTCTCCCAGACTCCAACCTAGACCTTCTCTCCAAGAGATTTGGCCAGATCACTTGTGAATTTACTTCTCTCTTCCCAGCATTTGCATTTTGCTCCTTCCTTTTGTAATGCCATTACTAGAAGGAGAATGGCCAGTGCCTGAGCAAGCTTTGGGGGTGGGGGTGACGGTTCACTGTGCAACCAACCAGGGGCACCCTAACCCTGCATGGCTCTCTTCCCATTCGGTTCCTCAGTCCACAGGGTAAAAAGGATGAAAGATTCTGTAGCCATACTTTTCTTGTGTTCTTGTTTTATTGTCCTCACTCCAGCCTTATTGCTAGTTTTTCCTTCCATTTTTTAATTTAAGTTCTTTTCATTTCTCCTCTTCAGTATAGTTTCAGTCTGAATTTTTCCACTGATCGGTACTGACCACTCAACCATGGGACAAGTTATACTTGATGATTTGGTCTGTTTACCTTTTCTCCCTTAATGGACATCTTTTTTTCCCCTACATCATTGTAGCTACATCAAAATAGTTTTTAATAGTTACGTAACATTCCATTGTATGGACATCCCATTTCTTATATAATCAACTATGTGGCATTGGAGTTGTTTTCACTGTTTTTAATATTCTGATTAACACTATAATGAACATCTTTTTACTTGGGACTTGTTTCTAGGTGCAGGATTGCTCGATTAAAATATGTCTAATGTAACAGATACCTCTGTGTGTGTGTGTGTGTGTGTGTGTGTGTTTATTCATATATGTATCTGAATTATCCTATAGAAGAATCGTACTAATTTACATTCTTGCAAACAAGGCATTACAATTATCCAGAGCCTTGCCAACACTGGTTATTCACAATCCTTTTAAGCTTTGTATTTAAGATAACTATATATCAATTTATAATTATTGACTGGTAAAATTGAGGATCTTACCATATCGTTCTTAGACTTTTGTATATGAGTTTCCTCTTTATATTTTTGCTTACTTTTCTGTTGGATTGTTTTTCTTATTGATATGTAATGGCTCTGCATAGAGTAAGAATCTTAGTCTTTACCTATTAATGTAGTACAAATAGTTTCCCCAGTTGCCTAATAGTTGTTTAACCTTAGTTGAGTGTTTTTCTTCCTTCTGAAATGTTAAATCTTATGTAATCGTATCTTTCAGTCTTTTCCTTTATGGTTTCTGACTTTGATGGCTTGCACAGAAAGCCCCCTCCCACCCTAAAGTTATCAGACTATTGGGAGATGATGTTGAAATGCCATGTTTAATATTTACTAAGTGCTCCTGCATAATTTGGTCTACCTGGAAGCTCTTTAATTCTTGCTTTATCTGCTCATCTGTTCCTCTATCTGTTCCTAACTATTGTGGTTACAGCAGAATCCATATTTATATCTACATAGAAAGCCATATCACTCTATATAAAGCAAACACACCTGTTACTCTTCTTCAAATTTTTTTCTAGTCTATTCTTGAGCATGTATTCTCTTAAATGAGTGTTAAACATTTTGTAATGTTCCAAGAAGGATTCCCTTGGTGCTTGTGTTTAGGTTATATCAAAATTTTAGCTAATTCATGTATCTTGGTAGTACTGTCTCCCAGCATATCCAAGCCAGCACGTAGGCACTTTCTGTCTTTATTTCTTTAAGCTTTTTCACATTTTCAGTAATGGTATCAAAATTCGCAAATCCCTCTACACTGGGATTCCTTTCCCCCAGCACCCTCTGATGGCTCCCAGGCCCCCAGTGCCCAGGCTACTAGATCCACACTGTCAATTTCATCTGCCCACCATCATGGTTGTAGCTTATGTCTTAGATTTTATTTCTTCCATCTTCTACTTCTTATTTTAAATTTTGTTTTCTCTCTTCTCCTTTTATACTTTTACTGTATTTATCAGAATTTGTAAACCTCCTTTGCCCCTAATAATTTATTAACTCAATGGATCTCTTTTGTCAATGCTCTCCTCTTTCTGTTTTTGACAGCCAGATATCGAACTGCATTTCTTCACCAATATATGAAACTGAAAGAGCCCCTTAGATGTCCTCCCTCAACTCAAGTGTTTATTACTGTGCTCCAAGCCCACACACTCTCCTGCCGTTGAAGTAGAGCGTTTAGAAGACTTCTGTGTCCTTATTTTTCCTCCTTTCTTCCTTGAAAATTCTGAGACTAATTGAATTAATCTAGAATTTTAGTTTTAAGATACTGTTAACTTTTGGGGCACCTGGCTGGCTCAGTCAGTGGAGCGTGTGACTCTTGATCTAGGGGCTGTGAGTTTAAGCCCCCCATTGGGTGTGGAGCCTACCTGGAGGGGAAAAACAAAAAGATACTGTTAACTTCTAAGTTTTACAGCATGTCCTTGTTGTTTAAAGTATCAAAGCTTTTAAAACACATCACTAGGCACATTTATATTCTCTACTTACCTACATTATCATGTATTTAACCTGTTTTTGCACTCATTCTTCTCTATCTAAATCTTGAGATCTTTGCTTCCGTGTAATTTTTATTTGATTGGGGCGCTTTCTTAAAGCCCACCTTTGGTATACTTTTTTGAGTTTGTTTCTAAAAGTATCTTTTTTCCCCTCCGCTGTGTGGTCCTGGATTGCCCTTTTCCTCCATAGGCTGTGAACACTGCTTCATTGCTGTCTGCCAGTTGGTGTTGCTGAGACGAGAAGTCTGATGTTTGATGAATTATTTTCTTTTTCAAGTTACTTGCTCTGTCGTCAGGAAGACTGCAGAATCTTCTCCTCTACCTCTGAAGAAATTTCTCTGAAATATGTCCCGATACCTTTTTTATTAAGCCTTACTAGGATTTCTAAGCCTATTATTATTATTATTCTGATAAAACAAGTCTCTCTTTGACTCAGTAAAATTTTTCAATCTGAAAGGTGAAGTTTTAAAATCAGGGAAGCTTTTAGGAGTGCCTGGCTGGCTCAGTTGGTTAAGCATCTGCCTTCAGCTCAGATCATGATCCCAGGGTCCTGGGATCCAGCCCAACTTTGGGCTCCCTGCTCAGTGGGGAGTCTGCTTCTACCTCTGTCCCTCCTTCACTCCTCATGGTCTCTCCCTCTCTCAATAAATAAAATATAAAAAACAAATAGCTTTAAAAAAAATAAAATCAGGGAAACTTTCTTCTAATTTAAAAAATTACTATCATGCCTGCTTTTTCCCCTTATATTTATTTACATGTTTTTCCAAAGCAACAACAAAAAACAATCCCCCCCAACCACCAAATCAACTGACAACAGTATAGAGAATAATGTGGTAAGTTTTTATTTAGCCCAGGCAAGAGTTAACTGCTTGCCTTTTGTCATATGTGTTTCAAATATTTTTTTTTAAATTAATTAATTTATTTTTTTATTTCCAGCATAACAGTATTCATTATTTTTGCACCACACCCCATGCTCCATGCAATCCGTGCCCTCTATAATACCCACCACCTGGTACCCCAACCTCCCACCCCCCGTCCCTTCAAAACCCTCAGATTGTTTTTCAGAGTCCATAGTCTCTCATGGTTCACCTCCCCTTCCAATTTCCCCCAACTCTCTTCTCCACTCTAAGTCCCCATGTCCTCCATGCTATTTGTTATGCTCCACAAATAAGTGAAATCATATGATAATTGACTCTCTCTGCTTGACTTATTTCACTCAGCATAATCTCTTCCAGTCCCGTCCATGTTGCTATAAAAGTTGGGTATTCATCCTTTCTGATGGAGGCATAATACTCTATCCCCAGGGGTACAGGTCTGTGAATCACCAGGTTTACACACTTCACAGCACTCACCAAAGCACATACCCTCCCCAATGTCCATAATCCCACCCCCTTCTCCCAAACCCCCTCCCCCCAGCAACCCTCAGTTTGTTTTGTGAGATTAAAAGTCACTTATGGTTTGTCTCCCTCCCAATCCCATCTTGTTTCATTTATTCTTCTCCTACCCACTTAAGCCCCCATGTTGCATCACCACTTCCTCATATCAAGGAGATCATATGATAGTTGTCTTTCTCTGCTTGACTTATTTCGCTAAGCATGATACGCTCTAGTTCCATCCATGTTGTCGCAAATGGCAAGATTTCATTTCTTTTGATGGCTGCATAGTATTCCATTGTGTATATATACCACATCTTCTTGATCCATTCATCTGTTGATGGACATCTAGGTTCTTTCCATAGTTTGGCTATTGTGGACATTGCTGCTATAAACATTCGGGTGCATGTGCCCCTTTGGATCACTACGTTTGTATCCTTAGGGTAAATACCCAATAGTGCAATTGCTGGGTCATAGGGAAGTTCTATTTTCAACATTTTGAGGAACCTCCATGAGGTTTTCCAGAGTGGCTGCACCAGCTTGCATTCCCACCAACAGTGTAGGAGGGTTCCCCTTTCTCCGCATCCTCGCCAGCATCTGTCATTTCCTGACTTGTTTATTTTAGCCATTCTGACTGGTGTGAGGTGATATCTCATTGTGGTTTTGATTTGTATTTCCCTGATGCTGAGTGACATGGAGCACTTTTTCATGTGTCTGTTGGCCATCTGGATGTCTTCTTTGCAGAAATGTCTGTTCATGTCCTCTGCCCATTTCTTGATTGGATTATTTGTTCTTTGGGTGTTGAGTTTGCTAATTTCTTTATAGATTCTGGACACTAGTCTTTTATCTGATATGTCATTTGCAAATATCTTCTCCCATTCTGTCAGTTGTCTTTTGATTTTGTTAACTGTTTCCTTTGCTGTGCAAAAGCTTTTGATCTTGATGAAATCCCAATAGTTCATTTTTGCCCTTGCTTCCCTTGCCTTTTGCGTTGTTCCTAGGAAGATGTTGCTGCGGTTGAGGTCAAAGAGGTTGCTGCCTGTGTTCTCCTCAAGGATTTTGATGGATTCCTTTCGCACATTGAGGTCCTTCATCCATTTTGAGTCTATTTTTGTGTGTGGTGTAAGGAAATGGTCCAATTTCATTTTTCTGCATGTGGCTGTCCAATTTTCCCAGCACCATTTATTGAAGAGGCTGTCTTTTTGCCATTGGACATTCTTTCCTGCTTTGTCGAAGATTAGTTGACCATAGAGTTGAGGGTCTATTTCTGGGCTCTCTATTCTGTTCCATTGATCTATGTGTCTGTTTTTGTGCCAGTACCATGCTGTCTTGATGACGACAGCTTTGTAATAGAGCTTGAAGTCCGGAATTGTGATGCCACCAACGTTGGCTTTCTTTTTCAATATCCCTTTGGCTATTCGAGGTCTTTTCTGGTTCCATATAAATTTTAGCATTATTTGTTCCATTTCTTTGAAAAAGATGGATGGTACTTTGATAGGAATTGCATTAAATGTGTAGATTGCTTTAGGTAGCATAGACATTTTCACAATATTTATTCTTCCAATCCAGGAGCATGGAACATTTTTCCATTTCTTTGTGTCTTCCTCAATTTCTTTCATGAGTACTTTATAGTTTTCTGAGTATAGATTCTGTGTCTCTTTGGTTAGGTTTATTCCTAGGTTTCTTATGGTTTTGGGTGCAATTGTAAATGGGATTGACTCCTTAATTTCTCTTTCTTCTGTCTTGCTGTTGGTATAGAGAAATGCAACTGATTTCTGTGCATTGATTTTATATCCTGACACTTTACTGAATTCCTGTATAAGTTCTAGCAGTTTTGGAGTGGAGTCTTTTGGGTTTTCCACATATAGTATCATATCATCTGCGAAGAGTGATAATTTGACTTCTTCTTTGCCGATTTGGATGCCTTTAATTTCCTTTTGTTGTCTGATTGCTGAGGCTAGGACCTCTAGTACTATGTTGAATAGCAGTGGTGATAATGGACATCCCTGCCGTGTTCCTGACCTTAGCGGAAAAGCTTTCAGTTTTTCTCCATTGAGAATGATATTTGCGGTGGGTTTTTCATAGATGGCTTTGATGATATTGAGGTATGTGCCCTCTATCCCTACACTTTGAAGAGTTTTGATCAGGAAGGGATGCTGTACTTTGTCAAATGCTTTTTCAGCATCTATTGAGAGTATCATATGGTTCTTGTTCTTTCTTTTATTGATGTGTTGTATCACATTGACTGATTTGCGGATGTTGAACCAACCTTGCAGCCCTGGAATAAATCCCACTTGGTCGTGGTGAATAATCTTTTTAATGTACTGTTGAATCCTATTGGCTAGTATTTTGTTGAGTATTTTCGCATCTGTGTTCATCAAGGATATCGGTCTATAGCTCTCTTTTTTGGTGGGATCCTTGTCTGGTTTTAGGATCAAGGTGATGCTGGCCTCATAAAATGAGTTTGGAAGTTTTCCTTCCATTTCTATTTTTTGGAACAGTTTCAGGAGAATAGGAATTAGTTCTTCTTTAAATGTTTGGTAGAATTCCCCCGGGAAGCCGTCTGGCCCAGGGCTTTTGTTTGTTTGGAGATTTTTAATGACTGTTTCAATCTCCTTACTGGTTATGGGTCTGTTCAGGCTTTCTATTTCTTCCTGGTTCAGTTGTGGTAGTTTATATGTTTCTAGGAATGCATCCATTTCTTCCAGATTGTCAAATTTATTGGCGTAGAGTTGCTCATAGTATGTTCTTATAATAGTTTGTATTTCTTTGGTGTTAGTTGTGATCTCTCCTCTTTCATTCATGATTTTATTTATTTGGGTCCTTTCTCTTTTCTTTTTGTTAAGTCGGGCCAGGGGTTTATCAATTTTATTAATTCTTTCAAAGAACCAGCTCCTAGTTTCGTTGATTTGTTCTATTGTTTTTTTGGTTTCTATTTCATTGATTTCTGCTCTGATCTTTATGATTTCTCTTCTCCTGCTGGGCTTAGGGTTTCTTTCTTGTTCTTTCTCCAGCTCCTTTAGGTGTAGGGTTAGGTTGTGTACCTGAGACCTTTCTTGTTTCTTGAGAAAGGCTTGTACCACTATATATTTTCCTCTCAGGACTGCCTTTGTTGTGTCCCACAGATTTTGAACCGTTGTATTTTCATTATCATTTGTTTCCATGATTTTTTTCAATTCTTCTTTAATTTCCTGGTTGACCCATTCATTCTTTAGAAGGATGCTGTTTAGTCTCCATGTATTTGGGTTCTTTCCAAACTTCCTTTTGTGGTTGAGTTCTAGCTTTAGAGCATTGTGGTCTGAAAATATGCAGGGAATGATCCTAATCTTTTGATACCGGTTGAGTCCTGATTTAGGACCGAGGATGTGATCTATTCTGGAGAATGTTCCATGTGCACTAGAGAAGAATGTGTATTCTGTTGCTTTGGGATGAAATATTCTGAATATATCTGTGATGTCCATCTGGTCCAGTGTGTCGTTTAAGGCCTTTATTTCCTTGCTGATCTTTTGCTTGGATGATCTGTCCATTTCAGTGAGGGGAGTGTTAAAGTCCCCTACTGTTATTGTATTATTGTTGATGTGTTTCTTTGATTTTGTTATTAATTGGTTTATATAGTTGGCTGCTCCCACGTTCGGGGCATAGATATTTAAAATTGTTAGATCTTCTTGTTGGACAGACCCTTTGAGTATGATATAGTGTCCTTCCTCATCTCTTATTATAGTCTTTGCCTTAAAATCTAATTGATCTGATATAAGGATTGCCACTCCTGCTTTCTTCTGATGTCCATTAGCATGGTAAATTCTTTTCCACCCCCTCACTTTAAATCTGGAGGTGTCTTCGGGCTTAAAATGAGTTTCTTGGAGGCAACATATAGATGGGTTTTGTTTTTTTATCCATTCTGATACCCTGTGTCTTTTGACAGGGGCATTTAGCCCATTAACATTCAGGGTAACTATTGAGAGATATGAATTTAGTGCCATTGTATTGCCTGTAAGTTGACTGTTACTGTATATGGTCTCTGTTCCTTTCTGATCTACCACTTGTAGGCTCTCTCTTTGCTTAGAGGACCCCTTTCAATATTTCCTGTAGAGCTGGTTTGGTATTTGCAAATTCTTTCAGTTTTTGTTTGTCCTGGAAGCTTTTAATCTCTGCTTCTATTTTCAATGATAGCCTAGCTGGATATAGTATTCTTGGCTGCATGTTTTTCTCGTTTAGTGCTCTGAAAATATCATGCCAGCTCTTTCTGGCCTGCCAGGTCTCTGTGGATAAGTCAGCTGCCAATCTAATATTTTTACCATTGCATGTTACAGACTTCTTTTCCCGGGCTGCTTTCAGGATTTTCTCTTTGTCACTGAGACTTGTAAATTTTACTATTAGGTGACGGGGTGTGGGCCTATTCCTATTGATTTTGAGGGGCGTTCTCTGAACCTCCTGAATTTTGATGCTCGTTCCCTTTGCCATATTGGGGAAATTCTCCCCAATAATTCTCTCCAGTATATCTTTTGCTCCCCTCTCTCTTTCTTCTTCTTCTGGAATCCCAATTATTCTAATGTTGTTTCGTCTTATGGTGTCACTTATCTCTCGAATTCTCCCCTCGTGGTCCAGTAGCTGTTTGTCCCTCTTTTGCTCAGCTTCTTTATTCTCTGTCATTTGGTCTTCTATATCACTAATTCTTTCTTCTGCCTCATTTATCCTAGCAGTGAGAGCCTCCATTTTTGATTGCACTTCATTAATAGCTTTTTTTATTTCAACTTGGTTAGATTTTAGTTCTTTTATTTCTCCAGAAAGGGCTTTTATATCTCTCGAGTGGGTTTCTCTCATATCTTCCATGCCTTTTTCGAGCCCGGCTAGAACCTTGAGAATTGTCATTCTGAACTCTAGATCTGACATATTACCAATGTCTGTATTGATTAGGTCCCTAGCCTTCGGTACTGCCTCTTGTTCTTTTTTTTGTGTTGAATTTTTCCGTCTTGTCATTTTGTCCAGATAAGAGTATATGAAGGGGCAAGTAAAATACTAAAAGGGTGGCAACAACCCCAGGAAAAAATGCTTTAACCAAATTAGAAGAGATCCAAAATCGTGAGGGGGGAGAAAGGGGATAAAAAGAGGTTCAAAAAGGAAGAAAGAAAAAAAAAGAAAAAAGAAAAAAAAAAAGAAAAAAGAAAAGAAAAGAATTAAAAAAAAAAAAGGAAAACACCTAAGAAAAATGTAAAAAAAAGAAAAAATATATATATTAGATAAACTAGTAAAAAATCGTTAAAAAAGAAAAAGGTAACAGTTAAAAAAAAAAAAAATTTACCCGAAGGCGAGAAAAAAAAAAACAAAAAACAAAAAATGAAAAAGAAAAAAATTAAATTAACTGCAAGACTAAAAAAAAATCACAGGGAAAAAGCCATGAGTTCCGTGCTTGGCTTTCTCCTCCTCTGGAATTCTGCTGCTCTCCTTGGTATTGAAACCGCACTCCTTGGTAGGTGAACTTGGTCTCGGCTGGATTTCTTGTTGATCTTCTGGGGGAGGGGCCTGTTGTAGTGATTCTCAAGTGTCTTTGCCCCAGGCGGAATTACACCGCCCTTAGCAGGGGCCGGGGTGAGTAATCCGCTCGGGTTTGCTTTCAGGAGCTTTTGTTCCCTGAGCGCTTTCCGTAGAGTTCCGGAGGACGGGAATACAAATGGCGGCCTCCTGGTCTTCGGCCCGGAGGAGCCGAGAGCCCAGGGCCGCACTCCTCAGTGCGTCCTCAGAGAACAGCGCCCAGTTACTCCCGTCTGCCTGACCTCCGGCCGCGCTCCGAGCTCACCGAGCCTGCGACCAGTTCAAGGTAACACCGAGCTGTGAGCTTACTGTGGGCTCTGTCTCTGTAGCCGGCTTTCCCGTTCCAATACCCGCAAGGTCTGCGACACTCAGACACCCCGATCCTTCTGTGACCCTGCGGGACCTGAGGCCACGCTGAACCCGTGGGCTTCGCCCCGGTTTAGCCTCTGGAGCGATGTCCCTCAGCGGAACAGACTTTTAAAAGTCCTGATTTTGTGCGCCGTTGCTCCGCCGCTTGCCGGGAGCCGGCCCCTCCCCCCGGGGTCTATCTTCCCGTCGCTTTGGATTCACTTCTCCGCCGGTCCTACCTTTCAGAAAGTGGTTGTTTTTCTGTTTCCAGAATTGCTGTTCTTCTTCTCTTCGATCTGCCGATGGATTTTCAGGTGTTTGCAATCTTTAGATAAGCTATCTAGCTGATCTCCGGCTAGCTGAAGCAGTCTCAGCCTGCTACTTCTCCGCCATCTTGACTCCTCCCCCTCAAATATTTTTTAAAGTATTTTTTTAGAGTACAGTATATATTAGAATACTATCTAGAAGACTAGAGTTGGAGTTATTCAATCATTTATTCATAGTACTTAGACTGTTGCCTACGAATGAGAGGAGATAAGATAGAAGGAATGCCAGAAACAACAGAAAGAAGTCTTGTGGGGGGGGGAAGCATATTTTACGGTTACAGTGAAATGAGTTCTGGATCTCAGTATTGTTTTGACAATACTTCTAGTACACAACACAATAGGGATATTGCATCAGGAGCTTAGGCTGCAGCTTACAGAGAACCCCAACTCCAGTTGGCGTAAAGAGAATTGAAATAGTTCCACTCCAATAACAAGGCTCCTTAGCTTTTTTTTTTTGTATATGTTTAGCTAACATACAGTGTGTATGTGTTATATTATATTTTATATATATAAATATATATAATATATATATTATATTATTATATATATTATATTTTTTGTTATGTATATCTAACACACAGTGCATATGTGTATATATATATATTATTCCAGATCAATATGGGGCTTGATCTCATGGCCCTGAGATCATGACCTGAGCTGAAATAGACTCAGGTGCTTAACTGTCTGAGCCACCCAGGTGCCCCTACAGTGTTACTGTAGTGATTCGACAGTTCTCTGCATTACTCACTGCTCAGAATGACCAGTGGATTCAAGGCCCACTCAGCTGTCCCCCAGACCAGGCCGTCATGCGGTCACATTGAGGGAACAACAATTCCAGGTGTGCTCACGCCTGGGTCCTCAGCTCCAGATGTTACAGTGTCCTCAAGAATGAGAAATGCCATCTGCCTTTTTGCATCCCTTATTTCAGAGTGAGGAAGTCTACTCGGGGGCTGAGGTAGTCTTGGAGACGGAGGGGAAGTCGTCATCCCAGGGAGCAGAGACTTTCGCTTGTAGCTGTACCTCCAAGCCTCGGGATGGAGAATTAGCAGAAATTCTCATTGCCAAAAGTAGCCATAGTCATGTGACGGAGTCTCATGAGGCAGGGGCCTTTGTGGTTTCGTTCCTTCCCAAAACAGTGGTTTTGGAGTTGGGGACATATCAGGACTTTCCGGATTAAGCAGTGAAGGCTCTTCTGCAAGTCCTAGCTTGACCACTTTGAGAAGTTCTTTGGCTGCTTTCAGCTGTGAGTCCCTCATCGGTAAAGTTAAAAGGTTGAATTATAAAAACACACAGATCCTATAATTCCCCTTGCCTCAGATAAAAATAAATAAATAAAAATAAAAAATTAAAAAAAAAAAGACCCTTTTCTCAATTCGAGAGAATGTGCGATTGTGATGGAAGCCGCGGTGAGCATCTGCTTGGGCTTCTCTTGTCTGCAGCAGTCAGTGAGAAGTGTGTCAGCTGAAACCTCTCAAGCCTGCATAGACCTGATCAAAGTTCATTTATTGATTTTTTTTTAAAGAATTTATTTATTTATTTCACAGACAGAGATCACAAGTAAGCAGAGAGGCAGGCAGAGAGAAAGAGAGAAGAGGAGGCAGGTTCCCCACTGAGCAGAGAGCCCGATGCAGGGCTCGATCCCAGGACCCTGGGATCATGACCTGAGCCAAAGGCAGAGGCTTCAACCCACTGAGCCACCCAGGCGCCCCTCATTTATTGATTTTTCTGCTATAACTTGCACGTATATAAAATACAGAGACCAATGTTAATTTCCCCCAGCTCAGCGTATAATATTGTGGCTGCTCGACTCCCTGAAGTCCAAGTTGTTCTCAAATAATAAGCAGAATGGAAAAATACTTAAATATTTGATCAGGTGGACAACCTTTCCAGAGGGGTCATACATGTGTGCACATGATGTTTAACTCCAGATTCCCTGGTCATAGCCCTGATCTGTTTCCAGGACTAATTTGACATGCAAGGAGCTCCACCCCCCCCACCCCCGCCATGGGCAGCACTAGCTTCACTGTCAGTATGGAGCTGTGCTGATTACCTGTAATGTGCCTTATTGGGAGTAACCTTCTTCCTCACAGATCATGGTAGAGACTCCAGATATGTAGAAAGACTTAAGAGTAATTCCCGTTCCAAGAGTAGGGTGTGAGGGGCGGGAATCAAGAAGGCAGAAGGGAAAGGAGTTAATGCTATCTTATTTTAAGCCCATGAGGTCATTAGCATTGCCTTAACTTGTGTGTGAGGAAATTGTTGCCCAGAGAGGTGGAGTAACTGGCCCAGCAGTTCCAGGATTAGTTGTAAAGCAGCTATTCCAATCCAGGGCTGTTTGGTTCGAACAACTTGGTCTCTGTTTGGAAGCCCTGAGCACCGGGCCCACCTGTGAGACAGGAATCCTGCCCTAGGGCTCTTCAGGCCCATCCTTATTTGAGCAAACAGGTTATTTCCAAGAGTGTGGACACTGGGGCTATGCTTACTAGGAAGAGAACAAGCAGCAGAAGGGTTCAAATGATCCTCGTGAGAAGGAACTTTCCTGACTCGAAGCCCATTATCTTTGCTTCATGGCACAATAAATGAGAAAAGTTGGTCTCCCTTGGGCTCTCTTGTAGTTGTGTTTGTCTCTCCTTTTCTTGAGTAGAATGACAAGACTGTGGTGTTTATTTCTGTTCTTTCCTCTTAGAGGCATACTAAAGTCATTTTTTTAAAATCTCTGAAGTAAAACATAATAAATGATTACTCTCTTAGAAAAGACTCCAATTAAGTAAGCTGTGTGCCCCTCCAGAAGAGAAGCAGAGCTGACCAGTTTCTGCCTCCTGTGCTGTATGGCTAGGATACTGTGGAGGATAAAGCAGTTTCCCCAGAATGCTCCAGACCTCAGAGATGCTTGCAGGTGGATACCTGGGCCCTCCTTTGGCCTCAAGGCATCGGAGCTTTTCTCTCCCAGTGTTTGGGTCTCTTATTTCTACTTGATGACAAGCTAGTTGTTGGTGTTCGCTTTGCATTCACGCCTAACTCCTCACCTCCAAAGGAAGCTGGACGGACACTTTACTTGAGACTGCATATGTCCCCTTAGCATCTCTGACATTGTTCCCAGCAATATTCTGCTTGCTCTTTTGTTTTTTTTTAAGATCTTATTTATTTATTTGACAGAGAGACAGAGATCACACGTTAGGCAGTCAGGCAGAGAGAGAGGAAAGCAGGTTCCATGCTGAGCAGAGAGCCCGATGTGGGGCTTGATCCCAAGACCTTGAGATCATGACCTGAATCCTCTGAGCCACACAGGCACCCCTATTCTCCTTTCTCCTAAGGGCTTCTCCCTTTCTTCTGTTCTCCTACAACTTCTATCTTCACCCTACTGCACTTTATCAGGATTAACACATTTAATTCTTCTTCCTTTCAAAAAAATCCATACCTGAACACTGACCAGAAGAGTTATGGGGCTTGTTTTAGGCATGCTCTGACGTATATGAAGTCGACCTGTTCCTCTGCAGTTAAATGACAGAATAAACTCTTAAAAAACTGCTCCCTAAAAGCCTGCAACAATAAATATAAGTTTAGTAACTGGAAGTTAAAAATAAAAGTTTTCCTCTTGATTCAGTTTCTAATCAGTCAGCTCAGTAGTGCCTGGAAATTTGCAGCTGATGAGCAAGGCCCCCCAAACAGTTAGTGGTCCTGACCGGGAAATACCTATGGCTCTTACGACCGTGCTTATAAAATACCAAATTAGGAAGACTTGGAATATTTTACTGTATGTTTGTCTCCTTCAACAGTTCAGATGAAATGCATTTTTTAAAAAATGGAACTCAACAGAATATTATGTAGTAAAACTCAAATCAAGTATAAGTACACCCCACGCAGGTAAATCTTAGTTATGACTGGGTGGAAAAGGACGTTCCAGAAGAACACGATGTGTGCGATAACTTTTCCAAAAATTCTGAAGTAAGAGAACTTCAATAATAACCCTTCTCCCCTTTTTAAAGAAGAACAGAAACGCACAGGTCAGGAAAGTGGGTACTGCAGGGGTTGGGGGAACGCAGGAGTAACTCTGGGTTTGTTCTACGTTTGGGATAAAATTATAGGTTCATGGCTCTTCATTAAGTTATTAAAACTAACTTTTTTCGAAGGCTCCATGTGGGCCAAGGGGAATCCTTTCTCCTGATTATAAACAACCAGTTCTGATCATGAAAGATCTTTCCAAGCAAGTCACGTGGACGAGCTCATCCCTTTGAGATTTCGGATTTTTAAAGCTTCTGCTCTTCCGTATTTATATTTATGACTCTAGTCCTCAGGGAGCTGTTAAAGAAAGGATTACTGAGTCACTTGTTAAAGATGGTAAGGAGAACTTCATTCACGGGGCTGCTACAGGGTCATTCTGCTATAGGGGAGAGAGACCAGGCCCAGCTCTGAACACAGCAAGGCCACGTGAGGACTTAGAGCCAAAGAGCAGCGTGAGGGTCAGTGGACACAAAATGAGTAAGGGGAAACATCAGGGGGTAAGGAGGGTGCTTGCTGAAGGCAGGCTGGCAGGATCTTGAAGGTGGGAGATGAAGAATTGGGTCAGATATCAGGGGTGATCAGATGCCAGGCTGGGGATTTTCCCTAAATGGTCTCAGCGAGATTCTTGCTAAGATTGGAATAAGCAGGCCAAGGACACAGGCCAAGGGCAAGTCCAGGTCTGAAAGAGGACTCAGAGGAATCTGACTAAGGTTTGGTGGGGAGAGAGTCTTTGTCCGAACCAGCAGGCCTCTAGCTACTAGTAGCAGAAATAAAGGTCAGAGAAATCTTAGAACCAGGCGGCCAGGTGGGAATGGGCAATCCATGAGATAAAGACCGGCAAGCAAGAGTCGGTGCTGGGGGCTAAGCAAAGAGAACTCCAGAGTCTTTTTGAAACATCTCTTTCTTGGGCGCCTAGGTGCCTCATTCAGTTAAGCATCTGCCTTTGGCTCAGTTCACAATGCCGGGATCCTGGGATGGAGCCCCGCATCGGGCTCCCTGCCTAGCAGAGAGCCAGCTTCTCCTTCCACTTCCCCCTCCCTCTGCTTGTAGCTCCCCCTGCGTGTGTTCTCAATCTCCGTCAAATAAATAAATAAATAAATAAATAAATAAATAAATAAATATTTTTAAAAATCTCTTTCTGTGCATTGAAGATAAAACCTTGTTTTTAAAAATAAAGGCGCTTGCCCCATGCCTCTGTGTTGCCAGGTGCTGGTGACGGGGTTTTGATCTGTGGCCTCCCCTGCTCATTGGTGATCTCTGGGACACAATGTGTTCACAGTGTGGGTGCCAGTCACCTGAATTAGGGAGGCAGCCGCCAGCTGTGACGCATTCCTGCTGCCCGTTATCACAGAAGCGTGTTACTGGGTGACGGGCTCCTTGGCCTGCTCCAGAGGCTGGCAGATGTCAGCCCCGCATTCCTTACCCAACCCCACATGCTCATTAAGCCTTCTGCTCTCTTTGGTGAAACAAGTGGAATTTCATTTGAAAGGATTCATTAAAATAATTTCACGTACATTTACTGACACTGTCACCATTGTCTTTTGTCTGGACAACCGGTGGGTCTCTGTGTCTCTGCTCCCTTCAGGCACTGGCCCCTCCCCACCGCTCCTACCCTGCCTCCCTGTGCCTTCCTAGCCCATTCTGTCCTCCTCCTGAGTGAGCTGTTGAGGGCTTAGATTAGACCAGGTCATTTTCTTGTTTAAAAAAAAAAAAACACCTCTCCAGCGGCTTCACATTTTCCTTAGAATAACATCTGTGTTTTCATCTCATGCCTTTGCACTCACTGCAGTCAGCGAGCGACTGCCTGTGTCCCTCACCTCATCTGCTACCACTTTCCCCTTGTTCTGGGTTCTCGACGCCCTGCTCTCCCTTTCGTTCTGCAGTTGCCCCGAGCTCCCTCTCTGCTCAGGGCCTTTGCACATGCCGTTCCCTCTGCTGAAATGTTCCTGCTCTAGAACTTTGCGCGACTCTGAGATTCTCATCATTTCTAGGTGGGCCTTCCCCGGCCACCCGGCTTGAAGCAGCCCCAGCCCCACCCGGAAGGATACTATCTCTTTGTGACTTTAGGTTCTCTTCCTTTCATTCATTGCTCTCTGGTCTCACTCTGCTCCTGTGGGCCCCAGGGAGAATGAATTTCCACAAGGAGAACTGGAATTTTGACAGGTTCCTATAGCCTCAGGCACGACCTGGGGCATGGAAAGCATTCAGGAAATGAAAGCAGGACTGAAAATGGAGACTTCCCCACTGCCCTGTGTGTCTACCACATAGGGAACCAAATCAGATTGCTCCCAATGTGAGCTTGAGAGAAGCCTTCCTGTTTCTCTGGAATAATACTACAAATGATGGAAAATAAGTTCACACCGCTGGAACGACACGAAATAATGCTGTGACCCGCCGACAGACATTTAAATATTGCCAAAAGAATTAGGCCAGGATCACATGACCCGAGTTTATATTCTACACATCGTGCATTAGTTTCCTGATGATCAAAACTGGGTTAATGAGTCTACGCTGTGTCTTTCCTGTTAGGGATATGAAGATTATCTGCTCTATCCAATTTGGTTTTCTAAGAAGAGGAATCACTATTGGATTTGAAAAGCAACTTCCCTGCCCTGTTTCCTAATCTTTTTTTTTTTTTTAAGATTTCATTTATTTATTTGACAGGCAGAGATCACAAGTAGGCAGAGAAGCAGGCAGAGAGAGAGAGGAGGAAGGAAGCTCCCTGCTGAGCAGAAAGCCTGATGCAGGGCTCAATCTCAGGACCCCAGGATTAAGACCTGAGCCGAAGGCAGAGGCTTTAACCCACTGAGCCACCCACCCAGGTGCCCCTTCCTAATCTTTTGATAGAAATGTTCTAGTGGGAAAAAAATATTTACTAGAACCAAATCATTTCAAGTCTTTTTTTTTTTTTTTATGTTAATGCATCTTCAATCTTTAAGGAATACTCCCCGGCATACGGCAGCAGTGAAGAGGGTGATTCTCATCTTTTCTCCCAGCCTCCTCCCTGGTCAGGTCAGGAACCGCTTTTTTTTTTTTTTTTTTTTTTTTTAACCAACTCACAGTTCAGTGTGACGGGAACTCTCTCGGGTACGCAGGGGACTGTCCTTCCATCTCCCCTCACACAGCTGAGCTCCGAATCCCTCGAGGGGCTGACGAGAATGGAAATAGCCTTAGAGCTAACTGGTACTTTTGGGAGGCATGCTGTAAGATGTTAGGTAAAGGGAACACATCAAATGGTATTAACAGCAAAAATACTTCAAGGAATTTAATTTCTACACCATAACTCTTGGATTCCCATTAAACCAGACCGGGCATAGATTTAGAAATAAGTGACGGAGTAATGCCTGTAACAGTGTTCTCGTTTCTAACTATTGACCTGGGGTCTGATCATCTGCAAATGAGTCCCAGGTGGAGAAGCGATGGAAAGAGAGTTCACCTATTAGGCTCTCTTGGAGGTGTTTGTGCATCTCAGTCCATTCTCATGTCTGTGTGAGGCAGATCTCACATGTTCCATTGAACAGTTGTGCAAACAGAGGCTCTGTGGTTTGATGTAACTCGTCCCCTACGTGACCGTGCTGGGGCCGGCACCCGAATTTGCAGGCAAGACCCCTCCTTGGTCCATTACAGCATCACTCCCTGGCTCCGTCACTTAAAATGGAACATCTGGGCTATCGGCTTTCTCATGTGTGGAAGGGAAATAAGAAGGCTGCATTACCTATCTCCCAAGGTGATTTAAGAGGCCAATGCTATGTAAAAACTGCCCCGTGAAAACTATGTGGAGCTCTACAAGAATTAACAGAATAAATAGCTAAGCTTCATTAGCAACTGAAGCCAGAACCCATATTGCACCATAGTTCCTTTTCCTCTTCTACTCTTTTCCCTTTGTTCTTCTAACCCGTCTCCTTGAATCCATCTCTTTCCTGCATAGTGACAATTCTTCTTTCTGTTGGGTTGAAGCTGTCCAAGAGGAGGACTGAGATTTGACCCTAAAATGTACCCTCTTTCTCTTATTCTGTTCAGTCTTCAACTCATTATGCTAGGGCTTTGCCCCCTCCACTCTGTGAAATGCCAGTTATTTTACAAGCACATGAGGTATCTGTGCCCCCAATTAGGGAAGAATGCATCCCTTTCCAGGAGGGGATGAGTACAAGGCAGGCTGATATTCTTGTTCAGTCAACAACTTGTGCAACTATATTTGGCCAGGGAACACTGCTTTGGCAAGGTCGTCAATGCCTTTGTACTGGAAAAAATCTAATAGACGCTTACCATACTTCATCTTAAGTTCTTAGTGACATTCAAAAGGGTTAAGAATTCCCTTCTAGGACCAACCTCCTTTCCTCAGTGAAGCTGATACTAATGTCTCGTGATTCTCCCCTTAAAGACCTGAAAGTTTCACTTAGTCTCCTTTACAGCCTTTTTTTCCTCCAACTGCTCTTGGTTCTGTCTTGAGTCCTCCTTTGCTTACATTACCACCACACAATAAGAATTATTTAAAAGCCTTCAGTAATAGGGCACCAGAGTGGCTCAGTCTGTTAAGCGTCTTCCTTTGGCTCAAGCCATGATCCTGGGATCGAGCCCTGCTTGCGTGGGGGGAGTGGGGGAGTCCCTGCTCAGCAGGGAGCCTGTTTTTTCCTCTCCATCTACCCGCCTCCCCATCTCCCCTGCTTGGGCTCTCTCTCTCAAATAAATAAAAATCTTTAAAAAAATGCTTTCAGTAGTGCCTAGACATAAAACCTGAATCCCTTTAGATTTATGGTGCCTCCATAGTTCCCTTGTCAGCAAAGTTAAACGATTTTTATAGGCAGCTCTCCTTTCAATAATCAAATCTACACGCGGACCAGTGAAAACTTGCCTGGAGAAGGTTAGCGGGAAGGTAGGGCAGTTTCCATGAAGTTCTCTTTTTGGAGACTTCCAGGCTCGTGTACTTGGAATGGAGCATTGGGCAGACCCAGCTTGGCCTTGCTGAAGTCCATGCCCTTGAAATCTATGTAGGATTGGCTCACACCTCTGCTGCCACACTCCATGAGAGTCCTCCATCCTTCCCAGTACCTCTCATTTCCAGGGGCCTTACTTCCTCCTCATCATGAAGTCCTGCTTCAGTGATTTCCACGAAGCAGACCTCTCTAAATGAGCATTTGTGAGTGTGGTGTCCTTCACTGAGTTCACGGGAGAGGAGTGACGTCGGAGTTTACATGTAATAGGGCAGAAGCCTCATGAGCAGTGTGAACGGGCTCTCCAGCCTCTCTGCACAAGAAGGGAACTTTGCACAGCCGCTCCCCAGAGACCATCTCCACCTGCCCTTACTGTCTCTCCGGCCCCCGTCCTGTTCTCCCTGCCTGCTTTCACTCAGAGCCTGTGGGCCTCTCTCCCCTGGTGTACTGGTCTTCCCCTAGCCTGTTCTCTACTGCAAGCGGAGGAGCTTAGCCCATTGCCTCCCTGAGAGAAGCCCTGGTCACTTTTGAGGTCCCATTTTCCCTTGCTCACAGGAGGACAGCATTAGATGCACTTAGCTTCTGAAGGGACCCAGCAGAGCGAGGGGCCGTTGACCAACTCACTTCAACTCCCAAGACCCTGCTTAACTCGTCCTTAAACCAAGAGGCCCCAGGAGCTAAGCTCCAAGCTTCTTTGTGGGTCTACACTTCCGTGGTTTTCATCTCATCTGAACCTGGCTTTGATAATGCAATTCCTTTTAAAATGTATTAGAATCCAGATGGCATGACTGTATCCACCATGCAATCGTTTTTACTCCTTTTTCCTCTAAAGAGGATATAAATAGTTTGGCTTCACTTGACTATGAGAATGGCCTTCACAAGCAGGACAGAGATGCTGCCGGGAGAGACGTTGAGAGTGGAAAGTGGCCGCACCAGGCAGGAGGCTGTTTCCCCGGGGCCCCTGTTCTCAGATGGACCCGCTTCCCGGGAGCAAGTATGCGTCTGACCATCAGCCGGCTCTTACAAAAGGCAGATTTGAGCCTTCTCATCTTTGAGGGAAATAACAGGGAATGTATTACCTCCTGTTCTCTGCATTCTCTTCTGCAAGTCTGGTGATCAAAACCCAGCGCCCTGGGACTACGGGAAGGCCATTCCTAAGCAGAGTGGTTTGTTCTAGCCCATGTTTTTTTTTTTTCTTTTTTTTCTTTTTTTTTGAAGGATTGCTATGAGAAAGGTCCACCTGAAGAATATTTTTGTGGTGTTTACTTTTTAATAAAATGAACTTATTTTGAAACAGCTTTAGATTTACAGAAAAATGGTGAAGGTAGTTCAGAGAGGTCTCATAATACTGGCGTATCTAGTTTTTCCTCTTATTAATATCTTACATTCGGATAAGGAATTTGTTACAGTTAATGAATCCATATTGATGTATTAGTATCGACTGAAGTCTGGACTTTTTTCATAGTTGGTCAGTTTTTACCTAACATCCTTTTCCTATCCCAGGACCCCACCCAGATGACCACGTCACACTTAGCCGGCATGACTCCCAGTCTCCTTGGAGTCCTCTTGTCTGTGACAGCTTCTCAGGATGCTCTTGTTTTTTATTTTAAAATACTCCAGGCATGCAAGAAAGTGTCCGTATGTGTGTGCATGTCTGTGTGAGCACGTGTACACATGCACGGCACATGTGTGTACACATGCATGGGTGGGTCGAGAGGGAGGGAAGAGCCATGTAACCACCAGTCAGCCTCAGAAGCAGAACGGCAGAGGTGTGACCGACGCCCAGTGTGTATCCTTCTCAGTCCCATTCTCCTTCTCTTTCTAGAAACCAACCAACCTCTTAAATCTGGTGTATTTGTCCCATGTCGACTTCAGAACAACTATTCATAGTATTCTGTTGCCTATTTTAAAGTGATGTGCAGGTTACTCTTTTTTTTTTTTTTTAAGATTTTATTTATTTATTTGACAGAGATCACAAGTAGACAGAGAGACAGGCAGAGAGAGGGGGGAAGCAGGCTCCCTGCTCAGCAGAGAGCCCGATGCGGGGCTCGATCCCAGGACCCTGGCATCATGACCCGAGCCGAAGGCAGAGGCCTCAACCCACTGAGCCACCCAGGCGCCCCATGTGCATGTTCCTCTTTAAGCCTTATTCTCTGTAAGCCTATTTTACACATAACCTCTTTTCATCTACATTGCTCCAGTTTATTTATTTAAAATTTTAAATCAGATTCTATTACATGAATCCGCTGTCTTGCGGGTGGACATTTAGGCTGGCTCATTCTGACTGTTGCCGAGGTCACTGCAGACAGTGCTGAGGCGACAGGCTTTACGTGTCACCTGACGCATGGGTACAAGTGTTGTACGTGGCGGTTCGGGAAAGGGGATTTCCAGGTTTCAAATTTTGTCTTTGACAAAACCGTTTATTCATTTATTCAATAAATATTGATTGAAAAATCAAAAATGGGTCAGAGACAGAGCCAGGCTCTGGAAGAAGACAAAAAATCTCTCCCTCCTCACGGGGTTTACAGTCTATTTGGGATGATAGACGTCAAAGAAGTCACTAAAGGTGTGTATGTGCTACACAGTTGTATTCTAAAACTACGGAACAATGAATTGTGTGCCATGAAGAAAGATAAAGGTGATTGAGATGTGATGAACCTTAATATTTCTTGTACCCTAAATTACCAACTGAATTCCTGACCAGGACAAAGCTTCTCTCCAATTGAATAGCTATGCTTCCTTTTATCTGTGGAAGCAACAGAAAACAAACACTTTCTCTTTTTGCCTTAGCTACCAGGAATCTCACATCTAAGTGTGAGTGCTGCAGGGTCTGGTTCCTCCCCGATACATGTACTGGATTTACATTCCAACTTTATGAATGGACTTTCATCTATTTTTGCTTGCCATCTTTTGCACACCAAAGCACTTCAGAAATAACTTAGGTATAAATCATGGAGACAAGACAAGCTCTTAATAAGCCATTAGTCATCTTCAGTTGAGCTTTTCAGCGATGAGCGGCCTTCCTTTTCCTGGGGTTTGTGTGTTGGTGTAGGGGTCTTGCTGTGCCGACATGCTTATTTGATTTCAATATGAATTCCTCAGATTAATTTATTATCCATCAAGAGGCAATTTGTTCCCTAAATACTTCACTTGGATGATGGTTCTTTTTAATTGCCACCAACACACACACAAACAGAGTCTTAGCAATTCTCCTTGGCTCAGATGCTATCTTTAGGAACATTTGTCTTGTCTTAACTACTCTCCTTTTGAAGACATCTAGTTTTCTGTGACACTGTTTACTTTCATTATGTCTTAATTATGGGATTCTGATAACCATGGAGGAGTAGAGAGACAATAAATAGGGTTTTGTGGGTGATTAAATGCTAAAGCAAAGCTGAGATGTTTGATAACCACAACAGTTGTTTCTGCAAGTATTTTCCAAAGGCAGGAATATTATTGCTATTACACAACAATCACGCCAAAAAAAAAGAAAAAAAAAAGAAAAGAAAAGGCCTCCCACAAGTCACTCCACTCATTACATTGTGCCTTTGAAAGTCTAATGCTCTTTTATCTGATGTTATTTTGATCGTCAGTCTGAGTCGTTGGCTCTTCATGGCAGGCTCTTCATAAAGGACAAGTTCTCAGTGCTGAAATGTCATTTATCTAAATGAGTGTTCATGAAGTGGGCAAAATGTACCTCATTGACCGTTGGGACCACAGTAGAGTCTGAAGAAAGATTATATTTGGACGGGTATAATTGAACTCAATCTTACTTGTCAGGTTTTAATGAGTAATCTAGCTCTATCAAGCAGAAATGCATTTGGTTGCAGGTAATACAAGCACTCGCTGGTGGTTTTAATAACTGGGGTATTTTTTTTTTTCTCATGTGACAAATCTAGAGATAGGCAGTGTTAAGGCTTTGTTCAGCTCTTTGGCAGTTCTACCAGCAATCCTGATTTTTTTGTATTTTCTTCCTTGCTCTTCCTACTATGTTCGCCTTCATCCTTACACATTTTGCCTCATGGTTGCAAAATGGCTGTTTCTGTGACTGCCGGCATCATGTCCACATTTTAATGATTTATTTATTTATTTATTAGAGAGAGGGAGAGAGAGGGCATGAGCAGGGCAAGAGGCAGAGGGAGAGGAAAAGACAGAATCTCTAGCAGACTCTCCATTGAGCGTGGAACTCAATGTAGGGCTTGATCACATGACCCTGAAATCATGACCTGAGCCGAAATCAAGAGTCAAATCTTAACACACTGAACCACCCAGGTGCCCTTATCATGTCCATACTTTAGAAGGGAGATGTGAAGCAGTGGTGTTGGCCATAGCTCTCTCCCTTTATCAGGATAGCAGAAGTTTTGTGAGAACTCCCCTGCAGTCTTGCTCTTAATTCTAAATGGCTAGACTAGTGTTCAGTTTCAAGGATAACACTCTGTATTTAGCTGACCTGTAAGGTTTCAAACAAAGTGGAGGGCACTAACAAGGAACACATAGGGAATGGGTGCCGATGGGGCAGGTAATTGCCAATCACCAGCCTATCATAGAAGGCACACCAGAGTTTGCTACTAAGGATCTAATGTAAAAACAAATGCCATCGCCATGAAAATGGAAAAAACTGTTACATTTCCAATGTCATGCCCATTTCAGAGTTAAAAATGGAAAGATAGGAAAGGCTGGTACACTGCCTTATCAATGTATTTGATTGTTGACTTTAATACATGAAGAATGTTGGTGGAGACTAATCTTGCTTTGTTTCTGAAGATTTCGCTTTTGTTTTTCTAGGCTAAAAAGTAAACTTTGAAGACAATTAAGAAAAATACATAGACATATGAAATGAGGCTTGTTAATTCTGTATCTCTTCCCAGAAAATGCACACTCATATGCTTTGATTATCCTTAAGTGATCACTAGGGAGTGGGGGGGAGGAATAATAAATAACTAAACTCAAATTCAAAAAGCTCAATTGGGCCACAAATTTCAGTCTTATTTGCCATGTTGCTACCGGTAGAAAAGTCTGGTTTAATTTCAGATTTTCCTTCCTCTCTGTTAATATCTGTCTTCTGGTTCTATCTTGCTGTGTATTAAGTTGCTCTTACAGGGGTTGGCTGCATTTAACTCAGTTGTCCTTGCTGGGGTGGGGGGATGTCTCATGTTCTTGCTCTCAAATGGAAACTAGGGCTGGAGTCATCTAAACACTCACTGAGCTGAACATGTCCACGATGGCTCATCACTGGGCTGGCATGTGTCCTCTCCATGTGGCATGGGCTTCTTCTCCTGGTCTGGTGGTTGGGTTCTGAAGCTGAAAGTCTCAGGAGATCAAGGCAGACACTACAAACATTCTTCTGATTTAGCCTTAGAAGTACTACAGCATTAACCTTCCACTGGTTATGCAGGAGAACCCAGACAAAGTGGGGCAGGAGGCATGGTCCACTGGGGACCATCTTTGGAGCAAGCTGTTACAGTCTCCTTCCTTTTCTCCCCTTGGGGATTCGAGGGCCATCAGAAGCCAGTCAGAAAGAGAAGGAAAGGGTGAAAATACTGCTCCATGCAGCGGGTAATGGAGCCAGGATGTTAAAAATTACTCCCCTAGTACCCTTAGAATATCCTTGCCGTGGCCTTTTGCAACATGACAATGGTGATCCTAAGCTGAACTCTTTAGCTTTATACCTTTTTAATTTTTCCTTTCTTTCTTTCTTTTTTTTTTGATATTTAAACTTTATTTTATTTTTTCAGTTTTCCATGATTCATTTTTTTATGCATCACACCCAGTGCTCCCAATATGTGCCCTCCTTAATATCCAACATGGAACTCACCCATCCCACCACCTTCCTCCCCTCCAAAATGCTCAGTTTTGTTTCTCAGAGTCCACAGTCTCTCATGGTTCATATCCCCCTCTACTTTTCCCCAAATCCCTTCTCCTCTCCTTCTCCCAATGTCCTCTGTGTTATTCCTTGTGCTCCACAAGTAAACGAAACCATATGATAATTGACTTTCTCTGCTTGACTTATTTCACTCAGCATAATCTCCAGTCCCATCCTTGTTGATACAAAAGTTGGGGATTCATCCTTTCTGATGGCTGCATAATACTCCATTGTATATATGGACTAATCTTCTGTATCTATTCCTCTATTGAAGGACATCTTGGCTCTTTCTGTAGTTTGGCGACCATGGCCATTGCTGCAATGAACACTGGGGTACAGATGGCCCTTCTTTTCACTACATCTGTATCTTTAAGGTAAATATCCAGTATAACTTTCCCTTTCTGAGCAAAAGTAAGTACTAACTTTAAAAAAAAATTCTTTTTAACACTTAGAGATGTAAACAAAAAAAACATACAATGACCTTGAGCTCATATCAAAACCAACTCTGAGCTTTGTTGTTCAATTTCTATTCTTGATATATGAACCTATCCCCACGTATTGGAAGGCCAAGCAGAGAATACCCTATCCCCAAATAAATAAGGTCAGAGCTGATTTTATTGACAGCCCTATCTTTTTGCCCAGACTGCACAGACGCAGTTCAATACATCAGCACGGGACACGGGCACCGTCAGACATGCTCTTTACGTTGGTTGTTGGTGGGTTTCCATCCTCGCTGCTTTTTCACGTGAATGAACAGCACGCTAGGGCAAGTTTTAAGAATCTTTAAGGATCTTCAGAGATTCCTGTCTTGCCGAGACACAGGAAGGCCGTAATTAGGAAACAGACCAAGAATGAAGAGGTGGAAATGAGGGCGGGTGTCTTTGTTGCTATAAACTACTAGCTTTCACCATTCTCCGCCTTGGCATGTGTTGCCGCTGCTACCTGGAACACGCCTTCTCCCCCTCGTCTGCCTGGCAGACTCCTACTCACCCCAGATGCAGCCCAGCTGGCAGCTTCTGCACGAAGGCACCTCCTCTCCCTGGACACAGCCCTCCATGGCCGTGACCCCCAAGCCTGCCCCCGTGTCTCCGTACAGCCTCCTCCCTCACCGGACTGTGGCTTCTTATGGGCTGGTGGCCCGGTGCCACCAGCCAAGCAGCACATCATGTTCAGAGGCTCAGGAATGTTTGGGGTTACAGTCAACAACCCCAACACAAGTGTTTGTTATGACCCTCAGCAGTAGTGTGTTGGGGTGGCTTATACGCTTCCTTGACCAAATCAAAACAAAACATACTCTAAAAACGAACCAGAACATATCAACTTCTCCAGCATTTATCTGAGACAGCTGGGCTGCCGCTCATTTCAACTCTTTACCTGGAACGTCCCCCTCGGTCTTCTCTGCAGGCTCCCCTAGCCTCATGGTCTGGTTCAGGACCCTTGTCCTGTCCCAAAGCCCTCTGGTGCCTCAAATGGGCATCACGCAACTGAACAGTTATGTAGGACGTAACGCTGGCAGTCGCTTCACCTGCACGTGTCTATCCTCTTGACTGAGACAGAAGCTCCCGCTCCTACTTCTTCTCTGACCCCTGAGGATGGGTAAATAGTCGTGTATACAACAGGCCCTTGCTGGAGTTGCTGTTGACTGCCTCGCACGAGGGCAGTGTGTGGGGATTTGCAGAGCACTGACGCTCTTCACACCTCCATGTGGCAGGAACGTAGTGGGAACTGATTCTTGGGACGGTATGGGGCTGGGGAACACTGGCTGAAGGACGTGGTTTTTCCCCAAGCTTAAAGAAGACACACTGTCACAGTTCAGGCCAGATTTGTCTCACAAATACATTTTGATTGACCTGCACAGAGTTTTTAGAAACAACTGAAATAGTTCGCAACATTTAATGATCCAGAAACTACTTAAGAATACAGAGTTCTATAGTTCATCTTGAAAATTTGGAAGATTCGGTAAAATTGGGCCTCGATTCCTAATTAGCAGTAATTTGCTTTGAACTAACTGGTGACTGTGCCGTTCAGACAGAAGATGAGCTTCCCTTTCCTTGTCCCCTATAAAATCGCACCCCCACACTCTCCTTTCATTTGTGTTACCTTCTTGCTTCTTAGGTAAATTATTCCAGAAAATGCCTATTTCCTGTGCTATCATACTTCTATAATGCATAGAGCCCCGGTACTCGCGGGGCTGCCAAAGAAACCTCATATCCGAGCAGTGTGTATGTGGACTTCTTTCTCAGTGTACACACTTGAAAAGATACAGGACCTCTGTGCATCCACTCAGAATGGCACGTTTTTTTCATCAGTTGGCTTATATAACAATGACCATAACCCTTCCCTGTTTACTGAGCACTTAGTATATACTAGTGATTGTTTTGAGCATGTATTAACTCATTAAGCCCACAGCAACCCTGCCTATGAGATCAGGGCTGTTATTATCCCCATCTCACAGATCTTCTTGCCAACCTCCTGTTTTTCAGATGAGAAGCTGAAAGCTCAAGGACCAGGGTCACACAGCAAGGAGGTGGCCTCCATCGCCAGGCTTTCAACTTAGGCATGGGCGAAGGGAGTCACACACCGTTAAGACTTATTTCCAGGACAGTAATAGCGTCTTCTTTACATGGCTGGTTTGTAGACATTTAAATGCGCTCTCAGATATAGATACCGGGTTTTGGGGAAGGATTGCGCCTGTTGCCTATCTGCCGGGCTAGTTCACGACATCAGTAGAAGAACGTGTAGATGCTTCTGCTGTCTTGTTAACAATAGTCTGCTCGGAAGAAAGTTCCCCCAGTAGGGGGTGTGAGGGGGAGGTCCTGATAAAGTATTCAGTATAATTGGCTCTCAGAAGCCACTCTCTCTCTCTCTCTCTCTCTCTCTCTCTCTCTCTCTTGCATGACTATAAAGGAAGAGTTCGTGGTGAAATACGTGCAGAATAGCAGATTTAGTTATATCTTTAGTCCTGATCATGACCTTAGATCTGGTCTCTGAAGTCACCTACTGGTAGTGCAGAGTTCCCAAAGGCTCACAGCCCTAGTTCTTGATTGTCCTTCTCCTGCAGCTTCGCCTACTTCCCTTGCTTCTTCTCGTGTCCTTCTCCTCCTCCCTCTTCTTTTCTTTTTCCCTTTTGTATCTTTTCCCTTTTGTATCTCTATCAAGATCTTTGAGTGTGAATCCTACAGAGAAAAATATGGTAGTTTCTTCTCTCAGAAGACTAAGTTTAGTGGAGGCATGTTAAAAAAAATCACTTTTTAAGAAAAACTTCACATTACAGACCACATCAATATTCGTCAGTCATATGTTCCAAAATACACACAGAACAAATGATTCTTAACGAGATCAGAACTGTAATGAAATGGGTCCTCTTGTACGTTAGTCTTAAAAAATATTTTAGCATTAAGGAAGTATATGATTGTCACATTATCTGGTGGACAGATCAAACTGTTGTGAACTTCAAATATGTTTGCACTTAAAACACATTGGTCTGTTGAGTTCTAGGCATATTTTAATATCCCATCCATGGAAAGTTCCCTAAAGAGCAAAAGGGACCCCCAAGGAACACGTTAGGAATGACTCAGAGAGCCCTGGACCAAGGCAAGATGTTCAGGGTGTCTGTGGACAATCAGGGTTGTCAAGGATAGATATCCAGGATAGACTGTCCACAGGCGGCGGTGGTGTAGACAGCAGGGAGTTGAAGAGAGGGAAGAGGGAGTGAAGAGATGTGTAAGCAAGAGTGGACAGAATGAGTTGCTTGGGAAATGGCTAAGATGCAAATAGGTACTTTGGCACAAGAAACATCCATATTTTTGTCAAAACCAATCTGACAGTATATCTCTAAAGCCATCCCAGGGCCCATTTCTTTTGAGCCAGTAATGTAATTTCCGGGCATCTCATTTTAGGAAATATTTCAGAATATGGAAAAATCCATATGCATGGAAGCTATTCATTTTAGTTCTATTTATAATAGCCAAAAATGGGGAAGCTTGGCATGTCCCTTAGGAGAGGCATGCTTAAGTAAATTAAAAACATTTCCTTGGTAGAGTGTTACACAGCAATTCAATGATGATCTTTGAAGGCTGTGAAGTAACTTGAAAAATGCTCAGGTAATTGAAAAGGGCAGCGACAATGGCACACTTGAAACCAAGTTTTTTTCATGAACCAAAACTATGTAAACATGCCTAGGGGAGAAAAAAAGATGGGCAGGAAATCCAGCTGACTGTTTGTGGTGTGTTGGATGTGAGGGTGTGGACTCCGCATGACGGTTATGATGCTCAGCCTACTTGTATGATGGATTTGTAATCTCCTTAACTAAGAAAATGGCATAAATTCAAACATTTAACAATAGCGCCATGGTTGAGTGCATGATGGACGCAGACACAGGAGCTTCAGCGGTTTATGTGAGCAGAGTTAATGGAGGTTTTATCTGGAATATAATGTCATAGTTGAGTCAGTGAGGTGCGCGGCTTGCACCAAGGGCCCAGGAGATGGACACAAAAAGGCTGCAGACATGGGCAAAGGACAGAGAGTGATGGCCCCACTGGGTTGGGAGTTGGGCTTGGACTTGGTTATTTGACCTGCACATCCAGATCCCACCCTATCACATCTGGGGTGCTGAGGGAAATACTGATTTTTTTCTTTCTTTGGAGGCCCTTTCTTTCAGTTGACTAAGGTTTAATAGGTTTGGGGTTGCTCTCCTTGGGAGCTGTTGATGCCCTAGTAAAAGACTGGGCCAGATGTATTAAGACAGCTCTGCCACTGGTCTTGGGAGGACGCCCTCTTGCCTTTGACTCTGGCTAGCATTAATTGTCATTGGCCCCATTACTTTTTCTCAAAATGATGGCAGCGATAATCATTGTAATAGTCCTGGATATCTTTGTTGAGCACATAGAGTGTCAGATGTTAGTGTAAATACTCTCGAGCTGGAGGAGGAGACGTTTATTACTCTCCCCATTTTACAATTGAATGCATGGAGGCTTAGAGAGGTTAAATAATTTACTCAAGATGATGCAGCCATGTCAGTGGCAGAAATACCGTGAACTTTTAAAAACTTTTTTATTGTTTTAAAAGTAACTTCATTGGCTGAAAGTTGGCAATCTCGTGTCAGTCCCTCAGTCACTATTTTCTTCCCCTAAAAATTTACTTGTTCATGAAGTCACAAAGTCAAGGAAGCCCTCAGCCAAAATTGCAGTGGAGATTTGACAGTGGAACAGAACAGTCTAGTTTCTAGACATTGGACGTGTTCTAGAAAATCCAGACTACAAGATTGCTGTAAGTTTCAGAAGAAGAACCAAAGATTTGGTTTGCTGTTCAGGGTGGCACACTATGTACAAAATATCTTTAGAATTTGATAGTGCCACTATTTAAGACCTAGAAAATAGTTCATTCTTGGCACCTGTGTGGTTCTACTCGTGTCTCCATAAGTGAGGCCCCCTCATAGCTGCATCCCAGCTGTCCCAGCACTGTCCTTGACCACTAGGAATCATCTTAAAATACATCTCCTGATTGCAGTATGAGGATATGTGAGTGTCAAATGTGGCATGCGCTGTATTTAAGTAGGACTTGGGAAGGAAAGCAAAAACCTTAACACTTTGACATGATTTTTAAACTGATGGTTTTCCTGGCTTATCTATGCAACTAAATACCTTTTATGCAATTTTAGTCAAGTTCTTGAAAGCACAGGAGGAAAACAATCCCTTTTCATCGTGTCTCCTTTTTTCCCAGCAGCAGCCATCATTAAGCTAACTTCTAGCTCCTTCTTGCTTTCTCAAATTTATATATTTCTATATTTACAACAATTTAGGGAAAGTTGTCATAGTAGCAAACAACTTTTCCCTTAAGAAAAAAATTACAGAAGATCATAATTGCACAAGGAAAGAAAATCAAATTGTGCATTTATTTTTTTCTTAGATTGAATGAGTAGGCCTGGATTTATTTGCATAGCAGACACAGAGTTAAGAATGTGCTGGAAGCATGCAAGGCCACATGAAGCCTGGACTCAGAAATGGCACATCACCACTTCTACCACCTTCCATTGGTGAAAGCAAGTCATTAACACCAGTCAGTTCAAAAGTGTAGAAACAGAGTCTATGAATGAAAAGTATGGTCTTTTTTATAATCTACCAAAGGAATGACTTTGTCATAGATTATTAATAGAGATAGATGAGTTAATGTAAGTGAAATGCTCAGAAGAATGCCTAGTAGTATTTGCTATTTTTGTTGTTGTTGTTATTATATCTAGATGTTTCTCTAGGAGCTATTGAATGTCCTTTAATCTTACATTTGTTTAGTGTTTTAAAATGATGTGGGAGGAACGGCATTGACTTCAGGGCCCTGAAAATGCTATTTCTAGGCCGATGTCCTCCGCCATCCAAAACAGATATGTGAGATGGGAGAGATGTTTCTTTGGCCTCTCAGAGTCTTCTCTAGATGGTGCTGTTGGCGATTCCCAGGTATCCTGTGTTTTCATGCTTTTTCCTTTATTCTGTCAAAACTGCTGCCTATCCTTTATTTTTACCGTTACAATGTTTACTAAATATGAGAGCTATTTCCCTTTAAAGGAAAACAGTCTTGTGAATGTAGGTGTGCTGTTCCATTTTTATTATAATGTTACTTAACTATGTGCAACCATAAAGCCATGTATAAACTGATTATATACTTGCTTATAGCCTAGATGCATTTAGAAAGCAAAAATTTGAAAATGAAGTTTTAACTGAACAGACTTAAAAATTAAAGGCAAGAAAAACTTCAGAATTTCAAAGTAACAGCATGAACCTGACATGACAGATGATGTTATTTTTACTGAAATGACATCCTGACTCAAAACCGCCGTGGCCTTTGACGCCTTCATTTTCCCACAGTTCTCTCTGTTACGATGACGACGAACCCTTCCATTTCACAGTGTGCTGAGACATTATTCATCCTTTGTTTGGTATGAAAGCACCGTTTAGACATCAGTTCCACCTCTGGCAGCCGACAGTAATTAACGTGGCACTACATGGTGTCGACTTAATTATAAACACAAACAGGAACACGGAAGCCCCTGGCATTGCTCAGTTCTACGATGGTTATATAACTTAGTGCCTTCTACATTTTAATGTGCAGATGAATCACCTGAGGATCTTGGTAAAACACGGACTGGGGTGGGGCCCAAGATTTGGCATTTCCAACAAATTTCGGGTTGATGCTCACGCTGTTGGCCCAGGGACCACTGTGAGTACAAGGGTCTGATTATGCCTCCAGGAATATCTTTTAGATTATTATTTAAACGAAATACATAAACAGTGGTTCCATAGAAAATTCACATGTCTATGGATATGTGCATGGTCCCCAGTCTAAGAAGGACTGTGCTAAACCCTAGAAGGCAGCTAGGTTATTAGAGTGTGTATGGGCCCTGTAGGAATCACTTCGCGACACTAGGTATGAAGCTACATGCATTGAATGTCAGTCAGCAGTCTATGAGGAACGTGAATTGTAGGAAGCCTTCTCTGGACATTCTGGATAGAACTCATAGATGACTCTTGTATCAGTGGGGCCGGCCAGCTGTGGTTTTGCCTCTAATAAATCAAATCTCTCTCTTTTTACCCAAGCAAAACCTTCTTGTATCTCATATCACCACTCACATTTTTCCCGACCTTAGAGTTAAAAATGTGATAGAGCTTCCTTTTTCAATTTTAATGTCCTGAGGGCAAGGATTATGTTCTATTCATGTTTGTACTTTCATGCAGCAGGCACATAAACACTTGCGGAATTGAATTTATTGGCTAGATAACTCCTGTGAATGCCCTTTGCTATTTGCATAACTACGGTTTGATTTTCTTAAAATTCTAGGAATTTCGCTCTCTTTTATATTTCAAGACACTTATTACTTTATTTACTACTTCTGCTTTTACTTTGTTTCTTTCTAGGAAACATTCCCCCAACTTAAGTGTCTGAAGCTCAGCCTCTGAAATTTGAACACATACCACATTTTTGTTCTTGGTTCTGAAGTGCACTTTGGTTTTTGTTTTGGTCTGAGGGTAAGTGTTGAGAAGATAAGAAATAGCTTATAGATATTTAGTTGGTAATTTGTGCAACCAAGTTTAATCTTTTCTAAATAGTCCCACAGCAGTCTTCTGGAGGGAATTCTCAAAGAAGATCCAGTAGAACCAATTTGTCTTTAATAAGAAAGTTCCAGATTGTAGAGAGATACTGAGGTGATAGCCTTGTGCATAAAATATCTTTCCTAGGGGGAAAAAAACAAAATAGTGCCCAACCTTATCAATAAACCATTATAAGTTGTCTTTGACCTGGGCTCCAACTATATTCCGGTGTCTCTTTTGGATCGAGAAACTCTCAGATAATGACTGGGAGAGAAAGCTTCTGAGGTTACAGAGGGATACCTAGCAAACCTATGAATTCGCTGGATAGCACATCATTGAGCAAAGAGGGACCAGGTGTATAACATATGAGTGGTAAGGCAATCTTCCCATGGCTGGGCATGATTTTTTTTTTCCTAGTTCTGTTTGTCAGTCTGCCTCTCTTTCCACCCACTCCCGGAGCCCACCTGCCTGTCCATCTGTCCATCTATCCATCCATTTCACCTTTTTATTGAAAAAAAGACACAGACTAAAAACAAAAACAAAAATAGACAAAACAAGGATAGTTACTGCAAAGATTCCTGAAGTGTGGTCTCCAGATTAGTAACACTAGCATTGTCTTAGAACTTGCTAAAGATACACATGGTTGAGCTTCTGTGTAGACTTTTAAATCATAAACTGTGGAGGTGGGGCCTCTGTTTCAACAGACCCTTCAAAGGATTCCCAGGCATGCTAGAGTTTAAGAACTCAGCTTAGTGAATATGGGAAGGTGGACATTTTTGTAACTTACCACCTAGGTCAAGAACTTGAACTTTGACAGTCAAGTCAGAAACCCCACCTGTGTCCCTCATCCCAACCAGAGTTCCTTCCTCCTTCTGAAGATGCCACTATCTTGAGTTTCACAGTAATCCCTTCATTGTCTCTTTATAGTTTTATTACTGTATCACACAACCCCAGATATAATAGTTTAGTCTTTCCTGTTGGTAATTTTCTGTCTCTCCCTCTACAGACCCCTCTTTGCTGTTGCTTTCTTTGTCATGCAATGTATCTGTTAAAGAACCTAGATTGCTTGACTTACCTTCCCAGAGTGTAGATTTTGCAATTGTCTACTCATGGTGCTGTTCGTGCTTATTGGCAGCTGGATATACAGGCTTTACCAAACCCAAGTTTGATCCTTTTGCCAAGACTATAGGTGGTATTGGGTTCTTTCATTAGGGGGAATAGGATATCTAGTCTTACAGTTTTTTGATGTTCCCAAGTACAGTTATTCAATACTGGACCTGTTGGGAGGCATATATTGGCAATATTCTGTCATTTCATCTTGGCTTTTACTATTAGCTGGAATAGTTTATGTAGAGTAAATGACTATCAGCATATGATTTCCCATTGAGAGTCATACTTGAAAAGCAACTCAAATACTCAGCTTTCCTTTTATTTACCTAGTTTTCAAGACGGTGAATTATTTTCTTGTCATGTTCAGAAAATGACCAATTATTATTTTTTTTTTAATGTCCTTACGTGCTACTAGACTGAAACATACCGGAAGGCTAGTGAACATTGGCAAACCTTACCCTTATTAAAGCTTAAACTGTCCCATCCTTTGGCCAATAGGAGCCTCCTTGGCTTGTTTCCTGATTGTTCTGGCTCTCACTCTAGTTCTCTGACTTCTTCCTTCTTTGTTCCATGTTCATCTCATACATTGCTTATTCTCGACCAGTAAGCAGCCATTTCTCCAAGAAGCCTCCCTTTTTTCCTGCATCTTTTCCATGGTGGAGCTAGGAAATATTTCTATCTACATGTCTTTTTCTACACATAGTGACTTTACATACGTTATAATTAAATATGTATTTAAATATAAATAAAGTTAAAATACTTCACAAATTTAACCTAATGTCTACAATTCAGGACTACAGAGTTTTACTTCTTCCCTATGGCATCCATATCTCCTTTCTTCCTAGAGAATCAACTAGAGAATGAGTTTCAGGCAACCAAGAGACTCGAGAACCACTGACAGTGATGGTGATAGACTTTAAATATATAAAACTAAGAGTTCACATTAAATGAGGAGTAAATGAGAGAACGTATAGCATGTAAATAACTATTAGCTGATAATACAGATTTGACATAAGCATAAAGTATAGGGAAAATTGAACTAACGTGTGCACAAAACTTTTTAAAGTCTTTTTAGTGATCATAATTGGTGGCAGTATTAAGAATAGTGTGTGTATAATGTGGAATTGAGCAGATGAGTGATTACAAAATATTCAAATTTAGCATCTTCTATGCCCTTGAGAATGAAGATTCTTAAGGTGGAAGAAAGGAGATATAGATATCCAGTTTTTTGTTGTTGTTTGTTTTAAAGAATTTATTTATTTGAGAGGGAGAGTGAGAAAGAGCAGAAGCAGGGGAAGGGCAGAAGGAGAAGCGGGCTCCCCACTGACCCCGCCTGAAGGCTGACACCTAACTGACTGAGCCACCCAGTATCCCTAGATACCCAGTTTTGATGGATATAAAACGCTTGGCTTTTATTTTCTTTCCTTGCGTACCTAGGTGTGTTCCTCAATTGTCTTTTGTCATAAAACATTGCCATACATTCTGATAATCCAGTATTCTTTCTCTTGTAAGTTACATTCTCTTATTTCATAGGACCCCAGAAGTTTGTTTTTTTTCCCCCTTTCAAAATTTTGGTAGTATATGTCTTGGTATTGGTAGTTCTGGGTCATTATTCTCACATGTGTAGTTTCTTTTTTAACAACGTGTTAACATGAAGTTTCTAAATTTTTATATTTTAGGAAAGTTTCCTTTATCAAAGCATTTTTTTATTTGTATCCATTATGTTCCCTTGTTCTAAGTTTTCTTTCCCCTTTCAGAGTCTCTTGCTATTTTATTATGTTGCATCTTATTTGCTTTTCTTCAAAAATGTATCTTTTCCTTGTAAAATTTTCTTCATCTCAAGGTATTATCATCCTTTTGATTCACTTTTTTAAAAGATTTTATTTATTTATTTGACAGACAGAGATCAGAAGTAGGCAGAGAGGCAGGCAGAGAGAGAGGGGGGAAGCAGGCTCCCTGCTGAGTAGAGTCCAATGTGTGAGTCCATGATCTCAGGACTCTGAGATCATGACCTGAGCCGAAGGCAGAGGCTTTAACCCACTGAGCCACCCAGGCACCCCATTTTAACTCACTCTTAAGTTCCTTCTAGTTAAGACTTCATTTCTAAAAATTTCAAACTTTCTCAAGTTCTGTCACCTCATTTCTGAATTTCTTTTTGTTCTTATTTATTCTTGTTTTCTTTATGTCTAGTATATCTTTGTGTCTTTTGCACATTTAGAAATTAAGTATTACAGTTGTGATCTGATTCTTGAGGCTGTTTTCCTTGGTGTGCTTTTATTATCTGTGGAGATGTTATTTTATTCCCTTTTCTCTTGTTCTTATAGTAATATTGGGTAGAATTTGATCTCAGTGCTTTTCTGTTGCTCATTTTCCTGAAGTTTTGCCAAAAGCCTTGGTTAAGATAGTTTTTTCTAACTTCACAGGACTCCCTCTTCTATTCATGCAATGTTAACCAAAAAAAAAAAAAAAAAAAAAAACCAAAAAAAAAAAAAACAGCTTACTGTCTGAAATGTCCTACCATTATTTTCCTTCCCCATTGTTACTTGGATCTTTCACTTTTTCATCTTTGTTATTCCCGTTTTGCTCAATTTTGGTTTTTCTCTTGGGAGTTTCTCTCCAGTGGGAGGCTCTGTCCTGGGAGCAGGAGCTGGCTAGTCATGTAGCTGTTGATGGTTTATCCTTACCTGCTTGAATTTTGGTGTTTGGGGGGAGGGGATGGTATCTTATCACCTAGTTTTGTTGTAAATATTATTTATGTATTTTTAAAATTTTTCTATTTAATTACATATGTTTATATGTGGGGATTCTAGGAGACCCCCCAAAAACAATGTAGCTGCCACCCCCTTGCCATGGACAGATACTACGTTAAGTGTCTTTAAGACTGTGCTGCCCCTTGTGCATCTGGCGCACGTTAACATACTGTTGTCCACGAGCATCGCTCTCAGAGGACCTGAGGTGATGTGGTGAAGGGAAGTGACTGGTCCAATACCACACAGGTGCTCTGTGAATTAGACCTCAAGCCTGTGTTTGCTTGACTCCAACCCGAGATTCCTTCTGCCACCATGTTTTACCTTGTCACCGATGAGTAAGAAGATGGATTTGTTAGCCAAAAATAAGACTTGCTGATGTGGAATGTGTGTTGTTTTTTGAAGAAGACTGTGAATCCTCCTTCCTTAAAAGTCAGTGTTACAGCTATCCCTGTGGCATTCTTTTGTTCAGGCTCACACACTCACCTGCCTTGCTATATTGCAGACCTCGTTGGCTGCCCGGCAGGTATGTTCTTATTTAATGCTCACTACTTGGCCAAGTATTATCATCATCCCTAGTTCACACATGAGAAACCTTAAAACAACTAAGAGTATGTTGCCCCAAATTACCCTGCTAATAAAGTGTGGATCTGTGGGAAGAGACCCTCTCTTCCTCTTGGTGTTCTGGGCAGCAGAGAACACCTTCTCTTCTGTCACGGTGGCCACCATGGTCTGTGTGTCCCAGTGCCCTCCCCTCTCTGACCCACTGCATGCAGATGCACGCAAACAGGAAGCGAGAGGGTCTCCTGACAGACTGTTTTGGGAGCGAGTCTGTCCTGTCTAATCGGCCTTGTTGGAGCCACCGTGTGTTTTCCTGCGTCTCCCATTTCCATCTCCCACCCTCCTCCGCCGTCAGCTCATTGGCGACCAGAGTGTAGACCCAGCACATCTTCCTCACTCACGCCAACCTATACATTCTTGTGCCATTTTCTATGTAAAATTTCTACCTGAATTCTTCATAACGTTTTGCATTGGATATCTGTTGTAGAATAAGCAGTAACTAAAACCAGAAAGGCTGAAGGCAAAAGAGCTTTTCCTTGATTCTTTATCTCCATCGGCTCAGATCATCGCTGCAAGGACTGTGTGAGGCTGCTGGGACAGGAGGCAGGGCCACTCTTTGCCAGGCCTTCATCCTTTCAGGATCTCGTCAGGTCCACTAGCTTCCTCACTTGTCTCCTTGTCTTGACCTTTGTCTTTTGTCAAATCTATTGAACACACTAACCAACCCAGGCCCGAAGAATCTTCTTTCACTAGGTCACGTTCTTACCTGGCACCACTGGTGCTTGTCATAGCTCCCCAAGTCATACCCAAACTCGTGCCTGACTTTGAAGACACTCTATTCTTGCCTCACTAAACTCTTTGCGAGGAGGGCCTCGGTTTGTCATGGTTGGTGACCCTTGTCTTCCTTCCATCCTGCCTCCCCCTTTGCTTTTACTGAGTAACATTTTATTTTCCCCAGTTACTGTAAAAAGAAATCAATCCTTTTTAGCTAAAGTAAATTACATCCAACTTTCCTTATGTGGCAAAAAGGTGCAGAAGTGCTGACAGATACCATCTCAGATGTAGAGGGATATTCTTGTGGTTATCCTTCCAGGATGACCGGAAACAAATTTAACTGGTGAATGGCCATGCCATGTGGAAGGGAAGTGGTAATTAATGCTAAATTAGTAGACCTCCCAGTAGAATTCACAGTGTTTCTATGTAATTTTCCACTTACACATTACAAATCAAATAGAATCTCAATTGAGAAGACAGCCTGGGTCATCTACTCTGTCCACATTTATCTCTTTAAAATAGAGCTTGAGTAACAGCCACATGAACATTTTAAAATTTCTAGAGCATCGCTATTATGTATTATGCATGGCACCCCCAACAGGGTTTTGATAAAATGCCTTTTCCTGCCAGAGGGTACTGCCTCTGCAGATCAAGAGGCCTGAGGAGGACCTCCTTTGCATGTGTGTGGCCAGCAGCGTCCAGGGAAGGTGTAGAGCTCAAGGGAGCTTCAAATAGCCATTCAGCGTAGACTCAAAAGGGGAGCCTCAAAGGAGCAGACAGACCACTTGCCTAAATCACTGTGTGCCCATAAACACTGGCAGATTTTGGCTGATGATTTGGTAGATTTTAATTCATGTCCAGGATGTTTCTTAACTACAAACATCAAAAGAACAGGATGGGTCCCTGCCTATGGGCAATTGCTCAGTGTGGCCCTCCTCCTTAGCTATGATGCTGTTGGTCTCTTTGGTCTAAACACTCTGGAGGGGCCAGAATCCACTGGCAGGGCTCTGGGCCTTGGAGAAATATGGCTGTAAAATGCATGAGGTTTATTCTGATGGTGTTTGTCACGCTGGGCAAATGGTGGCATTTCCCATGTTGATTGGCGAGGAGTGTTTGTGCTCCCAGCAACAGAAGGGCCAGGAGGCCAGTCCATTGGTCTCATGTCCACCCTCTCCAACACATGTCCTGGCTGCTCGTTAGCTGCCCCCTCTTTTTTGTTCCTGGAGCTCTTGTGCTTGCATTGCTTTCATGTTGCCCATTAGTGGTGGTTTTGGTCATCTGCATCCCCCCTGCAAGGCCGGCTGTCAAGTCCTCCAGGGCAAAGACCTGGCTTCTACTCCAGGGGCTAAGAGGTTCTGCACTATGTGCCAGGTCACCAAGCAGCTGAGTGGCAGCAAGGCAGGATGCTAAGATATATTCATCAATCACCAAAGCCAAGGCTCTTAATTAGAAGGCCTGTCATGTCACCGAAATTATAGTGGTCCTCTGAGGGCAGAATAATGGGCATAAAACAGTCCCTCAGCCATTGATAATTACAACGGTAATTGTGTGTTGGATTCTTAGAAACTGCACTAATCATCTTATAGATATAATGTCAGTTAATCCTTCCAATAATCCAATGCATAGGTAATATAACCACCATTTTCAGATAAGGAAACTGAGGTGGACAGAAATTACAAGACTTGCCAGCCGGGATGTACAGTGAGTAGCTCCAGGCCTCACCCAGACTGGTGTGTTTCCCAAGCCCCGGTCTCATGTGTTATGCTACAGTGCCTGTTGCCACAAATGGGCTCTTGACATCAGAGAACAACTCCCGAGAGTCCCTCATCTGTGTGTGCCTCTCTTGCTCTACCAAAGCCTAAACCCTATAGATCTTTCTTGTTGCCTTGAGCATAAGAAAACACACAAAACAATAAGAACACCGTATCTGTAATTTGTCATACACTTAAAACAAATTGTAGAAAAAAATTATGTGTTTTCCCACTTTTCATCTGAAGTTCATTGGGGGTCTTGGGAGGGACTATTGAAAGCTACTAGCCCTGTCCTCTGTCAACCCCCCAAACACATGTACTTCTTGCTTCAGTCACGGTGAAGGCATGGCTCTGGCAAGTCTCCCCACCACGTGGGTGATTACGGTGGGCGGGGGTGGTGATGATGACCATGATACTTTCTATCCGTGTACCTGGATGTGTGCGCTTATCCTTATCTAATCAACCTCAGAGACTGGTTGACTAGTGTCAAACATCATTGTTCCCTCTTTCCTCACGCAGGTAGGAACTGAATCTCAAAGGGGGTTGAGTGACACAGAGTGGATTCAAACTCAGGACTTCTATTTCCCAATCCAGGGCACATTCCGTTACGGTAACTGCTTTCGGACTGTGGTTTGTGGAGGTGCCTCAGAAGCTGTCATAAGGAGGGGGGACAAGGGGGCTCAGGGACCTACGTCCTGCCTCAGATAGAACAGATCCACTCTACCTGACTGATTTGTAGGTTTTGTTCGTAAAACGGTTTTGGTGTTCCAACAGTTTGCTCTCCCTGTGTGACCACCCCCTGACTTGGTTATTACTGTGCGGGGGCAGGTTGGTGGAGGTCTGGCCGGACTCCACCAGGCTGCCGTACTTCCGGTGGCAGCAGCTGGCCCTCTGTGTCTCATCGCAGGTGTGTGGTTCAGCGGGTGGGGGGTGGGGTGCGGCTCTCTTCCATTGGCCTCTCCTCCTCCTTAGACCCATGGACCAGCCAGGGCAAGCTCTTCACATCTCCTAGGCTTCGACTCAGAACTGGCATGCTGTCACTTCCAGAGCCAGTCCCAGAGCCAAGCTCAGAGTCTTGGGCTGGGGCGGTTCCCTGTTCATTTATGGGGCTGGGGCCAGGCTCGGAAGCAGAGGCGGGAAAAATTGGGGCCAGTAATAAAGTCTGTCCCAGATACTTTTAAAAGGTGTAATATCACTGCACCATCTGAGTTGGGAGGCTATTAAAGTTCTTCAAGCCCCAGGTACCCCTAAGCCCTGCAGATGTGGCAGGACAGTAAAAGATGGGAGCTTGGTTCACAGAGAGAATCCGGCCCGAGGAGTGTTGCTTATGAGCACTGGCCAGTTTGGCAGGTGACCGATGTCCTCATCTTTTCATTGCCTGCTCAGGTAGGTTGGTGTTGAAGTGTGTGTACATGAGGGTGTGTGTGTAAGAGAGCTACAAGATAGAGACGTGCCCCTGCCTACCAGCATCATCGGTTTCCGTCTTCTTGTAGCTGAAGGTTTTCTTCTGTCCTTCTCCCTGCCCACCTGCCGACCCCTGCTGTCCCCAGCCTTTGTATTAGACTGGTCTCTAGATCTGGCTCTCGTCTGCCACCAGTCCTGGGCTGCCAGGGTCAGCCACTTGTCTGAGCTCTAAGCCTTTACCTGCTGAAAGCCATTCCTAGGTGGTTTGTCCTTTCTGACCCTATGCTGGCTAATTTGCCTTCATAAACTGTCAGATTCTGCTAAGGTCATTTAATTCTGTCATCTTTGTAATGCAGTTCAAGAAAAATGGATAAGAGGCCAAATGATGAGCGATCTGCCCTGGAACACAGCGTGCCAGCCATGTTCTATTTTATCAGCAGGAAAATGGTGCAGGAGTTACTGAGCAAAATGTTTATTAAAATGGACTCCATGAGCAGGTCATCAAGACAAAGGCAAAAGATTTAAATGCACAGAGTTACAGGCACAGAATCAAGATCGGTTGTGGAGGATCGGGGCACACAGAGCCTCCACCTTACCCCCCACTCCTGTTCCCAGTGAGTTTAATCACTCAGGGGATGGTCATTAAACATTGCAAGCCATCTGTGCCTGTTGATCCGAGGTCTCCTCACCCAACACTGAGTGGGAGGGCAATGATGTGGCACAAGGGATTTTGATAAAGGGAGACGAAATCATCAGATGCTCCAAAAAGCCATGCATCAGGTCTGTTTCATCAAAATCAATTCCAATGATATTTAAAAAGATGGAGAGAACCCTAACCATAGGCATCAGCATGACCACTTTATCTGATTTATTAAGTCTTTTTCTAATTATCTGGAATCAAAGCTGAGTGTATCCACATGCTAAAATCCATCCCTCTAATAAGATCCCATCGACCTGGCCCCAACTATGTCGCAACCTTGCTGACATGGAGCATGTCTCAGAATTCGGAAGATGTGGAAAGGCCACCAAAGCATCATCTCAAGTGTCTCAGTCAGGATTTGATCAGAAAAGCAGAGCCGCTGGGATTATTGTCTGGATTTCCCTATGCAGTTGTGGGATCCGGTTAAACAGTCAGTGGAGGGTTGTTGCCTCTGTGACTGATCCTGGGGTCTGCAGTTGGTGCACAGGCAGTGGGGAGGGAAGCTGGATGTGAACTAGAGGAGGCAAAGATGAAGCAGAACCCATGAGGGTGAGCTGGCATCCACATGTGTGGACTAGAAGACACGTTGGTCTCTTGCTGCCGTCAAGCAATGTCCATGATGGGGCTGACCTCCAGGAGCAACTGCCTGACCTTCATCACAGAACTGAGCATGCACCTGGCCGGGAGTCAGAACAGGTGAAGGAGGCATTGCAGAGAGGGTGGGCAGGCCCATTTGTTGACTCTTGACCATGAGGTGGCCAGCCTTAGACAATGACAAACAGTGCTGCCGTGGCCCGTGGCACCAGCCCTGACCTACCCAATGCAGAAGTACAACAGCTGTGGCTCTTCTTCCTGTCTCACCCAGAACACCTCCCGGGGTCCCTGCTAACCCAGAGCATCGCAGGGGAGGCAAGTGCTGTAAACGGTTCCTGCTTAGCTGCGTTAAGACGACGTAGACCTACCACCGTTGATCTCACTGATCTCGTTGATTCTCACTGATGAAGCCCATTTTTCACACATGGCCCACCCCATAATCCATAGCCCAAGCCAATAATCCTTGTTGGCTCGTCGTTTTATAGGGGCCACTATTTACCTTGTTTGCCCAGTTTTGGTGCTAGGTGCTCAGATGCAAACATAAGGTCTGCACTTCCTGTTGAGATGTTCGCCTGATAGAAATCTTTCAACTCTCAAATTTGTAATGACATCAAAAAGATGATTTGAGAATAACCAGTAGCAGAGCATAGCATGCTGTGCTTAGCTGCTGCGGAGATGTGTAAACATAAATGGATATGATTACTGTACACATATATGTGCTACAAATAACACAGCTATTGATATATGGTCTGGCAATGACACACACAGTCCTTATCAGGGAACCCCAGAAACAAGAGTAGCCTAGTAGGCTTACAAATGTTGATTGAGCACCTACTGTGTGTCAGGTAGTATTAAAGTCACAGGGGACTGTCCTTGGTATCAGCCCCAAGGAGCTTCTGTTCCCTTCCAGGGTCACTCAGCCACAGCACCGTTGATGTTCCTGGCTGGACACTTCTTGGTTGTGGGATTGTTCTATATCATAGCAGGTCTGACAGCATTGCTGGCCTCTACCCCCTAGATGCCAGGAATCTTTCCTTCCTCCTCTCGCAGGGGAGATAACCCAAAATGTCTTTAGACATTGCCAAATGCCCTCTGGAGGGCAAAATACCCCCAGTTGAGAACTACCGTTTTAGAGCAAAAAACAGATAATAAGTCCCACTGAGATCCTTTCAGGGGCTAACGGGTGTCACTGAGAGTATTACATGGCCATGTTCAGGGTCATTAAGAAAAGCCTTATGGAGGATTGAGGTTTGAGATGCAGATAATGCTTCAGAGATCTGGGGTCAAAACACTTGTAGCAGGAGGAAGAACCAGCACCCAGGCCATGGGTGAGGGCAGTCTTGGGATGATGGAGAGCAGAAATGTCACTGGACTTGGAGTACATGGGGCCTTGACCTGGGTGGGGGGGGGGGTTTGTTATAGGGGTTGTGGTGCAGAGTCTGCATTTAACTCTGGTTATGCTGGGAAGTCGTGGCAGAGATTTGATCAGGGGAGAGGTAAGAATTATTCCTTAGAAGGACCACGCCGGTGGCTGTATGGTGGGTGGACAGATGTCTGTTGTCCTGCAGGGCTGGGCACCCTGCTTTCTCTGCCCAGTGACCTGTAGGGACCTGTGATAACCCCCACAGCTGGCTGTTTCCCTCCAACAGACTGGTCAGCTGCCGATAGAGAGTTTTGAGTCTCTGTGCCTGCCAGTGATGGAAAAGGGACTTGAAAATGGCCACTTTGATCGTCAGCATTTCTTCAGTGGTGGTTACTTCTGTTTCTGGTCCTTGCTACAAGTCCCAGGCCCCATCCTCACCCCCCTTTTAAAAACATGCCTACATCAAAGACTAATGAAGTACTACTGTGTGGTAACCCCTATAACATAATAAAAAAATAAATAAAATAAAAACATGCTTTCTGCAGCCTTTGGTGAACATCAGCTTCTGACTAAGGCTATAGCGGAGGGACCTCCGTAGATTACAAGTTTGGGTGAAATAGGAAAGACTCCAGCTTGATGGCTGCCAATAATCGTTTCATTTTGATCAGAAAGCCATTACTCTCCGGGTCAGTCCTCCCCTTCACTCCCTTCTACCCCCCACACACCGCATACCCTCACCTCGTCACAGGTTTTATGCCCCCATTTATATTTGAATTACACAAGCATGAATATTCATGCTCCTTACTCGTCAAAGAGACATCCTGTTTTTCCTGGAAAAATGATTTACTTTCCTTTTGGACACCCTTTGAATACACCTGCTTGTCTGAGTGCAAGCAGGAAAGTAGAGAGCAAGAAGAGCCCGGCTACTGGCCGTGGTGAGAGGGGGCGTCTGCCGGCCCGTGGTCAGGACGGCAGAGCCAGGATTCCCAAACACCTTCCTGTGGTCAACAGAGCGTTAACAGCTCCAGACCCTGCCCTACCCAAGTCCTCCTCAGCCGTTCTTCCTGGGACCCGCCGGCAGGTCAGTGGATTGCCTGATGACGATCACGAGACCTCGAGATAAAATGAATTTCTTTTTAACACAGCCTACTTAGAATGCAGGAAACGGTTATACTTTTTATTACTTTTTTTTTTAATAATTTTTTATTTTTTATAAACATATATTTTTATCCCCAGGGGTACTCTGTGAATCACCAGGTTTACACACTTCACAGCACTCACCAAAGCACATACCCTCCCCAATGTCCATAATCCCACCCCCTTCTCCCAAACCCCCTCCCCCCAGCAACCCTCAGTTTGTTTTGTGAGATTAAGAGTCACTTATGGTTTGTCTCCCTTAATTTAAAAGGATAGAGGAAAAAATGGAGTGGTTTTGGTGCTTAAAGGGTTACTTGGGCGGGGGGAATCGATCTCCAAAATGCTTCTCTACAGCTTCGTCTTTTTCCAAATTTTATTATTTGGCATAGGGTTTGGTGGAATCTTCCAAAAGACATTAATCCATTCTTTTGCTTTGATGCATGTTTTCTTGATGGATATTATCTATTTTTCTGTTATGTTGTAAGGTTTCCAGGACACATAAAAGTTGGAGGATTTACGGTTGATGCAAACTAATTCCAAAGAGTAATGAGATTGATTTTCCGGCATAGTTTAAGGAATACAAATGCCTTTCTTTCAGTTTTCCTGAGTCGATGTAAAAAGGAAGCGAAGGAACAGCATCTGAAGCTAAGGAGGAAATATTTGAGGTGAAGGATGAGTGAATAGGAGTGAGAGTGAGCTTTTTAACATGGTGCCAGATAGCCATTGCCTTAGACCATGGGGCAGAAATGAGCACCGTAAGTGCTTGGGAAGCATTTTTTATTTTATTTTATTTTATTTTATTTTTGAGATATTACTGGGCTTTGACAGGAAATCACACCCCAGTTGTCCTGAAAGAAAATCAGCAGTAGTTTTCAACGGGCCATTTGTGTCAGTGGTAGTTTTGTGGGAGGCAAGATTTACAAAATTGGTCATGCATTTGAAAGGTCACTGAGCAAGGTAAGCTTGCAAGTGAAGGTCCCATGGATGTCCTTTAGGTTTTGCTCTTTCTGTGAACAGCCTGCATTTTCACTAGGCTTAAAGCTTTCAGAAAATAACAGTCATACATACTCACAAATCACATTCAACTAGTATTGATTTTAGCCTTGGATGAGAAAGGACTATTCTTGGTGTTATATATGAATCAAAGGAGAGAGGGAGGGAAGGAGACGCTCCCTGGCTCTTGGATTTAGAAGCGAGGATCTGGGTACGTGCACACGTCACTATGACACTATAGGCACACATAACATATGTGTTCTCACGGATGCAGAAAAATATCCCAAGTTTGTAGAAGGGTGTAGACTTCAATCTGGTTGGGACCTTGGCAGGTGAGGCAGGTGAGAAGAATATTCTGGTCGCAGAAATAGCTAGGATGAAGGTACAGCTGGTGTTACCCACTCTGTTTTGTGAGGACAGCGGGAAGGATTGGACATAATCCTTGAAAAATATCCAGACTGACTGGGAGAGAGATGACAAAGGCCTCGCTGGTGAATTTGTGTTGTATTTTCCATGCAGCGCAGGGTCCGCTGCAGGAATCTGAATAGGAGATAGTCATGAAAAATTTAGAGGACATAATTTAAGTATAAGCTGTGAAATATTTTCCTTGCAACCACTAAAGAATCATAGATTCTTAGAGCGAGAAGGGATAATAGCAAGGACCTACTGAGATGGCTTTAAGGTTGTGTGTGAACCCCTCCCTTCGCATGACATCTTGAGAAATGCCTTCTCATCTTTGATGGCAGAGCAATTCTGGTGGAAACACGATGGGAAGAGTCTTGCATTTGCTCTGCTCTCCTCCCTTTACCCTTGTAGCAATTCCCCAGGTGCCTGCAGAGAAATCCATCCTCCTCTTGTGGGACAACCTGCTGTTTTAAAGGCAAAGTCACGTGAAAGAAATGGAAACATGTTTTTGAAAAGACATGAATGACAGTGTTACCAGCAGCCTGATTTGTAATAGCTGAAAACTGGACCCAGCCCAGATGTCTATCAACAGGAGAATAACAGCTGGCTGAAGGGCGGCATCCTCTTGCAAGGGGGAATGCAACGCAACAGTGAAAGGAGTCATCTCCGGATACACAAGACAGCATGCATGAATTTTCGAAATATTAAATAAAAGAACCGTGACATCAAAGACTACACATCCTCTAATTCTGTTTATGTGCCATCCAAGACCTTGTAAAACTAACCTGTGGAAAAAGAAATTAGGAGATGTTTACCTGGGTGGCAGGGAAGAGGGTGGAGTCACAAGGAGCACGAGGGAATTTTCGGTGGGGGGGCGGGGGTTGGAAAAGTTCTGCAGCTTGTTTTGTGTGATGGTGTGTGTTCGGCTATGAAAGCTCGTCAAACAGAACACCAAATATGGCTGCTTTTTGCTGCATATATTATAGCTTCGCTAACAGGCGTTGAGTTACCAAAGTCCTTAGAGGGCAAGTTGCCCAGTCCCCGTAGCCAGTTATGAGAAGGACTAGGGTCTGGAGGTTGGGTGTCCTGAATCCCTGGTCCACTACGTTTCACCATAATCCCCTCCCCCAGACCCATGTATGCTCTGGACCAACAGAACATCAGCGCTGACTCACCACCACCCCCAGCTTTCCCCCCTCACTAGCTCAGAAACTTCAGTCGCAGTTGATGACAGCACGGTAGAGACTCTGACTCAGCTTTGTAAATTTCCCTGCAGTGAGACCAGACCTGCAGACACGTTTCACATACCATGCTTCACCTGTTTGCATTGCCAACCAACTGATACGTGGTGCTCCACTCTGTAGCCGTGGGGGGCTTGTGTCACTTGGGCACTTTAATGCTAGGCAGAAGGAGGGTGGAGGAGAAGGCTCTGGTGGCTTCCATTATAAACATGTCCACCCTGGTAGAATGTCAGCTTTCAAGGCACACCCATTGTTGGATAGCCTAGAGCCTCACCTACATGGATATGCAGTTCATAGTGGTCACCTGTAGCGTGCCACACACCGCCCCTTTAAGAGTATCATTCTGGGAGAAGGTGGGAAGTGGTAGGAGTTTATTACTACCTTCTTACTCATGGAAGCACTGGGCAGCAGGGCAGCCCCTTGAGTCGCTGACTGATCTTCGGCAGAACCGAGCTCTTTTATCCTCCTGAGGCTCTGCTCGCCATCTCTCTGCCTGGAGTGCCCTGGGGGCATTGCCCATCGTAGGGTCACATGTAATTCTCACACGACCAGAGCTTTCCAAGGACTGAGACTGCATCTTTCTCTTTGTGTCCCCAGTACCCACAACAGTGCCTTCCTCTGGGAATATGGATCTTAACTGGGGGCTATTTTTGCCCCCACTGCCAGAGCAGGCATATGTCCGGACCTGTTTTTCAATGTCAAAACCTGGGGTCAGCGTCTTACTGACATTTAGTGGGTAGAAGCCAAGGATGCTGCTAATTATCTTCTAATGCACAGGGTAACCCTCCACAATTTAAAAAAAAAAAAAAAAATTACCCAGCCCAAAATATCAATAGTGCCAAGACTGAGAAGTCCTAATCTAGAATATACTTCATTGTATGGAGGATAAGTGGTCATCAACAGCATCACAAAATCATTGCTTGCTCAGGGCTGGGACCAGTGCTTTCCAATATTATGATGGGTCTCTCAGCTTATTCTGTTAGCCTCCTGATTCTCTAGGCATTAAGGTTGAGCTGCTTGAGTGCTCAGGGTAGGCATCTGACTGAGTCAGGCTGTCCCTAGCCAAATGGGAATAACCTTTGACAGAGTTTGAACCAGTCCATCTTTTAGTCAATGTTGCCTTAATTTAGCTTTAGATGTCTCATCCCTTAATCCATAGCCAAAACAACAGGGGCCCTTGGCACAGATCATGGAGATCTGCCTGCTCTGCTTGGAAGAGGTCTGTGGGGGTGGTGGGAAATGAGCTCAGATTTAATTTACTTGTCCAAGAGCACATGGCAAGTATCTTTTGGAGCCACATTCAAATCCAGGATGCATCCTTTCTAGCTTTCTTGGGTTTCAATAAATGTACCCACCTTCCCCTGGTGAACTTGATTTCCCCTTGGTACCAGTTCTCTAGGAAACTTGGTCTAGGGCTGAGGCTCTGCAGTCAGTACAGAGATATCACTGTGTATATTATGAACCATAGTTTCACTTTCTCTGTCCCCAAGTTGAAGCAGGCCAGTATTCTGGGTTCTATTTTACCTTTTTGTTCAACTTGTATAGTTCATAAGAATCTTTCTTTTGTTTATGGTAGAAGTTGACATGTAGAAAAAAAAATGGAATGGAATGGAAGACTAAACATTTTCTAGTTAGGTTACTATTCACTATGTGACTGAGGGCAAGCAACTTGTAAGCTTCTCATCTTATGACAAATAAGACTTCATTCTAAATCTCAAAATTTATGATCATAGGGCTAGGGTTCTTTTTTATTATAATATATCCATTTTTTCTTAGTTTAAATCTGCAGTATTCAACAGTTTAACATGTAGGGATTGAGAAAGAACTGTTTTTTTTTTTTTTTTAAGATTTTATTTATTTGACAGGGAGAGACACAGTGAGAGAGGGAACACAAGCAGGGCGAGTAGGAGAGGGAGAAACAGGCTTCCTGCTGAGCAGGAAACCCAATGCAGGGCTCCATCCCAGGACCCTGATATTATAACCTGAGCCAAAGGCAGACGCTTAACAACTGAGCCACCCAGGTGCCCCAAGAAAGAGCTCTTCTAACATAGAAGAGGCAAGATTTGGTGTAATTGGTAGAAATTGTGAATACAGTTGGGAAGCTCTTTCTTATTTCTCAAAGAGGACTCCATATCTCAGGTAGTCTCTGCCTCAGTTTCCACAGGCTTTAATGAGTGGACTAAACACAGAGTATAGTTCTACATGACATGATCCTAATGCAAGGTTTGACCAGTCTTTTGGAAACCTGTGGCCAAAAATCAAACTTAGAATCAGGTAAATTAGGAGCCACCTTTTGTCCCTGTGATGAAAAGGTATTCATAATGCTGGAAAACTAATAAGAGGGTTCCTTAAAGTAACAGACCCAAATTTGAATTTTTAGCAATGCGATTTTCAAAAATTTGACCTGCCGCAAACCTTTCACACAAAATCCTTTGTAAAGCAAGAACGGTATGTCTTTACTGAGAAATAAATATTCCTCTAAACTTTGAAAAAACATTTGCAGCCTGTGGCAGACGAAAAACATGGAAATGCCCGCTTCTTGACTCTGTAACAGAAGCCCCCTGTCCCTCGTCTACTCAAGGACTGACTTCATCCCCAGCTGGCCAGAGCCTGACTATTCTGGGTAATGACTGAAATGACCCCAAAATATCAATAAGTCGAATCTACAGAGTCACAGTAATAGAGCGAACCCTTAAAACTTCCTTGCATGCTGGCTGAGGCACTAATGAGGGCAGGATGTGGAAGTTAAGTGACACATGCTTTGTGGTGTCCTCGAGCCTGAGCACAGAACTGGGTTCTTTTACCTACCACTGTATCGTAATCAAACAAACATTTAATGTCTCTGCTGATACAGTCGCCTTTGCTTTATTATGTTGTTTATTCCATGTGAGCTCTCAGAACGAGTGATAAAAATGTCTCTGTGTCTGCAGCTGCATTTTTCGTCTTATCAACTCCCAGGGATCTCATCAATTCAACCTGCTTTGTAAGGTTCGCAGCAAAGCACTACAGGCAAGGATAGGCTTAATCAAAGTTTCTTCTTCATAATGAACGTGGCCCACAGAAAAATCACAGCAACAAATGAGCCTGTGATTGTAGGTAAAGACTTATTATATGAAAATCTATATTTAAATTAAGAGCTTTGCAATCGGATTCTTCCATGTACAAGAAAAAAATCACCATAGGGCGCCTCCACATAGCAAGTGTTGTCCTCGGCATTTGAATAGAAGTTAATCTATAAACAGCTTACCCTAGGTTCTGAGCAGTTCATTGCTGGTGAAAAAAAACAAATCTGGATTCTTTAGAATAGAAATAGAAAAGCATTTGCAGTAACTGGGCATTATTATAGCTACAGAAATCCAAAGATGATTTTCTTTTGTGTAATTTTTTTGAATTATATATTGTTTATCTTTCCTTAATAACTTTCACTATAGAAAGAGCTCTTTTTTTTGTTCAGTTTATATAAAAGTGTCTGGAACGGTTCAGTGACACAGATGTTGGAAATGAAGGACTGAATTCAACTGAAGCTTTTTATCCCCAACCCTTTCCCCCAATGCTTTTATCCAATACTAATTAATGTAAAGGCCAAAAGTGAGACAAAATGACGTGACAAGGGAAGGTGAGAGCCCTGGGGACGAGAACGAGGCTGTTGACATTTTGCAAAGATTTTTAATGTTAATCATTCTCCATGGTTCTCTTTTATTAGTCAACAAATACAAAATACGTCAACTTCCTTCAGATTTCCAAAAGCTTGTAACAGAGTTAGAAAGTGTTCCAGCATTTCCTTCCAGATAGCCGGCGGGGACAGTCCTTGCTGGCAGCCTGATGCTGAGTCACTCGTAACTCCCGCGGAAGGCCAGTGCTGCCTGGCTTCAAAGGGAGGCATCAAAGGGGATGGTATCACCCACCCAGGGCTGAACGGAGCTCTTCCAGACCACAGGGCCATAACTGGGCACCTTACGACTCCTCAGTTGTGCTGTAAAAATGCTAACTCACCAGTATCATGTATGAGGTTGGGGTTTGCTGAAAGGCAAGGAGATGTGCGGAGGCTGTGCTGGCGAGTGGCCTCCTCCCCTCTCCCAGCTCCTTGGGTCCCCTTCACCCTCCTTTCAAGGTAAACTTTCGCCCAGTAAAGTACAGTAAACAGGATACAGCTACTTCTTATCAACTTCTCTGGGAAGTTTGGGGTGAGAATCTCTCTTTCAGTTGCCCCTTCAGAGAGGAAGGACTCATTTTTCTAGCATGTTCATTCATCTACGGTTAGTACAGATTCCTGGCAGGTGTGCCACAGAAGGGCTACCTGGTGGGGTTGGGTGACCTAGCGAGGACCACTGTGCAGTGAAGGGGTCACTCTCCGGCAGCTGGTCAAGTGAGGGAGAAGGCCCCTGAGAGGGTGTGTGGCTGGTCGACACAGGACAGCTCCTGTCTCCAGGGCGTGGAAAGTTTGCAATCCTTGCAAAATCCTTGCAGATGTGCTGTGTCCAGTCAGAGCCATCCCGTGCCTTCTTCAGCAGTGCCCTCCTCACACAGTGTCTTAGATAAAGGGGTGGTACTCGGTTTCTACAAAGGAGGCATGAGGACGGCTGTGCGTCCTGCTGGGTAGTGCTTGGGCCTGGGCAGCTTTTTTATCCCATTGTGCGTTTGGTCAGCAGACAACTCTGAATCCCTCCAGGCCTTTTGGGTGGGTGTTTTTTAGGTGATTCTTACAGAAAACAGAAACACCCGAATTCTCTGTTTTGCACGTGGAGATCTTTTAATAAGGGTTGTTGGAAGGGGCTGACTCTAGGGAGCCAATTCCATGAGGCTGTTTTGGTCAGGAGGACATTTGACTTGGCGGGGCTGAGGGGGCTGAATGGGTAAGGAAAACGCAGTTTCTGCTTGTTTGTCTTTTGAATGACTGAGTAATGCGTGTTGATTTCACCCATCACTCCATTTAAGCCCCCACCCCTGACTCCACACCGCATTTCTCCTCATCCTGTCTCTCAGCTTCAGCCCAACCCCCAGTGGGTAGAGGGGAGCCATGAAGTGGGGATACATATATGGATTATGCATTACTCAGGAGAGAAAAAGCTTATGCTTCATTTTTCTTTTTTTTGGGAGGGGGAGGTGATTAAAAAGGTTCCAAGTCAAAAGATCAGTGTTAAACAGCTGTCTTATCAGAACGTCCCATGCTTTTGCATTTTCCTACTTAAGTAGACTGCCATGCATGAACTTTGGGGCCTTCTAGGTGAGGGTCTTGAGAATGTGATTAAAGATTAAGTGATTATAAAAACTGAAAAAAAAATTACTTTGGATATATAGTCAACCTATTAAGCCACCTTAAGAATGGAGGGTGAAAATAATAGTACTGCTAAAAAAAAGTTTGGAATTGTTACCTCCACTTTGAAATCAGTATATAAAGGACATTTTGTTTATTACCCTAACACTTCTTCAGTTTTTAGAATTATGAGATTTATCACATCTAAGTATAGCCTGAATACATTTTAATATTTAATTGTTAAATTTTTTCTTAAACTATGATTTAAAAACAAGTCATAATTTTTAAAAAAGATTTTATCTATTTATTTGAGAGGGTGAGAAAGAGAGAGGGCACAGCAGGGGAGACAGCAGAGGGAGAAGGAGAAGCAGACTCCCCACTGAACAGAGAGTCAACATGGGACTTGATCCCAAAACCCCAGGATCATGACCTGAGCCGAAGGCAGACATTTAACCGACTGAGCCACTCAGGTGCCCCAAAAAATGAATTTTTAAGCTGGGTTTCATTACTTAGGGAAACAACGCTTTCTAGTAGAACACATTAATGGTTTAAAATGTAAGGTAATGAAAAACATAGCATCCACCTGAAAGTTTTAGCAGAGTTTTAGCACAGGACATAATTAGCCAGAATTTCTGAACAACTTTTGAAATTTGAGGTCATTGTAGATTCACACGCACTTGTAAGAAATAATACAACGTGATCCTACATTTCCTTTTACCCTGTTCTCCCCCAACCCCCAGTAACATCTTACAAAATACCACAGCCAGGTTATTGACATTGATACAGCCAAGATACAGTACAATTTCATTAACACGAGGCTCCTATGAGCCCCTCTTTTGTAGCTTAAATAGGGAAGACTTCAGTTCTCTATGTGTGTTGGGAAAAATCTAGTTCTCCCCTACTATCTGTTTGTAACCTGTGAGTCTTCATCACCACTCACACAGAATACTTCACTTCTGACACTTTTGGTCACCAAATATTGTGGAAGTTCCCCCTACACTGGGCAATTCTCTGTGACACCAGATCCCTGTGCTAAAACTCAGTTCGGGCACCATCTACCTGGAAACAGCATCAGATTGCACAGGTTAAGAGTTTAATTCCACAAAACTGTTTCCTACCCTCCACATCAGAAGCCCCAGGCTGTTTCTTGTGCTTCTGATCGTCCGGCCACAGACTGGAGGCTCTAGTGACCTCCTCAGATTCAATTAATTTGCTAGGGTGGCTCACAGAACTCAGGGAAACACTTCCTTTACCTTCACCAGTTTATTAAAGGATACAATAAGGGATACAAAGGGTGAGCTCCGGAACAAAGGAGCTTCTGTCCTTAAGGAGCCTGAAGCCAGGTTCTGTGGCACAGGGAAGTATTCTGGGTCCCCAAGTATGGAGCCTCTCTAGAAAAAGCTGGAAAGTCTTCCTCTTGGGTTTTTTTGGAGGCTTCTTGAGAGAGTCTTGATTAACTAAATCACTGATCATTGGCTGATTCAACTTATAGACGGTTTCCCCTCCCTGGAGGTGGGGCTGGGACTGGAAGTTCTAGCCCTTTAATCACATGGTCGGCTTTCCTGGCAAGCAGCCCCTGCCCTTGGGTGGGGTCCAAAAGTCACCTTCATAAATAACAGGACATCATTCCGCCTTTATGGCCCTGAATATTTTCAGTCACTGTGGCAAAGACCATATATATATTTTAGTCATTCAGACTAAATAGTCATCTGACTGACTAAATATATATTTCTTATAAATCACTGTATCACGTAGCTACACTCCTTTCTCCTGACCTCTGGCAATGACTAATCTGTTTTCTGTTTCTAGAAGTGGTCATTTCAAGAATGAAATCATACAGTGTATCACCTTGTAAGGTCATCTTTTTTCCCTGAGCACAACTGCCTCACGATTCATCCAAGTCGTATGGATCGATAACCCATTCCTTGTTTACTACTGAGCAGTATTCCATGGGGCGGATGCACCATTCATCCCCTGAAGGACATCTGGGATATTTCCAGCTTTTTGCCTATTATAAAAAAGCAAGGACAACTTTTTAAAGACATAGTTATGGAGATGCTTACAACTCCGTCTTATTACAGAGGATTTATTGGACTGAGAGTCAGAATAAAGGTTGAGAGTCCTGTAGGACTAAAACAAATGTTATAAACTATGACACTTTAGCTTAGAGTCGCTTGATTTCATTAATCTAGTTTATTTCTGATGTTCCGTCAAACCTAAGTTTACCCTTGGCACGTGTCCATCAATAGGATTTACGAATAGTTGTGTTGTGCCATGTTTTCGACCTGAGGGATTGTTCCACATATGCTATGAACAATTGGCATTTATTAATTGTTGCTTGTATGTCTCATTGTGCTTCTGGCACCGTGATAGCCCATGATTGTGTTTCTTTTTGGCTGCCAACCCCAACTGTTGGATGTTTAAAAAACATTGAGTACTCTTATGCACTTGGAGGTCTCTGATGAAGAGCCTCAGTTAAATAAACATTCCATTATAAGCAGAAGCACAGGCACGGTCTGCAGTGTCCAGCTTATTGACAGACAGTAGGCTGTCAGTTGAGTGACACTCAGAAACATGTGGTTATATTGGTAGGATGTAGAAAGAGCCTGTCTCCTTCCCCCTTGGATCCCACAAAGCAGACGCATGCATCTGTTCCTGCTCCATGTCAGCCCTGGCAAAGCGGAGAAACAGACTAACTGACATCTTACCTGTCTGGCAGGTGCTACTGGCAATGGTCATTGGTTGATGTTGCTTCTAACGTAATTCACAGAATTTCTCTAGGCAAAACATGATAGCACTAACAATAAAATGTCATCTGCCTAATAAGTTTTTCCTAAAAGGCTTAAGGTTTTTAAAACATGTTCTGCTTTGATCTCCTAACAATCTTTTGGAAATGTTGTTAGGCCCATTTGGGGCCTTATTTTACTTAGAGACACTGAAATATAAAGACGGGGTTGGTCTGGGAAAACTTTATGGAGATAAGGAAATGAGTTAACTCTAACCCTAGATCACCCTAGAAAATGGAGATTCTAAAGAGGGAGGATACACGTTGACAGCTTTGTTAAAGGAAGACAAAAGGCAATGAGACGATTAGGCAGGACACTCCCTGAAGGCAAGGATCCTCTTTCACCTGTGCTCCCAGTGCCTAGTTCGAGTCTCACCCAATGGACATGTTCAAGAAATATTTGTTTAGTTCATTTCTGGAGGTTCACTGGGTGCTTCTGGACAGTTCTTCTGGTTGTCCTTGACACATCTCTTGCAATTGGATAGCAGCTGGGATGGAGTTTCTGAAACCTCTATTTGACTATGGGGATTTTAGGCCTCCTTTCTCTCCAGGTGGTCTCAGAGCCTTTCCTCTTCATAGGGCCTTTCCAGCAAAGTAGCTGAACTTTAACTTGATGACTTAGGGCTCTCAAGGTGGAAGCTTTTGGGACGCCTGGGTGGCTCAGTTGGTTAAGCATCTGTCTTCTGCTCAGGTCATGATCCCAGGGTCCTGGGATCGAGTCCCTCATCAAGCTCTTGCTCAGCACGGAGCCTGCTTCTCCCTCTCCTTCTGTTGCTCTCCCTGCTTGTGCTCCCTCTCTCCCTCTCCCTTTCTCTCTGACAAATAAATAAATAAAATCTTAAGACAAACAAATAAATGAACAAACCAATAAAAAACAAGGTGGAAGCTTCCAAGTTTTTCAAAGTGTCAGGCCTGAAATGGTCAGTATGCTATTTCCTCTACCTTCTTTTAGTTAAGTGGTCATGGGGGCAGCTCAGATTTAAAGAGAGGGGTAAGAAATCCCACCTTTCAGTGGGGCTCCAGTGTGGTTTTCCAACAATTCCCTACACTGACTGGGTGTTTTATAATTCCATTCATTTCTGACACTAACTACCCAGAGTTCGCACAGACCCCATAGGTTCAGGGTTCAGTTCCACAAAAGTGCCCTCCACTTCAGTCCCAACCAGAACTGAGGGTATTCCCAAGATGTCCACATTTCTGCCCAGTCAACTGCACCTAAGGGGTTCTCCTAACCCCACCTTGGGTTTATTAAGTCACTAGGATGACTCAAAGAACTCAGGAAAGTGCTCTATTTAGGATTACAGTCTATTATAAAGATTATAAATAAACAGCTGGATGAAGAGGGTCATGGAGAGGGCCAGAAGGATCCTGAGTGTAGGAGCCTCTGTCCCCTTGGAGTCAGGGTGTCCCACCCTCCTGGTACGTCCATATAGTCACTGATCAGGAAGCTCTGCAAACCTCATGGTTCAAGAGTGTTTATGGAGGTTTTGTTGACTAGGAATGATTGATTAAGTCATTTGGTCATTGGTGGCTGAACTCCATCTCCATTCCCTCTCCCCTCCCCAGCGGTAGGGGAATGGGGTTGAAAGTTCTAATCCTGTAATCCCATGTGTGGTCAGCCTCTCTTTAAACTATCTAATGGCCTACCTTGAGTGATCATGATAGTGTAAACTCAGATATAGTCCAAGGGGTTCATTATGAATAACAAAAGTCACTCCTATTGCTCAGGAAATTTCAAGAGTCTCGGAAGCTCTGTGGCAGGAACTAGAAATGTGGACAAAGGTATAATGTATTTTTTGTTATATGAAAGGAATAATGACAAAGAATTTGTGGCTACCTTTAGTCCACCGTAATGGTCCTCCACACATTCAAGCCGGCCTGTTCCCTTACACAAAACAAAAGGCATTTTAAGAGTGACTATTTCCCTATCATTTACTTTGTTAAATAACAAAAATTCAACCCATACATTTTAAAGATCTAAGTCACTTTATTAAGCATGATTCACCAATTGGGCAGCATCCCATCTATCAAGGAGAGGAGAGCTCCAAGGAGTTGTACAAAATTTCTAAGGACAAGGGTGGGATGAGAAGTTATTAACAAAAGAAGAAAGATTGTTATAGGCAGAGTCACCTTCTCTTAGGGGGGAAGGGCAGGGGTCTTATTGGGTGGGGAGGGGATGGAGAGAGCCCACGTGACAGATTCCTCACTGGTGCTGACTAGAAAATTCCTGACTGACCAGTTAAGACTACATTTCTGAGGGAGCGTGGGCTGCAGTTAGGGTTAGATATTGAGTCCTAGTTCAGTGAACTGGCCTAAATGGCGCCACTTAGGGCCCTGGTTTTCCTTCTTTTTGATCAGACTCTCAGCTTAGTTGAGAGATGTGATCAGAATTTAAGGCATTAGGGCCACTCTTGGTTACTGCTCTGAAGCTCTCATAGTTTTTTTCTTTCTTTGGTATCCAAAGGTCATGATATTTTTGCTTAACCTCTGGAGTCTTCATAGGTCATGACTTTGGGTTCACATTAAGTTGGTCATTTTCCTTGTTCCTTTCTTGGCATTCCGATCTTAGGGAGATCATTTGTTTGGTGGTTAGTGGCTACAAAGATGCACTGAAAGCTTTTGAGAGAATACAGTGCCCCAGGGAGATGATTAAGATTCTTATAAACAGGATAATTCCCAGTGTTTGGAGTACACTTTGGATACATGACCCAAACCAAAGAAAGACCCTGTTGAAGGAGACACCCTTACAATACATGGCTTCCTCCATGATTTTAACTGAGTCTTATCTTGCCCTCATGTGTTGATCCCGGTACAGCAGGTAGTGGTAACCACAGTATAGACACCCCCCTTCATCGGCTAAAAGTTACACAAACGGCTATTCTCTTATCAAGAACAATTTTGGTTGGAGAGTTTAAAGATCTTTGTTGAGCTGCTTTTGCTTTAGCAGTGGTTTCTGCAACGATTTTGAGAATTACGGAGAGGTTCCTAATCATACTTCATTTACATTTATCCCTAAACAAAGGGATAGAGTTGTACCAAAAGGAGTGAATCCTGAATTGTGAAAGCCTCCTGGTAGGTGTTTTCTAATACAACAATGTAAATTCAGGGGAGTCGACCAATGAGATGTCTTGTTTTCCTTGTGAAAAGTTAGGTCACAATTAGGTTTTCTTCTTGCATGAAAAAAAAGTTGTTCTAAATTCCAGAGTTTACCCACCAACTCCTTAGCATTGGTATGGGGGATACAATTGAGGGTGTTGTCTTTCTAGGCTAATGCCAGGATGAAGGAAAGGAAAAGAAGGAGAAAGGGTTTCATATTCAGTTAGAAGTTTTTACCTGTCTTCTTGGGGGGAAGCAATCAACCTGCTGTCAGCTTCTTCCCTTCCTCATCAATTGGATTCAAAGGTCTGGTGTCTGCTTGTTTTACAGCAGTGTCAGTAGTTAGGAACACTTGATAAGGTCCTTCGAACAGGCCTCAAACACTGTCTTCCTCTGGTAATATTTCCCATATACCCAGTCATCAGGCTCTAGATTATGACCAATAGAAACTTCTGAATTAGGATCTAGAAAGCCTTCTTTAACCTGTTGATAACAGGCTTGAGTAGAAGACCTTAACGACTTAAAGTAGCTGGACATAGTAGCGGGAGATAACAAAGGACAAGCAGAAGGTTGTATAACTAATCGGCATTAGTCTGCTGGTTACTATCTCATAGAGACTGAGTTTGTTGCTCAAAGCAGGAACTACGTACAATAGCAAGACCAAAGGCCATTATGACCTTAGCCCAGGGAAGTCTGGTAGTCCCAACACACTTAGAAGTTTCACGTTGGAGGATCCTATTTATTCTCTCAACCTTGTCTGATGATTTAAGTGATAAGGGCGGTGATAATCCCAAGAAGTTTGTAAGGTTTTCATTAAGGCTTATATGACTTGTTCAGTGAGGTGGTTTCCTCAGTGACCGGAAATTGTGGAAGGTTCCCAGTGGGAAACACATTCTCTAATGGTGTCTTTGCCACTAAGAGGCATTGGCTTTGTGACAGCGGAAGGTCTCAGACCATCCAGAAAACATAATACTGATAACGAGAAGACAGTGATAACACATCCTAAGTAAGAGCTGAATGCAGTCAATTGCAGGTATGCCAAGGCTCCAGGGGGAGAAGGTTGGAGGCCTCTGGGGACCAAAGTAATTTTTCCGGGATTATGGACTTGACCAATCGGACACTGCAATAGTAGACTATTTCTGCAATTTTATACAAATCTCTCCACCCATGTCTGTTCATACTTTGAGTCCTCTTAAATGCCACGTGGTGGGTGAAGGAATGTAAAAACCAAAACACGGGATTTGTTTGCTGGAGAGATGGGAAGAACCAAGGGGCCTTCTTGGGTTTCCTGTAACTCTGAGTGTTCACTGAATTTATCACCATTATCCACCCGTCTTGATTCTTCTAATCTGAGAGCAGACTATTGCCATGTTGGAAGGATATCGGGATAGCAGAAGTCTGGCAAGATGAGGTCATTCTTGTAGAGGCACCTGGGTGGCTCAGTAGGTTAAGCATCTGCCTTCCGCTCGGATCATGATCCTGGGAAAGCTGGGCAGCAGGATCCCTGCTCAGTGGGAGGCCTGCTCTCGCTCTCCCTCTGCCACTCTGCTACTTGGGCTCTCTCTTATCTCTCTATCAAGTAGATAAATTTAAGAACAAAAATTTAAAAAGAGGTCATTTTTGTAGAAGCAGAATGAACTTCATCCATAAGTGCCTTGACCTTTACAGATTCTGTTGCTGTTGCCCTTTGCATCAGTCAGCTAATCACATATCACATTCCCCACCCCCCCAGAGATTCCTTTTCCACCATCCTTAGAGGCTTTAATTACATGCATTAGAATTTTTAAAAACCCTTAGAAATATTAACTTTCTAGTGAAAACCAAGAGTAAGCAATTGTGAGCTGTTATACCAGCATTCTGTCAATTTGCAAATTTATGAATACATTTCAAAATTTTTAGAGGCATATTCCTTTTTAATTTTTCCAGTGTAGCACAAACACATCCAAATAGCTTTTACTTTCTCTCTAATAAGAAGCCCAAAGTAAATAAACCTATGTTCGGTAACTAATGTTTTAGTATTTTATCTTATTTGGAACTGATTTGGGTATTAAATGAATTTAATTTATCATTTCACCTAAGTTGGCAAAACCTTAAGGTTTTAGGTTACCAGAAAGATTTGGGAGATTATTTAAAAGTCTGCCTCAAATTTTTAGTTTTGTTTACATCTATTCAGTTTACTTGTTCTTAAAAATTATGCCTGAATTGCCCATAAAAACTTAATGAGACATCAAAGTCAGTCATTATCCAAAGCTATTTTTAAAAAACATTTTGTAATGGATAACGTCAATGTATTTGACCTTAAATAAACCCAGGCAGGATAAAAGTTTCAATTTTAATGCTGATAACTCTAAAGACATGTCTATTTTAATTAAGCCAACAACCGAATATTTTTCTAGATCACAAGAACTTGAAAAAAACATTGTGTTAGGTTCTATCTTTCTGAGAGTTCTAGAGTGCCTAGTGCTTTACAAGTGCTTGCCTTCAAACTAACTAGATAGAGCTTTTTTGCAAATTAATTTTAGCAGTACCATCCAGAGGTAGAAAAATATCTCACTCCTACTACATATATATATATATAAATATGGGCACATATACAGAGACAGATGCAAAGACCCTGTAGTTAACAATGTTTGCAGAGAAGATTTTTAAGATTTGTATTTGTCCCTGGAATTAATCTTAAGGAGGCTGAGCTCTTCTAGAAGTTTGTATTTTATTTTGTTTGTAAGATTTTTTATTTTTAAGTGATATCCATAGCCAACGTAAGGCTCAGATTCACAACCTTGAGATCAAGAACTACACACCCCACTGACTGAATCAGCCAGGAGCCCCTAGCAGTTTGTATTTTAAAAAGTCTCCTTTTTGTTTTTTTTTTTTTCTTTCTCCTTTAGTCTCAAGTGATTCTGGGCTATGCTTACAACATTTCAAAGAGATAAGATTTATAACTCTAAGGGCAAAGAAAGAATGCAAGTTCTGCCCAAAAAGGACTTTGGTTTCCCAGAGCCAATAGTTTATAATTTGTTTGAGATAAGAAGTTTTGGGTTTGGTAAAGGAGTAGGTGAATTTTGAATTGCCTCTAGAGCCCCATTTCTAGTTTTGCAAAGATTTGTAAGATAAGAACAGTTATTTTAATTCCTCAAAGAATTGAGTTGTAACTTAAATGATATCATATGTTGGTCCACCCATCCAACTACATTATTATCCTCAATTTGTTTCTTTCCCTCTGAGTACATAGTTCTAATTTTAAATATTTCTGACAGTATTGAACAGCCTGCTTTGGGTGTAACAGAGATCCTAAAGGGGCTATGAATGGTACTCCTTTCCCAAGACCCAGAGTCATTCCTGAAGATAGCCAAAAGAAAGAACCAACAACACACTTGTCCCAGACAGACAGAAAGCCAAGCCTAGTTATGCACATTGATACAAGCAAGAAGCCCATGGGTATCCCTGGGAGAGAGAGGATCAGTGACCTATGGGCCTAGATTTGGAAAGAAAGGAGCAACGTGAAATTTCATTTTCCTTTCTTGACTGGGCTCGACAGACAGAGATATAGGAGAAATAAATCTTCTCCTTCAGTGGCTTCTGCTAGTTTTTCTAGGATCTTCTCTATAGGCTCTGGGTTCCCCCTGGGCTGTTGAAAGGACTAGCCTAGCAGTTTACCAGAACCTTCCTTAGTTTTGTCAACTCTTGGAGGGGTCCAGAAGGGTCCCCTCCTCTCAAGGTAGGTGTAGGGGTATCTGTAAGGCCATTAATTCAGCAAACCTTTTTTTTTTTTTTTTTTTTTTTTTTTTTTTTTTTTTTTTTATGGTTATGTTGTCTTTTCAGAGTGGAAAAACCGATCCAACCTAGAGTGGGGTCTCAGAGGAGGATAGAGGGGAATAGTGGGAGTTACATCACTCTTACAGTCTGGCATTCTAGGTAACTCTCACATCTTTCATGTTTCATCAGCCTTGAATCTTTCAATGAAACTACTTTGGAATTTTGAAACCTCTTGGAGGCTGCTGCTTGCCCATTAAAACTGTTTAATTTGGGGACCCTCACTTTTAAGTGTGCTTCCTAAATGAACAATCTTGTCTATTTGGAACATTCCCCATACTGGCCATTGTCCTTCTGAGTCCTTCTGAGTTGAAATTCCCCTGAGGGCTGGCAGTAGTTTGCTAGGACCCTAGCTGCAAATGGAATTAAACTGTATTTCTTTCCAGCCATCGGGGTGCAACTGACTTTTCTGTCTAGCCTTATTTTGGGGCCCCCCATCTGACAGTTACCAAGCCAGATTCTTCAGGACACAAAACAAGCTTTCTAAGATTTTTTTTTTTTTTTGAGAAAACTGCCATTTCCAGTTCTAACTTCTCAGACATAAAATAAGCAGGTGTGACTGAAGGTAATACACTTGACTCTTTAGAATTTAAGGATCCCAGTAGCTAAGCTTCAGGTTTCTCTGAGCCAAACATATCTGGAGGGGATGTGCTGCTGGGTTGGGGATTGTTCATGTTCCGCAGTGTACCTCATCATATGGAAGCTTTCTTGAGGTTGGTGAATGACGTAGGATCAATCTAACAAGTTCCATGACCCATTTATCCCATCACGAGAATCTTTTTGAGGTGCTTAGTGCACTAACAGCCTATAAACACTCGGCTTGTGCCCAGCAATATTTGCAGCTTTCCCGGCTTCTGAGAGTCCCTTAGCAATAACTTTTTTTTTTTTTAACTTAAAAAAAGATTTAGTTATTTATTAGAGAGAGAGAGGAGAGAGGGAACAGTGGGGGAGGGACAGAAGGACAGAGGGAGAAGGAGAGAGAGAATCTCAAGCAGTCTTCCTGCTGAGCATAGAGCCCAAGGCCGGGCTCCACTTCACAGCTCTGAGATCATGACCTGAGTAGAAACCAAGAGCCCATTGCTTAACCACCCCACCCCAGGAGTCCCAGTGATAACTTTTATCTTCAAAAACAAGGCAGACAAACGTGCACCTTAATGTATCAACAGTAGTCAGGAGATGTTCCTGAGGGCGGGCCACAAGAAGGCCCTGTGTGTATCCCCACCAAGTCCTGTGGAACCTTGCACTGGGGAAGGGATTAAAGCAGCAAATCCCCAGGAACGGGGCCTGAGGACTCGTTCCAAACAAATTGGAGAACTCTAGCAGTCGCCAACAGTTCCCAGTGTGGACTCCAGGGATAGAACCAAGGTCTGGGGTTTTCACCCTGGGGAATTGTGATCTGAAAGGCTAGAGGCTTGAGCTCCGGAAGATCCTTCTGCCAGCTGAGTTGGGCTCCCAAGCACAACTGTCTGCTGATTCAAGCTGACTTGCCCTGTAAAGGAAAGCCAATTTGATGGAGGCCTTGAACACAAAACCGGCAGAGCTCAGAGCTGAAAGGGGCTCACTCAGCCCTCAGAAAGTGCAGAAGAGACAGGAGATGCAGAGTTCATGGGGAATCACGATTGTGTTTCTCGTTTCCCAGATGTCACTGAATGTTCACTTTAGATCCCAGCACTGCCACCAAATCTGTTAAATAATAAAAATTCAATTAAGCATATTTTAGAGATCTAATTGGCTTTATGAATCAGTTCATGAAGCAGGCAGCATCCCATCCAGCAAGTAGAGGGGAGCTCCAACAAAGGTTTTTATAGGAAGGAGCGGGGGAGGGTAAGTTGTTTGCAAAGAAAATAAAGGATTTTTCTCCTTCCCTTAGAACAGGCAGATGTCTTACCAAGTGGATTACCTTATCTTCAGTTGGGGGGTGGGGGTGGAGAGGACCCTTGCGACCAGCATCCCTAATGCTGATGAGAAAATTCCTGACTGGTCAGTTAAGATTACATTTCTAGGGTAGGCTGGAGCTGTAGTTAGGTTGAGTATTGAGTCTCAGTCTGGTGACTTGGACTATGTGACACCATTTTGGGTCTGTGGTTTTCTTTTTCACAGCTTGGAAAACGACCCAGTGTCTTATCCCCATTACCACTAGAGCAAGCTCCCGGACAGCGGATGCCACGCCTTATGGCGCATGCCGGACACGTCCATGGACGTATCAGAAAGAGCTACTGAATTGATACGTGTCGGGGAAGAGGACGGTGGTGGGAGATCCCCACCAGCAGGTCTCCGTGTTGGACTCTGGTCCTCAGTCATGGCTTCCTAGGTACTCCCAAACCCCTCAGCTCTCATGCTTGGCAGGCTCTGACTTGAGGAGAGCTCAGACTCTGCTGGTTCCCCTAAACGGGACTGTCTCCATCATTTATTTCCCTTCTCACCCTTGTGTTCCTTTCTCCCAAGCCTAACTCAGACTTCATTTTTGTCTGTTTGTTTTCTTTTGCTCCCAAGCTATTCTCTTGGGCCAGAGTCGTCCTTCTGCCCCCCCAGTCATCTTATTCTGGCTCCTCAAATGTTTTTTACAAGCCCATCTTGCTAAAAGCTATTTTAGGGTTTGACTCTGGCTTTGGGGCATCATTAACTCACTGGGTCTAGTTTGAAGGTTCTAATGGGATCTCTTGCTGGAGTCTTTTCTTTTCAGGGTTTCCTCGTCTACATAAGAAACATAAAGAAACCATCACTTTGTCCTGAGGAGAACTTTACTTTCTCCATTCAGATATTTAAAAATCTTTATGTTCCACATCTAGAGTTTTATTTTGTAAAGGACATTTTCTGGTAAGCTGCCAATGACAGCCTATAAGATGAAGTTCCATATGCCCCTTTGGGTTCAACTGTAATCTTTATGAGATAATTTTATCCCCTTCTCTCTTGCTGTGTAACTGAAATCCTCAAGTGCAAAGAAACTTTTGTATCCCTCCCACATCCCAGAGCTAGCTTGGAGTTTGGCCTCAGGCAACAAGCAGTGCCTTGAAGATAATTCTCTGGGGAGTTAATTAGGACAGATTGAATAATTTAACGGGCAATTTCAGTGAGCAAAATAGAGAAGAGCATTTTGGGTGTCAAGGGTTGACGCTTCCCCTTTTTCATTGTTTCAGCTCTTACCTCTCTACTTTTTTAATGAGCATTAAAGAAAGTAAACCTGTTTTATAGATTTGATAACATTAATTAATTTGGGGGCTTACTATGGGCTCACCATTGGGTGGGACTCCATGGAAGTTTGAGTTGTGATTATAAAGCAAGTTTTAAAATTGTGCAATAAAATCCTAGGTGGCCTGCAAGATCCATCCCAGAGGCTACCATCTTCCGGAAGTCTGACCAAACTCTTCTTTGGTTTGGTCACTCCTTCACCCATACCCCACATAACTCTCTACAGAGCTGTATTAGAGCTCTCCAGATATAGTCTTACAACCATTTGTACAGTTCATCTCCATAGTGGAGCAACTGGGTGATGGGAACTGTTGGCTTCATTTGTTTGTTCAGTTATTTTTTTTAAAGATTATTATTATTTTTATTAACAGAGAGAAAGCGTGCGCGCGTGCACAAGCAGGGGGAGTGGAGAAGCAGGGGAGAAGGGAGAGGGAGAAGCAGGCTCAGTGGGGAGTCCAATGCAGGACTCAATCTTAGGACCCTGGAGATCATGACCTGAGCCTAAGGCAGACACTTAACTGACTGAGCCACTCTGGCAACCCTGTTTATTCAGTTATTTTAATTAGACATTGGATATGTATTAGTCACTCTATTTGGTCCTGGTGTTTCAGAGAATGAAGACAGTCCTTATTTTGTGTATATTCTGATGTTTATTATGAAAGCATCAGAAATGCTTCACACACACTTTTCCTATGGACAATTAAGAAATTCAGCCATTGTGAAGAATTATTTGACAATGACTGTGCTTAAATGTTCTCTAGGCTTAGTTAACACATCAGCAGTCAGAGGTGTAGAAGCTGGACATATTTTGTTTGTAGTCTTTCCTCTGCCAGATGTAATATGTATCATCAGCTTCTGATAGACTCTTTTAGGTCGGGGACTTGGCTTCACTGATCTTGGTATCTTTGGCAATGTTTTGCTCATATTCAGTCAAAAGGTGTTTGGCATCGAACTAAAGGAAAGGTGCTCTACTCGGCATTTTTATACCTGTGTTTTATTTTTAAAGCCATGTTTTATTTAAAATGAGACTGACTTTCAATACACCAGGATGGCTTCTTCTTAGAAGGAACCTGGAAGACCAAGGATATATGGCATAAGGAGAAACAAGGTGTTCTTTTCTTATGGAATCATGATTGCACCCATTTATCTGTTCCTACATCACCCTGAAAATCCCTTTATGGCTCCAACACAGGCTGCATTTCTTTCATCTGAATTTCAAGATCTCTCATGGTGTTTCACCTCCATATGCTTTACTTACCTTAGCCTTTCAGTACTTCCAGTACTTGCAATTTTTGTCCTCTCTCATCTGCTCTTTTACCTTTTATGGATTTATAGGTTGTACTCTACTCAGCTCCAGTCCTAGAACTGAATTGCTGAGGGAGTCCAGAATTTCCCACTAGGTACCCTCTGCTGTATGTGTGGAAAGGGGACCCTAAGAATTCAGCAGGAAGATCAGAAAATGCTGACCAGGCTGAACAATGAAGTCTGTTAATACTTCCTGCTTCTCTCCTTCAGAGAATTTGCTAGGCTTTCCCTCTCCTAGGCTTGCAATAACCCTTACTCTTTAAAATCCCATGCCTTATACATGTTCCTTTTCCAGTGTTTCCTCCAGTCAGAGAATGGGAAAATACTATATACGAGGGTTCTCCAGTGTGTGAATTGATAGACATAACTGATATTGCTTGTTCTTCCACCAGGTAAATAACTAAATTTGTGTGGCTCCTCTACTTTCACCTTCTGATCACCTACTGATCACCTTCTGCCATGACCCAAGCTTGCCTATTATGGTAATCAGTCTACTCATCTCTTAAAGCAAAGGACATACTCTTACATGATTGTTGGACACATCATTTTCTGCTTTATAGAGACCATCATTCATATTCAGTCTTTCTTCCTATACTTACCAGTAAGCTATGGTATAGACTTCATGGAAGTGGGTTTCCCCATGGCAGATCATAATGCTCTTTCTTGGCAGAGACTTAGCAATTTCTTAACAGAATTCTAAGCAATCGCTTTCAATTGATTGGGGTTGTAATTCAAAATGAAACCCATTTGGGGTTCTAGTCTTCTCTTGCCTAGATATTCTTCTACACTGGTTTCCTAACAACTTGCATCAACCCCCTTATATATACTGCTGCTGTACTTTTTCTTCCATTATCAGCTTTGACTAGATTACTTATTTTTTCAAAGATTCTATTTATTTATTTGAGAGAGAGAGAAAGAGAAATCACAGAGGGAGAATGAGAGGGAGAAGCAGACTCCCCACTGAGCAGAGAGCCCAATGTGGGGCTTGAACTCAGGACCCTGAGATCATGACCTGAGCCAAAGGCAGATGCTTAATGGGCTGAGCCACCCAGATGCCCCAGATTGCTTATTTAATGAAGCTCTCTGGTGATTTCCTGTTGCACCCAGTTATCTCTGAATGTGTTGGCCATCTCTAAAGGGATAGGTATCACCTGTCTCTAGACCCTCCCTCCCATACCCACTCAGGTTTTTGTCTCTATTTAGTCCATAAGTCTCTTCATAGGTGATGGCCAATGCCCCATCCATTTGGAATGGTATTACTGCCTTTCCATAAAGCCCCACATAGTTGTTCTGGGATTGCCTGGAATGATATGCTAATACTTCAGTGTTGGAGCCTCAGAGTTAACCCAACAGAGACATTTCAATTTTCCCTGGTTCTGTGTGCATAAACTTAGTCATTAATTAGATCTCTGGGGCCAGAAACTGAAGCAGGAATGTGCCGCTTAATATGCTTCCCACATGTTTTTAAAATAGTTTAAATTTCTTGCCTGTGTTTCTTGTACATGTGCAGGAGTTGAGTTACTATCTTGTCCCTTGACTTCACCAACCTCTAGGGTGGGATCAATGTCTTGTAATTCTCTTTATGGCATTTGCACAATGTCACAAAAACTTTGGCCTTCAGTATTTCTTCTTGTGGTAAACTTCATGGGATTTTGGTGTTTTGAAGAGCTTCCTGGCCTGTGGGCAGGAAATTCGCTTGGTTCTAGACCTGGCACAGACTCCCATTTGATGCTACTGTGAGGTTCACCTAAGGACGTGGGCCTCAGTTTTCTCAGCTGTGAAGTGTGAGGATGGGATTATCAGCAAGCTCCCTTCCAGCTCTAAACTTATCTGAGTCCTCCTTTTCCCTTGACCTGCATCTACCACTTTCTGAAATGTCTTTGTATTTAATATAATAAATTTGTCCCCACTTTCATAGCTGTTTATGACATGAGAAAGAGGTGGGAAATAGTTAACATAAATGCATTCTGAGCAGCCTAATACTTTTTTTTTTTCTGCCAAACTTCTCTTTCTTCCTCTTTCCCCGATATTTTTTTGGGGGGGTGGGTGGACGGGTGGGTGGCTTTTGCGATATTGATATTCAGAGAAGAGTGGAGAATGCAGGACTGCAGGGGTTCATAACAGATGGTTATATGGTGCCATTTTAGGAGGGTTATTAAAATAACACATCTACTTTCCTGAATAGTAGGATGTCTTAAGTGTTTAGGCTTCACCCTACTGTTGAAATAGAAAGAGGAGGAGGAGGAATCAAGGAAACACCTAGCTAGAACATTTTTGCATGATCTCAACTTTCTTATTCTTCCCTTGTGTCTTAATTTGGACAGTGGTGTGTGTTTGAGATTGAAGGCAAGGAAATTCATTGCACCGGTTTTCTGGCATGTATTCACCTTCTCTAAATCCTGCTTTGCTGGTGCTGCCTCCTTCCCTGCCCGAGCGGCCTGTCTGCCCATATCACAGCTGCGGTGGATTGACAAAGTCTTTCTCCTGAGGAATTATATTGTACTCTGGGCAGATGTAATTCACGCACCCACTATCTCCAAAAGGAGAGGCAGTCTCTGTATTGATAACTACAAAGAAGGAACTGAACGACCTTGTATTCGCAAATTAAAGCAAGTATATGGTTTATGTCAGGTGTTCAATAAAATATTTTTTAACTCTAAGAGAACTGAGAAGTAAAGAGATCTGCCAGGCTTCTTTAGGATAACAGCCTTTGAACAGTTATTTTATTTTATTTTTTTTGCTCGGTTCATTGGAATAGGCTGTCCATGAAGTTCTCATTTTAGTGGATTATCATACCAACATTCAGTTACAGTAATGTAATTGCTTTCCTTATATGCTGCCTTGAGAACCGAGTTCCTTGAAAGATATTATCCCATGCACTTTCTAAGGGAAATAGAAAGAGGATGCCTCAGGCTGTTTACTTTTCTCATTTTTACGTTCCAACTCACGCTACTGCCCTTTTTATATCCACCCCCTGAATGCTCTTCAATAAAATTAAATCCTTTGGATTGCCAGAGTTCGTGGGCATTCATGAGGGGCAGTCTGAAACTTGAGAGGACCCCCAGAGTCTCAAGCACTACAAACTAGGTTGCAACCCCTGGGTGTCAAGCTGGATGTCCTCGGTGGTTTTATGCCCATCCGTGCCAGGGACCTTACGTATTTGTTTTGTTTAATCCTTTCTACAGCCCTACATGGTAGGTTTTTTGTTGTTACTGTTTTCTTTTTTTATTATTATTATTATGTTCCATTAGCCAACATATAGGACATCACTGGTTTTTGACGTGGTGTTCAACGATTCATTAGCTGTGTATAACACCCAGTACCCATCACCACACATGCGCTCCTTAATCCTCATCACCCACTTAGCCCATCCGCCCACCCTCCCCCTGCCTTCTGAAACCCTCAGTTTGGTTCCCAGAGTCTAGAGTCTTTCATGGCTTGTCTCCCTCCCTGATTTCTTCCCACTAAGTTTTCTCCCCCTTCCCCTGTGGTCCTCCATGCTATTCCTTATGTTCCACATATGAGCGAAACCAATATGGTACGTATTAACACTTTTGCAAAATTTATACTCTAAGAACAGAAGACCCAGATATGGGGGCACCTGGTTGACCAGTCCATTTAAGTGTTTGGCTCACGTCATGGTCTCAGGGTTGTGAGATGGAGGCCCGTGTCGGGCTCCATGCACGGTGTGGAGTCTGCTTGAGATTCTCTCCCTCTGCCCCTCCCCCTGCTTGCTCACTGCCTCTCTCTACCCCCCATAAATAAATGAATGAGATCTTTTTTTAAAAAAGCACATATAGGGAATCCTCAGATTCAGGGGCCTGACAGATGCTCTGAATGAGAAGCTGAGTTCTGTCACCTGTTATGGAGGACCAGGATGTAAGTGCAAAATGGGTAAGGACCTCCATGGGGGTGGAGAACTTCGATGCCTTTCCAGCAGCATCACAAAAATGGACCTCATGAGTACACTGAGGGGAAGGGATAGCGTCCTCACCCCTCTTCCACTCATTACATTCTCCCTGATGGAAACATATTTCACTGCAGTGGGTCTTTACCTGTGTTTCTGTTTCTAAGGAAGAGTCCTTATATTTCATGTCCTGGAAGGGCCATATGTTCCATCTCCCTGCTCCTGGCCAGCTAGAGCAGGGGTATGGAGTGACTTAGGTCTGGCCCATTGGTACTCTTCTTCTGAACTTTGGCGTTGGGGGGCATGTAGTAGAGATCAAAGGATCCTTGAGAAACACTTGAAGGCAGCAGTGCTGACAGGCAGTGAGAGAAGCATCCCACAGTCCATTCCTTTTCTGCTTCACGTAGCTGGACAGAACTGCTGTTGCTTACAACCAGTGACCCTGTGTAATTTAGTCACATAATACACTGTGATTTCACTTAGTTACCTGGCATTAACTACCTTCTGCACACCCAGGTTAGAGACATCCATGGTTCATATGAATCACTGTTAATTTAACTTTTACGGTGAAAGTTGGTTTCATGTGGGAAAGCATGATTATTTTGGTTTGAGTTTAATAAGCAGAAAACAAAGAAAAAGAAATACTGGTTTAGCTCTGAGTATTAAAATACAAGGAAATAAAGCTCTTGATAGGTAGAGTTTTAGCAAAACTCCAAAGATTTATTAAGTTTTCTGCCTATCCATTCAACAAAAGGAAGTAGGAAAATTCATGGCAAGGAAAAAAAATAAAGCATCATAGAAGATAAAAATATTGAATAAAGTATCAGAAACCCAAACACATCTTTAACACTCATTATGAGAGTATTTCACATTTCTTGGGCAGATTTTTTCCCCTCCACTTGATATTCTGTGCTTATACGTGCATATTTAAATAATAAATTAAAAAACATACCAAAAAAAAGGACAGACTTTTTTCCCCCATTTGACTCTCAGTTATTTCACTTGGATGAGACTTGTTAAGGAAACCAATTAGAGTTGTAAATGCAACCAAGACATTCCAAAGGGAAGATTAGAAATTCTCTCATTGATTGCTAGTTAAAAAAGTCCTGACATTTTTCGATGGATTTGACTCATGTGATCATTTACCAGTGACCATCTGACCTCCATGCTAAGCTGCTCCCCCTGGAATGGGCATGGTCTTTGCACAAGACCGAGTGACACTTCATGGGTACCAACAGCCATAACAGCTTCTTGAAAAGCAAATCAGATTCACATTTAGCTTGAGTGCTGGGTAAGATCTTTTGTACACAGAAAGGGAACTATACCCCTATTACCATTTCAGCTTTTCTACGGCAAATCTTTATAGTTGAAAAAGGCTTTATAATTATTTTAATTAGTGCTTTCTCACCAAAGCTCTGGGTGTGACGTGACTGGCACCTTTTCCCAAGAAAAGTATAGTTAATGACATGGAATTGACACCACATGCTAATTGGTAGTGAGCTGGTGATAGCATCAGAGCGATGGCAGAGGGTTTCTTCTATAGCCTGGTAAGCCAGGCTGTTTCCTCCATTTTGAGAGGTTTAAGGAGGGGGAGGGAAGGAACTCATGACTATGGGATTGTTATTAGTAAAAAGGGCAGACATGATTTCCAGAAGCATCATTAGAAATGTCAACAGAAATCTGTTTCAGAATTAAAGCAGCGTTTCTCAAAACCCACTCCTGCAGTAAACCATCCTTGATACATTAAACAGCATATCACCAGCATCTGAGATCACAGTGGGATTTGACCCTTTCCAGAATGGCTGTTTGTACCGGCTTCTTGTCTTCACCTGGGAGTTTTCAGCTGGGCTTCTGAGCAGGCTGGACCTTGAGCCTGGGGAGAGGGGTGAGCCAGGCATGGGATTTTTGAGTCTATTTGCAGTGGACTGCTGGCAGACCCACCTTAATCTTTCATTCATAGGCATGGACTCAACCCCAGCTGCCTTTCCTTTGATTTGAGAGAGGTTATTTGACCATTCTAACTCTCATTGTATAAAATGTGCAGCTGTTCCTGTCAAGACAACAAACTCTATTTGAACATTGCTTTACCATCTACTGTCATGTGCAGATGGTAAGAACTGTGAGGTAAAAACCCATCCTTCTCCATCCTCGTCATAAGCAAGCACCCGGTGTACTCAGTCTGTATGATTGATCACAGCCCTCACCTGGAGTTTCTGTAGCCATTCACGCACTCAGTAGACCATGATATGGCAGAGGAAGGGAACGACACCTAGCTAAAGAACCTTAACACAGGTCATTGGTGCTCTGATCCCCATTTTGATGACTCTTATATGATCCAGGAACTCCAGTCTTCATGAAGATTCCATCACCCTGAGGACCGGTTTTAAGAATATGGTGCCTCAGCCTCCCAAGGTTATCTCTGTCTTCATCATGCAGCCCTGGAACTGCCGTGTCCATCGGCCTCTGATGGTTCTCCACCCTCTCTCTGAGTGGTCAGTCACAGCGCCCCAGTGGGTCTGTAGGGACAAGTCTGGGTCCCCACCCCTCTTTGCAGGGGTTGACTCTCAAAAGCCGCACCTCTGCTGAGCCTCAGTTTTCATCCTCGTGAGTCTCCTCAAGCTCGTCCACCACTGGACAGTGAGGACAGTCCTCCACTGCACAGGCCAAAGTTCTCAACTCTGGGTGACATCCTGTACTCTCCAAAGATGCCCTAAAGGTGTACTTCTAGAAACCCATCATTTTTTCTGGGCTATGTCCTCACTTGGGTTCCTCCAGCATGTGGGTCCAACCCTGAACACATCTTTGCATGCCCTGCATAGGACCTTGGGGCTCAGGGTAAACTTTAGTTCCAGAAATAAGTTCCAGTGCCATGTTCCATATGATTCCTTATCAAATTGCACTCTTAGATTATGTTTTTTACACCAAAAGACTCCCCCCCACCGCAAGTATTCAGGACCACACTGGATCTTAAATAAATGCTTATTAGCAGTGTGGCCTCCATTAAGTATATATTGAAGTAACTTTTTCTCCTCCAGTGTTCCTCTCATGATCCCTACTATTAGTTTCCCACCTTTGAGGAACCACTCAGCCAGGGCTTTCTGAGAGAGAAGAATTGGTATATTTAGCAGTCATCAAAGAGTTACTGTTATGGTGTTGAGTTTTTAAGAACCTGTTAATTGTACTAGCTTAAACCTAAATTGCATGTTCTTCTCTTCATACGGTGATGATGATGATTTTATAAATGCCGGTTGGATAGCACTGTAATTAGTGGGCACCAGCTTCTATTTTGGTAACAATTTATTCTTAAAACACACTTGAGAGGTTTCTGTTTCCTGTGGTCACAAAGAGGTAAAAAAAAAAAAAAAAAAAAGACATCCTTTTTAATAAGGCATCCCAAGCAGGCTGAATACCTATGAATTATAAATGAAACCTTTCCAGTGATTAAAATAAATATACTGATGTAGTCCCCTTTTCTGCGTCATTGCTTCACGAGGCTGGTGTGAAAATCACTCAGAGGAAGTCCCAAGGGTCTCTGAGATCACCTCCATCTGTTTCATGCATTTCTCTGATGTAAATCAGAGGGAATTAAGGACAATGGCATTTTGGGTAGTTTGAGGAGAGATGCTCTTCCTTCCAGGGCCATTATCAGCCAGTTGCTGATGGCCAGGTAGGGCCCTATGGTCCAGCTCTTCATAGACTAGTCTTTGTAGGTATAGTCTCATAATATAACCTGGTCCATATTTTGTTCCCTCAGGAATCAATTTCCATTAATATTCAAGGATGGCTCCATTCCCTTTTTTCAAACAGGGGAGGCTTTATTTAGTAGTGATAGTTGAGAGCAGGTGCTGGGTCAAATGATCTAAGGGGTCCTTTAACTTATGAGTAAGAGAGGCTCATAAATTGAGGAACCTTGAAGATGGTCACTCTAAAATAAAAGCCAAACACAATCTCAGATGGATACTAATCAATATATATTAATAGCATTTGCAGGAATCCTTCTTTCCCACTTCTCAGAGCAAAGCTCCTCTTGTCATCAGTGGCCATTGGGCAAGAAGCAGGTAGTAGGGAAACAGCTCTTAAAGACCATAATGAGGTCCAGGAAGAAAAAGAGGGAGAAGCCTGGATAAAGATGATAACTTTCTTCTGGGTTTGTTTATTCCTCCCTGCCCTCCATTTGCCTTTTATTTTGGTTGATTGTTGATTAAATAACATTCATGTCTATTGCAGAATTGTGCATAAGAGACTACTGGCCTTTTGCTGTTCAAGTTGGAAATGAAAGGTTATGAGCATTGCAGGTCATCAGTTCTGAAATGACCCATTTGCCAACAATTAATGACTTTGGGGGAGCAATTAATAATAAGGTGAAAGCAATGAACCCTACAGTAAAATGGAAGTGGTTTCTGAGCTAAGAGAAAATTCAGCTTTTCATAGACTTTTCTCCTGTCAAAACGTGTCTTTAAGGTCCAATGTCTGATATTTTTGGCTTTGTATCTCAAATATCTAACTTATTTATTTTGATGGTTTATTTAGATTGTTAAGTCACACTTTTTCTCTCAATAATGTATATATAACAAAAAGTAACACAGGAAAGATAATGCTTAATAAAATATTTGTATAATGTCAGTAACATTTATTGCCATAAGATTAGAACCCAGTAAATTTCAGATTAATAAATGGCATATAAGTCCCAGGACTTTTGGAGCCCCATGTGGGACTTGAACTCACAGCCCTGAGATCAAGACGTGAACTAAAATCAAGAGTTGAACACTTAACCAACTGAGCCACCCAGAGTGCCCCTTAATTGCAGGATGTTTAGGGATGTGAGATAGAGAAGACAAAAGAAATGGAAGAAACAGTCATCTTTGAAGAATCTCAAAATCATCAGTACGACACTGCCAAAAACTGAGAAATTGTTTCTGAATCTTGAGCCAGTGATGCCCCAAGACCAGATCACTTGGCCATTATGTGTTTAGAAAGCCATCAATCTTCTTGGTGTATTTAGTCTAGAAAACCCTTACCCACAAAAGTTAGAGAAAAATTACTGATGATTCCCAGTTTGGGGTGGGGGGCGTGTGGTTAAGCAAAATGGATGAAAGGGAGGATGAGATTTAAGCTTTCAGTTATGGAATGAAGAAGTCATTAATATAAAAGCCACAGCAGGGCGCCTGGGTGGCTCAGTGGGTTAAGCCGCTGCCTTCGGCTCGGGTCATGATCTCGGGGTCCTGGGATCAAGTCCCGCATCGGGCTCTCTGCTCAGCAGGGAACCTGATTCCCTCTCTCTCTCTCTCTGCCTGCCTCTCTGTCTCCTGTGATCTCTCTCTGTCAAATAAATAAAAAAAAATTAAAAAAAAAATTTAAAAGCCACAGCATAAGGAATATAGTCAGTGATATTGTAATAGTGATGTATGGTGACAGATGGTAACTATACTTGCAGGAACAAAGCATAGTATATAAACTTGTCCAATCACTATGTCATAAACCTAAAACTAATGTAACATTGTGTGTCATCTACACTCAAATAAAAAAAAATGAGAGAAAAGTTACAACTATAAAAAAATTGGTCTCAATTACATGGATCATGAGACTACTTTCTTCCCATTTCTTTCTCTGTAGTGTTATTTTCAATTACTCCCCTCTCAACAAAGCTTGGGAGTCATAACTGACAAAAAACTAAAGCTATTAGGCCCTTAAGGAAACGTTCACAGAGTCCCATCTTCTCTTTTTAATCCCCTTTCTTCCAATGGACTTTGTCATACCCATGGAACATTCTCTTTCTTGAACTCACAGAGGAACAGTCAAAAGATGGTTGTATTTTTGAGCCTCGAAGCTCTTCTAAGCCTTTTATGATTCAAGAACCCTTTGCAATGACTTGAAATAGCACTCTTCATTCATTCATAATTTATTGAAAATCTATCTGGAGCAAGGTATTGTGCTAGATTTAAAGATAGAGAAGAAATGGCTCCTTCACTCAGCAAATAACTGTTGTATACGCACTATGTGAGTAAGAACCAGGAGCAGTGGAGAACAAAAGAAGACATTGTTCCTGCCCTTTTGGAGTTGAGTTTAGTAGAGGAGACACCTGTAAATCAAAAATCACACATGTGTATACATATACAATACGGTGTGTGATATGAAATATAATATGGAAGAATCACATCGTCTGGGAGCAAAGGGCTTCTGTGAAGAAGTGCTTTTTAAGAGAAGACTGAAGGACAGGGCAAGATTAAATTAGCAAGTGGCGGGATGCAGTATCATATTGCAGGTTGAGGCAGCAGCCACTGCTGAGGGTCGGTAATGAGGGAGAGCACAGCACAGTTGAAAGAGTGTGTAAGCATCATGACAGTGAAACCCAAAGAACAAGGGAGAACTCAGAGTGAGATGAGTCTGGAGTGGGAGGTGGGGGCCAGATCATGCAGAACCTGATAGCCATAAGAATTGGGGGTTTTATCCTAAAAACAGTGGGAAATTATTGAAGGGTTTTAAACATGAAAAATGGAGGGAACACATTTGTGGTTTGCTAAGATCACTCTAGTGCCATTAGAGTGGACTTGTAGCAAGATCCGTGAGAGTACTATTGGGTCCAGGTGAAAGGTGATGGTAACTCAGGTGGACATAATGGAGAAGGGAGCCATGAATGGATTCTAGAGATGTGAAAGACGCAGAAGCAATAGAGCTTGGTAGTTATTGAATATGGTTTGGGGGAGGGGTGTTGTCATGATCCCTATGTTTCTAGCTTGCTTAGTAGGATGAATGATGGTAACATTAACTTAGGTAGAAAACTAGGATAAAATAAGATTTGAAGGACAAGCTGAGTTTTACTTTGGATACATGGAGTTTGAACTGTTATATGGTGTTGTAAAGTAAGTTCTTGTCACATTGTCTTAAAAAATGGATTTTTTAGAGGTGGGGGAGAGTCAGAGGAAGAGGGAGAGAGAGAGAATCTTAAGCAGGCTCCATAACCTGCACAGAGCCTGACCTGGGGCTTGGTCTCACAACCCTGAGAACATGGCTTGAGCCCAAACCAAGAGTTGAACCCTTAACTGCCTGAGCCACACAGGCACCCCATGAAGGGATTTTTAAAAATTCAAGATGGCTAGAGGTGGAATGTTCCCATTATTTAATATTGCATAGCAAACACCCAACAGTTATAGCTTAAAACAACTTTTACTTTGCTCATGAATCTGCAATTTTGGTGGGTCTTGGTGTAAATAGCTGGTCCCTGCTGCACTTGGTGTCGACTGGGGTAGACTGAATGCAGGAGACTGGAACCATCAGAGAGCTGGCTCACTTCTGTTTATGGCAGTTGACATTGGCTGTTGGCTAGAGCCTTAGCTGGGGCTGGGGCCAGAACACTTACACATGACCTTTCCATGTGGCTGTTGGGCTTCTTGGCTGAGGTTGGTTATCTGGGTTCTAAGATGATTGTCACATGAGTAGAGAGCCAGGCAGAGGTTCCATCATCTTCCATGACCTAGCCTCAGAAGTCATGCTGTATCATTTCCACTTTCCACTGCATTCTGTTCATTAGAGGTGTCTCACTAGACCAGACCATACTCCAGAGAAGAGGATTTAGTCTACCTTTTGATGGGAGGAGTATTGAAGAATTTGCAAACACATTTTAAAACCACCCCATGGGGTTAAAAGTTGAGAAAAGAAAGCCAGGAACATTCCAGAAGGAGGGAAGAGGTTGAAGCAAAAAGTAGAAATTGTATTCAATGAAAGTGCTGCTGACTGACTTAGAGAGTACATGGAAAGTCGCAAATAGTGGGAAATACGGGTTAAAAGAAAGTTTGGGACCAAATTACAGGAGAGCCTCAATTTCTGGAACTCCGTTGTGTTGAACCCTGGAACAAATTGTCAGAGAAGAATACAAGTTCATGTTTATTAAATAAAGATCAAAAGTAGAGGTAACAGTTCCATGGCTGACTGGCATAGGTTAGGAATAATTATACTTGATAAAATGATTCATGCCAATTAGTTCTGGTCTACAAATTTTGGATCCCTTGTCTCCAAATTTAAACTGCTTACATCTTCAAATCTTTTTATTTGGGCCTTGTGGTTTGCCTTCTGCCAGCTGGAAATGTGAGTCAAACAAAAGCATGCCTGGGGGTTCCTGTAGTAGGCATTTTCTCCTTTATCCTTCAGTGGATTCACTTCAGGAATCTTGGTCTTTCTGTTCTTGGTTGTGGCTTCAAATTTTTCCATATCACTATTGGATAACCCCATAAGGCCTGGGTCAGGATGAGTATAATAGGTTGAATAATGTCCCCCCAAATTCATTTCCACACAGAACCTAGGGATGTTACCTTTTATTTGGAAATAGGATCTTTGTGGATTGTAATTAGTTAAGGCTCTCAATGTGGAATTATCGTAAGTTTAAAGTGGGCCCTAAATCCAGTGACTGCTGTCCGGGTATGAAAAAGAGAACACAGAGGCAGAGGGAAGAAGGCCAAGGGGAGACAGAGAGGCCAAGGTGGCCAAGGCTTCTGTTAACCAAATGTTGCCAGGAGCCACTAGAAACTTGAAGAGACAAGGAAGGATTCTCCCCTCGGGCCTATGACCATCTTAATTTCAGACTTCTGACCTCCAGAACTGAGAGAATCAATTCCTTTTTTTTTTTTTTTTTTTTTTTTTTTGGTGGAGCTTGTGTGTGTGTGTGTGGGGGGGGGTTTGTTTGTTTGGGGTTTTTTGTTTTTTACATTTTCATTTTACTTTCTCTTTTTCTTCAGCCACCCAGTTTGTGGCAATTTGTAATGGCAGCACTAGGATACCAATACAAGATTGGTATTGAGATTGGTATTGAGATTGAGCCAGGCATAGAAAATATAGGTGCTGGTTTGCTAGATGCCCAACAGAAACAATTTTGAGGCTGTTGATAATTGGGGATTATTTTGATCATGTCTCTCCTCAGGAAATCAGACAGTCTAGCATATTTCTTAATGTAATGGGTAAATCTTTCAGACTGGGAAAGGGGTAAGAGGAGTAAGTAATGGGCTCCACCAAAGTGTGCTCCTGTAACTCTGGGCTGGCATGGGATTCTCAAGGGCGGGGGTGGGGGGGTAGTGGGGGTGGGAATGGAGAATGAACACTCCCTTGTGTAACCTGATGGCTAACAAGGCTCATTCAATGCTGGAGGTGTTCCTGCTGTGTACCAAAGGAGCCCCACCCCCCTTAATCTCTATTATGGTAAATAGGGAAGAAAGGAAGCCTTCCTATGGCAACAGGGGATTTTTAATGAAGTAAAGGAGACAGAAGAAATATCCCAATGGAGAATGAAGTGTGTCAAAAACAGATTGTGCACGTAATTACTTTCTCAGACCTTCCTGACATTATCAGCAGGACTGGTGTTTTGATGAAAAAAACTTAATTAAAATTTAATTTTTTTTTAAGTGGAAAATATTCAGCATGGTTACAGGAGGATTGAAATCAGGGCACTGTGTAATTTTAATTGCCTTCAAGAGATGCACTCTACGGAGACTAACATGGGGAAAAGAAGCCACAGGGACAAAATCAGAGGTGAGTGGCCATGTTGAATCTCCATCATTGGCAGGATGGTGGGGGGTGCGTGTTGCGGGGGGCGATTCCCATTCTCATGGGTGACAGATTTGAACTCCATTTTTATTGTTGGGCACAGCAGCCCAGAGTAAGAAAGGCAGTGGATCTATTTTGGACACACTTGGATAACATATTGTAATTACAAGTTGATTTGTAAAAAAGCAAGTTTCTTCCCCCAAAAAGGGAAACCAAAAGTTGAGGAGGTTAAATATTACGCAAGGCAGCAGTTTTTAAATGCCGATCTCTGAATTCATTCTATCAGAATCATCTAGTTCTGGTTCATTATATCTTTTAGAATGTGTGTTTCTATTTTTTAAAAAAAGCCTTCCCAGGGTGCTCTAGGGGTCAGGCGTGGGAAGTACAGGCTGGTAGTAAAAGGAGTGTGGCCTTGAAAACAAGTCAATATGGGCTCTGCCCTTTACTGTTGTGTGGACTCAAGCCCATCGCTCAGCGGCTTCCATCACATTGAGATAATAAGCTTACCTGATGGGGTTTTGTGATGATCAAGGATCACATCAGGAAAGGGACTGAGACACAGTAAGCGATCTAAAAATGATAAAACAGTATAAGAAGAGTCAAATGGGGCTGCCTGCTAAATCGGGAGAGATAAGGCAGCTTTCTTCAAATATTTAAAGGGCAGCTGTGGGGGAGAGGTAGAAAATTCACATTTTGTGGCCCTTCGAGGTCAGACTCAGGTCCAGCAGTCAGAAGTCACAGGGAGATGAATTTCAATGCAATACTAAGTGGAACTTTCTTATGAATGATCCAGGGATGACCTCGGCTCATTCCTGAGGGCAGTACATTCCCCATCACCGGAACAACGATGGCGGCTGCCATATTGGAGCAGCGGCTGGAGACCACCACCCAGAGTCAGCTCTCTGGTGGGCTTTCTGGCTTCCTGTGGAGCGATGGCCAGCATACAGTCATTTTATAAACCACCAACACTTGCTTGAAGGAAGTTTTAGCAGAAGCATATACAAATAAGACCTATAAGAGCAGGGATGTCCTGGGACGCCTGGGTGGCTCAGTTGGTTGGACGGCTGCCTTCGGCTCAGGTCATGATCCCGGAGTCCCGGGATCGAGTCCCACATCGGGCTCCCAGCTCCATGGGGAGTCTGCTTCACTCTCTGACCTTCTCCTCGCTCATGCTCTCTCTCACTGTCTCTCTCTCAAATAAATAAATAAAATCTTTAAAAAAAAAAAAAAGAGCAGGGATGTCCTTTTAGGGGTTCTCTATGAAGGACTTGTCGTCACCCCTTCCCCAGGCCTTTCATAAAAGAATGGGGCATAGTTAGGTCTTTCTACTCTAATTGGGGAGGAAGTTAGGGGGGGAGGTTAGAGCTGTAAAGTGTGCTGACATGATCAGGACAGTCCCAGATAGTGAGAAATTGTCCCACCCTACTGCCAAGAGTGCTCTGTTGAGAAACCTTGCATCTTGTTGAACTCAGGTGGTTCCCCTGAGTCAGCCCCTGAGGGTTCTTTTTGTAGCCTAGTTTGGAAACCTCAGGTATGGGGGGGCTAAGCCTTCTCTCCTGGCACTCTCTGGTGACCATGAGTTCAAAGCAGAGCCTCAGGAGGTAGGTGGACTGAGCCAGTTGCAGAAAGCAGAGCCTAAAGACAGTGGTGGGAGGGGAGGAGGTTTACCTTGTTTTCAAGGGGGTCACATTGGGCTGAATGCTGACTCACCTTTGAGAAGCACAGTTCACCGTTTTCCTGGTCTATCCCTGTGGCTATTAATGGGACTTTGAAGGACCTCTTGATGGGGGGATGGGGATAGTTTATGTTGAGTTTGATCCCCGTGCATGGTGCTAACTGGGCTGTATGGGGTGAGATATCTGACTTTGGCCTTGGCATCAGGCTCCAGCCAACTGACACAAAAGTGATTTTTATTTAATTTATTGTTAGTCCCAGCTAATTCAAGTTTCCAGACTTTCCTTTTCTAAATAGAGAAATGAGACTAACTGTTCTTTCTGACTACTCTGTCTGTCTGTCTGTCTATTTATGTATTTATTTGTAAGTGCCTCTCTCCAACTGTTAGGTTGTTTGTTCTGATTTCCTAGTGAGTGGGAAGATCCCTCATCGCTTCTTTGTGGCTGTTCCCCAGGGAGGCTGGCTGTCACAGGACACCTTGATGAGTTACAAGGGCAGGACCATGTCACAAAACAGCATGCAAAGAAAAGCACTTATTGCGTTTCTGTAAGCCTAGGAGGGGCAATGCACTGCAAGGGAGAGGGAAAGAACAAAACCTCTGAGAACTTGGCCCCATCCATGAACGTGATCTGGATCGATGTAAATATCTCTAGGGCTACACACTTTACTCTACAGGTTTCATTCCTGGCTTTCTGGGAAGCCAGTCAACAAGGCAGAGAAATGGATCATTCCCTCCGGAGTGCAGGGCCGCTCTTACTCACGCAGTTGTCCTGCCTGTCACGTTGAGTCACACCTCCCTGCTTTCTGGAACTGGAAGGACTGTCTTTTCCTTCGCTCAGGTCTTGCAGCAGTGACAAACCCAACCTCTGACATTGTCTGAACAGCAGGACATTCTTTTCCTCCTGGCTTGGGTTAGCTCTGCGGTGCAGATCCTCAGTCCCGGCAAGCAACAGGTCACTTCCTCCCTACCCTTCTGTAGAACCCTTAGGGCTTGTCACCTGGAATCAAAGACCTGCCAGTGCTAAAGAAGATCTTAAAGGTCAGCTAATTCAGCCTCCCACCCGGGATATGCCTTCCAGAACAAACCACCCACGGTGCTGATTAATAATATTCTGTGTGGTTACTCAGTGCAGTTGTGTCATTTCAGGAGAAAGGGCCCATCCACAAGAAACCCATGGCAGTGAGCTGGGCTCTGCTTACCAACCTGAATTATTAGTGGTTTGGTATCCTTAAATGTATTTTTTTTAAGATTTTGTTTATTTATTTGTGAGTGAAAATGAGTGACAGAGAGAGCAGGGGAAGGGGCAGAGGGAGAGGGAGAAGCAGGCTTCCTGCTCAGCAGGGAGCTCGACTTGGGGCTTGATCTTAGGATCCTAAGATCATGACCTGAGCCAAAGGCAGATGCTTAACTGGCAGAGCCACCCAGGTGCCCCTGACGCCCTGAAATTTATGATGGGCTCTTTGCTTACCAATTATGATTCACTACATGCCATTTTTTTATTGTAACATAAAGCTCTGACCCAGTTTCTATAGCCCAGTAGCAAGTCGAACAATCGGCCATGTCCTCTTCTGATATCATCCCACCTACTGAGCTGGCTGGGGACTCCTTTATCTTCACTCTCTCAGTTTGGCATTATATTGTGAGACTGCTGTTACCTATCTAGGTTCAGCCCCATGCTGTGCAGGGACCTCAGCTCTGCGCCAGTGAGGAAGTGAGGTTCAACCAGGGAAGGGCTGAGGGTAGTTGTTCTCAGACTTGACTGCACATAAGAATCACCTGGGACCTTTAAAAAAAAATTCTGACGCTTGGATCCCACTCCTGGAAGTTCTGATGGAATTGCTCTAGGATGTACCCTGGTGTCAGGAGTTTTATAATCCCCACGATTAATCCCAGGATGCAGGCAGGGCTTGTGAACCAGTGACTGGAAGGACAGAGCATCAAGAAGGGCCATCCAAGTGGTGGCAGCCACGAGGGCTTAGAAATGGAGCAGTGATGTGTGATGGTGCCTTAATTGTCAAGATTGAACTTGACAGTAACGGGAATGCTTATTCATTAGGTCGATGAGTGTGCAGGGACAGAATGTGGCTGCATGAATGAGACAGGTGGCAAGGACCGCGCAGGTTGACAGTTCCCTAGAAATCAGATGGGATCTATAGTTCTGGCAGGAGGAAGTCACATAAGAAATTGGACAAAGGGCCACTGGTCTGGGCTCTGTCCCTAAGCTGTGGTTCAAAGAAAAGGCAGCAGCCCCATTGTTATGCTCACACTGGGCTTGTGACTCGCAGGGACAGCGGGACAGCGGGACAGCGGGACAGCAGGACAGCGGGACAGCAGGACAGTGGGACAGCAGGCTGACTCCAGAGCCTGCCTGCTGCCTGGGTGATGGGTCTCCTCATTTAACTGCAGGCTCAAAGAGGAGCCTGCAGGAAGACAAAAGCTGAGGTTCTTAAGTCAACCAAGACATTGGCAGCCAGGAACTGATGGAATCGGAACAGGAGGTCTGTGTAGATCGCTGCCCTAAGTCTGTTGTAATTATCAGGGCAGTCATTAGGACTGACCAGAAGGGTAAAGATCCTCTTTGCTGTGTCTTTTTATGAAAGTAACTTCATCTCCCAAACCATGCAGATAACACCTGGCGCTAAAGATCTCTCTGGGTTCCTTAAGATAAAAGATCATTTGAACACCATGCACAGGTAGGGCAGAAGTGACAGGTGGGCTAAGCATGGCACTAGGACATTCAGGGTTCACCTCCAAGTGGGCTCTGAGCAGCTGGAGGGAAGAAGTTGATGTGGGAAAGCTGGCCACTAGAAATAGGGATGCAGCCCACGATTGGCAGCCCTAGGAGTTGGAGAATGTTTGGATTCCCAGGTGCGTATGTCTGTTACTCACTGTAGGAAATCTGGCTTCTCGTCCATTCACAGCCCAGGTGGTATGTGTAGGTGCAGAGTGTCTTCCTCATGCTGGGAGGAGAGTCCCAGTGTTTTTCGTTTCTTTTTTTTTTTCCATTGTTTTTGTTTTTGTTTTTTTTTTACCACTGTGCTGTGGATGCGAGCTTCTGCAAGGCTATATTTTCTATCCTGTGGCTATACAGGACAGATATTTCTAGGACTGCTGGGGAAGGCTTGGAACTTTCCCCTTGAGACAGTGGGGGGCTACTGGATGTGTGTGGACAGGTAGCAAACATGCTGAAAAAGCTTTAGGAAGGTACAATTGGCTGTTGTATGAAGGTGGGGGATAAAGCTATTTACCGCTGGCTTGTCGAGAAGAGTAAATGAAAATTAAGTAAATGGGAAGAGGGAGGCCCACCATGCTTTCATCCATTCTGGTGCTTCCTCGGATGCCTCATGCCCCCAAGGACACAATGTTTTTCTTGATGGGTGCATTAGGGACGGGATGTCTTCAACAACAGGAATTTATCTTCTCACAGTTCTGGAGGCTAGAAGCCCAAGATCAAGGAGCTGGTGGCAGTGTTTGTTTCTTCTAAGGGCCATGAGGGCAGGATCTATTTTGGGTCTTTCTCTTTAGCATGCAGACGGCCCATCTTTTCGTTGCCTTCCCTCGGTGTGTTTCTGTGTCCAAATTTCTTCTTCCTATAAGGATATCAGTCCTATTGGACTAAGGTCCACCCTACTGACCTCATTTTAATTTAATTGCTTCGATAAAGCCCTTATCTCCAAATATGGTCACATCTCGAGGCTCTGGAGGATACGACTTCAACATATTTATTTTGGAGGTACACAATTCAGTCTATAACAGCCAGTCTCCTTGGAGGCTTTCTCTTTTAGGGTCTTACACTTAGGTGATTATAGGCTAATTTTAAGGGGTATTTAAAGACCCAACAACTCCCCTCCTCAACCTACCATCTGCCTAAAACTGTGTTCATTTCTTGGTGCTTTGTAGCCCATCGCTAGAATTACTTGGTTGAATAAAGACATTTGCTAAGGTAATTTCGGTACTGATACACTCCTTTTGTATGAGAGTAATAACAGCAGCCAATTTACTGGATGAATTTGTTTGCCAAATTATGAACAAATGCTAATGCTACATGCTAATGCTAACAAATACTAATGAACAAATGCTAGTTAGGAAGCCTAAGAGCCCACAGTATAGAATATGTAGTTTATCCCTGTAGCATTGTGGGACATAGCATGGACTCTGGATGCTGAGTTTGAATCCCATCTCTGTCCTTTTCTCTGTGCGACCTTCAGCCAATGATTTTCTCTGTGATTTTTGTCTTCATCTGAACAATGGGCATAATAGTAGCACCAGCCTTGTAGGGTTCTTTAGAAGACAAATGAACTAATGTGTATAAAGTGCCTTGTCTCTAGTCAGCTCTCTGTTCAAGTTAGCTGCTAGTATGATTGTTGATGTTATGATGTTCGATAAATTATGAAGCACAGCCCTCTGTTTTCTTTGCTCATGAAACAACTCTCTGGTGTAAGAGTAATTAGTCCCACTTTACAGGTGAAAAGACTGAGGCTGTAGGTCATCAAGTGAGCCAGCCCAGGACATATGGCAGTGTTCCCAAATCCTGTCTCACCATTCATGATGCCTTTTGGAAAGGAAGTAGAACTCCAAAATGATAAGCTTTTTCCCAGGAAGGTGAGGCCAGAGTGGGGGCTCCTGCGGGACAGCCCTGGAGCAGAGCAAGGGAGTATGCTCCTTGGGAAGAGTCATCTGGAGAAAAGTGATGGAAGGAGCAAATGGCAAATGAGAAAGAACTCATTCCCCAAGAACCTCGCCTCTTGGTCTGAGCATCACCATCTGTGACGCTGTCCAGGTGGTTGTACTTTGAACCCTTCTTGGCTATTTGATGCTAAAAGCAATCTTTGGATGTGATGGTATCCATTATCAGATTTGTTGGATTCAGTTGCCTCAGATTTCCTGGTCCTGCGCTGACTCTGCTAGGCAGCTACCCTATGTGAGTTTTATGATGCTTCCTGTGCTTAGCCATACAGCCTATGACCTTTTCCCCCTCAGGAATCCCAGTGGTATACTCAGTGTACTGAGCCGAAACAAGTTCCTCCCTCTTCTCTCAAGTGTGGTCCTCACCAGGGTACCTTGCATCCTCAGGCATGGGCACCAGAAATTAATGGGGAGTCACTATTTTCTCAGGGATGAGGCAGGGTTTGAGGAGGACACCATTAACATGCCTAGGTATGGCCAACTTGGAACTTTGCAGATATTTGCAAAGTTGACCAATCTGGCTAATTTTAAAAAGTTTCTTAATGTAAATTGTTCTATGGAAGTATTTTTTATCACACTGTAGCTCTTTATCCATACATTTTTTACCCTTTAGGTGATGAGCCAACTCATGGGTAAGCTCTAGGAACTAATGAACTTTGTACCAGAGAGCTCAGGAATGCCTGGGAAATAGTAGGTGTTCAGTAAATGGTAAGTGTTGTCCAAAGCTGAGATAGAATCTAAACCACCTCCCTAGGCAATGGGCAATGCCTATATTGTGCATTGACGTGCACTGAATTCAGGTGCAAAAGTATAAGTCATTTTAACAAACCCACTGTGCTTGGATAAAGGCAGAATTTTTCCCCTCACCACCAAAGCAGCATATAAAATTGGAAGCTAATAAACATACTAAAGAGTGATCAAATGCCACAGAAGTGAACTACTATCTGGTTTACAAATGATTCCTCTTGTTGGGTTGCATGTGGCAGGAAATGGACAGAGGTGGTGTTAATAGAGAGAGACTCAGTTCCATTGATAAATGATTTACCTGGATGACTGCTACCAGGTGATTCGTGTTCCCCTTCCAAATTCATATGTTGAAACCGTAACCCCCTCCCCTCCCAGTACCTTAGAATGTGCCAGTATTTGGAGATAGGGCCCTTAGAGAAGTGATTAAATTAGGTTGGGCCCTAATCCAATCTGACTGGTATCCCTCTAAGAAGAGATTTAGGCACATGGAATGACACAGAAGATGTGTGCCCACAAAGGTGAGGCTGTGTGAAGACACAGGGAGAAGGGAGTCATCTTTAAGCCAAGGAGAGGCCTTAGCTTCCAAAGAAACCAAACCTGCCAATGATTTGGTCTTGGATATCCAGCCTCCAGAACTGTGAGAAATAAATGTTTATTGTTTAAGCCAGCCAGTCTGTGGTCTTTTGTCATAGCAGCTGTAGTTAACTAATAGGACCATATTAACATCCTTTTCAGCATCTGAAAAATCCAAAGATTAGAGAATGTCAAAAATAAAAAGGGAGGTGTTGTGAATGGACACACACCTTTTCTTGTTTCATGGAATTATATCACAGCAGACTATGAAAGAATCCATGAGTGTTACAGCCTCTCTCCTTGGCTTCCACAGGGCTCCCTTCTCCCTGTGTCCTCATGTGGCCTTACCTTTGTGCACACAGATCCCTGGTATTGTGCTGTGTGCCCACATTTGCTTGTGTCTCTCAATTATGATGCCAGAGCCAGTCTTGCAGGAGACCAAGTGGGATCTTCCACACAAGTGCCATGACTTAGGGGGCTCAACACGGACACTGTGGTGAAGTCATTAGTGAAATAGTCCATGTCCATAATGTCTCTGAGCATCATTCTGGATCCTTCTCCTTCAACCTCAGCAATTAGCAGAACTATAGGAGTGCCCAGTAATGATGCCTTTGATGTAGAATCTTGTTTATGGCCAGCCTTGCTTGAATTAAACTATTTGACTTTATCTACCAACTCAAGTGTTGGATAATAAATAAGAAAAGCAAAATGTGAATCCTTCCTTACACTGTGTGATGGTGCTTCTGTGTCTTTGCTTTCCTCCTGTTCTTTCCGTTCTGTGGGAAACCCATGGGAAGGGAGAGACGTAGCTGGGTTGTTTGACTTCAAATCCCTTCATCTCCTTTGTTCTTCCTCTCATCTGTCCCGCTGTGTTTTTATAATATACTCAAGGGCAAGATGAATAGCAGAGCAGAATGCTGCTATGAAAATTTGAGTGATGTGAATTCTTTATTAAGATTTCAAGAATCAAAACTTTGTGATATAGTCCGTACTTGGCACTGGCACATACTTGACATTGTTAATTTACATTAACTAGCACAAAATGCCTAATGGGTGTAGTAGAAAGAGGGGGAAACCGCTACATGGAAAAAAATAAATGATTGCTCTTTTGTTTCCCGTTCAAGGGAAGGGTTGGATTTATCCTCAACTCTTTATGGAGGAAAATACCTTTGATGGTCTTTTCAGACTGGGAGAGCAGTGGAGCCCACCCTGCCTCTGTTTCCCACCGAATTGTTTGGAGGGCGCACTTCTCAATAGAGATGATGCAGAATTCCTCTGCAAGGTGGAATCAGGAGCATTGTCTGAGTTGTGGGGAGCGGAGAGAGGAGAGGTGAGTGTGATGGGAATGAGGGTGTGGAGCGGGGTTTACTGAGGAGACCCTCCCAACTGGGAGATGTTTGTCAAGGGGGGGGCGGCAACAGAGGGACTGTGGGACTTGGCAAGGGTGTGATCTCTGCCCCCCGCACTCCCCAAAATCTTCACAAAAGACTGCCATGTGACTAGAGATTCGTCTCTGGGAGATGAAGACTCTCATGGTTTCCTTATTAGAGTTAGTGTGAGGGGCAAAAGAGCGTCACAACAGGAGGTAAAAGGTAAATGACACTCATTGGGACCAGCCGATCGAAGTCAACAGGTGACAAAGAGACTGGAAGCCCTCCAGGAGTACACAGGAATTTCGAGGAGGGCACTGGGCTCCCATAAGAATGCAGTTAGTGAGGGTTTGCTTTGAGCCATTATAACTAAGTACCTTCATAGTGACACCTCGAAAGCTGGGATCTTGGGAGACAGCCAGGCTCCAAAAGCTTGGTTTCTGCAGTTGTGGGAGCTTTGTGATCTCTATCTGAGGAGAAAGAGAATGTTCCTGTTCAAATGCCATTGAAAGAGGGACTCTTCACCTTTCCCAAGGGGGGTGGCAAGAGGAAGGTGGGTAACGGGGGAGGCAAATAAGATGGGAACGTCCCATATGGTGATGGTTCCTCACCTAAGAAGGTTTTAGGAAAGAAAATAATGACCTATTCTAGGCAGCATGTTGATTGTTGGACTCCTACTCTTCCAGGGTCCACCTGTCCTCCCTGTCTAAGCCTGTCTTCTAGTTTGTAATGTTTTGTACTTCCTTTTTTTTTTTTTTTAAAGATTTTATTTATTTATTTGACAGAGAGAGATCACAAGTAGGCAGAGACGCAGGCAGAGAGAGAGAGAGGAGGAAGCAGGCTCCCTGCTGAACAGAGAGCCCGATGCGGGACTCGATCCCAGGACCCTGAGATCATGACCTGAGCCGAAGGCAGCGGCTTAACCCACTGAGCCACCCAGGCACCCTGTTTTGTACTTCTTTAAGCAGGTTTTCTAAGGAGAGTAAAAGAGCCCAGGAGTGGGGCAGGGGAAATGCGGTATCCGGTGATCAGTCTTCTGGGCACAGGATCTTGGAGCTATGTTGTTCTGCGGAAGTAAAGAGAAACCTGGTTGGATCGGCACGTGGTTAGTTTTGCTCTCTGTGTCCAGTGAAGTCAGAGGGACTCTTTTGTCTGGCCGCTCAATGAGGGCACTGCATCCCCTGCCTGACCTGCTGTGGGGGGTGGGGGGACCCAGAGCGCAGGGTTGGAGACCATCTCTGTGCAGGCTACCCCAAGTGGATCGTCTTACCCAGTCCTCAACACAAGCCTGATACAGGGATGATTTTCCCTTGTAGAGACGAGGAGACTGAGCCTCAGAAAGCCTGAGCAAGTAGCTCATAGCTATGCAGGGGCATGGTTTAGGGTAATGACTTGCCAAGCATCCTTCTGTCAGAGGTGGGACATTTCGTGACGTAGCCCTCCCTTCCTGCTCCCTTTCGCCCCTCCTGCCCTCCCCTCCCTTCATTCCTTCCTTTTAGTCTGTCTTGACACGCAGGGTGATCACGCTTGAAGAGTATAGGTACATTCTGAATAAATAATGACAATTAAATTTTTTTTTAATTTTTTATTTTTTATAAACATATATTTTAATCCCCAGGGGTACAGGTCTGTGAATCACCAGGTTTACACACTTCACAGCACTCACCAAAGCACATACCCTCCCCAGTGTCCATAACCCCACCGCCTTCTCCCAACCTCCCTCCCCCCAGCAACCCTCAGTTTGTTTTGTGAGATTAAGAGTCACTTATGGTTTGTCTCCCACAATTAAATTTTTTTAAAGATTTTATTTATTTATTTGAGAGAGAGAGAGTGCATAAGACAACACAAGCAGGGAGAACAGCAGGCAGAGGGAGTGGGAGAAACGGACTCCCCGCTGAGCAGGGAGCCCGATGTGGGACTCGATCCCAGGACCCTGGGATCATGACCCAAGCCAAAGGCTGCTGCTTCACGACTGAACCACCCAGGCTCCCCCTGACACTTAAATTTGTAACTGTATTTTATTCTACCATTTTAACAAAGGTAACATGTTTCAGGCTGTTTTTCAACAGGCCTGACAAGGTGGTGTTTGACTATGACTGCTGTCATTTATTTTCTGCTCCGAAGTTCAGAGTCAGTTTTGCATACGTCTAAAGAGGACGTGGCTCCAGCAACCATCCAGAGCTGGGGTGGGACCGGAACGTGGGGCTGCATCATAGGTCCGTGTCTTCTGATGAAGGGGATCGCTTTGGTGACCGCTTGACTACTTCTCTGTGAGTTCCAGTAAGGAGCTGTGCCAGGGAGAGAAAAGCCAAGAAGCCAGGGCTCCCCTTGGGATGTTTTCCAAGCCTAGAACATGAGTCAGATCCAGGCCAGGAAACACAGCGTGCGTGTGCGTCAGCCTGGCGAGGCAAGGAAGACTTTCTGGGGGACATGCACCCCGCAGTGGACTCACTCGTAGGAAACAGCCTGAGAAGGAGGCCTAAACCGTCCAGGGGTTGCATCACAGGAGGAAAGGTGGCAGGAGGCCGCAGTGGGTTGATCCCGCCTTACCTAGCACGAGCACTGTGGACCCCTCCCCCCGCCCCACAGCTGCAGGTACTTGGCTGCGCATCTGAGAGCTCTAGAGTATTGCTGGGCTTCCTTGGGGGCCCTGCTTTTATTTGTTGTGGTCTGGTAAAATGTGCCGCACGGATTTTTACAGCTTGCTTTACGCATGGGCATCTTTCCACCCAAGCAACATGTTTACCAATGCCAGCCCTCCGTTTTCTGAAAATACCGCTGAAAAGAGCAACTGTGTTGGGATGTGCCGTGAGCGTGAGGAGACCAGGCAGCCAGCCGCCAGTCCGGGCTCCGCCTGGCGAAGGCTGTGCTCACACTCGGTCTTCACGGTGCCCGTGCCTCGTGTGGTTCCCCAGCTCCGATCCAAAAAGGGCCTGTTCTCCGTGGACATGCTGTTATTTTGGAAGGCAGAACCCTCTCAGGAAATCCCTGCTATGCTTCGTGTAATAATGCACTGACGTAAATTTGTCACACATTCTAGAAAACCCCTTTCTATAAACTCCCTGTATTACTGGGTGTATCGAAACTCCACAGGGAACATATGCTAAGAGATCCTAGTGTGGCTTTGCAGCAACTAATCTGAATGTTTGAAAATTTGCCTTCCCTCTGCAAGTTCCTTCAAACCGCCCCTCCTTCTATCCCCATTTTGGAGACAGAGCGGGACAGACAGAGGCAGATAGACAGGGACAGACCCCACCATACCTTACTGGTTTTTAACTGATTGGTTAGGAAAGTTCCTCTTCTCTGCCACTTCCATTATCTTCCTGCCCTCAAGCTCAGCCCTTCTGCTGTCATTCTGTGTTTCTTTTGCCATGTTTCTTACTTTCAAAGACATGCAGGAAAGTAGAAATTCAAGGGCACTTCTTGTATATGCAAACTTCTTTCTCTGTGTACTTATTTTCCCACTGGTAATCCTGAATACAGACCAGCAGATTTTTAGTGCAAGAGGGAACAGGGGGTTAAGCTGCTTCACACACTCAGCTAGCCACGTGTCTCTTTGGAGCCTGTGATAGGTCTCAGAAACAGACCAAAGATGGAGGGAAGTTTGAAAAGCCTAAGAAAAGAAGCATGGGAGCCATTCTTAAGCCTCGAGGTAAAAAAATGTTCAGTAAGAGGGGTTCCGTCTCATGACTGGAGAAGCTGTAAGGAAAGAATGCGCTTCTCTTTGGACCCGTTGATTTCGGCAGACAGAACACAGCGGGGGGTGGGGGGGGGCTCCAGACTCCACTCTTCTGTTTTCTTCCTTCTCAGACGTTCTCACTTTATCCTGAATGTTTTCTTTCCTGGTGTTTGGTGAAGAGTTTTGAGGGCTGGCGGCTGGACTCATTTAATCCTTGCTCATTCATTTGTTCACCGGATCATTTTGCGTGTGTTGTTGCTAGATTCTGTTTTGACTGCTGGGCGCTGCTTTAGATGCAGTAATTTATTTCAATTCCTTCCCAATTCGCTAACACATTTCACATGAATAAATCACTTTTAAAGGGAGAATATTTTTGAGAGAGGTTTGTTGTTTTTTGTTTGTTTGTTTTGTTTTTGGTGAGCTCTATCTATGCCCAATGTGGGCCTTGAACTCAAGATCAAGAGTCACGTGCTGTACAGGCTGAGTCAGCCATGTGCCTCCCACGCCCTTTTTATTTTTTAAAAGGAAAATGTTTGCTTATTGGGTATAGTGGCCTAAAGGAAAGGAGAGCAAAGGGACCCACCTGCCCCACCCTGAGTTCCCAGTCCTCAGCTTTCCGCATCCAGCCCAGTGGGCTGGTAACAAATGCCCTGTGGGAGCTGCCTCGTGGCCTAAGCCTTGATCTGTGGACCCCCAGTTTCTGCTCCTTGCTCTTAAAGCAGAAGTTCAAAACGAGGGGTCACAGTGGGTTTAAAAGCATCACCTGAAAAAGCAAGAGGTGAACCACAGCACCCCCTCCCCAACACAGTTTGAGATCTTCTGTAAGGCACACCCCTGCCTTGCATGCCTGAGGTCCCACCTGTGAGGTCAGCAAGGCAAGCCCTTCGAAGGTCCCTTTCTTGCAAACTAGTGCATCAGAACTAGTGTACTCGTGTTTTATTGGCTTCATAATCTTATTCTAGGTAGAAATACAAGATTGAAGTTCTAAAAATGAATATATTTTCTTGGATAGATTCTACTATTTGAAACAAAAGGGTTTCAAATCTATTGTACATTTAAGCTAGATTTTTTTTCAATTTATAAAAATGTGAAGAGAGCGACCAAAGTAAGGTAATACAAGAGGTGATACAAGCAAAGTAAAATCTTCCTTCTCTCCCCTGAATTGAGTGTAGCTGAGTGTAGCTGAATCTGAGTGTAGCTGAGCAGATCATATCTGGTAAGCGTTTATTAGCTGAAGACTTTGGTATTTATACACAAATTTATACATATGTGTATGTGCATACATGCGTATTTGTACATTTCAACCCAAGCATTGGCCAGCTGTGTTAGCTATCTACTTCTGTGTAGTAAATTACCACAAACGTAGAGGCTTACCACAATGCATATTATTTATCTGATAGTGTCTGTAGGTCAGGAATCTGGGCCCAGCTTCACTAAATCTGCAGCTTCAGGGGCTCTCATGAGGTCTGTGCTGGCCTGGGTCCTATTTGCAAGTTCAGCTAAGGAAGGGTTCATATTGAAACTCCTGTTATGTAGTTGATAGCAAGAATCAGTTCCCATAGGGCTGTAGGACTGAGGTCCCTCAGGTCCCAACTGGCTGCGGGCCAGAAAACCCCTCAGTTCCTTGCTAAATGGGTCTCCCCATCCTGGCAGCTCACTTCGTTAAAGTCAGCAAGGAAGATGCCAGCAAGGTGGAAGTTACAGTTCTGCAGAGCGTAATCATGGAGTGACATTCCCATCACCGGGGCCATATTCCATTGGTTAGAAGCAAATCACAGGTCCTACCTACACTCCAGGGGAGGGATCACACAAGCACAGGAATATTAAGATATGGGGATCACTGGGGGCCATTCTAGTGTCTGTCTGCTACATCTGTCTGTCACACTATTTGAACACTGAATATTAATATCATTTGTACCGCTGCATCATGGGACTCTCCAGGGGAAAAGTCGCTGTAGGCCAGATAGTAACTTTGATCTTCTTGCTTTAATTCCTTACCCCATCCGTGATTATAACTAATGGAACTTTAGGGCATATTGGTGGTAAGACAGAATCCTTGTTCTAGAAAGTCCATTAATAACCAACATGAGACAGGGCCATTTGTGTATTGTAGGTAAACTAACACATTATCACTGGAAGTAATGGGTCAGAACATCTAAAACACAGTAGCTGATATGAACCAGCTAGGGGTGGTAGAGTAATGAACAGCCTGCACGGGGAGGGTGTTGATCGATGACCCTGGCCCTGTTGCAGCCCTGCCTGGAAGATCTGGCTGTGCCTGGTATTAAGCCATCAGTTGCTGAAGAATGGGGAGATATCTGGTGGGCATTCTGGGGAAGGAGTCTGAGTGGAAGAGATAGAGGAATTTGGGGGCACTCAGGGTAATTATATTTACTAACCATTAGAGACATATTTTAATAACAATACACCTGCCAGCAATACTGTCTGACTATCAGCTCTTACTAATAGCTAATAGAGAGTATTCATAATACACAGAAAAAGAATGCCGCCGATATTGCCTGTGCCACTGGTCTAAGCTCTATCAGAGGGACTAGCAGTCCATGAGATTTGATTTCTAGCTTTTTGTATAAAGAGCCAAAGTAGAAAGGACAATGTATTCAAAAAAAAAGGTTACTGAGCACCTGCTACGTGCCAGGTCCTGTTTGAGTTTCTGGGGATATAGGAGCAAACAAAACAAGGGAACAGAGGCTTAGTTTGAACTGCAGTGCTTTACTTCCGTAGTATAAATATGTCCAGCAATATCTTTAGCCCTAAACTTTTGAGGACACAGACTCATCTGAAACCTCCTGGCATTTACCCGTTGGGACATGTTACAGACGCTAAAGCCCAGAAGCCCGGCTCTGACCCAGGGAAGAGCAGGTCAGCGGGGAGCTATCCATCATCATACAGGGGCTCGCTCTCTGGAGCATCTCAAATCCTCTCAGGTTATACCCGCCATGTTCTGAAATGAAAGTATGAGGCTCTTTTCCTCTGTCCTGGGTGACTGCCGATTTTGTTAGTAATCCAGGCTGCTACTAATACTGTTTTATCAGATTTTTTAAAAGATTTTATTTATTTATTTGAGAGAGGGAGAGACAGACGGAGATAGAGCGTTAGCGGGAAGGAGAAGCAGACTCCCCTCTGAGCAGGGAGCCCAATGTGGTGCTGTGTCCCAGGACCCGGGATCATGACCTGAGCCAAAGGCGGATGCTTAACCAACTGAGCCACCCAGGTGCCTTGAGTTTAATCAAATTTTTAAAGCAACTCCTGCTCCCTTAATGTTAGGAGGCTGGACCAAAATACAAAGAGATGAGCAATTCCCGAATGACTAAATATTTAAAAGACATAAATCAAGTCAACAAAATAAATGTTTTCCATCTGACAGTCTTGACAAATGTGCTTTTATATGGATCCACAGGCCAGTTTTGAATTAGGGATTAGACACTTTCAGGGCCTATGCCCCCAGGGGGGGTGGGCTCCGGAGACAGCCAGCTTCTGGCCTGCATCCTGCTTCCTTCCATTGTCCATCCCTGCCACATCCTTCATTGTGCGGTGCCTGGTGCACATGCAGGTGCACACCAGCCGGGCTGGTGAGGTTCCACCCATACGCCCCTCAAACACCTGCTCTTGGGTTCCCCTCATACCTTGGAGCCTGGGGCTCAGCAGAGGTTTTCGCAGGCCCTGGGAGTGTACACAGGGTCCTGCTGGCAGGGCATTCCTGGATCAGGAACACAGAGCATTATCTAGACCTGCGCTCTGAGACACAGCAGCCACTTTGTGGCCACCGTACACTGGTTGAAAGGCACTGTAGATGTAAAGCATGCACTGGATTTTGAAGACTTAATTGAAAAGGGAGGTAAATATTTTATATTAATGATTACATATTGAAATAGTAATATTTTGGATATGATGGGTTCAATAAAATACAGTATTAAATTTTTTTCACTGATATCTTTTTTACTTTTTAACGGGACTACTAACGTTTTAACAATTATGTATAGAGCTTGCATTTGTGGCTCCCCTAACATTTCTATTGGGCTTTGCTGGTCTAGGAGGAGGCAGCAGGGGTCTGCTAGAGTACATCTCCTTGGAACCTTGGACTTCTTGCCTTGTGAGGAGAAAGAGCCACAGGAGAGACCTCTAAAGTTTGGGGTCTCTTGTGGCTTTGCTTTAAGGTGATGCTGAAAATTAATTCTCTTTTCCACCCTCTCCTAGCCAAATGACCTCCAAATCTTGTTCCCCTTTGCTCACAGGTGGTTCTACATGAGGCAAAAAGATCACCTTCACACCCCCTCCACCCCACCACAACTACTCCTGAATCAATAGGTACCAGGCACTGGAAATCATATTGTGTTTTGACAAAGATCGTTTGAGAAGCCATCATTCTGTTATTTGGATACCACCAAATCCAATCCCTGAACAAGTTCTCTGCGGGCGCAGAGCCTCCTCCCTCCCTCCCTCTCTTTCGTCTGGAGAACACATTGATCATTCTGAATTGACTCTTCTAGTAGATTGATGACATAAGGATCAGGAAGAGACCAACATTTTGCTGTATCTTAGGGGTTAACATACACTATTAAATTACAATACAGACACTGTCTAAGAAGAAAATTTACTTATCTAATCTCTAGAGAAAACTGTAGCTAGTCCCTTAGGGCTTGCTTAAGAAATTCATGTTTATGGTATATTGCTTTATGACAGCTTTAAGAATTTCAGTGAATGCTCTAGACTACAGCTTTAGGGTTTTAGCAGAAACAATGGCTTAGTTAGGAGGGTTGTGCCTTCTGCTCCTGAATAAATCCGATTCAAGTTTACAAGGAGGAAGGATTAATAATTTAGATGTTCAAAATCTCTTTACTTCATTGCTTCTTTAGTTCATTGCTTCTTTTCTTATTGTGGCATAGGGTGACTAACTCTTAATTAAACTGTTTTTTCCTCCTGAACACATAGCTAGAGTACATGACCCAGCCTCCCTTGCAATGAGGTGTGGCCATACGACTGAGACCGGCTCTGAGATGTTGGCTCTGGTGATGGGTTCCTGCCCACATTGTCACTTACTCTTTATCCTTTTCTTCCTCTGCCTGGCAGATGCAGAGTACCAAGGGGAGAGATCCAGAATCTGCATTTTAACGAGTTCCAGGCCAATACCTATACACATGAACATTTAAAAAACACTGGCTAGGAGATAGCAGAACCACCTACATGGAGGGAGCAGGGGTCCCTTCCTTGGGGCAGAAGAGAGCCGCCCAGGAGAGCTGCCCCTCCACGTGGAAATCACAGTTTACTCACAGGCACTGAGATCTGAAGCTAGTTTGTTACAACAGTCAGCCTTCCCTGGCTAATATAGTCACAACGTATTTGAAGAATGGTGCACCTGTAATGTATTCCCTTCTTACTAATATGCTCTGCCCACCAAGATGATCTTATTCTATACCTTCATTATCTAAATTATTTCATAAAGACTAAAGTAGGTCTTATAAGTGATATTTGTGAAGCCTGGTAGATAATTTTTCGGAACCACCAAAATCACAAAACATTGGCAAATCTGCATTTATCCTATATATATTTTATAAATTTCCCTCTCTCCCTCATCTTTCCATCCTTTTATTTTTTCAGCTGCCTCCTTTACTTCCCAGTAGCACCAAAGGGGTGAAAATTGTCTTTGCTTCCATGGTAGGTGAGGAGATCACTCATTTATGAAATCCCCATGGAAGCTGAAGTATAGGAAAAGGAAAAGGCAAGCATATAAATTCTCATCTCGGGGCACCTGGGTGGCTCAGTGGGTTAAAGCCTCTGCCTTCGGCTCAGGTCATGATCTCAGGGTCCTGGGATCGAGCCCCGCATCGGGCTCTCTGCTCAGCAGGAAGCCTGCTTCCCTTTCTATCTCTCTGCCTGCCTCTCTGTCTACTTGTGGTCTCTGTCTATCAAATGAATAAATAAAATCTTAAAAAAAAAAATCACCTTTAGCGCCAGGTCTAAAAATAAAAAAAAAAGCAAAAAATTCTCATCTCTCTTATTTTCAGTTGACTATCTTTAATTTCCTTAGGCCACATTGATTTCTATACCTTAATTATACAAGTTGAAATAAGTTCAATCTTTATTATCACAAGGGACACAATTATTTGTATGTTCATCTATTCATTCATTCTAGGTATAGAGAATAATCCAATCAAAAATAATCTGTTATACCTCTGACAGGTATAGGGCAGCCCTCAAAAATCAGCCTCAAAGGTGTTAATAAGAGGTTTACCAATTCCCCCCCGCATAGATTTGGAGATGCAAGGGGTGCACAAGATGGATTCATTTATTCGATGTGCGTGTGTGTTTCTGAGTATATCCAAGGAGCTGTCTGTGTTGGATTACGCAGAAACAACATGTTAAAACCTTTATGAGAATTCCCTATATTTTTTTTTTCAGTTTTTATTTATTTATTTATTTATTTCCAGCATAACAGTATTCATTATTTTTGCACCACACCCCGTGCTCCATGCAATCCGTGCCCTCTATAATACCCACCACCTGGTACCCCAACCTCCCACCCCCCGTCCCTTCAAAACCCTCAGATTGTTTTTCAGAGTCCATAGTCTCTCATGGTTCACCTCCCCTTCCAATTTCCCCCAACTCCCTTCTCCACTCTAAGTCCCCATGTCCTCCATGCTATTTGTTATGCTCCACAAATAAGTGAAACCATATGATAATTGACTCTCTCTGCTTGACTTATTTCACTCAGCATAATCTCTTCCAGTCCCATCCATGTTGCTACAAAAGTTGGGTATTCATCCTTTCTGATGGAGGCATAATACTCTATCCCCAGGGGTACAGGTCTGTGAATCACCAGGTTTACACACTTCACAGCACTCACCAAAGCACATACCCTCCCCAATGTCCATAATCCCACCCCCTTCTCCCAAACCCCCTCCCCCCAGCAACCCTCAGTTTGTTTTGTGAGATTAAAAGTCACTTATGGTTTGTCTCCCTCCCAATATTTATGCATTTTAAATTAAGAGCCCCAGGTAATTTTTCCTTCTTGGCTTATGTTATACATACAACCAAATCATGAAAGCACCAGCATGTCTAAATCTCACCATTTTCCTTAAACCCATAGATGCATGTATGCGTGTATACACTCTCTTGTGCACACACACACACACACACACACACACACTAAAAAGGAAAGAAAAAAGAGAAGCTGAAAGGATGTGTGCACACACGTAGGCACATAGGCACAAGCATGCATGTGCTCACGTGTGTGCACAAATCCCTTCAACGTCTCCTTTCTCTTCCAGCCCGTCATTGTAGGGAGGAATGACAACTTCCGTTTATTGCAAAAATTCAAGCAGGAACGTGTCATACACAAGAACCACCAGCCTAGTGGTAGAGAAAAGGAGATTCCTTGAAGCTTTTTGCAGCCGGGCTCTACTAGCAACGGACAAATGTTTCCCAACACAGGGATCCATCAAGGGGGTCGGAGAGATGAGGTGCCGGATGATGAGAGGTTTTACCAAATCTTCGTTTTCCATCACTTCTTACCTAAAGTATCATGGGGGTTACATGTGCTGAGGTGGTTTTGGTTTTGTTTTCCTTAAAGATTTATTTATTTATTTAAGACACAGAGAAAGACCGTGTGAGCAGGGGAAGGGCAAGCGGGAGGAAGAGAGAGCATCTCAGTCCCCCACCGAGCCCCGAGCCAAACAAGGGGACTGATCCAGGACCCTGAGGTCATGAGCTGAGCCCAAATCAAGTGTCAGCTGCCCAAGGGACCAAACCACCCAGGTGGCCCCCTACTCCACCCGGCCACTCTTTTTTTAAAAGAAGAAGCTGGGTTTTTTGCTTTTGCTTTTGTTTTTGTTTTTCTGAAGCAGGAGAGGAAACACACGCATGTCCTCTGGTTTATATTGTAAAACCTTGCAGCCTGATCATGTCCTCTGGTTTATATTGTAAAACCTCGCAGCCTGATCGTTACTATTCTTCATAGCCCGATTGTTACTGTCCTGATTGGCAGAAGGAGAGGAAAACAGTATCACAAAAAGGCAGCTAATTGTAGCCTGACCTTTCATACTGAAATCTGAATTATCAACAAGTGCTTTGGGTCCTTTTTTTCATTTAATCCTTACAACAACCCTATGAGTTGGGTACTATTATTGTATCTGCTGCAGAGGAGGAAACAGAAACAAGGGAGTTAAGTTACCTGCCCAGTGTCTCCTAGGATTTCAACTCAGGTCATCTGGCTCTGGGAGCTGGCCTCTTAATTAACCTTCCTCTGCTGAGTTGACATGCTTGCCCATACCTCATGGTCCTTCCCTGAGACTTCGTGATTCTGGCTAACTCACTTAAATCTGGGAGTTTCACAAAGATTCAGATTTGCTCAGGGATGTGAAAATGGTTCATGGGCAGGGTGGGGCTTCCAAGGAAATCCATTTCATTCCCTTCTTGATGGGCTCTGCTAGTTTGCAAAAATCAAGAACTGTGATGATTTAAGACGCGTTTGAACTCTTTCAGATTTCCATAGAACCTCACTCAGCAGTCCTTTTGAGATGATGTCATAGTTCTCCTGTGTAAGCTAGTGTTGCCTTCCAGGGGAGGAGGCCAATGTATTTCACGAATGTTATCTTATCCTTACAGCACCCCTGAGGCTCAGAGAGTGGTTTTAGTTACTGTTCCGGGGACTATAAAAATTAGGTTGTGGTTTTTAAAGTTTATTTTCATACAACTGAGAACTCATACACTTCTATGTATATGCTGTGTATATAATATTGTATATCAGGTATCGTATATTATATATTATAAACACATAGATATAAATGTTTCATGAAACACTTTCAGTATATGTGATGTGTCCTGATGTGTTGCCTTCTGTTCCTTTCTTCTCCACTAAGAATGCTGCTTGTAACCCACAAGCTGACTGTATTACCTACAAGTGGGGTCTAACCTACACTCCGAAAAACAGGACTCAGCAGCATTTATGGACATAACTCCGGCAGTGCCCTGCCGACCCCCTTCTGATATTTTGCAATGACCACCGACTGTGACTATAAAACACGAGTTTTTTAAGTACATGAGAAGTTATGGGTTTGGCATTTGATCCAGCACCATGTCCCAGGATGCCTTCCAAGTGCTTGGTGGACATTGACAAGGGCCAGCTGCGGGTGAGGCCTGAGCATGACAGTGGCGACTCACAGAGTCAGTCCACCTGAGGACCTGACCATCTCGTAGGGGGAGCCAGAGAGAAAATAAACCGGTCCTCTGTCAGGGGCAGGAAGTGCTTCTGAAGAATGATGAAGCCAGTTAAACCACAGTGACATTTCAGCAGAGGGCTACTTCCCCAGCTTTTCCCAGACCTCACCTCATCTGAGGCTTTTCTTGCTCTCGGCCAGCGGCTCCAAACCAGTGGCAATGCAGGCTTCCAAGGGGCATTTGGCAATTTCCGTTGTCACATCTGGGGGAGGCAGTGTAGCTGATGTCTAGCAGGTGGAGACTGAACATGCCGTTGAGGTCCTACTATGGGTGGGACAACCCCTGCCCCAATGAAGAGTTATTGACCTCAGGATGTCAGTAGTGCCAAAGCCGAGAAATCTTGCTCAAGAGCCATGCTCAGGGGTCCAGTCGTTTTCCTGAAGTGGACATGGAAAGCTGAACTCCTTTTGTCTGGGATCCCTTTTCCTAGCCCAGGAGAGCCTACCCATAGCCTCTCTCAGGACAGAATTGATTTCTGTGGAGCCCCAGAGAGATCGGTACCAGGATGCTGCCTTCATGCTGACGCTTGCCAAGAGTCTCACCCAGCAAATGCGTGTGCAGGAAGAGAGCCATCGCGACGTGACACCTCTCTCTTCTCCAGAAACCTCCCACCTTGACCGGGTGCTGGAGGTTCCAACAGGAGCTGGCCATCTGGGCTTTGGGTCTGTCTCATGGATTTTATTTAGAAATACTCCATGCCCCCAGATTCTTGGGATTAAAACAACCAAATGGCCCCCTCCTGCCCCTTCCCCTCTATAGAAAAGTTACACAGAAACCTCCGCTTTGCTATGGCTGAGGCTCCAAGGGAAGATAAGAGAGTCGTCCCCTTTTCAAAAACATGTCAGACTGCTGCCTTTTGTGTCCTCTTGATAAGTGGCCCGAAGCTGCTGGGATTCCTCACCCACAAAGTAGTATGAGAGGATGCTCGGGCCACCTGCGCAAGGAAATACAATTCCAGATTTCTAGGACCACAGTCTCTGGCTCTGGGTGGAGCACACCCGCAGGTGCCTTTCCCACCCGGGTTATGCAGGAGAGAGGCCTGAATGGTGGCTTCTCCCCGGGGGACATCTTCAGCCCACATGCCCCTGATGGAGGCCGCCCCATGCGGGATGGCTAGACTGCCCAGTGCAGAGCCAGGTGCCCTGATTTTTCTATGTTGTACCTATCAGTAAGTTTTTTCCCCTCATTTTCAAATCCTGTGTATCATTCCGTAGTATAAACAAACCACAGTTTGTTTATTCATACACCTGTTGATGAAAATTTGAGTTGTTTCTAAATTTGGGGTACTTTTGAATGAAACTGCCTTGAACCTCCCTGTGTGCACGCCTTTTGGTGGACAAAGCACTCATTTCCCTTAGATACATGTTTAAGATTGGAATTATGTGTTGCCGGGTAGGTCTAGGTTTAGCTTTACACCTGTTTGTTCAATTCTCCTGCCCAGGACCAAGGTAGCAAAGAGGGTGTCTGAACGGGAGAGTGAAAAGGTTCTTGGGAGCAGGGTACGCAGATGACTTATGCAGGCAGGGGAGCAGGTACTGGGAAGACCTCAAAGGAAGACTGAGGCTAGTCCAGCCCTAGACTCAGGAAGATTCATTAGGAATCACTTTTTACTACGTCTGGGTTCTGGGAAATCTGAGTAAAGGGCCAGAGGGGTAGATTTAAGAAACTGGAAGATTTTTAGTCTTTCTGGTTTTGTCTACGAGCACAACATAAAGAAATTGACCTGGGGCCCATCGCAGGAGCTTTCGGCTCTACTTTCTTATTTATAAAATCAAAAGTATGTTCAGGGTGATTCCTAAATGATCTTTGAGGTCTCCTCATCTCATTATTTTTTAAAAGAATTTATTTACTTATTTGAGAGAGAAAGGGGAGAGAGTGTGCCCAAGCAGGGGGAGCAGAGGAGAGGGAGAACCATGCTCTCTGCTGAGCAAGGAGCCTGATGTGGGGATTGATCCCAGGACCCCGAGATCATGACCCGAGCCCAAGGTAGTCATTTAACCGTTTAACCGAGTGAACCACGTAAGTGCCCCTCATCATCTCATTCTATGAATAGCAGCTTTGTTACAAATTATCCACTCAACTATAGGAGAAAAATCACCTGGAGATTACTAAGAAAAGCCTGAAGCCACATCCTTCTGTGTCATCCACCACTGGATGTTAAAAGAACATGAGAATCTGTCCTTCCTAGGGTCAGATCAGTCTGGCTATGTGCCCTTGGTCCTTTATGGGCCGCACCCCCCGGCCCCCCACCCCAACTCCCTGCCTTGCATCTCACCAGGGAGCTCTGTACCACGGGGCCAGTCCATTTCCTCCCCATGTCTCACAGATTCAGCCACTGCTCCTGGCTGGCCTGCTGGCTGTTCTGATGCACTCACTGAAAACCACGTGTGACGGTGGACAGGTTGGCAGACCATTTTCTTTTCCCTCATTTGTCATTCACAACGTAACTCCACTTAGGGCCACTGCAGCCGCTTCTGAGCCACACCGAGCTCTGACACCTTTCTTGACGTTTGTCTGTGGCTGTGGCTGCCCAGCCCTGGCCTCCCCGCAGACATGGCCTGGACCTCAATCTCCTTTTGTGACTTGGACCAAATCACGGCCCCCCAAATCAGCAGTCCCCAGAGGACACTCCTGATTTCTATTGCTTCTCCACAGCCTTTCAGCTCAGAGACTGGAAAAAACAGTTCAGCCCCAGCCTTTCTGGTGTTTGTCAGGGGCTGTGAAGTGACCCTTCCACCAAGATGGGAGGGGGCCCTGAAGAAATAAGATGGGGCTCTTGGGGGCTGCTAATTCCCAGCCTACTGGATGGAGCCCACACTTACGCTATCTCAGGAGGCTTCCATCCAAAGAGCCTAACCTCCTGAGGAGGGAAACCCCTTTTCTCCTAAACTACCCTGGTCCTTGGAGTGGACGTATCACCAGATACAATTCGTTCCCCTCCTGCCTGAGAAGTTCTAGACCTCTCCCAGTTCTAGTTTCTTCTTTCTGTTAAGAGCTGCATCAAAATATCTTTATAATTCGTGTTTATTGTTTCTTGAAGTTTAACTATTTTTTAAAAAAATTATTATATTTTTAGTAATGTAAGGGCCCTACAAATCCATCTTTCCTATTGTTGGTTCCTAGTTTGATGTCCAGTATATACAAACTCTTCATAATGAATAAAGTTTTGGCAAGAGCCCTACTCAAGGCTGAGAAGTGCTGATATATTATTGCTACCCGGTGACATAGTACATAAATTGTAGGAATACACAACAAGACAGGATATTGATAGTGAACATCTCAGGTAATACCACAGAATATTTTAAAGGGGAAAGGTCTTCATAATTAGTATCAAGAGTTCAGCATTTAAGACTTAGAATAGCCCTGCACTTTTAACAGTGCTGTGATAGATCAAGAAAGAATTGTTATCATCTGATCTGGGCAAATGCCCCTCCCTTAAGTGCAAGTATCAGTAAGCGTAGTCTCTAAACATTCATATACCCCATTTTGTCCTGTGGAATCTAGCACAGAGTTCCAATGAAAACTAAGAGAAGCTCAGTCATAAAAATCATCAGAAAATTATACAATAGAAATCTGGCACAAGACCCTTTCTTGGAAAAATAAGGTACTGCTTTGAGAAATGAAAAAAAAAAAAGGACAAATGAGCCCTAGCATTGGAACAGAATTTTCCAAAAATTGCAAGCAAAAATCTTTTTCTCCTGCTATGCAAGTTATCTGTTTGCAATTCTCCAAAGGCTAAAATGTATGCTTAACCAGCATCCGAGTGTTGGCCCCAGGTGTGGAGGGCCTGCAGGGATCCCTCAAATCCATCTGACTTGGTTAAGGAGGGCTATCAGGATAGTTTTTCATGTTTCAACAACTTCTGCGCAGCCGCCCTGAGCTAGCAAGCCCTGCCCGGTTTATAATAGTGCCCGGCACGTGGTGGGTCCCGTGTTGATAGAACTAACAGATATTCCCAGCAAGTATAGGCAACAGCACTGATGATTACTGTAACATCGCCCCCTGGTAAGGAAGGGCAAGCCTTTGTGTTAGCCCCTGCTGTACACAAAGTATGTCTCTGGTCATAGAAGGAGCAGGGATAATTCAGCCAAGTTATTTGCACTGGCTTCTGCCAGCACCAATTCTGCATGACCTAGGTGTCCCCTTCCTGCACTGTTCTGTTAACTGCATACCTGAAGAGGCTGCTCTTTTAGGTTTTTTTTGTGAATGGAATCCTCTGGTATAAGAGTGATTCTCAAAGTTTGGTTCCTGAGCCTGGAGGACAGCATCACCTGGGAATTTGTTAGAAATGCAAAATCTCGGGCCCCACCCCCGACCTACTGAATCAAAAGTAGAGGGAGGCAGCAATCAGTGTTTTAAGAGGCCCACCATCATTAAAGTTCATGAACCACTGCTATCTAAGGATTGATACCAATCCAACATCACGGTCAGAAGAACACAACTTTTTACCTGTTTGTTCTGATGGGTCAGGTGTTCTCTATGTTGGTATAGCAGATCATCTCTTGATAATTACTTGGATTTTCAAAGGTGGGAAATGAATGGGAGGTTGAGAAGGAAGTTTGAGCTTTTACTGGTGGGAGAATTATAAAGCAAGTTCATTTCTTCTCCATTATTTATGTGATAACATATAGTGGCAAGAACTGCTAGAGTCTATTGAAACCTCAGTGCATTCCACCTGTGCTTATATTTGAGCTGCCATCTTTGTTGTAACACTTAAGTGACACAGGTGTCCCCAGTATCTTAGCACCAAAACTCTTGAGTTGGCCTAGACAAAGGGACTTCCCATATAGTAGCTGTTCTTACCATGGAATATGAAAGATGCTGAATGTTTAATTGCACAGAGTGGATGCAGTTGCTGAATGGCTTTCTCCAACCTTCATAAAAGACAGCAGCAACTTGATCTTGGTCTATACGATACACAACCTTTCTTCTCTTAAGACAGTCTCAACCTTAGGTCATTAGGGACTCAGTTGGCTATCATGGGAGACTGTCTCAGAAATGCCCCAAAGCCTATTCTTCTGAGGCATATTTAGGTTCATCAGCAGTGTTAAGAATTGAAAATTCACCCCACACATCTTGACAGCCAGAGTGTAAAAACCTCCTGTCCTATAATTCTCTCCCTATATCTGTGTTCAGGTGCTCTCTTAGTCCTGGAAAATCCTGGTCAGAGAATGGAAACTTGACATTGTAATGCATGTCTTTGGTGTCTCTACAGTGTTGATATTAAAAATACCCCCTTTTATTTGTCTCCATTTAATAATAATTCACATATTAGAAAGTCATTGTTAGTTCAGAAAATTGGGAAAGGGATTTCCCATCCTTGATCTTTGTGACTAGCTGTGTAGCAGATGAAATAACTTGCTTTGCTGGGTAGTTACTATGCCATCTGGATAAGTACCAGATGTTACCGGATGTTTTGATCTGGGCCCTTGTAACTGCTGTGCAGTCAGTGTTCAAAGCCATGTCTTTTCTGACCACAAGGCGCTGACAGGACACTCATTTTTGCCATCATTCAAAGCTTTGCAAGAGAGCCAATTGCTTGTTACTTAAATGTGTCTGCCTTTGAAGAATGAAAAGCTGAATTGACGTCACTGGAATTTGAGCCTCCAGGTGTAAGGATTCAGAATACCTCTGTATGCCATAGAACAGGGCTTAGCAGGACCAGGACCGAGCAGATTCCTTCAGCATGATATACTGTCTACAGTCTGCATTGTTTGGAATGGAGAACTCTTCAACCAGATCTGGAAGATAGGTATTTTCTTGGAAATAGCTCAACAACGTGATAAAATCATCAGGTTCTTGCTAACTTTGAATGCAAGAGAGCTGATTCCCACCAACAGCATGAGGCTCTTTTGTTCTAACCAGCATTTGAGTGCCTTTTACGTGCCTAATACAAGGTGTAAGGGGAGCTCACATTACAATTAATTTGAGTTACCAACAATTTGTCTTTATTATGCAAATATACAGTGGCAGCAATAGGAGTGATTGTTAGTGATGAATGTGTGTATACTCGGGGATTACTAAGTGACCAATTTACTACAGAAAGGGGAAGGAAAATTACTGAGATTTGTTGCTTTCTGCTTCTTGTTTTGCATTATGGTTCAGTTTGGATTTTTGCAACAATTCAGGAATGAAAATTGTTCATAATGATATCAGGGTTGAGTTTTTTTCCTAATTTTTTTTTTCTTTTGAACATGTACAGCTTATTAACTCCAAAAGAAAACTCCCCAAGTTTTAAAATGCAAGGTCGATGCTGGGGGTGCAAACCAGCAACACTGTGGGCTTTTTAATTCAGCCAGCAAGAGACGGTGGGTGGGCTATTCTGGAAAAATGCTGACGGGAACATCCATCCACATTGAAAGTCGAGTGGAAACCTGGTCCAGATGAGAGCAAATTAAAATATGGATGATGTTTTCAAAGAAGCAGAGAATAAATTGCAGGAGTGCATACACTATTTTAGATAAGGTCAGCAGCAATTCTGTGGTGTGGAAGAAGGACCATCCATCCTGGGAAATCTGCCAATGACTATTTTTTGTTAAATGTTGGAATGGACAAAGTTTAGCAGTACTTAACAAAATGCATTCTGAAGCTCTTAGAAAGACATCTAGTGTGGTTGTCATTGATGACTTGCTTTTCATACCGTCTCTTATACATGATATACATGTGAGAAGAAAGAATAATGTCAGGTCAGTTCACTTCCCATGGCCCACCCTAAGCTAGTACTTTTTTGGACCACACAGTAGAGTCCCTGCAACGTTTGATGGAGACCACGGAGGGCAAAGGTGGATGCTTCTGTGGCTGTGGTTTTGAACATGCATTCTTCCTAGCCTTCAGATGGGCTATTAATTGCAGGTTTAAAAGTCCTCTTCTATTCAATCTGATGATAGCCTTACTTTGTGTCACTTTAAAATGAGAAGCTAAGTACTACAGGATATCAAGTATTCAATGGCAGTGCTCCATTTCTGCTGGGACAAAGCAAGCCCAGCTTAGGTAATTGTGCTGTAATGTTCAAACCCAGCTGAATGGCTTCTTGTGCCCACAAAGGTCTCTGTACCTTTCACATTCGTAACAATACATCTCTGCTGTGTGTGCACCCAAAATCCAGCGTAGCCTCTGGTATAATTTGTGTGATTAATGGACATTGGGTCCAGCCAATTCCTTATACTCTAGGTCTATAAATTACCATAACAATATAGGCATAATTGCAGGTACATTTTTGTATCTGCCTGGTTCTACAGTGGTTTTACCATTCATTCACTAAGAACAATTATTAACCTTCAACCCCTAAGGCCAGACACACAGTTCCAATTTGGCACGTAAATAGTACAGCAATTTACAATAGGGTGAGGGTTGGGGGGACAACGTAGTTTAAAGGACATAAATAACATACTACACCTGGAAACAGGGAGAGGTCCTGCAGCAAGTGGGAAAAGAGATTGCAGAGGAGTTTGAAAACAAAGAAGAAAAGAAACACCACAGCAGATGTGCTCACACTTCAAATTAAATGTGGAGAATGCTTTTTCCTTCCTCTGTGGATCTGAGCTGCCTCTGTGTGACTGGGTCTGCCTCGGGGATTGAGGGGTCTGGTGCGTGCTGGGAGTCAAATCTCTTTGTCTTGGAAGGTCTATTTACTTGTGTTGGCTCAACTCAGGGTAAATATTCTAGATGATCAATGTATCAAACCCAATAATGTGCCATTTAGGGCATTGTTCTCTAGCAGTCTACACAGTTAAAGAATTTCCTGCCAGTTGATAGCCTCTGCTGTTTCTGTAACATTTGAGTCAGAGGTTTGCTTTTGATAGGAATTTTCTAATTAGAAGGAACTTTGTTGTCCCTGTATCTTGTCTCTATGTATCCCCAACTCACACACTCTTTGAGTCACTGGTCAGACGTTGTTTCTCTCTCAAAAAGTTTCTTCTGTGTTGGAGGGGATGTGGAGAAAAAGGAACCCTCTTATACTGTTGGTGGGAATGCAAGTTGGTGCAGCCTTTTTGGAGAACAGTGTGGAGATTCCTCAAGAAATTAAAAATAGAGCTTCCCTATGACCCTGCAATTGCACTACTGGGTATTTACCCCAAAGATACAGATGTAGTGAAAAGAAGGGCCATCTGTATGGCCCAATGTTTATAGCAGCAATGGCCACAGTCGCCAAACTGTGGAAAGAACCAAGATGCCCTTCAACAGACGAATGGATAAGAAGATGTGGTCCATATCACTATGGAGTATTATGCCTCCATGAGAAAGGACGAATACCCAACTTTTGTAGCAACATGGATGGGACTGGAAGAGATTATGCTGAGTGAAATAAGTCAAGCAGAGAGAGTCAATTATCATATGGTTTCACTTATTTGTGGAGCATAACAAATAGCATGGAGGGCAAGGGGAGTTAGAGAGGAGAAGGGAGTTGGGGGAAATTGGAGGGGGAGGTGAACCAAGAGAGACTATGGACTCTGAAAAACAATCTGAGGGGTTTGAAGGGGCGGGGGGTGGGAGGTTGGGGGAACCAGGTGGTGGGTATTAGAGAGGGCACGGATTGCATGGAGCACTGGGTGTGGTGCAAAAACAATGAATACTGTTATGCTGAAAATAAATTAAAAAAAAAAAAGAAAAGTTTCTTGTGGGCAGGAATTGGACCTCATTGATTTTTTTTTTCTTTTACAATGCTCTCCACAAGTATTTACTGACTAAATAAATTATATAATTTACAGAAAGAGTCTGTGAGGCCTATAAACAACTTCTTTAAGATACTTAATAAAAACAATAAAAAATATGGGCATTTAGCCATGACCTGTTCATACAACAAAGTTATTTTATATACATACAAATTAAAAAACCCAATCCAATCAACCTCTTAAGGGAAACCATTAGAATGATTTCACTTACTTGTGGAGCCTAAGGACACAGAGGACACTGGGAGGAGAAGAGAACTGAGTTGGGGGAAATCGGAGGGGGAGATGAACCATGAGAGACTGTGGACTCTGGGAAACAAACTGAGGGTTTTGGAGGGGAGCGGGGTGGGGGGTTGGGTGAGCCTGGTGGTGGGTATTAAGAAGGGCACGTATTGTGTGGAGCACTGGGTGTGGTCATAAACAATGAATCCTGAAACACTGGAAAAATTAAATTTAAAAGAAAAGAAAATGCTTTATAATAAAAAAAATGATATTGTTGTTAGTTACTGAGGTCATAGTTCAGTTATGCTTTCCCTGAATATATTTTGTACACATTATGTAATAGCTGCAAATAAACTATGGCCATTTCCATGGCTATTCACACAAACTCCAGGCCCAGAAATGCTTAGTTTGAAACAACAGGCAGGAGAGGAGAACTTGCATACATTCCTTTACACGGTTCGTCTTGGAGTCAACATGAAAATGTCAAATTTGTTTTTCTGTCATTTGGCAAAGCTAATCATTTGCCTAAGCACAAGAAGATACATACTTTTCTCCTACTGGCACAAAGTATTATTTGCACAAATATATATTTTGTTAAATGTATGTACTTATCTATTCCTTTCTGAGCGTTTCTGTAAATGACATGTTTCATTTTGTGCCGGGTCCAATCTTATTCAAATCCCCTCAGAGAAAACTCTTCATAACCATCATGATTACACCCAAGTCCTCTCCATCACACATTTATTTCAGTCAGTATTTGACACCACAAGATGACAATACTTCATATGAGGAACGGGGTGTAGCTAACTGGCATACAGGGTGAATTATTTGGATGGGATTATAGACTCGATATAAATGCTCTATATGAAAGAGATTGTAGTAATTAAAAGTTGTGAAAATTAGCATCTGTTCCCAGTGTTCTGATGTATTGACTACTCTCCAAATATTACGTGGTTGATCTTCAAAACAGTCCTGTCAGTGTCGTTGTTAATCTCTTCTCTCAATGGCAAAAATGAGTCTCTAAGAAGGGATTGGCCTTTAGGCAGCTCATTGGGTGGGGCCTCGTCTGGTGGTCTGAGTCTGGTGCTTTTGCCTTCAGAGCCTGTGGCTGGAGGTGGTGGCCAAGCCCACTGGCCTTGCTCTTTCGTGGACCAAAGCAGATGCCACTGTCTGATCCCATTTCTAACTCGCTGAGCCACATGAAACCCAAGAATCCCGAAAGTAGACAAAATCTGTCCTCCATCCTGCCCCGCGTTCCTCCAGAGTGCATTTCATTGGGCACCAGTGCTGATGAAACACAACCAGAGTTTGCGCGACTACCATGCGGCATGTCACCAGCACCCTAACGGGAGACTGCAAGTCACCTGGGTAGAAGGAGGTAGATTTCCTGGAACAGGTGTTGACTTGTTCATCTTCTCCAGCACTTCGGCCTCCTTTGGGAGGGCGACAAGTCTTCTGCTAAACGTCTACTCCCTTTATTTCTAACTTCCTAAGAACTTCAGTTGGGCAACTTTGCGTGTGCTAAGGTGACCTATTTCTGTCCAGGATAACAAAAACATTCCAGATGACCGATGCCTTTTATTGGGGACAGGTTGACCTGATTCTCACCTTCTTGCTTTATTTGCCAAGGCAAATGATCGCAGCTAGGCCTTAGCGCCAACATCTTTTTATTTTTCTCTACTGTTTTTTTATTTTCTTGCAAAAATAGCAGACTTATCCAAGTGCCTAGCTACTATGGCAATAAGTGATATTTAAATAGACGCTGAATACATGTGTCCCAGCTTCAGTGAGTCAGTAGAAGCAGTTGTGGGATCTGATTGCATAAATGCATGGGAATAATGTTTGTCTCTAGGGCAACAGAACTCCTTTGGAGCCCTTGAGAGGACTGTGTTCAGATGCAGAAAGGCTGATGTAATGATCAAACACATTCAGGTGGAAGGGTCAGTTTCTACCTGAATGGAAAATGTCAAGAAATGGCCGTGTGGATTTTCTGCTTCGTAAACATAGCAAATGCTTCAAATAAAAAAAAAGAGAATGAATAGAAAAGCCCTCAAAAAGCTCTAAAAAGGCCTGGGAAATGTAAAGCCATCATGATTGGTTGATGGTGTTAATGCATCTAAGCAAATGTCCTGCCTTATTCAAATATGTGTATTGATTTTTTTTTTTTAACTATGTGATTGACATTAAGAAACTTGGTCCTAAATAAATGAACTTTGCCTGGCAGAATACTGCTGAACTTGTCTTGAATACTTTGGGAAACCCCACTGCAGTACACCCCTAAAAACACAAAACTTGGTTGACAGAATGATGACATTTTTCAGAGATGTCAGTGTCATCGTGGCTACAAGTGTGTTGTGCTGAGTCTGCCACCCTAAAAAGCTTAGGGCACATGGGTGGTCTGTTAGTACCAGTTGATTATTAATTCTGCCGTAAAAATCTAGCTTGGTTCCTTAGATCAGACCCTTTCCAACTTGGCAATGGACTCGTGTGCCTGTATATGCAGATTGGCAGCCTTTTGCTGTCTTGGCAGTAGGCAAAACAAAGAACAAGTTTGAAATTTCAAAGAAAAGTTCAACATTAGGAAGGCCTTCCTGATTTTAAACACCCATTAATGTTCCCTTAAAAAAAAAAAAATGGGGATCTTAGAAGCCTTGTCCTTTGCTCCTCTCCCCCACCATCTCCTCCTGCAACCTTTTCTTCTTTTCTTTCTTCTGAGATTTTCCATCAGTAAAATGGGAAAAATAATAATACATTTGAACCAAATCCTCAGACTCCTTGCTTTACCCCTTAGGCTACATACAAGTGTCCTCTTTTCCTTCTATTTGTTGCTGCATTTTTTGCATTCTTTGTGCTTTTTGTCAGTGATGTCCCTGTTCAAGTTGGCTCCCCATCAACAGAGCTGATGTGCTCTCTCTTGTGTTCCTAAGTGCAAGGGGGCTGTGACATGACTCAGGGAAAAGACGTGTGTGGTTGGTAAACTTTGTCAAGGCATGAGTTACAGGGCTTCTGCCAATGAGTTCAATGTTAGCAAATCAAAATATATTAAATAAGGTGTCCTGAAATAGAAACACACAAGCCAACTTTTTGTGTTGATCCATTGATGAAAATGTGAGCAAAGGCTCCCAGGAACCCAACTTTGTGTTTCTTCTAGGAGCAGTGGTTCAGTATGAACCGATGCTTTGTAGAACATAATTATCACAAGGAACAGAGTAGACTGTGCCTTGCTCTGGGCTTGCCATGAGGACCACATGATGCAAGGCCTGTCTGCTGCAGGGTACCTGCACGGCCGCCATTGGCGTTGTGGCCTGTGGAGGTTAACACATGGGAAAAGAAAAAAAAAATTAATGATAATTCCACTATTTTATCCCAACAATTGGCTTCATTTTGAATCTTCCTTTCAGTCTTTGTTTCTCTGTATTCCCATTTTTACACCACTTGTTACAATGCACACAATTTCAAGTAATTCTTTTAACTTACTGTCCTGTCATGTGCTTCTTCCTGTGTCATGACACAGCCTTGATTTCCCTGGTCTTGCTGGAAATGTGGTGCCTGGGATGAGCCCAGAGCAGTCTTTTTCTAGTTTGAGCCTGATTAATCCCTCATAATCCCAACAAGCCTTAAAATTAATTGTAATTAGTTGTAAAAAAAAAAAAAAATAAGAAAGAAAGAAAGAAAAGAATTCAGTAATAGAGAGAAGACTCATATTGAGCAGAGAAATTTACTAGGCAATCTTGTTTTTAAAGATTATTTATTTATTTGTTTGTTTGTTTATTTATTTTAGAGAGCAAGAACAAGCATATGTAGGGGGAGGAGCAGAGGGAGACACTCTTCAGCAGACTCCCCACCAAGCATGGAGCCCAATGCGGGACTCAATCCCACAACCCTGAGATCATGACCTGAGCTGACACCAGGAGTTGGATGTTTAACAGTCTGAGCCATCCAGGCGTCCCAACCAAAGGATATTTTTATCTCTAGTGAAAAGTTTTCTTAAGCTCAAGGGCCTGGGGCAGTATTCAGTAGGAAAAAGGTGCTGGGAGTATGAAGGAGGAGTCATTCTAAGCTTAGTGAAAGCCGTGGTCTAATACAGGGATTGCCAGACTTTTTCTATAAATGGCCAGATAGTAACCACATTAGGTGTTGTGGGCCATATAGTCTCCGTCAAAACGAGTCAACTCCACATCATAGTTGTGGATGATACCTAAAGAACAGTGTCGCTACATTCCAATAAACTTCGTTTACAATTAAGGTGGAACAGTACATCTGAAGGCCTAAGTGGGTAGTGCTTTCTGTTCCTCTGTTCCCTGCACTTCCAGTGTGTGTCAGGGGTCGCACTGGCTGCCAGGAACACCAGCCAGAGTAACGAGACGTGATTTTCCGTGTCTTGTGAAGTTTGCAGTCTAGAGGGGAAGAGAGAGACCTTAATGAATAATCATACAAATTCATGTTTAATTACCTAGGCTGATAATTGCCATGAAGGAGAGGCTATGGGCAGCAAGACACTCTATAAGAGATTCAGGCATGAAGTTAAGGGGAGCTACACTTTGAGCTGCCTCTAGAAGCTCACTGAAAAGGTAGGGCCTTGATCCTTGTGGAATAAGTGATTTTCATTACCTAATGTTAGGAGCAGGCTCTTGCGGGAAGGAGACGCTAGCTCTCCGTCAGTTTGCAGTGTGCAGCTGGTCACTGAACCACGGCAAAATAGGAACTTTCTGCCTTGAACTAATGAGCCCTCAGATGACCCCTTAACGATCACCCATGGTTATAACAACCATGCCATCTGAATTCTTATGCTAAAACTCGGATTTTTTTTTTTTTTTGCCCATTTTATATAACATCCTTTTTTTCTTATGGTTTTACTTGCCATCTCCTCATTGGCTGACCTGGGGCTGGATTTATTAGCATTGACCACCCCCTTAGTATCATGTGTGTGTGTGAGGGCATGTATTGTTTTATTTAGGAAGAAACAAATAGTGTATGGTTGAGAAATGCACGAGATTCCAGATTACCTTTAGCCTTGGGCAACTTTCTGTTAAGTCAAATCTCTGTCCCCCTTACCCAACCAACCTGTGTCTCCTTTCCCTGGTGGAGGGACACGCCTGGGTCCCTGCACCTGCACCTGGCCATGCCCCCTCCCCAATCACCTGGAGTCTATCGAGGCTGCCTGAGCCTAGCAGCCTTGTGCCTCCTCAGTGATTATCTTTCCCAGGGGAGAGCAGTACACAGAACTCTCTGGGAAGAGCAGCAGCTATTTTCTCACTCTGGTAAATAAAATTATCGACTTCATTACTCCCTACTGGCAATTTCAGTGTTCAGTCACTCTTATTTCTGTATAGGAAAGGACTATCTTTCCATCGTTGGATTCTGTGAAGCAAGTGGGGAATAAGGAGAGAGACATCTTGGATCTCATATACATGGTAGGGAGTTGGAGACAGCTGTTGCTTGCATGTGATGGCCACTTGTGGGTTTACCCAGGGTGACAGTGGCAGGGGAGGAGGTCCCCAGAGCAGCTTCCCAACAGCTTCCCAGCAACTGATGCTTCAGGGCCAGTGGAGAGTCATGGGGTTCGTGCTCCACACCCCAGTTCTCCATTGGTTGCACTGGGGCAGGGTGGGCACCCAAAAGGAGCTTCCTGGGATGAGAAGTGTTGGAGCACGTATGTAGGAAAAGCCCAGAGACTTCTAGAAGTATGAGGAGCAGATTCTAGGAGATGAAGTGTGATCAGCTGAGAATTTGAGTTATAGAGTTTTACTCCTTAAAGTTTTTGTTATAGTTTATTACTGTTAATGGGATCCCAGCTTTCCACCAAGCTGTGCAGCATTTCAAAGCCTGGACGACATTGTTAATGAGCAGAAATTCCTGATGGTGCCTCTTTTTTAGCCATTCAATCCTTACCTTAGTCCTTTTGAAATCTCTGTAAATCCTTGAGATTAGAAGTGTAGGTTGTGGGGTGCCTGGGTGGCTCAGTGGGTTAAAGCCTCTGCCTTCAGCTCAGGTCATGATCCCAGGGTCCTGGGATTGAGCCCCACATCGGGCTCTCTGCTCAGCAGGCAGCCTGTTTCCCCCGCTCTCTCTCTGCCTGTCTCTCTGCCTACCTATGATCTATCTGTCAAATAAATAAATAAAATCTTAAAAAAAAAAAAAGAAGTGTAGGTTGTCTCATTGAATGAACTTGTCAAACCACTACTAGGTATCAGGAAGAAAGAGATTTCTCTCTCCTCCTTAGCAATATGTTTATTTTCATAATGGGTTTGATAACCTTAGTTCATTTTCCATTGGAATGCTTCCTTGCTACTCTACTTTTTTTTTTCTTTTTAATAGGCTCCACACCCACCCAGGAGCCTAAACAGGGTTTGAACTCATGACCCTGAGATCAAGACTGAGATGAGACCAAGTTGGACACCTAACCAACTGCGCTACCCAGGCACACCCTGGCTACTTTATTTTATTATATTATATTTTTTGTTTTTTTTTAAGATTTATTGATTGGACAGAGAGAGTGCATGTGCGTGAACATGAGAGTAGAGGGAGGGACAGAGAGAGAAAAGGAGAGAATCCTCGAGCAGACTCCCTGCTGAGCATGGAGCCCAACACAGGCTCAGTCCCACAACCCTGAGATCATGACCTGAACCGAAACCATTACCCCAGTGCTTAACCAACTGAGCCACGCAGGTGCCCCTTCTACTCTATTTAAGAAATTATCTCATTGTTATTATTCTAAGTGAATTCTGCATTATCTTTTAAAGGGGGGGAACTGATCATCTGACTCCTTTTCTTAAAACCTGTCATGGCTCTCCAAGGATGCTAGTAAGGGATGGAGATAGGATGCAAACAAAAGGCAGTGCCAAAAGTCAGTAATCAAGATAAAAAATGTTCAATGCACTATTTTCTGAAAACCTAATGAGCAAACTGTGGCTCACATCTGTATTTATGAATGAGGTCTTGACGCATGCTCTCCCTGTCTCCAGGAGGCCCCCAGAGGCCTCATCGCACCTCTCTACCTCTTGTGTCCAACTCCATCCACACTGACCTCTGTGGTCACTTTCCTTTCTACAACCCACGATGGTTCCTCCCCTCTAAGCCCTTGCATGGGTTGTTCCCTTTCTGTATCCCTGCCTGGGAAGCCTCTGCTTACCCGTTTGAACTCACTCAGTGTCCCTTTTCAGGGTCAGGAGCCTCTACTGCGTGTCTTCAAGGAGATGGGTGGCCTTCCTTGAGATCATTGAGCAGGTAGACATGCACTGGGGCATTTTGCTTATTGACATCTAACTCCTCCTGCTGACCAGAAGTTCCCTGAATGTAGAGGACCTCTCTTAGCACAGCAGCTCCCACCTGACAATTAATAATCAATGAATGGGTGTTTGTCTAACGTGCATCTGGCATACCCCCGTGATATTGGATCTGGGGACTTCAAAGGGTTGTTTTCCTGATGGCGGGAGTAACAGCACACGTTGGCCACCATCTGTGGAGTTCTTTCTCATCTTGACAGCAGATGGCAAGTAGGTTAGGCTGCACCATCATCTCTGCTTATCTCTGTCTCAGACAGATCCTCAAGAGAAGGGAGTACAATGGTAAGAAGAAAAATGAAACCATCACTCCACACGTGAGGAGAGGGAAATCTCAGAGAAGGAACGTGAGTTGCCCAGAGTCTGTAGCGCAGGCAAGAATTCACACCTTCCTGTGACGCCTCTGAGTGCACGTCCTTGTCCTCTGCTGGCTCTGTCAAGAGGAGGTACTGAAGGAGAATCTCCTTTCACTTTCCAGCAAAAGGACAAAGGAGATTAGGAACCTTTTCTTAGCGTTAATGCTTTAGCAATTTCTAGACTTCCTTTTCCTGTTAATCCCTTAAAACATCTAATTTGCACATCTCTGTGCCTAGAGGCTGAGTGTTTGGTGTAAACTCCACAGTAAATAAAAGGCAACAAGACAAATAAATAAAAAGTAATGAAAGGCATTTCCTGGTTGGTAGTAGATAATTTTCTTTCTCTTGTCCACTCTCTCAGGTTGGCTTTATCCTCTCCACCTCCAAGGACTTAATTGGATCTGTCTCTCTTATTAGCCCTCAGGTTAAACTGGCTTCCAGAGAGATGCTGTCTCCTATTAGACTTGTTCCCTTGACAGACCTTCACAGAAGCCAAGCACAGACTGAACTGTTCATCAGTGTAAGGACAGAACACTAGTTCTGAATGGCCCTTGTGGTCATGGTGGAAGCCCTTGCCTGCTGTTTGCACTTTGGCCTGAACCCCAGTGAGGTGCAAGGTCAGGCCTGGGAAATACTCCACCAGTAGAATTGCCTCCTCTAATGTGAGACCTCTCCCGCATGAAGAGTACACGCTCTGGAGAGGACTGGGTGCTACCTCAGTGGTTTTCTATTCATATATTCAGCAAATGTTTACTGAGCATCCACTATGTGTGAGGCATTTCTAGGCTCTGGGTATATGCAATGAACAACATAAAGCCCCTGTCCCCTTAAAGTTTACATTCTCATGAAGGAAACAGTCAATGGACAAGTAACCAAATAAGTCTTATTTCCTGTACAAGTACTATGGAGAAATTTTGATTAGGGATAATGTTTGATGATGGTGGAAGGTAGCATATGGGGTGGTCAAGAAAGGCCTCCCTACAGAGGGGACATTTGAGCAGAAGCCTGAGTCATCAGAAGAAGGAGCCCCATGAAGGTCTGGGAGATGTTTACCAGGTGAGGCACAGAGCACATGGAAAGCTGAGTTCAGAGTAAGGTTGATTATCCAACAATGAGCAAGAGGCCACTGCAGCTGGAAAGTATGGAGTGAGGAGCAGCGTGGCAGGAAGTGAGACCAGAGATATGGGCAGGGCCAAAGTAGGAGGAACTTTATGTAGACCACTATCTGTAATGGAAGGCACATATCTAATTTAGGCTTTAAAAAGACATTCTGGATGCTTTGGGCACTAAAGAATGGATTCTAGTTGAGCAGGGAGATACAGTGAGAGCCTACTGGAACATTCCAAGTAAAAGAAGAAAGGGACTTGGAATGGAGTATTAGTGGAGGTGGTGAGAAGAAGTCAGGTGCTTGTGTGTTTTGAAGGTGCTCATTCACCATTGATGTTGGGTCATATGTGAGCTATGAAGGAAAGAGATGAGTCAAACATCAGAGTTCCTTTATGAATATTTATTGAACACTTATTATGGACCAGCCATTGTTCCGTGTATTTGGATGTACCTGTGAGCAAAATGGTCAAAGATTCCTGCCCTTGTAGAGCTTATGTTCTAGCAGGGCAAAGCCAGAAACAGTAAACAAGTAAAAAACAGTCAACTGTAGTGTATATTCAGAAGATGGTAAGTGTTGTGGCAGACAGAAAGAAAATAGAGCAGAGGAGGGACCCTTGGGAGAAGGACAGTTAGAGTTTTAGTTAGGGTGGTCTGAGCAGATCTGCTTAAGAAGTCACCCAAATTTTTGGTCTGAGTAGTTAAATGGATAATGTTGCTATTTAATGAGATGTCTAGAAAGAATAAGATAAAACTGGAGGGGGCGCCTGGGTGGCTCAGTGGATTAAAGCCGCTGCCTTCGGCTCAGGTCATGATCTCAGTGTCCTGGGATCGAGCCCCGCATCGGGCCCTCTGCTCAGCAGGGAGCCTGCTTCCCCCTCTGTCTCTGCCTGCCTCTCTGCCTACTTGTGATCTCTCTCTCTGTCAAATAAAATAAATAAAATCTTTTTTAAAAAAAAAAGATAAAACTGGAGGAAGGAACAGATTGAAAAGGTAGTGAGTAAACTTATTAGTTTCAATAGTGACCTTGAGCTTCCTCCTAGTGATGATATCAAGTAGGTCATTGGATATTCAAATCTGGGCTCAAGGAGAAGTCAGAACTACAGAGTTTTGATCATCAGAGTCTAGAAGTTCTTTTAAAGGGCTACATCACCAGGGGTGCCTGGGCACATCTGACTTGGTTGAGCATCTGACTGGGTTTCAGCTCAGGTCATGACCTCAGGGTTGTGAAATCAAGCCCTGCATTTGTCTCCATACTCAATGCAAACTCTGCTTGAAGTTCTCTCTCCCCCTAACCTCGCCCCCTCCTCGTGTCCTCATTCTCTCTCTCTCTCTCTCTCTCTGAAATAAATAAATAAATATTTAAAAGGAAGAAAAAGCCACAGTACCAGATAAGATCTCCAAGAGCATGAATATAAAGACTGAAAAGAGGTCCAAGGGCTCCTGGATCCTCCAATAGGAGGAAGGAAAAGAGGAATTAGGAAAGGAAACCCAGAAGGAGCAGTCGGAAAAGCAGGGGAAAGATAAGGAGCCTGCAAGAAGAGAAGTGGAAGCTGGATTAAAGAGGGAAAGAGCAATCAACTGCGTCCAAAGCATCCAGTAAGATGGTGATGGGCTGGGGAAATGAACAAGATATTTCTTACAGGCTCCTTCTTGGAGGGCGAGTCATTGTGTTACCCCGGGGTCACCATTTTATTGCAGTGTGCAGAGTCACAGAAGGGTGTGCTCTCCCTGTGCGCCCACGAGGGCTGAGCCCTTCATGTCAGTCAGCGTCAATGTGGTTGACTTAAGAATAAGTGCTTGTTCTCCAAGGCAGTGCCCCTGGTTCAGATCATGGGAGACTGAATGCCACGCACAAGATCATGGACTTAATTTTATAGGCAGTGGGGGAATTTAGGTAAGGTTTATAGGTAGGGAAGTGACGTGTCTTAACCTGTGTCATATGGACCTTTCTGGGAACGGAAAGGAGGATGGGGTGGAGTGGGGAGAGGTGGGGGATAGGCAGGGAGACTTGTTTTCAGTGGTGGAGGCAAGAGATGGGAGGTCCTGTGCCAGAGGAGAAGCAGAGAGAACGCAGTGGCGGAGAGGCAAGAGACATCGAGAAGGCAGATTTGACAGCATTTGGTAGGTGATGAAGATGGGTATTGAGAGAGGGAAGACTAAAGACAACTCTTGGCTTCTCTTGGGTTTCTCTCTTCTGTGACTCAGGGATAGGGCCCACTGTGGATTTCTATCAGGAGATCAAGGGCTGCCAGATTACCCAGGTTATGGATTAATTATTAAGACACAGCAGGGACCTGGGAGCTCCCCTCCTAACAAATTAGTTAGCTGGTAATTAGACAGTGGCTGATTAATGCTATCGCCTGCCCCCCTGTGGGGTGGGAGGAGAGGCTCTGAGCCACCCCCAGAGCTGCTGTGGTGCTGGAAGGAGGGGGACCCAGAGTCTCCGCCATTGCATGACAGTTCTTCCTCTTTCCCCAGAAACCCAGCTCTGAAGGGGCATCCTGGACGTCAGATTCTGTCTCCCCATAATTCTTCAGTTGTTCTTTGTCTAATGAGGGGGAAAAAAACAGGGAAAGGGACAATATATATGCCACAAAATTATTGTTCTCAGTAGCAATGTTTCACAAAAACACCACAGCAACTTTCCTTTCCAAATAGTTGGGGTCTGACCTTCATGCCTTTGTCAAGTGCACATCAAAGTTGATTTTTCCACTTTGGTACTGCCACCTGGGTCCCTCTTCCCTTGCCCTGGATGGTGTCCTCCTCAAAACTGCCTATTCTCATACAAAATGAAAATCCCCTAAGGCTGATGCAGCAGCTCAACACTGAGTATTGGGGAGAAACCTGAGGCTGAATTCAGTAAATGCTTTTGAAATTCATAAATTCCCCCAGAGCCATAAATTGCTTTAATTTATGAAGTTAAGTGCCTCCTGACCTCCTGTGGGAGCCACGTGAGAACCAAGGAAAGGGTGGTTGAGTTGGAAGGAATGTTCCAGATGCCGCTCTCTAGTCCCCTAAATTCCAAACATTCTGTGATTGCTGAGTGCAAGCCCAGGCTAGAGTGCCTACCTCCGACCTCATTAAAGATACGGAACCCAGGCAAGAGTCCTGCCTCTCCAAGGTGCCCTGTCCTGCAGTGGACACATGTGCAGAGCACTTCAAATGCAAAAAGAACCCAGCAGAATGGTGGGCAAAGAGCAGAAACTATAAGGGGACAATGGAAGGGCTGGGTGAGTGCTTTCTTTAATAATATTTTTTAAAATTAAGGGCCAATTTTTTTTAAGATTCTATTTATTTATTTGACAGAGACACAGTGAGAGAGGGAACACAAGCAGGGGGAGTGGGAGAGGGAGAAACAGGCTTCCCGCTGAGCAGGGAGCCCGACGTGGGGCTCCATCTCAAGGTCCCAGGATCGTGACCCAAGCCAAAGGCAGCCACTTAACTGACTGAGCCACCCACGTGTCCTAAAGTGCCAAATTTTTAAAATTGGTAATTTTTTATTTAACAAATCCAAATAATCCTGCTTCTCTTAAAAAAAAATCAGAAGATCGCACATCAGGTCCCCAGTTTCCATTCTATGGTCTATCTTAGTTGTAATATTCCCTAATTGTGATGTTTTTCTTCCAAAGCATAGGCATTCATGAGATTCCTTCCACAAGGAAAATGTTGTTTGTCTCTACGTACACCTTAGAGGAAGTGAGGGATGGAGAAGACCACTGGGTGTAGCCCCCTACTCCACAGATGGGAAACTGAGGCATGTGGAAGATTAAGTGGCTTTCTTGAAGTCATGCAGTCATAACTAGGGTGGGTTAGAACCTGAGCCTCCAAGGAACAGTCCACCGGCCTGGGCTGTTGTCTGAAGCAGCCAGTCATCGATATAGAAGGAAAAACAACGTAAATGCCTAGTGTCTCCTAAATGGTGAAAATAGGAAACACTAGAGAGGTTTATAGGAGGGTGGAACTCCCTTCAGACACATAACGAGGCGTCAGTTATCCAGCGTCCATGGCATCGGCTCCAAACTGGGGTGTTCAGGTGCATTCCTGGGGCACTTGGGGTCCCCTTGGGAAACAGTGTGTATGTGTATTTTTGGATCACCTGCTGAACTTCGGGACTTTGTTTCTCCAGGAGGGTATAACACCGTCCTGGCCGTGGCGGGGGAAAAAGAGGGGAAACGGATTTGCAAGTACTGTCCTGCGTGAAGTGAAGGCCCAGCGATGGCGTGGTGCTGCTTCACTGTGGTTCAGGGTGGTGGCAGTTGGGGGACACTTCGTTCTACAAGCAAAGATTTCACGGCTGCAGGACACCCTCATCCGTTACATTATTTTCACATGATTGACCATTACTAACTTGTATTTAATTTTTGTATGTGTTTTCATTTCAGAATTACATGAGAACAATAAGCAAAAGCACTTTTGCATCGGGTTGGCTTAGTTTTATACATATTTAAGCAAGGGTACACTAAAAGTAGTATAAAACAATGCTCAAGGTGCAGGAGTTTCTACCTTTCCTTTAAACGGAGCCTATACATTATTCAAGGTTGTTGCATACACTGATTTCCTGTCACATTTGCATTTAAGTCAGGAGAAACCGTTGGCATGAGTGATAATTCCAGTGGCATGAACTCTTCTGCTGTCAGAGTGAATTACCGAGAAGGAACTCGGTATGCGAGCCACGATGCACTCTTCCCTCAGTTGGTAGCTGTTCCCACTGGCAATTCTAAAATCCACGAGATAATTCTGTCTATTGTTTTGCTAGTTCTAGAACCTAATCCATTGTAAGATGTAATGATGTACAGGTATGAGTGGTGGAAAGGTGTATCTTCCATTTAACATGATATAATGAATTTAACATGAGGTCAGCATACAGTACAGTCTTTGAATGAAATTTGGCTCACAGACTATTTCTGTCAATAAAGTTTTATTGAAACCTAGCCACAGCCATTTGTTTACAGATTGCCTGTGGCTGCTTTCCCACTATAATAGCGTAGTCGCTTAGCTGCGGTAGAGACTCGTGACCCCCAAGTCCTAAAATCTTTTCTATCTGGGAGACCCCAGGCGTATGCATTCTAAATAGTCATTTTGGCACAGTGCTTTCCAATTAGGGACATTTCAGTTATTTGATTCTCTAAAGTGATCTAATCTGTTATGTTTTTGCAATTAGGAAATTCTAGATGATTATTGCTTTGTGTAATATTCTTTGATTTCTGTATGAGTGCATCTGGTCTGTCATCTTAAAATAGGAAGTTGGAGGCTGGCACGATGCTGCTGTAATCCTTGACCCCTACCTGGTAGAGCTGGCCTCAGCTGAGCTGGGAGGAGATGCTTGTGCTTTCATCCCTCGGCTGTACCCTGACTCTCCCACCTGTACCCTGACTCTCACTACCTCTGGGACACAGTGCTCTGACCCCTTCTTGTCTTCCAGCCACATCGCTGAAGTCTCTGCTGCCTCATTCAAATTCATTCATGTACCCCATCCAAATTCGTCTCCATTCAAATTCATTTTGTCCACCTCTCATGTCCCCTCAGGGTATTTGCACCTGAAACTTTTATCCCTACAGGGGAGTAAGCAGCGTTGGCCTCCCCTAATGATTTGACCAACTTAGAGGTGTTGGGGGAGATTGGCAGGATGGGAGTGGCCCAAGGAGAAAGAGCGGGACAGGGATGTCCCTGGAAGTAGCATGCGTCCCCCTCCGTGGCCATATGTTTCAGGGCACCTAATCCAGAGTTTGCTGTGAAGATCACAGTCTGTGCCTCTCTTAGCTCAAAAGCCCCAGATCTTCAGGAGGATAGCAGACTCAAAAAGAATTCTCTCAGTGAGGTTGGCTTTTTTATAGAACCACCTAAGGCTAACACAAAAAACAGAAGCCTCGAATGCTGTTTGGGACGCTTGGCTGGGGATGACATCCCACTTGGACACGGCTAGGGAAATCATCGAAGGATTAGGGGAGTATGGTGCGAGATAGGGATGGTTCCTAAAAGGAGATATTTACTGTTAAGTTTACATTGCTGAAAAAATTTAATTTTTGTGGGAGTATCCAAAGTGATGTAAGACACCAGAGATATCGTAACCAAATTGGGTCGTTCCCCATCACACCGGCTTTGCTTGTCTTCTGAGTGTTAGATGAGCTCTAGTGAGCATCCCTAACTGGTAAACATCTTAGGAACTGGCACAATGGAATATTTTAACATTGGTTGCAAATTTAGGTAGATTTGGGTTTAAATCAAAATCAAGCATCTATCTCTTCTATGGCAAGCAGTAGCATGTATAGCTCCAAGGACTGTTCAGCACATACTCACTTCAGGTCTCTGTTGTTTTCATGTGCATGTCTCTTTTAACAAATTAGAGCCTACTCTCTACTTTATGAAACAAGCCATCTTCACCAGCAGGAGAAGGATAATAACCAAATCTAGTGCTGAGGTGGGGAGGAGAGAAACCAGGCTGCACCCCCATGACACAATTAAAGGAAAAGCCAAATCACTCAGTTGTGGGTATAAAATCTCTTTGGGAAAGAGGTGTTAAACAGAGTAAGAGCCCATGTGGTATTTTTCAGTAACATTTCCCTTGCCCTTCAGATTTTCCAGCAGGCCTGCACATAGTCCATCCTGCAAAACTCCCTCTCTCTGGGTCAGAGAAGTTTAGTTCTTACCCATTCTATGGGCCTTTATCTCAAGGACTTTGGGAAGAACTCACACAATCAGTCTGTGCCTGTGTTTCACAGAACATTTTTTTAATTAATTTTTTAATTTTTTAAATAAACATATAATGTATCATTAACCCCAGGGATACAGGTCTGTGAATCACCAGGTTTACACACTTCACAGCACTAAGCATATCACATACCCTCCCCAATGTCCATAACCTCACCACCCTCTCCCTAACCCCCTCCCCACTACCACCCTGTTTGTTTTGTGACCTTAAGAGTCTCTTACGGTTTGTCTCCCTCCTGATCCCATCTTGTTTCATTTATTCTTTTCCTACCCCCCAAACCCCCCAGGTTGCATCTCCACTTCCTCATATCAGGGAGATCATATGATAGTTGTCTTTCTCTGATTGACTTATTTCGCTAAGCATAATACCCTCTAGTTCCATCCACATTGTTGGAAATGGCAAGATTTCATTTCTTTTGATGGCTGCATAGTATTCCATTGTATATATATACCACTTCTTCTTTGTCCATTCATCTGTTGATAGACATCTAGGCTCTTTCCATAGTTTGGCTATTGTAGATATTGCTGCTATAAACATTCGGGTGCACGTGCCCCTTCGGATCACTACGTTTGTATCTTTTGGGTAAATACTCAGTAGTGCAATGCTGAGTCATTAAGGTAGATCTATTTTCAACTTTTTGAGGAAACTCCATGATGTTTTCCAGAGTGGTTGCACCAGCTTGCATTCCCACCAACAGTGTAGAAGGGTTCCCCTTTCTCCACATCCTCTCTGGCATCTGTCATTTCCTGACTTGCTAATTTTAGCCATTCTGACTGGTGTGAGGTGGTATCTCATTGTGGTTTTGATTTATATTTCCCTGATGCCGAGTGATGTGGAGCACTTTTTCATGTGTCTATTGGCCATCTGGATGCCTTCTTTGCAGAAATGTCTGTTCATGTCCTCTGCCCATTTCTTGATTGGATTATTTGTTCTTTGGGTGTTGAGTTTGCCACAACGAAGTGGGATTTATTCCTAGGCTGCAAGGTTGGTTCAACATCCGCAAATCAATCGATGTGATACAATACATTAATAAAAGAAAGAACAAGAACCATATGATACTCTCAATAGATGCTGAAAAAGCATTTGACAAAGTACAGCATCCCTTCCTGATCAAAACTCTCCAAACTATAGGGATAGAGGGCACATACCTCAATATTATCAAAGCCATCTATGAAAAACCTACCACAAATATCGTTCTCAATGGAGAAAAACTGAGAGCTTTTCTGCTAAGGTCAGTGGAAAAGAACACTGCAGGGATGTCCATTATCACCACTGCTATTCAACATAGCATTAGAAGTCCTAGCCTCAGCAATCAGACAACAAAAGGAAATTAAAGGCGTTCAGATCGGCAAAGAAGAAGTCAAACTATCACTCTTCACAGATGATATGATACTATATGTGGAAAACCCTAAAGACTCCACTCCAAGTCTGCTAGAACTTGTACAGGAATTCAGTAAAGTGTCAGAATATAAAATCAATGCACAGATATCAGTTGCATTTCTGTACACCAACAACAAGACAGAAGAAAGAGTAATTAAGGAGTCCGTCCCATTTACAGTTGCACCCAAAACCATAAGATACCTAGGAATAAACCTAACCAAAGAGGCGAAGAATCTGTACTCAGAAAACTATAAAGTACTCATGAAAGAAACTGAGGAAGACACAAAGAAATGGAAAAATGTTCCATGCTCATGGATTAGATAAACAAATATTGTTAAAATGTCTATGCTACCTAAAGCAATCTACACATTTAATGCAATCCCTATCAAAATCCCATCCATTTTTTTTCAAAGAAATGGAAGAAATAATCATAACATTTATATGGAATAGACTCTCAACTCTATGGTCAACTAATCTTCAACAAAGCAGGAAGGAATGTTCAATGGAAAAAAGACAGCCTCTTCAACAAATGGTGTTGGGAAAATTGGACAGCCACATTCAGAAAAACGAAATTGGACCATTTCCTTACACCACACATGAAAATAGATTCAAAATGGATGAAGGACCTCAATGTGAGAAAGGAATCCATCAAAATCCTTGAGGAGAACACAGACAGCAACATCTTTGACCTCAGCCACAGCAACTTCTTCCTGGGAACGTGGGAAGCAAGGACAAAAATGAACTATTGGGACTTTATCAAGATCAAAAGCTTTTGCACAGCAAAGAAAACAGTTAATAAAACCAAAAGACAACTGACAGAAAGGGAGAAGATGTTTGCAAACGACATATCAGATAAAGGGCTAGTGTCCAAAATCACAGAACATTTTAAAACAACTGACTCTTCTGATTCTGTAGCCAAACTCTGGATGAACAAGGCTCCTGCCCTGGGAGCTGAAGCAAGACCAGTGCCCAGGTGGCCCTGTGCAGTGAATTTGCCTCTAGCTTTATTATGGACTGGAGATGCCCTTTCTCCACAGGAACTGTAGAAGCTGACTCTGGGAGAGAAGGAGGGAAGGAAGGAAGAAAGGAAGGAAAAAAGGAAGGAGAGTAGGGAAGAGGGAGGGACAGAGGAAGTGAGGGAGAGAGGGAAGGAACCAAGGAAGGAAGGACAGGGGGAAGGAAAGGGAACTGACATGAGGTAACAGGGGAGGTAGATGGAAACACTCATGGTTGCAATGCCCAGCTCTACTTAACTGGCAAGTTGGTCCCATGATGTAAAGTCAGAGGTTACGTAGAATGGATCCTGTTTGTTTAGAAAAAGTAGACTCTTAGTACCTCCCTCCAGGTGTTGTCTCTAGCATGGTAGATACCAGGTACACAGGCACAAAAACACATGGGAGTGAAGGCATACATTAATGAATTAATTGAGACCTAAGACTGTTGAGGCAGGTGGAACTGGGTGGAAATGCAGCTTTGTCAGTTCACTGCTGTTGGTTCTCTGTGGCCACATAACAAATGACCTCAAACTGAGCAGCTTCAGCTCCTCCCTCAGTTTCTGTGGACAAGCAAGCTGATTATGGCTTCTCTGGGTCCCTCTGCTTCAGAGTCGTTCCCAAGGCCACAGTCATCTCAAGGCATGACCAAAGGAGGACCAACTTGAATTACATGACTGTTGGCCTCAGATCCTTAGTGGCTGTTGGCCAGAGACCTGGCCTTCCTTACCACCTGGGCCTCTCCAAAGGGCTACTCACAACATGGCAGCCAGGTCCCCCCAGAGAGAAGAATCTCAGAGGGACTCCCGAGACAGAAGCTACCTGTTGCTGTTTTGTTTTGTTTTAATTGTTTATTATGGCTACACACACATATACACATATGTATGACATAAAATTTCCTATTTAAGTCATTTTAAGCATACAATTCAGCAGCATTTAGTACATTCACAGTGCTGTGTTGTCACCACGACTGGTTCCAAACCTTTTTTTGTCACTGCAAGCGGAACTTGAAGCTGCAGTGGTTTTACAACCTAATCTCTAAAGTGATACTATGGTAATTCTGTTATGTTTCTTGGCAGCAAGGCACTAAATCCAGCCTACACTCATGGGAAGAGGATTGCACGGGGTGAGATTACCAGGAGGGTGGGCATCCTTGGGGCAATCCTAGAAGTGGACTACCGCAGAAGCTAGGTGATCTCAGGTGGGTGACTTGCCTCACTGAGCCTCAATTACACCCTTTGTAAAACAGGGATATTATCTACCTGTAGAGCTATGCTAATATCCAAAGGGAGCACCACCCAACTTTCTGCTCAACAGCATGAGATAAAATCCGTGGCCCTGAGGAGTGAGATTCGGGCACTTTGGACCCCAGGCCATATCTTCCTGCATAGCCTCTTGGATTCTACATGATAGTTTAGTAACCGTCCCATCTCTGGACGCCCTGAGAGCATGAACAGAGAGGACACAAGAAGAGGCAGAATCATGCAGGTCCAGAATACAATCCTTAAATAGTCACGGTGTAATCTTTATAAGAAGCAGAGCTTCCCCCAATGAAGAAGCCCATATTAGATGATGCTTAGCTCCTGTGGTCTCATCATTACCACCTCTAAGGATTGGTCCACCCCCTCCCTCAGTTGCTCATATTCACCACCAAGATGCCATCCTTGTTCCACAATAGCTTACTCTCGTTCTTCCTTGTAAATATCCAAATGTCTCTTTAATGCATCTCCTCTCTGCCCTGATGAGCTATCCTATGGAGTGAATAAGAAACAGTTCCCCTGGAGCTCTGCATATGGGATTATGTAATAAACAAGCAGGTTGCTTTTAAAACTGTTCTTTGAAAATTTCCGAAGTGACAATATATGTGTCTGTTCTTGTCCCATTTCATAGGTCAGTGCTACCCAGGTCAGGGTTGCTTTCCGAACCCAAGCATACAGATGTGTTCTAGGGTCTCCATTGATTCTAGCCATATCGTTATACTTCTCCTTCCATAGTCTTTTACGAGACTATCAATTTTGTTCCATAACTGAAATCAGCTGAAAATTAATTCAGATTTTAAGTCAAAGAAGTGAATTAATATTCTGTACAACGGTTTCGGTGATGAGTATTTTGGAGAGGTTATTGAAGACATTTGAAATAAAAACAGTTTCCTGGCTAATGCTCAAAAACCGAAAGTAATTACTGAACAGTGTTTCCCAAAGTGTTTCTGTGGAATGAAATGCTATTTGTTTGCCCACTGACCAAAATGAAATAGATCATCTCTAGGGTTGATGAGAATATGGTGAGACTGTCATTGACTGTTCGCTGCTGGGGGTATAAATTGGATTCATCTCTGGGGAGGCAATTTGTAGTTTCTATCAGAAATTAAAATATATGTACTCTGAGACCCAGAAATTCTACTTTTAGAAATTAACTTAAATCATCCTTGCTCACCTACAAGAAGGTACATGCACTAGGAGTTTCACAGCAGTATTGTTTGTAGTAAGAAAACATTAGAAACAAATCAGGTATTCGTCAATAATAGACTACATAAATCAGTCACAGTGTGCCTCTGTTTTGGATCACCATGAATCAGTTAAGATAGTGAAGCATAACATAATATATCCATCTTTGATATGAAAGATGGAAAGACAGATATGGAAAGATGGACATGGTATTTTGTTACCTGGATGAAGGCAAGTTATTGAATATTATTTCAGTACGACACCTTCTGTAAGACATTTTATACAAAAATATAATTTACATGAAATATATATAATATTAATCATATATATCTCATATATATTATATATATATGTATAATATTATGTGTACACTCACATAGATATATTTGGAAGAATAACACCAAACTGTTAATAGTGGTTACTCTTCTTCATGGGAAAAGAATAGAATTTTCTCAGAGATGGGAGTGCTGCTTTCCACTTTACTGTATGATACTTGCATATCATTTGAATTTTTTATAATTGCATGCAGTGCTTTTTAAACTTACTATGGAAGTAATGTCTGTTTACTTTTAAGCAATGAAAGCAAAAAAACCCTACAATCCTTCACTCAGATGTAATTACCATTAATTATCCATAACTTTTTCTACATGTGCCTTGTTTTAAAAATGTATTATTTTTATTTTATTTATTTTTTATTTCATTTATTATTTCATATAGAGTGTTTTTAAGCTACTTATTTTTAGTTTAAAAATATGTGATATAAAATATGATAAATGTAATTACTCCCTAAAGAGTTACATAGAAATATAGTAGGTATTCAGTTATGTCTAACGGTTATAATACTGTGGTTTTTAGATACATGAGATTGCTGGAAACTAGGAATTAGAAATGGGTCAAGGTAAACTTTTATTGCAAAAACCTGTTACCTGGTTCCTTGTCTTCAGTCTGGTCCATCCCCACATCCACATTATCCAATGTAAGCTCTGTCAGTGTCTTAACTAAAGTCCTCCATGGCCACTGATCATACTCAAGGTCAAATTCTATGTTCTTCATATGGATTACAAGGTCTATCATCTTCTGGCTCACGTTTATCCTCCAGCATGTCTTTGGTCAGCACATTTACATTCAGTTCCTGTCCAGCGCCCACCTCACCCTGGCTCCCTCTCACTCCTCCGTCACGCTTCTGCTTCCATTGCTCCGTTTCAGATTCAACCACTTCTCTGATTCCCATTGTGTCCTGAGCTTATCCGGAGTCCTGGCCGCTCTTGTTTTCCACACTCATCAGGCCCTCTGCCTCTTCCTGGCAAAATGGTTCATCATGTATAGAAACCCAGAGTGAGGTTATTAAGCAGTGTCTACTTCAAGCTCCTCTATGAATAGGATAATAATAGTATCTACCTTGGAAGATTGCTAATTGGACCAAGTGAATGACTGCATCTCAGTGGCTTTGAAGTGCCTGGTGCAGGGTTAAGTGTTCTCTGTGTTTGTGGCTGCCGGTGCTAATTTACTCATTTGGTTTGGTTGAGATTACTTTTGCCTTCTGCTCTAGAGGTAGATTATGGATTAGTGGAAGTGATAAATTAATCTCCTTTTACATTGTATGATTGGTCCAGGAAAGGACATGCAAGCCAACTTGAGCCCGTTTGAGAGTCATGATAAGAACTTCAAATTTCATGGGCGAGAACCTCTTTTCTTTCTCTAGGCTTGATTGAGCATGATGTATGCCAGGCTCATTGCTGCTACAGCCAAGAGGTTACAGACAGGAGCCCTCAGAGTATGTAGCCAACACGGAGGAAGATGGAGCAGACCAAGGAGAAGGAAAAAATGTCCTGGTGACCCTGTGTGGGGCCCTTTCATGAAGCCATGCTTGACCAGCTCTTCCCTCCACTCTCCATTCATTTGGGCCAGAATATTCCTTTTTTGGATAGATCACTTAGGGTTGGGTTTTCTATTATCTGTGACCCAGAGTTTTAAGACATTTATCCCATGTCTAACCAACACTGTCCCTTAGTGCAATACTCTGTCTGTTGGCCTTTCCTCCTCATTGGGTTTATTTACCTTTGTACCTCCAGTTCCCGAGACAGTACTGAAGCATATTAGATGCTATTTCCTGAGTGAATAAAATACACCAGAGGCTGTTTCAACATATCATTTGAGTGTTTCCACATAGCCTGTTCAGTGCTGCTGATTTATCTAGGCCTAAAATTCCACTGATTCATTAGGAACCCATAATAGGATGGGGGAAAGAATTAACCCTGTTGAATGCCATTAGGAGCTAGGTAAATGGTGCCCTCTTATCCATGGGGGATACATTCTAAGACCCTTAGTAGATGCTGAAACCACAGACATCCTTGAACCCTACACAGACTATGATTTTTCTTATACATACATACTTACGATAAAGTTTAATGTATAAATCAGACACAGTAAGAGTTAGCAACATAACTAATAAAATAGAAGATTTGTCACAATATGCTGTAATACAACTCACATGAAATAGTCTCTCTCTCTCTCTCAAAATATCTTACTGTACTTTATGTACCTTTCCTCTTCTTGTGATGATGAGAGAAGGTAAAGTAACTACCTGCTGAGGTGAAGTGAGGGAATGACATAGGCTTCGTGACACAGCGTTAGGCTACTTGTCCCTTCTGACAATACATCAAAAGGAGGATCATCTGCTCCTGGATCACAGCTGACCACAGGTAACTGGTCCTGGATTATCACAGATTGACCACTGATACCACAGCAAGTCGAACTGGACGTAAGGGGAGAATACTGTATAATACTTTATATTACATTATATCACTTAATCGGGGAGCCTAATTGCTCTTCTTCCCTACCTGCTCTCCCAAGAAAGGAGAGTAATTTTATCTATCAATGAAATAATATGAAATAATGAAATAATCACTGTGCAAGTGAGTGATACTCTAAGAACAAAATATGAGCTATCTTCAGGCATCTAATAAGAAAAATGAAAAGCAGATTAAAAAAATACCCAAGTTCGGTACTTTAAAAGGAAGCAATCATTTGAGTCTTTTGAGTTCAAGATCCTAGGTTTTGTAAATGATTACCATTGTTTTTGAAAGGAGTAATTTCATTAAAGTATGCCATTTCAATTATGAAACATTCGAATTCAGAATTCCCTTAAGATGCAGAAAATGACAGAGGATCATAGGGGAAGGGAGGGGAAAATGAAACAAGATGAAACCAGAGAGGGAGTCAAACCATAACTCTTAATCTCAGGAAACAAACTGAGGGTTGCTGGAGGGGAGGGCGTTGGGAGGGAGGGGGTAGCTGGGTGATGGACATTGGGGAGAGTATGTGCTATGGGGAGTGCTGTGAATTGTGTAAGACTGATGAATCACAGATTCATCCCCCTAAAACAAATAATATATTATATGTTAATTAAAAATAAGTTAAAAAAATAAAATTTAAAAAGATACAGAAAATGAGGGGTTTGTACTCAACTCCTTAATTAGCTGAGGGACATGATGTGGTTGCCTATGTACAGGTGACTAATTTGCAAGTCACAGGAAACCCTCTCCCCTCTCCAGGCTTCTAGTTTTTGTCCCCTACTTGATGGCATTCAGTTTGGGGACAGGTGACCAGGAGAGAAATACTGAACAGCATTTACTCGAGAAGCTTTTTTGTGTTGACTTTCTCCCTGATGTCTTCTGCTCAAGGAGCATGCAGTATTAAGAACACTTAAATCATGGGGCGCCTGGGTGGCTCAGTGGTTTGGGCTGCTGTCTTCGGCTTGGGTCATGATCTCAGGGTCCTGGGATCAAGCCCCGCATCGGGCTCTCTGCTCCGCAGGAAGCCTGCTTCCCTTTCTCTCTCTCTCTCTCTGCCTGCCTCTCTGCCTACTTGTGATCTCTGTCTGTCAAATAAATAAATAAAATCTTTAAAAAAAAAAAAAAAGAACACATAAATCATAATGGCATCCTCCATCTCTAGGCCACAGGTGTGTGTTGGTATAAAATATGCTATTGGTTTCAGGTGTACCTCACAGTGATTCGATATTTTTATACATTATGAAATGATCTCCATGATAAATCTAGTTACATCCAAGTTATTACAACATTATTAACTATTCCTTGGGCTGTACATTACATATTGTTTTGGGTTAATTTTTCAGAGTATAAGAATGAAGACTGTAGTGTGGTCCAGCTCTTTCTTATGTAATTACTCTTTATAAAGCAATCTGTAGAAGTATATTGATGAAGTTAATACAGTTATTAATCATCTGGTTATCTGCAAAATGCTACTTAAGAATTATTCAAACTGATTATTGCTGTATTTATTCAGCAAATGACCAAAGAGAGCATCCTTCTGTGGACCAGATTCCATAGAATACAAAGATACCTAGGATACGGTGGGTCTCTTATCTACAAGGAGCTGATAATCAGGCTGAGTCATCCTTGAATCGCTTCATTTCCTTTGTGATGGGAATTTTGTGGATGGAGAAATTCATCTAAGAAAGTGTTGAAGAATGTGGTTGGCCTGCATATGAGTTAAAAGATTTCTATATTAGTGAGAACCATAGGCAGACCAAGCACACTGTTCTTAGACCAAAAGAAGCAAGTTATTCAGAAAAGAATGGGAAAAGACAAACTGCACCTACTTCCTTTTTGCTCATTGTCAGAAAGGTGAGTTTCTAGAATCTTCTAGATCAGGTTGCTGTACCTTTCTTGCATAGTTTTAGATCTCACAAATCTTCATTTTATCCTCAAATTTGTCCTAAGTTTAATACCTATTTTTGCCTTATCACAGAAGAACATTAGACCATATTATGTGTACTTTGAGGTGGAAAATCTTTGAGGAAAATAATTTTTATGTCATTAAGAAAAAAAGAAGAATTTGAGTTTTGAGTCCTTGCCAATATTTGATATTGATTCAATATTATTTAAACTCTTCCTCAGTGAGATTGATCTTGAGGGGAAATGTACCTTCAAGTCACTGCATCCTATAGTGTAGAAAATGCAACTGATGTTTAGGATTGATCTACTTGGTCTTTTTCCTTTCCCCGTCCTATCTTGAATCCTCTCCAAGTATCCCATCTTAGAACTCTCCTAAAGCTATTGACTTTCCTTTCCTACTTTTCTTTCCTTGTCAGTTTGTTTTATAATTTTCACCATCTTATAAAGGGATAGCTTCCAAACAAGTCTTTAAGTGAGTGATAAGGATAAAGAATAATAAACATTTATGTGTATGTATTTATATTACCAATCCATATACTTAATAACAAAATACCAATTAAAAAAGACCAAAGTCACATTTTTCATCCCTGCTCAAGATCAGAGCTCTCTCTTCTATTTTTTGGCTTTGAACATGGGAGAGCCTAGATTCCTAAGAAAAGGCCTAACACAGCCAAGAAATTAAAACCAATATACATGAACCAAGGAGGCCGCTGATGCTAATCTTGGCCACAGCCTGGAGTTATTCGGATAGGATGTCAAGAGACAAATTTTGCAAGTTTTCAGGGGCCAGAAAGATAAGAGGAAACCCTGAATTGAGGTGTCACAGAAGCTAAGGATAGTATTTCAAGGAGGAAGAAGTGGTCAAAAGTGTCAAGTGCTACTAAAATACCAAGAATAAAAAGGACTGAAAAGTATAGTTCGGATTTAGAGACCTGAAAGTTATCAGTGACCTTTATAAGCATTGTTTTAGAGGAGTTCTGGGTCTTGAGGTCAAATCAGAAGGTGGAGAGGTGAGTGGAGGGGGAAGGAAATTGAGATGTAACTACAGACACATCCTTCAAAGGAGCTGTGTGAAGGGTGTAATAAAACAGTAGCTAGAGGAATATGGGGCTTTGAGAACTAGAAAGTATTTATTTTAGAAGGGAGCTCTTTGAAAGAATAAAAGCTGATGGGAAGAATTCAGCTAGAAGGGAGAGCCTGAATAGCCAAGAGAGATGATTCATAGTATATAATATATAATAGATAGTGTTAAGTTCCTGAGATCCACAAGGACCCCAAACCCAAGAATCATCTTGGAATAGAACTGATATGCCAGGTTCACCTGGAAAAGACCCTATTTAATTAAAGACAGCGTCTGGATTTAGTAAACCCAAGGTTCACCAAATTAGCCTGAAGTTTGGAAGGAAGGGAAGGGAGGGGTGAGTTTCCATTTGCTTCTTCTTGACTATGAGGAATTCAAAGTTATAGTAAACGTTTCATCAAGCCTTGAAAAATAAGGAAAGGGGCAGGTGGTAAGGACGTCTAATATTAAAATGAAAAACTAGACCTGGCCATTAAATTTGTTAAAGATGAATCTAGCTAGCTTTGCCATAAGTTGAGAGGGATGAGTGGTCAGACAGCTAGGTTTGACCTCAAGTTGGACTGGGAAATACTGGAAGCTGTCTCCAAAGAAATTAATGTGGAACCAACACATTAGCTGGGGAAGAATACCTAGAGCCATAAGTCTTGCTGTGCCTGGAAAATGCCAGAATTTTAAAAATAAAATAAAAATAGCTGGGACCAATGAACAGCAACCCCCAGACAATTCAACTGCACACCACTCCTTTTATGTCCATTTTGAGGGCTCTCCACCAAGACTCCTAAGACATGAATCACTGGGCAATTGCTTTGGGGAGATGATGATGGTAATTATGCTGAGTACCCATGATTAGCTGTCTGGTCTTATATTCATATCAATAACTTAATCAAAGACTCAGTTCAGCCAAGCTGACCTCACTGATTGCCTGTGTTGGCTGCCAACAATTTCATCAGGGAGGAGGGAAAGGGGGAAACTGGAAGCAGATTGTGTTGTGATTTATATGGAGCCATGAAGGTAGTGTTTTTGTCAGTGGGAGCTGTGAATAGATGCTGTGGGTAGCTCTATGCGGTGGAGATTTTTTTAAAAATTGGCAGGCATGTTACATTTGGAAATTCTCCAGGGAAACATCAGAGATTTAATAAATTATTACAGTTCTGTGTTCTTCCTTTCTGTGATATCTCTCCCTCTATGCTTTATCAATGTTTGTTTCTCAGTATTGGTTTGTCACTGTTCTTAATTTTGGAAAATACAAGAAGACCTCCAAATTAGGACAGGGCATCTAGGAGTGATTCTCTAGTCCTTTTCTCAGACACAAACCCACAATATAACCACTTTTTTGTCTTGTGCGAAAGTACTTGTGCATAGGTACTTGACCATATATTCCTTTTTAAATCCCTACTATCAGGTGTAAAGCCTCATTATACTCCATTACCTGGATGAAGGACTGAAGTGGGTAGGAGTGGACAGGAAGCCAGAGCTAGTGAGACCAGCATTCCCCTGGATTATTCTCTAATTTCTTGAGTTAACCCTAAGGGCTTACTTGTGAGCTCTGTAGCTAAGTAGGCTTCTTCCTGGGAGAGAAATAGTCTTAGCATCTTTGGGCTGCTTTCCCGATTCTTACCACTACTCCTGTAGATGTTCCCTTGGAAGCTATGAAATAGGCAGGATGGCTACTCAAGACTTCATATGAGTCTATCTTTGATGTTACTCCCAGGAGCTTCTGGAATGGGTCAAGAAAGGTGCCCTTAAAGGTTGAGTCACATACACTTCTCTTTCCCATCTCAGATTGCACTCTGTTATGTTGTCCACCCAAGCTGGCCAGAGAGTCCTGTGAGACACCCCAGGAAACAACACTATCTAATGGGAAAGTAGGCTCTTCTTCCCAAAGACATTTGCATCATCATCAAATTGTCACAACATCTTGAGTAATGGTGTGTGAGGACATACTTTGAGATTAATATCAAAACCATAATATATTGGCAGCTGCCATTGTCTTGAATATAGAGGGCAAATGATTCCAGGTAGGTGAGGGCTTATTCATAAACATCAGCAATTAGGGAGTTAAATGGAAATTTCTCTTTGACTATTGACAATGTTGAATTTCACCTGAGCCCTATGCTTCTGGAAAGCAGTGATGATTAAGAAATATACTCATCCTGATGATTAAGAAATGTCCTCCATCCGTTTGTGTACTAGGAAACAGCTTACTGCAGACTCACCTCCCCCATGTGACTCATGTAAGACTCATAAATGACCTATGTGTTTACCTGTGACAAGGCCAGATGCAGACACTCCAAACTCCCATTCTTTGTCTCATAAATGATTAGTGAAGGTGCCCCACTGATCAGCCTGGATAAAATGCCTGCTAATTTGACTTGACCAAACTTTAGTTAAGCCCAGAGGCCTCTGCTCACCCCTGAGGTCTGCAAATTTTGGAATAAGGAATAATCCCTCCTTAATGATGTTTCCTGAGAATCTGCTGGCTGCCAAGAAAACCTTTCCTGTCCAACTGTCAGATCATGCCACCTGCTTACCTCCCTACGCCCACTCCTCCCAGCCCTGTTTATTCCTCCCGATTAAAAGGGAAGCCTTTTCTGCCTGACTTTTGATGAGGCAGAGGCTTAGAGATCTTACGGTCAGAGCATTGCCCCTATTGCACTAATGCCCCTCCCCTTCTGAACTCTTTTAAAATAAAGTCTCAGACTGGAATGACTTACTGAGCGGGCGTGTGAGCAATATTGCATCACACCTGCTGCCTCTGGTTCAGAAGCTAGCTGAGTGCTGGGAAGACCCTGGAGAAGCAAGATCAAGCTTGGCCAACCGGGAAGTCCTTCTGGACTCACAGCCAGCAGTGAGGGAACCACATGCCTAACCTTTGTCACAATGGCACAGTCTCCCCCAGGCAGCAGCTGGGCTCATCTTGGGCAGAACACTGGGCAGGTGCCACCTGGGTGGGGATCCTGGTCACCGGCCCCTGGAGCAGTATTATGGTGGGGGCAGGGGGAGGCGCCTTCCTGACCACAGGGGCTCTGGGCTCTGCAGGGGGCTTCTGCCCAGGAGTTGGGCTGGCTTTGCACTGTGCACTGTAGGCACTACCTCCACAACTTTCTTCATTATTCAAAAGACACACCCAAAACACAGCTAGGCACACATGGAAATGCAGTTATGGGAGGCAGAAAATACCTCCAACAATGCATCTATAAAACTCTACCCTAACATATCTGTATATTAAACTACCAAGGACAGTTAAGCTTTCAAAGGGAGAAGATCAAAGTGATGTCATCTTTTAATTTAATCTTTTTGTTGCATCAAGAGTCTCAAGAGAGATAAGACAGATCAAAATAAAAATGGAAACAAACTATAAAAAATAAATAAATAGTCTTTCCTTGTCTAAGTGTGACTTTGTTTTAATTTGACACTATTTTATTATTTAACACTGAGTATGTTATGTATGACTTTTTCCTGGTGACCTGACTTCCTCCTTGAGACTGTAAGTCATGGTGCTCAGGAGGTGGTTCTTAAAGGTAAAGCTAATTCTGGGTGGGATATTGGCTCATCTGGCACTACCACTGGAGCTGGTTTATTTAGGGGAATGGAGCAGCTACTTTTCTTTCATGTATTTTTGAGTTAACATCGAGTTCCTTTGGGTAAGGTATAATGGAGACTTTCACTTAGCTGGAAACAAAACAAAACACTGTTTAAAAGTTCACATATACATACATTTATATCTATGTATCTTGTGGCTACTTCCTAAATATGTTTGTATTTTATATATACACACATATAAATAAATATATATTATATATTTATATATTATAGATATATATTATATTTATATATAAAATATATTTTATACATGTGTATGAAATATATATTTTATACATATTAGTATCAAAATATATATAAATAGTAATATATAAATATATTTTAGAAATATATAAACATTTATGTATAAATATATTATTACATATATTTTATATTTATATTTAATATATATTTATATATTTAATATTATATTATATATAATATATAATAGTTATATACATAATATAATAGTTATATACATATATAATATAACTATTATATTTAGAAGTTAGCCATAAGAATCATATGTGAGCTTTCTTTTTTTTTTAAGATTCTATTTATTTATTTGACAGATGGAGATCACAAGTAGGCAGAGAAGCAGGCAGAGAGAGAGGAGGAAGCAGGCTCTATACCAGGACCCTGGGATCATGACCTGAGCCAAAGGTAGAGGCTTTAACCCACTGAGACACCCAGGAGCCCCGTGAGCTAACTTTCTGAAAGGTTACTGAGAAATAACACAAGCATCTGGCTGCCATCTTGTTATTACCTCTGACACTTGCAAATGTTAGCAGAAAATAAGAAATTAAGTAGCAACTGATACCGTAATAATTTAATTATACCTATAGTATCCAGAAGAACATGTAGGTACAGTCCTTTTTCAGAAAGCAGGTAGGGAAGGAAACAGTTAAGGGTAGAAGAAAACGATCCTGCCTTGAGGCATGAAGAGCATATATCAAAATTATTCCCATTTTATAGATAGAAAAAATGAGATTTGAGAAATGATTTGCATGGCGTCACCTGACTTACAAGAGGTAGAGCCCCAACTGAGCAGAGTTATTCTATCATCTAGTCTAGGGCTCTCACCAGTACACCATGAAGCCCTCCCTCAAATGAGTTCCGGATTACAATGACCAGGGGAAGTTCCAGTTTTAATCTTTGTTACTCATTTCACTGTCAGACTCTGCAACTTGTCGCCGCCATTGCTGCTTTCAGCATCAGAGGTGGCTAATCATTTCTTCCTTCTCTAGGCAGCCTTCTTAAGATAGAAAGGGAATGCTGTGCTCCTCTGTCAACTTCACAGATCTTCTGGAGCTCTTCCCAGCACTTCCTTAGCTTCTGAAGGACAGAAAGCATCTTAGGTATTGTAATAGTACTGTATTCCCCTCAATATCCATTCTACCATCAAAAGATCTCAGGATAAACAGTGCAGATGAGCATACATTTTACCTTGTGCATTGTAGCCAAATTCTCTCTAGAGAATCACATGAACTACAATTCTAGTTTGTTCCATGGAGGTGGCATTTTCATTTCAGAGAGATGGAGTGATAACCTCAGAGCCTCATGAGGTAAGGCACATGCCTGACTCCGAACAGAGTAGAGCCAGCCTTTAGTTGAGCTAACCTCACTGGGTCCTGTCCAATATTTTGGTTGTCAGATCATGCTCTCTATAAATGCAAAGATGTCATGTATATTACGAAGAGAACACAGATGTATTCAAAGCAAGCAGGCTTTGCCATTTATCCTAAGTCCTCCTAATAGCTACTGCCGGGACAAGAAAACAAATGTAAGACATGGCTCCAACGCAAGGAGTTATCAATCTTGTCATTGTGGGGGAGAGCAGAATTCTTCCATATAGGGTAAATTTCTTTGCAGGCTCTTTAACTATGAAATGTAATAAGATATTTAAAGATCATTTCACTAACACATAAAGGAAAGTACACATTAAATTGCAGGTCTCACAATTTTATACTAAGGAAACAGTAATTAAAGTAAGTTCAACATGATACTTGCTGACTGGCAACAGTTGAATTGAAATAGTGAATTTGTAAAAATAATATTGAAGAGCTAATCAGGCTTCAAGCCCCCCTCCATGGCCCCCACCTCTCTCTCCCTCTCTGGTTATGCCTCATCTCATGCTTTCCTCTTTTTGCTTCCCTCTTTCTGTGCCTTTCATGAAACACTGAATTTTTACAGTGGGCAACAAGGTCACAATTCCCTTCAGTAATTATAAAAAATGAGAATATATTTGTTTTTGGAGGGAAGAAACGTGCAGTTTGCAAATGTAGAAAAGAAAGAAAGAACTTTGATTTTGTGGTAAAGACAGCCAAGTCCTTCCTTCAGCATAGGAAAATGGGCACCTAGGAGACACGGGTTTCATTGTATAGCAATGGCTTCTCCTACTATGGATCTTGTGAAAAAAATGAAAAAGTTACTGGTTCAAGGGCTGGTAGCAGGCCCCTCCCTCTAACATCTTGAAGATAGGAAAATCAAGGTGCTCTCAGAGGTTTAAATGAGGGAAGTGGACACACAACAGATGCCTTTAGCTATCTGTGGCGGGAAAGAAACAGAGTTTCCAGCAATGCATGGCTGAAGACTATGAGAGCAACCAAAGCTCCCATCAAGGTGAGGTGGTGTGGGAGCTACCTCATGGGACTGGGTGATGGTCGCATTTAGTTGAAACAGCCAGCCTCATCAGTGGTCTTTCCTGGGGAATACTGGACAGGAGAGCAAATTTAGCCCAGAGCTGAGTTTCTCGGTGTGGTGAGAAGATCACCAGCCCCTCTAGAAATCTCCTGAAGTGCCTGTGAAAACACAGATTTTGGAGCTATATCACACAAACACTGGAAATTTGGGGGAAGGGTCAAAGAAATGGCATATTGTTTAGTCACATCCAATGAATATTCTTTTTTTTATATTTTCTCCTTAAATTAAAAAAAAAAAATGTGTGGGGCACCTGGGTGGCTCATTCAGTTAAGCATCCGACTCTTGGTTTCAACTCAGGTCATGATCTCAGGGTTATGGGATCAAGTCTCACATCAGGTTCTGCACTCAGTGGGGAGTCTGCTTGGAAATTCTCTCTCCCCCTCTTCCCTCCCCTGCCCCAACTCACACACATGTGTGCTCTCTCTCTCTCTCTCAGGTAAATAAATAAATATTTTTTTAAAATGTGTTCATTGTAACTGAGAATGCATATGTGATTGAAAAAAGCAAATCTTACCTGACTCTTCTGTTTCTTCTACCCTGAGGTAACAATGTTAGTAGCTGGGTGAGCTCCCTTCCACTTCATTCTCTGCATTACCTGTTCAAAGATATATACAGTCATTGGAGGGTTTTTATTTTTGCTTCTGTTGTTTATTTTTATCAGCTGGGTCCTATTACACATATCGTTTTGAAATTTATATTTCTCAAGTCATAATAGAAAACTCTCCAGGTTTAAAAAAAGTACACACACACACACACACACACACACACACACACAAATATGTATGTGTCAGTTTGCTTAGAAATCCAGGTCAATGGATGATAAACTCCACCTAATCATAGTTAATCAATACCATAAGGGAAAGTTGAAAAAAAACCTCTGAAGATAGATATAGATATAGACACAGATTGATAGATATTTTTAAAATTTTATTCATTTTTTCCTTAGACTTGTTGTATAATTTCTCATGGTATGGATATGTTCAGATATTCAAGCATTTCTCCATCAGTGAATATTCAGGGAACTTCCTAATGTTGTTACGTGTTTTATTGCCATTTTAAACATTATCTTTATTTTGGGGTAATAGATTTGTGTAATCAGTATTTTTGGGTCCAAAACTATATTCACTGTTACTATTATGAGTATTATAACATTAATTTCTTAAAAGCTTGAGGCAAATTAGAGTTGATTAGCTTTCCACTTAATTATATCCTATAAAGTCATCGTGAACACTGCAGTAGTGAATGCTAAATCATTAGAGGAAATGCAAGGTTAGGTTCCTGTGAGCCTCTGGTTCCAACATTTTCATCAACCAATCAAGGCATAGGCTTGTTTTATGTGTGTTTCTGTTTAAAGACAGCATATTTTTTCTTTGTTATTGATTCATTAACGTTCAACTCACAACCAACAGCACTATAATTCAAGCATCATTAAAGCTGATCTAGCAAAAAAGCACATCACATCCTTCTTGTGCTAAGCAACATTGGACGGCACTTCAGCACCATGCTTGGAGGCCATTTAAAACAACAAAATCAATTAAAAAAATGCAGAAAACATGCACTAAATAGATGGCAAAAAGGACACTTGTTTATGGTGTGAGGGCTGAAATGGGAAAGAGGAAGATTACCTTATTTAACCTCAGCTGGAAATGTGCCCAGTGAATGACTCAAATTTTTCACCATTCTGCACATATCCATGAATGACCACAAGTGACTGAAAAAAATGACTGCAAGTATTGATTTTTGAGGTTACAAATAAATTTCAGGGAGTAGGTGAATTTGTAAATACAAAAATCCACGAATCATAAGGACTGACTGTGTTCCTACCGGTAATGTGTTGGTCATGTTCATGATTGTTCATCTTCCCCGAATGTGCTCATTTTTTAAATATCGTGAAATTTTGGTGAGAACTGATTTCTTGTTGCTAACTACTAGTGAGTTTGGGAGTGTTCTCTGACATTTAATGTACATTTGAGTGCAGTCTTTGACTGCTTACCTGTTCATGTGCTTTGCCTTTTTTACTGTTAAGTAGTTATTTATTCATTTATTTTATTTTAATTAACTTGTAGAAACATTGCATCTTAGGGATGTCAACCCTTTGTCGTATGTTATGCAGATAGTATTTCACTATTGTTTGTTTCATTTTTGGTCTGAGTATCTTTGTCATATTCGTTTTTTTTTTAAAGATTTTATTTATTTATTTGACTGACAGAGATCACAAGTAGGCAGAGAGGCAGGCAGAGAGAGAGAGGAGGAAGCAGGCTCCCTGCTGAGCAGAGAGCCCAATGCGGGGCTTGATCCCAGGACCCCGAGATCATGACCTGAGCCAAAGGCAGAGGCTTTATCCCACTGAGCCACCCAGGTGCCCCTCTTTGTCATATTCTTTAATAACCAAGTATGTCCCTTTTGTGACTTAAGGTCTTTTATCTTCTCATATTTCCAAGATTATCTAGACTTCAAATTTTCATTTCATATTTAACATTGTATCATTGAGATCAGCCCACCTATGGAAGAGAAGATAGAAACCTGGTAAGCTACAAGTTAGAAGTGTCCATTCAACATTCAAGCACTATGCAGGGAAAAGAGTGCCCTAGCTCAAAGACATGATCTTTGTGTTTGCATGATAAGTGTTTCTCTTAAATGGATTAGGACCCCATGTTAAACATCCAATGTAAAATGACATAACTAGTAACAAATCCATTCACTCACCTCCCTGGAAAATCTAAGGTAGAATGGGTTTTCCAGTGGCTTTGATCTACTAGCTCACAGTTATTTCAAAGACTCAGTTTCTTTCTGTTTGTGCTCAGCCTTCCTCAATATCCACTTTAATCTAAAGTTGACTTTTTTCATGTTCCTAAGGTATTTACCAACAGCAATATTGGAGGCTCTATGTTTTTTCACATGCATGTTTCTACATGGTAGAAATATTTCTACATGGGTGTGGTTCTTCTGAGGTGGTTGACAGAGTTTCTAGGATCTAGAACCAAGTAGTGTTAGTGTCACGTAATGAGGACCGTTGTCAGTGTGTGATGTGGTTGAGTGTTTTTTCCTAGCTGAGATGTTTCTGGATCCGCAGCATCCACGCTGGTTTCCAGGCCCTCTAGCAATTCTGTGAGCTATCTGATATCTTTTGTTAATTTCTTTCTACTTAGCCTGGTTAAAGTAGATTCTGTTTTTGCAACTAAGTCTATAATTGGTGCCTGAAATGTTTTCATATAGCAGACTGTCAAGAAAATAGGAATCTGGGATTAGTTATTTAATCTAGTTGGATTTAAATATGCAGTGAAATATTTTCTTTAAATATTGGCTATGGTTAACTGGTGGGCTCAAGTGGCTGCTGCTATATAATATTTCAAAGAAATGTGGTGGCACTGGCTATGTGAACTCATGCTAGAGAACTTAAATAAAAAGAAAATAGGCTCAAGGATTTCAATTCTTGGTTCAGAAGACGGGAATTTTCTTTCCTTTTTTTTAAAAAAGATTTTATATATTTATTGGAGAGAGAGAATGTCCACAAATAGAGGGGAGGGGCAGAGAAAGAAGGAGCAGCAGACTCCCCTCTCAGCAGGGAACCCGATGCAGAGGCTCGATCCCACGACCCTGGGATCATGTCCTGAGCCAAAGGCAGACTCAACCCTCTGAGCCACCCAGGTGCCTGACAAGGGAATTTTCTATGCTGTCCTAAAAGAATATCACCCCAAGGCATAGTATCAGGACACAGAGTTGATGAAACTGGGCATCAAACATGTGTTCTGGTACTATGCCTTATTGAATTACAATATAGACTGAATTCACAGACTTGCTAAGTCCTGTAAGTGAAAGCTAGGGCATGGAGAAGGGAAAATGGATCCCTGAGAATTGAAATGGAGACACTTGGGAAGATTCAGATGACTCATAGCTCACTCATACCTGAAGACCTTGTAAGAGGATGCTGATTCTTCATTACCCACTCCTATGACCCCCCCCCCCCCACTGCTTCCATTCCTCTATCTGAAATCAGAGCCCAGTAGATCACACAAAGCTAATCACAGCATCATATCTTGGAAGAAAAATGTTTCTTCTATTATTATTGCTATTGTAATTATTTACATGTCAAAGAATTTACAAGATTTCTCAATCTTTATTCACAAAGATCTACATGATGTTATCCATCACACACTTTAATTTACTTCCTAACTAACATGAACATCTGTTCTTGCAATGACTCAGCTAAAATACTACATTTTCTAAACTTCCTAGCATCTAGGGATGACTATGTGACATAGCCAATGAGACACAAGTGTAAGTCTACTAATTCTTTCTTTAAAGGTTTTCTGGCTTTCCAAGTGCTCTTCTTCCTTTTACCTTCTTCCATCCTACTGTCTGAGAATGGTCATCATTTCTGAATCTGCAGAAGTCATCTTATGCTCATGAGGGAAAGGCCAGGACAACTGATAAAACGTTAGTTCTGACTTTTTTAAGACTGAACAAAGGACAGTGGTTACTTACAACTACTTTTCTTTTTATTACTTATTGGAGGGGCAAAGATAGGAGGAAGACACCTAATTTATTTAAATCATTGTATAGTTGAATTTACTTTTATGTTCAGCCGCACACCATCATGAACAGGTGATGTGGTAGACGGAAAGCATGTATTTTCTCCATAAAAAAGTAAAAATTCTTGAGATTCACTGATTGGGCAAGTTTTGATTCCATACCAACCTCATGTCCAATTACGTGAGCAAGAAGAGTGCTGTGTGCTAATTGGCTTAAGCCAGTAAGAACCCTGCCTTTTAACTGGGGTGAATTCCATTAAACATATTTGTTTGCAGCTCCACAGGGTAGAAGTGCTGACAAGAAGGAGGAGAGGTTGGATGTGAAGTAGGCGGGTAATATGTCCACTCCATCTCTGTTGTGGACATGCCATTGAAATGTATTACGAATTACTCTTACTCTGGTTTCATATCACTGAGCAATCTGCTGGTTAGTTTTGACTCCCATATAATTTAGAATCGAATGATAGGCTCTACCAGTATGAGACTTGGAATCTGATTGCCATTTTAATTAATATATTTACATACAAGATTTCATGACTCAGCAGCTCTGAACTTAGCTGATGGAAGTTCTTTATCCCCACCTTCAAGATAGGGATCTGATCTGCCTGTAATAACCCGGGTTTTGAGTCTGGAAGGCTGAGGACCACATCCCAGACCAGGGAATACTCCAGACCAATGCACCTTATGGGCCATCCTGGTATCCAGGCCACTTGCCTTCTGGGGAATGCCCTCTTCTACACTTCTTAGCATCTACTTGAACCCTTGAAACTGTTGTGAGTGCCATGAGTGTTATGCCATGAGTGCCATGAGTGTTATATTTTCCTTATGAAAGATTTCAACAGTAATGTTTTCCACATCTCCAGAAGAACCTAAGATACCATGCAGGGTGAAACACATCCAGTTCATACCTTCATAGAGTCAACATGATTCAAGAACCTTCCCTACTATAAAATGGAACCACTTTGATGAGCTGCAGTTAAGTTTAAGGGTTATGTGACTAGTATAACCAGGGTTATTACCTGTATTGTAGAAAGGGAGGGTGAATTTGCAAAAAGAAAACTCAAATGGATTCGGTAACCCTTATGCCACTAAGTACTCCAGAAGAAAATCTGGGTTCTTGGTAGCTAGCTAATATTTATTGAGTATAATAATATATACATCTAATAGAAATATTATCAACCATAATCACTAGGATAATGAGAGAGTTGGACTGGAAGAGAGGAGACTTAAGGGCTGGTTTTGTTTACTGTGCATGCAACTGAGAATCAGTCACCTCAGCTGAATGATCTCCAAGCTTCTTTTCAGCTCCAAAACAGTAATGATGATGATTAAATGTTTCCTGAGTAGTTTTATTTATCTCATTAATTTACTTAAAAAGGCCTCTCTTTGTACCACAAAGACCAACTTTACTGCGGGTCTTTTTTTTTTGAACAAATTATAACAAATTTTATGTTTGTGGAATCCAAATTAATGAGGTTTAACTGCATGCTAATTAAAACTCCTTAGAATTCTATACAGACTTTCCCTTCAAGAGTTCAAATTTGTTGGTGAAATTTTCTCATTAGTCTTCACTGTGAGCTTGGGAAACAAATGATTGGACTATCAACCATAGAAAGAAAAATTCTGAGCTATTCTTCCCAGTTTTTACTAGGGAAGGCAGTAATAGAATAACATAGAAACCTGGGCTTCTGGTTTTAGCATCTGCACATAACTTACACTCTTAAGAAGATTCTGGGTAATGATTTAAAACCAAACCAAATGTAGCCGTGACGCTCAATTAGAAGACTCATTAGTTGGGACTTGATCACACCTCTGATTGTCACCTTTATTAGACTGAATTAAAGTGCTCATTCATTAGAGTCATTAGTCCCTGTCCCTGTCTATGTTCAATGTCTAATCAATGTGTTAAGTACTGTCTCTGATGAGGATGCATATTGTTTCTGGTTCACTTTGGTGTAGCCCATGTAAAGGCCATTCATGCAGACACAGCCTGGGAAGCTTGGACGGGCTGGGACAGGTGACACTACCCAATCTAGTAATGGAAAAGGACAGTTTAGAAGACCAGACCTCCCAGAGTCAGAAGGGAAGGTGGCTTATACTTGAGGGAAAGGTAATTGCAGTCCATCCAGAAGGGACTTTTTGCAATGGAAGCAAGGTTTTTATTAAGCCTGTTCTCCGCCACATATGGTGGGAAGACCACCTGCCTCAGAATCATTTAGGAAGCTTGTAAAAAAAAAAAGTCACTCATTGGGACACACTCCAGACCTCTGGGGGTAGGACCCAAGAATCTGTGTGGTTAATATGCCTTGTGGATTATTCCGGGCAAGCTTGAAGTTTGAGAAACACCCCAGAAGATGCCTGCAAGAAAAGAGAGAAAAGAAAATTAGATGTGGCAAATACATCAGAGCACTTTGTAACAAAATTTGGGGGAGCCATTCGACTTATATTTATTACTGAGATTTTTTTCCCCTAAACAACTAAGGCAAGTTACTGAGAAGGCAGGGGTCCGATTTGCAACAAGTAACAAGAGAATGGATTTTTTGTCCTTTAGAGGTTTTGGTTTTTCCTTTCCTGTTCTGTGAGGTCTTGTTTAGTTTTGTGTGTTTGACTTGGCTACATAAAATAATTTTATATTTCTTATTATACAAATAAGAAACATAGGTATGCTGAAACTTTTTTCCTGCTTGTGAAAAGTGGCACATCAGTGATTCGTGATACTTTTTAAGGCACTTTACACTTCAGGAATCTGATGAAGAACGTGGATTCTGATTTCTACAAATCATAAGTACACATAGATGTATAGTATTTTACATTTAATTTCTGGTGCAATTCATAGACCTCTCCCCTGCACCTGATCCATGGAGGCCAGATTAAGAGCCTCTGGCCTGTAAATCACCCACCGGCTCCTCTATGAACTCCAGTTGCCACACCTAACACACAACTCAAGTAAGGAGGGAAAGACCATAGTTTGTGTGGAACAAATGGATGATAGCAAGCCTGAGGAATTCAACACCCCTCAAGGCCTTGATCCAGAGCTTCAAATCTGTCAGAATTGCCATAGAAGTATTTACTTTTCTGTAACATTAGAAATTTACCTAGTTTGGGTGGCAAGTCTCAGAACTCCTATTTGTTCATTCATGACAGGGATCATAAGGAAAGACAGGTTCAATGTTGGGTTCCTGGGTGGTTCAGTCGGTTAAGCAGCCAACTCTTGATTTCAGCTCAGGTCATGATTTCAGGTTCCTGGGATTGAGCCCTGCATCTGGCTCCCTGCTCACTGGGGAGTCTGCTTGAGGATTCTCTCTCTCCCACTCCCTCTGCCCTGCCCCACCCAATAAATAAAATCTTTTAAAATTTTTATTAAAATTCCATTAATTAACATACAGTGTATTCTTAATTTCAGAGGTAGATTTCAGTGAATCATCAGTTGTATATAACGCCCAGAGCTCATTACATCACATGCCCTCCTTAATGCCCATCACCCAGTTATCATGCCTCCATCACCTCCCCTCCAGCAACCCTCAGTTTGATTCCTATATTAATGGTCTCTTATGGTATGTCTCCCTCCCTGATATCATCTTATTTTCTTTTTCCCTCCCTTCCCCTATGATCCTCTGTTTTGTTTCTTAAATTCTACATATGAGTGAGATAATATGATGTCTTTCTCTGATTGACTTATTTCACTTAGTATAATACGTTCTAGTTCCATCATGTTGTTGCAAATGGTAAGATTTCAATTTTTTGATCACCGAGTAATATTTCACTGTACATATCTACACATCTATATGTGTACATATAGATGTGTAGATATATACATTTTCATGATCCATTCATCATTTGTTAACAGACATTTGGGGCTCTTTCCATATGTGGGCTGTTGGGGACATTGTTGCTATAAACATTGGGGTGAAGTGCCCCTCTGAATCACTTTTGTGATTTGTATCCTTTTGTAGTTTTGTATCCTTTGGGTAAATGATTAATAGTGTAGTCACTAGGTTGTAGAGTGGTTTGTATTTTTAATTTTTTGAGGAAACCCCATACTGTTTTCCAGAGTGGCTGTAGCAGCTTTGTACAGTGCAAGAGGACTCCCCTTTCTCCACACACTCGCCAATACCTGCAGTTTCCTGACTTGTTAATTTCAGCCATTCTGACCAGTGTGAAGTGTTATTTCATTGTGGTTCTGATTTGTATTTCCCTGATGCCAAGTGGTGTTGAGCATTTACTACTCTCCACTAATACATTAAATAAACCCCTGGTCAGCTTTAGGACCTATATTTATATTTATAGTCAATCTATCTTGTCCTCTCATGTTCTCTCTTTCTCTCTCTCTCTATGTATTTGTATATGCAAAGTTCAAAGAATGCAAAGATATATATATATATATATATATATTCCTATATTTATATTTTTCCACAATAAACAAAGATGCTATTTTCTAGCATTTGAACTTTGCATTCTTGTTTAGTCTAGGGATATGTGAACTTAGGCCCATTATAGATAAGATTTTAAAAAATGCTGACTTTGGAAAAAAGAAACCTATTCTATTATATAGATAGATAGATACACAATACATAATATAACCTATTTTATAATATATATTATATAATATAACCTATTCTATTATATATGTAATATACAATATAACCTATTCTATAATACCATTACCAAAAATCCTAATGTTCATAAGTTAGAGTGTTACTCTAGCATACATTTTATACTTTTTCCCAGAAATAGGATCATACTAAATGTAATCAAATCTGATTTCTTCACTTAATACAACTTAAATATCTATACCAGTAAATACATCTACGTTGCCGTATTTACTGGTGTCTGGTATGTGTGTATTTTATTGAACTAAGTGTCATGAATGGATACTTCAGCTCATTCTACATTTTACATTTAATTTCTGGTGCAATTCATAGTTTGATTTCTATTATCTTTCTGTGCTTACAGCTGTTAACATTTGGGACTCCTGTTCCTGTTAAGACTAATTTGAAGTCTCTGAAAAAACATGGGCTTTGTAGTGTTCAGTTTTCTAGCTTAAAAGAAAATTTCCTCAGAGCCAAGGGTGTTTCGATGTAATTTTCACTTCATTCTGGAAAACTAAGAATAAATAAAAATCCAAATCTATAACCGATGCCCACCCACCTCAAGAAAGCAATCAACCTCAGTCTCTGAAATTTCAAAGGGAAACAGCTGAAAAATGCCACTTAAATCATTGTTAATTAGGCATTTAGCAGTTCCTAAAGCAAGCTATAAGTTGGCCTTCAGCACCAGTATTTTTAAAGAAAGGGCCATTTTAATTGGCATATTCTTGTGTAGCATTTTATATCAGATGGTAAAATTTTAGAATTTAGATCATATTAAAGTGTACCAGGCTAAGAATATGATTTCTTCTGTCTTCTAACTAGCTAAATGATGGCATGTAACTGGAGATATCTGTATGGGTCTCTGGATGAAAAGAGAAACTGTCCTACTATCTATGCCTTGCTTTCATGTTTGGGGGCCCTGGAGCTGCCACTTCTATCATGGAGGCCCTGTAGAGCCTCACTACTCACAGCATGGCCCAGGGGCCCCTGGTATCAGCCTCACCTAGGAGCTTGTTAGATGAGTAGAACCATGAAATCACCCCACATCTCCTGAATCAACATCATCCTATTAGCAAGATTCCCCAGTTAATTTGTATACAGTTTAATTAGTTTGAGAAGCACTGCTAGACAAAACACCCAATAAATCAGACCAACCAAATATATTACACCCTCCCTCTATGGCTCCCCACAGGATAAGCAGTATTTCTTTTAAAGGAATTGATTCTTGCAGTAGTGTTTGTAAAGGGACTTAAAATACGAAGTTGTTGCATGTGCCTTAATGTTAAAATGCACGTGTTCAATCAAATTGACATAAAGGAAAATTTACAAAGAGTGACACTTCTCATTTTTTTCGTAATGAAGTTAGATGCCTGCCGATTAGAATACTACCCCAGTGTGTAATATTATAATGAAAAAAAGAGAGAGAGAGAGCGAGCGAGCGAGAGAGAGCAAGTGAGGGTACTCAGCAAACCCTTGGTATTTTGGTCAATGGTGTTCTTAAATGTTTTAGAGCTTCTTCCTGACACCAGCCATTCAACAAACTATTCATGGCACCTACTGTGTTCCAGGCACTTCACTGGGAATGGAGGAAAAGCAATCTCTGCACCAATAATCATAAAAACATAACTGTCCAGAGATTAGAGACAGCATCTAATTTTGCCTGAGGGTGCCAGGAAGGCTTAACAGTAGAATGGGCATTTCGAACTGGATCTTGCTGGATAATCTTTCCCAGGAGGAAAGAACACATCAAATACCGGTAAGAATGTAGATAAATATACAAAGATAGATGGACACGTTAGTAACTGTGTTTGTGATCTTGGCAGTAGGGAGCTGCTGGGGGACTTTAATCAGTGTGACCTGATAAGATTGTGTTTGGGAAAGATAATTCTGGTATTTAGAGGAAAGGGCGGGGGGAGGGATCCACAAATGCATTGTCACAACCGTGTGAGTGGTAGAAGATGAGCTTGAAGGAAGGAAGTGAATATGGCAATAGTAGTGGGAGGACAGTTCAGAGAGATGTTAGAAGTGAAATTGACAGGGTTAGGGACAGAGCAAAGAGGATAGGGAGAGTAAGAGGACAAGATAGACTGAAGATTCTAAGTAGGCTCATGTGATAGCAGTTGGTGCCATTAAATGAAATAGAAATACAAGATGTTTTCCTGCTTTTTCCACTTTTGTTCTATTACAACTGGTTCTTGTTTGTATGTCCCCTTCTATGGGAGATCGTTGTAGATACATTCGTAGGAAATAATACAGAGATCCCTATACCCCTAATCTGATTTCCCCCAGTGGTAACATCTTAGAAAACTATAGTAAAACAAGCTCTTATTAAAGTGTTATGATCTGGGGGCACCTGGGTGACTCATTCCATTAGGCATCTGATTTTTCATTTCAGCTCAGGTCCTGATCTCACTGGTCTCTCTCTCTCTCTCAAATAAATAAGTAAATCTTAAAAAAAAATAAAGAATAAAAATTATATGATCTATGAAAATTTTTGAGTTAAAATATCCACAAGTTTTAATGCTGGCTTTTTTTTTATTTTTTACAAGATTTTATTTATTTCGAGAGTGCTCGCACACACGCGCCCACATGAGTTGGGGAAAGGGCAGAGGGAGAGGGAGGAGAGAGACAGGCTCAAGTAGACTACACACTGAGCACAGAGCCTGACTCGGGGCTCGATCCCATTACCCTGAGATCATGACCTGAGCTAAAATCAAGAGTGAGACGCTTAACTGACTGAGCTGTCCAGGTGCCCCAAAAGGCTGATTTTCCCCGATCCCTCGCTCCCATCCCTATCCCCTCCAATGGCTCTAAGTACCAGCCCCTGTTCCCTTTCACCTCTGGTAGAACAGGTCTTGACTTTGGTGTGGAAAATCACAGCCCTGGTGGTTAGTAGATGCCTGGTGTCCATCTGACCCCCTCAGGACTAGAGTTGTTTACTGCAGGCTGGTGGTCCTACAGAGCTAGGCTCTGGTGTCTGCTTGTTGGGACTGCAGACTCAGCAGTACTCTTTACCATATTGTTAAAACATGTGACATGTCATTGATTCTGGCCCCAGGTCTCCCCAGATGACTGGTAGAGTCTTTTAGGGTTCTTGTTCCAAATTTCTTGAAAATCTATTCCTATAGTATTCAAGACTTTGGTATGCAAGTGACAGATGCACAGATTAAATTAGGAATCATGTGTATTGGCTCACTGAACTGGGAAGTCCAAGGATAGAGCTCCCCAAAGGGATTTCCGAGACTCAAACAATATGATCAAGAATCTCTTTCCTTCCTCCCCTTTGCCCATCTGTTAAACTTATGTTCATCATGGTATGGTTTATAGGGCCCCTGGTAGATATAAACTCACATCCTTACAGCTCAGAGTGAGGCCTGAGGACTAAGACTTCCCGTCCATCGTTCAGTATAAAAACACTACTGAAAATGGCCCTGTTTGGCCCAGTTTGCATCCTATGCCAATCTTGTAGACCAGTCACTTGTTAAGGGACATGCAGTGTATGATGAAGGACTCAACCTGAGCTACTTTTCATCTCATGGTCCTGGGATTGAGGTAGCAAGGTAGCAACCTTGACCGATCCAAATGGAAAGGGAGAAATGATTCTTCCAAAGGAGGGAAAAACACTGTGCTGGGAAAAATAACTAATGTCTAGTTTAGTTTCACAAGGATTGGGCATCCCCTCTTGTGGTGAGGAGAGAAGTAATGTCACACAGTACCTGTGGATGTCCCTTCTGGGAATTACGGTCAGTGCTGAGAGAAAAGGGCCAGGGTGACTGCAAGCAGAGAGACTTTTATACGTGTGAGGTTGGAATTTGAAGTTCAGACCTATCAGCCTTCATTGTCTTCATGAAGTAAAAAAATAAAGTGGCCTGCTGAAAGAGAGTAGGGCAGAGTGAGGAGCTTAAAGAATTAACTAATTGAGGGTTTGAGGAATGAGAGGCGTAGGTGACCAGGGATGATAAAAAGAACTGTTAAAAGATATTGGAGGCCCAACTGAGGCTGGAAACTCTGTCAAGGTTCTCCAGAGAACCAGAACCAGTAGGGTAGACATGGATGTGTGTGTGTACACATACGGATTTATTTCAATGAGTTGATTTATGCAGCTGTGGAAATTGGCACGTCTGAAATCTGTAGGGCATGCCTATAGAAGGAAAAGTCTCAGACAGGAATAGATGTTATCCTGAGGCAGAATTTCTTCTTCTTCAGGGAAACCTCAGCTTTGCTTTTAAAGCATTCCCACTGATTGAATGAAACTTACCAACATTACTGATAAAAACCATCTTTACTTAAAGTCAACTGATTACAGATATTAGTCACATCTGCAAAATACCTTTACAGCCACACCTAGGTTAGTATTCAATTATATACCTAGGTACCTGTAGCCTAACCAAGCTGACATGTAAAATTTTGTGTCACACAGAGACCATAAATGCTGGGAACCAATCTGCATTTTTTTTTCCCTCTTCAGTTCAGCAGAGCTAAGCCTTGAACCAGTAGGAGTAGAGAAATGAGCTATTAAACTGATAAAAGATTGAGGTGATTTTCAGGGTGGGGACAATGGAGGCTGAGGGGAGACGATAGGAAGTTGTTGCTAAAGAATGGGTAAGTGTAGGGGCGCCTGGGTGGTGTAGTTGGTTGAACAGTGGACTCTTGGTTTTGGCTCAGGTCGTATCTCAAGGTAGTGGGATTGAGCCCCACATCAGGTTCTGTGTTCAGAGTCTGCCTAAAGACTCTCTCCCTGTCCATCCACTCCTCTCACTTTCTCTCCCATATGTACTTTCTCACAAGTAAATAAATAAATCTTGAAGAAAAAAAAAAAAGAATGAGTAAGTGTCCCTTGGATGGAGGCTGGACTAGAAGCTAGTTCCCAAACTGTATGGTGGAAGTAATGAGAATATCAGCCATATGGGTTAAAACAAATAATGCATGAAGAAGACCTATGTTGGGCACTGAACTAAGCACCACATTAATTTTCACTTGTTACCATTGTTGGGGTTTCATTTAACTGCCAAGGAATGGACACTGTCCATAAAGTCAAAGAGTAGGTTTAGTGGAAATAAGAGTATGATGTGGTATATTAGAGTTTATTTATTTACTCCTCCAACAATTGTTGGATGAACCATTTATGAGCCAGGCCTTGTTTGAGATGTTTTTGGTGGTCCAGGACCTTAGAACAGTATTTCTGAAGGCATCGTCTACATTGACATAGAAATGATTCAAGATGGGGCAGGATAAGTAGGGTTAGGGATAGAAAGATGCACAGTGACCTAGGCTCTGATGTCCCTCATGAGTGAGGGGGCATGACTAAGAAGGTGGTAGGAGACAGCTGTAAAAGGGCATAAAAAGGATTTAGATTGAGGTCAGTCTCCTTCCTCAGGTCCTTGGTACTCACTGCTATCTTTCTCTGGGAAAGGAACATTCTCTTCCCTTCACCATTCAGGTTTCCATCTAAACAGACAGAAGACTACTGGTCAGGAAGTAGGAGAGTAAGAACTAAGATAACTCTCCTGCCTCTACCCCTACATCACCCAGAATGCGAGAGAATGGGCAGCTCCACCTGACAGGTGTGACATGGAAGTTGTGTCCACAGGAAGGAGGCAGGTCTGGACTGAACCCTGAAGGTGGAGGGACTACCCTGTGTAAGGGTAAGAATGCCAGAGACTTGACTGACCATGAACCAAGAGTTCCACCAACAGTGGGATTAATCATGTCTGAGGGAGGTTAGTAGAGGAGCAAAGAACCCAATGGGGAGGGAGTACTCAGAGACCTGGAAGGAACAAGTGCTGGAATGAGAGCTGAGGAGACCAGACAGTGGTAGTTGAAGTTAGAGGTCCTGACAAGCCTAAAGTCAGACACTTCCTGGGGCACCGAACAGAGTGTAGGTGTCTACGAGGCACGAGTGGGTATTGTCTGTGGTGGTGTGAGGAAGAACTGGGTAGCTCACAGGATGCTTAACTCTCGGATGGGCTGTAGCCTGGAAGGGTGTGAATGTCTGAATCCATACCAGGTAGAACTGACAGAGAGAGATCATCTCAAAGAGATCTCTGTTCACAACAGTCAAATTCTTCAGACTGTCACTCTTTAGGGGCCAGACTGCTCCGTTTTCAATGTAGTCATCTTTGCCCTGGTTTTTTAGAGGTGTTGCATTCCCTCTCATTGCTGATGTCTAAGCATTGGACAACTACTCAGAAGAAATGGAAAGAATGGAGGTTCCAGCCTTTCCTGGGGGTTTAGCTGGATAACCCTCATTTTCCATTTGACCTTGAGCATATGGGATTCTCTGGCTCTCAAATGCCACCTTGGTATTTTCTTCCAGTGGGATAGAGTAGAATCATTTCACAGGTAGGTACATTGTTTATGGAGTACAGGGCTTGTAGGCCTTTAAAACCTGTTTATAAATGTGGAAACTATTTAAAATAAACTGAGATCGGCAACTTTCACAACTTCTGCCTGTGACACATCACTTAAATCTAAATCCACATCAAAGGATCCAGGTTGATTCTTGTGCACTTGCAATTAACACAATGCTTATAACACCATTTTCAGTAAGTTGCTTTTTTTTTTCCAGTGTGTGTTTGGAAGAGCTGGTTATATGTAAACCTTCAGTAGGAGAGAAGGACCAGCGTGATGCCTACCTCTGTGGTTTCACAGTTAGCTGAAGGGACAAGGTAGAAGGCTTGCTTGAGATGGACCAAAAGCTAAGGGCATATATATCCAAGGGGTGGGGCTGAATCCTTATAACGCTATAGGGCTCATGTCTTTGAGTGAGTGAGTACCTGCTAGGCTCCATATTAGCACCCATTGCCTTTAATTTTTCCAGTCATTCCATTATAGTCCTACCAATTAAAGGAAGGCAAGCAGTTAAGACAGGCTAATCCCTGGCAAGACCCCACACAATGACTGGATCTCAGAGGGGTAACCATTTTCCAAGATCTGGAGCTCCCCTGTGTAGGTTCACATTCTGATTTGTATAATCAGGATGAATGTGTGCTTAGGAGACATACCTATCCTGACTCAGAAGGAACTGACATATAAAAACAGGAATGCCAGCCCGTGATTGTGCAGTTACTATCCTGTGTACCAGATCCGTGTGTTCTTTGATCAGGGCCCTCTCTTTGAGGGCATGTTCATATGAGTACATAATTTAGGGTCATTAGGTCGCTTAGGCATTGAAACAGAGCAGGCTGGATGTGGTAGCAGATCTTACTGGCCGGGTCACAGGCTCGTCTAAGCTCCAATTTTCCTGTCTGCTGTGAGGCTGGATGCCGCAGGGACAGAGAGACACCATCAGTCCCAGTCTTTCTCCATCTCTGCTTGTAGTGACTGTCTTCTGACTGGGCTGGTATGTTCCCCCAACCTTTTTTTTAAATTAAATTAAATTAAATTAAATTTTTTGTCTGTGTTCCAAAATTCATTGTTTATGCACCATACCCAGTGCTCCACACAATACGTGCCCTCCTTAATACCCACCACCAGGCTCACGTAACGCCCCCTGCCTCCCTCCAAAACCCTCAGTTTGTTTCCCAGAGTTCACAGTCTTTCATGGTTTGTCTCCTCCTCCGATTTCCCCCAAGTCACTCTCCTCCCCATCTCCCAGTGTTCTCTGTGTTACTTCTTTAGATATTTTAATGCTAGGCCTTCAGTCAAGTTGTAGACTTACTTTGAGAGTAAGTTCCTCTTTGTAGTATAATATATAATATATAATATTTCTGTATAATACGTATTACATATAACATATATTATTATAATTATATTATTAATTGTTATATTATATTATTATACTATATTATATTTACATTATTATATTATGATAATTATATTATTATCTTTTAGTATGATAATTATATTATAATATTATATTATCTTATATTATTATATTATTATACTTATATATTATATTATATTATTTATATTATAATAGTAATATTAAAATATTACATTTATAAATATTATAACTATTATAAATATTTAATATTATTGTGCATAATAATAATATAATCCATTATTTCTGTAAGTTCTTCAGGGAAATCTTATCATTCCATTTCCAAATTTGGGGAGAAGGGTAAGAAAAGGTGGGAAAAGTGGGGAGACACTGTATTGTCAACCCCATCTCCCACTGAGAGATGATATTACTGTCCCCATTTTATAGTTGATAGACAAATTTACACTGCTGTTTTTTGTTTTGTTTTGTTTTGTTTGTTTTTTTCCCAGCTCCCATTGCCATCCAACATAGTATTCACTTAAATGTTTGTTTATTGTTGACTTCTCTCATTAGGATGTCAGCTTTGGGAGAGCCGGGTCTTTACTCACTACCATATCCCCAGTCCCTGGAACAGTACTTGGCATAATGTGGGTGCAGGTAGGCAGAAGATATATAGGTTGGATGGATGTGTGATCAGACTGTAGGTCTGTCTGGCTCTAAAGACCCCAGACTCGGTTTGGTGAGGCAAACGAAGGAAGAGAAATCTAACACTACCTGAGCGCAAAGGAAAATCAGGTGAAGATTCAGAGCATGTTCTGGGGAGGACTCGTGTCCCTCCCTCTTCTTAAAGAACTAGCCTGGCCTTGCGGGGCCCAGAGCTGGTGACATAGTGATGCAAGAATGTTGAAGGCCTTTCTCCTGACAATTGAAATAACCTTTGATGGGTATTAAGGAGGGCACGTGTTGTGTGGAGCACGGAGTGTTATACACAACTAATGAATCATTGAACCCTACATCAAAAACTAATGATGTCCTATATGCTGGCTAACTGAACATAATAATTTAAAAAAAGAAGGAAGCCATTTATCTTGCTTTAAATATTTTTGTAAATGATATCTGGATCCAGAAGGATCATTTATAATCTTTCCTTTATCAATTTTATTTCACATATTTTTATCTAGAGTGTCACAGCCAAAGGAGACACCATTTACCTAGTAGCAGCCCCCCACCTGTCAGACATTAATATCTAAGACCAAATGAATTGGCTCAGGGTTGCCTTTTTGCAATCCCAAACCCAAAATGTGGTTACATGGCCCCACTCTCTTCTGCTAATTTACTTGTTGTTAATAGATGGTTGGTGGACATGCATATTATTTGGCGTATTTTAATCTGTGAATAACCAACAAATTTTAATTTCTGTGTCTGGTATTGCATATCAGATGCACTTTTGGTACAGAGACACATGAATTCTAGAAATTATCCTATATTTATTGTGTGAGAAAGTGGAGTTATTTTCTTGGAGTCTTCTGAAAGGCCATTAAAAAAATATCTTGTTCCAAATCAAATGGAGCTACTTACTGTGAGAGAGTTCTGTACCTTCTTCAAGAATTCAAGAAAGCAAGCACGATTTATAGACAATGCAATTTACCTGATGCTTTGAAAAATGTGTTCTCACAACAACTGTGTTTATCACACACTTTCATTTTCTTAATATCTTAAAATTACATGGCAAAATGAAAGGGAGGGGAGAGTGGCCAGAGGCCTTTCTAACATTTGATTAGTATAATTTTCAAACAAATAGAAAATCTGAAGGAATTATACAGGGAGTTCCCATAAACCTGCCACCTGTATCTTACAATTAGCATTTTGCTGATTTACTTTATGACTGTCTATATGTCTATCCCTCTCTCCATCTTACTTTTGATGCTTTTTTTTTTTTAACAAGGAAGTTATTTATTTATTTTTTAGAGAGAGTGCAAGCAAGGGGAGGAACAGAGAGAGTAGAGAGTAAGGGGAAAGAGTCTCAAGCAAACTCCACATTGAGCACGGAGCCTGAGGCAGGGCTCGATCGCACACTCCTGAGATCGTGACCTGAGACGAAACCATGAGTCAGACACTTAACCTAGGGCCCCTATTTTTGATGCTTTGAAAAGTAAGTTGCAGAAATCAGTACACTTTACCACTAAATAATAAATGCCACTAAATACTAAATACAATACTGCATATGGGTTTTTCAAGATAAAATTTTTTAATTTGAATTTCCCTGGTGGCTAATGATGCTGAACATTGTTTCATGTGTCTGTTAGCCATTTGTGTGTCTTCTTTGGAGAAGTGTCTGTTCATGTCTTCTGCCCATCCTCTAACTTGATTATTTGTTTTTTGGGTGTCAAGTTTGAGAAGTTCTTTATAGATCTTGGATACTAGTCCTTTGTCTGTAGTGTCATTTGCAAATATCTCCTCCCATTCCTTGGATTGCCTCTTTGTTTTGTTGACTGTTTCCTTTGCTGTGCAGAAGCTTTTTATCTTGACGAAGTCCCAAAAGTTCATTTTCACTTTTGTTGCCCTTGCCTTTGGAAAGGTATCTTGAAAGAAGTTGCTGTGACCAATGTTGAAGAGGTTACTGCCTGTGTTTTCCTCTAGGATTTTGGTGGGTTCCTATCTCATATTGAGGTTTTTCATCCACTTAGAGTTTATCTTTGTATATGGTATAAGAGAATGGTTGAGTTTCATTCTTCAGTATGTAGCTGTCCACTGTTCCCAGCACCATTTATTGAAGAGACTATCTTTTTTCCATTGGATAATTTTTCCTGCTTTGTCAAAGGTTAGTTGACCATAAAGTTGAGGGTCCATTTCTGGGGTCTCTATTCTGTTCCATTGATCTGTGCGTCTGTTTTTGTGCCAGTACCATGCTGTCTTGGTGAGCACAGTTTTGTAATATAACTTGAAATCAGACAAGGTGATGCCCCCAGCTTTGGTTTTCTTTTTCAGCATTTCCTTGGTGATTTGGGCTCTTTTCTGGTTCCATACAAATTTTAGGATTGTTTGTTCCAGCACTTTGAAAAATACCATTGGTATTTTGATGGGGATGGCTTTGAAAGTATAAGTTGCTCTGGGCAGCATAGACATTTTAACAATACTTATTCTTCCAATCCATGAGCATGGAATGTTTTTCCATTTTTTTGTGTTTTCTTCCATTTTTTTCATAAGTGTTCTGTAGTTTCTAGAGTATAGATATTTCACCTCTTCGGTTAGGTTTATTCCAAGTTATCTTATGGGTTTTGGTGCTATTGTAAATGGAATCGATTCCCTAATTTCTCTTTCTACAGTTACATTGTTAGTGTGTAGGAAAGGAACTGATTTCTTTGCATTGATTTTGTATCCTGCCACATTACTGAACTGCTGTATGAGTTCTAGTAATTTAGGGGTGGAGTCTTTTGGATTTTCCACATAAAGTATCTTGCCATCTGCTAAGAGAAAATTTGACTTCTTCTTTGACAACTTGAATGCCTTTTATTTCTTTTTGTTGTCTGAGTTGTTTTTGCTGTTGCTAGTTGAACAATAGTGGCGAGTGGGCATCCTCATCGTGTTCCTGATCTTAAGGGAAAGGCTTCCAGTTTTTCCCCATTGAGAATGATATTCATTAGCCATTAGGGAAATTCAAATCAAAACCACATTGAGATATCACCTTATACCAGTTAGAATCGCAAAAATTAACAAGGCAAGAATCAACAAACATTGGAGAAGCTGTGGAGAAAGGGGAACCCTTTTACACTGTTGGTGGGAATGCAAGTTGATGCAACCACTTTGGAAAACAGTGTGGAGGTTCCTCAAAAAGTTAAAATCAGAGCTATCCTATGACCCAGCAATTGTGCAACTGGGTATTTACCCTAAAGATACAGTTGTAGTGAAAAGAAGGGCCACATGCAACCCAATGTTCATAGCAGCAATGTCCACAGTAACCAAACTGTGGGAAAAGCTGGGATGGCCTTCAAGAGACAAATGGATAAAGAAGATGTGGTCCATATATACAATGGAATATTACACAGCCATCAGAAAGGATGAATACACAACTTTTGCATCAACATGGACAGGACTGGAGGAGATTATGCTGAGGGAAATAAGTCAGAGAAAGTCAATTATCATATGGTTTCACTTATTTGTGGAACATAAGGAATAACATGGAGGACATTAGGAGAAGAAAGGGAAAAATGAAGGAGGGGAAATCGGAGTGGGAGGCGAACCGTGAGAGACTATGGACTCTGAGAAATGGAGAGTTTTAGAGGGGAGGGGGATGGGAGGATGGGTGGGCCTGCTGATAGGTATTAAGGAGGACACATACTGCATGGAACACTAGGTATTATATCCAAACAATGAATCATGGAACACTACACCAAAAACTAATGAAGTACTGTATAGTGACTAACATAACATAATCAAAAAAATTAAAACATTTTTAAAAAGATAAACTTTTAAAGATTTTATTTCATAAATTTCTAAAATTTATTTGGTGACATTCACAAAGTTTAAATTTCTATTCAATGAGTTTTGGCAAGTGCATATACCTATGTGATGCCCGCTGCACAGAGGTAACCACTGTTTTGGTATTTCTCCTCTAAATGAGGTTAGCCTCTTCTATAACTCCATACAGTCCTAGAATTCCATAGTATATATACTGTTTGGGGTAAATAGACACGGTCTATACTATTTTGCATGAGCCTTTCATGTGGCATTTTCGAAATTCATCTTTTTTTTCAATATGTCAGTAATTAGTGCCTTGTTGAGTGCTGACTGCTATTTCTTTGCATGGATGTGCCACAATTTGTTTACCCATTTCCAGATTGAAGTTCCCCTAGGTTGTTTCTAGTTTGGGAGTTATTATGAATAAAGTTGCTATGAACATTCTCATCCAAGTCTTTTTGTTAAGTATAAGCTTTTGTTTACTTCTGAAACCTTGGACTATGTCAACGTGGCACAGAGTCTATACACAGTTGATAGTTAATTAATATTTTTTGACCTGGCACAAAACTTACCTGATGTATTGGGTTTTTCTTCCTCCTCTGTTCTTATATAAGCTTCACAACTACCTGGTAAAGAGGGAAAGGAGGTCCACAAAAAGGCAGCTGGGAAGTTAAGGTACTTGCTAACTGTCATAATAACCTAGAACCAAGATTTCCTGACTCCTAATCCAGTGCTCTTTTGATGACTATCATGGGACCAAACCTCACATCTTACCCTTCCTTCTCAGAAGCACTTGCTACTCCATGGTTATGGTCTTAAATAGTTCTGGTTTATACTTTGACAAAACAGAAAACTAATGGCTGTTGTCATTTAAGCTCTAGCTTACCAGAATTTAGGGACTTTTTTCTCTTCTTCACCATCTTGTTTACCCACTGCAAGGCCTTCATTGTGTGAGGAGGGTGGGGGGCTGCTGTGGAGAGGGGTGTGGAGAAGTGACCTAAGCCAATCTGGTAGCTCTTGCTGGGGGCTGTCAGTTACAACCAGTGAGAGAATTCAACCATGAACACCCAAAGTCTCTCCCTACCATCTCTCGACCAATGAGTTCGTGAAAATGAAAACCAGCCTCAGACCCGATTCAACAAAACACACAAATATTTATTAACAAGCAAATTCAAAAGCACTCATACAACCTGTTCTGTAACATCAAGGATTCCTCCATCTGTCCTTTTAGGCACCCCTGTGAGCACCTCTCTCAGGCAGTGGTCGGACTGAAGATCACTTATTCAGGACAGAGAACCAGATGTTCTAGTTGGCCCTTCTCTGAAAGTGGGATGTGGTGAGAAGCCGGGCTTGACACCAGCTTCAGGCAAAGCTTGGCGTTTCTAGCCAGTTCACACATCACTCATATCTCTCCTTTCACAACTGGAAAATGATTTCTAATATCCCTTTATGCCAATCAATGAACTTTCTGGTGCAGATTCAAAGGGGTGTTTGAAGCTTTTGTGAAAGCTACCTCGAGGAGCATGAACTCCAACTGGGATCTTTCCAACACTTGTTAACACCACTGTCTCTATATTTCTTAGGATACTTCACATGTTAACTAATTACTCTCAGGGGTGGCTTAAACATGAATGCACATACGCAAAACTCAACATTGATGTTAAAGTATTTCAATGTAAAATACAAATCATGCTGGGAGATACAAGAGTCCATGCCTAGCCCCCAAACCTCAGCCTCCCTCTCTCCAACCCCACCAGAATGTCCCTGTGATACTGGCATTTCTGTAAGATCTTGATCTTTTTTTTCCATTTGAGGTGTTGAAAAGTAAAATTCAACTGTGTCAATTCAAAAAAATCTTCCTGGCTTTATTCAGTGATTCATGAATTGGACAGCACTCTGTCTAGCAGATAGTAAAGAGCTATACAAAACGGAAGATATTTATGGACAGAAGGAAACAGGGCAAGGAAGTTATTAGTAAACGGTGGATTGCTCAGACAAGGGGAAGGCAGGGTGTCTACCAGGCAAATAATCTTACTAGTGCTGACCAGGTGATTCCAGACTGACTAGTTAAGATTAGATCCCTGGACGAGGCTGAAACTGCAATTAGGTTAGGTAGTAAGTCTCAGATTCGGGGACGTGGGCTTAGCACCAGTGACTCCATTTAGGCCCTGTTGTCTCTTTGTAAACAGAGGGAATCCTTTATATTAGCATGAGGTTCTGCCTCTAGCTTTAGTATGATTTTAGAGCTCCAGCCCTGACGCTGTCTCCCTCCTTCCCTCCCACCTCCTTGACGGCAAACCCATGTGAGTTAAGAATTTACTGAAATTCATTCCTGGGGGATTTTTTGATGCAAGTCTAATGTTTAAATGCAGCTCTGATGAAGGCTCTTGGCTATCAGAAGTGACTTTCAGTTGGATAGAGAGCTGTTCCACGCAGGGCAAATAGCACAGAAACCGAGCAGCAGTGTTCTGCTTTCAAGTCACTCTTCAGGCTGTTACAGTACCCACATTTGGTAACTATTGCTGTTAATTAAGTTTACAGTCTCATTATTAGTTGCTGGCTCTGCTATTGTTATTAATTATGTCACTCTCAATTTATAGTGGAAGGCATTTCCTCAGGGGATTTAAGTTGTATGTTAAAATTAAAAATGAATATGTACATTTCCTTATCAAGATACTAGGAGTGTGGGGATTGTTATTTCCAGAACTTTCTACATTTGAGAGATTGGGGGATGGCTTGTTGTTATGAATGTTATCTTTGTGGTTTGTAACAGATATTTCTACAACATTTAACTGTGTGGTTTAGTATTTCAGTGTTCACCCATTCAGTGATAACTCATAGCTAATTCCAACAATTAAAATCATGCCTTTATAAGGGAAGGAAAAGGAAAGGTCTAGCAGGGGATTTTGTGGACTGTAGGAATTCAAATCAGGTTGGACACATGCAGATGGAAACAAGTCTGCGTATATGTTAACAAGGACCACCCTCCTCCCTTTAGTTAACAGTACTGTGTGCTTTCTTGTTTTATTTTTTAAAGCTTTAAATCCATCCCTATTCCTTGATCCAACTCTCCAGATGATGTTTGCTAACCAGGCCCCTTGGTAATCATGGTACACATTGGTTCTTCTACCTACAGCTTGGTTTGGGTTTTTGTTTTTGACCCTTATCTCAAGAAAAAAATCACCCGTTATTCTCCAGATTGTAGAAAACTATTGGCATTTTGATGTATTTCCTTCTAAGATACCCTTTCTCAGCATATACATTCAGATCACACAGTTCTATGACTTTATCTTACCCCCTTTTTATTTAACTGTTCTTTTTTATTTAACTGTTCAGTTTATTTAACTGTGCATTTAAGTTGTTTCTAATTTGTGTTCTTTTTTTTTTTTAAGATTTTATTTATTTATTTGACAGAGGCAGAGAGAGATCAGAAGTAAGCAGAGAGGCAGGCAGAGGGGGAGGGGGGAAGCAGGCCCCTGCTGAGCAGACAGCCCGATGTGGGGTTTGATCCCAGGAACCTGAGATCATGACCTGAGCTGAAGGCAGAGGCTTAACCTGCTGAGCCACCCAGGCACCCCTCTAATTTTTGTTCTTATGAAAATAAATATATATATATATATTGGATTGAGCAGCCCTTTAAATAGCTATATGAGAGAATCTCTAATTATCTCCTTCAATGCCTAGAAATGAAATTTTTTTCTAAAGATAGGAGCATTAATGATACATATGTTTTTTTTAAGGTTTTATTTATTTTTTTGAGAAACAGAGTGAGTGAGTGAAAGAGAGCGTAAGGAAGCCACCTCCCTGCTGAGCAGGGAGCCTGATGCAGACATAGGGCTTGATACTGGGACTCCAGGATCATGACCTGAGCTGAAGGCAGACACTTAACCAACTGAGCCACCCAGGCACCCCTAATGATACATATTTAAAAATTCCTTTCCAAGGAACTATACCAATTTCAAGCCCACTCGAAGCATCTCAGAGTGCCTGGCCCACTGTAGCTATACCACTTACTCTATCTAAAAAACTAATAATAATATTCACTTGCTATATTTAATAATTTTTTATTTTAGAAACTTGATGGAGGAAATATGCTGGAATATCAAATAATGACTTATTTTTTTTTTTTTCAAAGCTTCATCTTGTTTTTGTTGGGAAAAGAGAAAATCTCTCCATTTCCAAATTGGATCCAATCCTTGGCCTCCGGCAAATTAACAATACACAGATTGACAGGAGAAAACACAAAGGTTGTTTCCACAAGCATGTGAGAATTGCTCAGTAATTAGTTACCTTAGCCAGAGGTAAAGTTGCATATATCAATTTAACAAAAGGCAGGGGAGGGGAGTGTTAGGGCTTCAGTGGGAAAATATGAAAGACTCTATTGGTGTTTTGATGCTAATGGCAGTGGGCAGTCAGTCTCTGTGAGATTTGAATTTGCAGCAAACCTTGGAGGAAGGTCAAGGGCAGTTATATGTTTGGGAGGCTCTGCTTTAGTTAGATAAAGGTAAGTTCAGATAAGATTTTTTTCTGTATCATTTTCACTTCCAAATAATCTTTAGACCAGCACTAGGTGTCTGAGTGAGTCCCTACACTTCCTTCCTGAGTGATAAGTACATTTTCTATCATGAATTATGCTTAGAATTAGTAGTAATTAGTGTTATGCTTAGAATTAGTAGTAATGGTGTTTTCTGCCATTTTTAACTGGTAAAAATTGCCCTTGAGGGATGATACAGGAGAATAAAAGTGGAAAAGAAACAAGTTCCAAGGGCCCCTGGGTGGCTCAGTTGGTTAAGCTACTGCCTTTGGCTCAGGTCATGATCCTAGTGTCCTGGGATCAAGTCCTGTATCAGGCTTCCAGCTTGACAGGTCTGCTTCTCCCTCTGACCTTCTCTCTTCTCACGCTCTCTCTCTCAAATAAATAAATAAAATCTAAAAAGAGAGAGAGAGAGAGAAACAAGTTTTAAGGATAATTTTTATCACAGATATGATGATATTTGCTTGGAACTGACCATTACTTTCAGAAGAAAATTAGGCAGAAATTGACTCTCATGTGTTGGAAGAGGAGAAGAGATACTAGTTGTGGCTTTCAAAGAATTTTTAACATGCCCTTTGATATGGTATTACCTGGAGTTCATTTATTTTAGGTTATAGTCATGGGATATGTTTAAAACTTCGGAGCTATACTCTTTGGGATAGTCACAAATATCAGAGATGGAAAACTAGAGTAATTTCTCCTTGTGTTGCTCATCCCTAGGAAATAGTTGGTTCTACAGATATTATTCAAGCAAATCTCAGTTCTTTGAATCTTGACTTCTGCAGCCACCCTTGACTTGAATATCCCCTAGTAGCTTTGTGGGTAATACGGTGTGAGGGACAAAATTGAATGGCATGACAAGTAACAAAATGGGTCATATACCTCAAAACAAAGGCTCATTACACATGATAATGTGATTCATTTTGGGCTCTCCATTGCATATTTGCCATATATATTCATTGCCTTCCGATTCTTCCCAGATCCTTTGGCACATCCTACAAGGCATAAATCACATGAGTTGGAGAATGTTTCTATTCCAACTAGACAGGCCCCCTTCCCCTTCTTTTAGATTTAATATGAAAGTTAAATGTGTTGTTTGCAGTGAACCACCTTGCTTCCTTTGGTTTTATCTGGGGAGGGCGCATTCAAACATTTCTTCTAGGAAATGTACATTTTTCTCTTTACCTTCATAACCCTGGCATCTGGTGTGACTGATTCAGCTCTCCAGTCTGGGACAAAGAGACTTTTAAGTTTCTAGAGCTATGAGGAAGCTATAAAGGGAATGCAATTCACTCTGTTAGAGAAATAACAGGCTGGGAGCTCAGGGACTAGAAATGTTGCTCTCCAAAGGTTTGTTAGAGCTTTACTTTGAATTTTATTCCTCAATATTTTTGTTGGCCTGAATCAGGGACTCTAATTATATATAGAAGATAGAAATAGCAGATATATTTAGCAAGTTGGAAAAATCCCTGCAGCCTACCCTAGGAGCAGTGAAACATATGGAGCCAACCTGAGACTCTGAAGACCCTGTGTATTTCCTAAGAGATATTGAATTAACAGCCACAGCCCAGGGAGCATAGCAGAGCTGGAATGCTGGGCAGGGAAGGTCATCAATAAGACCTCCAGGAGAATTCTCAGTCCCCATTCCATGCTTCTGTTTACTATTTGTCTAATTTTTTTTTTCTTAGTTTTGGAGATTTTCTTTTTTTAGACTTTCCTTACTGTCCTCAAGTGTCAATCCTACCTACCTCTCTCCAAGCAAACAAGCCACACCTACTACTTCACTGAGAAAACTGTTACCAGGGGGATAAAAGCTCCCACTGCTCTGTGATCCTATCTATTCCCTAGCCTGTGCTCCCACTTTTCCCTTTCTCTCAAGGAGAAGCCGACTGCCTCTTCGTGATCTCATAGTATCATCCCTTGGACCTCCACTAGGAAGTTGCTCCAAGAATAGTCAAACTCCCTCCACCAGCCATTGACTCTTTCTGAAGGGAAAAAATGATGTCTACCCTGGGCTCATGGGTGCCAGAGCACATGGCTCTGAGGTCCCTAACACACCAGGATTGGCCACTTGCCCTTGACAAAATCCAAAGGCAGAGAGATGATTGGTGGTGAAACGAGACAGGGATTTTTTCCAGTGAGGTCAACACAAGGAAGTCAGTGGACTAGCTTCTCAAAGACGGTCCCCAAATAGCTGGAAATTCTTCCGGGTTCATATAAGGAAAATGGGGGACAAAGAGTGATGGGTAAGTGCAGATGGGCAGTAAAGATCAGGTCAGTCATTGCGTTGGGGTCAGGTATGCAGGATCTTGCTGGTGTCAGGGCAGTCCTTATAGCTCGAGGGAGTAGTTTTGATTCCCATCATGGGATGCTTTGCCCACAAGATATTTTGCCTTAGTGAAAAAGGTAAGTTGGGAAGAACTTAATCAGTATGGAAGAACAGGCTGAGGTCAATATGGAGGTAGATAAAGTCCTCTATCAGATGGAGGGGGAGTTAGTGTGGGGTTTAAAGCAACCTCCCCCCATATCTTCATCCCACACTGATACACTGCCCTCTCATGTCCAGGGTGAACCAGCGTGAAGCCATGAGTGCCATCAGCCCCAGGTGCAGGCAATAAGGAATGCATTGTTGTGGAAAATGCTGAAACAATAATAAATTGGACTAAAAGTAGATCTGCTTTTTATTATTATTAGGTTCTAGCAATTCTAAATTATGTCAGTGATATAGAATTTTCCCCAGAAAATTCTTTTGTGGGTCTAAGGTCTAAACAATTAGTACAATGATTATTTAGTCTTAATAATAATGTATCACTATATACTAACTAACTAGAATTTAAATAAAAGGTTAAAAGAAAAAGAAAAAATAATCAAATACCATCTTAATGACTTATTCTTTAAGAAATATTGTATTCCTTTTGGAAGTTAATTTGGAGAACTCTCATATGTACATTTTGATTTCTATACACATGGACTTAGTTATATACAATCGAATATGTGATGGTTAACTTTATGAGTCAACTTGACTGGCCATGGGCTGACCAGTTTAAACACTATTTGCAAAAAAATAAAATAAGTATTATTTCTGAGTATGCCTGTGTATATTGCCAGATCAGATTAGCATCTGAATCAGTAGACTCAATGAAGGAGTTCACCATTCTAAAATGTGGGTAGGCATCATCCAATCTATTGACCGAGTAGAAAAAGAGACAGAGGAAGAAGGAATTCCCTCTTTCTTCCTGCCTTGCTGCCCTAGCTGGGACATCTCATCTCATCCCGTGCCCTCAGACTGGCATTTATGTCACTAGCTCTCCTGTTTCTCAGGCCTTCAGACTTGGACTGAATTACATCTCTGGTTTTTCTGGGCCTCCAGCTTATAGATGGCAGATCATAGGACTTCTTAACCTCTGTAATTTCTCACTATCCATCTATCTGTCTACATCCATCATCCATCCATCTATCATGTCTCCAGTTGGCTCTGTTTCTCTGGAGAACCCTGAATGATACATAGTATAAATTCATAAGGACTGGAATTATTTGAAGTTGCTTCCAACATACTTTGTGTCTCTAAGCCCTGGGATGCTACATATTCCTGCATTTAAAAGTAAATTCAAAGTAAACAATGACAGCACAAGAATTGTAAGGATAAAAAAGGAAGATTGGCTGACTGCAGTGTTACATATAGATCTTTCTCTGAACCTGATGGAGCAGACTCCTTTGGAAGTGCTTCTTTTATGTGCCTTTAAAAAATACTTTATTATAATTAAAAATTATTAGTCTATTGTTTTTCTCTTTTTTGGTATTATAATCATTAATTACTGGCTTAATTATAGATACACAAAATTTAATAGAAGACAATTTTTTATATTTTCTTTTCTGGCCTTTATTATTATTTGTTTTATTTGGAATAATTTCTGAAGACAATTTCGTTGTACAGAGGAGGGAGGTCTTCAATGACCCACTCTGGGTACAGCCCTACCCCTCGCCCTCCCCACTCTTTGTTCCCCCATTCCCATGCCTCTGTAAACACCTAAAAGTACTTAACTACCATGAGAACTTGTCCTGATTCGTCTACCTACTTTCTTTCTTCTCTGAATTTCTCTAACATGTTATAGTATTCCATAAGATGTCACATGTGGCTGTATGCTAGTTTAGATTTCTTTCTAAATTTTTCTTTTCTGAAATAGAATGTGAGCTGCCTGAAAACCTGGGTTATGCCTCAGGTCTACCCTTTTGTGAGCCTTAAGCACACTAACAAGAAGTATCTGATTGATGGAGCTATGGGCTCTGTAGCCCCAACAGATCCTTCCAGGGTAACTCTCCCACCCTTGAGAATATCATTGTAAGAGCTCTTACAACTTCATATGATCATCGTCTGCTATCTTTTTCTGAAACTTTGATCTGGGTGACCAAATGCAATTGCTTATCTTCAAGGAAACAGAGCTTCCTTCAGACATTCATTCTAAAGGCATGTACAGCCAAAAAAAGAGAATCAATAGTGGGCGTTAATTTCTGGCTTTACCCCCCCACCCCCAGTAGGTACTTTTACAGCACTGAAGAAGGACTGATTGAAGAAATCCTAGCAAACTCTCAGCTAGGTCAATGAAAACCATCTTATTTGCTTCCCCTGTCTTGGGCCAGCAGTTCTCAAAGTATGACCCAGGGATCCCCAGGAGTCCCAGATACCTTTTCAGGGTTTCCACGAGGCCAAATGCTTTACAGAACATCACCTGAACATCATTTGCTTCTTTCATTCCCTGCTTACAAGTACATACTGGAGTTTTCTGGATGCCACATGACATGCAGTAGCTTAACAGATTCAGTGTGGAAGCAGATATGAAAATCTAGTGTGGTCCATTTAGGCAGATAGTAAAGAGATTTACAAAGAATATAAAACAATGTTAACCTCCTCACTATTTTGGGGGGGGAAATATTATTCATGAAAGTATTCCATTTGTTAACATGTAATAGTTTGTTGTTAATTTTTAAGTATACTTTTAAGTACATATACTTGTAATTCTTTGAATTAAATCTAGCAAGTAGCACTAAAGGTAACCCACACAAACAAAAGCTCTTTGGGGTCCTCAATAAGAATATGAAGACCAAAAAGTTTGAGAATTGCTGTCTTAGGCCAGCTCTGTTCAACTATGCCTTCCTGAACTTGGAAGGCCCTTCCTCTACCTCTATCCATCATGCTGATCATCTCTCTCTTTCTTTCCCTCCTTAGCCGGGTTTTCAGCTCTAACTTGGAAATTGTATCCTGATAAAACTTAGCTCCTAATGAAATCTGATGAGGGGCTGACGTGTCTTGTGACTTGTGATCTCTCTCTGTCAAATAAATAAATAAAATTAAAAAAAAAAAAAGAATCTCATAGGGGTCTTGTACCTCTCCTATATTTTTTAAAATTTTGATGAGGTGTTTCTGATATATAATGAGGATTAAAAACTAATAACACAGGGGCACCTGGGTGACTCAGTGGGTTAAGCCTCTGCCTTCGACTCAGGTCATGACCTCAGGGTCCTGGGATCGGGCCCAGTATCAGGCTTCCTGCTCCGTGGGGAGCCTGCTTCCCTCTCTCTCTCTCTGCCTGCTTGTGATCTCTCTCTCTGTAAAATAAATAAAATCTTTTAAAAAAATTTTAAAAACTAATAACACAGCCCAATATGTGAGCAGATGCCAAACAAAGATCATAATTTTCAAGTGTATGGATTTAATCATTTACCTGTTTAGCTTTTATTCAGGGCTAGAACATGCCTGGAAATTTGAACTGAAGTCCTTTTTAACAGATAAGTATTCTCCGACCACATAGGCCATCTGTTAGCACCAATGGGAAACTTGTTGAAGGTAGAGAGAATTTTACTCAATCACTCAGTTGTAGTTTACCCTCTGGATAAGCAGTGTCATTGGAATGAAGACTCTGAATTACAATAGAAGGAAGATGTGAGGCTAGTTTTTATACTACAAGATGAATTTACCTGTTTCTTTGGTCCAAGGATCCCAACTCATGGGACAAAGATCCCTGGAAGGCTAAGGAAGTGTTGCAAGCCGTGCAAACCTACATAAATGTCAAGCATTATCTCTAAAGTAAACATGCCTATGATTCATTCACACATACATCAGAATTCTTTTACAAATGTCTTCTTGGGCTTGAGTGACAGAAAGGATAAAAATTATTAGAAAAGCATAGGGATCACATGATTCTTTTTATCAATTAGTTAAAAAAATATTTAATGAGTATAACTAGGTACTAACTCCTGAGTATTGAACAAGATAGCCCAAGCCACAGAGACCCACAGTGTCATCTAGTGAACTGAGTACCAGTGTCACTGTATCTCTCTGTGGCATAAATTTAAGTGTCTGTAATGCTAGAATATTCTAGATTCTGTCTGCATTCTAGATTCTATCTGTAATTCTAGAATAATTGCCTTTAAAGCCAGCATGTTTGCTCTCACTCTCTGTTAGCCTGTAGAAATCTGCTCAAGTGGAATTTGCCATGCCAGGAGAGAAGTGCTGTCATTCACAATTGTCTAAACATCACCTTTAGATATAGTAAGAATGGTTTGCAATTGATGACGAGGATGGTTTTGGCCAAATTCATTTTCTCAGTCTGTAGTTACTCAAAGTAGAGCAATAGTCATGCAGGGTATGGGGAGGGGTCACACACAGGGTTGATCCTCAAAATGCATTGACATGAAAATGTTTGAAAACACCAATGCCCTCCAATTACCTCCTTTTACAGAGGAGGACTCTGAGGTTCAGAGAAAGACAATGACTTATTCTAGATAAACAGCTGATTAACTCTTGGTCCTGGGTTTTCCACAGTACCAAGACTGTAGCACACATGGGTGACTTCTTACTGTCTTGTGACAGCCATTGCTGCTTTCTCCCCAAACTTGCTCATGTAGGGATGGTCAATTGTGTTAGTACTCCTATGTATTGTGTCTTTGTAGGAGTGTTACATACCCCTGTAAGAAGTCAGGTAACTGACAGTGCCTCCTTGTGGTAAGGAGTACATTTCTCCATCCAGTGACATCACGCTGTGCCATGTGACTTTCTTTAGCCAATGAAATATGAACCAGACTGTAATCCGGAATTGTGATGCCACCAACTTTGGCTTTCTTTTTCAATATCCCTTTGGCTATTCAAGGTCTTTTCTGGTTCTGTATAAATTTTAGAATTATTTGTTCCATTTCTTTGAAAAAGACGGATGGTACTTTGATAGGAATTGCATTAAATGTGTAGATTGCTTTAGGTAGCATAGACATTTTCACAATATTTATTCTTCCAATCCAGGAGCATGGAACATTTTTCCATTTCTCTGTGTCTTCCTCAATTTCCTTCATGAGTACTTTATAGTTTTCTAAGTATAGATTCTGTGCCTCTTTGGTTAGGTTTATTCCTAGGTATCTTATGGTTTTGGGTGCAATTGTAAATGGGATTGACTCCTTAATTTCTCTTTCTTCTGTCTTGTTGTTGTTGTAGAGAAATGCAACTGATTTCTGTGCATTGATTTTATATCCTGACACTTTACTGAATTCCTGTATAAGTTCCAGCAGTTTTGGAGTGGAGTCTTTTGAGTTTTCCACATATAGTATCATATCATCTGCAAAGAGTGATAATTTGACTTCTTCTTTGCCGATTACTATGCAGCCATCAAAAGAAATGAAATCTTGCCATTTGCAACAACATGGGTGGAACTAGAGCGTATCATGCTTAGCGAAATAAGTCAAGCAGAGAAAGACAGCTATCATATGATCTCCCTGATATGAGGAAGTGGTGATGCAACATGGGGGCTTAAGTGGGTAGAAGAAGAATCAATGAAACAAGATGGAATTGGGAGGGAGACAAACCATAAGTGACTCTTAATCTCACAAAACAAACTGAGGGTTGCTGGGGGGAGGGGGGTTGGGAGAAGGGGGTGGGATTATGGACATTGGGGAGGGTATGTGCTTTGGTGAGTGCTGTGAAGTGTGTAAACCTGGTGATTCACAGACCTGTACCCCTGGGGATAAAAATATATGTTTATAAAAAATAAAAAATTTAAAAAAAAAAAAGAAAAAAAAGAAAACCTGGAAATAAATAATAATAATAATAATAATGAACCAGACTGATAGAACTAAGCACATCTGTGCTTAAGCTTTGAGAGCAATCGTGGGATTAAGCCATGCTATTTTATCTCTGCATGAAAATGACATTGTAATGGGGAATACTCTACCAGCCTGTGAGGAAGACCCAAATCAGAGCCCCAGCCTGCTCTTAACTGCCATGTAACGTGAATGACAGATAAATCTTTGTTTTGGTAAGCCCCTGTGATTGGGAGGTTATTTGTTACTCTAACATCACCTAGTGAAAGCCAACTACTACAGTAGACTACAGATCCACAACTTTCTTCTTAAAAGACCAGATAATAACTGTTCTAGGCTGTGGACCACATATGGTTTCTGTCACAGCTACTCAACTCTATGGCAAAAGTAGCCACAGACATATGTAAACAAATGGGTGTGGCTGTGTTCTAATAAAACTTTATTTACAAACATGGGAGGCTATAATTTCCCTACCTCCTTGAAGTTGAATATGACCAGTGAAGTTGGGTGTGACATTTGCTTTGGTTAGCAGAATATAAGCCATTTTAAGAACTAGTACAAGTGGTAGCTTCCCTGTCAAGCTGAATCTTGAGAAAGAATATTAGAAAGCTGAGTGCCAGCCAACCCATGTTAGATTTGTAGCATGACTAAGAGACAAGCCTCATTGTTTTAAACCACTAAAATTTGCGGGCTGTTTGTTACTACAGCATAACGTAGCCTATATTTATAGATAAAGGTCTATCTGACATTGTGTTTTAGAGACTCTCTGCTCACTACCATCCCAGTGGATCCTATGTGATGCTCTGCATTACTGACATTTATAGTATTTGGGTTGTTGATCCTAATGATGGAATTTACTTAAATGATATTTTGATCATGGTAGCACTATATGGGAAGGATTGTTCTATTGAACCAACACAACCACAAATGTTTTACAAATAGTCCAGTGGCCTTAATGAACTCTTGAATTTTTTTTTAAAGTATGAATTCATCTGAAATAATTTTTAAGTCAAATTTGGGGTAGACAAATTCTGCTAGCAGTTTGATTCACAAGGCTGGTCTTTGGAAAAGCACAAAGTAGAGACTGTCCTATTAGCCATATTCTTTCTGGTATGAAAAGGTTAATTATCAAACTTGGTGCTTGGTGACAAAAACGTGATTTCGCAGAAGTCATCACATTATATAGCCAGAAGCATCTTCCTTCAACACTGTCAAGTCTGGGCCAGTTGTGTGATGGTCTGCTCAGACCTGGACTTCTTCTGTGTTATGCCTTCCCATGTAGAGCTATGTCTGCTAACTTGGCCATGCATAGAGGAGAACTGTCCTTTCCACAGTCCTCGCCTCACTCCCAGGTCTGGTTCATTGCTTCTCTGTGCAACATGTCAACCAGCAGCCTTAAATTGCTATCCAATTTGAGCTTGCCAGAAACCCCTTTGCACCTACTCTGTGATCTCCAGGGTTATTTCTGGAAAATTCCCAATTCACAAAGGGCTCTTTACTGCCCTTCATTATGCCCAAGGGAGAACACATCAGACAGAAGCGGCCAATCTCTCTGTGTCTCAAACTACAAGCCCTGGATGGAGGAATAGAATGAAAGGTAGACTCCCTTTGTTGCCCAGAGAACACTCAGTCCCTGTACAGCAATCACTCACAGTGGGTGTGGGCTTGTGGGCACCACGAAACGACTCATGCTTTTTAGACATTCCTGATAGCATTACCTACCATTAGCCTCAGAGTTTTTCATGAAGGGTAATAGTGTTTCCATCACGTTACCTTGGCTGAGGTATGGTGAGGCCAGGTGCAGATCAAGAGAGAGAAAGTGGAGATTGACAGTTTTGTTATCTCCCTGGGCAGAACACAGCATGCCACACAAGGCCACACAGGGGAAGCTCTGGGGGTCTATTGCCAAGCACAGTGGGGTGGGGAAGAGTGGGCAAGTGTGTTTGTTGTTGTTGCCACAGGAAGGAAAGGATGAAGCAGAGCAAACAGGTTTAGGATACGCCAATTAAATAATTTCAGCAGACTCTGGGGCAAAGAGGCTAATCCTGGTTGTCTGGTACCTGGTCCAGGGTGATTAGGGTGGGCGCACAATGGCCCACGGTGTGAATGCCCCATACAAGAGGTGACTGGGGACATGGATTTCATTGGCTGCTCAAAAAGCCAGTGGTCTTTGACTGACTGGTTGTTAGCTGGGGCCTCAAAGCTGGGTCAAGACAGCACCCACAAAAACTATAAAAAAGTAGGAGAGACACTGTCATGCTGGGGTCCTGGGACCTGCCACAGTTACTGCATAAACTGTGTTTTGTTGTGTCTAGTAGGAGTGCCCTTCGTGGCTATTTGACTAAAGTCTGTGTTTAAATGGGGGTTCTGAATTTATTTCCTCACTGGTTTCCAGAGAAGGACCGAGACATGTGGATACCTTAGACAGGCGAGGAAGGGCGCACTCATGTTCTTTAGCCAGCTGACAGGTTTTTGGGAAGCCTTGGAGAAGCTGATACTCTATCACTAAAAATTCCGTTCTTCTTTCTTTATGTCCAAAATAACTATTTACCATATCTGCTGTATATAAAAGAGAATCTTTGCTTATTTGTAAAACTTTCATTCCCATTTCACATTTTCTACCATTCCTTACTAAATAGAATTAGTTTCTCCCATTTACTAGGGATAGACATAAGTAATCCTTTACAAGGAACATCTGACTCAAACATGTATATTGCTTCCTGTTTTTTATGTCAGTAAAATATTTCCCCCCCTTTGGGTAGCATTTCTTTGTGATTTCGAAAACATGCATCTTTTAATCCATATTAAATATTCTTAAATTTAAATAGTAAACCGCTTGTTCTTTGTAAAAAATGTTATACTACATTTTGTTCAGGTTTAGAATTTCATTTGAACATCCCTAATAACTCCAGGCAGCTGCCAACTTACTGGCCCTAGGATTGGGGCAAGGACTCTAATACTACCCTGTAATATAAACACGGACCCCCAAAAACATGTCATAGAGATGAGTTGACACCAGCGATGAGGAGGACTTCTTAAAAAATAATCACATGATTCTTTCTACTTCAATGGGAGTTTTGCCAGTGTTGTCGGAAGTTGCTGTGGAAACCAGAATTAGCTGGCACTATATTTTGGATTTGTTCTGGTGATGTCGTCATGCCCCTCATGGGTTATCATCCAGGCAATTGCTAGATCAACAACCTGTCCTGAAAAGGGGTAGTTTCCGAACTATGTTCTGCAGAGCCCTGGGATTCTTTGAAATTACTTGAGAGGTTCCTCTAAGCATCTGGATCACATTAAAGCTGTCTCGTTAGTAAGACAATAGCTGAGGAGCCCTGAGGGCGGGCCACCCTGGAGGAGGGACTGGAGGGGTCAGGCTGTCTTTACAGCAGCTCTGGTCCATAAAGGGCAGCCCACCCAGGGCCAGCCCACAAGACTCGCTCCCAGTAATCACACAGCCATGAAGTACAGGAGGAGCTTGCGTTATTTGGGAAAAAGAGGTTTGCTGCTTAAAAGGTTTAAAAACCACTGCTTCAGCATTGTTTATGAGGAAAGAAACAAGAGCGAGAACAATACTGAATTTGAACAACAAATGTCTTAAGACCTGGGAACATCCTGTGCTCTTATACAGTTATAATTTAATCGAAATACATTGGAACCACACTATAATTCAATTCTAGGCAAAGAACAGAGTTTGGTACACAGCTGATTCATTTTGGAACACACTCTGGGGATTCAGTTACAGAGAAGTGCAAAGGACTTCTTTGCGTGCTCTCACCGGTCAAGCTGCCCCAGGGCCCCAATTTTAGAAGCTGCCTTGCCCTAAGGGCTCTTGGTGGACTGGCCACTTTATGTCCACAGGCTCACATAGGTACAATATGTAGCTACCTCATACAATATGTAGCTACCTCATACAATATGTAGCTACCTCATACTGTATGAGGTAGCTACATATTGTAGTTGGCCAGATTCTGTAGCCTGGTTCTCAAACTGGGGTTCCTGATCAGCTCGTTAATTGGATGTGGTTGTTAGCACAGTGGATTTTAATGCCTTTCATAGGGGCATGCTCCATACACTGAGCATTTTATTGTGATCACATTATATTTCTAGGGAACTGTTCCCCTTCACGTGTAGTGGCTCTGGTGAGGCCTTCTTCAGATCCCACAGAATCCAAGTGTGGGTTACGTCTGAGTCTGTGGCTCCCGCCATGGGACTGCATTGTTTTGAATAGTCATTTGGCATGGAGCCAGAATGGATGGGTTTGGGTCTTCACACTTTTCATACTTCCCACTTCCTGACTCAAGCATCAGTGATCATCAAGTCAGTTAACCTTGGGCCGGCTCAGTTTTTTCACTTGTCCGATAGGACCCATAATGTCTATGTCACACAAATAACGTCTATTTCATTGAATGTCTCTTTTAATGTTGTGAAGTTCACTTATACCCTGCTTTGTTCCAAGAAGAATTTAAAATGGACCTATATGTTTTTTATGAAATACAGCCAGATGACTAATTAAAAGTAAATGAGAAAGAAAAGGGGAGGAAAATGTGTAAAATAGGGCCAAAGGTTGGACCTTCTGTCCAGATCTATATGCTTGGTAGGATTGGGCCACAGATTTGCTTCTGTGCTCTCTGGGCGTCAAGGAGAACGTAGAAGCTTAGTCATTTTCTTTCATCACAGGGTCCACAAGTTCAACAACAAACTAGGAACTTAGAAAAAATATTCCCCCTCCAAATACCTTAACTGAAGGAGACTACTCCAAAGGGTCTGCATTGAGAAGATACTCTTTACTGGAACCAACAATATTGGCTGCAAAGAGAGGTCACAAACTAGCAGCCTGCAAATGTCCGCATTTGTGGGATTTTGTTTTGGCTTGATGTTTAAAAGTTTTGATTCAGTATCAATTTGATTCAATAAGATATCAGTAGATTTCAAAAAGTTGGGTATTCATCCTTTCTGATGGCTGAGTAATATTCCATTGTATATATGGGCCATATCTTCTTTACCCATTCATCTGTTGAAGGGCATCTCAGTCTTTCTACAGTTTGGCTATTGTGGACATTGCTGTTATGAACATTGGGGTGCATGTGCCCCTTCTTTTCACTACATCTGTATCTTTGGGATAAATATCCAGTAGTGCAACTGCAGAGTCATAGGGTAGCTCTATTTTTTATTTTTTGAGGAAAGGAGAAGTGAATTGGAGGAAATTGGAGGGGGAGATGAATCGTGAGCGACTATGGACTCTGAGGAACAAACTGAGGGCTTTGGAGGGGAGGGGATGGATATTAAGGAGGACGCATACTGCAAGGAGCACTGGGTGTGGTACATAAACAATGAATCTTGGAACACTGAAAATATAAAATAAAATTTAAAATATCAGTAGTTTTCTCAGCCAAAATTGTCGATTTTCTTTATTCTTTTTAAAAGATTTTATTTATTTATTTGACAGGGAGAGAGGGTACACGAGCAGGGGGAGAGGCAGGCAGAGGGAGAAACAGGCTTCCTACCAAGCAGGGAGTCCCATGTGGGGCTAGATCCCAGGAACCCAGGATCACGACCTGAGCCGAAGGCAGACCCTTAACAACAGAGCCACCCAGGTGCCCCTTCAATTTTCTTAAAAAAAAAAAAATCAAACAATCAGATAACATCTGAACTGTGCATCCAAGTTAGCTGGCTCTGAATAGCAGCTACTTCTTTTTATAAAAATTTTGTTTGCTTGCTTGCTTGCTTGTTTTGAGAGAGAGTGAGCAGCGTGAGATGCAGAGGCAGAGCGAGAGACAGAATCTCAAAAAGACTCCACACTGAGCATGGAGCCCTCTGTGGGGCTTGATCTCACAAACTGAGATCATGACCTGAGCCGAAATCAAGAATTAGATGCTTAGTCAACTGAGCACCCAAATGCCCCTGGAAGCTATTTCTTTTTATGTAGCATATGATTTCAAGTTTGTCACACTCTCCGCTCTTCCGTACTCCTGCTTTCTGCTTTGTATTACCTGTTTGGTGACCTAGATCTCATTTAGTACTCTTATTTTATAACAAAATTATTAAAGGCCCAGCAATATGTTTTATCCCAGAGAGTTAAGAAATTGAGATTAAGAAAAGATATGGGAAGACGTCAGCATACCATATAACACTGACACTAACACTAAATACAATAGAAGTGTGCAATATCATCGTTAGTCCTCTGAAATCAGGTCACTGAAGGTTAAAGAAAAACACTTAATGAACAAGAATTTGAAATACCTAGTTAAAAGAACTTCAACAAAGTCATAAATCCCCCAAAGTACTTTGGGCAAATAGCAAATAGCTTACCCAGGGCATCTGCTCCATTTGTTTTCAAACAAATAAAAATTTAAGAATATTTCATTTAAATATTTTCATAGCTGTATATTTTAATCAGAAAACAGTATTATGGCAAAGGCATGTTTTATGTGGGCCTCTACCTGTATAAAGTATAATTACTGTGCTCTATTATATCGTCATAATGGTCATCACTATTAGAGCAGAATCCCTGGAAGGCTGATGTTTCAGTCAAGGCGCACTTCTGGCTCACTAAGTTTGGTAAGATGTTTTCAGGACTGAGTTGCTAATTTTCCAGCAACATAATTTGAAGTGAGGATGGTGAATGGGACATAGTTTATTATCAGAAGGAATTAATACCACAAAGTTGAAAATGAATGATAATTATCGAATGTTCTAAAGTAGGGTGCTAGACATGGCTGTAGAGTGTTGAATAAAAGATGTCAAAACCAGTCTAGTGACTACCAGCCCATCACACCTCTAGCCTGCTTCATAGATGACTAATGACTCATAAGGATATTGGATAGTCATCTCTGTAAGGAGCTGTGGGCTTCATAAAGAGGGCTGGGACATTTCCTTCCACACGCCATGGAGAGAAATGTGGAGTGCTTAGGGGAAGTTCTCTAATCTGAACACTAGGACAACAATCCCTCTGCTCCCCAAGCAGCTGCCTGCTGAGGTGCCTCCAGCCATCAGAGTGGAGCACAGTGAAGACATGGGGGGCTTAAAAATAAAGAGGCAGGTGTTCGTATTGGCAAACTCCACTTCTGCTATTTGGCGCAGAAAAATGTACAACACTGGAAAGGTAGGGAGTTTGAGCAATTACTGCTAGTTCCCTGCCTTGGAGGTAGAACTTTTGGGGTGAGTTAACCCAGGCAGTGGACCCGAACTGTGATGTGCATGCTGAGGTAGGAGATTGTGTGTGTTTGTGTGTGTGTTTGCACGCATGCACTCGAGGGCACGTATGCTTGTGCACAAACAGGGATGGGGGAGGTGGGTCATAAAAGACCAGTTAAATGGTTGCTCAACCACAATAAGGAACTAGGCACAGGCAGTTCCTTATGGGGCCCTGAAGAACCTACAAATGAAACTTTCCCAGGAAAGTTCCAACATGTGACCACTTGCTTCACACAGCTGACTTTGAGAGCCAAGAGCCTACTCCAACAGCACAAACTGATGATGCACCAAGACAGTCAGACCCTACTCCACTGATGATTCTCTCCTTGGGTTGACCCTAGAGGAGCTACAAGCAGCCAGGTGATGATGGGGAGCAGTGAGCAAAAGGAAATGTCACTGCCAGGTCACAGAAGATGGGGTGGGAAGGAGAAGCTTTGAGTTGGCTCAGATTGAAGTTTGGATATGAGACCACTAGACCTTTAAGAAAATGAAAGAATCTTAGTTTCCACAAATAAGACTCTTCTTACAAGTCAAAGTGATTGAAAATCTGTGACATGTTTCTGAGATATGCCTGGCCATAGGGAAGGGAGATTCAAGAAAATTAGCCACAGAAAGTGACGAGAGAAAAACGAAACCATATCCCTAACTCCCTACCATTCAGTAAACCAGTTACCAACCCCCTAGAATCCTGACGAGAATACCCTATAGAAAACTTGATGAGATTCTAATATGAATCTTTCCAAATAAGGAGACTTCTTCTCTTACCATCTTATGTATCCTGTAACAAGTTCTTTTGGGATTTTTCTTGTCTAAAACTGAAGTCTTCTAGCCCAAAAATCAAAACCATCCTCTTCTCAGCTTCACTTGAAAATATGTTCTAATCTTTACTTGAAAATAGTTGAATTAGAGCAAATTGTCTTTATTAATTAGTGTCAAAGGTGAATTTATTCCAGAGATTTTTTTTGAGTCATGATACATAATAAATGTAAAACAATATTTTGATTTTGATCTCCAGTCATGGTGATTTCAAGTGAGGTTATTAAATTACTGTGACTTTTGAAGAACATATGAAAATATTAACCTAAAGCCTCTTGGATTTCTTCCTCTATTATGTTAGAGTCACTAGTACCTTCTAGTATTTCCAAATTTTGGAAGGCAGGCTCTAGTTTTCTGCTTATCCTCATCATGGCTTTTCCTTTGGAGGGGTGTTAGTGTTGGAGAATGCAGGATGGAGGGTGACCCTCACAGTGGGAGAAGCTGTCAGTTGCCTCCCTCAGGAACTTCACAGAGAATGTGAAGTAGCGAGCCTACTCTGGCAGCCATAACAAAATACCACAGACCAGATGGCTTAAACAACAGACATTGTTTCCCTTCAGTTCTGCAGGCTGCAGGCCCAAGATCAAGGTGCCATTAGGGTTGGTGTCTGGTGAAGTATCACTTCTTGGCTTGTATATGGCCACCTTCTCACTGTGTCCTCATGACCTCTTATCTGTGCAAGGAGAAAGGAGGGTAAGAATGCACGAGAACCCTGGTCTCTCTTCCTCTTCTTATAAGGACACCAGTACTACTGGATCAAGACTCTGCCCCATGATCTCAATTAACCTTCAATACCTCCCTAAAGGACCTGTTACCAAATACAGTCACATTGAGGATTAGGACTTCAACATATGAATTTGGGGGAAGACATAATTCAGTCCCTAACAGGGAGGAAGGAAGAAATTCTTTTAAAGTTTTCTTAAACTTGACATTTCGGGGGGGGAAAAAAAAACACATTTAATCTCCAAATTTGGAAGACTTTTGGAGCCAATTGCTTGTGGAATTTTCTTCACAAGTGACTGAAACCCAGCTCAAATGAGCCGAAGCAAAGCTGGACATTTTTTGGCTCACAGAGCAGATGGCAGAGGGTCAAATATGTTAGCCACAGCTGGATCCAGGGGTTCACATCATCAGGTCTCTATCCGCTCCCCCATCCCTATTTTCCCCAGTGCTGGCTTCCTCAGGGGGGTCCTCTCCCTTGGTGGCATTGACGACGTGCAGCTCTGGGCTGGCCCAGTCCTTAGTGTTTACAAGTCTTAACAGGACTTGTAAAGACTTACAAGTCTTAACACTTTTTCCCAAGGGTCAACTCTCATTGCCCCTGCGTGGGGTGGGGATACTTGCCGGCAGCCTGGACCCCTGCAGCTATGAGCTGGCCAGACTCAGCAGGTGGGAGAGGACCAGCTCTCACCTGAGAAGCTTCTGGGCAGATTAAACTGTAAGCTATGCTAAAATCTTATCCTTCTAAGTTCCTGAGATTTATTTGTACATTGTAATTTCTGTAATTTCATAATTAATAGTTCAGAGAAGGTTCACGTTCATCCTGATCATACTCTAAGCAAGAGATTCCATTTTAAGGTCACTAGACTCTTTTGGAAAGCCAACTGGCATCACGTTGACCTTTGCAGGTGTCGCTCTCTGCAGACCCTTCAGACTGCCTAGCTTTGTCAGCGCTGGCAGATTTGGCTGTGGCTTCTCTGCTACCTGTGGGCTGTCTGCAGATGGCCTTCATCTCTGGCCTGCTCCATAACCTTTCCTGCCTCTGCTCCCTTCCGCACACCCAGTAACCTGTCTCATGTGGGTTCAGGTGTCTGATGCCTTGCCCAAAATTCTTGGGCTGAGATATATTTCTAATTTTAGAAAGGTCACACTGTACATGTACTGTATACTGACACTTCTAGTAGGGTCTGGGGCAACAGCAGAAACCCAGCTCATTAACACTTCTGTAGGGCAATACGGGAATGTTTACAGTAAGTGAAAATAGAGGAAGGCTATCGTAGCCTTCCATCAAGAAGTTCAGGTCAGGCGTGGCCACCAAAGAAGTTATGAGAGATTTGTTTTCAGGGATCTTTGTATTTCAGATTTGTAAACAAGGGATCCTGGGCCTACATTTGCTTGTACATAGTAGGTGCTCATGAGGCTTTGTTGGAGTCTCACTCACTCTGACTGGTATCTGTGAAATTTAAAACTTATGAAACATTTTATCTTAAAGCACTCAAGGCAGCATTTTCCAATGTTTAATGTATGTAAGTTTATCCGCGTGGGTAGATAACTATAAAGAAGGACGGACTTTATGCCAATATCTTCACTTTGAGAGGTTCCTGGTGGGCAAAGCTTTAGAAAGCCACCAAACCTGAAATTAAAGGTTTTTACTTATTCATTTCTTTAAAGTTCATCCTACTGTCCAGGGAAAAGGAAAGCACTCTCACCAAAAATGTTATTACCAAGTGAAATGCGGTCAACAGGAAATGAGTTCCCGACTCTCTATTTCAACCCTTCTGGGGTTTTCACAAAAAGATTTTCCAAACCTTTTGTCTTTGAGCAGAGAAATTAGAAAGCCCTCTTATCAGGAGTGAAAGCAATTCAAGCATCCCAAAATAAATGAGTTTACCACTTGGAACCATGAAGTTCAAGAGAATTTTCAAGTTTACAACCTTTGGTCTTTACCAGGGAGATGCAAAGGGCAGATTCAATTCCACTTTTACTGGTGTTCCTGCCAGCTTGTGTCAACCATTTACCATCACGATATCTCAGTTGTCCCATCTGTCCGCTCAAAGGGGCTTTGATGTATTTCAACATATCATGTTTTTAAGAACTTCTCAACACTGCATTCTGGTTCTTGGCAACTGTCATGGATGGATTTGACACACCTCTCCCCGATGCCTGCCAGGAGGGAGCTGGAGGAAGGGCTTAGAGAATCTTCTCATAAACCCGCGTAATGATCACATACATGCCGCCGTCAATGTGGGAGGTTGGAATTAGGGATAGCTGTCTTAGCAGAATTGTGGGGATTTACTTTTCAAATATTCTATGTGAGGACTTCGCGGCTGGCCAAACGCATATGAGATATCCTCATCTGGAAAACACTGGGACTGGTAAAATTGGTGGTGTTGCTTGGTTAGGATGGCGGCATAAGAATTGGCATCTTTGCATATATGAAAGCATCATCAGAAACCTGGCAAGCCAAGGAACTCTCAGCAGAGCAGTTTCTCTGGTCCAAGCACCCTGACCCTGTGTCTGTCCCCACTTAATGGGGAACATGCCCCCTGGTTCAGCCAGAGGCCAGATGGCTCAAATGGAGCATTGCCAGCTGGCTGTTGGTCAGGTACTAGTGGGCAGAGAAGACCTCTTAGGAATTACCTGCCTATACAAAGCCTCCCTCCCCTCTGTTTGATCCAGCCTCCGGTCTCTTTCCTTCCTATAGCTTTCCTTAATGAGTTAAGCCCACATTGACCTTTTTGCTTATCTGAATTTTTAGTCACACTGCCTTTTTTGGGGGGTGGGGTGGCTAGGAGGAGTACATCTCATCATACTTACCCTTCTGCTTTTCTCTGCTATGCAACAAACTAGCTCCAAATTCAATGGCTTAAAACAGCTTCCATTTCATCGTATCATATCTTATGGTCTTGAGGATCAGGAATTCTTGCAGAGCCCCTTTAGGAGATTGTTTTATACCTTGTGACAACAATTGAGATCAGTCAGTGGTTTCAGTTGGCAGATGGGTGATTTGAAGGATTCTAAACAACTTCACGCACACGCCTGGTGTCTTGGTGGGGATGGCTGGAAGGTGTGCTCAGGGGGAGTATCCATTTGAACAACTACACCTACCCTCGATTGTCTCCGACTATTTGCATGGCAATTGGCTTTCCCAAGAGTTACCATTTCAAGAGAAAGGAAGTGGACGCTACACATCTCCTAAGCCTGGGCCCAGATTCGCTACTGCCATATTCTAAGGGTCAAGCAGTTACAATGTCCTCCCATTTTTCAGAGAAGAGAACCTAGAACCACCTCTTATTGGGTGGTATAGCAGAATTGGCCACCATCTTTAATCTACCACACTTGCCTTCCATATTATCCAACCTTCTTCAGTACTGTGCTGCTTTCTCCAAATCAGATTTACTCATAAGCTTTTTGGTATGTAGGGCAGGATTCAAGAAATATTAATTGAAACGAAAAGAGTTAGAGGAGAGAAAACTTCTGCCTCTAATCACTTTCACAAGGAGATGTCAGGGCTTTGGGGGGACAATTGGGGATACTTCTTTTAATCTCAAAGCTTAGGGCTCAGAACAAAGCTGAGGACAGTCATTTCTGGGTTTCTTCCCAGGTATAGTGCACTGGGGATAGGAGGCATCTCTCTTTCTGCCCAAGACTTAACCACATCCAGGCTGAGCCAGAGAGCAGCTCTCACTGTCTGGCTCATGAAGGCTCATTTACCACCACCTTCACCACGACCTCCACCTCCCCTCGTCAGAGTACTTTAGATCAGAGGCCAGCAAACTCTGGCCCACAGGCCAGATCTAGTGTGCTTCCTATTTTTAGGAATAGAAATAGCTCACCCATGAGCTGACTGGGTGATGATGTGGCAAGGGAGAAAGATGCAAACCATGGTGACAAATTTATTTTTTGTCATTCTAACTCCCTAGTACAAATGATAAACTGAAAGTCAGGGAAGAAACTAATTATCTGGACTGGGAGAAGAATGAAAGCCTTCTTTCTGTTGTTAGACTATTCCTAACACTTGAATCTCTTCTTTCAGTCCACTTAAATTAGTGATTCTTAATATAAGCAAAAAAAAAAAAAAAAAGTGTTTTTCTCCCCATAGCCAATTAATTTCTACCCTGAAGCATAGAATATGGTTATTTCTGTCATTATGTTAGTTTCCAGAACTACTGATGACTCAGTGACATACGTATCCACACACTCACATACACACATGCAACCATTTATCAGAAGGCTCTGACTTAACTTACAAGAGTGATAATTTCCCCCTAATTATTTTACAAATGGTTATTAAACCATTTATGTTTTATATACTGAGATCTGCTAGCATTTAGGCTTGCCTTGTAGACTGCCATTGTTGCACCCAAGACATCACAGGAGACACTCAGTCGAAATTGCCCACCCCCAGTTCCTGGCGAGCTCACCTTTCTGGAACTCTGCCAGTCCCTCTGGAGGCCTTCTCTTGTTAACCTAAGAATGACAAGCTGGTACCTGAAAGTGAGGTTTTTTTCCAAAGGTATGGAGTGGGGAGTTTTCTTTGCTTCTCTTTCCTCTTACATGCTATTTTATTTCTTTTAAATTCCATAGCAATTTTTAACAACCTCCCCGCCAGCTTGATAGGCAATGAACTTTCTCTCATGGGTGGTTTCCACCTGAGGGAAATGGGATAGCATCCCCCGTGATATTGTTCTCACCTCCTCCCACTCTCCATTACAAATCAGGGAGAATGAGGCTGCATTCGTGTGCTTATTAGCACGGGCTCTGGAACATATGATTTTTCAGTCATCCTCACCTGAAATAGGATTTCATTCACCAGTTCCTTTAAGTTGCTTGCAACTTCTGATAGACTTTGCAGCACTTATTCATGTACGTTGGCTCAGAAAGAGAAAGATTTAGGGTGAGGAAGGCTGGTAGGGAGAAGGAAGACAGGTAGGCAGAACAGCTATGGCAAAATCTCTCCCCACAGACTGGAACCACCTTTGGCGTTACATGCTTTATGCCGAGAAAGATGGCGCTTTGCATGTTTCTTGGTGGACTCTCCATTTCTGTAAAGTAAATGGACATTACCGAATACAGGAGGGAAACTGAGGGCCAGAGAGGTTAAGTGACTTGCCCAGCGATATTCAGCAGGTAAGGAGACTGGTCTTCCTGCCAAACGAGGCTGTTTCGGCAAATGGCAGCGCTGTCTTTCCAGCTGCTCATGTTAAACACCTCGCTGGGATTCTGTTCTCCTGTGTTTCTCTTGCATCCTTCTTTAGTATAGTACTGAATCCCCGTGGACCCTGCCTCTACCATCTCTGCCAGTCCTGCCCTCTTCTAAGCCACCAAGACCAATGCACTACCCTTCTACCAGGTCTCCCCACATCTGCCCATGCTCCCCTAGAGTCAGTTCCCAACACACTGGCAGATGAACCAGACTGAACCCTTGCCTGGAAACCCCATTTCATTCCTAATAAAAGCGGAAGTGTACACAAGCTGGCTCCTAGCCCCCACTGTCCCTCTGGCCTTATCTGCCATTGTTGCTCCCACTTGCTCACTCTGCTGCCGTTACACTGGTTTCCTTGCTGTCTCTTGAATGGTCAGGGTCTTTGCACTTCCTATGCCCTCTGCCTGGGACATTCTTATCCAAGGTAACTGCATGATTGACTCTCTAACCTTCTTTATGTCCTTGCTGAAACGATACCATTTCAAAGCCTACCCCATGTGAAAACTTTTCCTATACCCTCTTCACACAGGATGCCTGGTTTCTGGCACCTGCTTGAGTTTTCTTCATAGCACTATTCATAAACTGACATACTGCATGTTTTACTTTTGAATTTGTTTATTATCTGTCTCCTACTAGAAGGTAAACTGCATGAGGGTATGAGTTCTGTCTGTGTCATTCACTACTGGATCCCTAGTACCTTTCCCATTTGCCTGCCACATAGTAGATGCTCAATAAGCCTCAGTGAGAGAATAAAGGGATTATTCAGTCTTGGGACTTGAAATTCAAGCATGTCTTGAAGTCTACCATGCTGCTGGTTAATTCGTATATGATTATGTTTATAGAAAACACCTCATTTCAGAATACCTGAAGCATGCATGTACAAGAGAGGAAATTGGCCCTGATTTTGGAAATACTTTTAGATTTGGATATTCTAGGATTACAAAGGCTGATCTTATGATACAAAATCTTATCTGAGTTCTAGAAGATGGGTTTCCCAGACATGGGTGTCCTTGGGCTATGGATGTCATCTCTTTGGTCCTCAGCTTTTCTGTCTATGAAATGCGCAAGCTGGAGAGACAATCATTATTCTTCTTTCACGTCAAAAACGATATCCTTTGATCTGTTGAGTCAAATAAAACAACCCAGTGCTTAGTTTGTGTTGCCTGTTTCTGATTGTGTACCAAAGGCTCAAGCTCTCTGGTAACCAGAACTAAATTTTCTTTCTCTCGATTTTTTATTTCCTCACATTCCTCGATGTCGTGTTCTGTACTCAGTTGCATTCAGTATCCTTTATTGACACAACTGAAGACAAAATTGCATTGAGTGCTAAGCTAATTCTGTTCAATCAATCAGTTCTAAGAGCTTAGTCCCTGTTGCCAATAATGGAGGTCACTATCCTTCTGTGCACATATGGCTGCATCCACAGTCACCATAACCGATAGACACTCCTGTTTGGAGTTGATTTCACATGGAGATCAACATTACAGGCCATCAAGAAATATCAGAAATCTACTGGGAATCTTCATGCCAGAAATCTTAGGATCTGTGGGTTGTGTGAGGTTCTAAGTTCAAAAGCCCCCTGAAGTGAAGGGATGACAAATGAGATACCAGCATGGCTTGATCAACATTGGTGGGCTACTGTTTATTGTAGAAGATCAGAGGAAAGTGTGTATGGGAAAGGAAGCAGTTCTCAGGGTCTTGGGTCTGCAGCCTCAGAGAGATTAAAGTATTTGAAATGCTGAAAAGTGTTTTAAATCCTGATGGACCTCTGATGACTGTGATTGTGCTGCTTAAGATTTTTAATGATAAGAAACTCAGGTGTGTTTTAATGTCACAGTCAGCCCATTTTAGTAAGAATTGGTTGATTGCCCTTTACGTATGAGATGTGAAATCAATGTATGTTATATTAATGTGATTTTATAGATGGCATTATATGATAGACTATTGAGAAGAGCTCCTGCTCTAGCGCCAACTTTCTCTTTCTCTCTCCACACCTCCTCCAATATTTTATCTCTGTGAAGTGCTACATACCTTTCATTTTATGCATCAATATGGGCTTAGTCTCTACTGAGTAAACAGTTCTGTAGGGATACCAGAGGGCAGAAAGTAAAACATATATATGTCCTCCACTCGGGAAGTTTACATTTTGGAGGAAGGAGAAAACAAAAAACTAGAATTTATAGCAGCATGATACACACGCCAAAAGTGTTGCAAGGGAGGTGCTGTGTAAGGGGAACATTCGGGAGAGATTTCCTGGAGGAGGGACTTGAAGGGGGAAACTGAGAACACAGAGGGTTTAGATCAATCAGGTCCCCTTCTGCTACATGCTCATCTTTGCATCCAAAATGCACATATGTGCCAGCTGTCAGCTCATGCGCAACTTTTCTGCACTCAGCCATCAGCTGTAACCAGGTTCGTGCCCACAATGTTGGTCCGTGGAAAAGAATGAGACTGGGTGACAGCCAGAACAAATGGAATCCTTTCGGGCAGGAAGCAAAAACAGAGAGAGGAAATGAAATAGCAAAATCCCAGGAACTGCCAATGGGAAAGGGTGGGAGAGGACAACTGGCAAAGACGATGACGCGGTGCTCGTTGTCAACCGGCCAGCCTTTCAGATGTCCCCAGAGGACACCGCCACAATTAGTATGCAACCAGACGCGCACAGTGACTACACATTTTGGCTGGGTTGGCGGCAACCGTTGAGTCTTAAACAAAAGCAGTTTCAGTGGCAGATCTTGTGCCAGGATTTCAGAGAAAGAGAATAAATTAGGCGGCTGTGACAAGCTGTTCCACTGCAGCGACAATAGTTTGGACTTCCAACACTGCCTGTCACCCAGGCCTCAAAATACATCTTCATTTGTTGCCAGGTGGTTGGGGAAGATGAGACATTCAAGAACTTTAGGGTACAGCCAAGGCCATGATGCTCACCTTGCCTGCAGGCACACCTGACCCCCAGCCCTCATCAGCCACAAGAAACTATTAGGATACCTAAGGTGAAGTAGAATCCTTTTATTCATGTGCTCTGTGCGTGTGTGTGTGTGTGTATATATATATATATATATTTTTTTTTTTTTTTTTGAGAATGGCAAAAAGACACAGGGCATCCCCATTAGGCATATATTTCAGTCCTACAAGTGTTTACAGACCCTCTCCTGTATGCCGCACATTATGCCAGCAGAAGGATGAAAAAGTTGTGACCAGGAAGCCTGTGACTTTCATTTGGGTTGTTAAGGGTACAGGAGAAGGAGCATCAGCGATGCGTTCAGAAGGTCAGGGAACGAAGGGGTGGTGCTTTTGAGAGTGAGAAACTAGTGGGCCTGTGCCCTTGTTTCCGTTGTAGACACCACCAGGTTCACACCTGGTCAACATCAAGGAGCTGGTTGGAGACATATGTCACACCTTCCACATAAGAGCACAGCATTTTAACAGGTGACGGATTTGTGTGAGGTCCTTCCAACTTTGTCCTGGGTTTTTAGAGAAGCTATAACCAGTTGCCACAAGCTTTGTGGCTTAACACAACACAGGTGTATTATCTTATGGCTCTGTAGGTCAGAAGTCTGGCCTGGGCCTCACTGGGTTAAGAGCCAGGTGTTGTTGACAAAAGTTTGTTCTTTCTGGAGGCTTTAGAGGGGAATCTGTTTTCTTGCATTTTCCAGATTCTAGAGGCTTCCCACATTTCTTGGTTCATGTCCCCCTTCTCTCTTCAAAGCCAGGAGCAGTGAGTTGAGTTCTCATCACATGGTATCACTCTGACTTTTTTTTTTTTTTTCCTCTTTAAATACTCTTGTAATTGCCCTGGGCTCACCTGGATAATCCAGGATTGTCTTCCTAATTTTTTTTTTTTTTTAAAGATTTTATTTATTTATTTGACAGAGAGAAATCACAAGCAGTCGGAGAGGCAGGCAGAGAGAGAGAGAGGAGGAAGCAGGCTCCCTGCTGAGCAGAGAGCCCGATGTGGGACTCGATCCCAGGCAGCTGATTTGGGGCACCTGGGTGGCTCAGTGGACTAAAGCCTCTTCCCTCAGCTCAGGTCATGATCCCAGGGTCCTGGGATTGAGAACCCCACATCAGGCTCTCTGCTCAGCAGGGAGCCTGCTTTACCCTCTGTCTCTCTCTGCCTGCCTCTCTGCCTACTTGTGATCCCTGTCAAATAAATAGATAAAATCTTTTAAAAAAAAAAAAAGAAAAAGAAACTTTTAAAGACAGCTGGTTAGCGATCTTAATTCCATCTGCAACCTTTATTCCCTTTTGCTATGGGAGTTAACATATCCACAGGTTCTAGAGATTAGGATGTGGACCTGTTTGGCAGGGGCGGGGCATTGTTCTGTCCACCACAAAACAAAAAAACTCATCCAGTTTCCAGAACCAACAATCGTGGTCAATGGGATAAAAAGCTAGGCATATGCTCTGGCTCAGGAGAGAGGAAAGTTACTTGGCATTTGCCAAGAGTGGCCTCACCATAGCCAATACATCCGAGGTTATTCCTCAAGGCGAAAAGGATGAACAGCATGTTAGAAGGGAGCAGCTGTTGCCTTATCATCAAAAGAATTGGACCTTGGTTTCTCTTCTGAAGACAAACTGCCTACGTACTGTAGGCAAGACACTGGACTTCTCTGGGCTTCCATTTTGTCCTCTATGAAATGAAGGTCATAGATCAGATAGTCTCAAGTCCTTCTTCAGTTTCTCACTCTCCATGGCTCTTCCCTAGGAAAGATACTGAACACGAGAAAGGCTGGCCTGCTGGAAATGCACTGCCTTCATGCCAGCATCAAAATGCTGGAACATGTGCCAAGGTTGTCTATATAGAACTCGGGGTCTGTATCCCTCCTGGGCCCAGCCCCATCCTCCTGCCCCTGATGACTTGGAATGCATGGTAGCCATCCACAGTCTTTTTTTCCCTAAACTGGAAATTATGCCAAAAGAGCAATGCCAGCAAATTAGGTGAATTAGAAATAAAATCATGGCTCTACAATTGAGACACGGCATTAAGAAAATCGACTCGGAGATGTATGAGGTCACCTATAATTGAAAGTGAGCATTCTAGAGTGACTTGAGAAGGTTGAGTCAGCCTTTCAAAGCTTGTATTATGGGCAAGAAACCTGAGCCTGAAGAAATAATATGTATGTGGGTCATTAGATAGCCTCCTCCCTCGGACAGCCTCCTTCCTCAGTACCTTTCTTCTTTAATCAAAGAACCATACATATGCAAGTAATCAGATCACCTCTTCTTCTCTCCTTTTTTTTCCTTTAATCACAACAGAGAGGAAAGTTTCCAGCCTGGCATTAAATTAGGCCAACAGCTACCACAGCATGAGGAGAGACAGCAGGGACAGCAAGGGGTGGGGACACAGGGAGGAAAGGACACTGCACAGCCAGCACGGAGAAGCTGTCGAAGAGTGCGAGGGCCCTATTAGGCTTTAAAGTAATAAGAGATGAGAGGAAGTATGGTTACCAGCAATGGATCCACATTCCTGCCTTACAAGGGTGTCTGCCTCACTTACTGGCTTCAAGTAAAATCCCTCATGGTGAACTTTATCCCCGAGACCTGCCCTAAAGAACACCTAGGCTGTCACCTTTGTGGTTGTTCCATCTTTGAGCAGCTTTGGGTGGCTGCAGACAGACCTGACAACATGACGTAGGACAAGGGCATGGAGCTTCATCTATTTGGGAAAGTTACCGTTGATTCAGCTTAAGGAGAACCTTAAAAGGATTTCAGGTGTGTGTCTGTGAACCCTCAAACCAAGACCTCCTCAGAGCTGCATCCAAAGCTTGGGGGTTCTTCTCCCTGCACTGGTGACCATGTGTGATTAAGACAGCTCAGCCCCCACCGCTGGCACCACTCCGGACCTTCCACTCCCTTCAGGACTGACAAGCATCTGGTCTCTTCAGACCCAAGGCTTACATGACAGGCAGAGTAATGGTCTTCAACCACGTCCATGTCTGAATGCCCAGAACCTGTGTGTGTATTGCCTTACATGGCAAAAAGGCTCTTGCATATGTAAGTTAAGCTATTTCATTAGGAAAATTACCCCAGATTATCTGTCTGGGCCTCACGTCAAAAATAAGGGGATGACAGGGGGTCAGAGGTCAGAGTGATGCTACCGCTAACTTTGAAGAAGAAAGGAAGGAGTTGCAAGCCAAGGAACGCAGAAAGCCTTTAAAAGCTGAGAGAAGGAAGGAAATGAACTTTTGTCTAGAACCTCCAGAACGGACACAGCCTTGCCACCCATGCTAGACTTCTGACCTCCAGTCCTGTAGGAGAATAAACCTAAGTAACTTGAAGCCACTGAGTCTGTGATGATTTGTTATGGCAGCAAGAGGGAACTGCAGTTTGCCTTGTTCTCTGCCTCCAAATTAACCATCTTAAGGGTTAATTAGGGGTGCACATTCACTCCCTTCAGCAGAAGACTTACCCCCACCCTCCACCAGGTTCCAGCAAACAGGGCACTGTAGCACATGGACCAGTTAGCTTGTCTGCTCTAGGATTTTGCTTTCTATTACAATTAACAAAATGTTTCTCTTGTGTGATGGTTAAGTTTGGAAAGTCAGATTACTACTGCTATACTAATTTTCTTTCTTTCTTTTTTAAAATTTCATTCATTCCTTCGACAGACAGAGATCACAAGTAGGCAGAGAGGCAGGCAGAGAGAGAGGAGGGGAAGCAGGATCCCCGCTGAGCAGAGAGCCCGACGCGCGGCTCGATCCCAGGACCCTGGGATCACAACCCGAGCCGAAGGCAGAGGCCTAACTCACTGAACCACCCAGGTGCCCCCTATACTAATTTTCTAAGTGTATCTTTAGTGAACATACATTAATTTTGTGATTAAATGATGTAGTTATTAAGAAATGCTAAAGGAGAAGTCTGAAAACCTTGCGATTCACAGACCTGTACCCCTAGGGCTAAGAATACATTATATGTTTATTAAAAAAATTTTAAAAAATAATTTTAAAAAATGCTAAAGGAAAAGAGAAATCCATCATTTCTAGAGTGCCTTCATCTCCATTACCTCATCACGAATGAGAATGTGAGTGTCATTTGCACAAACAGAAGGTAGAAGAGGGATGGGGGATCAATCCTGTAAGTGAGAACAGTCCATTACCTCAGAGACCAGGCCCAATGCACAAGAATGAGTGTAGCCTGTAGATGTCCAGACTCTTGTGAGTTTAATAAGGGTGCTGTGGCAGGCAGAATCCTAAGAGGCCCCCAAGGGTGTGCCTGCACTGCCCTGCATAATCTCTGGGTTGATGAATATGACGGATTTTACTTCTTTGATTAAGTATGTACTATGGCACGACTTTATGACCAGGAGATCACTTTGGTGGGCCTGATCTAACCACATGGAGCCTTTAAAGGTGGAAAGTTTTCTCTGGCAAATAGCAAAAGAGGAAATCAGCCTTGAAGCATGGGGAGGAATTTTACTGCCATTGAGGGATATATAGAATATATTCGTGAAGTCCTGCTTCAATTCTTCCCTCTAAATTCCACACATGAAGATCTCGTGTGTGTGTGTGTGTGTGTGTGTGTGTGTGTGTGTGTGTGTAGAGAGAGAGAGAGTGAGTGAGAATGAGAGAGAGAGGTTATAAGGGATTGGCTCATATGCAGTTTTGGAATCTGACAAGTCTCTGTATCTGCAGTATGAGTCAGCAAGCAGAAGACTCAGGAGAGCCAATGGTATAGTTCCAGGTCAATGACTGCCAAGCTCAGGACATAGGAAGAACCAATGTTTCAGTTCAAGTCTGAAGGCAGGAAAAAAAAAAAAAAAAGAAAGAAAGAAAGAAAGAGAAAAAGAAAAGAAACAAAAAACAATGTCCTATCTCAAAGGCAGTCAGGCAGGAGGAACTACTTCTTATTTAGGAGACCGTCAGCCTTTTTGTTCTATCCAAGCCTTCAACTGGTTAAACAAGGCCCACCCACGTTAGAGAGAGTGAAGGGCTCTACTAGATCTGTCAATTTTAATATTAATCTCACCCCAAAATACCCTCACAGAAATACCCAAGTAATGTTTGACCAAACATCTGGGTACCCTGTGTCAACTTGATCCATAAAATGAACTGTCATGTTATGGTTCAAAGAATGCTCACATGGGATTCAAGTCTTAGCTTTGCCATATAGGCCAGCCATTTATAACCTCAGGTTTCCCACATGTGAAGGGAAGATGATGTATTTATCTCCCAGGACCATTGTGAAAGCCAGCTGCTAATGTAGTTACCCAACAGATGTAGCCAGCTCCAGGTTTAGGTCAAGTACCATTCCCCACACTGCAGACATAGTAATGAAGAGAGAGACCTTGGCCTTGTGCTCATGGAGCTCACAGCATAGTGACAAGAGAGAGATGAAAGCAAATCAATAATAATTGATTTAATCACTCAATGCCCATTATCAGGTTAAACATTCACTTGCATCCTGGGAAGTAGTTCCTACTTTCCTCTTACAGATGTTAACAGAAGTCACTTGCCTGAGACCTCCCTAGGACCAGCTAATAAAGGCGAGACTCAGCCCAGGTATTCTGCCTCCACGTCCTGGGCTCCTCCTATAATCAAATCTCTCCTCTAATAGAAAACCTAAGCCTGCAGTTCTCAACATACTTGTGAAACAAAAGCAGGGTACCTTACCTCATGTGGACACATGGTTATGGCTTTATACACTAAGAATATCTACTTAGGCAGATGTTTAGTTGATGACAGTAAGTTTGACCATGACCTTAATGGATTTGCTGGAAGTTATTGGTTACTATTAGTACAAAGATGTTTAGTGGTGTATTAATGCAGAGAGCAAGTCATACATAGCTAGCTCAAAGTGAGAAATTAAACAGGATTCTTAGGACAAGAGAAACCACTGGGTAGTCACATTTATTTTATGAATTCCGGAAGAGATTGAGTTTCCACTGCTAGAGTGATCAGTGCAATAAAGAAGAGGGAGAGGTAGGATCCAGTGACTGGGGGAGAAGGCCTCTTCATACAGGTCATACAGAAGGCCTCTTCTGTGAAGAGGCAAATATGCAGAAATCTGGAGGAAGCCCATTGTAAGACAGAGAATGCAAGGGGTAGGGGCAAAGGCCCTGAGGCAGGAGAATGGACTTGAGGAACAGGATGAAGAATGCGGGGAGGTTGATGAGCAAGTGGGACATGGTAACCTATGCATCTAGAAAGGTAGGGAAGAGCCTCGTCCTGCAGGGCCTCATAGCCCACACTGAAGGATTTGAGTTTTATACATAGTGTGAGGGAGGCCATTGGAAAATTTTTAGCAGGACTGAAATGATCTTGCTTGTGTGGGGTTTTGTTGTTGTTGTTGTTGTTATTAGTTGTTGTTTTTAATCACTGTGACTGCTACAAAGGTATCATGACTTAAGGGCACTTCTAGACCTTGAACTCTTTTCAAAGATTATCGTGCTCTCGTTCATTCATGTATTCCAGACTTGAGATGGACAAGGAAGGGAACATCAGTAAGAGTGAAAAACTTCTAAGATCCTGGCTATGCGGTAGACCTTTGAGTTGCGCCATCCACAGAGGAGTTTATAAGGACAGTACAGTGCCCTGATTGTCACTTCTCTCTGCCAACTGTATTTCACCTTCATATGACCTTTTCCATGGCTTGATGATGTGGTACCAGTAGATTAGCACTGATTACTTTTCAGGTCACTGTGACAGATAGTCAATGTGTTACCCTTTTCAGGTAACAGGGTTCCTTAAACCATTGGAAATGCCCAAATTTTCAAAAAGCCCTTAATATGTCAGATTTCTAAGTCTGTAGCTTGTTTCTAGGAGAAGAGCTGGAAGACAGGACGATAAACATGGGCCATGAAGGCCCCTTGCTCTGCATGTGCCTCTGCTCCCCTCGGTTGAAGACATGAGCCAAAATTCTCCATTAGGTTGTAGGATAACAGATATATTATATATGTATAATTTCATAAGTCAAAAACTGTCCTTCCGGGGACGCCTGGGTGGCTCAGTGGGTTAAGCCGCTGCCTTCGGCTCAGGTCATGATCTCAGGGTCCTGGGATCGAGTCCTGCATCGGGCTCTCTGCTCAGCAGGGAGCCTGCTTCCCTTCCTCTCTCTCTGCCTGCTTCTCTGCCTACTTGTAATCTCTCTCCGTCAAATAAATAAATAAAATCTTCAAAAAAAAAAAACTGTCCTTCCGAAGACACTAGAAAACTCTATTCTTGTAATATTCTTCCATTGTTCTCGTGTCCTGGCTTCTTAAGTAATGTCATAATACTGAGAATCATTCTATAATACTATGAAATGAAAGGAACCCACTGCTAAAAATAGACTTTATATTCGCCCAGGAGTAGCAGTGAGAGGTTGGTGAGGGGGCTGCCCCTGGGGGTGATAAGCAGGGAAGAAGGTCATAGTGGTCTGGTTGGCGTGGAAGTGGAATCACCCCAGGGACCCGCCAGAGTTGCCAAGTCAATGCACAAAGAGGGAATTGCAGCCTGGTGGGTGGGGTAAGAGATGCCAGGGTCATAATCCAGGGAAACTGGCTTGTGTGCTGAGCTGAAGGCACAAATCTAGTATTTAATGGTGGATGGCGGTAGGGTTGCTGGCCAAGGAGATTTCGAGAATGGAGTGAGGCTTGGGGGAAAGAAGACCAGGCACTCTAGAAGCCTGGGGGTTGAAGAAATGTGGACAAGAGGGCTTGGCAGGAGGACAGCTCCTTCAAGGGGCTACGTCAGTGTGTTTCTGTCATTGATGTCTTATTCTGACAACAACGTCTGGTAAAGTCAGCATTTTAAATGGAGACAGTTTCCCTGTTTTTTCTTACTCTGGGCACCTGAGTCTTGATTGTAAGACTAAGCCAAGATCCACTTGGCCTAGGTATTTATAAATGCCAGTATCTAGGGGAGCCCTTGAAATGGCAATTACTATGAAGATGGCAAAGGGCTCGGATGAGCCACTAAACCCACATTTTGACACGAGGATTATAACCAATGTATACATAACAAATTAGGAAGGATTATACAGAGTTTTCTGATAAAAGTCTTTAAACTCTCCCTACCAGCGAATTGGTGTTAACCCTCAATCAGCAGCTCTGGGAATCGCTTTTAGTCAAGTGTGAATCTCCACATTTGTACCTCCTTCCCTGTCTGGTGATTGCTTTCCACCAGCTTGATCTGGAAAGTGATGCCTGATTCCAGATCTCTTCACTTATATGCTCTCCCTCTGTGTTTGCTTTGTCTCCCATGTCCTCCCTGTGGCCTTAGTATTTTCTCTTTTGTCTCTGTGGTATTGAAAGCCTGTTGTCAGGAGGAGTGCTTTCCTGCCTAGGACCCAGCCTGTCGACGAACTTCCATTTTCACAGAAGCATGAATGTTGTGCTCCTTCCTGGACAGCCCAGCTAAGTAGCAGTCCCCACCCCTACGGCCCACCCCATAGCAAAAACTCCACAGGACATTATGGTTTAATCGCTCAGTGCCCAATATCATAGAAGTGATACCCTTCCTTGCTCCTTGGGAAGTACTTAGTGCTTCCCTTCTACAAATGCTGAAGCAGAAGTCACTTGCTGAAGCAGATGTCACCAATGGTCAAAAGTGAGACTCAGCCCAGGTGGTCCCACTTCACGTCCAGCACCCTTTATAGAGCCAGGGCCCCCTTCTGACAGCAAAGCTAAGCCTGCAGTTGTCACAGACGTACACAACTGAAGGAGAGTGCATCATCGGGTGCGGACAGATGGTTACGACTTTTTATACTAAGCAAACCTATTTAGGCAGATGTTTAGTCGATGACAAGAAGTGTAAACATGACCCTCATTAATGGAGCTGCTGAAAGTTTTTGGTTACTCCTTGTCAGACTGTTGTTTTGCCTGTCACTCCTCAGTTTGGAGACAAAATGAGAAAAATAAGCATGAAGAAAATTGGCGTTTAAAGTGTGCTCATTCGTCACCATTCAGCCCGATAGAACTTTTCATTCAAAAAAGAATGAACTTTTCATTTTGTTGTGGGGAACCACAAATAAGAAAGTGGGGATAGGAAAATGTGGGAAAGGTCAATGTTTTGTAAAACAAAAGGACAAAGGAGCAGTGACTCCTTGCTAAGAATTCGGCCACTGTGTGAAGGCTGCTTGGACCGACCTTGGAGTTGAGAGTTATACCCAGTGTGCCTCCGGGGCCCTGGTCCGCTTTTGAGTTTGTTCTCACGAAGACATCCCCATACCCCCTCCCGCTGCACCCACAAGCTGTTCAGGCCACTCTCAGGCCACCTTCCAGTGCCTCCCAGGGCCTTCCTTCCCTGCCAGGGTGGCTGGTGGTCAGGCTTCCTTCCCACCCTCCAAGGACTGGCTCTGCCCAGCTCCGTTCCTTTCTACAGCTTCCGTGTAAGGTGTTTGGGAAGCCCCTTTAAACTGATCCTTTATCGAATCTCGGACTTCTAAACCTTCTTGTTCTGACAGGATCCAGGCTCCCCACTTCTAACTGGCAGCTTGGGTGGGGGGGTTGATTTGCTGATTGCTACATCAGTGTCGCTTCCGTAGCTGCAGAGGTGAGGGGGATGCTGGGCAGGTCGTGGGAGAAAATTCGCCTAGTTAGAATCGGTCCTCCTAGGAGTCTCAGGGGAATGTTCCGTTTGCCCCTATCTCAGCAGATCCTCCCACTAGTTAATGAAAGCAGCTAGTCCCACCAGTGAAACCTTCAGGGCTGGGTCGAACTGTTGGCAGCTGGCTAAGGGGAGGAATGTATAAATCTGGGTTCTTTCAAATGCAGAAGGTTCTTTCATATTTGCAGACTCTGGGGAGCAGGCATCCTCCAAGCAGAAGACACAGAAGAGCAGTTGGGGTGCATTGTGCTCCCTATTTGTACCTCTCTCCATATGACCCCACCCTGCCTGTTGGCTCTAGCCTTCTGCTCTCCTGTGGGTGCCCCAACTCTCACTCTCCCCGTCCTGGGCTGCCCAGGCCAGGCTGTGGCCACATCCTTCTCATTGATCTCCCAGGCTCCAATTTTCAACTCCTCATTCCCTGCGTTCCTAAATCCACGCCCTTTGCACGGCGCTCTCATGACCCATCCGTGTCGCTCTCTGCCCTGTGTCCTTCCTCAAGGCTGGTAGGGCAAGCCACCACAGCCAGATGCTTGTCTCTCACGTACTCTGTCGACAGGCCGGTGATGTCCCGTCATGTCCAGCCCGTCTCTCCCTTCTCCCTTGCTCCCGTGAATTCTTCAAGGCCCAAATCCACCGCCAACACTCCTGGGTAAGAGTTCATTGTTCCTCTTCTAATGCTGCCGCAGCACTCCTCGAACACCAGCACACATGTATTTGGTCGCCTTTGTGTGACAGTGGTCTGTCTGGCTTCTCTTCCCACCCAATTTAAAGTTCTTAAGATCTACTTCGTGTCTTACTCCATCTCTGGAACCTCACGGTACTGACAGAGTTCCCGGTATACACCAAGGAAAGTGTTTGTTGAATCGAGAACAGCCAAGCAACCTTCCTGATGAGCTAGAAAGAGCTAGAAACGTGGAGCAGAGCAGCTGGCCCACAGATGGGAAGGGCAAGGCACACAAACCTTGCTGTAAGCAAGATTCCCTTTGGGGACTCATCCCTTCACCGTGGCAGGTTTGGGGCCGAGGGGAGTCATTGCTGAGTTCGTCAGCAGTACTGAGGAGTACCCACGTGTTCGGGGCCAACCACACACACGACAGAAAGCTGAAGAGTAGATATTTGTGTTTTGTTTTTACTCTAGGAGCTGGTTGTTTTTCAATGATTTTCATCTAAGGCCCCAAAGGGCCTTCTATTGTTAAGTCTGAACTAGTTGCCGTGAATGTCCAGCTGTGTAACACCCACATATGCATATTGGTACATGTGCATATATGCATGTGTGTATGTGTTATATGTATACATATATATGTATGTATGTATGTATGTATACATATATATGTATATATAGGCCAAAGTGTTTTTTTAAATCCAGTGATAAGTAGCACATTCCAGAAGATGCTGGGTCTAAGAGACATGAGCACAGGAACTTGCTTAAACCCACCGCTTCTGAGCAGCAGGGGTCAGACTGACTTGGGCAAAAGAGGCTATGGGTGGAGATCCTCCCACCAGATGTGGAGCCTGCTTTCCCCACTTTATTGATTTTCCCTGACTGTGTGGGATGAAGTTAATCCTTACCAGGGCCTCAAGCATTGTAGTTAATAAATCTGCATTCGAGTCAGAAGCACAGATTTGACCTCTGGACAGCTGCCTCCGACTGTCATCAGTTCTGCTTATCCCTCTTCTGGCACAGTGGCTGCAAGCTGCTTCTGAGATGTCACAACACCTCATTTTACCTGACCACTGGCACAGAAGAGGAGTGACAGCCACATCTTTCGTGGCCAGGGAAAGGGGGGACATTGAGATTCTGGGCCCACAGAATGAAGGCTGACTCAGGGCAAGTAGGACAGTGGAATTAAAAATGACTGAGGAATCCCATATACTTAGAGTTATCCATAAGTATGGACCAGACGGGAAGGATCTGGTCCTGTCATGAAACAAACCTTTCTTTTCCTGTCTATGTTGGGTTTACTTACACTTTCCCATTAGACCGTTTTAACGGTGCCCTCTACAGGCTATCTTTAAAACTACAGTGCCCTGCTGGCCTGCCTTCTCTCCACCATCCCCTTGTTCAGGCTTTCTTCCACAGGATGGGCAGGAGACAAAGCTTTCGCGACCATAAGCAATATATTACGGATTTGTACCTTCTTAAAAGCTTATAAGTAAGCCCTCTTGTTGCACTGGACAAAGGGACTGTCCCCCCTTAGGAGATATCTTTGTAAAGATCTCACTTCAAACCCTGACCTGGGAAGAGAGGCCCAGACCTGTCCTAGAAGACATGATCCAGGAACCTTGACATGGGCCGTTGAGCTGAGAACAGTGTAGCATTTTCTGAACACATTACTCTGCTGACAGCTTTCAGTCTTCTATGAAATGCTCCCTCGTATCCTTAGAGCATACTGGTTTTTCTCTGGAGATATTTTTATTGTGGTTATTCTGCATCTGTCAAAATTTCATCCCATTTAAACTCATCTTTTGCAAAAAAAAAAAAAAAATTCTTCTGGGCTTGTGTGAGTTTCTTTTATTCCTCTTAAAGAAACCCTAAACAAAAACCTGCATATAGTTACACTAAACAGGTGTTTTCTTACTCGATATTTCCATCAGAACCCCCATCCTCCCATTCACCTATTTTGGTTTATTTTAAGCCACAGTCATAAAACAAGTTTGAGAAAATTGGGTTTTTACTGCCTCTTGTGATTCCCGACCCCTCTGCACGTTGAAGATTCCTGAGGCAGCATAGAAAAGCAGTCAAGCGACAGATGAGGCCTATTTACAGAAACTCTGGAACTGGTGCACGCGTTCCTCACATTGGGATTGGGGGAAGGCTTTGAACGTTTCTTCTGATGGGCTAGAGTCTGGCTTTTGTTCTCTTCCTCTGCCCCTTACATGGAAACAGAATCACACAGATTCTTAAAACCAACAGACCTGATTTACCCTGCCAGAGCACATTCTGCTCACCCTACCGGGTGTAAATGAACTCCTCTGGGATCCCGCATTACACTGCGTGTATAAGTCAATGTCAGCCAAGTGGCCCAAGTCACCATTCGGTTCCAACAGTTGAGGTGTATATTCTGTACCCAGGGGTACATTTCATTATTTAGGAGTGCAGACCTAAAGAAAATGAAGGTCAGACATGGGCTAATTAGCCAAAGGTCTGTGAACTTCTTCTGTAAAGGGCCAGGTAAGGAACTACTTCCAGCTTATGAGCCATCCACAGTCTCTGCTGCAGCTACAGGCGATAGGGAACACATGGGCCTGGCTGTGCACCAGTAAACTTCCTGATGAAAACAGGTGGTGGCCTGGATTTGACCCAGAAGCCCTCGTTTGCCAACCTCCTGTTCAGCAGGGCCACCACTGGCAGATAGGCAGGCTGGGCTTCCTCAGGACGTTGCCCAAGGGAACCAGTAGGACCTGAAATCCAGCCCAGGCTTTGCTTCTCTCCACCTCCCCTTTCCACAAGGGGAACTTGTAATTCACACAATGGAACCATCTGCTTCTAGGCTGCATCCAGAGGAGTACCTTCCCAGATGTGTTAGCTAGGACTCTACGGAGAAACAGAACTGATAGAATGTCTATAAACAGAAAGAGATGTATTAGAGGGAATTGGCCCACACAATTATAGAGGTGGGCAAATCCCAGGATCTGCAATGTGAGGGCAGGATGTGCCCCAGGATGGCTGGTGTGTAGTTCCCATTCAAGTACAAAAGCCAGGAAAGCTGATGTTTCCATTCCAGTCTAAAGGCCTGAGACCTAGGAGGAGCCAATATTTTGTTTTGAGTTTGAATGGAGGAAAAATTCCCTCTGACTCACAGGGGTGTCAGTCTTTCTGTTTATCAGGCCTTCAGCTGATTGGGTAAGGCCCACCTACCTTGGGGAAGGCAAGCTGCTTTGCTCAGTTTACTGAGTCAAGTGTTAATCTCAACCAGAAACACCCTCCCAGGCCCTTGCAGAATAATGTTTCCCCACATTTCTAGGCCCTTCATGGCCTAGTCAAGTTGACCCATAAAATTAACCCTCATACCTAATTAGCAAAAAAGATGCCAAAGGCGCTAACCATGGTGCTGAGTACTTTGCATTCTTCAGTGGCTTTATTTTCAAAAGTAGGAGCTTACTACATCTGTTTTAGTATCCCTATCGCTCTTCTTAGACACAAATACTGGCCAAACAGTAAATGAGTAGGTGCCATGGTTAGAATCATTTGACTGCAAAGAGTGGAAACCCATTCATTCCCTCACCTTGATGGAAGGTCTTAAGAGAATGGAGCAACAGAAGATTCCGCACAGCAGGCTCTGCACATTGGAGGAAGGGATTAGTCCCTCTCGTAGAACCACACATGGTCCCCCTTTCCTTGCCTCTCTCTATTCCTTCATTTTCTCACCCATTTCTTTCTTTCTTTCTTTCTTTCTTTCTTTTAATCCGTTTATTTGAAAGAGAACAGAGTGAGGGAGACAGAACGACCAGGGCAGAGGGTCAGAGGAAGAAGCAGGCCCCCCGCTGAGCACAGGGAGCGCGATTCGACGTTCCATCCCTGGATCCTGAGATCATGGCCTGAACCAAAGGCAGACGCTTAACCGACTGAGCCACCCAGGTGCCTCTTCTCGCCCATTTCTGTGCCCCAGCCCTGGCTCCATGGTTCCTTTCATTTTAGGCATTTGCATCTCACGTCCAACCATCCAACTGATCTATTGCCTATTGTCCCAACCCCGGATTGGAGAGAGAGGGACCTCATTCTCCTGGATTGGGATTAGGGTCAACCTTTGATCCAGTGGACTTACTGAAATGAACAGAGTCACACAGCTCAAACATGGCTTCCATGGCCCCCACCTCAGTCCTGGAAGGAGATGATGTGAGCAGTCCTTTGGAGGAGCTGGAGACTGGGCAGATACCCCAGACAAGGGGAACTCTGAAGAAGGTGATTCATTTGGTTAGGGAGTGCTATGATCTGAATATTTGTCTCTCCCCCCGCTCCCCAAATTCATATGTTGACTCCATAGGAGGTTGGACCTTTGGGAGATGATTAGGTCAGGAGAGTGGATCCCTCATCAATGGGACTAGCCTAGCTCTCTTGCCCCTTCTGCCACATGAAGTCATAGTGAAAAGATGGCCACCAGTAAACCAGGAACTGAGCTCTTACCTGACACCAAATCCGCCAGCACCTCAATCCTGGACTTCCCAGCTTCCAGAATTGTGCAAAAGAAATGTCTGTTATTTATAAGCTGCCCAGTTTGTGGTATTTTGTTATAGCAGCCTGAACAGACTAAGACAGGGATCTCATTTGGGGGTGTTGCCAAAACCATAGTCCATGTAAAAAGTTTGTTCTCATTCAAAAATTATGTTCCAGGCCACTAATCTCTATCTTAGAATAGTAGATTTTTAAAGTAGGAGAAAAGAAGGCAGGATTTTTTTTTTATTTTAACGCCAGAATTCTTTTCTCAAATAAGCTATCTCGTACAGAACTCCAGTACACGCAACTGAGAAGGGAGAGAGCGAGAGCTCTGATACAATTGGAAGAGGAAGACTAACAGCCCCTCTCTGTTCATTTCCCTCCCCGGCCTCCTGTCCGCCCCAGAGCGGCTGCTAACCCTCCTCCAGGAAACCAGTGTGGAAGCTGCTGATGTCACTCTGCACAAAGAAATGAAATAATTTGGGTCAATAACATGTTCTCTCAGCTTCTAGTTGTAGTAAGCTCCTTTTCCTTTCAAACTCCCCCTCTGTAAACTTCTTTTTACTTTTATATAAATACATACTTCTATATATATAAATACATACATATGTATATAAATATATATAATATAAAATATAAATAATATATGTAAATATATATAATGTATATAAATATATAATATATATTAAATATATGTGAATAAATATAAATATATAGATATAGAAGTATATAGAAGTATATACATTTATACTTCTATATATAAACATCTATATAAATACATAATAAAATATATTTAGAATATTTTATGGAGATTAATATATCATTGTAAGGCTTAATATTGGCACTTGACACACTGTTGGATCTTAGTGGCCACTGAGGACGGAATTAATAAAAATAATCACGTGAAAGAAACTGCTGTTAGTGTTAGTTCACATGTGAATGGAACCGCGCATCAGATGTGCCTACAAACATCTGGAGAGAACTTTTTTCAGTTATTTGTATTGAGGTATATTTACATATAGTGAAATGCATAGCTCTTAAGTGCACGGTTCAATCTGTGCTGACAAAGGCATGTACTTGGGTAACCCACGGCTCTGTCAAAAGCTACAAGATGTCTATCATCTTGTAGTTCTCTCGTGGGTTTCCCCCCTCTCTCATGGGTTTCCCTCCTCTCCAAATCCCCCCTCCACCTTCGAAGCAACCACAAATGTGATTCTTATCACCATAATCCACTTTTCTACTCCAGAACTTCATATAAATGCAATCACACTGCACATCCTCTTTTGTGTCTGGCAGCTTTCTCTTAGCATAACAGTTTTGAGATCTGGGGTACCTGGCTGGCTCAGTCAATAGAGCATACGACTCTTGATCTCGGGATCATGAGTTCAAGCCCCACACTGGGCGTAGAGATTATTTACAGATAAAATCTTAAAAAAACAAAAAAAAAATCAAAAAAACATTTTTGAGATTCATCCATGTTGCAGAGTATGTCAATATTCATTCCTTTTTATGTCTGAGTAGTGTTCCAGCTTGTGGTTGATTCTACGAGAGTTTATCCATTCTGTTGATGGACACCTGGAATGTTTCTGGTATTTGGTTAGTCTGAAAAAGCTACTGTAAAACTTCTCGTTCATGGCCTTTTGCAGGCATATGTTTTCATTTCTGTTGGATAATACCTCGGAGTAGAATTGCTGAGTCACAAAAGAAATGTATGTTCTCTTTTTTTAAAAAACTGTCCAAGAAGATGGTAGCTCTGCTTGCGGTGAGCAGAGCAAATGTGTGGAGAATTTGAATTGCTGTGCGGTACCCCTGAAACTAATAATGCATCAACTAATGCATCAACCATACTCAAAAAATTAGTTAAAAAATAAAAATAAAACCCTTAAAGTTTTCTGAAATGGTGGTCTGTGTTACATACACACTCAGTGGCAATGTGTGGGTTCTTGGGTTGCTGCATGTCCTTGTCAATGTTTGATACTATCAACCTTTTCAATTTTAGCCATTTTAATGAGGATAGTAGTAGCTCATTATAGTTTTAATTTATATTTCCCTGTAACTAAGGCTGTTGATTGCCTTTTCAAGTTTATTTATTGGCCATGTATCTGTCTTTTGTGAAATTCCTGTCCAATTTCTTGGTCTTTAAAAAAATTGTGTTGTCTTTTTATTGTTAAACTGTGGGGATCCTGGATACAAGTTCTTTGTCAGATAAGTATCTGCAAATATTTTCTCCCAATCTGGGGTGTGCTGTTTTATTGAGGGTGTCTTTTGATGAGCAGTTTTAAATTTTTAAGTTCAGTTTACAATTTTTATTTTTTGCTTTTATGGTCATTGATTTCTGGGTTTTAAGAAATCTTGCCTCTCCCAAACTCACAAAGATATTCTCTCTTATATTTACTTCTAGAAGATTTGTCATTTTAACTTATATATTTATGTCTATAATCCAACTCGAATTAATTTTTATGTATGATATGAGGTGTAAGTCTTTTTCCATTTGGATATCCAGTCATTCCAGCACCACCTGTTAAAAAAGACTTTCTTTTTTCCATTGAAAAATCTTTGTTGCCTTTGTTGGAATTGCTTTGACCAATATGCGTGGGTATATATTTGGGCTTTTCAATTTTATTCTCTTGTTCTATTTTGCTTTCCTTCCACCTGTTTCTTTTTCTTTTTTCTTAAGATTTTATTTCTTTGTTAGAAAGACAGCGGAGAGAGCATGCATGTGTGTGCACAAGTGGGGGGAGGGGCAGAGGGAGAGAGAGGAACAGACTCCCTGCCGATCACGGAGCCTAAAGTGGGACTCTATCCCAGGATCCCGGGATCATGACCCGAGCAGAAAGCACGCACTTACCCCGCTGAGCCACGCAGGTGTCCCTCCTTACACCAGTTTCATTCCCTTGATTTCTGTACTTTTCATAGTAAATTTTGGAATCAAGTGTAGTAAGTAGTAAGTCCTCCATTTCTAGAATGTTTTGTCTATTCTGGGTCCTTTTCTATATAAATTTTAGAATAAGTTTATCAAGCCAATCACATGTTTCCCCTAGAAAGAAGGGGATACCTCATCCTTTTATTACTGTATAGTCTGTGTCCTATAGCCCCTACTGGTTCACTCCACTTTGGAATGTAACCCCTTACATGGCGCAGCATGACATGCAGTGTCCTCCTCCCCCAGGCCGTGAGTATATATGACTAATAAATTGTCACCTATCTCATTTGTCTGGTGTCAGGCATTGTATCTTTCAGCCCTTCTACCATTTAGGGCAGGGGATCCCTCCCTCACTGACTGGCTGAATAGGACAGTTTTACACAACAGTTTTACATTAACATGCATAGCAATAACTTATTCTTTTAGATAGCTGCAAAGAATTTCATAGTACAGATAAAAACCAATTTACTGATGCTGTTCTCTACGGGTGGACCTTAAGTTTCCACTCTGGTCTCACAGCAATACTATAGTGAATTTTCTTGACCAAAGGTCATCTCACATCTAAAGGAGTAAATTCTAAGAAGTTGAAGTATGGATCAAAGACTATTTGATTTATCAGAAATCTAAATTTCTGATAAACATTGCCAAACTGCTGTCTATAGAATATTACTGATTTAGACTCCCATAGGCCATGTCTGAGAATCTAGTCCACACAACTTTGTCAACTGAGGAGGTTAAACTTGCTGATCTTGACCAAGATCATGGGTGAAAAATGTCAAGTCTCTGTGCTTTAGTTACTTTCTCCGTATTAGAAGTGAGGGGGTCTTTTCATGTATTAAAGAATCATTTGTAGTTCTGGTCTTTTTCTTATTGTCTTGAGGAAGTTTTCCTATTTAAGTAAATAGGAGTGAAAACTTGTCATTTATCATTTGACTTAATTTACAGTAGGTTTTGCTATCCAGATTTTTATTTCATTTTACGTTGTCAAAATTATCTTCTTTTGTGGATTCTGGTTTTGGGGTCACACACATAAAACTCTTCTGACTCTATAGTTGTATAAAGAAATTCTCTGGGTATTTTTGTCTGGATTGTAATGGTTTAGTGGTTACATTTAAATCTTTGATTCAGGGGTGCCGGGGTGGCTCAGTGGGTTAAAGCCTCTGCCTTCGGCTTGGGTCATGATCTCAGGGTCCTGGAATTGAGCCCCCATCAGGCTTTTTGCTCAGCAGGGAGTCTGCTTCCCCCTATCTCTCTGCCTGCCTCTCTGCCTACTTATGATCTTTCTGTCAAATACATAAAATCTTTAAAAAAATGAAATAAATCTTTGATTCATCTAGATTCTATACTGATGTAAGGCATAAGATAAAGATCCAAAACTTGTCTTCTTTTAGTTGACTACCTATTTGAGAATAACTTCTTTTCTCTACTAACATGCAATGTCACCTTTATTAGATAATAAGAGATTGCTTTTGGTATGTGATCTGTTCCATGGCTCTATTTCTTCCTGTAATAAAACAAGAGTGTTTATATATCTAAAATATGTTTTAATGTCTGTTATAATTTGCATTTTCCTTCTTTTTCTTATTCTTAATTCTGTTTTCCATATGAACTTTAGAATCATCTTTTGTATGACTCCATAGAAAAATTCTGTTGTTATTTTTGTTGGGGTTATTTGAAAATTTTTTTATACTAAATTAAAGAGAATTGAATCTTTAAGATGTTGAGTTTTCCAGCCAAAAGATGGGGTATGCCTTTTATTTCCTTAGTGGTCTGCACATCCCTGAACAGTGTTTTAAAAGTTTAATTTATACAGATCTTGCACATTTCTCGTACATTTATTTCTAAGTATTTATAAAGTAGTCTTTACTTCCTTTGAAAATTTCTAACTAGTTATAATTTATAAATATTAAAGCCACTGACTTCTAGACATGAGCCTCCCCCAGCCGTCTAATTGAATTTTTTAATATTTATAATAGTTTTCTAGATATATAGTCATATCTCTAAATAATAATGATTTTAGTTTTTAATGTTATTTTTATAGTTCTTATTTCTTTTTCCCATCTGTTTTGGTTTGGCCTTCAGAACAACCCTGCATAAAAGCTAAGGGTGTCTTTATCCTATTTTTATCTTTAAATTCTGCCATCTTCCCACACCAAATATTAACCAAGCATCCTCTATATTCCAACACTAGGATGTAGGAAATCCAGCTGTCATTCAAGACTCAACTCAAATCCACCTTCTTCCAAAGCCCTTTTTGATCAACTCAAGCAGAAATTATCTTTGTCTCCTCTAAACTTCCTGTTTTCCTCCCCTATGTCCATTCCTACTTTTTATCCTACTTTAGACTTATTTGTCTTTGTTATTTTAGTCCCCTAAAATTCCATACACTCAGGGAAGGCAGGGTCTTTGACGAATCATTGAGTCATGCTTAGAATTCTGTCTTGCAAACAGTAGATGCTCAATACTGTGCTGCTTAGTTCTTTTTTAAAAGTTTTAATTACATATAATATATTATTTGTTTCAGGGGTACAGGTCTGTGATTCATCAGTCTTAACACACTTCACAGCACTCACCATAGCATATACCCTGCCCCATGTCCATCACCCAGCCGCCCCATCCCTCCACCCCCCTCTCCACTCCAGCAACCCTTAGTTTGTTTCCTGAGATTAAGAGTCTCTTATGGTTTGTCTCCCTCTCTGGTTTCCTCTCGTTTCATTCTTTCCTCCCTACCCCTATGATCCTCTGTCTTGTTTCTCAAATTCCTTATATCAGTGACATCAAATGATAATTATCTTTCTCTGATAAACTTATTTCACTTAGCATAACAGCCTCTAGTTCCATCCACGTCATTGCAAATGGCAAGATTCCAGGATTTTTGATGGCTGCGTAATATTCCATTTTGTGTGTGTGTGTGTGTGTGTGTGTGTATATGTGTGTGTATATATATATATGTACATATACATATATATATATATATCACATCTTCTTTATCCTTTCATCTGTTGATGGACATCTAGGCTCTTTCGATAGTTCGGCTATTGTGGACATTGCTGTTACTCATTAGTACGAAGATCTAATCCAATACACTTTAGGTAGACATCTGCTCAAATGCGGGATTCTCATCCAGAGCACTTAACCATGAGTAAGACATATACATCCAGCTGACATACACATACACACCTTCATATTCAGCACAAGCTACAGGGGGTACAACATTTCCCTTGCAATTGTTACAGAGGGAACAGAACAGAAGGGAGTTAGCCACTTGCAGCCAGAGCTCTTGGAACATTTGGATGTGGGTCAGTTTTAAATCTAAACAGAATGGTACAAATCACCAAGTCACTTCATGTTTTTTAGGTTTATATCCTCAGAATCTGTTCCTCTACAGGCCTCTCTCGATAGGATAACAGAGTGAGTGACCATGGCATCAGTGCTTGGTTACTCTGTATGCAGTTGGTTTTATCTGGTATGGAACGTTCTCTGGATTTTAAATTCCTATTTTTAGCTTCTCCATATATTGTGTTCATGTCTCTATTTCCCTCACACCAGTGATTTTCCCACATACCCTTTGAAAGTCTACATAAAAACCTTTAATGCAGAGCTGAAGCTGTTTTGGGGGGACCTGTCACCAACCCCTGGCACCTCCCTACCCACGTCCTCAGAGGCCTGAGTAAGGGTGAGCCCAGGGAAATGTCTGTGGGAGCCCAAATTTCCTGACTTTTCAGGTTATAACCCATAAGAGGAAGGAAGTGTATCTTGTCTAAGAACCTGGGAGTAGGCCCTAAAACCCCATCTACGGCTGGCACACATCTAGTTCATCGATGTCTGTTCCGTGAATGACTGTGAATGACTGTTCCGTGAATGAGGAGTTAGACGGTGGACTGACACTCACTAGACGCTTTTCCGATTCTTCATATGGTTGAAGCCAGCAGCGGGTATGTTCGTACTTGGTTTAGAGAAGTTCCTGTACACTGGTCCTCATGCGGTATTTGAAGCTTAGGTCGCTTACTTGATAAAGGCAATTTTATGATTAATTCATGCATTTGAAAGAACACATGCCTGGAAAGCGACAGCAAATCCTCTGAAGCTCTGTGCTCTGTTGAAGAGGCTATTTCTTTCAAGCTCTGGGAAAAGCACGGGTCATAGAGACGACATGCCTGGTCTGCCAAGTCTCTGGTCACAGGCTGTGGAGAAGAGCGCCCGCAGCTCGGGGCCACCTGCATCATCGCTACTGCAACTGGCCAAACTGTATTACCGGGATTTCATTCAAAGAGTGGCTCTGTGATTGGAGACATATTCTGGGTCCTGTGACCAGTAGTTGGTCCCAACCTTTCTTCTAAGGACTATCATCAGTTCTGTCTCCCCCTCCCACCATTGGTAGGAACTGAGTTGTATGGGTGCACACTGCCTGTGTGGGCTCTTGCAGCAGACGGCTTCTCTCCTGCCTCTGCCTCCCACCCTTCCCCCTCCGCCAGCCCTTCCTGGCGCGGCTCTTCCATGCATTATTGATGACCTTCGGCCCCTTCTCCACCCCAGTGTTCCCAAAGCCCTTGTGCACCACTGAGTGGAGACAGGTGCAAGGCCTTATGGGGGGCCAGGACAGCTGCTCCAAGGCTGCTGGGGCTCCTTTCTCTTCCTGGCCGCCGGAGCGGAGCCCTGGCACCCAAGGTAGGACAGAGGCCAGGATCCGGCCAGTATCAGGGAGGGTTTGTTTCTCTCCCCTGTTCTCAAGGAAGTAAAAGGTTAAGCCTTTCATTTTAAAAGACCCCCTGGGTTTAAAGTACTGACCTTTGTCCTTCTGGAATGGACTGATTCCTAGGTTCTTGACCTTTACTCCAACACATCAACTGCCCCTTCCTTACAGTGGTTTCCTTTTGCTTCCCATTTGGTAGGAATGAGGAGGCTAGTGTGGGTCATTAGCTTAGTTATCAGGGACAAGTGCTGCAAGAAAGGAAACATTCTCTATGTCATGCCCAACCCCCTCCATCTTATTCAACCAAGATTTGACAAGATACACCTGGGTAACTAATTTCCACAGAGTGCCCTTTCTGAAGATACTCTGCCTGAGGCCTCTGCAGGGGAGCCTGGAGCCACCCCACTGGGACCTCTCTGTCTTCATATTTGTATGCATAATTTACACACATTGCATCCATCCACACATCCATAGCCAGCCTCTCCTGAGGCTTCCCATGACACAGGCTGTACTGCTTCAGAGAATATTAGCAAGCCAGGCCTTTCTGGGGACTCATATGACTTTGCCTTCTTCCATGATGGTCAGATTTCGTATTTGAGCCTTCAGAATTCACAGGGACCAGGGGAATGTCAAGGACAATCAGATGTCTATTTGCCAGTTCCAGAAAGTTAAACCAAGTATTCTTCTTGAGAGAGTTAAGAAAAAAAAAAGGGATTCTGCTATGCCCTAGGCACTGGGCAACCCTGTCTTAGAATTATTCTAGAAAGTAAGGGAGTGATTCATGTGATCACTCTAGCTAAGGCATGAGGAGAGAAGGGGAGATCATCTTTTGAGTCCTAAACTCCTACAAGGGACAAGGCACCTAAATAAAGCTTTTTGAGCCTTGCTCAGAATTGTGTCACAAAACGAATGGTCCTTTGCTCCACAAAATATTTTAATGAAAGCCAAACAGAGATTAAGAGCCTCATGTACTACTGGTCCTGCCTAGTTCACATCTTCAAATGCCTTTAATAATCTCCATTATGTGGCTATGTGATTTTTATCACACAACCTCAGACTCTTACAATTTTTAAATAATTCACCACCAAGAACCAGTGTCAGAACTAAATGCTAATAAGATTTGGTCTGGAAGACTAGTATGGTAAGATCATTAATGTTTAATGTACTCACATCAAAGTGGGATAATCCTGCTACTGAAGGTCAAGAAAGCCTTTTTAAAAAAGATAAATAGGAGAGAAAACATTGTAGATGTTCTTTTTTTTTTTTTCTTCCACCCAAATGAATCTAGCATAAACTTATTACAGCCAAACCTGGAATAGACATTTCCTGGTGATCTGGCAATTCCCCTTGTATGGTTCATGTGGTCTGTCTCTTTCCTCTTCCTCTTCATTTCTAATGATGATGATGAAAAGCATCTCTGGGATATACCAGTTCTTCCAAGTGCTCTGTCATTGTCCCTCCAAAGACCACTGTTGGGTTTTATAATAATCGTTGATACACACAGCCCATTTGCATACAGAATTGTGGTTTGGTTTCAGAGCCATTGTCATAGAAGTTTCACTTCTGATAGAAAAGGAAGAATGACCTTCAGCAATGCAATAGGAAATTGCAAAGAGTTGTGCTCCCAGTTCCCTTGCTAAATCAAAAGATTGTAAGGGTCAAGATCAATTTCTTCATTTTCTTTAGGCAGTATTCTGAAGAGGCCCCAGCAGAAATCTCCAGCCCTAGGATTTCTGGTAATTGAAAAAAGAAGGAACGGTTCTTGGATACCGAGTGATGCCCGTAAAGGGGAGGGGGGGTAGTCTGAAGTTTCGGGTTCAGTTAACTTGTGCTGTTCAAGGATGGCCACTGAGGAGTTCTGAAGAGGTTGTCCACACTAGTGTTCATTATTAAGCTTCTGCATAAGCTTGTAGAGTTGTTTAGTTGCCTGGTGGGGGCTTTGGGTTTTTTTGTTGTTGTTGTTTATTTGTTTGTTTTGGTACCCAACCTCAATTTTCCCTGGCAAATTGTTCGATAGCTTTGAGATGCAAGGCACCCATCGAAAACTCGGGAATAAGTTTCTATATGGTTCTGCTATCACTTATCATTTTGCCAAGAACCATTAAGGAAGAAAGCTACGAAGAGGCCAGTGAAGTTTTTGTGGGTTTTGTTTGACATCTTTTATTCCTGCCTTTTCATCTTACTGTGTTTTAGTGGGAAAAGAATCCATCGGAGATGAGAGGGGCAGGTTCCAGTATTCCCTCTGTCCACCAACAATGTGTTTTTTCATGCAAAGGTCTGAGTCTTCCCAGGAACTGGTTTCTTTATTTGTCAAATGTTGCTAATAATACTTGCCTCAGCCATCCTATGGCGGTTAGAGTAAAGTGAAATCGCAGATGGGAAAGTGTTTGCAAAATTCTAAAATGTTTAGATAGTGTTTCCTCATATGTCAAGGGAGTAATGAATTACACCTCTGCTGCAAAAAGGCAGTTAGGATCGAATGTCAAGGGCTTAGCAGAGACCATGGCACATAAATAGCACCCTATAGATGACAGCTAGAGGACCAAGCGGCGGGGGTGTTACCCCCATATCACTTTGATAACCCTTCTCCCATATGAAGCAAAGGAACCTAACTAGCTTCAAAGGTCTCTTCTGTGCTACTGTTTTCTGGCTTTGGAGACTCTGCTCTTCTGGAGGCTCACATTCCTGCTTCCCAGGCACTTGCAGAGTTTAGCTGCTCTTTGGAAGGGGATGAGGCATCAACAAGGAATGATCTTGGAGCCGGAATGACCTTGGAGCTGCAGCAACTTGAGTTAGAATTTTACCTATGCTTCTGGCTTGCTGGGTGTGATTTTTGCTTCTCTTTCTTAATCTGGGGGATGGCATTATACTGTCTCCCTCCCAGGGAAGTTACACGTTAAAATGGCACAACGTCCCAGTCAGGAGAAACCACTTTTCTTGTAGGGTGAAGTACAAAATGAAAATGCAGTGTTCCTTATTCAAACATTATTAAGAATGTCAAGATGGCAACAGCAGAGCCTTAAAACCAGCATGAGCCCCTTCCAAGGTCAAGGTCTTGGGCCAATGTGCAGGGCACACCATGAAGCCAGCGGTGACCACAGCTCCTGGCACAGTGGCAGCCTGCCACCTTGTAGGTACTCAGTAAAGACTGGTTGCTTTTCTTGCTTTAACTCTTTCTTTTTCTCTCTTCTTTCCTTTACAGTTTAGTTTATATCCCTCTATCCCTAGTTTATATCTACTGCAGTTTCCCTTACAAGTCTCTTAGGAGGAGTTTTCCCCCTGACAATTAAACTGCTTCTTCCCTTTTGCCCTGAAATCAGGGAACCAGGTGGTAAGATCAAGAGAGGAGAGTTTATTTCTAGAACCCTCCCATCTCTGTATCTGTATTTCCCCAGCTCCTTCAAAGACAGTCCAAGCAAGCGAGGAACTAACAGCATCATGATGCAGAACATGGGGCTCTTAACTCTAGAGAACACACTGCGGGTTGCTGGAGGGGCGGTGGGTGGGGGAGGAGCTAGATGGGTGATGGGCACTAAGTGGAGGGCGCTCTTGTTGTGACAAGCCCTATAACATACATTACACTGTATGTTAACTAAAATTCAAATAAAAATGAGACAGATGACAACAACAAAAAACAAAGAAGGAGCTAAACTATATGTATCTGGGACGGGGGAAGGGAGGAAGGATGGAGAAGGCAAACTAAGGCAAGGAAAAAAGAACAGAAAAATGATGGTATTAGAAGGAGCTAAAAGCCTGCACTTTCCAAGGGATATCATTTGGCTACATCTAATCACAAGGCAGGCTGGTTATACAATTGCCTTTGATACTTTCTTCCTCAACTCTCAGCCATTCCCATGAAGTCAAAACAACAAAACATTTTCAGAGATCTTGGCTCTCTTGTCTCTGAACTTTGTAATTAACAGAGTATTTTCTTATGCATTGCTTTACAAAATTCACCGTACCTGTGAGTTTGGGTATGCTACTTATATCTTCACGTTATAGAGGAGGAGATAAAGTTACTTTCCGTAGCTACTGTGTCTGTTGGGAATGTTTGTCTCCAAGTAGCAGAAAACCTGAATTACTGTGTCTGTATCTGGGGAGGAGAGGTCCTCCTACAAAGAGGCTAGGAGGCAAACCATTGACTCAAGTGTTGGGCAGCACACAGACATCATGGTTCCTCTCTGCTGTTCTCTTGACCTTTCCTTCAAGGTCACAAGATGGCTGCTTTGGCGCCTGGCGTCACGACACAGACATGGTCAAAGGAAGAAATGTGAGAAGGAGCAATATCAGCCGTACTGGTGTCTTTTCTCATGAAACATTAAACTTTCTTGGGCGTCCCCTGGTTTGCAGACTTTGCTCACCTCTCATTGGCCAGAACGATGTCCCGTGGAAGTCTTGGCTGCATAAAAAGACTGAGAGAGTATTTAGCTTTTCCAGCCTTTACACTGATGGTGAGAGAGAAGGGTGTTGAGACACCTCTTGGGTGAAGCACACAACAGCGTAGGCCATAGTGACACAGATAACAAGTGTCACCAACAGGGACTGAACTCAAATCCTCCATTCCTGAGTTTTGTGATTTTACCACTGCCACATTGCTCTTCCTTTGAAAATGTATTCAGCACCATCCAGCTTGGCCACTTCCTGCTGAGATAAGCAGACAGAAGTCACTCCCTCCACATTATGGAAATTGGAAACAAGGAATACATTTACTATGCCTTGCCTTAGGGCTCCTCAGAGAACCTCTTCCAAATTATGTAAAAGTGAGAGATAGATGGTGTATAGAGAATTTTTTCCTTACGTGAGAAATTCTGTGCATTCGAAGTTTCATGAAAACTAGTTGTAGTATATTTGGAAGACATAACAGAAATTGTGCGAAACATTACTTTAGGCTCTATGCCCTGGAATTTCCAGGCTTCAGCTGCCCTTCCTCTCACCATGCTTCAAATCACAACTAACTTGTTTTTTGGTAGGAACTATTTACATATGAAGATGATATTTAGATGCCCTTAGTAAATTGTTAAACTCACTTTCCTAAACAAGACCAGAGTCATAAACATAAATATCAGCTTGAAAGATGAGAAACAAGAGCCAAGATGGAATTTCTCCACTGACATCACCACATGCAGTTCCCACAGCAGAAAAGCTGAGCTGAGTGATTCAGTCCAAGGTAGAGAAATAACAGAATCTGGAGATGTAAATATGTTTCTGTTGGAGATATTTGGAATAGCATTATCATTAGCTTCTTCCCTTTTAGCTGGGGAATGTTGTTTGAGGGATTTTTGTTGTGTTTTCTTTAAATGCTCCCAGCAGTAAATTGGAAATACAGCACCTGCTAAATGTTTAGCTGTAGTTGAAGCATTGAATAAATCATGAAATCTGTGTAGGGTGAACTGAGTAATAGCTGCCCTGGAGAGAACTGTAATTCAATGTTGACAAAATAAATCACCTTGCATTTTCCAGAGAATCTTTTTCTTTTAGCAAGAGTGTTTGATAACTCCTAAGTTAATTAAGAGTTTTGACAGATTGGAATGTTTTAAACCTAGGGGTAATGTTTAAGGACTACCATCTATGTGCTAGGTACCAGGTCAGGTAGTTTTACAAGCATTAGATCATTAAATTCTCACCCAGCCCTGTACAGTTCTTAGCCACGTTTTTCCAGATGAACAATGAAGACTCTGAGAGGCCATGTTTGTAACCCAAGACAGCAGCTAGGAAGGAGTCAAGTGCTTCCACTACTTATTCACAAAAGTAAGTTTTTCCCAGGCAGTATGGCAGACCCACCAGATAGGCTCATTTAAAATGAAGACACTATAGGTAGTAGTTTTCTATTAAAAAAAAAAAAATGGTTCATTTAACCTTTGTTACAACTCCTTCTATCTTTTTTTTTAATTTAATTTAATTTTTTCAGTGTTCCAAGATTCACTGTTTATGAACAACTCCTTCTCTCCTGTCTGCTTCTGCTACCAAGATCAGAAGCCTCAAACTCTCAGCCTTTCTGTGGCTTGGCTTGGGGTAGCAGTAGACATAATTCCAACACCATCTAAGCAGAGTGCCCTGGGAGAAAGCAGTTCTTCTCCTGAATAGGTAAAGATTCTTTCAGCCACTCCTGACTATGAGAAGGAAAGTTGCACAGTTAAGGTTGATGTAGCAGGACGTCCAGTTCCTTGATGATATTGAGCAGCTGCACTAGTCCTACGCTGCCTGATGCAAGGTTCCTTGTTAAGAAGAAGAATAATCTCTTACTGTATTTGAGAGGCCATTTATTGGTGTTCTGTCCCCCTGCTTGCCTCCTCATCCCCACAGCAAGATCAGTACCCCTGCTTCCTCCAAGTGGCCACTTGGTAGCTCTGCATAGGCAAGTTGTTTCCTAGGCCTTGATAATTGAGAACACACACACACACACACACACACACACACACACAAACGTTGCTCTAAGAATTAGAATGCAATCCCATTAAAATGATAGTATTAGTTAGATGACTGATGACTGATGTTGATTAGAGCAAAAGATGTAAAAGCACATATTGATTGTGTGATCTTGAGCTAGTTAGTTGGGCTTGCTCCGTTTCAGTTGCCTCGTGAATGATTGGGGCTAGTAATAGCTCTACCTCATAGAGATATGGGGGACATTTGACACTGGGCTAGGCACATAATTAAGCACACAGTAGGTGGTATTACTGTTACTACTACTACTACTATTTTAGTACTACTACAATTACTCAAGTCTTGCAGATTGAGGGAACATTTGTTTAAAAAAAAAAAAAAAAGAAAAGAAAACTGTTCTAATTCTCTCCATCTCTCTCCAGATTCATGTTATGGTTCCTTTTTAAATTAATCTAACATTACTTCCATCCTTCCAGAATTAAATCAATTATTTCTAAAAGGTCAATGATTTCTCATCCTAGAGAAGCTTCTTTGGGACCTTCTGAATGGTGATAATGTGTATGCTTGCCCCTTCTCTCTATTTCCATTGTCAAAGGCCATAGCTACTTTACCTAATTATCCCAGCCAACTTCTTTCCAACATATCTAGAGCCTCAAGGTTCAATAATTGATTTGGTTCCTTTTGACTCCAGTGACAGGTGCTGTGTTGATTTGTAAAACAACTATTCTAAATGCTAACCTGGAAAGAAGACCTATATGCTTCTACTGTAAACTTTGCAGTAACAAAACAGCATGGTAATACTTTAAATTTTAAGATGTTATTAGAAAGAAAGCTCTTCCCATCTTCTTATTCAAAATCATAAAACAGAAAAACAAGATGGGGCACCTGGGTGGCTGGCTCAGTTGATTAAGCATCTGCCTTTAGCTCAGGTCATGTCTCAGGCTCCTGGAATCAAATCCCATATGGGCTCCCTACTCAGCAAGGAGTCTGCTTCTCCCTCTCCCTCAGCCCCTCCACCTGATTTATGTTCTCTCTCTCTCTCTCTCTATGTGTCTCCCTCTTAAATAAGTAAAATCTTTGAAAGAAAAAAAGATAAAAAGAAGACAGACAAGAGTGAAAAGCTTAAATTGATTTTCAAAAAAACTGGGAGGTTCTGTATCCATGAAACACAATATATGACATAGGGCTGGCCAAATGCAGTGGAACAGAAATTCAGGAAAAGCTAAGAGATGATTGAGACCAGGTTGTGGCTTTTGACAAACTGAGCAGAAAATACATCCCCAAAATTGGCAGTCCAAAGTAGACATACCCTAAATAATTAAAATGAACAACTCTGTGGCAAATGGCAAGAGTATTAACAAACCTGGAAGCACAAGCATTTTTGGACTCTACCTGACACCATGTGGTAGCCAATGATGCTGAAAAGGGAAATGCACAGTTATGCTCTGTATAGAGCAAACTGCCTGTTGGTAAGGCATTGCTGCACCCTGTTGGCTAAGAAGAAGCAATGACAAAAATAACTCATAAACAACACAAGCATCTGTAATAAGATTTAATAGTGAACCAAGGCAAATTTTTACCAACTCACAACATCCTGCCTCCTAGCCCACATATACTTTTTCCAAATATATGGATCAAAAAGAATTCTCTACATTCAATGAAAAGTGACAAGAAAAAAATAAGCCAACACAAGATGCTGTAACACCCTACATGCTAATACAAAGACACTGCAGTAGAAAAAGAGAAAAAGAAGGGGAAAACAAATAATAGAAACAGAACACTCTGTAGTGATTCTAACAGCTAGATGAAAAAAATAAGGTAACCTTAAAAATTTAAAGAAATCACCAAAGAGCTCAAAACAGAGATGAAGTGATCCGGGATGATACAGTGAAATGAGAGGAAAAGAAACATAAATGCTACAGCTCACCTAAGAAGTGAAGATGGATTTAAAGCAACAGAAAGTAAAATAGACACTGCTGAAAATAGGATAGGGGATCTGAAGGATGGGATTTTTAAAGAAAGAATGAAAGAAAGAAAGAAAGAAAGAAAATGGAAATAACAGATTAAAAGGGGATTAGAGATGAAATGGTAGATTTGGGTGACACAAAAGCCTCCATAGATACATAATGAAATATCTCTGAGGAAAAGAATGAAACAAATAGAACACAAACAGCTAAAGATTATAATATGACACATCTTTCAAAAAATAAAAGATGACTTGAATTTGTAAATTGAAAGGATCTACCATGTTCCAGAGAAATTTGCTAAAGAGCCATCTACACTGCTATATTTTAGATTTAGGAGTATTTAAAAACTTTAGAGATAAGAAATAATCATTTAGTCAACCCAGCAGAAATATCAAGTAACCTATATAAAATCACAGATTTTTAAAAGTATGTTTTAGCCCAAGAGTTACTTACAGAAACATCAAAAGATAACAGAGATAATGCCTCTGAAGCCCTCAATGAAAGGGGAAAAATAGTGTGTGGCCTAATAAGAATTTTATGTACAGCCAAACTGTCACTAAAAATAAAGGCAATCAGGGTGCCTGGGTGGCTCAGTGGGAAGCCTCTGCCTTCGGCTCAGGTCATGATACCGGGGTCCTGGGATTGAGTCCCACATCGGGCTCTCTGCTCAGCGAGGAGCCTGCTTCCCCCTCTCTCTTTTCCTGCCTCTCTGCCTACTTGTGATCTCTGTCTGTCAAATAAATAAGTAAAATCTTTAAATAAACAAGTAAATAAATAATAAAAATAAAGGCAATAGATAAAACTTGTTCAAGATTTAAGAACCCAGTGTAGATAGCTCCCATTGAGTCATCCCTTTAAAAACTCTGAAAAGGAAACTCTTAAAGGAAAGACTTTAACTAAAAGATGAATGGAAAATTCCTGGCAAAAGAACTGGTGAACACCGAGCCCATTTAACATTTAGACTCAATCTAAAATAAATATGGAAATTTTATTTACAGAAAAAAATATAAGCTCTGAATATATATAAATATTAGAACTAATATAATATTAAGAGTAGAGAGAGCAGAAGATGGTATATATTTATTTTTTCATCACTTTTAGCTGAAGATCAAAGGCTCTCATGTAAATGTGATAAATCAAGGACTTGATTTATAAGTATCGTTAAATATACAAAAGTAAAAATTGTAAGAGTATATGTGTATGTTAGTTTTATGTGTATATATAATTGTATATATATGTGTGTGTATGTATATATAGGTGTGTATATATAATTACTCATGTATTACATATATAGTTTAAATGAAATTCAGGTGATGGAAAGAACAGAAAATGCAGAACAATTTTTATTTTTCATAGTGAATGCTGTCAGTGTTTCAAGAAATAGAGGATTTAAATAATTAAAGTTTAGTAATAAAAGATCAGTGAAAGAATTACTCATAATCCAAATTTACCCAAACAGTATGAGGAATACTCACAAAAACAAATAAAGAAAATATAGATTGTAGAGTATTATATTTTAAAAAAATAAAACAATAGAAACTTAAAACATGACAAAATATTGTGAATTAAGAATATGTCTGTCATAGCAATAAATATAAGTGGTCTAAACTCACATGTTAGAAGGAAATGATTCTAAAATTGAATAATAAAGTAAAACTTAACCATATGCTATATGCCAGATATATATCTAAAGCCAAGTCACTCAGAAACTTGAAAATAGAAGGATTAACAAAGGAATATCAAATGCCAACAAAAAGAAAAGCAGAGGCCATTATCTTAAGTATAAAACAAGATCAAATTTAGAGCAAAAAGCATTAAGCAAGGAAAATAAAGATCCTTTGTATGATGAAGGGTGGCTTCCACAATGATCTAATAGTTTTTTTTAAAAGATTTTATTTATTCATTTGAGAGAGAGAGCATAAGAGGAAAAAAGGCAGAGCGAGAGGAGAAACAGCCTCCTTGCTGAGCAGGGAGTCCATCATGGGCTCCATCCCAGGACCTGGAGAGCATGACTTGAGCTGAAGGCAGATGCTTAACCATCTGAGCCACCCAGGATCCCTGACACTGATCTAACAGTTATAGGTGTTTCTGTACTATACCAACTAATATAGTATGAAAAGCCATTAAGCAAGAATTACAGAAAATACAAGGAAAAATAGAAACACTTTAGTTATAGGAGAATTAACGGATAAAGTGGATCAGAGAATGTAATGACATAGATGGCCTAAATAACATAGTTAGTGAAGTTATATATATCAAACTCTTTCCCTAAAAACCAAGAGTAGATCTTTTTTTTTTTTTTTTTTTAGGTGTCCCTAACACATTTCCAAAACTGACTGTACTTTGGACCACACAGGAAACCTAAATAAGCCTTTCAAATAAGAAGTGGTACAGAGGGGCACCCAAGTGGCTCAGTGGGTTGGGCACCTGCCTTCAGCTAGGGTCGTGGTCTCTGGGTCCTGGGATCGAGCCCCATGTCCGGCTCTCTGCTCGGCGGGGAGCCTGCTTCTACCTCTCTGTCTGCCTGCCTCTCTGCCTGCTTGTGATCTCTCTCTCTCTGTGTCAAATAAATAAATGAAATCTTTAAAAAAAAAAAGTGGTACAGATATTATCCTTTAATCACTATGAGTCAAAAAGAATCAGTCTGGAATTACATGATATTTAGGGGCAACTGGGTGACTCAGTGGGTTAAGCTTCTGCCTTTGACTCAGGTCATGATTCAGCGTCCTGGGATCAAGCCCCACATTGGGCTCTCTGCTCAGTAGGGAGCCTACCTCCCCTGCTCTCTGAAATTACGTAATATTTAAAATGACTAATAGTAGATTGTATATTTAACCAAAGACAATAAAAACACTAATTTGAAAAGATATATGTAGCCCTATATTTACAGCAACATTATTTATAGTAGCCAAGGTATGAAAGCAGCCTACGTGTCTATTGATAGATGAACGTGTAAAGATATGGTATATAGCTTCAGTGGAATATTACTCAGCCATTAAAAAAGAATGAGATTTTTGCTATTTGCAACAGCATGGATGATGGATGGACTATGTTACGTGAAATAAGTCAAAAAGAAAGAAATATACCATATGAATGTACTTATATGTGAAATCTAAAAAAACAAAACAAAAGAAAAAAAACTTAAAAAAAAAAGCAGAAACAGACTCATAAATACAGAGAACAAACTGATGAGGGGGTGGGGGGATGTATAAAATAAGTAATGGTGAGTGGGAGGTACAGGCTCCCAGTTATGGAATGAATAATTCACATGGATGAAAGTTACAACACAGGGAACATAGTGGTATTGTAATAGCGTTGTAGTGTGACAGATGGTAGCTACAATTCTAGCAAGCATAGTGTAGTGGATAGGCTTGTCAAATCCCAATGCTGGGGATGCCCGGGTGGCTCAGTCAGTTAAGTGTCTGCCTTCCACTCAGGTCATGATCCCAGGGCCCTGACATCGAGTCCCGCAGGGGGCCCCTTGCTCAGCGGGGAGCCTGCTTCTCCCTCTGCCTACAGCTGCCCCTGCCTGCATGCCCTCTCTATCGCTCTCTGATGAATAAATAAAATCTTTTTTAAAAAATCACAATGCTGTATACCTGAAATTAACGTAATATTGCGTGTCAGCCATACTCCATTTGAAGAAAAAGGACTAGATAGTGGTTTTAATCGCATTGCATGTCCTCTGGGATTAGCTAAAGCAGCTCCTCAAAGAAAAATTTATAGACAGAAGTACTTAAATTAAGGAACAAAAAGGATGGGAAATGAATGCATTGTCTTACATCCATGAAGCTAAAAATAAAAAATTAAGAAGAATATAAGAAAGATAGTAATGTTAATAAAGTCAGAAAACAGTAACATAATAAAAAAAAAAAGAAGAAGAACAAATAAACTGGTTGGTTTATTAACCAACAAATAAATGGGTTCTTTAGGGGGGAAAAAAAAAACAATCATTTGAAACTAACCAAGATGGATGCAAGTAAATCATCTACTAGGAAAATGTAAATACCAACCATGGCCCCAACAGGGAAAAAAAAAAAAAAAGAAAGTAATTAACACAGAAAAAAAACAGACCAAACAGACCAAAACAAAACAAAATAAAACAAAACAAAAAAGCTCTCCAAAGAAACCCACAATGTTTCACAGATTACTTCTACCAAACCTCTAAGGAAAAAGTAGGCCCAAAATTAAAACTCTTTTGGAACACATATTAAAAAGAAGACTTCCAAATTCCTTTTTCTAAAGCTAGCATACATCAGCCACATCCTGATTAAAAGAGTACAAAAAAGCAAAATAAAAACCAATATTGCTTATTAATATGAATGCAATAAATCCTAATTAAAATATTACCAAGAAAATCCAAGCACTCACAAAGACAGAATTCACTACAACCAATTGGATTTATTTTTTTAAAGTGTAAGAATGTTTCAAAATCCAGAACCATGTTAATTTAATTCATATAATGTGTCAAAATTAGGAATCATTTTTTATCATCTCTACAGTAACTGAAGAGGCATTTGATAAAATTTATGGTTCATTCTTGATGAAAAAGTCGTAATAAAATACTTCTCACACACACACACACACACACACACACAGACTCATACACATACTTAATTACATCTGTTCCCCAGAGCTACTAATATACTTACTGGAGAAAGAGTAGAAACAATTCCATTAATGTCAGCTACAAGAAAGTACACCTTAATCAACCGTATATGTTAACATTACTCCAGAGATCCTAACCAGCCCAAGTAGAAGAGAAAAAGAAATAAGCACAGATATTAGAACCAGTAATCAGTTTAACTTGTAATATGCAGATTATATTAATACACTTTGTAAAATACAAATTCAATGGGAATAGATAGATATACAGACATAGATATGCAAATAACAGATTGATAGATAGATAAAGAGATACACAGTACCATAACTGAATAGCCGGGAAGTTCAATGGAAAAGTGTTTAGAAGTAGACTAGACTACATACGATAAATCCAGTGTTCTATATCAATGGAAAAAAAGTCTATTCAAAATGCTATTAAAATAATTGGACACCTCTTTGGGGAGAAAAAGGATTCCATACTCCAAAGAACCCTGTATTTCATCCTCAAAACTTACACCAAAATTAATTTGCCAGATGATTCAAAGATTTAAATGCAAAAAATAAAACTACAATGGCACTGGGAGGGAAATGGAAATTTTTTACCAGTCAGATGTGAGGAAGACCTTTCTATTTTTGACTCAAAATGCAAAAACTATAAATTAAAATATTAATAAATTCTTTTTACTATAAATAACACATTTGCATTGCAAAAAGCACCATAAACACAGTAAAAAGAAAAATAACATGCTGATTAAAATAATTTGCAGACAAAAGACTTCTTAACATATTGAAAATGATAGTTAACTGCTCAGTGTTATACAATTCAACACTTGTGTGGAGACCCCACATTAGGGGCTCCTAATGGCTCAGTCCGTAGAGCATTTCACTCTGGATCTCTGGCTTATGAGTTTGAGCCGCACACTGGGTGCAGAGATTACTTAAATAGATAAATATTTTTTAAAAATGAGATCTCACATGAAAATGTTCTTACCACGCACACACAAAAGACAAAATGGAGCAGGAGGAAAGTTTGGGATGTGTTTTACCTTGATTACGATAATGAGGATGATTTCACAGATATATGCCTATCTCCAAATCCGCCAGACTATATACATGAAATATGTCTAGCTTTTTGTATGTCAGTTATACATCAATAAAACTGCTTTTTAAAAATAATGGAGGGACACCTGGGTGGCTTAGTGGGTTAAAGCCTCTGCCTTCGGCTCAGGTCATGATCCCACGGTCCTGGGATGGAGCCCCACATCGCGGTCTCTGCTCAGCGGGGAGCCTGCTTCCTCCTCTCTCTCTCTCTGCCTGCCTCTCTGCCTACTTGTGATCTCTGTCTGTCAAATAAATAAATAAAATCTTTAAAAATAAATAAATAAATAAAAATAATGGAAATTAAAAAAGACAATGAATATAAGTAGGCTGTTCCTGAAAGAAATAATCTTGATGCACACAATGAAAATAAAAGACCTATTCTCACTCAAAATGAGAATTGTACATTAAGACTACTGAGAGTTACTGATTTTTTAAAAAGTTCCCAGACTTCACGTGGATGAGGATCAAAATGTTTAGTGACTTATTGTTGGCAACACTGTAGAGAAATCAAGTATTCTCATCAATTTTGAGTGGGACCATGCATTATTACAATATTTATTTAGAACAAATTGCCAATATTTATCCAAATATAATTTGCTGAGTCTTCTGACTCAGAGATACTGTAGAAATTTATGCTACATTATATTTTGGTGCAATTGTGGGTATGTGCAATTGTATGAAATAATGTAGGCACAGGAATATTCACTGCTACATCGTTTGTAAGAACAAAAGGTCACAAACTGAATGGTGGTCCATATAGACTCATCATTGCAAAAACCTGGTCAATTTTTCTGAAGGAGTACTGTGTCCTTTAAGTATATGACCCCTACTAAAACAGAGCACTGAGAGCACTATAAAATAATGCTGATAGTAATCATGGCTATTACATATAAAGGGCATGTTTTCTATGAACAGAATATCACCGACAGGATACTCATGAACTCATAACAGTGGATGCGTCTTGAGAGGGGACTCAAGAGTCTGGGATGGGCACTGAGAGTAGACTTACTTTTTAATGAGCCCTTTTACCATCTGTTAAATTTTCTATCACGTGTATGTGTTACCTAAGCAAAAAATTAATCAGTCTTACATTAATTTAGATCCCTGTTCAAATCCTACATCTGCTCTTTCCATCTTGGTGACCTGGAGAAAACTGCACCCCAGGCCCCCTCCCTGTGACGCAGGGAAGTCCTTAGGGCCCCTTGCAGGCTGGCATTAGGGCTAGATGAGCCAATCGTGAAAAATCACCCTGCCCAGCGCCCAGCAGTGGCATGTAATTGCTTGGTGAATGCCATCCACCTCTTTTAGCCAAGAATTAAAGTAAGTTTTATCCAACTATCACCACTTAGTAAGATGCATAATTGTACTTTACTGTGTTTTTAATTTTCTTTGTAATACACGAATGACTTAAACATCTGGCTTCCTTAGACGTAATTAAGCAAGAGGGGAACAGTAGACATCACCAGTCAGGCATACCTCCTTTCCAGGTAGAAAATAACACTTTTTCTTTCAAGAGCCAAACCTAGGTGTTAACTAGTCCTTGGTGCAACTAGAGTAAGACCAAAAGGACTAAAGCTGCCAAAGGGCTGTTAGGTACTGGCCTTGGATCTCAGATACCTGTGTTCAAACCCAGCCTCCGTCCTTCCTGACTGCCACGGAGCCGTCCTCTGTTGTACTTCTCTGCCCTTCCAGAGCTTCGCTTTAAAATAGAACACCCTGCAGGGCTGCTGTCTGGGTGAAATGGAGTCAGTCTAGACGAGCATGCAATCCATGAGAGGCACTTGACAAGTATGTCTGGAAGAGTATTCAACATTTACTTGTGCAAGGAGCAAGAGATGGTTTCTACCTTCAAAGTCCTTGCAGACTGGAAGATGAAATAATGACTCTGGTAATTCGAGCAAAAGCCACTTCATGGCAGAAACGGAAGAGAGGAGGCTAAGTGTGACTACTACAGACTAATCACCAGTGAACAGGTAGCCACGCTGACTAATGGTAGACGGAGTACCAAGGACAAGAAGCAGCAGCCTTGGGAGGGCCAGTCCTCCACACTTCAAGCCAGAAGAGTGTTCAGGAGGGTCACAAGGCTGCTGGGAACAAGAACATGGGTGAGACGTGAGAAGTCACAAGAAGCAGAGACACTTGAAACTTCGACTTGCACACAACGCATGAAAATCTGACTCGACTGAGGGAAATGTGAGCTATGCACTCCACTCACACACAAACACGTCTTTGTCATTTTAGGTGTTGGAAAGCTTCAGTGAAAATTCTCTCACCCACTCTCTTACATGCACACACACGGGCACAGGCACGCATGCACACTTACAGTTGTGTGTGCACCTGCACACACACACACACACACACACGCTCCAAGGTGCTTCCTACCCCTCATGGTGATTTGGAGAGGAGTGCTAAAGGGCCCTCCAGCCCCTCCCCCACACCCTGTGTCTTGAGCCCACGGGGCTGCAAATACTCAAGGCCACATGCCTGGGGACACAGCACTGCCTGCTCTGAGGAAGTGTTTGTGGACACACAGAAGCAACCCCCAAGCAGATGGCCCCCTGACGAGGCTTCCACAAGTGTTATGTGTCCACAAAACCCATGTCGGAATCCTCTTATAAAGAAGGCAAGTATCAATTAATCAACGACATACAATTTTTTCCATTTGAGGTCCTGGAATTAGGGAACCAGAATAGGTTCGCTTAAATGTCACCAGCAGTTTGGGAGATCTGGGGTGTGGCGAGTGCTTTTTAGGGAAATGGAGGCCAAGTAGGGCATCTAAATGAGGAATCTTATGGGGCAGGTAGGGGCCACCATCGGGGGGAGGGGCACCTGTAGTACAAAAGTGGAGGGAACTTGCCAGACTGAGAAGGAAGGGGCATGCAGGGCTGTCCTCAAAATGCACTCTTAAGGCCTGTTTGGGGGACATCCCGGGGCAGCCATTCTCCTCACCACTTCTGACCACAGCTGACTGCCCTTGTCCTTGTAATGAATTTCTTTTAACTGGGTAGAATATCTTATTCTATTTTATTTTATTTTATTTTATTTTATCATTTTATTTCTTTTATTATGTTCAGTTAGCCAACACATAGTGTATCGTTAGTTTTGGATGTAGGGTTCAGTGGTTCTTTAATTGCGTTTAACACCCAGGCTCATTAATACCCATCACCCTGTTACCCCATCTCCCCACCGCCTCCCCCTCAGAAACCCTCAAATTTTGAGGGCAGATGCCACCACATCAAACTTCTAAGTGGAGTAAAGACTCCCACATAGGGGCGCCTGGGTGGCTCAGCTCGTTAAGCGACCGCCTTCCGCTCAGGCTCCTGGCATCCAGCCCCAAGTCCGCCCGGCTCCCCGGGGGTCTCAGGAGAGAATCTCCTTCTCCCTCTGCCCCTCCCCCGCTCATTCTTTCTTTCTCTCTCTCTCTCTCTCTCAAATAAATAAATAAATAAAATTTAAAAAAAAAAAAAGCCTCCCACGTGATGAGCTATGAACCCTTTGAGGGAACATGCACATTTTTTTGTTCTCCACCGTGCCAGGCACAGCAGGTGCACAATGTCAGGGAGGGACTGACATTGTAGGTAAAAATGCTTCCTTGACATCGGGAGCCCTGTTAGGATCACTGGGACTCCAGCCCAGGATGGTGGTTTTAAACTTCCCAGTGCACTTCTGCCCCTACTTAGAGGGCTTTGTCCGTGACAACGAATACGTTAAGTGCATGTACTGAACGCCCGCCCTGTGTGTGTGTGAGACGCACAGCCAGTGGGTGTTAGGGAGGCCCCGGGGAAAGAGCAGTGCTTCTGCAGAGGGCATTTTGCAAGCTCTTGCTGTCTTTCATTGGTGTGTCTGCGATCCGGTGCTCCCCGCTGCACCCCTCCACTCTGAAGGGTAGACGGTAAACAAGGGAGAAGTGCTCGAGAACCTGCGTGAGGGCCGCAGGGCAGCAGCACCCTGAGCACCCATGGATGGGGGAATCAGGGCACTCGGGGAGCCTGTTCTCCCCCACCCATGCCAGGGTGCTCGTCGGCAGGTTGAAAAATCAAGGCTTTTGCCGCTTCTCTCCCTGAATTTGATTTGTCTGCAAGGGCATTAACGTCTCCTATATCTCCACTAAGCAGGAATTTTAAGATTTTATTTGTTTATCAGAGAGAGAGTGAGCGAGCATATAAGCAGGGGGAGCGGCAGGCAGAGGGAGAGGCTGGCTTCCCGCTGAGCAAAGAGCCAGAGGAGGGACTCGATCCCAGAACCCCAAGATCATAACCTGAGCTGAAGGCAGACACTTAACCAGCGGAGCCACCCAGGCATCCCTAAGCAGGATTTTAAAGTCTGTGCTAGTGTATGTTTATTTCCTTTCCGATCCACTGGGCCCACATCTAAGCTTAATATCGCACGCTCGTCAGAACGAATTCCAAACCCTCTCACAGCAGCCTTGCATGGGACCCAGGGACTCCTGGCCAGATGGAGGTGACATCTGAAAACTTTTTGGTGTGTCCCATCTTCCCAGACAAGATGTGAGTTTCTGTCAGTCCGCCCTCTTTCCAAAGCCCAGTGGTCTGCAGGGTGCCTCAGAGTACAGCTTCCTCTGCCCCCAATTAATCCATTTATCTGAGAAGATGCAGACAGGGCTGCCAGCCCAGGCGAGCAAGGGCTTTCAACAGAGCCCATCTGGAGGGGTCGGTCTGCAGAGGGACGTGACTGAGGCAAGTGACAGGCCTGGGATTGCGCAAGGCACAGGAGGCTCCTGGGCTGGAAGCCGTGGTCAGGAAGATTCCGGAAGCTTTTGGCGTTGCACCGGCACTGGCTTGCTGCAGTAAAGCACTCCCACACCTAAACCTGCCCTGTTGTTCAGGAAGATGGAGCTGTTTGCCCACGGAGTCTGAAAACTTTCCTGCCCAAGGGTAGCAGTTTGTCAGAGAAGGGGCCGGGCGTTCAGGCTTCGTTTGCAATCTGGACATCGATAGGAGGCTGTGTGTTCCTGCCGGGTTTGTTCACGCCCTCTGCTCTGCAAGATGGGGCTGCCCAGTTAACTTGTCATTATAGAGGGTTGACTAGGATGGAATATTGCTCGAGATGATGGTCCAGGGAGGACAGCTTGCAGAGCTGCATTTCCTCTTGGTGTCAGGCAAGGGCTGCCTGTCCTGGGGCTTCAATGTTTCTTTCAGACTGATGCTCCAAGGTCAAGGGTGTACTGCCTTTTTCTTTTGTTTCCATTCTTTCTCTGTCTCTCTGTCTCTCTCCTCCTCCCTCCCCCACCCTCTCCTTCTCTCTTTTCCATTCTCTTTTCTTTCACTGAAATTTCCTTGGAGCCAAGCACAAGCAGTATCTCCCTCTGCCTTTGAACACCTCTCATTAAGACCACTCCCTATAGAGGAAAGGGGTTGGTCCAATTTATTTTTGTAACAAATACTCAATTGTATTTTTCCCCATGGGCTCTTCTTTTATGGTTCATGTTTGCATTATTCTGTCCCTTGGAGAAAAAAGCTGTTTACAAAGGTGAAAATTATTCCGATGATCTAATCTGTTGCATTCCTCTGCAAAGCAAAGAGTTAAATGATGCATGAAATCACCTGTCGGCCCACATTAGACAGGGCTGTGTTTACAGACCCAGGGGCGGCTCGTGAATTATTTAACCAAAAGGACTCTTGGCTCTGTGTCCGGGTAGACACGGTTCAGCCCCGAGTTACTTTGGAGGTGCTGTTTGCAGCCCCCGAGCTTCCCCTTGGCTGCGGAAACCGTCTGCCAGACACTGTGGGCCGTTGCCAACACCAGGTCTCCTTGAGAACAACTTGAACTTAGCTCCTACAGGCTCCAGATGGCTCCCAAACTAGAGCAGAGTTTTGCAGAACCCTTAAAAGCTTTGCCAAAAAAGAGAGAGTTGGCAGTGTTTGCACCCAGGCTGTAGGTTTGCCCTCACACTGTGGACCTGGGGGTTATTGCTGGGGTTTAGAGAGTCCATTTAATAACAGCCCCCGCCCCCATCGGAGTCCCGTCGCCATCGGAGTTTGGATGCAATGAGAGTGTGGAAAGAATGAGGCATAAGAAGATCAAAATGTCACCTTTATTACTGATTAACTTAACAGAGAATGTGGGGGGATGTCCTGATTTGGGACCCCGGAATGGGGCATGATTCCTTGCCCAGGGCTGGAAACCAGTCTCTCCTGTGGAGGAAGTGGAGAAGCTGCCACAAGAGACGGGGCGGGGGGCGGGGAGGGGGGTTGGTTAGGAGGGAGGGTCGGGGGCCTTCCTCAGGGAAGCAGCATTTCCTGCCGGTCCTGAGCAGCTACGAGGAGTTGTATCTCTGGCGGACAAAATCATAGAACTCGGAAGAGCTGGCACAGATTTTAGGGACCGTTGAATCCCTTTCATTTGCAAAAGGAAACTGAGGCACAGAGGTTGGGGAATCACCCATAGAAACGTGGCTTGTTAGAGGCAAGGCCGAGTTCTGTGTGCCTCTTGGTCCATGGAGGGCACGGTCCCACTGGGGGTCTCAGGCCGCAGCCCCACCCCCACCTCCTCTGTTCCCCTTGGGAATGGGACAAGCTTAGAGGATGCACAGTAATCTAGCTGCTATTTGCAGCAAATGGTAATTCAGACAAAAAATTACTATTATGAAATCAGGTCAAGTCAAGTTCTTTGTTGATGCTTTGTCTAAGCTTTGTCAACTCTGAGCACGCACTTGGGAATGCGGTCGGCTCCTGCCTGAGCCATGGGGCAGCCATGAGGCAGTCCAGCCAGCTTGGCGAGCGACGAGGGAGAAGAGGGGTCCTAACTGGTATGTCCCTGGGAGAAGGCTGTTGCCTCCCAGTCAGACGGCGGTCACAGTCAATGCCTGCTTCTGCAAAGGCTCAGAACTCTAGAAAACTCCTTGGCTTCTTTCTGTCCTTTGGACACAGTCCCCACTGCTGTATTTTACCCCATCAACCATTTATACTGTCAGAATCCTGCTTCTCCCAGCAACTCACTGGGGGGCTAAATTTGTGCTGTATTTCCCTCAGCTGGTGTTTGGGGCTCAAACCCCAAGCGTTTTGGCCCAGGCCCCAGTGGAGCACCAATCCTGGGAAAGGGCCCTTTCTAAAGCTTGCAGTGATGTCCACTGCACTCCCCAAGGGCTCTCCTTCCCTCACTGCCTGCCGAGCCCCTGAAACCTAGATGCCTACTGGCTGAGTTTTATTTCCAGCATGGCAAGGTCCCAAGTTCACACACACACACTCACGTGCACGCACACATGGATGCACACATACACATACACACACGCACACACATCAAATTTCACTTCCCATCAAATCTCTGCATCCCAAAATGACCTACATGTTGGGAAAGGCTTTATATCTGTCAGAAGTTATTATCCAATGGAAGTTTCTTCTCTCCATGACACACCCATACGGCAAATGCAAGTTGCACCGCTTCCCTCCAACTCACCAGTCCCCCTCCTGAACCTTTGCCTCCCAACTCCCCAGGCTCCTGGACACCAAGGAGAATGTCTGAGCCAGCAAGTACGTCGTCCAAAAGGAGGTCCCTTCGACACAAAAAGGACATTTTGAGGGAACCCCCTTGTATTTTGGATGGTGCTGTCCTTCCCCCTGAGGCTCAGTGCTGGAAAGCCCCCCACCATGCCAGGACCCACCCTCAGAGGCTGATGGCCAAGCCCTACCTCTCTCTGGGGACAGTGGGACCTGAGGGTGGGCTGAGTGTGCCCCCTCCCACAGCTCTTGGAAGAGTTTCCATGTGTATCTCACTGAACCCTACATTGACCTGGGGAAGAGGCAGAGCAGGTGGCTCAGAGGTTGAGGCCACAGAGAAGACAAGTCAGGGGGAGCTGCTGCTTCCCCACTTCTCCGCCCCTCCCCATGGAGCCGTCATGACGGCAGGAGGGATGATGCAGGCGGATCTGGACGGGCCTGAAACACGGACGCCCAAAGAGCACCCGCAGCGGCACTGGGGTTTCAGGGAAATGAAGGGACTTACCTGTCTTAAACATTTTCTACAAAAATGTGTTCCATGTTGCCGCCAGTCCGGTTCATTCCTGAGCAGACGGAGACCCTCAGAGGGGAAGAGATTCCCTGTTGACAAAGGGTGAGACCCACAGGCAGAAAAGCCATTCTGAGGGTTTCTGGAGATGACACTTCACCCCATTCTCCCCTCCCTCCAGGACACTCTGCCCTCCCCTCCCCCACCCATCAGGTCCCACCTCCACCCACACCCCTTCTGCCTGCAGCCCCTCACCTGGGCCTTCTCTTCTTAGAATTCTAGTCTCAGACTCCCCCCTCCTCCTGCCTCCCTACCTCCCGCTGTTCCCAGTCCTCTATGTGGTCCTCTTCTCTGAGTTCCCTGGATGTAATGACTCACCCCGGGGAGGACTAAGCTAATGGGCTAACAGGTTTCTCTTCCGAGCTGACTAGGTGCATTTTAAGTTGCAAAAGTGACTCCTAGGGGCCATGCCTTGGCTTGGGAAATGTTTATGAGCTGGGCAGGGGCAGCTCCAGGATATTTACATAGAAAGGATCGTAGAAAGGGCTTTAGTTCTTGCGTAGAAGCTGCATTTGAGAGCAAGCACGCTTTTTTACTTGGACAGTGGATTCAAGTTGATAGATACCTGAAATAAGGGAGCAATCACTGCCCTGCCAACTTCTACTCCTGCCATTTGATGTTTTCAGTAATATCTAGGTCACTGGCTTTTATGTTCACTACGGTTCATGGCTGTCCTTTTAAGTCTGGTGCCAGAAGAGAACCTGGCGTTTTTAAGTGCAGACTCTTCAGTGCAGATGAGGGCCTTATTACCTCCTTCATTAAGGGCAGTATGTTTCTGTTAATACATCCATCCTAAGATCCAATCAACCTTTAGCTTTTGTTTGTTTGTTTGCTGCCAAATTTTATTTTAAGTTTTCAGTTGATTCACTAGCAGAATATCTTACATTTGGCTGCTAAATTATTTATCTCTCAGACTGTGTGTAGTGTTTTATCTATGTATCTGTGCCCTAAGTGTACGAGTTCCTATAGATACCTTATGATGGATCGTTTTAGAACAAATAAAAGGCCAACTCTACTCATGATATTCCTCACTCCTGATTCTGGGAAATAGTGTTTTCTTGACCCTCCAAGTTGTGAATCTGGTCTCTCAATCTGTCATTCATTCCCAACCCTAATGTTAGACATAATCTTGGCTTTTAGAAAACCAGAGCTTCAAAGTAGTATGCGGTGTGACTTCCTGAAGACCAGACAATACACAAGATATCAAATTAGTTCATTTCACACATGGAGCACTGTCTAATCTGAAAATAATTAGTCATCATCTCCTGGGAGAATGTGTGTGTGTGTGTGTGTGTGTGTGTGTGTGTGTGTGCACGTGCTTGGAGAGCCATTTGGGGAGAGGGACCTGGGAGGGAGAGGAAGAGAGCATGTCAGAAATCTTTTTCATTGCGTGCTGAACAGAAATAGCTGGAAAAAACTAAGGTCTGTGGTCTGTAGTTAGGAGAGTGTATCAGTTTACCGCTGTAACTAAATATTACAGAGCGAGTGGCCTAAGCTACATAAAGGTTTTGTCTCAAAATTCTGGAGTCTTCGAGTTGGGGAATAAGGTATCCCGATAGGGCTGGTTCCTTCCAAGGGCTGTGAGGGACAGATGTGTCCCAGGCCTGTCTCCTTGGCTTGCGGATGCTGTCTTCTCACTGGGTCTTCACATCTTGCCTTTATACATCTCTGGGTCCAAATATCCCTTTTTAGAAGTCGTATTGCATTAGGACCCAGCTAAATGACCTCATTCTAATGTGATTAGCTCTACAAAGACCCTTTCTCCAACCAAGGTCCCCTTCTGAGGCCCTGGGAGACTCTATGAATTTGGGGCAGACACCACTCGGCCATAACCAGGGGATTCACAACGAGGCATACTGGGAATATCACGGACGCAGCAGGGGGCTCCTGAGAAGTAAGAGCCATCATGTGGAAATTACACCCCAGACTCGGTCTTTCTGCTGTCAGCGCTGACATTGGCCCCTCCCCCGCCAGCCATTTATCTTGTCGATGCCCCTCCGCAGGTGTTTTAGTCCCCATGAAGGCGCTCCTCCTGGGGGAGGAGGAATAAAACACACTGCCCCCCAAATTGTTGTGGTCAGTGTGTCAAATCCAGTAGCTGCTTTTTTTTTTTTTTAAAGATTTTATTTATTTATTTATTTATTTCACAGAGAGAGAGAGAGAGATCACAAGTAGATAGAGAGGCAGGCAGAGAGAGAGGGAAGTAGGCTCCCCGCTGAGCAGAGAGTCCCATGCGGGACTCGATCCCAGGACCCCGAGATCATGACCCGAGCTGAAGGCAGCGGCTTAACCCACTGAGCCACCCAGGCGCCCCTCCAGTAGCTTCTTGATAGGTGTCCCTCCTCTCCGTCTCCTGGATCCCCATGACTCTGTAACCGTGAGTAGAGAAGTAGTACCTTTTCCTTGGAGAAGTGTCACCAGGTAGTTCTACCTATGATCCCTCCTGATGACTGTGAGGGGAAGACGGGGTGACTTCATGACTGGCAGGCAGCAGGACCACGGTTACCCCAGCCCACCTGTCTCCCTCATAGGTGGAGGGTGGGCACCCACGGCTCCCAAGGCCCGACCCACTGCTCTGCCCGCGGCTTCCACCCAACACGTACGTGCCCTCCTGTTGCAGAAGGGATGCAGGGAGACTACAAAACAAAACAAAAATGTAACTGCAAAAGACACCCCATCTGGGTGATGAACAGAAATCACTGGCAAATGACCCTGCCTTTCTCCTTTCTCTTGCCCGGTTTATTTTCAGTTACCAGTATTTATCCCCAGTTTTTCAATGGGCAGCTGATGGTCCATCAGCTGCTTCCCAGAGTTGCTCCGGCTCCTGAGAGTAAAATCAGAATGAAACTGGACAGATACATTACTGTCTTCAATCTCATTTTCTTGGAGTTGGAAAAAGTTTTTCATTCAGTCTGTGCTTTCAGGAGCAATAGGCAAAGGGATTGGAAATTAAAAAGCACACCTTCTCTTCGGTCGGCAATGCTTGTCCTTCCTTTAGGCAGGCTTGGGCCTCCCTTCAGCAAGTCCTGCTGCTTACCCTGCCTTGTGGTGGGACTTGGGATCCAAGGCCAAAATAAGCCCTGCTCTGGGGAGTTTGGGCTAATGGAGAGTTGGGTGATGAAATCATCATTTTCTCCGTAGATGGAAACTGAGGCACAGTGGGTCCCACTCAGCGAGAAGTGACTTCAGAGACGCTTGTTTGGGAAGCATGGCTCCCTGGTCGCAGCTGCTGGCCTCAGGGGCAACACCACGAAAGAAGGGCCCATCCCTTGCCCTCCAAAGGGAACAGCAAGCTCTTCTGTGGTTACTCCCTTGCCTCAGATGGAAGAAGAAAGGAAAATGTATTATGAAGGAGGAGAGAGAAACATTTCTTGGAAGCAACTATCTATCGGCTGGGCACAGAGCTGTTGCTTCCATACTCATTACATTTTAGAAAGAAATTGTTGCTCCTTGAAATAAAGTAATTCCTTTAAAGAAATCTGGGGAACTATCAAGCCTAAGAAGGGGATAAAATGACCCATCGTTCCTTCATCTAGTCTGTTTAATCCTTTGGTGGCTGGAATGAAAGGGAGAGACCAGCCAGCTCACAAAGACCAGGGGCTGCCACATTCTGCCTTCATGTGAGGAGTGAGAAGATGCATGGGAACATGGTGAAGGGAAGGACCCACACCCTGCTGGGGGGGACAACAACCACTGCACAGTGAGATACAGCCCAGGAAGGGGAGTCTGGCATCACTTAGGCATGTGTTCCAGAAAACAGCCTCCGGGGCTGCATATTCAGAACGAGCATTCATTAGCATCAAGAGAGGCTTGAGATGTGAAACGCCAGATGGCAGGCTTGCCAGGGTCCCACCGGCGGCTCTAGTCAGGCTTGTCCAGGGCCCTGCCCCACGGGGTCCAGCAAGACTCCAGGATGCAATGCACAGTGGCTCAGGGGTTTCCTCAGGAGAAGAAGCCAGAGTCGCCTGAAGTCAGTGGTGTCACTGCACAGCCCACTGGGGGAGTGTACCCCTTCTTCCTTAGGCTCGTGAAACATCCCAGAGGGGCCTCCACCCTAGAAGGTGAGCACCAAGGGAAGGACGTGCCTGTCTGGTTTCCTGCGCCTGGCACATCGTGAGTGTTCAAATATATTTGGAATAAGGGATGATTCCCCTTCTGATTCTCCTTTAGGGTTGCTTTGCCTGATTTTGCCCCTATGGAAGGGGGGGCCCCCACACTGTGATTTGTCTCCGTCTGCTCCCTCAGGAGTGACTCTCGTGTTCACTGGAGCAGTTCAGGGCATCAGACATGAAGAATGGTACAATCAAAGAAAATGCCCAGGAAAGACAAAATGACACAATTGGGGGCAATGAGGCTGGGATCTGAGGAAACAGAGTGGGCCCCTCGGGACGGACCAGGGAGAGGGTCAGATGAAACAACACTATACAAAATCACAGTCACTGAGCTGAGGAGAGGTGGGCAGGAGGGGCCCCCGAGGTGGGCAATGGTGGTGGTGCAATGGCCAACTTCAATGAGATGTTTAGCACAAGAAATGGCACCACTTTGGGTTCTTCCGAGCATGAGCAACAGGCAATTCTGAGCCAAAGAGTTAGCTCTGGTTCTTGCCTCAGATCCTTGGACTGGAAAAAGGGAGCCAAAAATATAGACAATTTATAATGCATATGTGCGCATGGACTGCGATATCAAGGGCCATTTCCTAGAGCAGGCCCTGGAAGCATGACTAAAACCCAGGTGGGCTGACCGTGGGTAGGTGAAGCACAGCGTGAGCCCGGAGAGAGTGCTGGGAGTTGTGGGCAGAGGGGTGTGTCCACAGACACAAAGCATTCTGGGAGCTGATGCTGGAAAGGTCATTCGACACCAAATCATAGAGGACCCTCATTTCCCTGGTAGGAAACCAGGCATTTATTCTGCAGCAAGAGGGTATCACAGCAGGTTTTTGAGGAGGGGATAACTTACGTAAATAATTTCAAGCCCTAAAATTCGCTCCAGCTGCCATTTCAGCTGTTGAGTTCGGAGTAGGTGAAGGTGGCGAGGTAGAGTCAGAAAGCAAGTGAGCCAGAAAGAATGGGTGATTTCAGAGGGACGGGTCAGAGGGACGGGTCAGAGGGACGGGTCAGAGGGACGGGTTTTACATTCCTTGCTCCTCTCTGGGAGGAAAACAGTGGTAGTCATTTTCCAGGACACTGGGTGGACCGGTTTGTCTTTGGAAACAAAGCTATCGATAGGCTCTCTCCAGCAGTAAGGGAAAGGTGATACACATGTTAAAACTAGAATCTTTCTATAGAAACTTAGTTTGAAAAGATGATATTCAAATTTGGAGCATTTTATCCTGCTTCCCTCATTATTTGGGCTGTGTTGTCTTGTGGTGTTCCCTGTGGGCCAGCTCTCCCTTCATGGGCCAGGTTGAAGCATGTGGCAAGATAAAATGTGAGATGGAATTAAAAAAGGATATTTGTTTTTCCACATATAGAATGTGGTGTTGGCATTAATTAATGGGCTACTGCGACCCACTTAAGGAGTCCTTGGAAGTAACCTCTGAGCCACCCATCTAATTGGTCCCAGGTAGACCAGAAACTGGAGCATTTAAAATGTCACGGAAGCAATTACTTCAGGTTATAGACAGATGTTTTCACTGTCCTCAACCCTGACACCTTCCCCCAAGCAGACGACTACGGTTCCTTGGTTTGGCTATTAAGCTGTTCAGAAGGCACAGAGGGCAGTGGAATGTGGGGAAAGCCACCTACTTTCTCTCCAGGAGGACGACATTCCAACATAGAATACTGATATTCCAAACATTTATTCATGAGTAGGGGTCACTGTATGTATTAATTTGCTATTACTACTGTAACAAATTGCCTCAAGTTTAATGGTTTAACACAAGATAAATTTACTATTGCACATACTGGTTGTCACAAGTCTGAAGCGGTTGTCCTTGGGCTGAAATCAAGATTTGGGCCAGACGGTATATCTTTTGAAGGCTCTAGGGACAATCTGTTTCCTTGCTTTTTCCAGCTTCTAGAGGTCATTTTCCTTACCTTGTAGTCCCTCCCTTCATCTTTGAAGCCTACAGGGTCTCATCTCTCTGACATTTTTTTCTATGATCACATCTCTCTTCAAGTGACTATAGCTGGGAAGAGTCTTCATCTTTCAAGGACACATGTGATTAGACTGAGCCCACCTTGCATAACCCAGGGTAATCATGCACCCACCTCAAGGATCTTAACCTGAATCACATCTTGCAAGGTCTCTTTTGCCATAAGGTAAAGGTAACCTACTTCACAGGCGCCAGCAAGTAGGATGTGGACAACTTTTAAGGGGATCATTTCTTCTGCCTTCCACATTGTGTACAAAACTTTTAAGCACAGGATGTGACCCTATCTTCTGCCTTTTCTTCCGTTCTGCTAAAGACTTAGGTGAACCGAGGTCTGCTTGGGACGGTCCTGGCAGCTGGTATAGGGGTCCAGAGAGCCAGCTCTGGGGCAAGACTGCCTAGGTTTCCTACCAGTATTCCCATTATTCAACAGCTTCATTTGGCCTTGGACAATTTGCTTGCCCTAAGTATCTCTATAAAGGGAGGAGAATAAGAAGCAGATGGCATGCGAATTAGGGCAATTTGAGAAGATTATAATAGAGATTTTAGATCCTCCCACATTGCTAGAATGTTTTATGGATCAGTGTCCATTTTCCTCATTTGCATTGTAGCTGGCCTTCTGCAGTCAGAGATTCCTTATTCGATGGCTCACCCAAAGGACCTGCTCCACTCATATTTCCAAGGAAAAAATAGATTCTTATATAGGAGAAACTCTGTCTTCTAAAGCTTTGCTGTTCCAGCCAAGCGGAAGAGAAAGTCATTTGCCTTACAATATCATCAACAAGCCATTTTTCACTGACCTAGAGCGTCATTCTTGTCTGTTTTTCTCTTCAATTAATGGGGGAAAATGTTTTCCATAAAAGCAATTTATGTAGCACTACATATAGTAATATTAAAGCCATAAAAATAAGTCTCCAGGAGACAAAACAAGTAACACTCCTTTATCCTTCTACCCTGACGTTGCCCCTGAGTAATGTCAGGGTACACTGGGCAGCTGCTAAACTCAACTGATCCTTGAGTGCCTGTGGAGCAATCCTTTGAACATTGCTGCTGAGGTTCATGGAATCTTGAGATTTCTGTTTATATAATCCATTTCCAAAGCAGAATGATCTTTAAAAATGCAAATACCAAGTTCACTTTAAAGCGCAGATATTACCATCCCGAAGACCCTAATATATTAAGCATCCCATTTAATGCTGGAATCCAAGATAAAGTCCTTTAAGAATATAACCCTCATGGGGGCGCCTGGGTCGCTCAGTTGTTAAACATCCTACTCTTGATTTCAGCTCAAGTCATAATCTCAGGGTCCTGAGATCAAGCCCCATGCTGGGCTCTGCATGGGCAATGAAGCCTGCTTAAGATTCTATTTCTCCCTCTCCTCCTGCCTCTCCCCCACCTCTTTCTCTCTCTCAAAAAAAGACAGCACTCCTGACGTGGAAGCAGTTTCAATGTCCATCAATAGAGGAATGGATAAAGATGAGATATATCTATATATATGAGATATATCTATATATACATCAGAGTGGAATATTACTCACCCATAAAAACCAAAAATTTTACCATCTGCAACAACATGGATGGACCTTGAGGCTATCATGCTAAGTGAGATAAGATAGAGAAAGACACATGACTTCACTTAAATGTGGAAAACAAAGCAAACGAATGAACAAGACAAAGAGGAACAAGCTCATTGATACAGAGAACAAACTGGTGGTTACCAGAGGGGAGGAGAGTGGGGTGTGGGCAAAATAGGTAAAGGGAATTAAGAGGTACAATTTTCCAGTTATAAAATAAATAAAACAAGAGGGTATAGTGTACAGCACAGGGAATATAACCACTAGGCTTGCCGTGGTGACCATTTTGTAATGTACATAAATATTGAATCACTATGTTGTACACCTGAAACTAGTGTAATATTGTGTGTGGATTATCCTTCAATTGAAAAAGAATATAGCACTCATTCATTCAATTACTCTTCAATAAATATTTACTCTCACCTACTATTAGAATTAAATGATGAGAAAAACAGTCTAATGGGAAATGCAAGTACAAGTTAGAGTGGTAATTGATATAGAGAAAAGATAGAGGGTCGTCTTAGAGCTTATAACAGAATAAGCACTGAGAACCACGGACAGATTTTTCAGCAGGAGAGTTGAATGATGAATTTTTTCCTTCAAGGGTATCACACAGGTTGCAGAGTAGAGAGATATCAGGCCTGCCCAGCCATCCTTTCTGAATGTTCCTTCACACAGGATCTTTGCCAGACAATATTATTTGATTAACCAAATAAACCCCATTTCCATTCCCCCCTTCCCCTGCTTCCATGTGGTGTGAAGGCTGGATAACCTGAATAACCTTTGCTCAGCTCCTTTTGCCATGTGACCCTGCTCTGGCCAATGAGACTAGAGCACAGATCTGTTGGCATTTTCTGGAAGGGTATATGCTTTCTGGATAAAGGAACAGTATGGCTGTACCAACCCTCTGCCTTTCTTCCCGTCTTTCTTCTTATTGTTAAATGGATGTGATGCCTAGAGCTAGGGCAGCTGTCTGGGAAGCATGAGGGGAAGGCCACCGTAGACTCGTGTAACTACAGTAATGCTCTCATACACACTGCTTGTGACGTAGGAGTTGTTCAGAGGTTGAATTTCTTTTCTTTTCGTTCTTTCTTTTTCTTTTTTCTTTCTTTCTTTCTTTCCTTTCTATCAAAAGCATTTCAAACTGAAACAATGATCCAAAAGCATGTTTAAGGGAAAACAAATTAACAAGTATTTCAATAACTGTCATGGCCACCACAAGGACTCTCAGAATTCCCCTCCTGCCTTTGAAATCATCGTCTTTTGAACAGGATGATGAAAAAGGGAGGGGGGTTCCCCTTGTGATGACCTCTTGAGAGTACTATTTCTTACTACTTTGTGTTTCACTGTCAAGCATCTTTGGAGCCCCTACTTGGCTCTGCTGCCACATCCTCAACTTTGAGAACTTTGACCGTCAAGCCCTGAATCTTTCTGAAATGTATTAGTCCATGGTGAAAGGGAACAGACTGTCCTACTCACTTCTGTAACAGGAGAAATTGAAACTCTGCCTGCCACTTTATAGGCGCTCAGTAAATGTCCACTAACCCAGTAAGGGAAGCTGACTACATTTATAAGGTGAGAGTAGCCGTGTGCTATGTTTTTAAAAGTAGAAATGAAAAATAGCCCAATCTCATGGAGCACATATGGGACAGAGCATGTTCAGTGAAGCATACACATTCTGGGTTAAGAAATATGACTATCATCTGCCAACTCTGAGTCCTGCCTCTGGGCTGAAAAGACGTGTCCAAGGAGTCCTTTTCACTCATTCACAGACACCAAAACAGAGGGGGTCTTGAATGAAATGCAGGAGCTGGAGTGACAGGCATTAGTGGTGAGAAATAGGCAATTGATTGCAAAGTCAAAATGAAATGCTTCAATAAAAAAGACCTTCATGCCTAAGGCATACTTTTTTTTGCTAATGTTGTAGTGGAGATATATATATATATATGTGTGTGTATATATATATATGTATATAGATACCTATATATACTTATAGATATATACATATACCTATAGATACATATATATCTATATCTATGTATATCTATGTATATATACATATATATGTCTATACATATAGATATCTATATGTATAGATATATATATACACATACAATACATACACATACATATATATAATATTTATATATTTTTAATTTTGTATTTTATATATATTTTTAAATTTATATATATACACACATATATACACATACATATATAATATTTATATATATTTTTAAGTGTTCCTGCATCTTTATTTTTTTAATTTATTTTTTATTTTATTTTTTTTATTAACATATAATGTATTATTAGCCCCAGGGATACAGGTCTGTGCATCATCAGGCTTACACACTTCACAGCACTCACCATAGCACACACCTTCCCCAGTGTCCATCACCCCACCACCTTCTCCCTACCCACCTCCCCCGCCAGAAACCCTCAGTTTGTTTTGTGAGATTAAGAGTCTCTTATGGTTTAATAATGGCAATATAGTTTCGCTATTCTTAGTTTTTTAATCTTCCACTGAGGAAAATTGGACAAGCTAAATAAATCAGTTCACCAGATAATTAATTTACACACACAAAACTAATATTGGCCCTTAGTCATTTCTGTTAGGAGGGCCATCTGTACCAGCAGAGATGAGCGAGCGCGGACCGATCAATAAAGAGCAGTGTCAGGGTCTCTTTGGATCATGTCTCTGTCTGGCTTCTAATGTCATTTGTCCAAAATGATTTCTGAAAGCATCAAAACTCCCTAGTCCTGCTCAGCACACCACCTTGTGCCTCAGCCCAAGAGAGGGTTCTGCACGGAACCACCTGGCAGGTGAGCAGTGTGGAGAATGGGGACCCAGAGGCCCGACTGCCTGTCCTGTCCTTTCCTTTCCTCGCAGACAGCTTTGCATTTGTCAAGCCAGAGAAGCCTCTCATGTCTTAGAACTAGAGATCTCATTTTAGTGACCAAGCTCCTCACTGTAGAGATGAGGCAGTAAAGTCCAGAGAGTTTACTTCTCCAGAAAATTGGTGAAGCTAAGGCTATCATTTCTCCTGGGCCTCCAACCAGTGTTCTTCCTGCGCCCCTACTGTGGCCTCACTTTGTGGAGAGGTGGTCACTGCTCCTCACCCCTCTCTTACACTCCACAGCTCCATCAGAGAATTCCGTCTACTGTCTCATGACATTCCTCAGTTCCAAGGAAACCCACCCTGTGGTGCAATGGTTTCCATCTGTCCTGCTGTTTGGAAGAAAGTTCTATCTGCCTGTCAGTGCTGAGTTTTGAGCTCCTTTTTAGGAGGTTGTCCTGGTTCTTGGGACTCATCCTGGCAGAACCTGATGAGCTGGCCAACGAGGTTTTCTGCATCACTTGCTGCTAAATCAGGGCCACCTCATATTGACTGGCCCAGGGAAACTTAGCTCCAACATTCTCCCTCATGATACACAGCTCTGTATTAAAGGGTGTCAGGAATTACTGTTGTTCTTCTCCAGAAACAAAAGGTGTCAAAAGTTAGATGGGACTGAGTAGCTAAGAAAATATAAGTAGATACCTTCCCATCTCCCTGGTCCCAGGAGCTGTGATCTACCAGTAGAAGATAAATCTCATTAAGTCTCCAGGAAAAGAGAAAAACACAGAGCTGCTAGGCATCAGCCGTTGTTGGACCAAAATAAATCCTGAGATGGTTGATAATCTGATTATCTGGATTGATTTCTCTGTTTCCTTCTCCACCCCCTTATGACTGAGCTGAACTTCCCCTTCAGTGCAAACAGTATTAAGTGCCTTGTATCTGAAGAGCATGTCAGCAGACACTGGTTGAAAATAAGATGAATCTTGGAGTTGCTGGAGCTTGGGCCTTAGAGTCAGGAAGACTTGGACAAGAGTTTGGGCTTTGCCACTTACTAGCCATTTTGTTCATGGAGAAATCTAACCTTTCTCAGCCTAATTTCAACATCTTTACTAAGTAACTTTTAAGACTGAGAAATAAATTAGATCATTTATTTAAAACAATACCAAGGGCAGCATTGATCATATGTACATGTTCTGAAATGTTTGACGTTGTAATTTATATAATCCCCTGGGAGACCACTTTGGATTTTTTGGTAGGTAGGTCTGAACTCTTGGCATTTCATCAGAAACCAGGACCAATAATAATAATAATAATAATAATAATAATTCAGAGGTAGTATTATGAACTGATGTTGCACAAGACCATGTTCCAGAATCAAACTCAGCTATCACAAATTTTCCTAACACAACAACAGAATGGACTACAGAAGAGTAGAGGCCCTGAGAATTTTTAAGTAAATGGTGAATGGTATAATTGAAATTTCTGCATCCTTAAATAGCATTGGATTTTAGCATGCCCCACCTCTAGGACTCATTGATTCTTACTGCTAAGGGTTTGTGTGGCTTCAGCAATTTTTGATAGGTGCCTTTATTTTAAAGCTCCATTGCATCAGCAAACTAGAGACACATTTTTTGTGCCTAGCGAACCACCCAAACTCAGGGGTATATAGCCATAAGCTCCTGAGTGGGCAGGCCAACTGAGGCTTGACCTACCTGGCTGCAGGTAGGGTCCCTTCTGCTCCAGATGTTTCTCACCACCCACCCCCCAACCTTGGAACAACTGTCTGAGACAGGAAGGCAAGAGAAGAAGGTGTGCATGACCATGCAGGCACACTGAAAGCCTCTGCTCATATCATGTTCAGTGTCTTCCCGTTAGCCAGGCAAGTCACGTGGCCTAGCCCAAAAGTCCAAGGGCAGACTTTCTGCCCACTCTGAGGCCAGGGCATGGAATTGGGTAAATATTAATACTATGGAGGAGTCAAAAATTGGGGACCAATGAACATTCTTCAACACCTCTGGTGTTGTAAACTATTGCTACAATGTAATTGCCTTTCTGGTCACTTAAGGGGGTTGTCCTTTTGATCTGACTGTAACCTCTGATAAATAATATACCTCTTGGCACACTGTGAGCCCCCATGAGAAGATAGGTCTTTTTAAATAAATACTCCCTTTTAAGATTCGGTGGTGTGATGAAATGACTACACAGAGCATGGAAGAAAAGAATTGTGGAACATTCCTCTGCACAACCAGTCCTTAAAACCAGCCCATATCAGCAGAGACTCAAAATTATTATCATCGAATGGCAAGTCAGGAGTCTAAGTGAATAGAAATATTGGCTTCCCTCTAATTCCCAATGATTTTGAGTCCATTCTATAAAAAGCATCAATGTAACTGATATATGTGGTATCAGATAGCCCACCAGATCAAAAGCATAGATTACTTTGAAAATATGACCATTTTTTTTTCTAGGAATAATAATAATCCTTGACTATCAGTAAGGAATACTCAGACTACTCTAAATCATCGGGTTAAGGTTAGGGGCAGTAAGGTAGGGGCACAAGCTGAGACGATTAACATGAATGTGGATGAAAAGTCTTATCCTGTCCTTTAACAAAATGCAGGTCTTTAGAGAATAACCTTTCTTCTCAGCCTGATATATCCATCCACCCCTTAAAGGGCCAGGAGCTTAAGATTATTTCTCATTATCAGTGCTTTCTCAGGAAAACCTAGAAATAACCAGAGGAATGGTTGGTTTTCTGGGAATCTGCTTGGCTGGTTTTCTGGGAATCTTACTGAGTGGCAGCCCAGCCCAGGGGTTAGAAACCTGAGCTCTGAGGTCTGTGGCTGTGTTTAAACTCAGCTGGGTAGCTCTGTGACTTTAAGAAGGTCATTTAACTTCTGTGGTGGTCATTAGTGCTGCTCACAGATTGTTAGTTCCCCTTTCCTCCCAGCACCCAGAAAACTGGACCCCCTGGCTCCTTTGTGGTTGGGTGGTGCCATATAACTAGTTCTCGTTAAAGAATTGTGAGCAAAGGTGTTATATCTAACTTCTTGGCTATAACATTTAATAATCAATGCAAGATTCTCCAGAATTCTCTCTTGTCCCTCTAGAACAATCATGAGCAGCATTCAAGATGGTGGCTGTTCCATCAGCCTGGGTCCCAGAGTAATTACAATGAGCAGAGTCCCCCTGGTGACCTGTGATAGACTTGAAGCAAGAGAAAGAAATAAATTGGTTATACTCAGCCATTGTGATTTTGAAGGTTTTTTTTTTGTTGTTGTTGTTTTTTGTTTTTTTTTGTTTGTTTGTTTTGTTTTTATTTGACAGACAGAGATCACAAGCAGGCAGAGAAGCAGAGAAAGGAGGAAGCAGGCTCCCCGCTGAGCAGAGAGCCCGATGCAGGGCTCCATGCGGGGCTCGATGCCGGGCTCGATCCCAGGATCCTGGGATCATGACCTGAGCCGAAGGCAGAGGCTTTAATCCACTGAGCCACCCAGGCGCCCCTTGAAGGTTATTTTTTAGAAGAACTTGACCCGATCCACCCTGGTTTGATATCTGAAAAATGAGTATAACAGTGGAATCTAGCTTGTGAAGTAATCATGAAGATTAAATAGGATAATATGTGCATGTACTTAGAATAACACCTAGCACACAGTAAATTCTTAATATATTTTAGCTATTATATCTTATTATTAAGTTATTCTATATCCTAACCTAGTCTCTAATGACTTATTCATATCTATCAAACAAGTTGCCATGTAACTTTGAGAAATTCAACCTCAAATTGCAATACAAGTATGTTATTAGACTAGATGGGCTAGAGTTTTAGCTTTCTGGACTTAAAGTTATGTGCAACTTTTATGGCAGTGCTCAGAGGATCACCCTTGTGTTTCACAGATATTCTGTTGCTTAGGGGAGTGAGATCTGTGGTAAAATCAAGCATCATCTTTGCCCCTTTCCCGATGCCCCCTACCCCCCAACTCCCCAAACAATAAGATCTATGTTCTTGTCATAAATTGTTCTGTGTCCTATTCTAAATCTTTCTGCACAGGAAATTACATCTGGCTTATAAATTCTTCGCTACAAATTGGTTTCCCAATTTATGCACCTACATCCTTAGTAGTCTATCTTCTCTCTCAGTTCTGTGTTCAACATACATACATAATATCTTGTTTTATTAGCAAAATCTCACTGGGTTGAAGCCACAGCCCACCATGGCTGTGGTGATCTTCTTAGTCCAAAAGGGGAAGATTCTGTCCTTGTTCCACTTTAATCTTGGTGTAAAGTGATCACCCTCACACCACCATAATCAGCCACTGTAACCTGTCCTCTAATTTCTCTGGGTTAGAACTTTTCATGTCTTAATTTATAGTATTTCTTTTTCTCCTGTGTGACTCTGCCTGGATCCTGCAGTGGTCCCACAGGCCGGGTGCTTCATACTGTTCAGCCTATATATAAACCAAATCTAGAAGGAGGAGTTTCATTGCATATTGAATTACAAGTTGATTTCATTAGGAATCCTAATATTTCTCCCTCCTTACCTTCTTTATCTAGGTGTCTGTTCTTCTAGAGACTGCGCTTTATGCTGTTATATATAACCTCATGGCCTCCCTCCCACCCCCAGTGCTTGGTTTATTACAGATCCTGCTACTGTGTTTATTGTCTGTCTAGGTGGAGGCCTTTTTTTAATCGATATTGTTCATACATGTTCATTTGGCTATTAATAAACTATTACTTTATGGGAGGAAATGACACTTCTTTATCCTCTTTCAGATCGAAGACATCATTACAAAGATGCAAGATGACAAGACAGGTGGTGTGCCCATCAGAACAGTCAAGAGCTTTCTCTCTAAAATTCCCAGTGTTGTCACAGGTAAACATTCTCCTTACAAATGTTGGTGGCAATAGGAAAAGTCTGCTGAAGGTTTGTATAGTCTTGATTGTGCCCTGAGGTGTGTCTAAGAATTTGTGACTAGTAAAGATGATACATTCAATGTGCTTCTTAAACAAAGTCAAGTTCTGGTCATGGTTTTCAGAAGCTACTCTTTGCCAGTGATTCAGAATTGTTTTACCATGCCCAGCCCTTTTGTGTACAGGTTGAGGCTTCTGGAAAGAAACAAGCTCATTAATGAACTGGATAGCCCATCAGCAATTTGACCTATGAGATGTACACAAGCATAGATATATTAAAGAAAGTATTTTAGTTATAAACAAGCTTTAAGAAAGTCTTACGTTCAAATTCTACAAAATGCTTTTAGGTTTCTAACTCACTGTACTTGAACTCTGAAAAGAAATGGTTTTAGTATATCTTTCTGCATTACTTTGAGGATTTTGTGTGTTTTGTATGCTCAGACATTTTTTAAAATTAATTATGAAGTATATCAAATGCATGGATATAGTTTCAGATATAATACTAAAACAGGCCACTCATGTCCACCACCCTGCCTCCTAAATAATGTTTCATCAGTACCTTAGAGCCCCTCGTGAGCCTAATGGAGACATCTGCCTCCCTTCCCACCACAAGTACCACTATCTACTCTTATCCTTATCAGTTTGTTGCTTATCTTCATAATTTTAACCACATAGGCATGCGTCCCTTATACCTAAACAAATAACCAAATAAGTTAAGATAAAATTTTAGGTACTTCCCTCATTATCAAAATATAGTTATTTGCTTTCCAAATTATAGAATAATTAAAATAAAAAATACTGAAAATATCAAGTGCTACTGAGGTTATGGAGCAACTGAAACTCTCACACACTGCTGGTAGAAGGTAAAAATGCAGCTACTCTGGAAAATGTTAGACAAATGCTTACCATATGACCAAGAAATCCCACTCCATGGTATTTATCTGAGAGAAATGAAAATGTGCATGTAGACGAAAACTCATGAGTCTTTAGAACAACATTATTTATAATCTCCAAAGCCTAGACACATCCTAAATTCCCTTCAGTGTGTGAATGAATAAAAAAACTGTGGTAGACCCATATTCATCAATAAAAAGGAGTGAACTATTGATACAGACACCAACTTATATGAACCTCAAAGTTATTTTTCTGAGTGAAAGAAGCCAGTCTCAAAAGATTGTATTCTATATGATTCCATTTTTGTGACATTCTAAACAAGCCCAAAACTCTAGTGATGGAGACAGATCGGTGGTTGCCAAAGATTGAGAGCTGAGGGAGCATATGACTATAAAGGGATTACATGAAGGAATTTTATAAGGTTACAGTGAAACTATTCTGTATCCTGATTGTGGTGGTGATGGTGACATTAATTTACACGTAGGTTAAAATTCATAGAACAGCAGACAAAAAAAAAAAAGAATCAATATTATATGTCACCTTAAAAAATAAGTAAATTCAACTGAGGTACCTATAAATATCCTAACTCATTATTCAGACTGTCACTGTTTGAACTCAGGTAGGTACCAAATAGGTCTGGATAATGAAGGATAATTGTATTGTTAGTTTGCTCTAATCTTGAAATTTATTTAAATGGAATTTTAATATTGGCTATGATATATTTTTTCATACATTTCTGGATTTTGTTTGATAAAATGTTGTTTAGGATCTTTAAATCTATTTCCCTTGGAAGATTAGTTTGTTGTTCTTATTACTCTTCTTGCTGGTTTGGGTATCAAATTTCTTCTAGACTCCTAAGATGAACCATGGAGTATTACTTTTGTTGATAATATGTTGTTCTCTGAAAAATGTTTTTCTCTTTAATCTAGATTTTAGGTGTTTCATTTCAATTGTTTTTTTTTTTATCTTTAGAAGTTTCATCTGTTTTTTTCCCAGTATACTTGGTCATTCATTCAACACATATTTATTGGGTGCTTACTATTTTCTAAATATTGCTGGGCAGTGGGGATTTGGAAATAAATGAAAAAAAATCAAAATTTCTGTTCATGAAATTTTAGATTCTAATGGAGGACACAACAAAATAAATAAGAAAGATTTTTAAAACTTGAGGTAGAGATAAAAGCCAAAGAGAAAAATAAAGTGTGAAAGGGAGATAGTAGTGTTGCAACTTTGGAACGGGAGGCCAAAAAAATTCTCTGAAGAGGTAATATTTGAGTAAAGATGGAAGGGAGATGAAAGATAGAATCATGTGGATATTGAGGGAGAGCGCATTCCAGAAAGCAAGTGCTAAGTCTCCAAGGCAGGCATGTTCTGGCATATAAAAATCCACAAAAGAAACAGAAGGAGCAGCTGGTGACAGAGAGGAAAATCAGGAGGACATGGTTTCTTGGAAGCCAGACTCTCTAGAAAGTGTTTCAAGGAAGAATGGAGTGATCCACTGTGTAAAAAGCTTCTGATAATCAAGTAAAAGAAGCGCTGAGAATCAACCTTGAACTTAGCAACAATTGAATTCAACTGCTGACCTTGATAAATGCACATTCCACGAAGCGTCTGGGGAAAGGGACCACAAAAAGCCTTGCTGGAGTGGTTTCAAGCCAGAATGGGAGGTAGTGAGACTAATTAATCTTTGAAGTTTTCCTTAAAAGGAAGAAATGCAGTAGAATCTAGAGGGGTAAATGGAGTCAGGACATGTAGATTTTTAAGTAATATGAAGGTGACATGCTTGTATGATGATGGCAATGACTCACTAAAGAGGGGGAAATGCTGCAGGAGATACAGGAAAAATTTAAGAAGTGATCTCATTGAGTAGGTCAGAGATTGAATCTCGTGCATGTTAGTTGGGTGGTTCTAGTTAGAAATATGTACAATTTATTCATAGAAAGAGGAGTGGAGGCACAGTAGATGCACAGAGTTGCAAATAACCATGGTGGAGTGGTAGGAGCTTGTAGGAGTCTCCTTCTAATTGTTTCTATTTTCTTAGTAATATGGAAAGGAGAGAAGGTGGAAATGTTAGCTTTGAGAAGAGATTAGAAGCTGGGGAATAGTCATCTAGGGATGTAAAGAGATTGTCTGGTCTAAGGAAAAAGAGTTTGACTGTGAGGTAGCATTAAGGACCCTCTTGAGATTATTAATATTTATGAATTTAAAGAGGAGCAATTCTTTCTCCAGGCACATTTAGCCCTCTGGATTTGGACATGTATCAGGTAGAAAGCTAGACTTAATTAAGGCTATAGCAAGTATGAGAGTATAATAAATCAAGAGAGAGGCAAGAGAATAACTGAAATGATTGACCATTAAATTTTAACTGAGTAGGATGGAAGTGAAACATGAGATGGGTGAGGAACAGTGAGGCATAGTGATGACCATAAATTTTGTAGTCTGGTGAAAAAGGAGTTTTGGAATTGGAGGCCAAAGTAAGAGCTAGAAATGTAGGGACTGGTGATTGGATAGTGGAATATTTGAAATTGGAATTATGGAGGAATTGCAATGTATTGGTGGTCACAGATATGAGGTATGACCATGGCAATAAATGACTGAGATAAAAAGCTTTTATTGATAAATAGGTTAGAGTGAAATAAGTAGAGTGACAGTTTATTGGGGAATAAAACTCGGGCAGAATCTCCGTGTTCCCACTCCAGCTCTAGCTTCCAGCCTCCACCTTCCTACACGCCAGTTTGGATAATGAGGGTTTGGTGGGCATGCTTGGCCTCCTCCAGCCCTTGGGGGCCTCTATCTTCCTGACTTTGTAATTAATTTGTAATTAATAAATATTTCATGGAGAAATGCTTTGAAGCTAAAAAATAAAAACAAAAAAATAAATGACGGAGATAGGCTAAAAAAAAAAATAAATAAGTGACTGAGATAGGATGGAGGTAGAAGAGAGGAGGTCCAGGAACTAAGAGGCCATGATTTGGGAAGACTGAGCTACGTGGATATTGAAATCACTATCGGGGGTTAGTTAAAGAGGGTGATTGTGAGTCTGTGGTTAAAATCTTCATGGAAGGGTGCCTGGGTGGCTCAGTTGTTAAGCATCTGCTTTTGGCTCAGATCATGATTCCAGGGTCCCATGTCATGCTTCCTGCTCAGTGGGGAGCCTGCTTTTCCCTCTCCCACTCCTTCTGCTTCTGTTCCCTCTCTTGCTATATCTTTGTCTGTCAGATAAATAAATAAAATCTTATAAAATAAATAAATAAATAAAAATATTTATTAAAAATATTATTGTTAAATATTATTAGTAATTTATTATTATTATTAAAAATAAATAAAAATAAAATCTTTGTGGAATGAGAGACAGAGGTCTAGGCATCAGTAGGTGACTTTCACAACAAGAGGTATGGGTGGTTTAATCTGATGTCATGAGAGTCAAACTTATTGGTTTTGGGAGAAGAGACAGGGAATGAATACATTCTAAAAGAAGACATGAGAAGCTAGGGTGTCACTTACCTGCCTTCAAACCTATGATGTGTAAGGCATGGGAAGGAAAATAGCCACCACCTTAGAGGGCTGCAGGAAACCAGGGCCGTTGAGGAAGAACAAGAAGATGAAGGGAATATTAACTGAAAATAATGAGGATATGAACAATTTTATGTATGACTGACCATGAGTTGCAGAAGGCAAGTGAAAGCCATTGAGGAAATGGTATACATATAACCTGGGTAATAAATGTCCACGGCTGCTATATACCAGGCACTAGAGTAGTCACAGGGATAAAAAGGTGAGTAAAAACCTAGTCTCTGCTTTTCGAAAGCTGTTAATCTAATGAAAGAAACAGATGCAGGTAGACCAAAAATTATATGAGCTATGTGTTGTGGTAGAAAAAATGAACAAAGCTCAAAAGAAAGAATCATGAGTTTTTCTTGAGGAGCTCTAGAACAGTTCTCTGAGGTTGTATATCTGTCTTCTATTACTGCATAACCAGCCACCACAAATCGTAATGGTTTTTTTAGTTCTCGTGATTGTGATTCCATGAATTAGTGATCCTGGTAGTTCTTCTGATGGCCTTACCCCTGAGGCCCTTGTCATCTGATGGTTCAGTGGAGACTAGAGGTCTATGATGGCCTTACTCATTTGTTTAGCAGTGGTGCTTACTCTCAGATGGTTTCAGTTCTCCTCTGTGTCACCTTGTGTCACCCAGCAAGTTAGACTGGGCTTCTTCACAGCCTGATTCTCTCAGAGTTCTAAGGGGGAAAGGGAAAAACTACAAGTTTTCTTAAGGCCTAAGTTCCAGAACTCACGCAATGTTAAGTGCATGCAATCTATTCTTCAAAGCTAATCACAAAACCAGCCTAGATTGAAGAGGATAGAGAAACCAACTCTACCTTCTGGTATAGGAATAGAATGTCACGCTGACCTAGGGAGACATGATTCTTTAGAGGCCATTATTATAATGATCTACCACCTGAAATAATTTTAGAACTGGATCTTAAACTCAGTTTAAAACTGGGGAAGGTCATTCCAGGCAGAGAAAATAGAATTTTCACGGACTCAAATGCATGAAAAGTATGACAGTTTGCAGCAGAAATGAGCTCGTTTATTTTATTTTTTTTCAAGAAGCCCAGTTATATTTTTACATCAAGAATCAAAATGCTACTGATGCAGACTTCAGCCTATCATTCACATTTATGTGGTTATATTTTAAAACACGTGTGTGTGTCTGTATTTGAAGAGAGGAGCACATTGACAGAACATCCAGAAGAATTAACCTTAATAACAGACTATGGGGGTGGGTGCTGAGTGGCTCAGTTGGTTAAGTGTCTGCCTTTGCCTCAGGTCATGATCTTAGCGTCCTTGGATCAAGGCCCTGATCAGGCTCCCTGCTCAGTGGGGAGCCCACTTCTCCCTCACCTTTTGCCACTCCCTCTGCTTGTGCTCTCTCACTCTCTTTCTCTCTGTCAAAAAAATAAAATAAATAAAATCTTTAAAAAGATAACAGATAAAGTAAAGGAAGTTGACTTATAGACTTTATCCCAAAGGTAACGGTTTTAAATAGGAAGGACATCACATCCTTGTGTTAGATGCATCCCAATGTTCATAGCAACACTGTCTGCAATAGCCAAACTTGTGGAAGAAGCTGAGATATCCTTCAGCAGATGAATGAATAATATGCAGTGGAATATTACTCAGCCATCAGAAAGGATGAATACCTACTATTTACATTGATATGGATGGAACTGTAGGGTATTATGCTAAGTGAAGTAAGTCAGAGAAAGAGAGTTGTCCTATGGTTTCACTCACATATAGAATATAAGAAATAGTGCAGAGGATCATAGGAGAAGGGAGGGAAAACTGAATGGGAAGAAATCAGAAAAGGAGACAAACCTGACTCTGGAAAACAAGCTGAGGGTTGTGGAAGGGGAGGTGGATGGGGAATGGGACAACTGGGCAATGGGCATTAAGGAGGGCACGTGACATGATGAGCACTGGGTATTATACACAAATGATGAATTGTTGAACACTACCTCTGAATCTAACGATGTACCATATGTTGGCTAATTGAATTTAAAATAATTTTTTAAAGAAGCAGGGAGAGACAGGAAACATGAAAACTAGTTAGCGAGTCTTTTTAGATGAGGGAGTCTAAGCAGGAAATCAGGGGCCAGAGTGTCAACTGGAATCACAGCTTTAGAGCTGCTCCTCATTTAATCTTCACAAAAGTCCTGTAAGAAGTGTTATCTCCATTGTACAGGTGAGGGACCCACTAGTTCAAGAGCATAAGTTACTTTTCCAAGGTCACACAGCTTATTAATCCCAGGACCACCCCCCCTTCCAGTGCCCCCTGTGAAAGAATAGTGACTATAAGATTCTGAGGGAAGGATGGAATAAAAGATTGATAGGACTTGGTGACTAGATGTCGTGCAAAGGGGGACTCATTCAAAATGGGATCCCAGTTAACAGGATGGATTGGATACATTCATCTTTTTCTCTTTTGACACCCCACAAAAATGATAATAAAGGATTCTTTAAAGATGTAATCCCAGAGTTGGATGCCATTATGTAAAAATACAATGTGATAAGTAAACATCCTTGGATGAAATATCCTTTAAAGGTAGTCCATACAAAAGACAACCAATGCCTCACTCTCAAGATGTGCAGGTATGTGGGGTGCCTGGGTGGCTCAGTGGGTTAAGCTTCTGCCTTCAGCTCAGGTCATGATCGAGTCCTGCATTGGGCTGTCTGCTCAGCAGGGAGCCTGCTTCCTCCTTTCTCTCTCTGCTTGCCTCTCTGCCTACTGGTGATTTCTCTGTGTGTGTGTCAAATAAATAAATAAAATTTAAAAAAAAAAAAGATGTGCAGGTATGTGAGATACTCATGAAGAAATATGTCCTAACACATGTCGCAACACAGCAGACAGCAACAACAAAACTTAGGGGTCTAAAAAGCAAATGGATTCATGGTAACTGGCATAGCTCTGAGACAATGTAACCATCACTAGTCAGTGCAGAAAGCTAAAAAAAAACTATTTATATGATAGAGTCCTCAAAAGGCTCAGATACTAGTAGTTCTATCTTGTTAGAATGCATTTTGCTAACATACTCACCTTCTGCTTAACCACCATTGCCTGAGCTGGTCACTAAGTCAGTGTCTACTGTTGAGCGCTAGCAGGTCCTGCACAGCAGCATAGCTCAGGCTGGAGTTGAAATTGCCTCTAACACCTCTCAAACTCCAGGACAAAAGATAAATCTCGTGTTCAACCTGTTCACGGTAGCAACCATGACATTCAGCCATCACCTGCTGTGACACAAGGAACAGTTAGCAGTTGGAATACAGGAACCTCATCTGGCAATGCCAACAAGCACAGAAGAACTTAAGTCTGCACCTGTGGGTACTCAGCAGCCACAGACTGAAACAGAATCTAGCTGTAAAGTTGTTGGATGGATGGAGTCACAATTGTAGCCAGTCCCATGAGCATTATGTTTAAACCCATAGCCAGAGTGCTAGCACCACCACAGCAAGCCCAAGCTTTTACCTCCACCAACCTCCTCTAGAGAAAAATTTGGGATGATATTTTAGGAAAACATTACACCTCTTCAATGTCCTCAAGTTGCTGGTACCAGCCTAGAGAGCTACATCTAGGGAAAATCTGGATAGAGACCTTCAGGTACTAAACCCAAGGTGGAAATCCATGAATCTACAGCCGTTCTGTTACTGTGCCAATGGAGACTGTGTGGACAAAATGGCAATCAGCCCACATTGCAGCCTTTTCTCCCACTCAGCACTTCCATCCATCCTTTTAATCTTTAGGGAAATAGCCAATCACCCATTGCAAACCAGCAGATACCCTCTCATACATTTTGGGAGTTTTGTCACCGACATTGGAGTTTCCCCTCCATGGTTAACAGCCAGGAGTAGCTTTCTCTCTTCTGTATCAGGACCCCATTTCCTCTGTAAAGGTTGAAAGGTAAAGATTTAAAGTTATGGATTAAACCAGGCTGGTGTAACCAACACAGTGTTTCTGTCGCTTCTATTGGTGGACAACAAACTGCCCATACCTACATGTGACCGACCACCTGAATAACACAGAAAGTGACTTCCATGGAGAAGGCAAGACAATGGAGACAAAGACCACAATGACTGTCCTGTGGCAAAAGCTGAGAAGTATGAGATTCCTCGCAAAAACTATATTGATGAGGGACATGTAAGGTGTGTCCCAGAGCATTCAAGACACCATCACTAAGAGAAGCTCTAGAAAGCTACCACCACTTCCTCAGAAGCCGAGTAAAATCCAGAGATGGGAATAACATTAATCTGAATGTATCCTTGCTGGAAGGCCCATCTCTGTGCTATCCCTGAGCAATGGCCATGAGTTGAGAATCTTACCAACTTATCCAAATCACCCCAAAATAAAGAAGAAACAACTGTTAGTGACCTACACCAAATAAATAAACTAATACGTGGGAATATGCAGATGTGTGTGTCTGTAATAGATCAGATGAGTGAGTCTGGGTGAGAGACTCCAAACTGAAAGTTCTATGGTATGAGGAAAAGGTCCCATAGAAAGAATGTATTGGCAAAAAAAAAAAAAAAAGAAAAAAAAATTAAGATATCAGAACACTTAAATTAAGGAAAATACACAGACCTAGTAAATAGACTGAAAAAAAGAATTTGTGGGGAATAAGGGTATAGGTGATAGGAAGATATAAGAGCTGAACACTGAAATAAAGAAAGCTTTCTAGAATTCACAGGTGACACTAACAGGATCCATGATGCCCAGTGACACAAAAAGATCAGAGTTGAGTGGATATTATTTCTTTCAGATGAGTCCCTTTGAAGCAGGCTTTATGGTGCATTTGTTTACAACTTTACATATTTGGTGCCTGTCAGTTGGAATTAGTGACACAAGAGGTGGTAGACATTTCTTGACCTCTCATCCTACAAATTAAATTTCTCTTGTAATTCATGCAGGACCCATAGAGAACCTCAACAGAAAGTACCATTTGGATCATTCATGCTGAAAATAAAACCTTTCCTATCATGTTACACTGTCCTTTTTCCTTAAAATATCAGTCCTTTAAATAGCTGATCTAACTTTATTGGTCAAATCTTTATGAATAATAATTATTTAATAGAAATAAATATAATAATAAAATTTTAATTCCAATACCACTAACATGAAGTATTATATTAATTTCAGGTGTACAATATAGTAATTCAGCAACTCTATGCATTAAGATAAGTGTACTCTTAATCCTGTTCACCTATTTCACTCACCCCTCCCCACTTCCCCCGGTTATCATCTATTTGTTCTTTATAGTTAAGAGTCTGTTTAGGGGTTCGTCTATCTCTTTTTTTAAGTTGTTCTTTTGTATTGTTTCTTAAATTCCACATATGAGTGAAACCATATGGTATTTGTCTTACTTTGACTTATTTTGCTTAACATTATACTCTCTAGATTTCCATCCACATCTTTGCCAGTGGTAAGATTTCTTTCTCTTCTTATGGCTGAGTAATATTCTCGTGTGTGTGTGTGTGTGTGTGTGTGTGTGTGTGTGTGTATCACATCTTCTTTATTCATTTATCTATCAATGAGCTACTTCCTCAATTTGGCTACTGTAAATAATGCTGCAATAAACATGGGAGTGCATATATCCTTTTAAATTAGTGTTTTTGCTGTGGAGGGAACCTAGATGCCCCTCAACAGATGAATGGGTAAAGAAGATGTGGTGTATATATATACAATGGAATACTACGTAGCCATCAGAAAGGATGAATACTCACTATTTGCATCTACATGGTGGAACTGGAGGAGGTTACGCTAAGTGAAATAAGTCAGAGAAGCACAACTGTCATGGTTTCATTCATATATAGGACATAAGGAATAGAGTGGAGGACCATAGGGGAATGGAGGGAAAACTGAATGGAAAGAAATCAGAGGAGACAAATCATGAGAGACTCTGGATTCTGGGAAACAAACTGAGGGTTACAGAAAGGCAGGATGGGGGGACTAGGTAATGGGTATCAAGGAGGGCCCATATTGGGATGAGCATTGGGTGCTATATGCAACTATTGAGTCATTGAGCACTACAACAAAAACTTACGATGTACTATATGCTGGACAACTGAACATAATAAAAAAAAATAGTGTTTTTTTATTCTTTGGGTAAATACCCAGGAGTATGATTACTGAATCATATCTTAATTCTATTCTTAATTTTTTGAGGAACCTCCAGACTGTTTTCCACTGTGACTGCACTAGTTTTTATTCCCATCAAGAGTGCAAGAGGGTTCTTTTTTCTCTATATCCTTGCCAACACTTGTTGTTTCCTGTGTTTATTATTTTAACCATTCTGACAAGAGTGATGTTCTATCTCATTGTGGTTTTAATTTGCATCTCCCTGATGATTTATGATGTTGAGCAACTTTTCATGTGTCATGTCTTCTTTGGATTAATGTCTGTTCATGTTTTCTGCCTACATTTTTTTTAAAGAATTTTTTAATTTATTTATTTGACAGACAGAGATCACAAGAAAGCAGAGAGGCAGGCAGAGAGAAAGGGGGAAGCAGGCTCCCTGCCAAGCAAAGAGCCTGATGTGGGGCTCGATCCCAGGACCCTGGGATCATGGCCCGAGCCGAAGGCACAGACTTTAACCTACTGAGCCACCCAGGTGCCCCTCTGCCTAGTTTTAATTAGATTATTTGTTGTATCCGTTCTTTATATATTTTTTTATATTAACCCTTTATTGGATATGTCATTGGCAAATATCTTCTCCCATTCAGTAGGTTGTCTTTTAGTTTTGTTGGGTTTTCTTCTATGAAGAAATTTTTATTTTGATGTAGTCCCAATAATTTATTTTTGCTTTTGTTTCCCTCATCTCAGGAGACCTACCTAGAAAAATGTTGCTATGGCTGATGTCAGAGACAATACTGCCTGTGCTCTCTTCTAGGATTTTTGTGGTTTTGTGTTCACATTTAGATCCTTAATCCATTTTGAGTTTATTTTTATGTATGATGTAAAAAAATTGGTCCAGTTTCATTCTTTTGCATGTAGCTGTCCACAGTTTTTCCAACGCCGTTTGTTGAAGGGACTGCCTTTTTCCCATTGTATATTCCTGCCTCCTTTGTCAAAGATTGACCATCTAATTGTGGATTTATTTCTGGGTTCTCTCTTCCGTTCTATTTATCTATGTGTCTATTGTTAGGCTAGTACCATACTGTTTTGATTACTACAGCTTTGTAGTATAACTTGAAATCTGGAATTGTTCTACCTCCAGCTTTTTCTTTTTCAAGATTGCTTTGACTTTTTGGGGTCTCTTGTGTTTCCACACCCATTTTAAGATTTTGTCCTAGTTCTATGAAACATGTTATTGGTATTTTGATAGGGATTGCATTAAATATGTAAATTGCTTTGGGTAGTGTGGACATTTTGACAATACTTGTTCTTCCAATCCACGGGCATGGAATGTCTTTCCATTTGTTTGTGTTGTTCTCACTTCTTTCATCAATGTTTTATAGTTTTCAGAGTACAGGTATTTCAACTCCTTGATGAACTTTATTTCTAGGTATTTTATTATGTTTGGTGCAATTGTAGGTGGTATTGTTTTTTGAGTTCTCTTTCTGTAGCTTCATTATTAGTATATAGAAGTCCATTTATCAGTTCTTATAGTTCTTCAGTGGAGTCTTTGGTGTTCTCTATTTGTAGTATCATGTCATCTGCAAATAGTGGAAGCTTTACTTCTTCCTTATCAATTTGGATGCCTATTATGACTTTTTCTTGCCCATTTGTTGTAGCCAGGACTTCCAGTACTATGTTGAATAAAATATTGAGAGTGGACATCCTTGTTTTGTTCCTGTTCTTAGGGGAAAATATCTCATTTTTTCACTGTTGAGTATGATGTTAGCTGTGGGTTTTCCATTTATGACCTTTATTACATTGAGATGTTCTCTTTCTAAAATAAATAGACTTAACAAAAATAAAAGACTTTTATTGATCTAACCCTATTAGACTTTACCCAGTATAAAGACTTGAGGAAGTTTCAGGTTTGAAAGAGAAGACACAGGATCAGTCTTAGTCATTGTTGTGTTAGAAGTTTTGAAAAAATATTTAGGTGGTGTTATCCAGGAGACAGTTGGAAATGAGGAAATAAAGTTCTGGGGAATGTTTTCTATAAGAGATATGGATTTAAGAATCATCAGATCCTAAGTGACAGGGGATTTCAGGGACATGATGAGGTCCTAAAATTTGTATAAGCTATATACCGGTCTATCTCCTCTCTAGCCTGAGATAACACACCATCATATTCTATGATTTTGAGTTTGAAACTTTCCTGCTGATGTGAGAAAATTATCTTTACCTTTCAGATAAAAACTCATGGGCACATTCATAGATGTTACTAGGATGAAGAGAGTGAAGGGATGACCATTGGTTCACCTGTGGGTTATACATCTTTTTTTTTTTTTTTTTTAAGAGAAAGATAGCATGAGAATGGAAGGGCAGAGGGAGAGAGAGAATCTTAAGCAGGTTCCATGCTTAGTGCACAATGCCCAACGTAGGGTTTGATTTCACAACCCCAAGATCATGACCTGAGCCAAAATCAGAAGTTGGACACCTAGCCAACTGAGTCACCAGGCCCCTCTGTGGGTTAGAAATCTTCAGTTTGGGAAGATCAATCCAGAGGGTAAATGTCCTGAGAAAAGGAATGAATATGTTTAGAAGAAAAAGAGTAAACATAGGGTATAGCTATTAGAATACAATCCCCTCCAACTAAGAAGTGAAAAATTAAGAGCTGTAAGAGATGAAGCTTAGAAATAAATGACCCTCAGGGAACACAGATAGAGAATAGGAGAGAAAAATAATGAAGAAAGGAGAAAGGAGAACCCAAGATCAAAAGCCAAGGCTCTTGGCTTTTGCCAGAGATGCCAACCCATCTCACCTTCCAGAGGCTTGGTATTTCTGAGCAAGGTGCACACAGAAGGGGCACCTCATGGTGAGCTTAAACACTCCCTTTTCAGGACAGCAGATCCTCCTCCTTGGGTCCTTTTTGAATAATAAGTAGGTAATAAAGCTGGTTGGAGCGAACATGGTAAGGTTTCTGAGTTTCCAACTTCCAGCCTGCCAGTCTTATCTACTCCTCACTTGCCCTGCATGTGACAGACACATCCTGAGCCGAATGCCAGCCAACTCCAGGAAACCAGCCAGATTGCACGGCCTTCCCCAGCTGTCGTTAGGCAGTCATTCCAGGATAATTCTCTGTCACCTAAATGTCATGAGGAATTTTCCAGGGACTTTGAAGATTAGTTTCTTCTAGTCCACCCTCAGAAACACAATTTCCTAGCATGTAAGAGCTGTAAGATTCATCTAGTCTCACTTATTCTTGCAGATAGGAAAATTTAGTCCCAGAGACATGATGTAATGTGCCCAGAAATCACACAGCTTGTTAGGGACTGAACCAAGATAGGACCTGGATTTCATGTTACCTTTGCAATGTTGTTTCCATTACTTCCTGCAAAAAAATTATAGACTCTTGAATTGGAATAGTTAGATGACTGATGCATTCTCCCTGAATATGAGAATCACTTTGGTAACTTATTAAAAATGCAGATCTCAGGGTCCCCAGGGGCCTGGGGTCTGTTTTTATCATCTTCCCAGATTATCTAATACAACCTGTCTGGATTTGGGAATCAGTACAACCACCACACTCCTGCCCAGTGCTCTCCAGCCTCTGCTTTAATAACTGCCAATGATGAATGTCATCATCTCTCATTCCATCTTTGGACAACTTCAACCTTTAGAAACTTCTTCCTTATAATGGATGGAAACTTACCTCCCTATAGCTTTAATCCATTAGTCCCAATTTTTACCTCTTTATCACAATCAAAGAATGGAGGAATGCTAGCTCTTCCTTATGAATTTTTATTATAAATAATTTTCAGATTATATGCTAGGTATATACACGTAGTTTTATTCTGCTTATCTCAACACATTTCTTCATGTATACATTTCTGTCTCTTTTTGTAGTCCACAAATTTATTTTTAACGGCTTTATGTTGACATAAACATTTTAAAATGTTTTCCTGATGACTTCTTGGTGGTACAGTTTGCATGGAAGCTGTAAGAGTCCAGGGCTATAAACTGCTTCAGTGACTTGAGCTGCTAAATGTATGAACTTTGACCCTCCTTGGACCTCATTTTCCTCACCTGTTAATTGATAAGCTTGGATTAAACAACATCTGTGGTCCATGTTGGCTCTACCCTTCTGTGATTCTTCACTGGATGTGTATGAAGGTCTGTCTGAAATTACTGCTTTCCACTTAGTGCTTTTGATGTTCTGACTGAATCTACCCCTGGGTTAATCTAGACCTCCAGTTTTCTCTTAGACCGTGATACTTCCAGATGAGAAAATAAGAGAATATGATTAGGAAAACTGAGAGTTCCTCCCAAATTCATCAACATTCTTGATCTTTTTACTCTCCTTCTGTTCCTATATCACTGAGAGGAAGAAGAATATCAGGCCCTAATTATTGAATCCTGTAAATTTTATCTTATGATGATAAAGGGTCTTAATAAGTGATTAAGTTAAGGGTCTTGAGATGGGGAGATTATCTCAGTTTATTTGGCTGAGCCCTGAATGCATTCACAGGTATCCTTGTAGAAGAGAGTCAGAGAAAGATTGGACACAGACAAAAGAGGAGACCACATGACCACAGAATCAGAGGTTGGAGTGATGTGACCAAAAGTGAAGGCATGGGCCAGCCACCAAAAGTTCCCTAGAACCTCCAGAGGTGGTGTGACTCCCTTGGTTTTGGCCCAGTGAAACTGGTTTCACACCTTTGACCTCCATATATAATAGAATAAATCTCTGTTGTTTTAATCTGCAAAGTTTGTGGTGGTTTGCTATAGCAGTCATAAAGAACTAACACAGTGCCAAAATTGCACTAAACACATTGTAGCATGAAGAAAATGACAGAGTAAGGATGTCTTAGAAGACAGAGATATTATTAATTGGAAAAAAGGTCACAAGTTTATAAATAATTTTCTTTCAAAGTGTATTGGAAAATGCATATTATAATATTAATCCTGAAAGCAAATTGCACTGACATAAACCTATATTGTATGATTACTCAACGTGTAGTTAACTACTTCATAGTGATATAATACAAATTTTGTTTGTCCAAGTCTCAATGTAAATAACTTTTATATATCCTAAATAGTCCTATTATTCCTGCATTTGTGATTAATTATATTAAATCAGTGAATGGCATATACATATAACTTATTTTCAATTAGCATGCCAGAATTTATATGTATGCATGTATTATTTCCTTCATATAGTCACCTTGAGAAGTGGCATATTTATTTTAAAAATGCTGTCATTGCATTATTTCCAGAATTTCTTTCTTATAAGAGGTTTTAAAGCTTCTAGAATTTGTTGAAATATCCTCAACAGAAGCAAAGCCATAAATCCATATCCATATACATATGAAGACATGTACATATATATTTTCAAAATAGAGTTTCATTTTTCTGCTTTGGGGAATAGGGAACTGGTCTATTCAGACCAACTGTCTGAGAGCAACTCTAAAATCTGAGGGAAAAAAATAAACTTGATGTTACTGGAGAGTTAATGAGAGAATGAAGAATTACTGAGCCAAGATTCATGATAATATGAAAATCTATAGATGGAATCCTGTCTTGGGGGACTATTTTGTTCATGGGAAATTTGACAATCTAAAGAGGCAATGGCAAAGCTTCGTAGTGCTTTTAAGAGAGTAATGGGATGAAGACTAAAATTGGAGCCAAAAGACCACGGAAGATGGGCATCCTGGTAAATTCATCGCTTTGAATCGAAACTCTGAAAGGTTAAAAGTGAAGTAAAAATATTCCATCTCCACACAGACTGAAGGCCAGCTCTCAGTAATTGACACAGACCACAAAAATCTAAACTTCTTGATGAAAAGTGGTTCCAGGTTGTGCCCCTTGGCACTTGGAAGAAGCAGATAACTTTATTCTAGTCCTCCAATTATTTCTACCAGTGACTTTCCAAATATAAAGTTGGTATGCAATCAAAGATAACCAGGCACATAAGGAGGCAAGTTAACATGAATGAGATCTAGTAGAAACAGCAGATGACAGAAATAAACTCAAAGGAGCTCCAGACTGAAATTATCAGACACTAACTTTAAAATAATTGTCATGACTGTGTTCAAGGAGATGGAGAGCAAAAAGGGAAATTTTAGCAAAAAACTGCAAACCATGAGAAACAAACAAAAAAATTCATAGTACATTGTTAATGGAAATTCTAGAACTAGATAAACTTCATAATGAGGATTAAGAATGTTGTGTGGGTTTAATAGCCTATTAAATGTGGCTGTAAAGAGAATCATTGGACTAGAAAGTCGTTCAGAAAGAAGAGGATGATGACAGAAAATGAACAGGATTAAAAATTGAGAGGAAGGGGCGCATGGGTAGCTCAGTGGGTTAAAGCCTCTGCCTTCAGCTTAGGTCATGATCTTAGGGGCCTGGGATGGAGCCAGGCATTGGGCTCTCTGCTCAGCGGGGAGCCTGCTTCCTCCTCTCTGCCTGCCTCTCTGCCTACTTGTGATCTCTTTCTTTCAAATAAATAAATAAAATCTTTAAAAAAGAAATTGAGAGGAAAGAGTAAAAGGCATAGCATATGTGAGAAAATGAAACATGTTTAATGGAGTCTCATATATAGAAGAGAGAATGAGGCAGAAGCAATATTTGAAGAGAAATTGAGAATCTTTCCAAAACTACAAAAGAAAACAAAACAAAACAAAAAAACCAGCCCACAAATTCAGAAAGCCAAATAAACCATTAAAAAAAAAAATACACCTAGATAAATTAAGGAAAATTTTACAGAAAACCAAAGACAACGATACAAAATATGAAGACGCAAGAGAAAAAAAACTTCAAAAAAAAATAATTAGAACAACAACTAGTTTTTCTTGAGAAATAGTTGATGCTGGAAAACAATAAACTGAAAGCAAATAATTGTCGATATAAAATGCTGTGTATAGCAAAATTACCCTTATGCCAACAAATTTAACAGCTTAGATAAAAGGTAAAAATTCCTTAACAAATTACCAAAACCGACAAATGGAGAATCTTAAAATTATATAGGCATTACCTGTTTAAAAGAATTGAATTCATAGTTAAAAATGTCCCACAAGCAATACTTCAGGCCACTTGACTTTCTAGGGAAATTGAATTAAAGATTTAAAGGAAGGTATGCCAGTTCTACATTGAGAAGATGAGAACAGGTCCCAGATCATTTTCTGAAGCCAAGATTACTCTGGTACCAAAAATAGACCACAACATTACAAGAAAACTACAGTCCATTGTTTCTCATGAAAATAAATGCAAGATCTTAAAACAAAATATTAGAAAATTTAAATCAAGCAAAATATCTAAGTCAGGGTTGGCAAACTTTTTCTGTAAACAGCAGGTGGCAAATACTTTAGGCTTAGTGAGCTACAGTCTGTTGAAATTATTCCATTCTGCCATTGTAATGCAAAAGCAGCCATAGATAATATGCAAATGAGTAGGCATGCCTGTATTCCTATGTAACTACGTTTACAAAAATAGATGTCAGGCTATAGTTTGCCTATGCTTTCCTTAGTTTTATCTCATGAGCAAGATACTGAACAAAAGAAGGCAGATGCCAAAGGATATATGCTATACAATTTTACTTAAATAAAATGTAAAGAAACAAACTATGGAATGATAGTATTGAGGGATATAAAATAGGTAGTAAAAGTGACAAGAAAAGTATGGAAGTGACCACCATTTACCTCTAAGGGGCAGGAAATGTATTGTGATTGAGAAAATACATCTGGAGTGTTAAAAAAAATTTTTAAGCCTCAGTTATGTTAACATAAACATTTTCTTTAAATGTAAACTGTTTTGTGTGCGTAGTGTTTCACAATACAAAATAGTTTCTTTTTTCCTTTTTTTATTATAAAAAGTAATTTGGAGTCACTTTGGTGAGGAAGGTCTGGGAAATGCTAATTACCAATGTAATTTTGGTTTAAATAAGGTATGACTCTGAATAAATGAAGCTGGTTTTCTTGTTGTCCTTACAAATTTGTTCATGAGGTTTTTCCCAAAGAGGATTTCAAAAAACATCTGTAGCGCAGCCAACACTGATTGAAATAAGAGGGTAGCCTCTGAGAGGCCAACTCGGAAAAGGACAATGCTTAATTAAATATTGACTATACTGTGTTTGCCTTAACAAATATAACTCTACTAACACATTTTCTTTAAATGTATGCATTTTAACTTTCTTCTGATGAAGTTCATTTTAGTAACAACATCCTGAAATCCTGTCAAGTTATAATTGTGAAAGCAAAAGGCATAACTCTGGTATTCTTGGCTTTTGTGCCATTAAAATCTTACTCTAAATGTCACATTAATTCATCTTTTTCACATTTTTCCTTGTTTGATTTTTTTTCCTTTGAGAAGAAATGCTAAGTGAAATGAAAGCAGAAAAAGACAGCTCATTTATTAAAAGTGAAACTATACCACACAACCCTTTAATTTGTTCACTAAAAAAATTGTTTTAAACACTTCTATTAAAAATTCTATATCAGAGTGAGATAGAACTTAAAAAAAGAATAAGTCCAGATTTATTGTAACTGATCCAGGGTCACTGGTTTCTTTTCCAAAGAAAGAATCATGGACACTGTGTTGTGTAGTGAAGGGTGTTGGGTTAGCAATGGTGACTGTTGATTTCATTGAATCGACTGTCATAGCACAGAATTCTAGACACTGAGATGTCCATATGTGTTGCTGGTAGGAAGAGTAGCAAAATCATGTTACTTGTAAGAAGTCTATGCAAAGATGGTGAACATGGAGACCATTAATTTAATGGTCATTTAATATGTTTTTTATATATTTTATATAATTTTTATATAAATTATATTATTTAAATTTTATATTAAAAATTTTATATAATTTTATATAAACATTATATGTTTTTTAATATGTTTTTTAATGGTCATTTAATATGTTCTGCACAAATAAAGCCTAATTCTTCCCTAAGTGGCAGCCAAAGGAAATTTGAAGTTGTTTTTACATAAAATTAGATTATAATACTTTACCTAATTTATGGTTTTAAGACATTATTTTCTAGATCTAAGAAAAATATCATTCGCTCAGGATCTTCTACAGAGTTCTACCTTATATATTCTTCAGGTAATATGCTGCTAGAGCATTATTTTCCTGGGAATTAATAATGACAGCAATATTTATTGAGCTCACCATAGCTAACTAACATTGTTGACTATCAGTATTGTCTAAAACACTCCCACCTTTATCCTGATACATATGAGCAAACTGCTGGGGTGGAGGATGAGTTGGGAAGTTCCAAGAGGGGACTCTACAGAGTCACTGTTTATAGATTTTCCTAAAAAACACTTCCTAAATCCAAGTATTTCCTTCCTCTAAACCAAGGGAGGAGGTCAGGAAGAAAATCACTGGTGGTGATAAGGGGTGCCACAAGAAGGGACACATTGGATTCCCTCTCTGGCTAGATTCTTCCTGAGCTGTTGAACCCCTAGTTCTTTCCTGCTTCTGCCACCAAGAAGAAAAATATGAAAAAGTTCATGGGAAGCATGGCAGGTATCTTGTTGAGTTTGTGGCTATATGTGAACAAAGAATGTCTGCTTCTTGAAGCTAAGAAGCTATATGGGACGCTGTATGGGGCAGCCCATCACACCAATAAGCAAAGAGAATCATAATGTGGTATGGTGGCCAAGGAGAAAAATATGGAATTCTCACCCTCAGGATTCTTGTGACCCTTGGAGCCTCAAGGAAGGATCTCCATGGAGACTGAAGAAGAGATAACAAAGGAGAAACAGGGAAGCAGAACCCGTTCCAGAAGATCCTCCAGACAAGGCTCATAGAAAAGAAAGAAGAGAGTCAATTGGGATTTAAATTTTAAATAGAATTGATTGTAGTAACCAGAAAGCTAAAGACTCTGACAAAGAAGTTATTGAACAAAAGAAGTGGAAATCTGACTTTTCATATTTCAGGACAGTAATCAGGGAAAAGCAAAATCATTTGATGTTTGTACCTCGTTTAGTTCATATTATTCAATAAACTGTATGTAATACTGAGTAACAGAAGGAAGCTAGAACTTCTGTCTCTGGTCATACACTCAACCTATGTCAGAAGAATACTCTTTGGTGCAGAACACAGAACTGGTAAGAACGTAAAGGAGATCTTTAGAGTACATAAACTGGAAAGTGGGAATCCAGACAGGTTAATGAGTTTTTAGTTAGCCTTTTTTTTTTTTTTTTTTTTTTTTTTTGAGGACATCTGTTAATACTGGGTAGTCCAGAATCTGGATTTTAAGAGCTATGCATGTAGATGTCAAGGAGCAAAATTGAATAGGGAGACAAGCTCTTCACAGATTCTTGAAGGGAAAAAGAGCCTCAGAAAGGGACATGATGAGAATAATCATTTTAGCCTGGGTTATTGTTAGAGTGAAAGAAAGGAGAAAAAATATCTTCCTAGATAATTCTTAATTCCAGGTTCTAAGTCTCCTTGTGCTGGTGTGTTTCACCAAACTCCATGTGACCAACAAATGCCAGGCAAAAAATATAAAGTTTCTCCATTTCAATACTTCCCCCCATTATGCATTTCTAAAATATTTATTTATTTATTTATTTACTTACTTACTTACATTTATTTTTATTTTATTTTTTCAGTGTTCCAAGAGTCATTGTTTACATATAACACCCAGTGCTCCATGCAATACATGCCCTCCTTAATATGTACCACCAGGCTCACCCACCCCTCCCACTCCCCACCCCTCCAAAACCCTCAGTTTGTTTCTCAGAGTCCACAGTCTCTCATGCTTCATCACCCCCTCCAATTTATCCCAATTCACTTTTCCTTTCCTTCTGCTAATATCCAGCATGTTATTCCTTATGCTTCACAGGTAAGTTAAACCATATGATCATTGACTTTCTCTGCTTGACTTAATTCACTCAACAGAATCTCCTCCAGTCCCATCTATGTTAATACAAAAGTTGGGTATTCATCCTTTTGATGACTATGTAATATTCCATTGTATATATGGACCATATCTTCTTCATCCATTCGTCAGTTGAAGGGCATCTCAGCTCTTTCCACAGTTTGGCAATTGTGACCATTGCTGCTATGAACATTGTGGTACAGATGGCCCTTCTTTTCACTACATCTTATCTTTGGGGTAAATACCCAGTAGTGTAACTATAGGGTCATAGGGAAGCTCTATTTTTAATTTCTTAAGGAATCTCCACACTGTTTTCCAAAGTGGCTGCACAAATTTGCATTCCCACCAACAGTGCAAGAGGGTTCCCCTTTCTCCACATCCTTTCCAACACTTGTTTCTTGTCTTGTTAATTTTGGCCATTCTAACTGGTGTAAGGTGGTATCACCATGTGGTTTTGATTTGAATCTCCCTGATGGCTATTGATGATGAATATTTTTTCATGTGTCTGTTAGCCATTTGTATGTCTTCTTTGGAAAAATGTCTTGTTCATCTCTTCTGCCCATATTTTGATATGATTATCTATTTTGGGGGTGTTGAGTTTGAGGAGTTCTTTATAGATCTTGTATATCAGCCCTTTGTCTGTAGTGTCATTTGTGAATATCTTCTCCAGAGTGGTAAAATCTATAACTATATCTATACTTTATACCATGTGTGTATGTGTATGTGTATGTGTGCATTTTTTTTTATAATTTTTTATTTTTTATAAACATATATATTTTTATCCCCAGGGGTACAGGTCTGTGAATCACCAGGTTTACACACTTCACAGCACTCACCAAAGCACATACCCTCCCCAATGTCCATAATCCCACCCCCTTCTCCCAAACCCCCTCCCCCCAGCAACCCTCAGTTTGTTTTGTGAGATTAAGAGTCACTTATGGTTTGTCTCCCTCCCAATCCCATCTTGTTTCATTTATTCTTCTCCTACCTACTTAAGCCCCCATGTTGCATCACCACTTCCTCATATCAGGGAGATCATATGATAGTTGTCTTTCTCTGCTTGACTTATTTCGCTAAGCATGATACGCTCTAGTTCCATCCATGTTGTCGCAAATGGCAAGATTTCATTTCTTTTGATGGCTGCATAGTATTCCATTGTGTATATATACCACATCTTCTTGATCCATTCATCTGTTGATGGACATCTAGGTTCTTTCCATAGTTTGGCTATTGTGGACATTGCTGCTATAAACATTCGGGTGCACGTGCCCCTTTGGATTACTACGTTTGTATCTTTAGGGTAAATCCCAATAGTGCAATTGCTGGGTCATAGGGCAGTTCTATTTTCAACATTTTGAGGAACCTCCATGAGGTTTTCCAGAGTGGCTGCACCAGCTTGCATTCCCACTAACAGTGTAGGAGGGTTCCCCTTTCTCCGCATCCTCGCCAGCATCTGTCATTTCCTGACTTGTTTATTTTAGCCATTCTGACTGGTGTGAGGTGATATCTCATTGTGGTTTTGATTTGTATTTCCCTGATGCCGAGTGATATGGAGCACTTTTTCATGTGTCTGTTGGCCATCTGGATGTCTTCTTTGCAGAAATGTCTGTTCATATCCTCTGCCCATTTCTTGATTGGATTATTTGTTCTTTGGGTGTTGAGTTTGCTAAGTTCTTTATAGATTCTGGACACTAGTCCTTTATCTGATATGTCGTTTGCAAATATCTTCTCCCATTCTGTCAGTTGTCTTTTGATTTTGTTAACTGTTTCCTTTGCTGTGCAAAAGCTTTTGATCTTGATGAAATCCCAATAGTTCATTTTTGCCCTTGCTTCCCTTGCCTTTGGCGTTGTTCTTAGGAAGATGTTGCTGCGGCTGAGGTCGAAGAGGTTGCTGCCTGTGTTCTCCTCAAGGATATTGATGGATTCCTTTCGCACATTGAGGTCCTTCATCCATTTTGAGTCTATTTTTGTGTGTGGTGTAAGGAAATGGTCCAATTTCATTTTTCTGCATGTGGCTGTCCAGTTTTCCCAGCACCATTTATTGAAGAGGCTGTCTTTTTTCCATTGGACATTCTTTCCTGCATTGTCGAAGATTAGTTGACTGTAGAGTTGAGGGTCTATTTCTGGGCTCTCTATTCTGTTCCATTGATCTATGTGTCTGTTTTTGTGCCAGTACCATGCTGTCTTGATGATGACAGCTTTGTAATAGAGCTTGAAGTCCGGAATTGTGATGCCACCAACGTTGGCTTTCTTTTTCAATATCCCTTTGGCTATTCGAGGTCTTTTCTGGTTCCATATAAATTTTAGAATTATTTGTTCCATTTCTTTGAAAAAGATGGATGGTACTTTGATAGGAATTGCATTAAATGTGTAGATTGCTTTAGGTAGCATAGACATTTTCACAATATTTATTCTTCCAATCCATGAGCATGGAACATTTTTCCATTTCTTTGTGTCTTCCTCAATTTCTTTCATGAGTACTTTATAGTTTTCTGAGTATAGATTCTGTGCCTCTTTGGTTAGGTTTATTCCTAGGTATCTTATGGTTTTGGGTGCAATTGTAAATGGGATTGACTCCTTAATTCTCTTTCTTCTGTCTTGCTGTTGGTGTAGAGAAATGCAACTGATTTCTGTGCATTGATTTTATATCCTGACACTTTACTGAATTCCTGTATAAGTTCTAGCAGTTTTGGAGTGGAGTCTTTTGGATTTTCCACATATAGTATCATATCATCTGCGAAGAGTGATAATTTGACTTCTTCTTTGCCAATTTGGATGCCTTTAATTTCCTTTTGTTGTCTGATTGCTGAGGCTAGGACCTCTAGTACTATGTTGAAGAGCAGTGGTGGTAATGGACATCCCTGCCGTGTTCCTGACCTTAGCGGAAAAGCTTTCAGTTTTTCTCCATTGAGAATGATATTTGCGGTGGGTCTTTCATAGATGGCTTTGATGATATTGAGGTATGTGCCCTCTATCCCTACACTTTGAAGAGTTTTGATCAGGAAGGGATGCTGTACTTTGTCAAATGCTTTTCCAGCATCTATTGAGAGTATCATATGGTTCTTGTTCTTTCTTTTATTGATGTGTTGTATCACATTGACTGATTTGCGGATGTTGAACCAACCTTGCAGCCCTGGAATAAATCCCACTTGGTTGTGGTGAATAATCCTTTTAATGTACTGTTGAATCCTATTGGCTAGTATTTTGTTGAGTATTTTCGCATCTGTGTTCATCAAGGATATTGGTCTATAGCTCTCTTTTTTGATGGGATCCTTGTCTGGTTTTGGGATCAAGGTGATGCTGGCCTCATAAAATGAGTTTGGAAGTTTTCCTTCCATTTCTATTTTTTGAAACAGTTTCAGGAGAATAGGAATTAGTTCTTCTTTAAATGTTTGGTAGAATTCCCCCGGGAAGCCGTCTGGCCCTGGGCTTTTGTTTGTTTGGAGATTTTTAATGACTGTTTCAATCTCCTTACTGGTTATGGGTCTGTTCAGGCTTTCTATTTCTTCCTGGTTCAGTTGTGGTAGTTTATATGTTTCTAGGAATGCATCCATTTCTTCCAGATTGTCAAATTTATTGGCGTAGAGTTGCTCATAGTATGTTCTTATAATAGTTTGTATTTCTTTGGTGTTAGTTGTGATCTCTCCTCTTTCATGCATGATTTTATTTATTTGGGTCCTTTCTCTTTTCTTTTTGATAAGTCGGGCCAGGGGTTTATCAATTTTATTAATTCTTTCAAAGAACCAGCTCCTAGTTTCATTGATTTGTTCTATTGTTTTTTTTGGTTTCTATTTCATTGATTTCTGCTCTTATCTTTATGATTTCTCTTCTCCTGCTGGGCTTAGGGTTTCTTTCTTGTTCTTTCTCCAGCTCCTTTAGGTGTAGGGTTAGGTTGTGTACCTGAGACCTTTCTTGTTTCTTGAGAAAGGCTTGTACCACTATATATTTTCCTCTCAGGACTGCCTTTGTTGTGTCCCACAGATTTTGAACCGTTGTATTTTCATTATCATTTGTTTCCATAATTTTTTTCAATTCTTCTTTAATTTCCCGGTTGACCCATTCATTCTTTAGAAGGATGCTGTTTAGTCTCCATGTATTTGGGTTCTTTCCAAACTTCCTTTTGTGGTTGAGTTCTAGCTTTAGAGCATTGTGGTCTGAAAATATGCAGGAAATAATCCCAATCTTTTGATACCGGTTGAGTCCTGATTTAGGACCGAGGATGTGATCTATTCTGGAGAATGTTCCATGTGCACTAGAGAAGAATGTGTACTCTGTTGCTTTGGGATGAAATGTTCTGAATATATCTGTGATGTCCATCTGGTCCAGTGTGTCGTTTAAGGCCTTTATTTCCTTGCTGATCTTTTGCTTGGATGATCTGTCCATTTCAGTGAGGGGAGTGTTAAAGTCCCCTACTATTATTGTATTATTGTTTATGTGTTTCTTTGATTTTGTTATTAATTGGTTTATATAGTTGGCTGCTCCCACGTTGGGGGCATAGATATTTAAAATTGTTAAATCTTCTTGTTGGACAGACCCTTTGAGTATGATATAGTGTCCTTCCTCATCTCTTATTATAGTCTTTGGCTTAAAATCTAATTGATCTGATATAAGGATTGCCACTCCTGCTTTCTTCTGATGTCCATTAGCATGGTAAATTCTTTTCCACCCCCTCACTTTAAATCTGGAGGTGTCTTCGGGCTTAAAATGAGTTTCTTGGAGGCAACATATAGATGGGTTTTGTTTTTTTATCCATTCTGATACCCTGTGTCTTTTGACAGGGGCATTTAGCCCATTAACATTCAGGGTAACTATTGAGAGATATGAATTTAGTGCCATTGTATTGCCTGTAAGTTGACTGTTACTGTATATGGTCTCTGTTCCTTTCTGATCTACCACTTGTAGGCTCTCTCTTTGCTTAGAGGACCCCTTTCAATATTTCCTGTAGAGCTGGTTTGGTGTTTGCAAATTCTTTCAGTTTTTGTTTGTCCTGGAAGCTTTTAATCTCTCCTTCTATTTTCAATGATAGCCTAGCTGGATATAGTATTCTTGGCTGCATGTTTTTCTCGTTTAGTGCTCTGAAAATATCATGCCAGCTCTTTCTGGCCTGCCAGGTCTCTGTGGATAAGTCAGCTGCCAATCTAATATTTTTACCATTGTATGTTACAGACTTCTTTTCCCGGGCTGCTTTCAGGATTTTCTCTTTGTCACTGAGACTTGTAAATTTTACTATTAGGTGACGGGGTGTGGGCCTATTCTTATTGATTTTGAGGGGCGTTCTCTGAACCTCCTGAATTTTGATGCTCGTTCCCTTTGCCATATTGGGGAAATTCTCCCCAATAATTCTCTCCAGTATACCTTCTGCTCCCCTCTCTCTTTCTTCTTCTTCTGGAATCCCAATTATTCTAATGTTGTTTCGTCTTATGGTGTCACTTATCTCTCGAATTCTCCCCTCGTGGTCCAGTAGCTGTTTGTCCCTCTTTTGCTCAGCTTCTTTATTCTCTGTCATTTGGTCTTCTATATCACTAATTCTTTCTTCTGCCTCATTTATCCTAGCAGTGAGAACCTCCATTTTTGATTGCACCTCATTAATAGCTTTTTTGATTTCAACTTGATTAGATTTTAGTTCTTTTATTTCTCCAGAAAGGGCTTTTATATCTCTCGAGAGGGTTTCTCTAATATCTTCCATGCCTTTTTCGAGCCCGGCTAGAACCTTGAGAATTGTCATTCTGAACTCTAGATCTGACATATTACCAATGTCTGTATTGATTAGGTCCCTAGCCTTCGGTACTGCCTCTTGTTCTTTTTTTGTGTGTTGAATTTTTCCGTCTTGTCATTTTGTCCAGATAAGAGTATATAAAGGAGCAAGTAAAATACTAAAAGGGTGGCAACAACCCCAGGAAAATATGCTTTAACCAAATTAGAAGAGATCCCAAATCGTGAGGGGGGAGAAAGGGGATAAAAAGAGGTTCAAAAAGGAAGAAAAAAAAAAAAGAAAAAAGAAAAGAATTTAAAAAAAAGAAAACAAATATGAAAAATATAAAAAAGAAAAAATATATATATAAGATAAACTAGTTAAAAAACGTTAAAAAAGAAAAAGGTAAAAGTTAAAAAAAAATTAACCAGAAGGTGAGAAAAAAAACAAAAAATGAAAAATAAAAAAATTAAATTAACTGCAAGACTAAAAAAAAATCACAGGGAAAAAGCCATGAGTTCCGTGCTTTGCTTTCTCCTCCTCTGGAATTCTGCTGCTTTCCTTGGTATTGAAACCACACTCCTTGGTAGGTGAACTTGGTCTCGGCTGGATTTCTTGTGATCTTCTGGGGAAGGGGCCTGTTGTAGTGATTCTCAAGTGTCTTTGCCCCAGGCGGAATTGCACCGCCCTTAGCAGGGGCCGGGGTGAGTAATCCGCTCGGGTTTGCTTTCAGGAGCTTTTGTTCCCTGAGCGCTTTCCGTAGAGTTCCGGAGGATGGGAATACAAATGGCGGCCTCCTGGTCTCCAGCCTGGAGGAGCCGAGAGCCCGGGGCCCCACTCCTCAGTGCGCCCTCAGAGAACAGCGCCCAGTTACTCCCGTCTGCCTGACCTCAGCTCCGAGCTCACCGAGCCTGCGACCGGTTCAAGGAAACACCGAGCTGTGAGCTTACTGTCGGCTCTGTCTCTGTAGCCGGCTTTCCCTTTCCAATACCCGCAAGCTCTGCGACACTCAGACACCCCCGATCCTTCTGTGACCCTGCGGGACCTGAGGCCACGCTGACCCCGCCTGGGCTTCACCCCGGTTTAGCTTCTGGAGCGATGTCCCTCAGCGGAACAGACTTAAAAGTCCTGATTTTGTGCACCGTTGCTCCGCCGCTTGCCGGGAGCCGGCCCCTCCCCCCGGGGTCTATCTTCCCGTCGCTTTGGATTCACTTCTCCGCCGGTCCTACCTTTCAGAAAGTGGTTGTTTTTCTGTTTCCAGAATTGCTGTTCTTCTTCTCTTCGATCTGCCAATGGTTTTTCAGGTGTTTGCAATCTTTAGATAAGCTATCTAGCTGATCTCCGGCTAGCTGAAGTAGTCTCAGCCTGCTACTTCTCCGCCATCTTGACCCCTCCCCTATGTGTGTATTTTTGAGATGTAATTATTTACATTATATTAGTTTCAGGTGGACAACATAATATTTGATTTTTTGCACATATTGTGAAATGATGATGACCACAATAAGTCTAGTTAATGTCAATTACCACACAAAATTATCAACCTTTTTTTCTTGTGATGAGAACTTTGAAGATCTACTCTCTCAACAACTTTTCAAATATATAATACAGTATTATAATTAGAGTCACCTTGCTGTACATGATACCCCATGACTTACTTATATATAACTGGAAATTTATACCTTTTGACCCCCATTTTCCCAACCCCCTACCCACCACCTCTGGCAACTACCAATCTGTTGTCTGTATCTATGAGTTCAGTTTTGTTTGTTTGCTTACTTTCTTGCTTTTCAGAATCCTGTAAGAGAAATCATATGGTATTCGTCATTCTCTGTTTTACTTATTTGACTTAATATAATGTCCCCTAGGTCCACTCATGTTGTTGCAAATGAAATGACTTCCTCCTTTTTTATGGCCAAATAATATTCCATTGTGTATATCTACCATATCTTTATTCATTCATCCATCAATTGATGTTTATTTTATGTATATATTGTTGATGTACTTTTTAGGAGTTTACAACTGTATATGTATATACACTACAATTACACCATGCAAAAATCATATCTACATATATACTGGTATGTGTGGATGGGTAAGAAAGATTGAGATTGAGATTTTAAAGGAACATAGAATAAAACCATATCATAGGGTGGAAATAAACAAACACATTTACTTTTAGAAGATGAACTTGACATTGCTATGCTTTTGGATTATACCCAGCCTCATAAATTGACTTCAGGCTTTTAGCAGACAGAAGACCATTGAAAACAATTCAGCTTGGGTATTTTCAAACAGGCTGTTTTACTTTGGGTGTTGTGTGTTTAACCCACACTGTCAAGTTTCTATAAACAAATCTGCAACATGATCCATCTGACTGCTCCCCGGTTATTATCCAGTTATCACCATTCTGCTTAGTAACAGCCCCAAGCAGGCGATATTCCTACATGGAGCTGACACCCTCCCTTGATGGATCACATGCCCAGTTCTTTTCAAAATTGTGAAGGGAAAAAGCAGAGAACTTCATCTTCAGTGCAGTGTTCTCTACCCTAATTCCTTCTGGTTTACTCTTTCCTGAGGATGCTCACCTGTCCTCCAGGGGAGACCCCAGAGCAAGGCTGTGGGAGCCTCCACTCCAAATGCAGACCTTAAGGGGAGACGTTATCTATAGAAAATTTTAGCATAATAATAAAAGGAAATGAAAGTCATTCTTCATGTTACCACCATACAAGTCTAAATAATTTCGGTATTAACATATTCCACTTCCTGGGGTGCCTGGGTAGCTCAGTTGGTTGAGCATCTAACTCTTGGTTTCTGCTCAGGTGGTGATCTCAGGGTTGTGAGATCAAGCCTCATGTCGGGCTCTGCATTGAGTGTGGAGTCTGCTTCAGATTCTCCCTCTCTCTCTGCTTCCCCTCCCCCACTTGCACTCTATCTCTAAAATGAATGAATATATTAATGAATGAATGAATGAAATATTTTTAAAAATTATTCCTCCCCCTAAAATTATTTTGTTGGCCTAAGAGTTCTTAATTGCTACAGTTACTATTGAGATATAATGTTATATATGTATGTTTCAACTTAGCACATTGTAATTACCTATCCTTAATAACCTCCTATTCTACATGGAAGCTAACTCAGAGAACCAATAGTTACCAGGGACTCCCAATACAATTAACAGGACATGCACTCATTTTGAGACCAAGTGCGTAACAGTTTGAATTAGGTACAGTTCATGTCTCAAATCTCTATGGCACTATTTAAATAGTCTCAATAGATTAAAATAAACATTGATAGCACAATGAAACAGACATAAGCTATTTCAATTCTGTCATTCTGTGTAACCACTTGGAGTTTATACTTGAATTTAAATTTTGTATTTGAAATTGAAAGCAGTGAAAAATGCAAGGGGTAATATTTTTGTGTGGTAAGCATAAGTTTTGGTCTGAGCATGAAATATTGACTGAATTTTATAAATTGCTTTAAAAGTGAAATTTATTCTTTTGGTCATTTTGGGAATTTAAAAGTAAGAAAAAATCAAGAAAGTGATATGTTACTCAGCACTATGATTTAGTAGTTACCTAAATTGTGCTTTTTGCAGATATTTCTGTTTTATTCAAGTTCACTTGTTGGTTATTGTCAGTGAGGAGAGGGTGTCCCAGGTGTCAGATACATAGGTGCACCCTGGAATCCTCTTTTCCTTTCAGTTCCCCAGGGCGTCGGTGGGAAATCCTGAGCTAAGGGCAAGCAGAAAAGGAGTCTTTTAACTGGAGAGGACACGCTTTGGACGACTTCCACATATTTCCGTAAACTTGTTCTGCCGGAGAACGGGCCTTGCCTGCCATTTTGGTTCTGTGGCAGTCCTTTTTCATAAACTGTATGATTCGAGTCTCTGAGGTTTTGTAAAAAATAGATTTAAAGCATGGGTATCATAGACATTGCCCTTGAAATTACATCCTTGCAGCCATTTTAACGTCCTCTTAAATGTTTAGATGTTATGTTAAAATATGTAAGAGGGTTCCTAGGTTTTCAGTATTCTTTTGGGGATAACGTGAAGAAGAAAAGTGTCTGAAGACTATGCTGTGCAATAGTATTAGCAGGCAGGGTGCACGGGGGGCGGGGGGCGGTTTCAGCAGGCAGCAGCAAGAGTCCTGTGTTGCTTCCTCAGAATTCTTAAAAGGAAAGGTTCAGGCAATTGGGGATGCATTCCTTAAGTCACATAGTAAGGAGCTGTGCTTTTGTAAGTTTGTTTGCTCCTGGTTAATCAAGTACTTCATACATATTTTCTTATTTAATACTCCAAATAATGAAGTGAAACACTGATCCAAAAGTCCAAAAGACTCCACCCCCAAATTATTAGAACTCATACAGCAATTCAGCAACATGGCAGGATACAAAACCAATGCACAGTAATCTGCTATATTTCTGTACACTAACAGTGTAACTGAAGAAAGAGAAATTAAAGAGTCAATCTCATTTATAATAGCACCAAAGACCATAAGGTACTTGGTAATAAACCAAATAAAAGAGGTAAAGGATCTATACTCTAAAAACTACAGAACACTTATGAAAAAAATTGAGGAAGACACAAAGAGATGGAAAAATATTCCATGCTCATGGACTGGAAGAATAAACATTGTTAAAATCTCTATGCTGCCCAGAACAATCTACATTTTCAATGTTATCCCTACCCAAATACCACTGGCATTTTTCACAGAGCTGGAACAAACAATCGTAAATCTGTATGGAACCAGAAAGACCTTGAATCACGATTAGAATATCAAAAAAGAAAACCAAAGCTAGGAGCATCACATTGCCTGATTTCAAGCTCTATTACAAAGCTGTGATAATTAAGACAGCATGGTACTGGCACAAAACAGACACATAGATCAATGGAACAGAATAGAGATCCCAGAAATGGACCCTCAACTGTATGGTCAACTAATCTTCAACAAATCAGGAAAAAATACCCAATGGAAAAGAGACAATCTCTTCAGTAAATGGTGCTGGGAATAGTGGACAGCTACATGCAGAAGAATGAAACTGGACCATTCTCTTACACCATACACAAAGATAAATTCAAAATGTATGAAAGTCCTAAATGTGAGACAGGAATCCATCAAAATCCTAGAAGAAAGGCAGTAACCTAGAAGAAAGGCAGTAACCTCTTTGATATTGGCCACAGCAACTTATTTCAAGACACGTCTCCAAAGACAAGGGAAACAAAAACAAAAATGAACTTTTGGGACTTCATCAAGATAAAAAAGCTTCTGCACAGCAAAAGAAACAGTCCACAAAACTAAGAGGCAACCCGCAGAATGGGAGAAGATATTTGCAAAGGACATTACAGAGAAATGTTACAGGTATGTTTCTTAGTAGTAGTATTAGTTGTAGTGTTCTTCTTGTCTTTCATGTGCTTCATCAGTGTTTTTTTTGGAAACACGTAAAATACTCAATTTACCTCTCTTAGCTGTGGGAAATTCTGATGGGCATCTCAGGCCCACCTGCTAGACACATTATTTCTGCTCCTGCATCATGCTGGGAATATCAGATACCAGTTGTGGGGCTGAGGTGCAAAGGTGTAGGACCTTGCAGACTCCCTCAGTTTCCCCTGGGACGTGGAGGGGTGCAGATCATCTGTATCCCAGATGCCCAAATCTTTGTTGTATCAACTGTGCAACTGAGTACCCATGCCTCTCAGGGGTGCCTGGACCCTCAGCTTCCTTTCCTTTTCTCCTTTACCACTATTCATCCCATACACTGCTTTTCCTGGAAGGCCCTAAGAGCTTAAATGGGCTTTTTGGACTCACATGCAGAGGACTAACTCCTGGTCTGCCTGATCACTCCCTCCCAAGACAGGGAGATCCCCCTGGTTGCTACCTGGGGCAAAAAACAGGACACAAATGGGTGATGGAAGTGTGGTGGAGGGAAATCACTTAAATTAACTTACCGAAGTATCCCCCAACAATGCCCGAGAAACTTTAGAAAGGCCCCTCCAACATCTGAGAATGAGACTGTGTCACCCACCCACCTGTCCCATCACAGTCCCCAGGGCCTGATGCATGACCTAGGAAATATTTGGAAACTAATTGTCATAAGCAAGAACATCCCCAGTGGTGTAATTGTTTACTTCCCAAGAGCCACCAATAACTATGGCTGGTTAGTTTGTTTTCGCATCATTCAGACACAAGCTGTTTTTGAAGACTCAGAGGAAGAAAAAGAATCCCACAATAAAACTGTTTGGATAGCTTCTATTCAAGTTTGAATACTTAGTGTAAATTAGTAAAGTTGAAGTCTATCCCATGTGAATAAAAGTCTTGGGATCACGCTAATTAAATGAGACTCTTGAATTAATTTTCATAGATTTTTCTGATTCCATTGCACATCCTCAAGTTAACAATAAAAGTCAAACTAGAATTTAAAGTTAAAGTCCAAGGAGAGCACATGCTAAATAAACAGACTCGTGTAGTTAAAGACTCAACAACAGATGGTAGGAACAGCAAAATGTAGGAAAACTGCAAAAAAAAAAAAATCTTCAAAAAAATAAATGGGTCCTTAAAATAGCTGAAAGCCAAATAAAAGAGAAGAGTGTTAAAGAACCATAGTTTTAGTTAAAAGTGAAACCTTTCACATCAGCTATTGTGGTGGCCTGGAAAATCCCTAACTAATGCTAGAGAAGGTCTAATAGAGGAAGAAACAGGAAAACATTGGGACAGTTGTGAAAAATTTTAATCATAAACCAATATTTTCACGTGAAATAAAATAATGGGGTACGTTTCATGCAAAAATACGCTGTACTTAGATTTTAAATGTTTATGTGAGAAACGTTCAGAGGTAAAATGTTTTAAGGGGAAAACAGAACAAAGCTCACAATTAAGCTATTTCATACATTTTGCTATTATGCAATCTCCCCAAAAGTTATTGTATCATTGTATCTGTCTGATAAGAGCCATTTACCACAATTTCTGTCAGAAAGGGTAAACCTTAGAATCCTAATATCCCAGAGTTTAAAGGTCCTTTGTGATTTGCTGCTCCAATGGACTCATTTTACAGGCAAGGAGGGAGAGAGAGATGCCGGTTAAGTGAGCTCTCTCTTGGCTAGTTAGTGCTGGAATCCAAAACGAAAATCACGTTTCCTAGCTCTTATTCAGGGTCTGAAATCTAGAGACATGACCATACATGACCATCCAGGTTCCTGGCTACTTCCTTTTTCGGGCCACAGATAAGTACTGATCTTCTAGAACCTTCCATTCAGACTTCATGTTCCAACGTTGTGTCCAGAGTTAAGGAGGATGTTGTGCTAGGCTGGAAGCAGAAATTATGAAATTCACACACATTGGCAAATGCAAGCACAGGGATAAATCAATGAAAATCAGGGCAGAAAGCTTTTCTTCTATAAATTACTGTTGGAAAGAACGGTAAAAACTTACCCATAATCCATGAATGTATTAATTGTTTTCTTTCTTCTGCAGACACTCACTAATTTATTCTGAAGGGAATGATACTTTTCCAAATTGTACTTTTACTTTAAAGAAATTCAAACTTCAAGGGGAAAAAAAAAGTTGAACACTGTATTGTGATTGCTTCAATAGATAAGAATATCAGCTGTCATGACTTTGAAGAATTGTTAGCAAAAATTGGCCATGGAAAAGGGAAATCTGTCTAGTTCGCAACAAGCATTCATCTTATGCAATTAAGTAATTCTTAATCTCTTGTTGGAGAGAAACACAACACCTAACTGTGTGCCGCCAGAATCAGCATCCCCCACCACGCCTCAGTGGCTGGTCCCGACGGACCCCCAAGCCTGGCTGGGCTCCAAACCATGGCTGCCCCCACACCTCATCCCCTTGGTGTTTTCATGCTGCTCCTCCTCCGTCTCCTTCATTTGTCCAGCATCTTTTATTTATTCATTTATTCCACTGATATTTTTTGTGCCAGGAAGAAAAGTTCATTGTGTGTCAAGCAAGGTACTGGGTATGTAGGGAAAATACAATGGAAAGCAAAAATAGACAGCCCTCTTTGCCCTCCCAGAGCTTAGAATCCAAGGGAGGACTTAAATGTTAAACAAGACATGCCACAAATAAATGAACAAGCGTGAGTGAGGACACTCAGAGGAGAGGTACAGCGTGATGTAGGAAATGAACACAGAATCTGAGTAGGCTGACATCAAGTACAACAGACAGGTTAGTGTGAGCCAGGTAGATATGGCTAAAAAGAGACAAGTGGGCAGAGGGAACAGCCATGTGCAAAATCCCTATCATGGGTAAGAGCACATCAAGTACAGGAAAGATGATCATGGTGGCAGGAACAGAGAGAAGGCTGAGGGGCATGGAGTGTTGTGAGGCTGGAAGGGCAGACAGGGACTTTGGTCTCCAGAGGAGTGGGAGCCTCTAAAGCTATCAAATAGAGGTAGCACTGGATATGAAGATTGAAAAGGTCGTTCAGTCCAGTCAGAGAAGCAGAACCACTGAGAGGTAGCGTTGAATGTCATTACAAGTATAGATATGAGTATATGTATTTGTTACAGGGATTGGATGTTATGCAGATGTGGTTGTTGTACAGTCTCTGTAAGGCTGCTATCTTCACCTTGGGTTTTCTGATGTTGGAGCTCAGAGTCCAGAGGACAGGCAGTCAGCCAGGGAAGATGGATGTAAAGCAGGGAGCACAAGGACAAGCTGGGACCCACATTGGAACTCCTAAAGACTGACTGAAAGCCATGTCAGTTCTCATTGCCTCCCTTGATGATGTCATTGTCCTGCAGCACATGCTAAAGGAAGCTAAAGGAAAATCCAGGGGAAGGTGGGGCAGTTGCAAGGCTGGTGCTGTCCCTCCCCAAGGAGGTGAGCCCACCTGATAAGGGACAGGGTGTGAGTTGTGTTCACTTCTGCTCTCCATTCCCACAAGGAATGTCTCTCGTGGCCCACCGTAACTGGAAACACTGGGGAAAGGGAACCTGAAGAAGGTGGTTCAGCCTAGCCTGCTGCTTTACAAAGATACCCAGGCAGTCTGGACACAATGGGTGTACATATGCCTCTCTGGATGCTCCGACATTAGTCTCCTGGGTCAATGTGCCCTTTCAAGGACATAGTCACTCCACTCAACAAGAAGTTGTACTGGGGAAAGATTTGGAATTCCCAGATGAGCTACCAACAGACAAAGGTAGAGAAGCAGCAGCTAATAACATTATAAGTCCATTTGGCAGTGATACAAATGTCCACCATCACGAGTCGGACAAGTGAAGGAAAAAGAAGCTCTCTTAATGGCCAAATGAAATAAAGAGTGGCAGGCTTCTGAAGATAATGCTGAACCCAGCATGACATGTCCGTGGAACAAAGAGTCTGAGGCCATCACATCTTTGGTATGTCTGCTTAGATAGATAAGGTGCTTTTCTGTCTCCTCCTACCTGAGGATCTCTGAGCCTTACACAAGAGGGTCCGACACAGTTTGACCATCACTTTTCTCAGTGCTGGGGAACCAGAACCATGCCTGTCATGAGACAGTCTGTGATGTAAGATAGGATTTGAGAAAAAGGGTAGTTGGGTGATCAAGTAGCTCAGTGGTCCTTCAAATTGGCTATACCTTAGAATCACCTGCAGAGCTTTATAGTCTGTCCAACTCCAAGTCCCCCCACAGCTTGGGGTGAGGATAAGACATCACTAGTTCATAAAGGTCCCAAGATAACTCTGATGTGGAACCATGGTTGAGAACCAGAAATCCAGTCTAACCCTCTTGTTTCTAGGGGATGAAGCAAAGCCATAATGAAGCAACACTACTGTGTTGCCCAGCAGTGCCTACAAGGAATGGGATCCCAGTGTCCTCACTCTTAAACTGGGGCACTTCCCATTGTGTATCCTACAACATCTCCTGCTGAAATGAAGAAACATAAATTAGAGCTAATGTGTTCTGAGTAGAAAATGTTATTTATAGAAGACAGCCTCATGGCTGACAACTCAGTCATTCACTCAAACTCCTGAAGCATGTAGACAAACACATGCCACCCTGCAGTGTCCATGCTTCCCAGCAGTCTGCCTTGGGTTATCTTGTCCATAGCACGAGAAAGAGAAAAGAAAGTAGGTAAGTCTAGGAATGTATCATTCCATGGAAGGCACTTTAGAATGATTCTAGAAATGACTGGAGAGCTTAATAGGCAATAATTAGGCTTCCTACAAATGGAACCTTCTTAGCTAGCTTATGGTTATATGCTCAGTCATAGAGCCAGGAGCCCCTGGGACAGTCGGCTTTATAAAGAAAAACAATAGAGAGAAGGAACTGGTGAGCTGGATTAAGAAGACTTTTGCAAATGAGCAAGGCAACACCAACCTACAGTCTCTACTCATAATTATCATGAATTATTTCTTAATAGAAACAAAATAGAATGATCAGACATTTTCAATCTGTGGCGATCACGTAATATATCAATATCTACTGTTACTATCTTCTTACTTTATTTAAAAATTTTTAAATATCAATTACATGTTAATGTTATAGCCGAATATCCAGTGGTGGGGAATATTTATGCCATTCACATGTATGATGTAAACATCTGCAGTTTCTTTTTCAGTTCAAGTATAATTGACACGCCATCATTTCATCAGTTTCAGGTGTAAAAACACAGTGATTTGACAAGTCTATACGTTATTCAGTGCTCACCACGATATGTTGCATGTGACAGATGGTGACTATTTTTATAAAATCTTGAAGGAAAAATTGCAATATTGTTTCTATGAAAATCATACACTCTCATTTCAAAGAATTGAAGAGTTGTGGGCAAATACAAGGGAAAAAAGTAAAATAATCTTCCAGATTGCACCATCCCAAAATAACAATGTTGAGTATCAGGTAGACATCAGTTTAGATTCTTTCAAAGTCTGGCTAGATAAACTGTAAAATGAGGATCATACCCTAGGCCTTTTTTTTTTTTTACTAAAAAACATATATTTCAGTGAATTTTACTTATATACAGAAGTAAAAGATACTGAAGAAACACTAGAGGAATTCTGAACCCCATGTAAATGTTTACTATGCAACTATATTGTTTCCTTAAAGATGCCTGAAAAAAAGACTATAAAAGGGATTGGAGTCATAATATTTGTATCGACCACATGGTTCAGTTTTAGATCAATCCACTCCCTGCTGTGAAAAACATATATTAAAACTTCTTCCCATTTCTCTTTCCTCCACCTCCCCATTTTAGCAGTTCATTCTGCTTCTTTCACTCAACAAATGTTAACCGAAGGTCAAGTTTGTGCAAGGCACTTCCAACATGCTGGGCCCAATGTTACAAGGCTGTAGGCAGAACATATGAAATTCTCACCTGTCAGGGTTCTCACCTTTTAACAGAAAAATAAATAAATAAATAAATAAATAAATAAATAAATAAATAAATGTGACCATTGTGCTGATTCTGTTGACTAAGCCTCACCACTCTTCAGTGTTGTTTCTTTAATTGTTTGTTCCATGCATATGTCTAAGTAGAGGTCTGGCAGACTAGAGAGAGAGCCAGACACACTTACTGAAAACGGGAGGATGTTTGAGCTTGCCCTCCATCACTGAAAGTCAGCCCAGCCTCGACTTACCTTCTTACCTTCATTTGTCCCCACATCCCTCACCACTCTGCCTCTTTAAGAGAAGGAAGAGTTCTCTCCTGGCCAGATTCCCAGGCAAAGTCTCCCCATTCTGCTTCCTCCTGGGTTTGATTTTGGGGAGCCTGGACCCAGGGAAGAGCGGTAGTGACACGCTGAGCCTTCCTCCCCTGATTCTCTCCAGAATTTCCTTGACTGCAGTTTTTGCTTGTGAGTGGTGTTAGGTTATTAGGTCTCTTTCCCTTTTTTGTCGCCGCTGATAACATTTTTATTTGTTTTTCACTATTTCGATGCTATAATCGTTCGTTTTATTGAGTATCCCTAAGTTAGAAAAAGGTCACGATCAGAATTTGCCATCTTATCTTCTTTACTTCAAAGTACCATTATGAACACGAATCCCTGATAGGAAATCAAACCACCATGTGTTTCCTGGAGTAGGGGTAGAGAGGTATGTTAACTGGATTATCCTCGTCTGCCTCCTCAGGTTGGATCAGTTCCTAAAGAATAATTTCTACTCTGTCTCTTTTAAGCCTTCCCAGCCCTGGCTTATTCCCCTGAAGGGCTTCAAAGCAGATGGGAGAATCTCCGACAATTGGCTGGGCTCACAAGATTCACTGTTGCAACACATTCCATGACTTGTGAGGCATCACAACTGCTTTGTTACTAGAAATAAAGAGCAGAATTCACAAATGGTTTCAGATCTGTGAGATGTTGCTCAAGTGAGGGATGTTCGATGGGGAGGCTCGGACGGCGGGACCTCCGGGGTCCCTTCCAACTTTGCAATTCTGTGGCAGTTTGGGATTTCCCAGTGACTCTGAATGAGTGAGGAAAAGGAAGGATCTAAATAAAATTTTAAAAGCAACATAGGAGGCTTTCTGTAGGGCTTAGGTTATAAAAGGATACATGTACCAAAGCAAGAAAGCGGAGGAGAAAAACATAAATTATCCCAAGCTGAACGAATCCTATTCAAATAGGCTAACACGGAGAAAGGTTGCAGTCTTGTGAAACTTTCAGAGGTCAACCACAACAACAGAAAGAGAGGTTCGGAGTCACAAGTAGGATGAGGGAAGGTCTCAGAGGAAGCAGATGACTCTCTGATAGTATTTGCGGATATTCTAATAAGATTTTGACATGTGTGGGAAGAGAACAGAAAGTAACAAGAGACGAAGCCAGTCAGGACACGAGGAGAGTGATTCTTCGGGAAGGCTCACAGGACAGAAGGCTCCCAGCCCTGGACGCCGCCAGCCAACCCAGGGAATCACGCAGGGGTGAGCTGACCCCACTGTCTTTCTCTTCTCCCTCGGGGAATTCCTGTCACCAGCCCTTCCACGGCCAACCAGCACGCTGTGTGAGCTGTCCCCAGGAACGCAGAGAATCTGCATGCCTTGTGTGTGACCCCACAGAGCCAGCGTGACGAATAGGCTGAAGGACAGTATTTTAAAGGATCTCAACTGATGGACCAAATGAAATGAAATGTTCTATAATGGGATTTGTCATATCCTGAAGACGGGCCAAAACAAAGGCTGAGTGACGGGCCCACTACTGCCGTTGCTGCCACCGGTGGAATTAGAGTGTCTGCATTAAGAGGCGTGACATAGCACGACAACCCCAGAAGTGCCAGCTACATGGTGCAGCACCCATTTTAAGGGAGTGATGACAAATCTCAGTTTCTCACTCGGACGGTGACCCGCAGGGTGATGAGGCTGGAAAATCCATCAGCAGGAAGGACCGTGCAAGGGAGTAGGGACCCCGGAGAAGAGAAAAAACTCAAAGGGATGCCAAAGAAGTTACAGAAGGCAGAACTGGGTGAGAGGAAGTTGCAGGAAACTTATTTAAAGATCGGCGTAACTGGGGGGAGTTTCAAACGGAGGTGTTTCAAACGGAATCAGCCACATTTTGAGACGGGGACCCTCAAGCAAGAAGGTGAGGAGACGGCTGAGTAGTCCCCTGAGCCTCAACTACCTTCCCAGTAAAGCTCTGCTGCCCACCCAAGCTTCTTGTGGGAAGCTTAGACGTGATGGCGTAGATGGTGTTTATACTGGCACGCACGCAAATGTGTGTATGTGTGCGAGCGGCTGCCACCTGTCACCCCCGCAGCCTCCCATCACCACATCTGTCATGTGGCGCCCGGAAGTCAGAGTCTAGGACTGGGTCTCCGTGGGTCACCCCTGCCCCAGGATCCCTCCCTGGGCTTGCCCCCTCTCAGCTGAAGGAGCCACTGCCGGGGACTTCCTCTGGTGACTGGGATGTCATCTTCCACTTCCTGAACTGTAATCAGCAACTGTGGTCCCTGCCTTCTTTGGAAAATCAGAATGCCGCTTCAGCTTCTCGGGGCTGCTGTTTTCTCTATGGAACATGGCCCTCTCCTTTGCAAGGTGTCCTCGGGCTGCTGGGGATGTCCGAATCCAGACGTTGAAGTTACTGTAGACAATAAATGGGAGGGAATGTAAGAGGGTGTTTAAGTGTCACCCAAGAGCCTGGCCAGGTGGTTCTCAACTATAAAGGAAAATGCTACTTAGCAAAACATCCCCCAAGCACTCGTGCCATCTGCATGTGGAATGCTGTGAATGGAAGGTAGAGGCAGCCGTGTGCGGGTAGAGGTGACGGCCCTGGGGATGTCACAGAGCCTGTCAAGTGTGCGGGAGGGGAGTACAGGCTGGGCGGCGGGAGGGAGTGCTAATTTCCATCACGGGCTCTCAGACTTATCCCAGAGATGAGAGAATCCCATCCGTAGTGACAGGCTCTGGTCTGGTATCGTCTTTGTGCTTGGCAATGTCTGCAGTTACTGTGCACCTAGGCAGGTGTGTCCGCCTGGGGAGTTCAGAGCCCAGACTGATGAGGCAACCATTCCGTCAAGGATGGTTACAGGTAATAGACTCAGGGAACCCGGCCTCCTGAAGGCTGTGTTTGGTAAGAAGGGTGGAGGGAGGGCCTCAGCCTGCTGTGGGCTTTTGGTTTTGCTCACTGTGGGCATCCAGGCTCGATTTTATAGTTGAGTTGGTACACGCTGTTAAAGCATTGCATGTAGCGTTAACTCAGACTTTATGAATGTAACTCATGAGAATGCCTAAGGCCACATTTGGTGATGAAAACGACATATACTTGACCCTTGAACCATGCAGGGGTGGGGGCACCAACCCCCCTACCCTTGATCCCTGCACACTTGAAAATCTGCATATACCCTTGAATCCCCCAAAACTTAATAGCCTACTGTTGACTGGAAGCCTTACTGAGAATATAGAGTCAACACCTACAGACGCCTGGGTGGCTCAGATGTTTAAGCCTCTGCCTTCAGCTCAGGTCATGATCCCAGGGTCTTGGGATCGAGTCCCGCATCAGGCTTCTTGCTCAGGAGGAAGCTGTTTGCTCCTTCTCGCTGCTGCTCGCCCCGCTTGTGCTTCCGTGCTCTCTCTCTCACACACACACACAAATAAATAAATAAATAAGAATCTTAAGAGTCAATGCCTATATTGTACATCATATGTATTACATACTGTATTTTAGAATAAAGTAAGCTAGAGAAAAGAAAATGTTGAGAAAATATATTTACAGTACAGAATTGTATTTATTGAAAGAAATCTACATATAAGTGGACCAGAGAAGTACAAACCTATGTTGTTCAAGGTCCAACAGCACAATTTTCTTTAGTTACCTTGACATTTTACCTACTGTTCATAATTAATTATATTGATTTGTATTGTATCATGTCATTTTTTTAAAAGATTTTATTTATTTGTCAGGGAGAGAGCACAAGCAGGCAGAGTGTCAGAGGGAGAGGGAGAAGCAGACTTCCTGCTGGGCAAGGATCCCCTTGCGGGGCTCAAACCCAGGACCTAGGATAATGACTCGAGCAAAGGCAGCCACTTAACTGACTAAGCCACCCAGGCATCGCTGTATCATGTGATATTATATTGTGCAATCTAATGCCAAGCCCCAAGGTCCTCCTCTCTTGAAAACTGATAACCCTCATGGGGCACCTGGCTGACTCGGTAGAGCATGTAACTTTCGATCTCTGGATTGTGAGTTCAAGCCCCACCTTGGGTGTAAAGATTCCTTAAAAATAAAATCTTAAAAAAAAAAATCAAAAACAAAACCGTAACCACCTATAACTCCTGTGGCAGAGCCTAGATCATTCCAGAAGGCTCTGGGTTCTCTCCTATACATCCCATGCAGCATCACCCCAAGATGCCTGTGTTAGGGTGCCAACGTTTTTTCCCCTCCCAAACCCTGAGCCTTTGCTTGTGTACTTGTTCAGAGCCCCATCTTGCAGTAATGAGTCTGTATTGGCTGATTCTACGGAAAGCACTGCTTCCCTCCGGGACTCTCTGGTACTGCTGTTCCCTGTCCCGCAGATACATGCTGTCTTCCTTCGCTGCCACTTTCACCCCAGCAAGGTCAGTGCTAGCCCAGGCAGTGAGCTGGAACAGCCCCTTTTACAGCCCCTTTGTTCAGGAAACATTTCTTCCTTTTAGAATCTGACCTTGGGTGAAACCCAGATCCCATGACCTTTCTGATGCAATGATAGTAAAATCCCACCGTCGTCCTGTTGTCGAGGCTCTGGGGAAAAGGCTCATTGCTGCGATGGAGGGACCATCCCTTGGCCTCCTGACTGATCAAGAACACCATGACCATCTTGTTTTCTTAAGTCGTCCTTTATTCTTTTTTTTTTTTTTTAAAGATTTCATTTATTTATTTATTTAGAGAGTGAACAAGTGAGCAAGTAGGGAGAGGGGTAGAGGGAGAGGGGGAATCTTAGGTGGACTCCCCACTGAGCACAGAGCATGACAGAGGGCTGGGTCCCAGGACCCTGAGAGCAGGACCTGAGCCGAAACCAAGAGTCGGGTGCTTAACCGACTGAGCCACCCAGGTGCCCCTGTGCTCTACTTTTATCATGTTTGTTGTGATCTGCATGGCATGGGGAAAGTGACCAGTGTAATAAGAGAAGGAGCCCTACCCTCTCGAAAGCCCAGCCAGAGATTAAATCTCAGGGTTTGCCTTGCCTTCTGCTCTCAGGCAGTCTTCCTCTCTACTCCACGCCAAGCAGAGTATTGGAATAATTGCTCTTGCTTTCTGCAGAAGACATGCTCCCCAAAAAGCTGGATTTCAATCAAGTTGTAACAAGCGGACTCATGTTTATTACTGCATGAATAACTCTTACTCCTTAAAGGAAAGGCTGAGGGTCCTTTTCTTTGTGCCAACACAAGACTAGCTTTGCACCAAGATCTGTAGACTACTAATGGTTCTCAGATGACCTGAGAATTTGCAGATTATCCCACTGTTTCTAATTTTGTCATTTGATTTTTTAAATGAGCACTGCTTTCAATGTTTATGGTCACCTTTTCAATGCTGATGATAGTTATACGTATATATCATGTTAAACGATCACCTTTTGACTGACAACTGCCTCGACATAGCAGTGCCTGTTACCAGTACCTGTAAATACCATCATTTAATTTTTAAATGTTTGCAAGGCATAACGGGCTGCCATTTGGTCGACAATGTCTGTCTTGTACTCATTCTGTGCTGTGTTGAAATCTATCATCAGATCCAAAAGCAAAACTTCTCTTTTGTCATGAGGGTTCACAGCGGAATGACATTTTTCTAGACCGGGAGTTTAGTTTCTTGGGGTCGTTAATAAATCGATTTGGCATCACAGAAGTGGCATAGTACATCAGAGTCACACATTACTTGAAGTGCCACAGTCTAATGATAAAGGACAGAAGAGGGCATATTAGGTAATTGATACATTTCTGCTAAATAAAGTTGTGGCAGTCTGTACAAACAGAGGTTTCACAGTAATTTGGAAAGATAAAAAATGATGGTAGAATAGAGTCATCACGGGGTCCTGCCCTGTTGCATCGTCCCTGGTTTACTGTGGTCGCAGACTTTTCCTTGGTTCCCTTCTTGGTTCAAAGAACTCAGTGGAAAATACAAAATAACTCTTATTTCGATGGAACTAAGTTTTGGGGATTTTTTTCAAGTTTTGAAGTCATGTATCTCAGGGTACACTTGGGCTGATTCTGTAAAAGAAAGTACATTATTTTAAAAATAGTAATGATGACAAGAATAAAAACAGAGACTCCAGTGAGGGGGTCTTCTTCATCATCCAAAGACTGAAGTTAACAAAAAATGCAACATGTAAATTTTTTTTTTTTTTTTTTTGCCACTGGTATTCCTGACCTACAAAAATGGTGAGTGCGTATTCTTTGACCAAAGAGTGGCAATTCTGGGTCAGCAAAGCGACACCCATCACAAGGATTAATGCTTCTGAATTTGAGTCTTACTCTACTGTATCTCTGTATTTATTGTACATTCATTGGCTGTATGACTTACGTAAGAACGAAAAGCATGAAGAGTTTATTCCTCACTTGATGTTTATAACATTGAAATAGAAAGAATGTAAATACTGGAACACTACGAAAACGTGTTTTTTAGCAGAGGTCTGTATCATTCCTCACTTTCAAGAAACGTTGGTCTGAATGTCCCTATCCCTGGCAAACCCCAGACCCTGGCCACAAACATGCAGGCTGGTTTTCATCTCTTCTGATTACCTGCTCTCAGCTCTGAATGGGAATATTTTGCAAATATTCCCGAACTGCATATTAAGCCTTAAACTCATAAAGATTTGTAACTGAGTTCTCTTAACTTAAATTCCCCAAAGTGTTTCCAGCTCAAGTTAGTCCTAATATATAAAGGGACACCCCCATCCCTCCCCCCAAAAAAGAAATTCAAGCGGAGTCATTCTGTTCAGGCCTTTTGGTGGAGCTCCGTGCATGCTGGAAGTAGGTAGCATTTGACACCTGACCTTCGGCTCCACACCAGCATAACCCAAGTCAGTCGCTCCCCACCGCTCACAGGGAGCCCATCCTCCAGACCCAGGCTCAGGAGGAAGCAAGCATTTCTCTCATTGAGCTTTCTGAGCCAGCTAGAGTGTGCTGGTAAGTAGGAACTTAGATAGCGGACCGCCTAGGTTCAAATCCCGCCCCTGACATCAGCTATGTGGATGTTTAATTTCTCAGTCCTTCCACCACAAAATGGGTCTGATACCGCGTGGTGGTGGTGTGAGGGTCAGACAGCTTAAAGGGGACAGAGGAAATGCCCAGAACCGTGCCTGGCCCTTGCTAGGCATCCAAGAAATGCCAGCCGCCAGCGTTCTTTCTTCTGCAGATACTGTTGTTACTACTGCTGCCTCCAGGGAAGGCCCAGGGACCTGATCCTTCGGGGATGGCAGTGTGGCGCCCTGACCGTGACATCTGCATACAGACAAGACGTGGATTGTGGGCAGCCAGGGTTCTGATCTCAGGAATGCTCCTCGCCAGTGAAGTGGCGTGATCAGCACCAGGCCCGGGAAGACCTGGAGAGATCTACTGAGACATTGGTGATGCCATCCGGGGAGGGTTCGGTGCTTCATGTCTTCTCGCGCATCTATGCCTTCCCGCGGCCAGCAGTTGACAGGAGCCAATGCATTGGGGAAAAGGTGGCCGCTAAGTGGAAAAGGTGTTTTGGCAGTAAGCTGGCAAGAGGGAGAAACCCAGGCTTAAGATCTTGGTTGTGTGTCTGTGTGTGTGTTCGCCCCAGACAACGGGGAACCTGTGTTTGGAGACAAGAAGCACTTCTAGACCCTGTGGCACTTGAGATTAACAGTGCGGCTATAAATAACAGTGATCGTGCAGGGGAGATACAACACAGACGCCGGGGCTGGTTCTGGGTGTGATCCTGCTGCTGCCTTCCCCCGGCTGGATGATCTCAGATAAATTACTTAGCAGTTCTGTGTCTCGTTGGCTCACCCACAAAATAGACAAGAAATAGACATAAAACAGAACAGCACAGAAGTAAAACACTTGGAACAGCCCCCGGCACCTTCTCAGGTCTATGTGGATGGTCAGCCTTGCTGCCTGCCTCTTTGGGCTGTAGTTTCTGCATCTGAGACAAGAAGAAATTGGACTGTGTGACATCACATCCTTCCGTACTCAGGGTTTTGATGGGCAGGTCCAAGGCTGTGCTTTTGGCTTCACGGGGCAGTGGTTTATAGTGTAGCTCAGGGGATGTGCGGGACCTTGGAGGCAGGAGCACGGGTTAGGCTATGCCTGTTTCCACTACTCCCCCTCCCTGCCTCCACACCCCACCACAGCCTGCACGTCCACGCAGGAGCCACGGCGCCAGGTCACTGAATCCAGGCAGTGTGCGAGAAGTCAAAGCGGCAACCAGACCTCCTCATCGATTGCCGGGGTCTATGTCCAAAATAACCATGGCAATTCCATGCCAGGCGATGGAATTGGAAGTAGGTAGAAAAAAATTAGAACAGGATCATGAAGATAGGAAAATGTGTTTGGGTTTTTGTTTTTTGTGGGGTTTTTGGTTTTTGCATTTTGCTTTTGTCTTTTTTTGAAATCATGGTGCAGCCAACAGAGTGGACCTGCGGATAGGGAGGCACACCCAGGGCTGAGCTCTAGGCCCAAGAAAATGTTCCAGACCTCCCCTCACGAAGGTGACTCGAAGCACATTTATTCTGCTGCACTGTCCTTTCTCATCTCTCTTTATCCCCTTTCCTGTCTCCCTCTCCCCTCAAAGCCCAGCAGATAAAAGCTCAAATACACTGAGAGGCTGCAAGTCCCGAGTGGTCAGGTGAATTACAGCCATAACACCCCGGAGATAAGAAGCGAGACTGGCGCCTGGGCGGGCCTAGGAGGGGGACACGGGATACTCACCATTATCAAATTGTGCAATTTAGCAAGTGGCCAGTGGCAGCCTGGGGTGAGAGCCAGTTACTCTGTTTTGCTGCACTCTGAAGATGCAAGGCTGGAACCCACCCAGGGAGCAGGCTGTCTAAGGTGGCTTTTCCCAACTCGCCGCAGAAGATGCCAGGGAAACTAACCAGAGACGTGAACAGGCATAGAGATCAACACAAGAAGTTGGGTGACCCAGGTGGGGATCAGGGGATCCATCAGTTTGGGTTACTGGGGGAGGGATAGGGCAGGAGGCCAGGGCTGGGAGTCATTACAGTGTTATGTTATGAAGGGCAGCCCATGAGAGCTTACTAGGGGCTCCGTTATCTGGTGGGTTTGGGAAGCTGGAAATGAGGCTCCCACAGGGAAATGCCTTCTCGCATTAGAACCCAGAAGTGGTGCCGTGGATTTTCCCTGACCTGAGTTTAAGTCACAAGGCATTTTTATCCTCCTAGCCCCCGTGCGAAGTGGCTGCTCTCATGACCTTCACCATATAGGTGGGGCAACAGATGCCCAGAGAAACCTTATAGCTTGCCTGCATTCACGCATCTTGCCAGTGGCAGAGTCGGGCTAAGAACTTGGGCAGTCTGGCCCCAGGGTCCCAGCCCTGACCACCGGCAAGCCTGCCTATGCTGCAGGAGAGAGATGGTGTGAGGGCACCAGCGGCCACATCCTGTCCAGTGAACATCAGAGTATTTAAGTCAAACTCAGGTCCATTACACAAAGTACAATGTGTGTGGGCACGTGATTAGTAATTCCTTCGGCCAACTCCCAGGTCCTTGTGTGTGCCAGACCCTGGGCTGGATCCTGTGGGGTCAAAAAATCCGATGCAAACTCTGGCCCTCAAGACCCAGTGGGTACAAAAAGTTTCCAAAAATCACTATAACACAAGAGGAAAATGGTAGATGCTAGAAGGGAAGTATAGACAAAGCGTAGCAAATTCATAAAGGACAGGGATACTCTCTGCACCTGTGGAGTCATGGAAGGCTTCTCAGAGGAGACGGCCTTTGTGCTAGGGTTTGAAATAGGAGTAAAACATGAGAATGGAGCGGAAGGTAGGAAGGACAAATAGGAAAGGGAGGTTGGTTTAGGGTGCGGTAAATAATTCAATTTGCCAGAGGGTGCGAGAGAGTGAGATGCCCTGAAGGACCAGGAAAGCTGTTACCAGTGAGCAGGGTAGGGGGAGGAAAAGTATGTGTCTTACAAGGACACAAGGACTTACAAGGCAGCTTGGCCAAGCCCCTCACTTTACAGATTACAGACCCAAGATCTTTGGATTAAGTGGCCGGCACCGTGCAATCATTAATTCATGACAGAACCATGTCTCAGACCTAGGGCTTGTCCCAACTTCCTTTCTACTCCTCCCCAGGTGCAAACGGGTGCGTGTCAAGGGTTCACAGTGCCAGAAAACCTTCACTTTTTAATCCCCTGTTCTCTGTGAGGTTCTCCAAATACAGAGCCTCCTTTGGAGTGAGCATCAGCTCAAGACTGCCCCTGTCTGTAGGCAAGGCTCAGCAGGCTCTCTAAGCCAGGAGAAACTCGGGATTTGAGGAACCAAGGTGGCTGCAGACACCTGGGAGAAGTGAGGCCTCCAATTCATAGTCTCCTAAATTCTGGACGCAGGTCTTAAGGACAGTCGTGTCACAAGCAGCCACAAGCAGCCAACCCCACTGTGCAATTTACAAGGCTAACTCGACCCCGCTCTGCCTCCGCTCGACCATCCTTAGAGAAATCTAAACCTCTTCTTGACCGCCTACTCATTTGCTCCCCTTGTATCTCCTGGACCGCTGCAGTTCACACGTTCATCTGATCCGCATAACCCGGGAGCCCAGAACACTTTTATTAAACTCGGGAACAACTTTCATAAGTAACTTCAGCAGGAAGCACCGTTCCCTTGGCCTTCATTATCTGTCTCTGGAAAATGCTGTGGCATCAGACAGACTTCAGATACCACCTCTAGAACTAAAAAATTAAGCAATCATTTCAGAGTACCCATGCTTATACATTTAGAAGAAATCAATCGATATCACAATCCTGCATCCTGGCATTCTTTTCCTAACTGGAGATGCTGCTCGCGGAAAGCGTTGTGGCTTTCAGGTGCAACAGCGCTCCCGTGTGGTGATCCTGTGCATTGCCCTCCAGGAGAGCTTGGAAACTCCAGCCTGGAAGGAATCCCGGCCTCAGGCGGGGACATCCATTCACCCCAAAATAATTTCCGCTTTAAACTAACAGGCTGTTTCTGCCAAAAAGATGAGCACAGTTCAGTTTTATTGTACTGGTTTCTGTCCTAAAATTTACCAAGGATCTCTTGTTCTCTGTGAAACAAGGAAAAAGACAGCCCGCAGCATGGGTTAGTTGAATCATTTCCAGGGTTTGAAAGTGTGCGGAGGGGAAAGGGAAAGCCTGGGACTGGAGAGACGGAGTGAAGATCAGGAGGGAGGAAGAGTGGCCGGAAGGGCTGGGAGCCAGGGAGTCGAGGGAGGTAGGCTAAGATTTGTCTGTTAATAAAAATGATGCGGGGCAGGGCGGTGCCTGGGTAGCTCAGTCGCTAAGCGTCTGCCTTCAGCTCAAGTCATGATCCCGGGATCTTGGGATCCAGCCCCACATCGGGCTCCCTGCTCAGCCGGAAGCCTGCTTCTCCCTCTCCCACTCCCCCTGTTTGTGTTCCCTCTCTGGCTGTCTCTCTCGGTCAAATAAATAAATTAAATGTTTAAAAAAAAATAAAAATGATGGGAAATGGAATAGCTTGTATTTTCAACAAAACCAAATGCTGCATAGACGTGTCTTGCACATGGAACAGAGATGTAAATTGGTATCACCCAAATTCAGAATTCCTAGCTATGACATCATGCCTTCAGTGGCTGCCTCCCTGACCCTCCGTGCTCTCTTGAGAAAGAAGGATCTAGTTTCTCCTAACTGTGAGCCCAGTGTCTAGGATGCGCCCCCTCCAGGAGTCTCGGGAACCACCAGGCCCTGACCTCTGTCCGTGGGGTGTTGAGTGGGGGAGTGTTTTCATCACCGATGCCTTTGGTGGTTTTTCAGTTCTCTATGGACGGCACACCCCTGGTGCCCCCACCCCGCCTGCAGCTCCCACCACCTCCTTTCCTGGCGGCCGCTGCACCCTTGACCTGCGGCATGCGGCAGGGACGCCAGGGTCCTCATCTGACAAGTGGCAGTAATGCCACCTGCCGACCTCACGGACTTGTCTGGGGGTTACACTGGATGTGCGGATGAAATTCTTGAATCACCGTGACTATAACATACAGCTTTATCTCTGCAAGAGAACATAAACCAATATAGAATCATCTACGTGGGTATGCACAGCATCCTTATTTATTATAATAAAGGGCTGAGGTAGCTTAGTCATTCTTATTAGTGTCTACGTCCTTGCGGAAACCAAATCAAGAGAAATGGGAAGTCTGAGATGGAGAGGTGACCCTGGCTGGAGCTGAGTCAGAGAGAGAAATGAACCTTTTTTCAGGACAACTCAGATCCAGTTTCAATGAGCTGGGCCAAGAGATAGAAAGTAGGTGCCCATCTAGGGCAGGGCAGGGTCAAATTTGAGGAGTAAGGGACAAATAAGGTTGTGTCACATGTGGAGGAAATTAACATTCAATAGGTAGATATTGGAATATTGGAATGATGGGTCTCCCAGCCAAGGAGAGCCAGGAGTCACCAGAAGCCAGGAGAGAGGCACCAGGCAGCTTCTCAGAGCCTCAGCTTTGCTGACCGGCTCTGCTGACACGTTGATTTTGAACTTCCGGCCTTCAGAAGATGGTCCATTAATAAGGTGTTGAATCGGGAACACAACTTTGGACAGATCATTTAGGAACCATCTATGTCAGAGCTGGCTGTAGACAAGATCATGAAATAATCAGAAATGGGTCCCACAGATGGGGCCTTTTTTTTTTTTTTTTCCACCCATATTTCCTCCATGTATCTCTATCTATCCCTCCTTCACACCCTGGACAGCCTCAGGCTGGCTTATTCCCCTCAAAAATCAAACAGCGGGCACCTAATTCTAAGATGTAAGATGAGATGGAACTAACTACTAGCAAGGTACCCATCATAAACTCATGTATCACATACAAGTCCTAAGTCAGGGAGCCCGCCCACCGTCCCATGCATGCCTTCAGTGCTAGGCTACGGTTATGATCAACAAAAGCAGATGTATTCCTCTCCTCGTATGGCTTCCAGTCTCCTGGGGACATTTACTTGGTGGTGAAGTCATACAGGTGGTACTTCAGGTTCGAGTTGGTTCCAGTAAACGGAGAGGGGAGGGTTTCCTGGGGCGGCCACGTGCTTGGGGCTTTTCTTGGTAAGGCCCGGTGCTCCGCATGGACCCATGTCTCCTATTCCAGGGTAAGGAGAGCAGGCCACATATCCTGCCCTGTTCCAGTCTTTGCTAGAATGTCCTCTGTGTTATGGGCTGGGCTTTGGTGCCTCTCGTGGAACACTTCATTTGCGGGGGGAGTTTTCTGGGGATTTATTGTTTCACTTCAAAAGAAAAACGTGGGATTAAAAAGTATAACAGAGAAATAAGCAGAGGTTTGTCTAGGTTGGGGTTGGAAACCAGAAGACACTGCAATTTCCCTCGAGTCGATGAGGTCCAGCCAAGGGACAATAACCCCAAGACGCTCTTTCCTCGCTCATTGGCTTTTCTCAGTGTAAAACCCTCAAAGGAGAGGTTGTTCTTCCCTTGCTGAGATTCTGTGATTCAGAAGGATTCTAGAAGGAGTCGTGAGGGATAGATAATATCTGCATTTAACTGACTAGCGAAATGAAACGTTATGTCATTGATGACGATTCCCTTTGGGCTAACATGGTATGAATATTAACTACTTTCTTCAGCATCATTTCAGGCCTTCCTGTTCATGGTGGTTCCTGTTGCCCCTTCCAGAGTATTGTCATGCCCGTATAGATTTGAGTCATTGTCAAATGCCCCAAGATCCCAGAATCTGAGTTCTGAACGGCATCGCTAGAATGCCCACCAGGGGCTGAAGTCTTCTGTGCCGCTGGTCCTTCAACAGACTGGAATGTGCTTGGGGTCTGTGCTCAGTTCAGTTTCTAAACCCTTCAGGAATAAACGTTCTCATTCTGAGCTCAGTTCTGTGCTTTAGATAATACTCCGGTGCTAAGAATAGGACCAGGCATGCAGGAAGTATTTGTTGAATGAATGAATACATGAATTCAACAAAAACTCATAGGGGCTCGTCCCTTAAAAAGCCTTGACAATATCGTAGGCCCAGCAACAAAGGCGGAAACCATAGAAGAAAGAGTTGATGGATTGGAACATAAAATATTTAAAAACCCTATCTCCAAAGGCATCTTATAAATAACAAATTGAAGGGGGGCATTAGCACAAATTTCAGATAAAGTACTTTACTCTTAATACTTCATTAGTCTCTATTAATCAATATACAAAGATAGGTACCCCAGTAGTAGAAATACAAATAGCCAAGAAGTGTATCAGAAATACTGGCATCTCACTAATAAAAACAGAGTTAGGGACGCCTGGGTGGCTCAGTTGGTTAAGCAGATGCCTTCGGCTCAGGTCGTGATCCCAGCGCCCTGGGATCGAGTCCCACATCGGGCTCCTTGCTCAGCAGGGAGCCTGCTTCTCCCTCTGCCTCTGCCTGCCATTCTGTCTGCCTGTGCTTGCTCTCTCCTCCTCTCTCCCTCTGATAAATAAATAAAATCTTTAAAAATAAATAAATAAATAAATAAATAAATAAATAAATAAAAACAGAGTTATTTTCTGAAATGGGGGACCATTTTCTCCCCGTCAGATTGACAATGATAAACAAGAATGCCGATTTCTAGTGCTGTGTTGGACACGAGGAGACAAGTATGAGCAAATGAAGGAGAAGTTGGTGTAGCAGGTTCAGAAGCCTTGAAAGTAAGCCAGAAATTGCACTGACAGAGTTTTATCTGAAGGAAATTATAGAAGATAGGAAAAAAAAAAAAAAGAAACCTGTTGATTGCTGTAGTATCGTTGCAAAAACAAAGTGGAAAACTGTTTTTTAACTGCAGGGAGCTACATATAAAAATATAAGTATTTGTTTTCATAAAAAGAGGAGAAAGAGGGAGAATCTCAGGGGGGAAATTATGTGATTTTTTTAAAAAATCTAAATTCAAATTAGTTAACATATAGTGTATCGTTAGTTTCAGAGGTAGAGGTCAGTGATTCATCTGTCGCATGTCACACCCAGTGCTCATAAGATCAAGGACCCTCCTTAGTGCCCATCACCGGTTACCCCATCCCCCACCCACCTTCCTTCCAGCAACCCTCGGTTTCTTTCCTGGACTGAAGAATTTCATAGTTTGCCTCCCTCTGTTTTCATCTTATTTTATTTTTCCTTCCCTTATGTTCCTCTGTTTTGTTTCTTAAGTTCCACATATGAGTGAAATCATATGATATTTGTCTTTTCTTTGACGGAAAGCATAATACCCTTTAGTTCCATCCATGGCGTTGAAAATGGCGAGATTTCGTTCCTTTGATGGCTGAGTACTGTCACATCATGTATGTGGTTACGTGTAAGTATACATATATACGTGTGTGTACATACGTACATGTACACACCACGTCTTCTTTATCCATGCATCTGTTGATGAAGGTTTGGGCTCCTTCCATAGTTTGGCTATTGTGGACATTGCTGGACAGTAAACATTGGAGTGCACGTGCCCTTTAGATCACTATTTTTATAACCTTTGGACAAATACCTAGTAGTGCAATTGCTGGGTCATAGGATAGTTCCCTTTTTAGCTTCTTGAGGAACTTCCATAGTATTTTCCAGAGTGGCTGCACCAGGTGTGATTTTTAATGTCTCCTTTTTGCTTCATGTATTTTTCTGAATTTTATTTTATTTTTATTAAAATAAAATCTCTTACTTTGGTATTAACGAAAAATTCATTCTTCAGGAATAGAAAATCATGGGTGCTTAGGTAATAAGATAATTATTACTAAGTGGCCTCTCCCATAGTCTTAAGTCTTTACTATATGCCCCTGAGTTCATCTATATCAAGTCCTTACCGTAATTCTGAGTTAAGCAGGGAGGTGGCATTATCCCTCCACGTTGTGACAAAAACTGAAGCTCAGGAAAGGTGATGACATGTTCGGCATCTCACAGTTAATGAGTAGCAAGCCTGGTCGTAAAGTCTGGGGGCATCAGCCCCACAGCTCAGTAGGTGTTCCTTTCCCTGTGGCCTGTGGCTTCAGAATAAAAATCCAGATGACCGTTAGACCATGATTGGCCTGCAAGGGTACAGAGCAAACTGTTCCATGGTTTGGGGAACACTTATCCAGGCAGCGTCCTATTAGATTATTAGGGTCAAGCAGTCAAGATAAATTTATTATTACCATTTTATAAGCAGGGACGCTAAGGCTCAGAGACCTTAAGTGACTTTTTCAAGGTTGCACAGTAAGTAAAATTGGGGTTTGTTTAAACACACTTTTAGTCCGAATTCCCTGCTTGGTCTACTTCAGTATGACATGATAGTCACTTGATCAATACCTCCTAATTTTCCCTGTCAGAGGTTTATCATTTGCAGAAGTCCTTCCTAAGTGCCCTTTCGACATGGCTGACCCCGTTCACAAGACTTGGGCGCTAACCCTGCATGGCAAATTGTATTTCAGGAGACATGTGGAATGCTATCTCCTGTCCTGCGTGCTCTTCTAGAAGTCTGTCACTCTTCCTGCCCCAGAGGTGGTGCCGATGCAGTACTGCCCAAGGAAGGCTTTATAACTTAGGTTACTTCATGGTAGCCGAGGCGAAGTCATAAAAATTCCGTGCCCTTCTGCCTTGCTCTCTTGGGATGCTTGCTCTCGGAATCCCACCTCCAAGCCGTGCTGAAGCCCAGGCAGCCCACAGAGAGGCCCTGGCCCCTACCCCAGCTGAGCTCCCGACCACCAGCCATAGCTAACTTGCGAGCCCTGGGGATCATCTGGAAAGGAGAGCCTCCTGTCCCCGGGGGACCCACCTCAGCTGAGACTGCACAGGTCCAAGTGAGGTGAGCCCATCTGGCTCTGCCTGGATGGCAGATTGCTGAGCAAGATAAACAATGTTGTTTGAGGGCAGGTTTTTTCTGGGGAGGTGGAGCTGGGGGGGGGCTTCTTGTTTTGTTTTGTTTTGTTTCTGCAGCAACCGTAGCTGACACATCTGGGAATCTCATCATTCTCTTAAAAATAAGTCTGCATGAAAATCATATTCATTTGGCTAAGTACCTACTATGGGCCAGACATGTTCCCAGGGGCTTGGGATGTGTCCGCAAACAGAATCGATAAGGTCCTTGCCGTGAAGAAGCTTGTAGTTCAGCCAGGGGCACAGACGCTAGGTAGTAAGTAAACCATCTAGTTGGGAAGCCCGGGTGGCTCAGTCAGTTAAGTGTCTGCCTTCAGCTCAGGTCCTGATCCCAGGGTCCTGGGATGGTGCCCCGCATTGCTCAGCCCCTGCTTAGCGGGGAGCCTGCTTCACCCTCTCCTTCTGCCTGCCCCTCGCTCCCCCTGCTTGTGCGAACTCTCTCTCTCTCTTTCTGACAAATAAATAATCTTTAAAAAAAAAAAAAAAAGGCATCTAGTAGGTGAAAGGGGATAAATGCTTCTAGAAGGTTAACAAGTAGAACGGGGAAGGAGTCGGGAGCACAGCATGGGACGTACACCGTGCTCCTTGTGTGGTCAGAGAAGCCTCGGTGAGAGGGTGACGGAGGGTTTGGCCCGGGGGTTCTGGGGAAGCAGCTGAGTGGGGAGTGTGCTCCGAAGACGGAGAGTCTCATGGGGCCTTGTAAGGACGTTGGCCATTTCAGGGTTCTGAGCAGATCTGACCTGACGGGCACGTGTGGCGGCTCTTTCTGCCACGTGGGGGCGCAGCCACAGGAAGGAAGGGTGACGGCAGGGAGAGCAGTGAGGGACCCAGGAGGAGATGGTGTCCAGTCAGCAGCTGGATGGAGATGCGGGGGTGTGGGCTGTGGGAGCACATGGAGTCTGGAGACGGGAAAGGGCCCCTGAAGGAGACTTGGTGATAGGCCAGGTGTGATGAGCGAAGGAATAGCACATACAAAAGACCCAGGGAGTAAGCAGGGAGAGGCTGGGGGATGGACTTTCTACACCTGCATTTCTACTTTCTACAGTCTGCTGAGAGGCCTGAACTTTACCATTCAAAACAGGACACGGCTGGAGAGCTGCAATGTGTTTGGAGAACCAGAATGTTTAAGTGTTTGCATAACCTTTGAAAATCATTCTGTGGTGCTTTCTAAATTCTGGTGCCCTGGACCAGAACCCTGGTCACTCTTATTCCCTTCCGACTCCAGAATCTCCACAGGATCTACAGACAGGAAGAGTGGTACGGTTTGCAGTTGAAGGTCCCTGGAGTGAAGAGCAAAGAACTGTCAAGCCAACGTATTCAATGGGTCCTCGACGTGGACAACGTGATCACCAAGGACAACAGCAGGATTTGGGGTGGAGAATAAAATCGTGTCAAGCCTTTCAGGAATGAGGAGGAATGAACAAAAGTAGAGATGAGAGGTCACAGGAGGAGTTGAGAGAAGCCTCAAGTCCTCAGGAATTTTTACACAAGAAAAAGAAGAAATGTCCCGAAGGGCATCAGAGGGCAAGGAAGATGCCTACTTTCCCCTTCTCACCCCAGTTGAGGTGGTGGGGTCGGGGAGGGGTGCCTAGGGGCTCAGTCAGTGAAGAAGTAAGCCTCTGACTCCTGGTTTCGGCTCAAGTCATGACCTCAGGGTGGTGAGATCAAGTCCCACATCAGGCTCTGAGCTCATCCAGGAATCTGCTTGAGAGTCTCTCCTTCTCTCCCTGTGCCTCCCCATTGTCCTCTCTCTCCTTCTCCCTCCCTCCCTCTAGAAAACAAACAAACAAAAAAGAACAAAGGCCCTGGAAACAACTCTAGGGGAGTGAGCAGTGAAGACCAGGAGGTTGGGGTCCTTCTGTACTTAGCTGAGGGCTTTTACACCAATGGAGCTGGAGAACAGGGGTTCCAGATGTGTGCATGGCAAAGGCAAAGAGGCTGACTAAGGGAATAAGAAGCTCAAAGCAACAAAAAATGAGACAGAAGTAATGGGGAATCAGAGGCATTTGGGTTTTATTCACTAAGAATGAAGGAGAAGTACCTGCTCCCAACATTTCTAGCTCAAGTTAAGGTCTCATCATATACATATTTGTGGGTTATCTGGATAAAAGGGTAAATGGGTGGATGGATGGATAGGTGGATGGATGGATGGATGGATGGACGGATGGATGGATGGATGGATGGATGGATGAATGGATAGGTAGATGGATGGGTGGGTGGTTGGATGGATGGATGGACGAACAGACAGACAGATGGGAAGTTTTATTTCTCTCTGGAAGAGTCAGCCTCACTTGAAATGGTGCTCTTTCTGAGAGAACCCTAGCAGGATTCATTAGCTCCCAGCCCTCCCCTCATATTGGAAGCAATGGATGGTGAAGGGGAGGCCCCCTGAGCATTCTTGGCTCTCTCAGGATCAATCTCTTACTGAGGCCTGCACCGGTCTTCCCTCTCTCGCTGGCCAGGTACCTCTCATTGCCCACCTGTGATGGGTCCTGGATCCTCTCATTAAACATCATGTGACCATTGAAGGGCCCCCCTCTTGCTGCAGCAAGACCTCGTCTCTGACTCAGAAGCAGAAAACCCAGTGGGCATGACATCTACCACTTTCAACCCTTTAGAAATAGGATAGTAAAGGTATTGGTAAAAAGGAGTCCACTCTTGTCCAACTTTTTCCAAGATCAGGGGTTGTCAGCTTGATGAGGGCTTATTCAAACACCAATAGCTGGAGATTATGATTCCAGAAGATAGCCATGGTCCCGAGAATGTGCATTTCTAACAAGCTCCCAGGTGAGACTCATGCTGGGACCACATGTTGAGAAACACCACCCTGCATGGTTAGTTGAAGGTGGGGATTCTTACGTGTGCAGGATGACACTGAGTGGGACAGGTAAGTAGATGTGGAAGGCACCAGGTGTGTCCTTGAGAAATAAAAGGGAGGCAGTGATGGGTTAACCAATTCCTGCCTTCTGTTGAGGTTGCTGTCTGGCTTTTGAGAGTGGTGCCAATTGCCAGCTGGGGGATTTGGAGAAGTCTGTGAAGGAGAGTACTAGAAAGACAGAATGACAGGCTGAGGGGCACCTGGGTGGCTCAGTGGGTTGAGGCCTCTGCCTTCAGCTCAGGTCATGATCCCAGGGTCCTGGGATCAAGCCCCGCATCAGGCTCTCTGCTCAGCAGGGAACCTGCTTCCTCCTCTCTCTCTGCCTGCTTCTCTGCCTCCTTGTGATCTCTGTCTGTCAAAGAAAGAAAGAAAGACAGGCTGAAGCTGGCCCTGAAAGAGAGAAACTGGGGATGGGGAGGCATGGGACTCGGAGGGGAAACATCGCCTATCATGCAGCACTCGGATACGTGTTTTTAGGGAAGGTAGGACAGTGGGCTCCAGACCTCCAGGCTTGCACTGCAACACAAGGCCGAGGTAGCCTGGGGAGGGCCTGTCATATTCAGATAACACAGCACATAATACGAAATAAAACAGATTAGGGCAGTGTTAAAAGGCAATCGTCTACATAACCTAAAGGAAATGCAAAGTATGTGTCATTCCCAAACTTCAGGAAGGGGCTCCATGGACCCAGATAACATCTCTTTCAAAGAGCCCTCTCTTTTCTCCTTTCTGTTTCTCTTACCCACTGGAGCCTTTCCATGCTGTTTCTTCTCCATCTCCTCCACCCTAAACAGAGCCAAACAGGAAAGCCTTCCAGTATTACTGAACTTGGCCTCCTTGTGTCTCCCTCCCACTTTCTTCCCCCACGTAGTGGCCAAAACCCAGGAATGTTGTGGTTTACAAGGACCCTCCTTTGAGGATCAAGGCAGAGGGTGGGGTTGGGCAAGGAGACAGAGGGGTCAAACTAGAATCGTTTTGGGCAAGCAGGCGAGGCAGAAGTTTGGGAAAGGCATGCTCTCACTTGGGTTTTCTGCACAGATCTTGGCTTGTCCCCCCCAAACCAGGTCTCCAGCTGAGATGCTTTCAACTTTACTCAGCAAAATTGCCATCTTCTCTGAACCACCTGGTCCCCTCCGAGAGCCCCAGCCTGCATCTGGCACCTCCAAAACCTCCCTCATTACTTTCTCAAATTACTGTGAAGGCTAGAATCTCCCCCCCACCCCGCCCCAACCAGGGCTCAGTGTACAGTTTGGCATGTCATATACAGTAAGTTCCTTTGTGGTCTTCTACATCCTTTGTTTTGTCTCTCACATTCTGGTTCCTCATGGTTATGCCTTCTGAGGGTTGGAACCATGGTTTTAAACCCCTACAACACCTACTGTCGGTGATCTGCAGGTCCCAGAAGATAGTATTTAATCAAGAGACACATTCCTTTGGTCTGCTCCACTTAATTCTTGCCCTGCTGGTTGTCCTCTTTCATCTGATCAGAGGCAAGGGGTTCAGAAGCTCTATGACAGTCTGAATGATGTATTTGCAAGTGTTGGATCATGCATGTGGCCAACATTTTTAAGTACTCATGTGATACATTGCTACCAGGGTACTATAGATAGGAATTAGAGGGGAAAGTCCATATGTGTTAAGATTTTGCAGTCTAGTTGGAAAGCATGGAAACAAGGATCTTTTACGTAGAGAAGGTGCCTGAGTTTTCAGCAGCCAGAATCCTCAGAGTGGACCGTGGACCATCTGTGGTTTGGGATTATCTGTTCTGCCTGCCTCGGGTTTGCCTTTTGAACTTGGCCTTAGTAATCCTGGTAGACATTATCCACTGTCCCTGTCTCAAGTTTGGTTTCCTAGTTCATCAATGGCAGGTTCTCTTCTGGCAACTATATGGTCCGAGGGAGGGAGAGGTGTTGTTTAAAGAGAGAGGGGAAGCCTCTGCCTTCGTCTCTCCCCTTTGGGGGGTAAAGACATGTCACAAGCAATGGGCCCTGTGAGCTAGCTTCCTGACTGCAACACATAAGAGAAAAGTTCATGGAGAAGATAAGACATCCAAGAATAAAGGTCCTGGGAGAGACCTGGCATCATTGTCTTAACCAAATCTACTTATATTCTTCAGTCTATATCAGAAATCACTATTCTTCCCTCAGTACCATAGCTTTAGCACACATCCCTGAGGATCCCACCTGGTCCTTGCTCCTGCCCCTTCCCCCCCTTCTCCACCTGGACAGAACAGAATAATTGATCTCACCCCAGTTAAAGGACCCCTGCTTCTGCGGTAGGATTTAGAAGGAACTCATCCTTAATGGTGTCTACAGCTTTCTGAGCTCTGGCTTTGCTTGCTTCCTTACTCACACCCTCCACTACCCTTCCACCCTTCCCTGGAGCCATGAAAATGAATGACTCCGAGCCTGGATCCTGGAGCCAACATGCCTAGGTTCAAATCCCAGCTTCACAGACCATGTGACCTCAGGCAAGGTACCTTACCTTGCTCTGCCTCTCTTTCTCCACCTGTAAAATGGGGATAATGACAGTACCTGCTTCACTGGGTTTCTGTGCATGTAAATGAGTTAATTTGTGTGAAGTGTTTGGAACAGGGCCTGACATATGGTGAGCACTTTATCAATGTTTGCTGATTCTGTGGCTTTGCACATGTTGCTTTCTCATGCTGGGATGTCATCCCCTATTAGTTAATTCCAATTCATTCTTTAAGATTCAACTCAAGCATCACCTCCTCCAGCAAAGTGCTCCTGGTAGCCAGGGCTGCTGTAAATGTCCTTTCCGTGTTCTTAGCATCCTGCAAATATAGCTGTCACTGCACTCAATGTGTTGAAGAACATCATTTGTTTACTTGCCCATCATCGCCCTGGGATTGTGACCCCTTGAGCATAGGAACAGCATCTCAACAGGATTTGAACACAGCAGTTAATGCAATCCTAAGACATAAGAGATTCTCCCATTGACGGAGAGGATGAAACCATCCTGAAATCCATTAAGTTAATACGTTTGTTCACCTGCTCACTTACTCCTTCATCTATTCAAAGAAGAAATTACTGAGCATCTGTGATGTACCAACTATATTTTCCATGTACTTTTGGATGATCTACCTGTAATTTCTGTGTCAGCCCTTGCAGCTAGCTGGGACAAGAGAGGAAGTAGATTTTGAGCTATAGTTACTCACAGCCTGACTTTAAAAAGAGAAATTTTGGAGACCAGAAGTCTTATAGATAACTGAGTGAGCTATTTCTCTCAAATTCAAAGCCCTGTTGTAAGCTCCAGACTTCCCAGCTGGGCTCAGACAAGGCTGCAGGACACAGTGTATTGGATTATTTCAGCTAAAACACTCAATGGAACAGAGAGGCAACCCAAGGAATGTGAGAAGATATTCACCAATGACACTACAGACAAAGGGTTGATATCCAAGATCTATAAAGAACTCCTCAAACTCAATACCCCCAAAACAGATAATCATGTCAAAAAAGGGCAGAAGACATGTTTTCTCCAAAGAAAACATACAAATGGCTAGCAGACACATGAAAAAATGTTCATCATCACTAGCCATCAGGGTGATTCAAATCAAAACCACACTAAGACACCACCTTACACCAGTTAGAATGGCCAAAATTAACAGGACAAGAAACAACAAGTGTTAGAAAGGATGTGGAGAAAGGGGAACCCTCTTGCACTGTTGATGGGAATGCAAGTTGGTGCAGCAACTTTGGAAAACAGTGTGGAGATTCCTTAAGAAATTAAAAATAGAACTTCTCTATGACCTTGCAATTGCACTACTGGGTATTTACCCCAAAGATACGGATGTAGTGAAAGGAAGGTCCATCTGTACCCCAATGTTCATAGCAGCAATGGCCACAATTGCCAAACTGTGGAAAGAACCAAGATGCCCTTCAACAGGTGAATGGATAAGAAAGATATGGTCCATATATACAATGGAATATTACACAGTCATCAGAAAGGGTGAATATCTAACTTTTGTATCAACATGGATGGGACTGGAGAAGATTATGCTGAGTGAAATAAGTCAGGCAGAGCAAGTCAATGATCATATGGTTTAACTTACCTGTGAAGCATAAGGAATAACATGGAGGACATTAGCAGAAGGAAAGGAAAAGTGAATTGGGGTAAATTGGAGGGGGAGACAAAGCTTGAGAGACTGTGGACCCCGAGAAACAAACTGAGGGTTTTGGAGGGGAGGGTGGTGGAGGGTGGTCATGGGTGAGCCTGGGGGTGGGTATTAAGGAGGGCACGTATTGCATGGAGCACTGGGTGTTGTACATAAACAATGAATCTTGGAACACTGAAAAAATAAAATAAAAGTAAAGTAAAAGTAAAACAATAAAAAATAAAAATAAACAGGCATAATAGAAAATATTCTGCCAAAAGAACTACTCAACGCCCCTTCTTTAATCAGTTGCCACAGTACTTCTCAAGTTTTTATGCTGCCTTCTTAGGTATATTTCCTCAATGTAGATTCAAAGTGCTGACAATTCTATTTCGAGAAGAATGCTTTTCTTCCCTCCTAAATATAGAAACCTTTTTGTTTGCGTGAAAGCCCCACCTGGAAGTCTGATGGGACTGACCCCAGCACCTCTTTCTCCTTCCCTCTTTAGTAAGAAAGCCTCATTTTTGGCTGAGCACAGTGTTGCCCATGGTAGAAGACTATTTTCTGGCTTGCCTTGCAGGGAGATGTGGTCAGTGACTGAGTTCTGGCCAAAGACATGTATGGTTTCCTATTGCAGCTGTAACAAATCACTGCAAATTCAGTGGTTTAATACAATACAGATGTATTATCTTACCGTTCTGGAGGGTAGAAGTCTGACATGGGTCTTCGAGAGCTAAAACCCAGCTATTGGCAAAACTGCATCCCTTCTGGAAGCTCTGAGGGAAAGTATGTTTCCTTGTCTTTCGCAGTTTCCAGGGGCTGCCTGCATTCCTTTGTCCATAAGCTTCCTCTGTCCTCAAAGTCGGCAGCTAGCTTCCATTGCTCCCTCTCTCTCTGCCTCTCCTTTCCTCCCTCATCTTTCTCTTCACTTACTCTTATGCCCTCTCTTTCTCTCCTTCTCTCTCTTTCTCTCTCACCCACACACACTCTTCTGCTCTGTCATCATATCTCTTCTCTCTGACACACCTTACCTCTCTTATAAAGATCCTTCCCATTACATTGGATCCACCTGGATAGTCCAGGAATCTCTCCATCTTCAATGCCTTAATCGTATCTACAAAATCCTTCTTGCCATGTAGGGTAGACATCACAGTTCCAGGAATTAGAACATGGGCATCTTTGGGGAAGCATTATTCTGTGTTTCACGATGTGTAAATGGAGTCAGGAACTCCAGGAAAATGTACCTGAAGGAAAGTATGTCAACTAGGAAAGGCATTTAGCTCTTGTGCCTTTCCTTCTTCCTCCTCCCTGAAGCTGGGAGGTGATGCCTGATGCTTTGGCAGACTTTTTAAGCCAAAAAGTGACCTTGCAGGTAGAAGCCAAGCACCAGGAGGGTGGAAGAGAAACATCAAGGCATGGATTCCTGAGGACCCATGGAAGCACCACCTCTAGACTTCCTTTACCAAATATAGTTCTGTCTTGGTTAAGTCACTGTCATTTCGTTTGGGTTTTTTGTTGGTTTTGTTAGTGTGTTTTGGTTTGTTTTGTTTTTGTGAAATGTCTCAGCGGAACCTCACCTCAATCCCTCAAAACGATACACAAGTCCCTACTTAATAAACTCCAAGTCTGGCTCTCTTGATCCACTGCCCTCTTCCAGCATGGGTCTGACCACTACTGAGAAAAAGCTTTAGAAAAATGGGCAGGGTTTTTAATCACGTATTGATCAGACACCAGCCTTTAGTTCTGCCTGTAGGCTGAGCTGTGCAACCTCAATATTAATCTTGGCTTTAACAATTCTTTCAGAGCTTCAACCATATTTTACTATAATAGTACCAGGAGAATCAGGGTGGGCAAGCATGGGCTAGTCCTAAATAGCTTAAAATAAGACCTTGGGCTGCCCCCCACCCTTTAACATACACACAAATAATCTGCATTGGCTAACAGCAAGGTAACTTTCCATACCAAAGACCTGGGCTGTCTTTCTATCGAGATTCAGTAGTGGCCCTAAGGAGTAACCAATCCTATCGAAACCAGCATCTGGAAGAAAAAGACGGCATAGTTATTAGCTACTCCAAAATGCAAATCATTGATTTTGGCCCACACTCTGTAATATATTCATCAGATGTTTATTGAAAATCCGTGATGCTCTCTGTGCAATGAGTCAGGGAGGTAGAGCTTGGAAGATGGGGGTCACTCCCCTTAGGAACCCAGTGGAGAAGACAGACCAAGAAATTAGTGCAATTGACTTTATTATTTTATTATTTCCATGGATCTTAAACTAAATTATGTGATCACTTACAGCAGCTCGCCTTGACTTGGGGTTCCTCACATAGCTCTTCTCATTTGTCATTTGGATCCTATTGTATTCTCTTTATTAATTCTAACAATATCCTTAATTATTCACAACCATAACCCTATTCCATTTTGGAAGTATCTAGCACTTGGGACAGGAGTGGTGATGAGACAATGAGGCCGGAAAGAATAAACTCATGTTGGGTTTTATACTTACTCTTTCCTAGTTATCAAAGGTTTCTTCATTTGAGAATATTCTCAGCATCTTCCCTAGACAAAAGCCAGCTTCTCTCTGTCTTGATTGGTATGAAATGAGGCTCGCACATCAGAAAGATGCCTGTCTCCTGACACCTTTCCACCCCAAAGTCTTCTAACACGGGTGGGATCTGGAGCTTGAAGTCACCTCCCAGGCTGCATGACTGTGTCCAGCATTCACACAGCCGTGCTGGGTGACAGGACGGCTCCAGAGTCGCACAAGATGCTTTCACGGCTATCTTTTAGCGTTAGGAAGGCCAGCAAACATGTTTTAACTTATCATAAATCAGAAGAAAACACCAAAATCCTAACTGTCTCTTTGGCTGGGTCACTGGGCGGCGCTGTCAGGGGCCATAAATGGTGGTAATATGGATTTCTCCCCCAAGTGGAGACCGGAGCAAGAGCTCTAACAGCTCTAACGTCTGGTTCTGGTGGAGTCTGGCAGAGAAGATCCAGTGTGGAAGCTTCATTTCTCATGCTGGATTACCATGATCACGGGAGAAATCACAGAAGAGAGAAGCCCAGGCATTCAGAATAATGGAAGGCATTTCAGACTGAGGAAGGACAACCTTGTGTCCCCATGCCAAACCTTCCTTCCATAATGGTTGTCTTCTCATCTACATTTTCTCCATGGCTGACCTCAACCAGTGCCCCTGCTTGTGTTCATTCCTACACATTAGTCACTCCCAAATAGCATCGCCAACCTGCTCTCCCCCAAAAACCCCACACTCATTTGTCCAATGGCCAACTTGACACCTCCACTCTGATGACTACTATGTATAAATCTCAGAGAAGGCGTGGCCAACAAAGGAACCCAGGCTTCCCCTCCAACCTGCTTCTGTTGCTCAGTTAGTTGAAGTTCCCCCAGGCATGTGATTCGTTAAGCTAGAAACCTGGGAGTTAATCCTGACTCCTCTTGTTCTGAGACTTCATGCTGCGTCCATTAGATAGGACCAGGAGCCCTGACTCCAAGGTAGCCTGGACCCCACCTGCTTCTCTCAATCCACCACCACCATGGACCCTGACCAGCATCAGATTCCCTCAACCCACTGAAAATGACAGCTGCGTGGTCTCCCGTCTTCTGCTCCCATTCTTTTACAATCCGTTCTCCCAGTAGCCAAAGCCATCTTTGAAAAACGTGCCCCATGGCAAGAGCTCATTCCTTTTTTCAGCTGCATAAGAGTCCATTTTGTGTACATACTACAGCTTCCTTATCTGTTTATGGACAGACACTCCCATGTCTTGGCTGTTGTAAATAACACTGCGATAAATATATAGCGTGTGTGTATCTTTCCAAATTAGTGTTTTCATTTTCGTTGGGTAAGTACCCAACAGTAGAATTATCGGATCACAGGGTATTTCTATTTGTAATTTTTTGAGGAAGCGCTATACGGTTTGTGGGAGGTCCGGCTTACAGTTATGGAAGGAAGAGGACACGGGGTCGTAAGGCACAGCGTAAGGAATACAGTCGACTGTATTGGATGGTGGCAGTAATGGCTACACTTGGGATGAGCCCAGTGTCACATATGGACTTGTGCAATCACTGTGTTGTATGCCTGAAACTAACCTTGCATTGTGTATCAACTACACTCAGATAAAAACCTTAAAATAAATCCATAAAAGGAATGAAAGCCCACCCCAGACCCCTCCCCTTCTCAGAGCCCTCCAGACGCTTCCCTGGGTGCTGTGGCCCCTCCCTCTTCGGTCTCAGCCAGCCTGGCCTGCATCCCCAGTCCCACTGGGGGTCTTTGCATCCCCTGCTCTTCCTCCAAATATCACACAACCCGTCCTTCCTACTGCTCAGGCCCGCGGGGAAAGGCCATCCGCTCACCTCCCAGCCTCTGCAGTCCGCAGTCTCCCTCTCTCCTGTCACCCCATTCTCACTGTTGTGCTGGCTGGCTGCTGTTGTTGTCTTTGTGTGGCTTGCTCCCTAATTGCCAGACTTGTCCATGAAGTCGTGAGCTTGGAGAGGCCGTCACACCTCCAGATGAGGAACAGCAGGGGGCATAGCAGGAGCTCAACCAAATGACCGAATGAAGAAGCCATTAGGCTCTGAGCCTCCGTTTCCCCAGCTGTAAAGTGGGAGCACCTGGTAAAGGCTCAGGGGTATTAGGACGATGACTTAGGGCTGGCATGTGTGCAGCCCCTTTAAGCCCTACATCCCCTTAGAACTGTAAAGTTTCTGTCTCAAGAGAACCAGGACATCAGAGCAAAATCCTCCAGCCCTGCGTTCTGCTGAAGTAAAGCGTGCTACAGAATTAGCACGCCTGAACCACGATTTAAGGATAGGTCTTATAATAAATGCTTTCTCCCCTCCCCTTCTGAGCTGGATCCTCTCCCTGTGTCCCTCCAGAGCCCCCTCCATCATTCCCACCCCGCTCTGCATGCTCAGAGGTTCCCACTGTGGGCTGCCCTAACAGGTCCCCTAGCTCCCTGGCTACTTGTAGCAGATCCAGGCCCGAATGACACCAGCAGGACGTCAGTGTAAAGGAGAGGTCATAGCATCTGATCCTGTTGGACCTAGTGCTAGAAACTTCTCTCGCTGATGCTCCAGCTCTAGATGGCTTCATCATCCCTTAACCAGACCACAGCTCTGTCTGTGGTCCCCAACTGTGGTGTTTATGGGGGGCTCCCTGCTCCCCTCCAGGACCTCACTGACACGGCGTCCGATGACCATTCAGACATTTATGAAGTTGCCAATATGTCTATTTATAAATAAATAAATACTCTTTAAAAAAAAAGGAATGATGAGCTTATCCATCGGAACAGAAGGAAACAGAGAATCTGGGAAGAGCCGCATCAGAATGGCAGTGAGCTCCCCGGAGGGCCTGTGGCATGGACCTGGACAGGAGTGGAGAGAGAAGCTGGATTCCAGGTGGGGGGCCTTTCCCTGGGAGAGCAGCTCCAGATTCCAGTTCGGACAGATGCAGGGGTCCACACGGGGTGTAGGTGGAAAGTAGACTTAGGTCATGTCTCTAACCTCATTTCTAGCAATCATAACAGAATGCGAGGGAGCTTCTGTGATGGACCCCACTTCGCAGGTAGGTCAGCTGGGGCTCTGTGTGACGGAGGAACTCATCCAAGGGGATGCTCTGGCAGGGAGCAGAGCCAGGCCTTGAACCCTGGTCCGTCTGATGGCCAAAATTCGCGGCATCACGCTGGAGCTGTTCCTGACAAAGCCCAGAGGCAGGCTCCCGGGGACTGGAGCTGGAATCAGTGCAAAACCGATCAAATCTTTGCTCACGAACCTGGGTGTGCCAGACTCTGCTTGAACCCTGGCTTGCTCACACGTCCTGCTGGGCAAGCCTCGCCCATCCCACGCTGGTGGCAGATGTCCGGCGCACTTGGCAGTCTTGAAGCATTAAAGCGTGCGGCGGAACTGGATGAGTATAACCGCGTGCTAGTGCAGACGGATGGGTCACGCTCCAGAGAAGGGACCGCAGCCCACAGACCTGGGCATCATAAAGGCTCTTCCCTCCTGCTCCCCTCAAGAAAGCCTTAGCCCGACAGATTAACTTCAGTGTACATGCCTGTGCTCATGAAACACGTTTCAGATGCAGAATTTGCACAAAGCAGATGGCCATTAGACAATACTGGGAGGCAATGTAGCCCTGATGCCCGCCCCTGACAGAGTCCCCTCCGGGCCTCCCCGGAACCTCCCCAGATCGCTTAGCGGCCCTCAGAACATTATTAATGCTCTCGGATGGGTGCTGCTGGAGACCTGGCATTAGCTCCCTTCTCCCCAGGAGCCCCCAGTCTGCTAGCCCATCATTCCTGCCTTTGGATTGAGCCGAAGGCGGGCCTCCGTGGCCACCACCCTCTGGGAACAGAGACCACGTCCCCTGGGGCCGAGTCCTCCGTCCCCCTGCACCAAGGCCCAATCAGCATAACGGTGCTCAGCCTTCTCTTTAATAAGCTGATTGCAAAGCTAAATCCTGAGTGCTCCCCAGCCTCCCCAGAAGCTAATGATTGACAAAACTAATCTCTCCTCCGCCCCCACGCCTGCCGCCACCCCATCCTCTTGCAAATCATGTACTCGGCTGCTGACAATTAGATAGAAGGCCTGGGATTGGGACGCAGGAGGGTTATGAGGTTATGAATCAATCGTGGGGGCTTGGGTGAGATAACAAACCGGGGGGCCCGTCTCAGACACCTCGCTGCAACCCTCAGAGCCTCCTGGTTGATTTATGAGTTGGTAATAACCTCGCCTGGTCTCCTGCCCCCTATTATTTTTCATAATGCACAGGGAAGCTTTAAATTTCAGAGAATGGGGAAATGCAGGATCTGAGCCGAGGAGGCTGGACTTGGGGAGAGGCCCACTAGGGGGTCCCTGGCAGCCGGCCCTCCTTCCCGGGGTGTGGGCCCTGGGTCGCTGAGGGGCGCAGTGGCCACATGCCCACGAAGGCCGGCAAGCCCGTTTGCGGGGCCTGGAAGAAAACCCCAGGGAAGCGGCCCTGCCAGGCCCCGGTTTAGGAGTGGATGCAGTGGTGATGCATGGGTCCCACTGGGTTCAAAATTATATTTGGCGTGTCTGGATTTCATTCCTCCAACCTGTTCAAAACCAAGTCAGACTCTGCGGAAGCCTGTGAAGAAGGGAAAATCACACAGTGGATCAAAGCCAGTCAAAGGCAGTTTGAACTCTGCAGTCTAGAAGCCGGTGGAGTGAGCAGAGGGACAGGCGAAGAGGCAGGAGGGCGATGGTGGCTGTCAGCCCCAAAGGAGAGAGTCGAAGACCGCCTTTCCTGTGCTCACCGTCCTCTTCAGGTGACAGCCAGGGTTGCACAAAGAAAAGAAGGAGGCTTGGGCTTGCTGCTTCGTATTTTTTCAAGCGTTCATTTGTGAAGCTTTCTTTATACGAGGAAAGAGGTGAATTTTAACAGAAAACCCCCGAAACTGTCCTTGAAAGCAGTGGTCACAAAATACCAATCCGCAGTTGGTGCTGGTTTGGGAGGAGGTTTTCAGGGGTCATGAAAATTGAGAGAAATTTTTTAAATGTAATGAATATGTGCATTGATTTGTAATGAACACAGGTTATGTGATGTCTATTGGAAGATAACTGTTGCTCAGTGAGCATATAGGAAACCCCAGCTCCACGCTGAAGAGAGGACAGTATGACCGAGTCCTGCTGTCTCAGAGTGAGAGTTTCAGCGAGGGCTGGAGTTGAATGGTGTCGTCCCAAAAGTTCACATGAAGTCCTAACCTCCATTATCTCAGAGCGTGACCTCATTTGGCCAGAGGGTTATTTCAGATGAAATGAGTTAACATGATCTAGTGAGGGTGGGCCCTGGTCCCTTGCGACTGATGCCCCCCTAAAAGGAAAAGTTGGACCCGAGGCACACCGCAGGGAGAGGCCCATGAGAAGAGGAAGACAGAGATCAGGGTGATGTGCGGGCCAGCCAGCCGACACCAGGACTGCCAGCGAACCCAGAGAAGCAAGGAGAAAGGCCTGGAACAGAGCAGATTCTCCCTCGCCACCCTCAGAGGAGCCAACCCAGTCAACACCCCGATTGCAGGGTCTGGCCTCCAGAACGGTGAACCAACCCATTTCTGCTGTTTGGGCCGCTTGGTTGCTGGTACTGTCTTACAGAAGCCCCAGAAAGCTCATGGAGAGGGGAAGACAGGTGTGGATCACGTAATCACAGCGCGGATGTCTGCTTCCAGATGGAGAAGGAATCCCATTGTCTGCAAGTGAAAGCCTAAGGGCCTGGCCTGGTGTGAAGAGCCGTGAAGGCTTCCTGAGCCAGTCAGGGCAGGAGTCAGCTAAGGGCAGAGGTGGAGAAAGGGGAGCACGTGACCGGCCCAGGGAACCGCTGAGGCAAAGGCCCTGCCGCGGGTCATGGCGCATTCTGGGAATGGAAAGGCGGTCCGTGCGGCAGAAGAGGAGAGAAGGCAGAGGGTGCCAATGGGGGGATGTGTGCGGGACCAGTGCACCCAGAACAAGAATGAGCTCAGTTCATTATTTTGGACTGAATTGCCATGGGGTAAGGGCACGCACTCTGCCTTCACCCTCTGAAGTTCCCAGCGGCTGCTGCTTTCCCAGGGGCATGCGATGACTTGAGTGGACACTTGGCTCCAAGACAAGGTCCCGAAGACACAGACCCTGTCCATAGCCGATGTGTACTAATGCTTACCCCGCATGGCCCATACAGCACTTCCTTGAATTCATGATCTCACTGTGCCCTTGAAGGAGGCAGAACTGCCCCCCCCCATCAACCCATGAAGAAATGGAGGTTGGGGTGGTGCGTGGTTCAGGGACCAGCCCAGAGTCACACAGTCCGTAAGCGACGCAGCATGAATTGAACTCAAGTCTGACTTTATAAATACTGTGCTTTATTGCTTCATATGCTCGGGAAACAAGCATGTCTGTGACGTTTATCACGCTTTTCCTTGGAGAAACTCAAGCACCTTGACCAAACGCTACTCTTCAGAATGCCACTAGACTTGTCATGGCACAGGGTTCTGCCTCGTGACTCTCCTGTCTTTGTGCCGGCCATACACCATGCCCGCAGTCCTACAGTTTAACATCTCTTACGTAAGTTCAGCTTTCCCTGCTGGCTGGCTGTTGCGTTGTGTGTATGTGTGTGTGTTTTAAAGATTTACGTATTTATTTATGTATTTATTTATTTATTTGAAGAGGGAGGGACAGAAGGAGAGGGAAAGAGAGAACCTCAAGCAGACCTGACATGAAACCTGAGCATGAAACCTGACACAGGGCTCGATTTCAGGACCCTGAGATCATGACCTGAGCTGAAATCAAGAGTTGGACACTTAATTGACTGAGCCACCCAGGCACCTCTGTGTGTGTGTGTGTGTGTGTGTGTGTGTGTGTGTGTGTGTGTGTATTTTAACTAAGGCATAAAAGTAAAGGTCTAAAACTCTAACATGTCCTTCCCTTCACCTGCAAAGTGGAGATGGTAATGATGTATTTACATCATGGGATTACTATAGTAGGGTCATTTCAAAGCCTGGAATACAGAAAGTGCTTAATGAATCATTAGCTCAATAGCTAATATTAGTAGTGATTATTATTACCACTAAATGAATGTCTCTGCTTCAGGAAAGAAAATGAGTACAGAGCATCCCTTTTCTAATTATTGTTCTGAGTACTGTTTGGAAAGTTATTGAGAATAAGAGAGGTAAAACATGTAGTGGACATGGTATCTGGTATGAGTTTTTCCTGGATTCCAGACTTGGCTCTTACAGGTATGTGGCCTCAGGCCTTTCTGGGCCCCATCTGTGAAATGACTATGCTAGTTATTATATTTCGCACAATTATTGTCGAGGCAATATGCGATTTCGGCGTCAGGTGCCTGACTCTGGCCTAGTACCCAGTGGGCATGTGGGAATGACTCCCTCCTTCACGAGTACTGGCCTGCACAGGCACCCATGCGATAAGTGGCACAGAACTGCCCTCTTCACTCACAGGTATAGCAGAGACCTTGGCAGATATGTGAGAAGCCCAGGGTGGCCTGGATCATAACCTTGACTGAGGAGTACCAGAAGGTCACTCATGGCAGGAACAATCTTGAGTTTTGTTGGGCTCCAGAAAGAGTTCACTCAAGTGAAGGTGTCTTTCCCCAGTGGTGAGGATTGACAAGTAAATTCTCCATTGCTTCAATTACCAGAACTCTGATTTATAAGCTACCAAGTTGCACATGACTTGAAGTTTATAGGGGCCTCCAACCGGTCTTTTCTCAAGTTTACATAATCAGATTTTGGCTCAGGTTGATATAATACTTTGGAGACAATGGGGAAAGTATTTCAGGGGAGGAGGCCCTTAGGTTGTAACTTATTTGTACCTGGAAGTTCCAGGTATCCCTTAATCTTTGGGGGGGGTACTTAAAACACCCGAGGACAAGATAGTAAGGGTCTCCCCCAAACCAGAAAGAGAACTCCCTAAAGTATGAGAAGATCTTACCAGCTTACTCAAATCCAGTTTATACCAAGGGATGCAGATAGTCACCCTTAGTCCAGGACTACGGTGAGCAGCCCCGTTAGCGTCTACACAAGGCTCTGGAGCTGGCCCAATGGCCAGAGAGAGTGACAACTTGAGGCTTAGGAGTGAGTCTCCCACTCTTTACTCCTCAGGGAAAAGGCAGCTTTGGGAGTCATGCCTTCATTCCTCTCTGCTCTTTCCCTGGGGTGCAGGACATGCCCAGGGCCTAGGACCAGCAGCCAAGGGTTCCCCTCACTCACTCCACTGTGTGTCTGCAACCTGGCTCCCCACAGCCTGTCCACAGCAGTCTCAGAGGCCTGGGCACCCCTCTCTGTTCTTAAAAGTGAAAAGTGTTTTTCTCAAATACAGCATGTGTTCTCAAGAACAACATATTAATGTTCTTGAGCTCCAAATAATAAGGGCATGGAAAGAATAGAAACTTCCCATATTTTGACCCTCCTACCTCTCCAAGATCACTTCAACAGTTTAAATATTCTTCCAAAACTTTTCTTCCCAGTACCTGTACATACCTACACATACGTATTTAATGCGATACAAAAGTAAATACGTGTTTCTTACTGTAAAAAGGTCACTTAAAATTTTTTAAATGTCATTTTACAATACACGCTGTGCTTGATCTACTTTTTCATTTAATATAGTAGGCATTATATATATGTATATATATATTTAAATATTTACACATATTGTATCGATGAGCCATAATTAATTATTCAGTCCCCTACTTGAGAACTTCTGAGTTGTGTCTGAACAACCTGCCCAGAGACACACTTACATGTAAGAGACACAATGGGAATACATACATACAACACATACGGAAACAGAAAGTGCACCTTTAATGTATAACAAACCATGTGTTCTTGGGAGGAGTTTCAGGCGCCCTCTGGTATAGTTCATGGATATCCCTGGAGTATATGTGGATGTGTTAGCCTCAAAAAGAAAACTTTCAGCCAAGTGTCTTTAGAACCTCTGGGGATAAAGGGTAGCTATTCTGCATTTGTCCCTAGCGTTTCTTTCTTTTCTTTTCTTTTCATTTTTTAGTAACGTATAATGTATCATATTATATGATATGGGAAGGGTACAGGTCTGTGAATCGTCAGTTTTGCACAATTCACAGTGCTCACCATAGCACATATTCTCCGCAATGTCCATAATGCCCCTAATGCTTCTATACTGATTTTAAGTCCTGAGCAGGGCAGCTTGACTCAGATAAGAATGGAATCCAACAGTGGTAACAGAGGGCAACAGTTCATTTGAGAGAGAACAGAAAAATAATCTGCTTCAAATTCTTTTTAGAACAGGAGGGAAGGAATGATTGGGGGCCAGAGGGGGAAAAAAGGAAGAAAGGGAAGAGAAAAAAGAAGAAAAATGCTTTCTGCTGGCCATCGGTTGCAGTATTCTCTCCTGATTTGGCAGTGTAATAATTGTAGGTCTTTTAAAGGACATAATATTATGACAGATTTCCCTCCCTTACTTGTTCCCGGGGTTGAACATGCAACATTTACTTCCTGCCACGAGGCTGGAGGCTGGCCGCTCCTGGGTTAAGTCTGAAATACCCCACACCCAGGAGAACAAGAATGTCCGCCACGAGAGGCGTTGTTGTGATTGCTGACATCCACCCTGCAGGCCCACGGTGGGTGAGGAACAGCGGGGAGGTGGTGACGGCTGCAGACTGAGGGCCGTGACCCAGGACGGCCAGGGCATCTGGCTCGGCCCTCATTGGGGCTCGAGGACACTCACACCCGTCCCCAGACAAAAACCCTGAGTGTTGCAGTGGTCACATCAGGGACAAGAAATCCAGGCCTGTGGTCCCCACGTCACTAGGTAAAAAGGCAAGAGGCTTTTGTGACTTTCCCTTCTTGACCAAAAAAAAAAAGAGGTAGCGGGAGGAGGTCTTAAATGTGATGCTTCAGCTCGGTGAATGCAAACCAGGGCCTAGTGGTCTGGGGAGAGCAATTAGGCCAAACACGGAGCGCAAAAAACCAAAAGGGGGTAGAAATCTAGACAATGGTGCTGAAGTCTCGGGTGGCGTGGAGGGGGGAACGGATATGATAGCAAGGAAGGAGTTTCAATGTGAATGAATACTAATTAGTGACATGGATATTAATGATGACAGTAATTAACAGGGGAAAGGAAGGGCTGTCATTGTCCCAGGGTGAGTAATCAATCTTGGCAGGTGATAAATAATGGTTCAGCAAGCTCAGCAGAAAGATAATCCGCCTGCCCGGGGGAGAGCTGTTGCTGATGCTGGAAACCTATCCGTTTCCAGGCAACCCACAAAAAAGAACTATTTTTCTTTTGAGGAAAAAACAGGTTAGAGTCTCTCCCCCACCCCCAACTTGGGATTACAGTTCTTATTTGATTTCTGCTTTGTTCTTCATTTCCTAGGACAAATGTTGAACTTGTATAATTCGGAGGAGATGGACACACACACACCAGCACACACAGACATACTCTCCTTTCGCTCAAAGAATGTGAATGACTAGGAGGGGTTTTGATCCAAAGTTTAGCTCATAGATGGTATCTGGGAGCAAGAGTGGGGAAAAGCTTACAGGTTCTGCTTCAGAGGTTGAAATGGGGGGGATCTTGCAGGGCTGTGTCAATGGCGGCTGGTCACACAGGTTGGGGCCCTGGTTGTCTACTGCACAAAGCTCATTCCCCCTCCAGAGAGCTGGAGAGAAACAGGCCTGTGCTGCTCTCACCTCTGGAAACCATTCAAGTGTCTGGGAAACTTTATTTCTGGGAAAAAGGGCAAGCTCACTAAAGGTTTTCAGCTAGGACTCTGTTCTGGGAAAGCTATGGGGAGACCTTGTCTCTCACACCAACCCTCAGACCCATACATGACAGGATTCAGACATCTAGAAAGGTTGCCCTTTTCAGGCTGCTTTCCATCAGACATTCCATCCTGAGGTGACAAAGCCACATTTGAAGATCTGCACTAGTTCCAAGTGCAATGGTTGAGACAAAGGTGAATTAACCGGAAGTACAGAACTTTCCAGAAGTTTGAACTCCTCTACTCCCCCGTTGGCTCCAGGTGTGACATCTTCAAAGGGAGGCAAACAAAAAGAAACATATTCAGAGACCTATGACCAAAATGGGAGGGGCTCTAAGTCATGTCATGGGAGGAAATAGCTGAGGGACCCAGGCGTGTTTCATCTCAAGGGAGGAAAACTCAGGAAGAATGTTGATAGTATATGGGATGGACTTTCTCCAGAGCAAGAAGGTCTGGATTTGTTTTTCTGTCATCAGAGGGCAAAACTTAGTCCGAAGAGAGGAATTCAGAAAGGGTCAAATTTCTGTTCAGAGAAATCAAAGATGATTTAACTAGGTCACGCTGCCTAGGGGAGAATCTGTGATTCCCAAGTACTAGGGTTTTTCCCAGTAGGATTATGGTACTTCCTGTCCAGGGATTAGAGATGTGGTTCCAGTATGGGCTAGGGTTGGAGTAGATAAGCTTTAAAAGTCCTTTCCAACTCTTATAATTTTATATTAGTTAAGGTAGTACTCAATATCAAAACAAATAAATCCCAACTTCTGGGGCGTAACACAACAGAGTTTATTTTTCAATCAAATCAGAGCCCAAAATGGGCATCAATTTTCATGGTTGTTCAGGATCCCAAGCTCCTTCCGCCTTGCAGCTCTGCCCTCCTCTGGGTTCTTGGGGTTCTCTCCATTCAGCCAGCAGATAGGGAATGAAGGCTGTGTAGGGTCACATGGGAGTTTTTATGGTCCAAGCCTCGAAGTGATATACATCACTTCTAGCCATATTCCATTGTAAGAACTCAATCTATACCCAATGGCAGACGTGTATCGAAATGTAATCTAGTGACCAAAAAAATAGGGGAAATAGGTTTTGGTGAACACAAAGAAGTTTCTCCCCCAGAAACAGGGGCATTTTCTTTTAAAATGGGTCATGCCAGGAAAAAAAAAAAAAAAGAGTTTTGTTTGTTGTTGTTGTTTTAGGAACATGTAAGGGCAGCTGTGTTGGTCAGGCCTTGTCAGGGTAGGGAGCTGAAGAGGCCTCCTCCCTCAGGAAATGTCCTGGGAGCCAGGTGTGGTAAAACGTCACCAAGCCTATCTCGGGGAAGTCATCAGTATCTGTATTTGCAGGAAGTCTCCTGTAGATATTCCCTAGAAGTGTGGACGCAAGATCATCCTGAGTCATTGGAAGGGGATTTTTTTTTTTTAATTTGGAAACAAATAGGACTATGACTATGCAAGTGTCCTAATGGATAGAAGTGTTTAGTTAGGATGGAAAATTGTCAATATTACCCAGCTCTCTGGGTGTGTGCTAGTTGGAATTAGGACTTCCTTAGATAAACATGTTTCTCCACCACAGGGCAAGCATCCATGATGTCTTCAGTTCAAATTTCTTTATCGTTTCAGGTACTGACATTGTACAGTGGCTTATGAAGAACCTTTCCATCGAGGACCCAGGTACTTGACCCTGACTTTATCCTCCATGGCACTAAGAAACATCCCATAAACAAGTTCCAGACCAGATTTGCTAGCCTCCAGAGAACTGGGTTCATAAATGTGAATCCCAAGTTGGAATCACTCTATTTGCAAATAAAATTAATTTCTTTTCTCAACTGAATATCTATCTTTAAATCTAAATCACCCTTTGAGGAAATGAGCAATTATTTAGAGTGCCAAAGAGCCCAATACAATAACGTGTAAAATGAGATGAATTCTCGTTAGCCACAGCAATTAAAGATAAGTTGTAGAGCTATCATGAAACAGCCTTCTAGAACTAGCTCTTAAAATTAGATTGCCTGATCCACAATTAAGATGTTTAATTATTTGCTGAGACTCCTTCTGTTTTCTGCTTCCTCAAGAAGTGAAAGAATGATTCTTTTTTTCAACCTTAATGGTGCATTTCAGTTAAGAAAATCTTACCAGAAAAACAACAACAAAACTCTGGCCAATAAAACAGTTTCCAAATCTGTCCTCCCACCAGAAAATAAGTAGCAAAATTTATTTTCACAGCATAATTAGAAAATGAGGAGTTTCAGAAAAATAAAAATTGCAGATAAGTGAAACTTACTATCCATGTGTCAGTTAATACTTTTCAGAATTTATTATCTACTTCCTGTTTTAACTGAGTATCCTCAATGCCCAAAGGTCATATTTATAAATATCCATTAATGTATTCTTGTGTTCTTGGGGATTAGACCTCTCTGTCCCAAATTAAATGGCTTCCAATGGCTAAGCTTTCTAAAGATTTTTTTTTTTTAATGCCCTTTCTAGATGTCTGTGATTCCTTGCCCGGCAGTCACTGTGTTACCTTCGGAATTCCTCTATTTTAATCTGATACCCTATTGGTTATGAAACAATACAATTTACATGGAGTTCAATGAAATATAGTTGCCAGAAATCTGAATGCCACAAAAGCAGATCACTGAGGAAGTGACACTAGCCTTTTTCACCATCAGGATTAATGGCCACTTCCATGACTAGTGAAAATTCTTAATTCTAGTCAAGCTCTTAATCCATAGGGGGAAACTGTATTCAAATCCTTTTCAGGAAAGAACTCAAATTAACTATGACCCATGTTTGCCTCATGCAGCCTGGCTTTGCCATTGTCCACTGGATGCAATACATTTCTACCGGTTTAGTTCCATGTATTTAAAGTCAATGTTTCTTTGCATTTAGCATTTATAATGCTAAGCCCAAGGACCACCTTTCTTCACGGTGCTTCTCTTCCAGCAGCAGTCTCTTTTCCCTTTCCACAATAACCCTTGTATTTCTGACACATACTTTATTATGATTATTAGTATCAGTGGCAGTATTGTGAGAGCCCGGAGCCAGCTAGGCGCGGGGAAATAGGCTTCAGGAGGCCTCCCGCCCTCTTCTGAGAAGCTTCCCTGAAAGGTCGTGAATAATAAGGCTCGTATCTGTGAAGGTCTCTTATACTCGAATGGCCTTGGGAGGACGTCAGGATATTGGGAACTGTTTGGGCTTCTGAGAAACGGATAAGGAGGAGTTAATAATTCACCAGCTGGGAATAGAAGAGTGGAAATGAGGCAAATCAAGGCCCTGGGAAGCCAGGTTCATCCAATATCTGCCCCTCCCTCCCGTCTTACTCCCCATCGGCCATATATCTAAGCAAAACCACAGAGGATGGAGAGTTCTTGCTCCTACATTGGCAACATGGAAATCACCTTCTTACTGGATGTTGTTCTCTCTTCCCTGGGGAAGGAGCAGCTGCCAGGGACGAAATCCTTCTTTTTTGCTGTACCCATGATTCTTGAAGCATGCAGACTTGGGCATCACTAAGCAAATAAGATACAACTTTGTTCTGACTCCACCAGTTATTTCCAAAGGATAGTTGATTCTAAATAAGCAAAACACTTGGATTATATCCAACCTCTTGAGAAGTTTGTGAGTAAAGACAAAACAAGTTGCTTTAAAAAATTCAGCGCTTACAAAATGAATAATTCCTTAGCGTCCTTAGGCATAGCCGTAATTTCCACATCCAAAAATTAAGTTTCTACCAGTAAGCGTGCTTTTATATTTGTGGAAGATTATCATGCATGGTAGAACCATTTAGATTTGTTATTTTTTTCCTTAGCTCTCCTCAGAATAAATATAAATTCTTAACTACATAGATCTACTTAGGGCTGGCACTAAGTCACAAAACAATGGTTTGATTGTGGCAAAAATGGGCATATTTCTGTCAGGTCGGCCTCCCTTTGCCACTCCCCACTGCAGTGCCCTTAAGAAAGTGAGGTTTTACTCTGCGTTCACAAGAGAACGGAAATGCTCTCCTATTCTCCAGTGGGACTGTCATATTGGGGAATGCCACGGGAGCCCAGAGTCTCTCTGGGCAGTGAGGCTGCATGCCCACTGCTGGGGATGATAAAAATGATGAAAGTAGCAGCATGAACTGGGCTCCCCGCAGCTACTGAGCTCCAGGCCCTGCTAAGCACTTACCTGAAACATCCCCCTTGATGGAGGACAGGTGTCTATGTGCCGGAGCCCTGCTCTTCACCATGAAGCTACTTTCTTCTGGAGGTCTTGGGGGAAGTCAAGCAATGTCAGTGTCTCAGAGCTGGCATCCAGATGAGACCCAGACCCATGTTGGCCTTTCCCAACCCTGACACCCACCCCATCCAGACCAGTGCATTGATATCAAAAGTTATCAATCAGTCAATCATGCAGTTATCTGAGGGTGAGGACAGTTGACTTCCGGTTGCCCTTCTACCCTCCTGACTTACATTCCACGTAAGGAGCCCTGCACTCTGACGGCTTGCTAAATACTCCTCTCTCTCTCTCTCTCTCTCCCGTCCTGTCCAAGCAGTTGAAGCAATACACTTGGGAAGCCTTATAGCTGCCCAGGGCTACGTCTTTCCGATCTCAGACCACGTTCTCACCATGAAGGATGATGGCACCTTTTACCGTTTCCAGGTAGGCCTGCCAGCCCCTTGCTCTGAAGAACTGTCTCCTATCATTCGATCTCAGTTTAGAATGACCTGCAAAACCAAGGTCATTTAAGGGCGTAACCCTGACCTCCCCCTAGCACTGGGAAGGCCAAACAAGCTTTTATTTGGGCCATTTGTTGGGCCATTCATTCTGAAGAACAAACTTTGGGAGGTAAATATTACTCATTTGACAGATGAGAATACTGAGGCGCTCTGAGGTTTAGTAAATCTGGGAGGTGGCCTTGATTTGAGCATGGGTCAGCCTCAGGGCAAAGTCCTTGATCTTTCTGCTCTGTCATGCTGCCTTCCTGGTGTGAAGTTTCTATCCACAGCCTAACCCCTCCCATCCATTTTCCTCTCCTTTTCTCAGATCCTGTCCTAGAGGGAAATGGGGCAAATGATAAGGGGCTGTTTCAAGGTCAACACCAAGGGGTTTGGAGTGCAGTTTTTCAGAGTCAAAGGGTATCTCAGTCTGCTCTGGCTACTATAGCAAAATAGCACAGACTGGGGGGCTTAAACAACAGAAATTTATTTCCCACTGTTCTGCAGGCCAGATGCCCAGGGTCAAATTTCCAGCAGGTTAAGTCTGTGGTGAGAGCTGTCATTCAGGCTTCCCGACAGCCGCTTCTCACTATCCTCCTCATATAGCAGAGACAGAGAGAAAGCAAGCTCCCTGGCAGTTCCTCCAATAAGGACATTAATCCTATGGGATCAGGGCCCCACCCTTGTGACCTCTTTTAACTTTAATTACTTCCTTACTCCAAATACAGCCACCCTCCAGGCTAGGGCTTCCACATATCAGTTTTAGGGGCACACAATTCAAAGGGATAAAAGGAACTTGGAGCTTGCGTGCCCAGTAAACTGTGCCGGTGTGACTTCTCTTGTCTTGGGAGAAGATATGTTTGTCCTCTAAACTAAGTTTCTCATTTTTGCATTTATTTAGCTCACCTTGGCTTTCATTTCTCAATATCTGGATTAAAATGTTGGCAGCCTCAACTGAATTAAGAACAGGAGAAAGTTGGGGATGTGGTGTCGGCACAAAAGAGACAGGGCAGAGCATGTCCCCGGGAGGGGTCGTCACTGGGTGCCAGAGAAGGTGGACCCTGCCTCCGGGCAGAGGAGAGCAGGTGCCAGCATTCCTCTGAGTCCTGACACCTGTGCTCTTTTGCAGGCCCCGTACTTTTGGCCTTCCAACTGCTGGGAGCCTGAAAACACCGACTACGGTGAGCAGTAAAGAAGTGTCACTCTTGGGAGTGTGGAAGACAAATGCCTGGTGTCTGGGTGACAGCCACGCAGGGAGGAGGGGTCGTTTTCCTGCTTAATCTTTTTCATACCATGGACATGTAATAAGTTTCCTGTTCCACATAATGAAGAAAGGCAGAGCACACTGAAAGGTGCAGCCTTTGGAAGAGAATGGGGAAAGGGAAGAAAAGTTCTATCAAGCTGTGGAGTCATGGAGAGCCAAGACCAACAGCTGTTGACCAGTCCTTTCTGGAGCAGGGTTTCAGGGAGGGCTGGTTCCAGGGGCCACCTCCCCCTCGTTCTTTCCATTCTCACCATCTTGTCAAGACTTATTAATAATTCATTGGTGGTTTTGATAGTTAGACGTTAGTGGGAAAGGGAGACAGACCAGGGAGGAATGTACCGAAGGTACCCTGGTCGAGGAAAATAAGAGTGGATAAAGTTGGGAGCTTGGCAAGAAGGGAGTAGGCAGGGATCTGTTAGACTCTGGCCATATCCTCTCTATGAGACTTCCTCTGAAGAAGCTATATTGTCCCCATTACTCCAGATGAAAAACCTGAGCCTCAGAGAGGCCACACCCTCACACTTTTCACCTTGCATTCTCTTTATCTAGATGCTCAGTCATAAGCTCAGGGACTGGTCCTACATGTTCACTCTCATGTTCCCCAGTGCCCCGTGCAGGGTTGAGGCATGGTTGGAACTCAGTAAATAGTTGCAGATAGTCCTGATTCTTTATTAAAGGTGATTAACAGACACTCAGTACAAGTATCAAAATTGGAACTCAGATCCGAGAGCCTTCCAGGCCAATGCTTCTTTCATGGTCTGTCCCTTTATACAGCGTCCTTGTCACTGACTTGGCTGCAGTGACTCTCCTTGGGACTGGAGTACTTGGTGAGACCCAAAGCTTCTCTCTAGGTTCTTTGCAGGATGGCTTGCTCAGGAAGGCAGAGGCAGCTGCAGAGACTAGGGGGAGCTGTGCAGCTGGGCAGTGTTCAGGGAAGCCTGTCCAGGAGACCTGGCAGTGCACTAGACTGGCTCCCTCCCAACCCCAGCCAGCAGGTGGGAGCAAATTTGAGGGTGGGGTGCGGACAAGTCATTGCCCACCAATTGCACAGTTCTTTTGTTTTCAGGTCTGAAGGATGGTCCTTACATGGGGCGGTGGGGGAGGCCTTCTGGTGGACCTCACAGCTGTCTGCAGGCACCACTCTGGGTCCCTCTGGAACTGGGCTGTGCTCTAAGTGATGTGATAAGTGGAGAGGCAAGGCTTCCAACTGAAAATCAGAGCTACATTTGGGTCATCAAAAAACAAGTCCTTCAGGGGCTGGAACACTGCTCGTGAAAGCCCAATTGGAAATTTGAGTCATTGTAGCTCAGATTCATGCAGCAGCCGTGTGCCCTGGTGAATCTAAAAACCAATATCCTTACAGGCAGTGAAGGGGCAGGGGAAGAACATGGCAGGACCAGATAACTAGACCCTAGTGAGATGAGTATACCCACCTAAATATGGACCCACAAGCTTCAGCTGTTGGGTACTGCATACACCAGACCATTAGTCCCCCGTCCCTACAGAGCTTCTCCACATCATGATTTTATGCGCAGCATGAACAAGGCTAGTAATAACAATTTATATCAGGCTCTCATTAAAACAAAATTATTTTGACTTCCTATGCCTTGACTTAGGCAAATCAGGTGGAGAAGTCAAGGTACAGATCCAAAGTACTCACCAGCACTTCCAAAGCAGTTCAGTCTGAAAATCAAAGTATTTACCAAAAGAGAAGTTAGGGCAGCGGCTCCAAGATCAACTAACTCCACTGGCTGTGTGATCTTGGCAAGTTACTTAACCTCTCTGTGCCTCAAAAACTTCATGTGCAGATCAGAATAATAATAATTGCCCTTGTTTTCTAGTGTTGTTTTGTTACGATGAAAGGCAATGCTTGTAAGGTTTGGTGTGTGACCTATAGCAGGGATTCAGTGGAAACCCTGGTGGTGGTTAGTATTCTTATGACTAAGGTCGTGTTCGACAGTGTGCGTCCCGTGGTGGCCCTCTTGCAGAGAGGAGGTGAAAGCAAAGTGAGAAATCAGAATAGGTGTGATTCGGACTGATGAAGAACCCAAAAACTTTGGCTCATTCAACAAACCTTTACTGATCACCTACTCTGTGTCAGTTGCTAGGGCACAGATTTGAATAAATCACAGCCTTACCATCCAAACATTCCAGGCTGGGGGAGGCAGCCTGATGGGGAGGAAGAGGGTGGTGAGGAGGCCGACCTGAGTATTCAGAGTTTTCATGTCCATGAAGAATGACTGAGAAGGTCGAATCGTTTGGGAGGGGCAGGTTTATCAAAAAGCCATCAGCGTCAAGGAGAGACATTTAGAATGGAGGTAGCAGCTCTAGGGACTGTCAACAATGGGGAATGACCTAAAAAACATCCCTCGCCTGTAAAATGAAGATAATCACAGAACCCACCTCATAGGTTATTATGGGGACATAAGTGAACATTTGGAAAGTCTCTAGAACAGCATCTGATATCAGTGAGCTTCGTACAGGCGGTAGAGGTTATTATGGTGATGCCTCAAGACCATAACAACTGTGCTTGGCACACAAGAGGCCCTTGCTAAATATTTAAATGGGTGGATGAATGAATAAATGAATGAGCGGCGAATGTCATTGTGAAAAAAACTCCGAAGCAGCCATCAGTTCTAATTCCCCCTCCAGCACCAACTGACTTGTGGGTAAATCCCGTCACCTCTCTGGGCCTTTGGTTTTCCCATCTGGCAACGAGGGGCCTGTGTTTGATGGTCACCAAGGTTACTTCCAATGCTAAAATCCCATTGTACTACAAAGTGATCTGAGGGTATGAGGAACGCAGAGAAATACATGTTATACAGGGTTCCTGATTTAAGAGACTGAGGTAAATATGTCACTCATGAAGACAAAGTTGGGGAAGGGAATCCGTTCTTCAAGTATATCGAAATAGGACGAGGTCAATAGTTTCTTATCTTTTAATCGCACGTGTAGCATATGAGTCCGTTCACTTCATATGGTTTTTAATGTTTTCTTATTTTATCGTGGTGAGATGTGGTAAGCTTGAGATGGTAGTGAGTCATCCCAGTGAGATGCCAGGAGGTAAGAGGGTAGGTGTGAGGGCAAGGAGACAAAGATTTAACAATAAGAACTTAAATATTGAAGAAAAACCAACCTCTGAGCTTATAGCACATCCCCCAGATGCCTTGTAATAGGGCTGGCTGCCATTGCCAATGGCCATTTGATTGGTTAGGTATTAGAGCAACCACCATTGAAAGTACTACAGTGGCAGAGACAAGCCCCAAAATCTATATCAAGAAAAGGTCGATTCAACAGCCACACCCTACCTCGCTGGTTGTAGTGAGCAGGCTCCCTCACATGGGACATTAGCCACAGGGAAAGCAAGCTGAAAGCACATGACCAAGTAGCTCATGGCCACCAGGAATGGTGCCCACTTTGCATTCTGGACATGCTATTTTACTTTCTAACCCAGCTAGCCCATTCTGACCCAGATGGGTTAAAAATTTCTCAGGATGATTCTGCTTAAGTAAAGTCCAGAGCCCAACCTGGGTTGGACTTTCCTGCATTTTCCATTTATCCAATACAAAGTACTGCTTGGGACAGCATTGGCCAAGTAGCTTCTACCTCCACTGAGCAGCTCTGCCCCTGGGTCAATGAGAACAGCATAGCAGAGCTGGTGACAGGCTTCTCTTTAGTGGCCCCCAATTCCATAGGCTGCCTAAATGGTGGTCCAAAAGAGTAAAGAAGTTACCTTGTAATAGAGCAGATGCCTCTTTGGCATACATTATGGAGAGCTATGGCTACCTGGTTCTCTGGAAAAGCTGGTAAGTGGAGGATTATGCAGAAGAGATACATTCGTACCGTAATCACTTTGTACCAACATAAGCTATACAAAGAAACAATCATTTGACAGCATTTTGAGATAGGACCAAAGACTCTCTTAGATTAAAAGCCCCAATCATTGGAGTTTCTTTCTTAACTAAACACTGAAGATAAACCATCCAGTGTGGGCATCTTTAAAGTGCATCAAGAATTCAAACACACTTTTGAAACAACCTGCATGTTGACTTCTCTCCGATTTTTATTGTTTCTCCCCATTTTCTCAGTTATTTCACTTCTACCAAACTCATGTACAATTGTGTCGGCCAACTCTTCTTCCCCAAGTTGTCCTGAACCATTCACCTGGGTCTTCCTGGAAACCACAACTCTCTCTTTTCACATTAATTTCATCAGTGAAATGTCATATTGAGGGAACTTGCATTATGAAAATAACAGGTATGCCTGACATCAACAGATCTGAGAGCACACGCAACTGACTCACTCTCACATACAGCTCAACGGGCATGAGCACACCAGAGTAGGCTGCCAGTCACGATCTCCCAGCGTATCGTAAGCTGCCATGAGCACGTTTCTCAGATCGCATGGAGGAGGTTGGTTGATCCAGCAAGGAGCTGACTAGATCTCCTAGTTTAACTAAGTTGCCAAACCACAGGTCAGCCATAGGTCCTCTCCGACCTTCTCTCCTGTTCGTCCTATAGGTCATTTGTACCGCTCATCTATCATCCTTGGATCATTTGACTTGACCCTGGAGAAGGAGGGAGATACTGAAGAAGCAGAGGCAGGGAGAGAAGTGATAAAAGCAGGCTTTGGAAAGAATCCTCTGGAACTGAGGGCCAGTAACCCTTCCTTAGCTTGGGAAGAGAGACCCAAGCTGTCCACACTTTCCACTGTTCATCCACTCCACCGGTGGCCGGTGCTGGTGCTAGGTGTAGGGATTCAAGATTTGTAGGACGCAACCTCTGCCCCTGAAGAGCCCTCAGCCTAGAGCTGGGGACAGTCTAATAAACCCATAATCATGGTGCACTGGAATCAAGTTTCATGGGTGAGGGTAGGGAGATGCTACCTTGAATACAGAGCTGGGTCTTTCAAGGTTAGGAGGAGGTTGCCAGAGAGAGGAAAAGAAGAGGGAAGTGGAAAGACCTGTGCAGAGACACATAGGCAGAAGCGTGGAACTGAAAAGGGTTTAGGAACCTCACATGCCCAGTGAGGCAGGGAAGGAAGAGGTTGACAAGCTAAGCAGACTGGGTCTTAAAGTACCAAGCATGCCACCCTAAGGAGCCCCACCGTGCTCTGAGGTCACTGAGGAAGCAGGGCAGGGAGTGGAGACAGGAAGGGAACATGATCGTGTATGTCAAAGATGATCCTGGCCGGGGATGCTTGCGGTGAAACAGAGTGAGGAGAACTAAAGGGAGCAGTCAAGATGTGGGCGATGGAGTCCTCTTCGGATCCTGAGCGTCAGGACGATTCCTGGAGGTTAGGCATCGTGGAAGCATCTTCTGAACCACGCAGCCCTGGGCGCAGGGAGGGCTGGCTGGATGAGCAGGCGGACAGACTTGTGATGCCACCGCACGGCCGGTTTTGCACATGTAATTCCTCTTCTTCCTTCAGCCATCTATCTCTGTAAGAGGACAATGCAGAACAAAGCAAGACTGGAACTGGCAGATTATGAAGCGGTAAGTGCGGTTATTTCTCGGCTTAAGTGTGGGAGGAGAGTAAAACCGTATCTGCGGCTCTGGTTCTGCTTCGGTTTTTCCTTTTTTCTCTCCCTAGTCCCTTTTATCTGAGCTCCTTTGTTCTCAAGTCTTCTTAACACCCAATAAAACTGCATCTTTATACAAGAGCGCTCCAAACTCAGCAGTAAAAAAACAAACCGCTCAAAAATGGGCAAAGGACTTGAACAGACTCTTCACCGGAGAGGACATTACGGATGACAAATAAACCCATTAAGAGATGTTCAACAACAGCAGCCGTTAGGGAAATTAAGATTAAATCCAGGGTGAGATGCCACCGCAGACCTATCAGAGTGGCCAAAGTAAAGAGTCCTGGGAATGCCTAGTGGGAATGCGAAATGGCAGAGCCACTCTGGAAAATGGACGGGCAGTTTCTTACAAAGTTAAGCATATACTTCCCATCTAACTGAGCAGCCCCGCTCCTGTGTACACACCCCCAAGAAATCAGAACTCCTGTTCACACAAAAACCTGGGTATAACAGCTCTGCTTGTGATAAGCAAAAGCTGAAACGACCCTGATGTGCTTTAGGAGGTGAAGGGTGAAATAAACATTGGTATGTCCATTCAGGGAAATAAACTCTCCTCTGTGGTTGAGAAGGAGTAAACTGTTGTTCCACACAAGCACTTAGATGAGTACTCCAGAGGTTACGTGAAATGAAAGAAGCCAGTCTCCAAAGATGACACGCTGTGTGATTCCATTTATATGACACTCTCGTAAATACAAAACCGTCATGAGGGAGAACAGATCACTGGTTGCTGGGAGTGACAGGTCGGGGCATGATTTGGCTGTAAAGAGACAGCACAGGGAGTTTTTTGGGAATGATGGAACTATTCTGTATCCTGATTGTGGTGGTCGTTCCAGGAATCTAATTGATACCTGTGTTTCAGTGCATACGGCTGCACCAAAAGGAGAAAATGGAGACAATATGAGAATTTTTTAAACTTATTCTATGATAGTTTTTAATTGCATTTTTTAACCCAACTCCCCCATTCTTGGCAGTCGAATCTAAGGACCAAATTCAATCCAGAAGATATGTATCCGATGAATAGACATGCCCACTTCTCCCCCTGCACCACCTTCTTTCAAAAATGTGATTCCTGCAAAACTCGGAGGTCCCACCACACTCAGACCCATTCCCGTTTAACAGAGCCATGGCACAGAGAACTCAAAGCTCAGATAATTTTTGAAATATTTCAGATTTATGGTTGCAGATTCTTTCCCCTAAACCAAACTTTATATGGGTCACAGAGAATCTGGGAAACTGACCAAATTGTCACATACCCTCCAGAAGGCACGGAACCTGCTGGGCCAAGAAACAACTGAAAGGCTGGCAGCGAGGGGGAGGGGCAGCCCTGGGGGCAGCGAGGAGTCCTTCCCCAGTCAACCAACAACATTAACAGGACTTCCGGCTCCTTCCTTCCAAATCTCCCTCTCGTGCTGCCCCAGTTTCCCACAATAAGTGTGAGGCCCATTGCATCAGACTTCTTTGCTCTTGGGAACCTGTGCACAAGCCAGTGGGGAAACAGTTCTGGAGGACATGGTACCTTTGACCCAGGGCCTCAGGACCTGGCCAAAGTGTGCTTATCAATGGGAGCCATTACACATAAATATGTTGGAATACTATGATCTTCCCAAGCAAACCCTAGCATGGCTGTTCTGTGAATTTGAGTATCTGGACACCTAGTTCCTGTCCCCATCAGCCCTCACTTACCAGCCGTCGCCCCTCATTCAGAATCCATTCTCCTACCTCTGTGTACCCCGTACAAGGTGCTGCATCCCTCCCCTAGTGTGACCCATCCAAAAGACCCAGCCTGCAGAAGCAGGTGGCCTGTCCCCACTGTGTCTCTCTTCCCCACATTTTCCATGTTTTAGAAAAGGTCCTGTCTTTTAGAAAAGATAGCATCAACTCCAGATAGATTTTATTCCATTTTCTTCTCTCTTGCCCTATACTGTTCTGCTTTGGTATTTGTAAAGAATATGGCTTCAAGATGTTCTTTGAAGTTGACCTCTGCCTAAAAGTAGGTTAGAAAATTTAAAAAGTATTTTGTTTTCAAAATTCAGTGATTTTATTAATTTTTTTCTGATGACATAATCTCTTTGTAAAAAAAAAAAAATCAACCTGGCAATTCACAGACCTGTACCCCTGGGGCTAATAATACATTATATGTTTATAAAAAAATAAAAAAATTTTTTTTAATTCAAACAGCATAGAAAGGAGAAAGCCTGCAGTCCTTCTCTCTTAACACTTCTTCTATACATACATTTTTTTCCTTTACAAAAACAAAACAAAACAAAACAAAAAAACCTTGAATCATAGCCTGAACATTACTTTGTAAGCTGCTTCTTTCCCTGATCATATGCTGTAAGCATATTGAGAATCTTTCCATGTCAGTAATAATAATCCACATTATTGGTTTTGATGGCTGCCTAGTATTCCATGGCATGTCTGTTCATAATTTATGCAACTGCTCCCTAATTGACTGATACGTAAGCATCACCAACTCTGCTTCTCATGAACAGTAGAAGAATGAAAGGAACAGGTGTTTTTTTTTTTTTTGAGGTACTTATACACTGAGCCTTGATAATAACTGAGTTTATGTGGGTTCATCTTCAACTGAAGCTCCTTTTATATTAATAATCCACTAATGAGGGTAATCAATTAGTGCTGGCATGAGCTCTATGAAAATACATAGCATAATGTGGGCTCTGTCCTTGCATTCCATCAGAATTAGGTGGATCATTAGGGGACCTGTCAAACACCCCCCTCGCTGTCCCCTTGCGCCATCAGGTAAGACTACAGACTTAGAGAAAAGCTTCTCCCCTCTTCTCTAAAGGCAACCCTGGATGCCCTTTCTTTCTTTCTGTTTTTGGGTTTTCCTTTCATGAACATCACAAATATAGACTTTCCCTTTTCTCCTGCTTTTGAATCCAAACTTTCAAAGGCACGAATGCCAGGTCATCTGTGTTTCTCTTTCCTGCCGCCCTCTGGGGCCCTAGCTTGCTGGAAGATGCATCTTGAGAAATCCCTTCTTGCTTTTGCTCTCGGGGATGTCCAATAGGCGGCAAAAAGCACCCCAGCCCCTGTCCCTTCCCCAAATCCCACATGAATAGCCACAAACCCTTCTCCCTTTTTTGCGTGGTAGTGATGAAAAGTGCCATGTGAGTTGCGTTCGTGTAAAACACACGAGAAAAGAGGAATCAGGTAAACCACAGAGATTTCAGATTTAATGGGCGTGTAAATGAATATTAATAGTTCTGCTCTGTACAGCAGGGTCTGGGGCCGAATCACACTGGGTTCATATCCAGTGGATTTAAAGTGGGGCGCCGCTATTCCGCTGGGAGTAACCAAAATAGATGACCGCCTTGTAATAAGCATAGGTGTCAATGTGCAGACTTACAAGGATTAATGCCTTCTCGTTGATTTTGATTTCTCATTAGGAAAACTTAGCAAGACTCCAGAGGGCCTTTGCAAGGAAGTGGGAATTCATCTTTATGCAAGCAGAAGCTCAAGTGAAGTAGGTGAACTTGACAGAGACCCTGGAAAAGAGAGAAAGACTGTCGGGAATGTGGAGGTGGTGTGAGAGTGGTTTCCTTCCACGGCCGGCCGGCCACGGCTGGTCAGATGCTGTCGTCTTGCACGAGAGCAGCAGAGTAGAAATCAAGGTCAAGATGGAGAAGTTTCATCTTTGTAATCAATGGCACTCTGAAATAACTTCAAAAGCATGTGTCTTAGCAAGCAATGGGCTTGCTCCCCAACGTAGAAATCTGGTTAGAAGAAGTTTCTATTTCCTAAAGAGATTTCCAAGTATTCTTCTGGGCTCAGGGGCTGAAAAAACATCAGACCCCCTTTTCTGGAGATTCTCTCTGCATAGGAAAACATGCTGGAGCTTTAGGGAGGCCAGTCCCTCTCCCTTTGCCCCCAGAGGAGGGGCTGAGAACATCAGAAATAAGGCACAGAAGTCGGACGTTGGAGTCCAGTGTGTTATGATTATTGCTGAAAAAATCCAGGTTCTAGGGCATTACTTTGGATCTGTGACCACAGATCTTTACCCTGGAATTCAACTTGCCCATGCTGAGCAGACCTAAATATCTGAGAAGCTCATAGCCCAGGGCAGATGTGAGCCCTGTAAGTTTACTGCATGTAGGGGGCAGGTGTCCCAAGAATAGGCTGGCCCATGCACGGGACCCAGAAAGGATGGACCTGAACTTTCTCAATTCCTTCTTTCAGAGCCACCAACAAAGTAAAGGCCCTTTTCCTCCCCCGGAGTCTAAGAGATAAAAGACTAGCTGGAATGTTTCCCCCAGGTCTTTTCAGTTCTAGGAAAAGAACTAGCTCGGGTTGGGGTCTCTTTCGCCCTCTCGAGCAACGATCTCTGATTTAACCAGAAGTGTTCACAGAAGAAATGGGGCAGAGGAGGGGGTCAGAAAAGGACGCTGAGCTAGGCAAAGGCAAGCATCTTTTCTCTGGATGCCACTTGTCCCGGAGCAGGGCCCCTCTGCACTCTTTGGGCAGCTTTGCAGCCTGTCACCCAGGGCTGGGTCTCAGGCCATACGGTTGGGCATCCCTCACAGGTGTGTGGTCATAGATGGAAATGACCCAAGGACTTCGGGTCCAGTGGCTGATGTAGTACAATGGCCCTCCCCCTCCCTCTGCAGTCTCTACCTTTCCCCTCAGCCCACAATTCCACATGCAGAGCCTACCTGGTGTTGCCAGTAGCCAGGAGTGAGGTGGGCACTGGAAGCTGAGCTGAGCTGGAGGAGCTGTGGGCCCCGAGGAAAGAGAAAGTGGGAGCAGGGTTGAGAGGGGAGGAGGAGGCAGAATCCAACCTGTGTACTCAGAAGCCACTGCGAAGCAAAGAGGAGAGCTAATTTCCACATTAAGGATCACGCAGCATCGCATGTTGAAAAAGGCGGGGAAATTGTTACTTTGTACATATACAGTATTTCTCAATTAACTTTTTTGATTAAGTCTGTGATTATATTATAATTGTGGGCCGTTGAAGTACACAGTAATTATCACAGAAATCTCAGGGTGATTATGGTTTATTTCAGGGCTGTAAACTAAAGTGTTCCCAAGAGAGCCAAGAACCAGAAGTTACACAATTAATCTGTTACTTTTTACTTAGAGAGGTAATATGATGTAATACAGTCTTAAAAGAAAAAAAAATAACCTCTTATCTATTTACTGATCAGAACATAATGAATCTGTCTTTGTCACCTGTAATTTCCCTCCTGCAATTTGTGCCTCCCCCAGCTGAAGCCAGCCGTATTTGCCTTCTGGTTCTTGTCACAGGCTAGGGCTATTACTCTGCTTTTAGAAAGCTAGAGGCTTTAAGTGACTTTTAAAACATGCAATTGCAGTATTTTGAAGACATTTCTATTGACTCTGAATCTAAAGCAAATTCTCAAACTTGAGGATGAAACACGGCAGGCCTATTGTTATATTCTTTCCTATAATTTGAATACGCAGTATCCACTTTGATGGGGGGGTAGGGGTGTGTCCAGTGATAATTCAATACTGAATAATCTCAATCTTAATCATTCACTTGGACAGTTGGATTCTGGTTCTCTCCTTAGGCCCACCACATTCAGTACACATCTGTGATGACTTGCAGTCCAGCCTAAGAAAAATACTCATCCCACGTGTGGACTTCTGGAGGTTCCTTTGAGGGAAGGGTCCGCCCCTATGTCACAGCCCTGCAGAGAGCAGGGACCGCACAGATGCCAAGAGCCCCGTGTGCACTAAGCCCCTAGAAACAGGAGCCTCTGATTTCCTTCCTTTGCTCTTCCAGGATAGATCGGAAAAAGGACAAGACGGAAAGGAAAATTTTGGATAGTCAAGAACGGGCCTTTTGGGATGTGCACAGGCCAGTGGTGAGAAAGCTCCCCTTGCTTCTCTGTGTTTTTGTTTTGTTTCCCTCTTCCTTCACTTGAAAGAAAAGACTCTCTTTAGCCACCACGTGTCTCATTCTTAAAATTAGAGAGCATTGCTGAACTTTGTGAAACTGGTTTTGCCGTTCCGTCAATATAATGTGGGTGGGTTGTCTGGAATGTATGACAGTTTCAGCTTTTAAGAGTTATTCATCTATGAAATACAGACTTGGAACAGGAGAACTGTAGGGGCTCCCCTGGGACCTCTGGGCCCCAGAAGTTTACAGCCCCAAAATAAGCAGTTTCTGAGTTTTCTGGTTTTTTTGGTTTTGGAGGTTTTTTTTAGTATATTTGGGTGCTCCCAAATTGGGTGCATCAGTAGTTACAGTTGTTAGAACTTCTTGTTGGATTGTCCCCTTATTATAGGATACAGTGCCCTTCTCCTCTCGTTTGTCTTTGGTTTTTAAGTCTGATATAAGCACAGCTAACTCCAGCTTTCTTTTGACATCCATTTGCATGATAGATGTTTCTCCCTCCCCTCGCTTTGAACAAGCAGTTTCCATGTCTGCTGTCATTCAACTCTATATCTTAGAATAATCTTCCTCAAATGCGGTCCATTGTCAGTATTCATGGTAGTTACATTCTGCAAAGTAACTGTGCACGCTGAATTAGTCAGGGCTGAGCCACTATCCCGGGAGACATGCAGGGCTCGGTTCCTCTGGTCCCAATCTTTTCTTCAGTTGATCGGTAGGTAACCATGTCCACAGCCTGCTTCTGTTTAAAGACGTCTTATTTAATGTATGTTGTTGATTCATGAATACTGAATTCGGGACCACCAGTGTTCTCTAACTGACACACCTGTGTTCCCTGTCACACACCCCACGGCCCTCTTGCGAGTAGGAACACAAGAGGTCACATCACACTGTGCTCCGGGGCTGTGTTAAACAGCAAAATCACCAACAAAAAGCACAGAAATGTGGAAAAGGTGGTCCTAAATAGATCGTCAAAAGAACATTTGTTCACGGTAAGAGATGAAACAGAAAGGCAGAACCTCACCTTTGCCTCACCGGGAACACACGCATTAGGCTCCGCACAGCCTTTGCTGCTCTGTCTGTGTCCACAAGTGATCACGAAGCAGCACAAAGAGGGACTCGGGGGTTATGAATAAAGTTTAGCTCGTAGGTGAATTCACAAAGACAGATTCCATGCATAATGAGGTGCGATTGGATTTCTAATTTCCTATGATTAAGACAAATCTTGCATTTTCCTCATGAAATGGAACCGGAATGAGGAAACTATGTCCTCAAACTATGTCTAAAAGCTGGTTAAAAGCAAAACACAAACTATTTCCCCATCGTGATATTGGATTGTTGTAGATGGTCAGATAATGTTTAGTAACAAAGGCTGTGGTTGAAACGATCTGGCCACTCTGAATATGAAGTTTACTCTGGGGACACCTGAGTGACTCAGTCGGTTAAGCATCTGCCTTCAGCTCAGGTCATGATCCCAGAGTCCTGGGATCAAGTCCTGCATCAGGCTCTTTGCTCATCAGGGAACCTGCTTCTCTTTCTCCTCTTCCCCCGACTTGCGCTCCCTCTCTCACTCTCTGTCTCTCTGGCAAAAAAATAAAAATCTTTAAAAAAAAAAAAAAAAAGGACTTTTATGCTTATAAACTCTTCACTCTACCCTCTGCATTGTTACCCCTAGATAGTGAGGGGTAGGCTTTGATATTTCATATGGGGGCTCTGTGCAGGAACACATGCTGAAGACGAAACGTCTTTGTAAAAGGAACGGTGATCAGCCAAGTGGAGTTAATCATGTAATACCTGTAATGGGAAAGACAGAGACTGGGTCTCATGGTGTTGCTAGGGTCACAATGGAAGGTGTGATTTTCACTTGGTAATTTATATGATTTTTTTTTTTTTCTCAGCCAGGCTGTGTGAACACAACAGAAATGGATATCAGGAAATGCCGACGTCTGAAGAACCCACAAAAGGTTAAAAAGGTTCGCTAGTTTAGCTAAATTAAAAATTCTTGATGCAAATAGCCCTTCTGTTTCTAGTACTGTTCAAACAGTCATTTGCTATTTGTTAATTCTACCCCATTTTGTCCTTTGAAACCATTTCATTCATTCATTCTACAAATATTTGTGGAGCGGCTGGGTGTACTTGGCACCCTTCTTGCTGCTGAAATACGGTGACACAAGTTGTCACAAAACCCACAGCCTGGGAGAGAGGGTGCGGGGGGAAGGGGGTGAACCCCCAGGCAGTCCAGAGAGCTGTGGCAGGGACATGCTGGATGGTGCCAGGGAGCCGGGAGGGGACACCAGACCCGGGGCTCCCTGAGGGCTTCCAAAGTAGGCTCAAGTGTGCTGAGGTGTGGAGGGTGAGTAGCAGTTGGCTCTGGGAAGGAAAAGAAACTAAAGGAACAAAAATTATCCAAGTCCCACAGGTGAAGGTGAGCTTAGTACTTTGAAAGTCTTTTATGTAGCTAGATCATCCAAATTCAAATCACCATCGTGCCCAGCTGTGAATGGGCCAACCATCGTTTATCCGTGTTTCACTCTCCTGGAAGTGGCAGTGGCCATGACATACTCAAGGCTGCCCCCCTCAACCTGCCCCACAACTGGTATACCCCAACTTCACCATGGCACCAAGGGCCGTATTGTTGGAGGACATATCTGTCCCCCATGATGTTAATTTCAAGAAGCTAGAGTTGTACCCCAAGACATTGCTGTTTCTTGTGATGGCCAATCCTCTCATTTTCTCAGACACACACACACACACACACACACACACACACACACACACAAGACATGACATATATTTCAACTTCTTGAATCCGCTTACATATTTTATTCTTTACTGAGATGAGTTATGTCCTTGTAGGTTTTAGACCTTATGATATTAGTCTTAAAACATCCTCATTTAATCGTTAAGGGCCCCCTAATTTTAATCTTCCAGAATTTCATGGACCTCACATCCTCTCTATCTGACCCCTTCTTGATTTTATAAATTTCAGCTATACATTGCGTAGCCTTTGGGGTTTCATTTCATACCCAGAGCAAAGATTATCTTTCCTCTGTCTCCAGCACAAGGAAACTGCTTAATAAGCAGCCATAGCATAGGGAGAAACTGAGGCCATAAGCTGTTTGGCTGAAAAGGAAAGAGTCTGAAACCCGACACTCTCCAGTTTATACCAGAGGAGCATGTCATCTACCGGCGAACAGAAAATCTAGAGAAGCTCTTCCATGCATAACTTTCAACAGTTGTTCTTGAACTTTCTTGTGCCTCAAAATCACCTGGGCCATTTGATAAAAGTGTAGGCTCCCACACCCTGCCCACAAAGACTCAGTAGGTCTGGGGTTGGGGCTCAGCAATGTGCACCTTTACCAGGAACCCCCAGATGATTCTTCGCAGATGGTCTAGGGCCATATTTGGAGACACGCTGATAGTCAAGAGATGGTTGCTGCTTAGTGAAAGGAAAGATCATCTAACAGTGGTAACCCAAAGATGGGACAAGCTGCCTGAAGAGGAAGAGGTCCCCTCACTGTAGAAATTGGCAGGGGCTGGTCACTTATTGTCAGGACATTACAGAGGGGATTGGAAGCATCAAAAGAGCTCTTGCAGTGCCCACCCCTAAGGCGCCCTGCCCCTCTGAGGATGCATGATTCTATCTTCTTGCTTCTTCTCTAGTCAGTGTATGGCGTGACAGAAGAGTCCCAGTCGCAAAGCCCCGTACACATACCCAGTCAGCCAATCAGGAAAACTACAAAAGAGGACATCCGGAAACAGGTGAATGAATTGACTACTGCACTCCCAGGAGGAGACGTGGCCAGGTTGAAAACCCTTTGAATGTTCACCTCTGAAGGCTGAGTGAGCTTTGAGTTCCTGGAAACCACAGTGGAACCCAGCTGTGGATGACTTGAACCTCTGAGTGCTGTGTGCGAACAACCCACCGAAGCTCGAGAGGACAAAATCTCTACCGAGTTCCCCCAGCAGTTATTAGAGACAGACGTAGAGGAGTGATCCCAGTCTCTTGGGGTTCCCACAGAATGCTGTGGAGACTGATGGGGGTGGGGGGGACAGATGTCACAGAGTCCTTAAGATTGTAATGAACTTGCAGAGTAAGGCAGCTCAGAACCACCAGACTTTATTGCTGTGATTCAAAAGGCAAGTTTACAAATAAAGAAAGCCCCACTCTCTGTGCCACTTCAGCTTTATTTGGTTCAATGTTGCCTTCCTTCATGATGAGAAGCTAACTGGTCAACCAGGGACAGCAGACAATGGCTAATTACATGACTCCTTTCTAGGGTTCACTGACAATGAAGTGACTTCAAGGTCTTTATGTTATGTTTTACTAGCTTCTGAGGGGGAAACCCAAAGGTGCCCACCCCTGACAAGTTTATTTGGGGTGGGCAAGAGGAAACATATGTGAAGTCGCTATTTGATGATCTAGTCAAGTACACCAAGCATATGGTGGGTGTAATGTAGTTGTGAAAGGTGTGCAGAGGGAAATCACTGGAAATCAGTCCAACCAGATACTTACAGTGCGTCTAAGTGCTGCTAAGCTTCCTAGGATGTCTACCACTGCCTTTAAGCTTGCAATCACTTTTGGGAGTCAAGACTTAGGCTACAACACAGTACAGAATATTAACATAGGCTAAATTGTGGAGTGTGATTTCCGAGTATGGTGGGAACTTCCGGATGGGCCAATGATTGTTGGAATGCAAAGCTGGTGCATTGGCAAAGGCTGGCCAGAAGAGCTGTTTGGTTATGGATGGAAATACAAGGTTTGGGTTCATAGGGAGAAGGGGGAAAAATCAAGTTTGATCTTAATACCTTTTTTCTATCTTTCCCCAGATAACATTTTTGAATGCACAGATTGACAGACATTGTTTAAAAATGTCCAAAGTGGCTGAAAGGTATGTTTCCCCTCAATAATATTACTGTTTTCCTCTAATTTAACAAAAGAAAAATGTTACGGGGTCACAGCTAACAAGTATGTACCACACCAAGAGGCAGACCATAGTCATCTCTTAAACTGATGAGTGAAAAAACACAGACCCCACACAAGTACCGCTAAGACAGCAGACCTCCCTTGAGTGATGTCAAGAAACATTCCATTGTTGAAGCTTTCCAGGGGGTGGCCACGGGACCTTGTCAATCCAGGAAGAATGTCCTTAAAAGCTACGTAATGCACTTTTACCTTCAGCCTCTTGATTAATTCAAATAGAATTGGTCCCTTTTCAGCTATAAAATGCCCAGATTCCTTTACGGGGGAGGAAAATGATGTGTGCCCTTTGAGATGTTGGCCGCGCTCGTCGGAGGGGGCCAAGCCATCAGGAGGCGTTCCACCTCCACACACCATCAATCCCAGAACCGCATCAAATCAACCGTAAAGAAAATATTTGGCACCTCCAGCCCGGCTTCCTCAGGAACGTTCGTGCTACAGTCTGCACCCGGAGCTGGTTCCACTCCCACTCTGTTAACGCAGGGGAAACTCAATTTTGTCAACTAAATGGTCTGTTTTTCGAATCCTCGGTGAAGAGGAGAGACCCCCTGGGGAATCCGCGATGGAATAAATCTGATCAGACAGTCTCACACCGAACGATTGTCCCTCCATATGCTACTGTTTAAGCGATGACCAGTATCTGAGGGAACAAGGTTTTAAGCTGGGTCTTAGCATTTACTGGATATTGACGTAAAGTGGATCCTTTAAACCCAGCTCACACAGAGGGTTGGCTGTGTGTTCAACCTGTGAGCCTGTCTCTGCTGGCCCCCAGGTTGATCTCCCTCCTCTTTCTTGATGAAAAACAAGAAATTGAGGCTAAGAAAAATTCCTCTCCCAAATCCAAAACGCTAAGTGAGCACCCTGTGTTCAGGGGACCAAGAACATCCCTGGCTTGGAGCCGGCATCTCCGTCTATCCCGGGACTCACTGATCATGTCGCTATTGACATCCTGGGCGGTCCTCTGCATTTTAGGATAATTAGCAGCCTTCCCGACTTCTGCCTACTTACTAGATGCCAAAACCCACCTCACAATCATGAGAACCAAAAATCTCTTCAGGCATCATCCAACGTTCCCAGGGCAGAGCCAGGAGGGAGGCAGAATCGCCCCTTGTGAGAATCACTGAGATTCCCGTTTTCTCCAAAGAAAGCGTTCCGCAAGGTGGCCGGAGGCTGGAGCTCAGCTTGCACTTGGACGTAGATTTCTGTGGAGTCAGGTCTGCTGCTGACTCTGCTAGCCACAGAGCCACTGCCCACCCCCAGCTGTCATGTTGGGGGTCTCCCCAAGTACCAGCTTCTAAAATTGCTTTCTGATCTCACTGTGGTTGCCTTTGTCCCAGAGAGTGGCCATGAGGGAGGTGGTGAGGTGACATTGCGTGCGTTGGTGCCGTAGCCTGTAAGGGGCTCTGGGCTTCCGTCTCTGTGAAAGAGGGGCAGGAATGACTGTCCCCATGTGCTGGGAGGATCAGCGCGAGTCACACCTGGCCTTTGAAGGGCACATGAGACTTTGCAGTCCTAGGAGAGCATGTGTGTGTGTGGCGGCGGTTTCGGGGGATGGGGTGAAGCATCTTCCCTTGGGTCAGTTCATTCGGGTCCAGTGGTTTTGAGCAGGAGTGTCCAGGCAGGGGTTCAGAATGGGGTTTCCCAAACCCTAGCTGTGGGGATTTGGATTCAGTGACTCCAGGTAGATCCAGAGGAGCCTGCATTTTGAATAATCTGCAGGTGCACTGACCAGGTCTCCTTGGGGAAGCCACTGTGTAGCCCTGAGGCTCTGTGCTCAGCCTGGAGCTGTGTGACCTGAGAGCTCACAGAAGAAGGGGCACCCTGCTTTGTCTGATCTCTGGGGGATGTGGGGAAAGAGCCTGAACCAGTCAGCCTGAGGGAAGCCCACTGACTCCTGGCAGGTGTGCGGGGCTGAGGCAGGGCCCGGAGACGGTCTGGATGGGGCGGGAAGCCTGGCAGGGCCTGGTGTGTGTTTGTTTAGCGCTGTCAGGGAGGGCCCCACCTGGCAGCATCTCATTATGCTTGAGGCTGCTCGACTGGCACCGGAGAGATGATTCCAACCAGCCTGTCCTCACTCCCAGCTCGAAGCTTCCGGAGTCTCCGCCCAGCAGAGACCAGATTTTATTCCCAGCAGCAATAACTGGCAACTTTTCAATGTGACACAAGGGTTTTTCATTAGAACCACGAGGAAACTCCCAGATAGAGAGGAGGAGGGAGAGGAGACGGGTGTGAGCAGGAGATAAAGCAGTCCGGAGCCTCGGCCCGTCTGCAGCGGCGGGGGCGGGGACGGGGAGGAGGCCTGGCAGCTGGCCCTGGGTGCGACTGCTCTGCTCACCGAAGCTGCAAGCTGAGCTGTCTCAGGTGGGCGCACACATCCCCGAGCCGGCGCTGCTCTCCCTGGGCCTCCGGCGGGTGATGGGTGGTAATCAGCCGCCAAGCAAAGGACCTCGTCCCCCAGAGAACAGGTGCATGCCATGCAGTTCCCTGGGAACTGATGCTGGGGAGAGGCTCCAGGGCTGGTGATGGGTTGGGTCAGGGCTGTGGTCAAAGGTTGTGAGCACACCCAGCCGGGAAGGCAATAGGGACACTTGCCTACTGAAGGAGCCCAGCAGGACGAAATCAGGGGATGGGTGTGGAGCCAGGCGTCAGGGCTGGGGTCCTGCCTCTGCCCGTTTTCTAACTGTGCAAGCTTAGGTAGGCTGCTTTATCTCTCTGTGCCTCCGTTCTGTTTCTTTAAAGGAGAGAGAACAGTAGCACTAACTTACAGGGTTAATGAGTTCATCCAGTCCTTGGCATGTGTTACACAGGCAATAAATATGAACCATTATTTTTATCATTTTTAATGATTTATTTATCATTAAGCACCCTGTGGTGCTGAATGGTGTCTTGGAAAGGAGCAGACTTCAGGTACGTGGAACAGAAAGAACTGGGCGTATGGTGTTCAGAGGAAGCCATAAAGGGCAAGCCACGAAGTGAAGCTGGTCTTGCAGACAGCGGCTTTCTGCAAATGCAACTCTTCCACCCTGTCTCTTTCCCCATCTGCTGCCCACAGGCTGCCCAGGAAGGCTGGCCCTGCAGCCCACATCTGTGTTTCTGCCCCGGCAGCCTCCTATGGCACCGCTATTCTGGCACCTGTGAGGAAGGAAAGGCCATATGGGAGGAGCTTGGTTCTTCTGTGCAGATCTTCTGGGGTCATCTTGGTTTCAACCGCACTGTCCCATTGTCACCATGCGTGCCTAAGGGCCAACATCATGACAACCAAACTCCACTTCCCAGCATACGCTGCCTTTTGCACCTGGAAGCAACAAAAAATTCTATCTAAGATACTACCTGATTTTTTTTTTAAGATTTTATTTATTTATTTATTTGAGAGAGAAAGAGAGAGCATGATGCGGGGAGGGTCAGAGGCAGAAGCAGATTTCCTGCTGAGCAGGGAGCCCAATGCAGGACTCAATCTCGGGACTCTGGGATCATGACCTCAGCCGAAGGCATTCACCTAACCAACTGAGCCACCCAGGCACCCCCGATTTTTGCTTCAGGTAGTATGGTCTCAGCACACACAAATGAATCTCCCAGATAAACAGTGTTTAACACCTTAAGCCTGTTATCTTAAGTATTTTAAATGAAAATATTTTCCTTTACTTTCATTTTATATTTTTGAGATTGATTTATTTAGTAGAGAGAGAGAAAGAAAGGGGGAGGGGCAGAGAGAAAGGGAGACAGAAGCTCCAAGCAGACTCTGCGCTGAGCACGGAGCCCAACACAGGCCTCGATCTCACCACCCTGAGATCACTACCTGAACCAAACAAACCAAGGGTTGCATGGCCAACTGACTGCACCACCCAGGTGCCCCCAAACGAGAAAATTTCTTAGGTATGGTTCATGCACTTGCCTTCTTAAAGAAAGGAGACTATATTTCAGTTAATTTTCCTGGGTGAATTTTATACTGTGCTTTGCAACTGCCAATGATCAGCGTCTTATGAAGTGTCACAAACTTCTTCCCTTTCCCTAAAGAGCCTCAGACCATTACAACCTTCAAGTCTGTGTTTCTGCTTTTTAGCTATTTGATTGTTGGTTTGTTTTCTTGTTCCTGGTCAACAGTCTGCAGGCAGACCAGGTGTTTCTGTTAGATATCACTGAGTAATAAGCGACCTCAAACCCTAGTGGCTTCCAACAGTAGGCATTTGCTACGGTTTGCGTGATTATGTGCCAGCTGGCTCCCAGGGGCGCGGGCTGGTATCCATGTGCAGCCACGGACTGCTCTGTGCTCTTGGCTAGGCTCTCTCATGTGCTTGGCTCCAGGTAGTTTAGCGTGACCTCAGCTGGGATGCTGAGCTCTCCCTCACATAGTCTCTCATCCTCCGGCAAGTTTGACCTTGCTCACGTGGGAATAGTAGAATTCCAGGAGAGAGGGTACAAGCAGGCAAAGCCTCTTGAGGCTTGGAACTGACACTCTGGCACTTCTGTTGTCTTTTATCGGTCAACGCATGTCACAAGCCCAGACCAGATTCAAGGGCTGGAGAAATAGACTCATTTTTAAATCAATCTACCATACCAGGAAATCAAACGACCAAGTCCCTTAGCCTTGGTCCTGAAGCAAGAGTAAAGAGTCTTTTCCGAGGGGCGTGCTCTTCTGAATTCAGACGATGAGCCTTGAGGCCTAGGGTTTGTGTCACTGTAGACTCTGCTCAGAGGCCGTTTCGGTTGTATAGCTCACCTGTGTGAGATCGCCAAACAATGGAGGTCTTACCATCCTTTGCCAGGGTCCTCATCAGAGCCCCGTTTTTATTCACCCAAGCCCTACAGCACTTGACAAACCAATCTGGGAATGCAAAACAGTATACATTTCAGTTCCAAGTGGTCCGAAAAGCCCCTGCATTTTGCAGGGTATCTGCAGAGATCTCTCCCCACTCACTAGGCACTGAGCCATGCCTCGCCCCTGCAGAAGTCACATCACACTGCCCCGCACAGAGAGATCGAGTTGTCTCATTCCCTATCCGCCTGTGCACTTGGCTGTCCTTACCCTATCCCTGGGAGCCATTTGTGCATCACAGCCGACTGCTGAATTGATTTTTTACATCATCTTGCTTGCCCATCTCGGGATCGCGCTGCTCTCTGAAATTGGATGCTGGTTCCTTCTCTGCCTCCCAACCCTCCATGATCCTGAAATGTAATTAATGAAATGAGATAAGACAGCAAGGGCCTGAATACCCTGAGGGTTATTAAAAAACCAGCTAGGGTGATGGAAGTCCATGAACTTAATGTTTAATGAAAGTTTGGGGGAAGGAAGAAATGGGGCCGAAGAGGTCATTACAACGTTGCTTTTATGTGATTCCAGACACCGTGGGATCTTTGTGTCTTCTTTTTCCCAGCCCACCTCAGGTGACAGGGAAGGAAAGATCAGAGGCAAGGTGATAGCCAGGGCCACTGTACCCAAACCAAAACCTAGAAGGGCTGAGATACCTGGCCTGGCATGTAGTCTTCCTTCTGAGAGGCTAAATTCACCCTCATGTCCCTTCACTCATCTCACATGTCTCCATGGAAGGTATTTTCTCTTGGTGACCCACAATTCAGGAGTTCTTTATAGTCTCTCTTTTCCTCACCTTTCCCCAACATGAAAAAGCTGGATGAATGAATGAATGAATGAATGAATGGGAACCAGAAGTTCCTCTTCCCTCTTTGTAGTACTGTAGTCCTTTCCCTCTCTAGCCAGAACCTCCTCATGTCTTGTTTCTCTTTAGTGCATCAGGTCTAGAAAACCACACATACAGTGCAAGGGGACTGCAAACACACTCTCCTACTCACCTTTCCCACATAGAGTTCCCAGGTTCCTCCCCATTTAGAGGCCCCGATTTCTAATGAGTGCTGTAGCGTATTTGTATTTCATTTCTAAAGTAGAAATGATCGTCACTGTCCCATAATACTTTGCACTCCATGCCTCGTCGTCCCACATCCCTCGGCTGTGAACCATTCCTCACTGTCCGTCTCCCCGGACTCTGTGTCTCCATCTTCGCCCACACCTGCTCTGTGGACCACACTCCTTATGTGTGCAAAGCTCTAGGGGTCCCTCCAGACACCCCTCAACCCATCGCTTCTTCCTCCAACTCACCTGTTTTACGTTCTTGTCATATTCTCTACAATTTGTAATAAAACTGTGTCTCAATTTTTTGTTAAGGGGAAGAGGATGAATTCTAAAACTTTTCTCTCAGAATTTTTTAAGTGATTGGCCTAAAAGTTTTCTAAATTCACTTTTGTTATTTCTCTCCTCATTAGATTTAACAATCCATATTAATGGATTATATATACATGTATATATACATATGTACTATGTATATACATAGTATATATACATATATACTATGTATATATATCCATATTAATGGATTATATATACATGTATATATACATATGTACTATGTATATATACTATGTATATACACTATGTATATATACTATGTATATACACTATGTATATACACTATGTATATATACATATATAGACCCTCCCATCATATATATATATACAGGGGTTAGTTGGGCCTTGAACAACATGAGTTTGAATGCCACTTATACACAGATTTTTTTCAATAAAATAGGACAGTACTATAAATGTATTTTCTCTTATGATTTTCTTAATCATAATTTCTTAATTTCTTAATCATAATCATGATTTTCTTAACAACATTTTCTTTTCTCTGTCTACTTTATTGTAAGAATACAACACATCATATATACGACATACAAAATATGCATTGTGCATATTATCAGTAAGGCTTTGATCAACAGCAGGCTATTGGCAGTGAAGTTCGGGGGAGTCCGAAATTGTATGGATTTCTGACTGCACCGGGATTCAGTGCTCCATCCCCATGTTGTTCATGTTGTTTAAGGGTCAAACTATAATATATATAACCTATATATGTCGTATATGAGGCCCCACATATAAAGAGTGTGTGTGTGTGTGTGTAATAACCCATGACTACTGTCAAAGTTGTTAGAAGCCATGACCTTGCTATTAGCTCGGTGTGAGCATCACCCCGCGGTCCAGAAGGCTGTTCATTATTTCATGGCACTAGTAGGTACTGAATAATGTTGACTGAATGACTGACCATGGGTCCTACCCCTGACAGCCAGGAGATGAGCTTCTACCCCTTTCTACAAGGAAATGGAAGGGACTATGGGGATAAATCAGCCGGCTGTGGACTCACCCAAGAACCAGTTCAAACCCCTGATGCTGGTGGCACATTTGGTGGATGGTTGCTGTGTCAGCACCTTCTAATGATGTGAGAATTTCGCCTTTGATAATAACAACGCCGTATACTAATCAGAAGGAGGCAGAGATAAGGAGACAAGGATGTTAAAACTTCTCAATGAGAAATCGTGCTCTTAATGTACTTCCTCTGGATTTCCTGTATTTATTCTATCTTTTCAATTTCCTCTTATAATAGTCAGCTCAGGTGGCCATAGCAAAATACCAAGACTGGGAGACATAAACAACAAATATTTATTTTTCTCACAGTTCCAAAGGTTGGAAGTCTACAATTGAGGTGCCTGCCAGGCTGGTTTCTGGTGGGACCTCTCTTCCTGGCTTGCAGATGACCTCCTGCTTCTGTGTCATCACATGTCCTTTCCTCTGTACAGAGAGAGAGAGAGAGAGAGATCTGGTGTCTCTTCCTCTCTTTATGACCAAAGTCTTATCAAATCTGAGCCCCAACCCATACCTCACTTAACCTTAGTGACCTCCTTAAAGGCCCTGTCTTCAAGAACAGTCACATTGCAGGGTTAGAGCTTTAACATATGAAATTTGGGGGGACACAATTCAGTCTGTAACACCTCTCAATTCTGCTTTGGTGCCACCCAAATGGTCTGTGGACATTTTCGTTTGTATGCTGTTATGTGCCTGCTGTCTGCAAAGCTCTTTCCATGCCTCTCTGTTCTCTCTCTGTGTTTTTCCTGTCCTTTCTTAAGTCTTCCTGTAGCCATTGATGTTGACTCTGGACTCCAACAGTGCTGCTGCCTCCCCCATTGCCTGCTGGCCCGTTTCATTGTCTTAGTGTGTCTCCAGGAGACTCTGATAACTTGTCTGTGCACTGCAAGGAAGTGCATGTTCTGGGGGAGAGGAAGCCTCTCTGGCTACAAAGGGTGACTCCATGAACTTGCCATCACATTCCCATCACCTTCATCCTTCTTTCAATACTATTGCTTTGTTGCCAAGAAATAGAACCCCAGCTTGAACCCAGTTCCAATGAAAGGAGCATGTGCTGGCCATACCCTACAAGGAGGAGTTGCAGAGTTGAGCTTGGGGAAGGCCAGCCACACCCCTAAGTATTGGTATAGCTGGAGCCAGGGGATGCCTGGGTGGCTCCATTGGTTGAGTGAGCGACTCTTGATCTCAGCTTTGGGTCTTGATCTCAGGGTCATGAGTTTGAGCCCCATGCTGGGCTCCACACTTTAAAAGAAAAAAAAAATCTGGAGCCAGGGCCCCAAACACTCCCAAGGCTCCTTCTTCACCTCTTGTCCTGCTCCACTTTCCTTGTTGGCCTCAGCCTCTTTAATCACAGACAGGTGTTAGGAAACAGGACTGCCTCCAACCCCTGAACATTGTAACTACAGTTTCTATACCTGAAGCTAGAGAAAGAGGGTAGCAACCCTGCTTGGGTCAGTAAGATATCCATTCCTGGACAGATCTACTATGGCTGGGAGCAAGGCTTATAAACACTTGGCAGCACCTAAAGTAGCCCTAGGTACATGTTGGGTGCAATTCCCAGGAGATGGTGAAGACTGAGCAGGAACCCCCATTTTCTTGCCTTGTTTACCCATTCTGGAGGGCTTCTCACTTCCCAGGATCCCTAACTGCTTCACTTGGACCCCAAGAGACACAGCACAAGGGTCAACCCAACCAAGTACACTCACTATATCCCTAGATGACATTTCTGTCTCCATTTGTACCTCTTTTGACACCTAAGAAATGGCATTGCACAGCCCAAATGCAGACACGAAAGCCTTGTACTCTCTCTGCATGAAGCTTAGGTCTTATCCTAGGCAACCAACTCTTTGTTCCTTGCCTCCGTAACCCACTTTGAAAGTGTTAGCTCGTAAGTAAGACACCTCCGGCCCAGATGAGCGGGGACAAGGCGAGCAGTGCTTGCTTGCACTCCACCCTTCGTGCTGTTCCTGGCCAGTCTCATGGAGTTGAGAAGATGAGGGAAGAGGAGATCCTCCTCCATCTCTTTCTGGGGTGGGGCATTCTTTCACCTTCTCTCAGTCCTCTGCCACCTTGACTATGGAGTTAACCTTCTCAGCCCCTCTCTCTAAGAATCAACCCCTCAAAAGCTAGGAGAGGAGTTAAGACAACAGACTCCTAACAGCCAAAGCCACTCACAGGAACCTCCAAGAGAAGGCACTTTGCTGTCTCCTGTGTTTCTCATGCAGTGATGGCAAACAGGACACGGGTGAGCATAGATTCATGAACGCTGAGTTTATTTGCATAGGTCGTAACCATGACAATGAAATAAAACATGTTGGTGCCATTCCCAAAAAGTCCCTGCAGGCCTGGTGTACACCTTTTGCCTACCACCACACCCTCTACTTCATTCTCCACCTTCTGCACAAATGCCTCTCAAATGACACCTGTGGAAGACAGGATAATTGTCCCTCAGCGATGCCCAGGACCTAATCCCCAGAATCTGTAAAATATGTTAGGTTACATGGCAAAGGGGAATTACATTTGCAGATGGAATTAAGATTACTAGTCAGTTAGTCTAACATAGGGGTTTACCTGGATTATCCAGGTGGGCCCTGTGTAACCAGGAGAGTTCTTGTTGTAGATAAGGGAGGCAGAAGGGTCAATATCAGAATGACACAATGTGATCCAGCCTTGGGCAAGCATTGCTGGATTTGAAGAGGGAAGGGGGTCAGGACCCAAGGAATGTAGGACACCACTATCAGGGAGAAAAGGCAATGAAATGGATTCTCCCCTTGAGCTCCAGAAGGAACTCAGTCCTGCTGATACCTTGATTTTAGTCCCACAGTGTTCATTTCAGACTTTTGACCCTTAGAACTATAAGATAATACATTTGTGTTTTTAAGTCACTAAGTATGTAGCAGTTTTTTATAGCAACTGTAAGAGACTAATATACCATCCAATCTCTCTCATCCTCTTAGAATCTCAAGATCTTCCTTTCTAAAATACCTTTAAAAATTTCCAGATCTCAGGGCACCTGGGTGGCTCAGTTGGCTAAGCATCCAACTCTTGATTTCAGCTCAGGTCATGATCTCAGGGTCATGAGCTCAAGCCCTACACTGGACTTTTCGCTCAGCGGGGAGTCTGCTTGTGATTCTCTCTCTCCCCTCCCTTCTGCTCATCCCCCCTCCCTTCCTGTCTTAAAAAAAAAAAAATTCAAGTCTCTTGCTTGATTAGAAGGTCCTGGTATAGCTCAGTCTAATTCAGTGATTAGTCAGTACATCCCACTCCTATCAATAAAATACTACATTCAAAGTGCACCTGTCCATAAAATTTTTACTGTTTCCTTTACAAAGCCTCTAACCAACTTTATTCATGTACCTAAACTCCAACAAAATAGCTGTACCTCTTCCAATACAACAAACTTCCCTGCTGACCAATGCTGCCCATTATTGGCTTTGGGGGACAGATAGTGATCATCCTAATTGGAGCTCTGTTGCTTTGGTATAGCTTGCTGGGCATTTCTGTGGGAAGTTCTTACCCCTCTCTTCACATGTTCTTCCCTGCATATCTAGGATCCCATCTAAACCCTAGTCTAAGAAGGCACGATGTGGGGTGAGGCCATAAGAGCAGCTTCAGTCACACTTAAAGCAGGTTACATAATCCAATCCTGCACCCTTAACTTCAGTGGTTACAAAATCCTCCTTAGGTTCTCAGCTACTTCTCTTGAACCAACATCCCCATTCGTCTCACCACCTCTCCTCCACCCTTTGGAGGTATCCCCAGATTTCTCTAAAGAAGACCTGGCTGTGAGCCCATGTTTCATTACAACTTACATCCTCCTAGCTGCTCTTTGGCCCTCTAAGTTTCAGGTGCCTTGGGCTGGTCAACACGACAGCTATCTTCACTGGCAAGCAACCAGGCCACAAACAGGCAGGGTCCCCCAAGTACCCACGTACTCAGTATTCTTATCCAGCCTCTCCTGAGCCTCCCCTGCCCCCTCTCACCCCAAGCACTCCTGCTGGGTTCCATCCAGGAACCTAGGTTTGGCATGGCTGGTCAGACCTGCCTTCACTGGGTGCGGGTGTGGCCACGTGGAAGAGCTCATGCAACAACCTGGAGAGGCAGCTGGTACAAACTCCAGCCTGTCTCATGGAAATCTGAGGAGAGGTAAGGACGGCAGGGGAGGAAATTGTGTCTTTCCATCCCTATGTATTACTTGAGGGATATACATTTCTGGTTTTTAAAAAAAAAATTCCCCCATAACTTGAAATTAATTAGTTATAAGACAGACACCCGCCTACACACACACACACACACGCACACATGCGCACACGCGCACACACACACGATTTATCTTGGGCTGCTCGGGTAGACATCTTTGATTGGAGATTGGGGCCACCGGAGGCTGAGGTCATTGGAATGGCTAGGGGCAGACATTCTGAGTGACAAAAGTGTCATGGCTAAGGAGAGCCCCATGGACTACACTCACTATCTCAAATTCTGAGAATTCTGTGGATGCCCAAGTACATAATAATCAGGAAAGCCCCAACACCTCATCATGACTCAGACACATCTCACATGACCCATTGTCCCTGAAAAAGGGTTGAGGTTACCATCTGCTGGTTAGTTTTTGTGCCGATCTGAGGGAAGGAGTCAGGTGGTCAAGTGCATCCTCTCCAGCTTCATGCCTGGATCCTTTCATGTTCCCTACAATGGGTGGAATAGTGGCCCCCAAAAGGGTATGTGCAAGTCCTAATCCCTGGGACCTATGAATGTGACCTTATCTGGGAAGGCTCTCTGTGAATGTGAATTAAGGATCTTGAGATGAAATCATCCTGGATTATTCTGGGGCACCCCAAATTCAATAACAAGTAAGAGAGAGAAGGGAAGAAGACCAGGCTCAGAGGAGAAGTCATGTGAAGACAGAGGCAGAGATCGGAGTTACACATCCACAAGCCCAGGACTTCCTGGAGCCACCAGAAGCTGGAAGAGGCAAGGATGGACAGATTCTTCCCCTCAAGTCCCAGAGGGAGCACAGGCCTCCTGACACCTTGATTTCAGAAATTCTAGCCTCCAGAAGTAAGAGAGAGTAGATTTCTGTCATTTTAAGCCACCAAGTAAGTGGTCATTTGTTAGAGCAGCCCTAGGAAACTATTATGTACCTTAATGTACAATCCATTTCTTTCAAAAAGAATGGAATTCTCCCAAGTGGCAAAGGGATGGCTCCCTATGGAGATGTCACAGCACCCTTCCTGCCACAGTGCTGCCCCAGAGCCTTGAGAGGCCACAGAGTTCTTAGGCATGAAGTTTCATCTGGGCACACTGCCTACCTTATGCTCCTATGAGGACAGCATGCCTCCACTGCACATGGTGGTTGCAATCACATATTTTACGTGTATAGAAGATTTGGAAGATTCTTTTGAAATACTTTTCCATTTTTTTCCTCAAATGGTCCTGAGTGCTCCGCAAGGCCATTATGTAACATGGCGAACTTGACAAAGATCACTCAAATGGTTCACCTGAGAATGAGAACCAAGGTTTTCCAGCTTGGACCAATGCTCCTCCTACACCCCTGCTGGGCAACAGACCACACCTGGAAAAGTGAGGAGGCTGTGAGATGATGGGAAAATCTGAAGCCCTGTTTAAAACTGAAAGTATCCCAGGCTCCTCCATTTTGATTGGATGAATAAAATGGCCGAACCCCTCAGAATATCAAATAAGATGTGGTGCTTCTCAGCCTTTGCTGTGCATATGAATCACCTGGGGAATCTGGTTTAAATGCAGTTTCAGACTCTGTAGGTCTGGGGTAGGACTTGAGATTCTCCATTTCTTACAAGCTCTCAGGTGATCACTATGCTGCTGGTTTGTGGACCACACTTTCTGATTGGCAGTGAGTTACAGCTGTTGGCTAATTTCTTCACACTTTCTGCAGTAATTGACCATGCTTACCCTCTGCAATTCAGTAGTAAGAACTGTGGTTCTGAATTTATCATTTCAGGAGAGATTGATGACACTCAAGTTGGCAGTGCTTGGAGAAAAGTTTTATGGTGGACCGATAACCATAAAAATATTCATACCTTTTGGCCCAATAATTGCACCTGTGGGTGTTAATTCTAAATAAATAACCCAGAAGATGGAAAAACCTATGTGAACAATGGTGTTCTACTACAGTATTATGTATACTAAAAAAAAATTTTTTTTAATCTGTTTCTGCTATAAAGGAAATGATCATATTAATTATAACAAGTTCACTCAAGACAATATTGTGGACATATGTTTCTCTTCTCTCCCTCCTCAAAAGAAATGTGTAAGTAAAGGAATAAAAATGATATGAGTGACATGGTCCACAAATTAATGGATTAACAGGTTCAACAAATTTTTCCAAGTTTGAGTCTATGGAATTAGGGCATAACCATGGGCCCCTGTCTCTATTGTATTATCTTTTTAATAGGGTGGTGAGAACAAGGATGATGTCCTTACAATTCTTATGCCTTTCTGTATTCCTGAAATATTTCAAAATTTAATTTAAAAAAAAAAAAAGGAAAACAAGATGGTTGAGGACAGAGTGAAGAACATTATAACCTGTGTGTTAAGTGTCAGTATTGTAACAAAGTGAGCCAGATTGCCCAACAAAATTTGGTCTTGGCTTTTGAAGGTACCATGGAGAACAAGAATAAAACAAGAGACCATGGAGAGCAAGAATAAAACCTGGGGCTAACCCAGAGGAATGGGCAAAGTCTGTCTCTGGATCTTTGGATCCCTTGGTAACTGCCCCACTAGGAAACTATCTCTCCCTAGTTTCTACCATTATAGAAGATGAACAGTTTATTCTCCAGAGAAATTGAGTCAACATCAGTTCAGAATTCAGGCGCCTCACATCATAAATAGCCAGGTGAAAACAGAAAATTAATTGAGGATCAGCTTAGTGAACAATGGGACCCTCCCTCCTGTCTCTGCCTGGCTCTTGGCCCTCCAGGAACTCGATGTATATGCCCACGGGCAAGAGACTAGGAAACTACAAACCATGGGCCAAGTCTTCTCCACCCTACTGTTTTTGCAAATAAAGTTTTATTGGAACCCAATCACGCACATTGATTCATGAATTATCTATGACTGGTTTTTGCTGCAATAGAAGAGCTGAGTAGTTGCAACAGACACCATCTGGCCTGTAAAATCTGAAATATTTACGGAGTCTTGCTGACAATGTTTACTTAAACTTGCTCTAGAGAAAAATCAATGTACCCCAGGGAAAGTCCCCACATCCCTCATTGGAGCTCTAGTGAAAAGTCTGGTGAGTTACCCATGATCTGACAATGAACCCTTGTCCACATGCACACCATACACACTGAATCTCCAAGCAGGTTTTTGTATCTTACTCTTACACACAAGTGGATGTCCAGAGATTTTCCCGACACTCAAGGGAAACCCCAGTGTGATGGTGTATGATAAAAACAAAGAGCAAATGGGACTTAGAGGGACCAAAAACTATTTTTAAAAACCCAGAAAATAAAAATATAGAATTCATATCCTCAGAAATCTTAATATCAGGGGCACCTGGGTGGCTCAGTCGGTTGAGGGTCCAACTCTTGATTTCGACTCAGGTCATGATCTCAGGGTTGTGGGATTGAGCCCTACCATGGGCTCTGTGTTCAACAAGGAGTCTGCTTGAAATTCTCTCTCTCCCTCTCCTTCTGCCCCTCCCCCTCCACTCACACTTTCTCTCTGTCTCTAAAATAAACAAATTTTTTTTAAAAAGAAGAAATATTAATATCAGATATCAGAAGATATTTCATCCATACATCAAGAACTAGATCTATGATAAACAAGAGTGAACTCTGGAAACTTAAGAAAGTGATAGCCCAGATTCAAAGCAAATAAATAAATAACAAGATGGAAAGGACTCTCAAGCAAAAAGACAAAAAGATGAAAAACGGTAAGGCAAATTTAAGAAAATTAGATTACCAATCCATAAGGTCCAATGTTCTCCTAGAAAGAATTGCAGCAAGAGAAGACCAAGGAAATGAATGGAATGAAATTAGCCAAGAAATATTACTTCTGGGAAATTTTTTTTTTAATCTCTTGTACCTTATACCCAGCACAGTAAATAAAAACAACCAGCAAGGGCCGGGGTGAAATCTCAGGGCAGTGCAACAAGAAGAGAAGGCTCTGTTTCCAGCGAGGAAAGACAGTAGCAAAAGCAGCTGGATCCAGACTTCTCAGCAGTAGCACTGGACGCCAGAAAGCACAGTAGAGCGCCGCCCTCAGAACCCTGAAGGAAGATGATTTTTAACTTGGGCTTCTGCGCCCAGGACCATCCGCCAAGTATAAAGATAAAACAAAAATATGTTTAGACCCGCAAGGACTTGAAATAGTTAGCCTTTGTGCATCCTTTCTTAGGAAACTACTTGAGGATTTCAACACAACAGGAAGGAAAGCCAGTAAACAGACGTGAAGTCTGGAAAAGCAAGGGCTCCATGAGAAAGTGAAGGTCTTCCCAGGACGGTGACTTTGCATCAGGCGTGTAGAGCCAACGGTCCAGACTGGAGAGAAAGGACTCGAGACTTGGAAGAGAAATCCTCTAGGAGGCGGGGGAGACAGAACTAACCACGATCCTGTGATGTGTTTAAGATGTGGAAAAACTATTGCTAGAGATGTTTTACAGATTTGTTAGAACCCTTGAAGAGTCTCCTTAGCGTAGCAAAACACAATTTGTATCTAGTTTAATAATGTGGACAATAATAAATATTGATTTACCAAAGTATTATATGTCTCTTAGGAGGATCGTGGGGTGGGGGGGGGGGAGTTGGGGACTCGTGAAGGGAAAGTTAAATCCTCATCTAAAATTGATAATCAAGAACAACTATAAAAACCAAATTTAGAAATATACAGCTAACTGCTAAAGGAAACAGAAGGGTAGAAAGTATAAGTCTGTGTAAAAAAAATCCCTTTTTTTTTTTTTTGCTAAAATTGCTATTTGTGTGTGTGTGTGTGTGAAATCATTTAGTACTATTTTATTGTTTTAGAAAGATAATGCAGCTGCTTGAATTATAACTGGAAAAACTACGTTGTTTTGTGGAATAATGCTTATAATGAATTACCTCCTTTTGGTCTATCAGGATTTTAGTCTTTGTAATAAGGAAATCTCCCAGCTGGGAACACTTGCCTGACAGCCTGGAGGGACTCTAGTGTCCTCGTTATGACCCAGATGCCCTGAGAGCCGTAGTCTCTGCGAGAGGTGATACGCAAGCAGGTTTGGACCTGTGTATCAGTCAGGCTAGTGCAGCCAGGGTCCAGGTCCAGAGTAAAGTGGGGAAAAGATAAAAATGCCTACAGGTACTATGACTGCATAATGCAAAAATGATACATTCGTCATGAAAAGGGAATAAGCACAAGTGGAAACAATTGGATTCATCAGACGTGGGAGTAAAGGCGATTCCCTTTAACTTAGAATTCTATAAAGACCATTAGAATGTTTGTGTAAAAAAGAAAACATTTTTACAGGAATTCAGCAGCGTTCTTTGCTTTCTTCCTGCAGCTTAATTGCTTACACAGAACAGTATGTGGAATATGATCCTTTGATCACGCCGGCCGAGCCATCCAATCCCTGGATCAGTGATGATATCACTTTATGGGACATAGAGATGAGGTAAAAAAAAAAAAAAAGTTTTAATGTTTGAGAAGGAAAGAGATGTGGGGAAAAAATCACATGATAGTGAGATTACATTATTTCCTATCTCAGTTTGACTGTTTTTATCACTAGAACAGAAAACCCTCTAGTTACCTCCTAAGTAAGTTCTGCTCACATAGGGTTCTACCTCCCTATAGCTTTGATGTGTACATGGATCCCCAGTGCCTTCCTCTGACCTCTCTCTGACCACTGGCTATCGTGAGAACAGGGACAGTCTTAAATTTTTTTTTCTAATATTTTATTTATTTTGAGAAGAGAGAGAGAGTGGACGGTGGGCAGAGGCAGAGAGAGAGAATCAGATTTCCTGCTGAGCGCAGAGCTCGACAGATGCAGGGCTCGATCCCATGACCCTGAGGTCAGAACCCCAGCTGGAACCAAGATCGGGCTCTCAACTGACAGCCACCCAGGCACCCCCCACACATCCTAGCTCTGATTGCTGGAGGGACAAAAAAAAAAAATCTGTTGACCAATTTGCTTGTATATAGCATCAGCAGCAACAATAAGAGTGTTTACAATAGGTAAACAGAGTTCTCATCATTGAACAGATGGGAAAACTGAGGTACAGAGGAGTTAATGAGCTTGCTCGAGGTCCCTCAGCAAGTGGGTAGCAGAGTTAGGGTCAGAACCCAGACAACAGGTTCCAGAGCTGTGGTTTTCATCACTCCGCTCTTGGGGAGTGACTAAAAGTAGCTCTTCGCCTGTGAGGGAAGGTAGGGCGTTCATTTACCAGCCCAGGAGCCAAAGCCCAGAGGGACTGGGACCAGACTCACAGTCACCAAGGGAAGTGCACAGACACACCTGGTGTGGTGTGCCTTGGCACCCTTTGCCCCTCGGCTAGAAGCCTTTTTATTTCATTTTTCATTTCTCGGTATCTCCCTCATTCCCCTTCACTCTTGCTCTTTTTCTGGTTTCTTTTCTGGAAGTGAAAAAAAAAAAACTTGTAAAAAGTAATAAAAGTCTGGGGCATCTACATGGCTCAGTTAACCGTCTGCCTTTGGCTCAGGTCATGATCCCAGGACCCTGGGGTTGAGCCCCACATCGGGCTCCCTGCTCGTTGGGGAGCCTGCTTCTCCCCTCCTTCTGCTCCTCTCCCCTACTCGTTTCTTTGCGTGCTTTCTCTCTCTCCTTCAAATAAATAAATTGAGTCTTAAAAACAATTAAAAATCTTTTAAAAAAGTAATGAAAGTCTTTTATTATTTTTATATTTTGCTTATTATAATAAAAGTTCAAACTATTCAGATGTGCATAATAGAGAAAAGTTTCTCTCCCTCCCATCTAATCTCACTTTCCAGAAAGAATCTTTGCTTACAGTCTAATGTCATGGTTCCCAAACGGAGCCAGTGCACCCTGGGCCCCTGCAGGGAATTCACAGGGTCACCCCGGCATATTCTGTATCCTCGAGGGAAGCACGGTGACGGCTGCTGTGCATCTGATACAGTGTAAAGTACTAGCTTGAAGTACTTCACCATTTTCAACATTTCACATTACATTCCTTTCTTTGCAAATCTGGGTTTTCAGCGCAGTTGCTGATAAAAGGCAAGTATTGTACAAAAGTCAAAATGGAACAGAAAACGAGCGTGTTGGGGTCGAGCCTGATTCCAAAGTTTGAGAAGAGGTACAGTGCTCAGCAGGGACACATTATGGTTATTTAAGAATGAAGTAGACATTGTTTTTTCTTTCAATTTATATATACTTTATAGCTACTAAGTTTTGGGACATAAATACATATTAAGTCCTTTGGACCTATTGAAAAAACAAAGCTATTACGTGGGTTTTTTTGCCCAGGGGTCCCATGAAAAAGTAACTGAGACTCTAAGGGTGCCATGAATTCAGGAAGTTTGGGAAACTTTGATTTAGAGTCTCTCCTTTTAGACTCTCATGTATATGCAGTATCATATTCTTTTGCATAAAGGGATTTATATATATATATAAATATATATGTATATTTATATATACATTGTCCCGTAATTTTTTAATTAATTTATCATGGGACTCTCTCTCTGTAAGCACATATAAATCTGCCTTAACTTTTTCAATAACACATAGTGTCCCCTTGCAAGAGTATAGTATAATGTGTTTAACCAGTCTGCAGGTCATAAATATTAAAGTTGTATCTTCTTCTTCCTCCTCCTCCTCCCCCTCCTCCTCCTCTTTCTTCTACTTTTTGCTAGTGTAAACAGTGATGCAAAGAACATCCTTGTACACAAGTCCAATTACTACTTTAGGATAAACTTCCAAGAGTGGAATTGCTAAGACTGACATGTTTATTTTTATTTTAGCTCATATGACTAGATTCTCTTAAGCAAAATAATATCATTTTATTTCCTGCCCACAGTTTAAAAGTGTCCATTTCTCCACATTCCTCACTGACTCAAGTATTATCTTCAAGCATTATCAGTCTTTGTCATTTTCACATATGTGAGAAGTTAAAATAAAAAATCTCATGTATTTCACTTTGCTAAAAGACTTGAGAATCTTTTCTCATGGTTGATATTCATTTTTCTCTCGTGAACTAGACTGTTTTGTTTCTTCACCCACTTTTCTAGCGGCGTGTTTTGCTTTAGACATTGAGATCAAAAACAGTTATATTTACTTGGATTATGTATTTTATCTTTTTCCTGATATTTCATGGTTTCCAAATCTCATTCTTTTTGTTTCTTTTCCTCTTCCCTGATTTTTGCTTTATTTATCAAGGTTTGTATTAGCTTTCCTTACTCTAGTTTCTATTCTATTTATATTTGCTATAAATGTTTTCATTTTTAATTAATGGCATCAACCATACAAATAATAATAAAGTATGTAAAATAAAAAATAGGAATTTCCCTTTGCTTCCTCCAAGTCCCATTCTTCTTGATAGGTATGTTAGCCTGATATGTTATTTTTAAAGATTTTATTTATTTATTTGACAGAGCGATCACAAATAGGCAGAGAGGGAGGCGCGCGGGGCGGGGAGGGGTAGGGGGAGCGGGTTCCCTGCTGAGCAGAGAGCCTGATGCGGGGCTCGATCCCAGGACACTGAGGTCATGACCTGAGCTGAAGGCAGAGGCTTAACCCTCTAAGCCACCCAGGTGCCCCGAGACTGATACATTTTAAACCAACATTTTGGGACTTACGTTTCTCCATCAACATTAAAAGAAAAATAGTTGGTAGAAGAGTATCTTATTTCTAGGAGTTCTTTTTTTCTTTTTTTTAACTTTATTTTATTTTTTTAGTGTTCCAAGATTCATTGTTTATGCATCACACCCAGTGCTTTCTAATAGTTTAGATGGGCCCTATGTCATCCCTTCTAATCTGATCCAAGAATTTAAATCTTTCCTTAACTCAAGGTATTTTCTCTCTCTTGCTCTCTCCCCCCACCCCTTTTTTTAATCAGTAACATTCTTTTTTCTGTTTTATCCTCTCTTTTCAGGAAATCCTTTTGTAGAAACTCTGAGCCTCTGGGATCGAACAGCCATCTCTCTTTATCTTTTCTCTTTTATAATTCCCATCTCTTGGTCTTTTTATTCTATATTCAAGGATAGAATTCCTTGACTTCCTCTTCAGAGCCTTCAGCTTGGTGTTCAGTAATGTCCATTGTGTGATTTTATACTTTATGAGTTTTTCTTTTTCCTACTGAGTTTTGGGAGGGCTGGGTGACAGTCATGCTTTTCACTTCCAGGAATTCTTAATATTTCTTGGACCCCTTCTTCTTAGCAGCCTGCCCTGTTCTTTTGATATTTACCCTCTTAAATTCCTCTGAGGGTGTGATACAGGTTTGGTTTGGTTTGGGTTTCGTACTTCCCCTCTATTTCTGACATAGTGGGTTTCATTGGGGGCCATTTATCACATAATCTGTCACTGTGACTAATCACCGTTCAGAGCAGATCTGTCCATCTTCTCATATACCCAGCAATTTGAGGGACTGTTGGTTTTCATAAGTGAAGTTCTTGGCCAACAACTCTGGCCATACATTAGAACCACCTGGAGAGTTTATTAAAAAACAAACAACAGGGGCACCTGGGTGGCTCAGTGGGTTCAAGCCTCTGCCTTCGGCTCAGGTCACGATCCCAGAGTCCTGGGATTGAGCCCTATATAGGGCTCTCTGCTCAGCAGGGAGCCTTCTTCCTCCTCTCTCTCTGCCCGCTTCTCTGCCTACTTGTGATCTCCATCTGTCAAATAAATAAAATCTTTAAAAAATAAAAAACAAACAACAAGAAAAACAATTCCCAGTCCCCTCCCTAGGATGATTAAATCAGAAGTTCTGGCACTGAGGGTTTGGTTTATCAGACAAACAAACGGACAACCTTTCATGATTTAAAATGAAATAAAATTTAAAAATCATCATGTATGGTGTAAGTGAATGTCCATGATAACCAGACTGTGGAAGGAGCCAAGATGTCCTTCAACAGACGAATGGATAAAGAAGATATGGCATATATACAATGGAATATTACTCAGCCATCAGAAAGGATGAATACCCAGCTTTTCCATCAACATGGATGGGACTGGAGGAGATTATACTAAGTTAAATAAGTCAAGCAGAGAGAGTCAATTACTATATGGTTTCACTTACTTGTGGAGCACAAGGAATAACACAGAGGACATTGGGAGAAGGAAGGGGAAAATGAAGGGGGGAATCGGGGGGGGGGGGAAGAAACTTGAGAGACTATGACTTGGAGAAACAAACTGAGGGTTTCAGAGGGGAGGGGAGTGAAGATAGGTTAGTCCAGTGATGGGTATTAAGGAGGGCATGGATTGCACAGAGCACTGGGTGTTATACCCAAACAATTAATCATGGAACACTACATCAAAAACTAATGATGTACTGTATGGTGACTAACATAACATAATAAATAAATAAATAAATAAATAAATAAATAAATAAAAGAATAAAAATCAGTTCCTCGGTCACACTAGCCATATTTCAAGTGCTCAAGAGCCACATGGGTCTAGGGTCTTCCAGACAGAAGGAAGAGATACAGAATACTCTTATCGTAGCAGAAACTTCCATTGGGCCACACTTGGCTGGACCTATTTGTTTTTCCAAACCTTTGAACACATACGCCCTCTTCCCCCTCCTCACTAAGTGTCATTGTCTAAGACAAACACGAGAATATATCAACTCCATGATTTTATTCACTTAATGCCTGTTAGAGATAATAAGAACTATGTGTCAGATTTTTAAAAAGAAGGAAAATAAGTATTGCCAGACCCATGCTCCTCAAAGTTTAGTGAGCATTTAACTCACCCAGGGATCTCAATGGCTGTGAATTCTGATTCCCCATGTCTGAGACCGAGCTTAAGAGTCCACTGCTGGTCCCCAGACCACTCTTTGCATATGGCGGTTATAGCGTGTGGCTTGTGACCTAGACCCAAAGCTACTTGAAGGGTCAGGGGATTAAGTACATGAGTGAACTGCAAACGGAAAGGCAGAGCTGAAGGAACTAGTCTCATCCTCCCAGAGCGAAAGAATAAGACCGACCCCTGCTTTGGTCTGAGGAGGGTCACATGGGTGTGGGACAGCACTGTCAGGCTAAGGGCTGCACTCTGGAGCCACATTTGTCTGGACTCGTCTTGACTCCACCACTTCCCAGTGTGTCTCTGGGCAGGCGATCACAGCCCTCAGCTTCCCTATCTGTAAAATGAGGCCAATACTAGTACATTATTTTACAAAGCAGTTGTGAGGACCCAGTGAGTTAGCAGAGATAAGATGCTCAGAACAACACCCAGAACATCAGAGAGGCTGACCAGACGGTTGTTCCATGGACACAACAGTCTGCCTCTACGCAAGTGGTAGGGTTCATCCTGGAGGAGCTGATGCGTTTCTGACTGCTCAGATGCCACTTGGATCTAAGCAAGATGAGAAGCTGTAGAGTCGAGAGTTGGGCGGTAGTGGACAGGCAGGGTCCAGCGAAGCCAAGTGAACGGGGTTGTTTCCCTCCCTGTAGACAGCAGCCACTTGGCAGGTCTCCGGGGGAACCCTCGCCTAAATGTGGACCCTTCGAAATGCCTTGTCTAAAGAGACACTTTACCATCGGCTGAGGTTGTGCCGAGTCGGCAACTGGAGTTTGTGCAGGTTTTATCGAATCCATCACTTAGATCTGAGACCTTGCCCTTCGGCATGCGGCAGCAAAATAGATTCGAGTTGGCAGAGGGAATAAGACACAGTGTTTTTTGCTTAGCACTGATCATTTTTTATAACCTTTGTTCTCCCCAAAAGCAAAGAGCCCAGCCAGCAGCGAGTCAAGAGGTGGGGCTTCTCTTTCGACGAGGTATTAAAGGACCAGGTGGGGCAGGACCAGTTCCGGAGATTCCTGGAGTCCGAGTTCAGCTCAGAAAACCTCAGGTAACCTTCTCCAAGGCTGCCTCCGTGCGCAGAGTGTGTATGAGGAGATGTGCACCTTCAGTCTCCCCTTCCGCCTCCCTTTCTCAATAAAACTCACACCCCCGCTAATCTGGCCAAGACAGAAGTGGAAGATGAACTTGATGCCCAGTTCTGGTGTCCCCGCATCACCACTTCCCCAGACCAGCATTTTCTGTCCCGTAAGTCCAGATGACAGTTGTTCAAGTTGTTGGGAACGTGTCTCCCGTGATAAGCAAATGATCCAGTGGGTCTGATGACAGAGAACCAGGGAGCTGTGGAGTGGGAAGGTAGCTCAGAGACCCTCTCCTTCAAAACGTCTCGGGCAGGGGTCCCCAACACTTGACAAGCTAACTAGAAAAAAGAGGGATCCCTGAGCTCATTTCAGAATTTCAAAAAGCCAGAGTAGATATGGTTCAATGTCTGGAGACATATCCGTAAAAGCTAACAAAAACATGCTTTTCCTTTTGGGGAGGGATTCAATCAACACCGTGTCACAGTTGCTCTGGTCACCTGCTGCCAATGAGAACACCCGATCATCGCTCTTGGTCTCCAGCTAATCAAGATGGGGGAAATGCATTGATGTATTAATAATTACTGTTCAGTTGAAGAAAAAAACAAAACCTTCAAAACAGGAGGCCCATTGAGAGAGAGCGAGGAAAAGGAAAGCATTCAGAGGGAGGGGGTCCTTGTCAGGAAAGGCTAGAGAACTTGTGGTTTATTCAGGTTTCCATTGTATTCGAATCAACAGAGACCTATGGGTCTGAGCTCCCGAGTGATCCAAGCTAACTGGTGACTTCTCAGATGGAAAGCTCAGGACCTTTTTCTTGGCATCAGGTTCTTTTTTTGCATGCAAAGTTAATTCCCATCATCCAGTGGTGTCTTTCTCAGAAAGGGTGGTTTTATTCCATTTTTTTAAACGTTTTTTAACTTTAAAAAGTCAGAGCATATACTGTGGGCAAAGGACTGTCCGCTCCGATGTTACCGTGCAAAGGCCGTGTTGTTTCTTTGGCAGCAGGAACCACATCGGTCCCATTCATCGGTCAGGCGCCGTTTATCCCACACATATGCTGCATCAAGTTCCGCAGGAGTCGGCTGAGGGATGCAAGAAAGGCAAACTGCATGATCCTTGTCTCCAGTGATCTTGTAGGCGTTTGAGGAAAAAAACACAAGAAACAATTACATCGTTAAATGACTATCAATGAGTATAAACTCTAGGAACTGTTTTGGAAACGTTTAATAAGAGGGAGGGATGGATGTGAGCCGGAGTAGCCAGCCCTAAGCCGGACTTGGAAGAATACACAGGATACCGATAGACAAACTGGAAGGAGGGAGAATGTTCTCAGCGAGAAGACCCTGCCAGCCACAGCGTGGCCGCGGGCTCTCCCACATCACACGGCTCCGGCAGGATGTGTGAGTCCCGGTGAACCCTATGCACCCGATGCCTTTCTAGGCAACCCGGAGGCTGCGGTACAGCAGATAAGGCTGCACACCTGAGGCCCAGTCGGGACACAGGAGTTCTTTCCTGATGCAGCGGCAAGGTCCTGAACACACCTGAGAGCTCTGCTTCAATTCCTAGGCAGGCATTTGTAACCGAAGGCCTGGGCTCTCAGACTCTCCCTCAGGGTGGTGTTCAGACCAGCCTCCTTCCCCAGGAGGCTCTTGGAGGAGGTGGGTGGGGGTTCGGAAGCCACGCCCTCCTGGTCCCAAGTGCTGCATTCCGGGGCCTCTTTGTGCACAGGCTCAGCCCTGGGACCCACACGGAGCCCAAAGACCCCCGTGAGGAGTCTTTCCAAATTCTCCTTTTTATCTCTGTTCCCTGCGGGACCCCCCCCCCCCCAAAGAAAGCGGTCTAAGAGAGCCGTCTAGAAGCTCCTTCACCTGGTTATTTCTCAGACTATGCGTGGCCTTACGACCCTCCTGCCACCTGCACCATTATAGAGACCGGGTCCTGGTCATTTTGAGGGTCATTCTAGCCGGAACATCTGCTGGCTCAGCCCCTCCTCCGCGCCCAGTCTGAGTGCAGCCAGAGCCACACGTGTGCAGCGAAAATGCATTACTTGTAAGGTTAGGAGGGCAGGGAGGAGTCTGTCCCTGGCAGGTGTTGGGCATCTCATCCTGCCATCCCCTGCTCGCCACCCCCCCTCGGCCCCCCATGCCTCCACCAGCTCCTTCCTCCTGTGGCAGGAGGCTACACTCAATCTTGAGTGAAAGAGGCGTGGGGGAGGAGCACTCGGGAGTGTGCCAGTGACTCATCTATACCCCCAGCATGAATGCATAAATCCACACTTAGAGAGGGACCCCTCTGATCCATGACGGCAGAGAGGATAAAGAAAATAGAACAGCCGGAGATAAAAAGTACAGCCCACGAGCTTATAAAATCCCCTCTGGGGACCCAAGTTCCACTTTTATGATATTCGGCATAATTGGATACGTGGGGGAAAGTTCGGTTTGAAATCACACAACTACTCAGGACTCTTCGGTCATCCCTAACCAGGTGGTTTCTCTCCTCCCCTTTCCAGTCAGTCCTCCAGCCACAGAGAGTGGCTTAGCAGCCACCGTGACCCAGGGCCCAAGGACTCCCCTGAGCAGGGCGGCCATGGGTGCCCCGCAGATGGGCCTTCAGCAAGCTCCCTGTGAATGGTGCCCCCTGGAGCTGAAGAACGTGGCATAACCCAGGGGTCCTGCTCGTCTGCTGGCTTTGGGCACGCTGGGAGTTTTCCCTTCTCCCCAGGACGGATCAGCAGCCCAGGCAACTGGCATTCGGGATGGAAAAAAAAACCAACTGGAACTCAGCCGCATCCATTGCAAAGGGCATCTCCATCTCGTCCCCCAGATGCCTTTGCATCACTCGAAGAGCAAAAGGGGTACTTAGATGGTAACATTTTTGCACGGCCCTGGTGAAGTAGCCACGTGGTTGAACGTGTACCAGAGCTTGAGAGGGCAGCCCAGAGGAACCCCAAAGAGACGTAGAAGTCACTCTTACAACAGCAAAGCATCACCCTGGGTCCTTTAAGGGAAGGTGTCTGTGATAAGAAGACATAAGTTCAAGTCCCCCTTCATGGTGAGCTGAGAAGGGAGGGGCCTCATCTTTGGGGGCCCAGCGCCTTGCAGGGCATGAGAACCCGTGCTCTTGGTGGCACCCCGACCTGAGCCCAGGGCTCCATTCCGATGGCCTGGGGCCCCAAGGTAACCGTTTGCTGGGGGCCTGTACAATGCCCACGGGCTGTCACCCAGGAGGCGAGAATTCTCGCAGGGACGTCGAGTGCATTACCTGCCTTCGTCCTCCCTTCCCTGTGCGCTTTCCCAGAATGGTGACAGGAGTCCCTTGTCCACCTTTGTCCCCTCCCCATCACCCCTATGCCCATCTTGCTCCCTCCCTGGCGCGACACCCCCTTCTGCACGGCAGGGCACGAGTTAAAACTCAAAACCCACAGCAAAGAGCGTTGCCCGTACATTTTTTATGAGCTGTAACGTCTCCTGAGAGAACGCGGTTGTTCTTCTAACCTGCAGATTGATTATCCCAGCCCCACACAGTGTCAGCTGAAGGGAGAAGCAATTAAAGAGAGCACGGGGGAGCTGCCGGGTTTGCTTGGAAAGCTCCCGGCTCTGAGAGTTGCCCCGGGTCCTGGGAGGACCTGCGAAGGTTCGTGAGGCCCAGCAGGACTCACCACTAACCAAACACATGATTAATCGGAGCAGAGGTGGCTCACGCGCTGCCGTGACAATCTGTGGTAGCTCAGCCACTGCCCCTGGAAGACACAGAACTCAGCGGCCGCGGGGCTGGGGCTGGCGGCTGCGGTAGCCCCCCTGGAGGATTTCCGCCCCACCAGGGACCCCATCAAGTTGCCTCTGTCCTTCCTGAGTCTCTGCTGACCAGCAGAGGGCACAGAAAGCCTTCCTTCAGCATCGAGTTTGCTTTTTCTTTGGGAATGAACTAAAAGCTAGATTTTTACAAGCCGTGAAAATCCTAGTTTGTGAAAAAATATATATATATAGGGAAAATAAGAACTGAGGGGCTGCCCAGAAGCCCTGGCAAGAGAGGGACAGTGGCTGCGTTGCTGTTCCTGCTTCCACCCAGCCTCCAGGAGAAAATCCCACTCCCTGCCAGCACTGAGGTCCTGGGGACAGAGGAGGCTACCCGGGGCAGTCCGGGGACCACCCACCCCTGGAACCGCCCTCCAACTACGGCTGCTGCTGGGCCCGGGGGCGCCAGAGCCCCCATGGGCTCCCTACCCAGCCCGGAGCCAGGCCTGCATTCCTGAGCCATCGCCGCACACCCCATGCCGGCGCGGGCTGCCTCCCCACGCTCTGACGACTCCAGCGGAGCGGGACAGATGGTCTCCCTGATACCAGCGAGTCCTTGTGGGCTGCCAGTCATGACAGCCCTTCTGCTGCAAGCCACAGAGGCTTAGTGCAGGACGGGCGGGTTTGATGCCGCTGCTGGCATCGCCCCCCTGCTCTGGCGGGCGTCCTCAGGGAGGAGCGGTACTTGTACCTGCAGGCTTCAAGAAGGCCGAAGCTGCCCCAGCCTCCACGGGCCTCAAGCCCGCCCAGGGTATGTGGCGGGGAGCTCCGTGGCCCCAGAGAGGGCCGTGTGGCTGGGCCACTGGGGCCCAGGGGCTCCGAGCGCCGCGCTCCTGCCTCAGGCCAGTGGGCTCACAGATGGCAAATGCAAACTGGAGCCTGCTCTGAATTTCAAATTGACACAGAGGTTCACCGAAGCCGGGGACGGTAAACACATACAGGATGTCAGGATGCTGTTGTGACAGCATTTTTGCTGTCACCTGAGAAGGATAAGGCAGGTCATCTGCAAGGCTGACAGAAGGCTGAGAGGGTCCCTGTGAGGGCAGGGAGGAAAGATGGCTGTCTGAGGAATGTCGTCTCCTCCTCGTCTTCGAACAGGCCCGTGGTTTCTTCTTGTACTTTTATTTTGAAAAATTCTTGGTTTGTGGCAAAAGGAACCTTTTCATTTTTATGTACAAGTTTGTTACATGGGATTCTGGAATCTCCGTGGACATCCACTTCAGACCTTCTTTATACCCCGCTGAGGTGATGGGCATGACTGCGGCTCCCAGACATTCTGCCAAAGGGACTCTGAGGCCTTGGGAACCGCAGGAGTCTGCAGAGCTCAGAAGCTGCTGGGCCTTCCCGGAGCTTGAGAGCTTCTCCTCAGAGCAGCCCGAAACAAGGGACAGAAAGTGACAGAAGGTGACCCCCATATGACATTGATTGAGGGAGCAGGAAATTGCCCAGGAACCATCCCTGTGTGTGAGAAACTGCAGGGTTGGGTAGGCTTGGGAAGGATGCTGGCCCAGAGGAGCTGCTTCCAGCCCCAGGGGACTCACCCCAGAGACAACTCCCTGAGGGAGGGCCCTTCTCACGTCAGCCCCAGCACGTGGCTGCCAAAGATTCACTGACTCCATCTTTGGTGAGTTGCCCATGGGCACTCTTTCCGGTCCTTTGAAAAACCCAAAGCAGCTTGCTTCTTCAGAGCTGGGTTTCCTAATTCTCACCTGCCCATCACACCCTGCCTTTCTGACAAAGACATCACCAGATGACCATGTTCATCTTTGTGTCCTGGTCACCTCCTTCATTCCACAGCAGACGTCGAGGGTGGGACGGAGAGGCCTAAGGACCCTGAGACATGGGGTTGGGAGGTGGAAGAACCCCACTCCCCACAGAGAGAACGCCCAGCCACCCAAGGAGGAAGCCCGGTACTGACCATGTGGCCGTCCCCTTTGACCTCCCCACAGCTCTCACCCACGGGAACTGTAAGCATTTTTGTTACATCTGGATGGGAACTTCTGGAGACCCACGTCACATATCCCGCCACCCACTTCATACCCATTTTACAGATGGGGGAAGGAATGCCCAGAAAGGTATAATTCCAAGACAGCAGCATAGTCAAGATGAGGACTGAAATGTGTTTCCTGGTCTTCTGGTCAAGTGAGGTCATTAAATCTCCTTCCTGGACTCTGGCTGTTCAGGACCAACAAGGGAACCATGAGGATTTTCTTTAAAGGGATTATTAGAATCCCAAATGGCAAAGCATGACAAGAGTTGGGATTCCAGAAGCCCCGGCACACACACCTCTCTCCTGGTGGAAATGGAGCTGCATTACCACAGTTGGCCACTGAGTGGCGCCTTTGGGCCATGCACTTGGCTCCAAAGACAGTTCTAAGAACAGCAACAGAAAAACATGCTTAACCTTTAAAAAAAAAAAAAGAAAGAAAGAAAGAAAAGGAAAAGGAAAAAACAAGTACGTCTTACTTTGGGTGCAATTCGATGACAGATTGAACGCACTTTCCACCGTGTTGTGGTCCAGCTTCTCTTGTCCCTGCCCCTTCATTGACTGGCGTACGTGTGAATGCTATGGCTGTGGCAACCACATAGCCTGGGGCCTGTCCTCATGTCTCATTGATGGGGACACTGGCCTGTCTTGTTCACAAGGCACAAAGTGTGCTACCCAGATCTGGGTCTTGCTGCAAGCCCTCCCCAGGGCTGCCTCAGGAATCATCCTCACGACCAGAGAACTGTTGTCCAAGCTTAGCCCTGTTTGCTGCTGCCCTCAGCAGAAAAGAGCTCACACCCAGCTCTTCCAACAGCCGCTGCCATGCTGATGCTGAGGAATTCATGAAAAGCACATATGGATGTGAGCTAGAGGTTTTCTTTCCAGTGCTCTCTGGAGAATCTTTTGGCATAGAGGTTGCCCATGAGTGCCTCTCTAGCTTTATTCCTCAGGAGCCCATCTTCAAGCCAACAGCCATTTATTGAGCACCTACTATATGCTAAGCATCATGCTGGACACCGACCTTGCAAATTGACTCCTTTTCCATCAGCAACATGAATAGCTGGGTCCTTCCAGCTCAGATATTTGTTACAATTCCAAACTTCTCTCTGCCTCTGTGATTTCCTTCATTTTGATGCTGCAAACTGATCCCAACCAGATATGACAAACGAATTCATACTCTGTGTCAGGGCACCTGTGGAGAGCACTGGCTCTCAACCAAGAGTGGATTTCACCTCCTAGGGGTCATTCAGTAATACCTAGAAACATTTTTGGTTATCACAACTTGGGGAGGGGTTCCCACTGGCATCTGGTGGGTAGAGGCCAGGCATGCTGTTCAACATCTTACAATGCACAGGGCAGCCTCACAAAAGAGAATCGTTGAGCCCAACATGGAAATAGTGCAGAGCTTGAGAAACCTTGATGTAAAGGAAAGAAACCTCTTGGTAACCAGAAGTACAATGATTTCTCTAATGGGTGCTTCCTTTCAATTCTCCACAATAATGTAGCACCCTGTGAATTTCCAGCAGTCCCTACCATCTTTGCTCTTAGGTAGCGGCAGCAGGGGAGTCTGGAGATGCAGCAGAACGAGTTTTATGGGCTGTGTGTTCTGGGACCACATCCAGCAGAGTCCAGAGGCTGAGAGCCGTGGAAATGACTTTCTTTATGCTTCCCAGGTTCTGGTTGGCTGTCCAAGACCTCAAGAAACAACCCCTCCAGGATGTGGCCAAGAGGGTAGAAGAAATCTGGCAAGAGTTCCTGGCTCCAGGGGCCCCAAGCGCAATCAACCTGGATTCTCACAGCTACGAGATAACGAGTCAAAACGTCAAAGATGGAGGGAGATACACATTCGAAGATGCCCAGGTTTGCTTATCTACTCGATTAGTTCTTATCTACTCAAAAAGTGTTCATTTGTCCACTTCACCACCTCACCCTTTCATATAGGTCCAAGGCATTGTGTGTAGCTAGAATTTCAGGTTTTATTATTGTAAAGCCATCAGGGGAAACCATTCCAGGTAAGTGGAAAGTGAAATTCTTCCTAGTATTGTCTTCCTGGATCAGTTACATTGTTGCAGAGAGATAGACATTTAGTTATAGGTGTTATCCTTTCCAGGAGAATCTCAAAGTGTTTTACAAAATCTGAGGTCCTGTAATAAGTCAGTAGTAGCATCCGGAAACCCTAACACCACTTCAGCAAAGTGGGTATAGGGAGCGGGCAGGGCCGTGAGTCTCACCTCACCGTGAAGCCCAGCTCATAACCACTCCTTACTCTACTTCCATCGTGACGTTCAACTCTGCAGTTACTCTTTGGGGAGCACCTCTCTATCCCAGGCCTTGTGCTATGTGATGAGATACCACTAAGAAGGACGGAACCCCTGCCCTCAAGGAGGTTATGGGCTCATTGGGGAGAAAGACAAAAGAACGGGGAATTTTACCAGTTGGAGAGCTGGGGTCAGTCTCAGGTTTAAGGTTTAAGGTTTAAGAAAGGCCACGGGAGGGACTCCTAAGCCTGGATGCTACAACTGGGCACAGATGCTGGGGAGGCTGGCAAAAGAAGCAGAAGCCACATAAGCCACTCTAAACATGCCTTACCTTGAGGGCTGAGAGGTACATTTCTAAAGATAACCATCCAGTCTGTTGTCCACTTTCCAGGCCCTAACTGGGATTCCCTCTCACCCATCCTACACCTGGGGTGATGGGGCTTCAAGCTTCAGGCTTGTCTCTTCAACCCTCTTCATTTCTCTCACCTGTGGGGTCCCCAAATAGAGAATTGGCCTCCATCGCTTTCCTACAGACATTATTATCCAATTTAGGAAACTCAGTGGCACTGATGCAAATAATAGCATGGGAACGGAACCAATGTCCCTTGTCATCCGGATCTGCCTGGTTATTTTCTCAGAACTTCTATACGGAAGCACCGCCCAAGCTCAACCCCATAACTGTCTTTCCTTTCCTCTGGCCGTGAGCTCCACTGAATGCTGGTGCCAGGCAAATTTGGTTCTACAGAGTTCCATGTTGTTACTTGATGAAAACTCAACCCTCTCATAACTCTTTGCAGCTTCAAAGCAAAATATTTAAATCATGAGAAATCTTTTTTTGTATGTGTCTGTGTATCTGCTCCCAAGCGCATACTGATGTATTCTGGAGAGGAAAGTGATGTAGGAGCTCCCTGGGTCATAGAGAGGCCCCTCAGATGAATGATCTGAACACACAGCTCAGTTCTCCATCGTTCATGAAATACAAGACCTGAGATACTCGTCAGAACCAGCCGACAAGCAAGATGTTGGAAGGAAGGATTTATTTGAATCTTTTATTATGGGAACCTGTAAACATGTGATAAAGTAGAAAGAGCAGAACAACATCCAACCTGAGCAATCACCAATACAGGACCGATCTCATTTTATCTGTGTCCCCACCTTCTTTTTCAGCTTCCATTAGGTTATTTTAAAGCAACTCTGTGACATTACATCATTTCACCTGCGAATACCTAGTATGTAGCATTACTAACACCACCGTCACACCTTAAAAATTAGCAACATTTTCTTTATAACATATATATGTTATATGCAAATGTTCAAATTTATGGCGGTGGTATAAATGCCATTTTTTAACCTTTAATTTAAAATCAGAATCCAGGGGTGCCTGGGTGGCTCAGTCAGTTAAGCGTCTGCGTTTAGCTCAGGTCATGATCCCAGGGTCCTGGGGTTGAGCTCTATGTTGGGTTCCCTGCTCAACAAGAGTCTGCTTCTTCCTCTGCCTGCCACTTGCCCTGCTTGTTTGGTCGGTCTCTCTCTCTCTCTCTCTTTCTCTCTCATAACAAGAGAGTCCCTGTAGAGAGTCCCACAGCCTGGATTTTTATTTCTTTTATGGCAGCCCTGTGGTGCTGTTTAACATGTCCTTCTATCCTCCATATTTCCTACAAATTAGTTTGATTTAGATATTTAGTTGGATTTACATTTGATGTCTGTGAGCAAAACTGCTTCATAAACCATGTTGTACTCTCTTGTCAGAAGGCACATAAGGTATAGTTTTCTCTTTTAGTGATTTTAGCAGCTGTTGATGTTTATTGCTTAGATCCATTAGTTAATTACTTCACTTAATAGCCGAAATACAAATAATCAAATATAGCTCCTATTAGAGCATCCAATAATACAATTTATATAGGAAAGATAGGATAAGTGTTTGGCTTTTTCCCTTTATTTTTTAGTTTTCAAAATAATGAGTAGTTTACTATCATCTTCCAATGACCAATCAGGGTTTCCTGTTCTGTTTTTAGTATCTTTGTAAACTCATAGGTTTATACACATTTGGTGTGTTTTAGTCCATTTTGCTTTTTTTTTTTTTTTTTTTTTTTTTTTTGGTTCTTGGATTGTGCCATCTCAGTCATTGGCTCTTTTTTACATGGTCCTGGTAACCTTTGATGTCATCCACATAACAAGGAAGCTAAGATCTTCCAGACCTTGCCCCAGACCTGGAATCAGCCATTTCTCCTAGGATCCCTAGTTTCTCTTGGTGGGAAATGGTTCTTAGAGACAATAATCTAGGCACTTGGAGGTGCTCATTGTTCCTGGGTTGGTCATCCTCTCTAGACCTTTTCAATGGACAGAGTTAGGAAATTAGTGGGTTTTGGTGGTGATTAAAAATATGTCATAAGTTCTTACTTATACTTTCTATTCAAATTGAAAATTACAGGGGATTTTATTTAACCTCTTCTTTCTATATTGTACCCCCTTTCTCTATACTGAGAATCTCGGTTCTCAAGGATGCCACAGATGATGGCCCTAGTACCTCACGTCATTACTCATTCACTTTCTCCTGCCTGATCACAGAGCAGCTTCAGAGCTACTGCGCCCACACTAGCAGTAACAAGATGATTGTCGCCTGGTTCTTTAATTGTTGCATAGTATTCCATTGTGTAGAAGTGCCATGGTTTAGTAAACCAGTCCTCGCTTCTTGACATTTATATTGTTTTTCGTTTGAGAAAGGTGGGATAGGAAATCTTAGGAAGTCAGCAGATTGTGCCTTGACAAGTTTCTGAATAAACATTAGTACAGTGCTCTGTGGTTTTTCAGGTACTTCCACAAAAAGGATACCTCATTGTTGAGGCAGAGTAGACTCAGAGAGGCTACTCAGAGCCTCTCTAAGTTCCTCATTATGTTAGGGTCAATATCCTGGATTTCAAATAAAACACTTTCTAAGCAAACTTGTTTCAACCTGTTCCCTTTTGTTCTTAAGTGTGTTTCCACTGTAAACATACAATGTGCTTCTTTTTTTATTATTATTATGTTATGTCAGTCACCATATGGTACATCATTGGTGTTTTGGGGATTTTTCTGTTTTATTTTGTTTTTTTAAAAAAGATTTTATTTATTTATTTGAGCGAGAGCAAGAGAGAGCACAAGAAGGAGGAGTGGCAGAGGGAGAGGGAGAAGCAGACTACCCACTGAGCAAAGAGTCCAATGCAGGGCTTGATCCCAAGATCCTGGGATCATGTCCTGAGCCCAAGGCAGACTCTTAACTGACTGAGCCACCCAGGTGCCCCACATCATTAGTTTTTGAGGTAGTGTTCTATTATTCATTGTTTGTGTATAACAACCAGTGCTCCATGCAATGTGTGCCCTCCTTAATACCCATCATCAGACTAACCAATCCCCCCATCCCTCTCCCCTCTAAAACCCTTGGATTGTTAACTGGAGTCCATGGTCTCTCATGGTTCATCTCCCCCTCTGATTTCCCCATCCCTTCATTTTTCCCTTCCTTCTCTTAATGTCCTCTATGCTATTCCTTATGTTCCACAAATAAGTGAAACCATCTGATAATTATCTTTCTCTGCTTGACTTATTTCACTTAGCATAATCTCCTCCAGTTCCATCCATGTTGATGCAAATGTTGGGTATTCATCCTTTCTGATGGCTGCGTAATACTCCATTGTATATATGGACCACATCTTCTTTATCCATTCATCTGTGGAAGGGCATCTCAGCTCCTCCCACAATATGGCTATCGTGGACATTGCTGCTATGAACATTGGGGTGCACGATACATATGTAGTGAAAAGAAGGCCCACATACAATGTGTTTCTAACTAGCAGTGTAACCTTGGACAAGTTACTTGAATTCCCTGGGTCTTCCTTTCCTCATTTGTGTAACAAAGGTACCAGGGTCCCCACACATGGGGATGGAAAGGGGACCAGGTGAAATGAAGCACATCAACAACTAAAATGATTGGGCCTATACTAAAATAGAATAAATGCTTACTATTGTATTTTCCTAATGTGATTAATATTTTCATACCTTTATGTTTAACATGTTTGGTGAAAAAATTCAAATAATTTCATGTAATGTTAGCACCCAGAGACAATGCCCATTTTAGTGTATTTTCCTCCTCAATTTATGTGTACAGGGTGATCATGCAAATAGGATGATTCTGTAGCCTGCCTTTTACACCAAGCCAGGGTTCAATTTTTAAAAACTAAACTTTTTCTGTAAAGGGCAAGACAGTATAAATTTTAGGCTTTGTGGGTCATATGGTCTGTGTCACCACTACTCACTTTTGTGATATAAAAACAGCTACACTGTAACAACATTACAATATAAACAGCATAAAGGAGGGGATATGGCTGTGTTCCAAAAAAAAAATCTTTATTTATAGTTACTGAAAGCTCAATTTCATATACTTTTTCATGAAATATTCTTTTTTAATTTTTTTCAGCCATTTAAAAATGTAAAAACCATTCTTAGCTCACAACCCATAAAGAAATAAGGGGCCAGATGTGAGTTTGAGGCCTGTCGCTTGAGACCCTTGTGCTAAACCATAAAGATCACTGAAATGCTTCAGGAAACCCAGAAAGGTACAAGTTAGCAGGTTGGGAGGGGTTAATCTTCCATTTCTTTGGGAGTGAAGGTCAGAGGGGCTCTTTCTTGGTGTGGTAGCGAATCAGTCCGAGTAAGGACTGGAGTTCACAGAACGGACTGAGAAGTCAGCTGGTGCCACAATGCTCCCACTACTTTCCCTTTCTGGTCCACACAGCCGCCCGCCCCAGACACACAGGTGTGATTCCAAAGCTTCCAGGTAAGGAAAACTGCTTAAATTCCTTAGCAGCCCAAGACCAGTCTAGACTTGCACTGATCCTGACCCTGGGCCAAGGGTCAGCTCCTCAGATCACACTGTCCCTGGATAGCTAGCTGTTGAGGGCTGGGTTTTTGTGCTGAGAGCTGGGGAACCTCCCTTCTCTACAGAAGGGTCCAGCCAGGAAGCAGGCTCTGAAACTGCTTCTGCTACCTGCTCTGTCTAGGACAGCACGTTTAAGCCTTAAGTTTGCTTTCCTCATTCTGCCCATCTGCAAAGTGGGAATAACGACTCCCAAACCCTTGGAAATCCTCCTTTATGGGATCAGGAGGTGTGAGTGGCTTCTTCAGATGGTCATAAGTGTTTCTCAGAAGCCCCCACTGGGGGGCTCAGAGTGCCATAGACCTGTGACTGTGTGCCCTACTATTAGGGTCAGGAGCCAGAAAGGTCAGCTAGATTTATGGGTTCCTTTGAAATGAGGACTGGGGTGCGGTGGCAGCTCTCTCCCAGCATTTTGTTTTTTATCTGACCACATGCATTGTTACAAAGTTAATTGCCTGTGTTTGCTTCCTGTGGAAATATTTCACAAGACACCCCGTCAGCACGGACCCCGCATTTGCAACTTGTGTTTTGCTGATCCATTTGGCTTTTTTGAAAATTTGGGCCAAGACCAAATCTTCCATAAAGGTCTGTGGGCTGTGACCATAGCCCTCAGCTGTTTGCTGTGTTGTTCCAATTTCACAGATTTAGCTTTGTAAGGGGAGAAAAAAAGAAAATGGGCCATGAATTTTTTTGTTGTTGTTGTTTTAAGGACTCAGTTCTTTATGCTCTGGATTAAATTCTCTATTTCTCAACCATGGGGCATCGGACGACCTGCATTGCCACTCACTTGTTATGTGGTCCCGGGCAAGGACCTTGACCTTTCATGCCTTGGTTTTCTTATCTAGAAAATGAGGGTGATGGCTTCCATAGAGCCCTCTAAGGGTTTTTGAGAAACCAGATGAGCTAATGGCCTGACAGTTTTTTTGAGTAAAAAGTGCTACATATTTATGTGTGTGAATTCACAAAAGTGAATGGCTCTAGTATTCCCAAGGTCTTATAATTCCAAGCTAGACCAAAAAACAATTCTCCCAATTGTCTGCTCCTCTAAGGAGTTTTCTTAGGAGAAAAATGCAGGAAAAGTATGTAGGAGCCAAATGCTAGGAGCCTCACATGTCATCCTGAGGAATTCAAACTTTCTCACTGTGAAGATGGTAACAAGGCATGGAAGGCTTTGAGCTAAGAGAGGGTATCAGAGGGTGGTGGGCAGGGTGAGCTGGAGCAAGAGAGATCTGCATCTCAGAGCATGTAATCTAAAGCTTTGCTGGTGGTTTTTGGAGGAGAGAATGAAACCACAGGAATTATTGAGAACCTAAGGCTTCCTCTTAGGACCGTCCCCTCTTCCCAGAGCCTCTGCAGTCTGCGGGAGGGAGATGGAAGTCAGCTGGGTGCACAGTGGCTGCCTGGCTTCAATTTGAAAAGTCCCGGGTGTTGCCAGGATTGTATCGCTGGGCCCATCCAGTCATTCAGCCACCTCCCCATCCATGCATTTCATGGACGCCCGTTCTCCCATTCCAGTTGGGAGACCTTGACCTGTGAGCTGTGACATTCTATAGTGCGGGAAATTGCAAAGGAAGTGGGAGGCCTCCGTGACTCTTGGCCATCAGGCAGAGCTTGTCTAAGAGCATACCCTTCTTCACAAACAAAACAAAGCAGGCCTGAGAAAACACTTCATTGGGATTGGATTGGATTGGAAATATGTCCATCAAATGGACTGACACTTGAACTAGGCAGACCAACCCAGGCTTTGGCTCCAGTTCCTATAGGATCCTATGTTGGCTTCCCAGCAGTCTGAGTCCCAACCCCCCATTCCCCCCCAAGCCCTGGCTCCTTTCCTACCTGAGCTGCTAAAATGCCCCATTGAGACTCCTTTGGGCCTTTTAGCACCTCTGGACTTAAAAGTTCTTTGATGAGAATCTGGTCTTCTTTACCGTCCATAAGTCCCCACAACACTAAAGTAATGCTCTGCCTGTGGTTCAGATTTTTTGAAAAATTTCTTTGACAACTCAGTCTGGAATCATTAACACTCTCAGCTGCACCTGTCATTAGAAAATAGAAGGACAATCTGTCCCTTGGCTTTCCACTTTGAAAAATCTTGCCAAGCAACCTTGGGGAACACATATAGTAGGTGATCAATAAATGCCAGTTAGATTAAATTTCTACAACATACCAATTCAACAAAACTTGGAATACCCACTAACAGCCAGGTGTTCTAGACTCTGGGAATATACAGATACACAGGAGTAGACCTCCATCTAAGTTCCTGAAACTCTACTTGGCCATGGTCCATGCATGGCATGATCAAAGTTCAACAAAGTGGGGATGGGTGATGAAAGAGATGAGAAAGATACCAGCAAGTCTCCACCTCCTTTAAATACACAAGAAGCCTCTAGTCAAGGATTTCTATTATTATCTCAACTAAGATGTTTAAAAGCAACTTGATTAAGGAACGCAAGGCATCAAACATGTGCTTTGTTTAAAAGGCAAAGCTTTTATGTGGAGTACACATCTATGTTTGTCCCAGATTACTCAGAAGTAGAAGCCTTCACAGCCTGCTGGAGGCTGGTCACCTTTGCTCTGGTGGTGGCCATGCTGGCATTGTGTGTCTTTATCACAAGACTGCCCCCAAGTTTCCTGATATTAATCCTCGATTGGAGGGCGTTTCCTGGTAGACTTCCCATAGTGTAATAAAGAATGCCATAGCATTGCTAGCTCCAGGAGTTACTCATTTTATTCTGTGGGTGGTTTTATTTTAGGGAGATGAACAGCAGAGGGAGGGATGCATTCTCCAAAAGAACAGACCTGTTGTTTGTGATCTGGTTCTGTTTATTACCACGCAGACTAGTAGTTCCTAGAGAGAAGGCGCCAGAGAGCTAAATTCCAAAATTTCTTTGTTGATACTTCAGAGAATAGCATGCCTGCACGAAACCCCATGACCTTGAAGAGGAAAAGGAAAACACCAGTCTGAGTTAATGCCCATGGCATTTGGGTAGGTAAAAGATAATACACAGAGCTGTCTTGAAAGCTACTCTTGTGCACAGAATAGGGATTGAAGAGCCTCAAGGGACTGCACCCTTTGGTCAGTTACATTGAACGTGTTGATACAGAGGCTTTGCAGGGTAAAGGCATATGAGGACATATTCTTACGCTCTCTTATGATTGGAATGCTGCATGACATGGAAACAAGTGTCCCTGAGCTCTGCTTGGAAGGATGAAGAAATCCAAATGGGGGCTTCTCATTTAAGATCCGCATGATCCTAGGAGGTCATCCAAAGCTGCTCCATGAGGACAACAAGTGGGTGTTCACACTGCCATGACATCGCTTCTGTTGCCTCGCCTACGTCTACTCAGCAGGTGCTGATTTAGGCTTCGCATCATGTTCTCAACACTGTGCAGTCCCATCTTGTGTCCTCCTGCAGGACCCAGGTTGAAACAAGTGCTGATTTCCCCTAACCCTCAGCTAACCGTGCCTAGGGTCTAAAGACCTCTGGTTTACGATATTTGAGAGTCTCTTGAAAGGGATCTCCTGGGTGACTTGCTTTGATGCAGACCTGCTGCTTACGGCTTCCCAAGGGCCCAGTCAGACCCCAGAGTTTTGCCAGGTCAGGACCTCCCTTCTGGCATGGGAGGCAAGTTGTACACGGTCTGTGAGGTAAGAAGCCTGTACCTGTTGCCCTGAGTGACCCAGGCATCCCCATCACCGATGGCAGAGGTAGTAAATGGGTCCCAAAAGGCAGCTCATCTACCACCAGGATGACTCAGTTCAGGACTCAAGCAGAGACCCCTAATGTTTCTGCCAAGGACACACTGAGAACCTCTTGTCCCAGTCACGCAACACTGACTCCCCCCAAAACTCCAGCTCAAGGACGGTGAAAACCAACATGCTAGGGAAGAGTACAAGCTTTGGAGGGAGGGTCACACAGTTCTGGGTTCAAATCTAGCTCTGTATGTGGACCAATCCCTTAACCTTTCAGAGTTTCAGAATCCTCATCTATAAAATGGGGTTGTTTAACTTGAAGCACTGATTCAGAGCACACAACAGCAACTAAATTATGGCTCTGCTTCGACCTGCCTCCCGCCCCAGGGATCCTGCCATCTTTGGGCTCACCCCCACGCCCTCCCTAGCAAGGACAGCCACAGCATGAAGGCTGATTGTTATTACTACATTACATGTATATAGTTTCTATCGTGCCCTCACTTCAAAGTCCTCATTGAATTGTGTGATAGGCAGGGCCGGAGAGGGGCAAGAGTCAGGACCTGAATCCAAGCCTTTGGCGCCCGGCCCAGGCTCGCTTCCACCTCTCTGCTCAGCAACACCCCCTTCTCCCCTACAGCCTCACCTTTTTCCAAGGGATTACGATGGACCCAGCAGTCCCCAAAGTCTGGTGGAGAGTAGCGATGAGGCCCATGTCTCTGCGAAAAGAAAAACAGTGCACTCAAAAATCACAAGAAGGGCTCTCGGCAGCTGCGCAATGCTCCAGCTGAGTGGTGTCCCACTCCAGGAGGATGTGCGAACGCTGGGAAATGAGATGGTCGCTGTCTTAGGGACCCACCGCAAAGAGGAGGCCATGAGGGTGCTCTTAAGCAAGTCAGCTGCTCCAGTCTGCTTGGGGCCCAAGGCTCCAGGTATTTGTCTGATGACCCTCCCCAGGGCTTGTGAGGATCCCTGTGTTTTGCCTAAAAATACAGGAGATTCCCAAATGAGGACCATCATGGCAAAGCATTGATTTGTAGCAGGTGTGGTTGTGAGACAGCTTGCACTTCTGCTTCTTCCAGCGCCCGCATGGATCGCGCACCCTCCGGGTTCCCGTTGTTGCTTTCACCTTAGCATCCCAGGCGAGCAGAACTTCCCATCCAAGGCCCGGGCCCAAAGAGGGACAGGCAGGTGGAGTGTCTCGTCCGGGTGACATCCCTGTGCTATGGCTGTCAGCTCCCACAGGGGTGTGATGCCCTCCCCACACTGACAACTGCGGCGAAGATGTTCGGGAGGATTTAGGGCCCTAGAGAGCCCGTTGCTCAGGCTGTGGAGGACCGCCCTCACTCTCCCATGGGTCAGGAAGACAGAGGGGGACCCTGCTCGTTCTACTTGTTCATAGTCAACTCAGCTATCTCTTCTTGAGGGGGCGAAGGAATGAGGAGGAGGAGAAAGAGAGAGAGAGAGGGAGGAAGGGAGGATAGAAATGAAGAAGGAGAAAAGAGAAGACCAAACTACTTTTTCTCTTGCCCCGGAGGAATTCTGTCAGTGAGGCTTCCTGGTTTTGCCAGTGGCTCTTTGCAGATTCTGGATGTACATTTCCCTTAAGACTGGTTGTCTTCAGAGCAGGGGAAACAAACCAGAACCTCCCATAAATCAGTAGAGGTCACTGCCAAGAGCTTTGTACACTTGCTGTCCCTGCCAGTGATCAACTCATTGCATTTGGGAATTGGCCAAAGACCCTGAGTCCCATCTTAATTCTCATTCCCAGAAAAACCTCGGCGCTCCGTTCACCCACCCCCTGTTCACTGTCTTTGTGCTTCTTAGACAAAGCTGGCAAGGAGGAAAGAACAGAGTTCTGTAACTGGGTCTATCAAAGGCCCCATTTCTTGGCTTGGGGGAGCAGAGGAGAGTAGGGGGCAGCCATGGACCACTGGACTGTGGGAAATGGAGGCCCGGAGGGGGAGAGGCCATACCCTACTCTGACAGAGTGGGTCATCCCATACACACCCATTCTCAACACCCTGTGCTTACATGGCTACCTTGGAGCCCTTAGCTCCAATATGCCCCAAGGTCTACAGAAGTTGCTGACGGGAGTGAGCCCACCACAAGGGGCCACGCAAAATTCACGAGTGGCTGGGACCTGAAACTGCTCTGGGAGTTGTAGTCTATGACTTTATGTTTCAATCGTGCTTCATAGCCTCTAAGCTTTATGACAGCAGGGACTTTGTCACCTCAGTGCTTGACAGGGTGCTCGTCCCTAGTAGACGCTCATTAAATATTTGCTGACTGTTTCTGTGACGAAATGTTTAGACATGTGCTTTATCCTGCTCTTTTTTCACTGACAAGTTCATCCTTCTAATGGACCAGGCTTTTCCGTCCTACACTGAGGCTGGAGGAATTAGCTAGATCGGGGGCGAAGTTTGTTGCCACAGCCGGAAGTGCTGGACTAGGAGGGATCTCCTTACTTCTCTTGGGGCAGTACGGCGCGGGGTGGGGGTGTGAGCTAGACCTGGGATTTGGATTCCTCCGAGAAGCCGGGGTGAGAAGCAGAAGCCTGTTACCTTGGAGAAGGTTTGGAGAGGTATGAATGGAAGGTCTCTCCAAATGAAATCAGGAGCCACCTGGCTCTGTCAGCCAGACACAAGCAATGCCGGAGACAAGAAGAAAGAGACAGTGAGTCATTAACATTTGTACCTATGATTTAAATGGTAGAACACTTTAAAGAGACCACACATAGAGCGCCTCAGCCTAGGCTCTGAGGCCATTAGAGATGATCCAAGATGTTCACACATGGGATTCCTTCAAGCTGCGTGTGAGCCCCACTCCCCTTCCAAGCAGAAGGCAGGAGCTGAGGCGAGCAGAAATCACAAGTATGGTGCCTATCAACTCACAGAATGTTACTCAGGCCAGCCCAGCCATGAACCTGGAAACAATGTCACTAACACTGAATCCTGTGCTTTTGTACATGTAAGAGAATAAGACATATTGTTTCTACCTTTACGGAACTTACACTAAAGTGGGCTGGATTTCTGTCTGAAAATTGCAGGAAAACACTAGGGGAAGCGTGTTCTCACTGAGTTTATGAAATGCACCACATCTGGATTATCAAAGTCGGTTCAGATCCAAGCCACTGTTGAATTTTGCTTGCCTCCATGAATTTTGCTTGGCTCCTGGCCAGGCATCTCTAAAATGCGCCCCCCCCTGCTGAGGGGAGACTTCCCTTCCTCTACCCTCCCCTGGAAGGCAAGTCCCAAGGGAGAAGGCCCTTCATGACCAATCCCTCCTCTCAGCTGAGCACCATCTCCTCACGGACGGGCTCTTCATTGCCCCGAGCCCCGAAGCCCTCGTCCACATTCATGGGATGAACGGTGTGTGTATGTAAGAGAAGATGCTTCCTCTACCAGGCCAGCCTCTGCCAGCAAGCCCATCCTCCCTAGGGAAAGCCCACCACTCCTCTTAACAGGTCCTCTCTTGGGACAGCCAGGTTTTCCTGGACAGCTGAGCCACATCTATTCCATCACAACTGATAAATAGTGTTTTTCCAATCAACAAATGCCCTCTTTTAAGGCTCCTGGCTTACCCTGCCCTTGGTGAGGACAGATCTGTGAGGAAAGGCCCACAGACTATAGGAATTAGCTGGAAGTCAAGGGTGAAATTCAGCAACAAGGCCAGAATGCAAATGCCTCTAGAAGCCCGAGCGAGGAGAGGGCACCACGCCACAGCATCTGCCCCTCCTGGATGTAAGCCTTAGGCCTGGCGTATTTGCTCACATGCCCCGTAGATGGTTGCCAAGGGCACCCTTCCAGGACCGGAGAGTGGCTCTAACAGGCACAACTGACCTAATTGCACCGTTGCCTATGGAGTTGGGTTTTTTGGGGTTTTAAGATTTTATCTACTTATTTGACAGAGAGACATCACAAGTAGGCAGAGAGGCAGGCAGAGAGAGAGAAAGAGGAGGAAGCAGGCTCCCTGCTGAGCAGAGAGCCCGATACAGAACTCGATTCCAGGACCCTGAGATCATGACCTGAGCTGAAGGCAGAGGCTTAACCCACTGAGCCACCCAGGCTCCCTGGTTTTTTTTTTTTTTTTTTTTAATTTGAGATACTTCTCAGTTCACATGCAGCTGCAAGACCTAATACAGAAATGTACCAGTGACCAGTTTCCCATAATGGTAACATCTGCAAACCGTAGAATGATATCACAACCATGATGTTGACATTGCTGCGTCCACCAAGTGTATCCAGTTTCCCAATTTTACCTGTACTGGTGTGTGTGTGTGTGTGTGTGTGTGTGTGTGTGTGTGGTTCTGTACAACCCCGTCACCCCGAGAATCCTTCATACTGTCTTTTATAACCACACCCTTCCCTATTCCCTCGCATCCTTACCCCTTGGCTACCACTCATCTGTTGTCCGTGTCTGTAATTTGTCATTTTGAGAATGTTACACAAATGGAATCATACAGTGTGTAACCTTCTGGGAATTGGCTCTTTCCCTCCATAAATCCCTGGAGATTCATCCAAGTGGCTGGGTGTACCACTAGTTGGTTCCTGCTCACGGCTGTGCTTGTGGTTTTAATCATTAAGCAATATTGCATCTCCACGTGGCACCAAGGCCCAATTACAAAGCCTTTGGGACCTGATCCTCAAGGAGATATCATTCTAAGGGAGAAGATATGTGTTGTTTGGTGTTTCTGGGTGGGAAAAGAACAAAACAAACATACCACAAGTGTTTCTAGATGCGCACAAGCGTACCCCGGTTGGTCTCTTTCTTCAAACAGGAACCCAAATGGTCCCCTTTCCTTAGCAGTGGTTGACAGCTCTCTCTTGTGTTTTCCCTCCTCCTTCCTTCCCAGGAACACATCTACAAGCTGATGAAGAGTGACAGCTATGCCCGCTTCCTCCGGTCGAACGCTTACCAGGACTTGCTGCTGGCCAAGAAGAAGGTATCTTTGGGAAGGGCAGGCCTGCCTTTCTTAGCACTGTTAACCCTTGCCTGCTGCTTGCTGCTGGCGTCAAAAGAGAGTATCATCCCTTGGGTTTTATTTATTTTCTCTTTTCCTCTTTCCCCTCTCTATCCGCTCCCCCTCTAAGGGAAGACAAGTAGAATAGTCACCACCTCAGCCCACCCCCCAGGTCCAGGGTATAGCATCCTGTCTCCATGGCCCCATTACCTTGGCCTTGGGCATTCTGCCCACAGCAGGTGACTAAATATCAAGGCCACGGTGGCTCAACATAAGATTTCAGGACTGGCGGTGACATCCGCAAATCCCTTAGGAAACCGGAAAGAGCCCCTCACTGCAACGTCCGACCCCCTTACCACAGACTTTAGGTAAAATCTGACCTGCTCAGTGATGAGGATGAGGCAAGGATCGGGGCGACCCCCTCACTGAGTAGGAAACCTTACAGATTTCAAGTCCTCCCCCCAGACACCACTCTGGCCCCAGAAGTAACTCCTGGAATTGTCCCTTCGCCGATGCCCCACAGTGCTTGCCTTTTCTTTCAGCCACGACGAAATAACTGCTCGCTAGCTTCGTAATTCTCCTCTCCTTGGAATCAAGTCATGGTTCCCTGTAGCCCTTGGCATCTGGACGGTGGGGGGCGGGAGGGGGCAGGGACCCACAGCATGTAGGGGACAAGGGGCAGCTGAAACAGGAAGAGCTCTGCTGGGTTTCTGGGAGGAAGGCAGGCAGAGCCGGGAGGGGCCTGGGGTCTGGAAAAGGGGAGGCAGGAGAGATGGTTGGGGACTCCAGTATGCCTGCAAACCCTCTGCGCTTTGCAGCTCTGCTCCGAGGCCCACGTGTGGTTACGTGTGGCTCTCCTTGCACCCAAATCCACAGCTTCCGTGCCACGCCACTCAGGACCATGGGTATCCCCTGGGCTCCCCTGGCAGCCAACCCCAGTCCCTGAGCTTACGGCTGTCCACCCATGCGCCCTCTGGCGGGCTGCCTCTCCCGGCCACGCAGTCCTCCTCTCTGTGTACTGTCTGTCTCCCTCGTGTGCCGGGATCCTGTCTGCGTATCTGGTTGGTACCATTGAACTCCAGGGTCTAGAACAGCCTTTGTTTCCCGTTCTTCTGACGTTAGGTAGCCCTGAGAACATTCCTGATAGTCTGAGGAAGGGAAAGAGAATTCTGGAATGCCCAAGCTGTCAGAAACCCAGCTTTATTGGTTGCCTGCACCCCTTCCAACAAGTGTCACTCTTCAGTGGAAAACGGGAAGCCTGGCCTCGTGCTGTTGGCCTTGCAGGAGGGTGGAGGGAGAGGCGACACCAGATGCCCATTTTCTCAAGAAAAGCTACGGACACTTCTGGTATCTCCAGCCCAGATCTCATGGGGGAAGGCCAAAATGAATGTTCCAGTTTCTCCAGTCTCAAGACCCTGAACTGATCCCAGTTTGGAGAAATTCTGAGTTTCTAGCCGTCTGGCTCATCTGGGCCCAGCCACATACCCAGGAGAAGCCAGAGTCCATGCAGTCCTCTTAGAGGTCTGAACACAAAGGGGTAACACACTCCAGCTCAGGAAGTGGAACCGATCCACCTGTGCCCACAGGTCCTCCAGTAAGAGGAGAACTTCTCAGAGGAGATCCCTCACGTGAGGAAGGGACCCGCCACAGCTTGCCTGTGAAATGTTACATGTGAAACTGATTAGAGTTATCGTCCCAGCCCCCAAATGAAGGGATGTTCTGGCAGAAAAGCTCTTGCAGATGCCAATGCCCTTGCAATATCCAGGGGTTAATCGTTTCCAAAAACAGTGACAAAACCTACTTTTTCTTCCATTTCTCCCTGAGAGTTTCCAGGTATGGACTGGAGTTGTAACTCGGCATTTTCAGGTAGGCCTAGAAGTACCCTGATGTCAGAGATGGGCTTGCCGTGTGATATCAATGTCCAGGTCGTAAAGGTACGTGAGAGGTCCCACGCTCCAGCTGCAAGAGGGAATCTCATCCGACCTCACTTTATTGCCTTTCCATCTTGTGATGGATGGAGTCTGGAGCCACAGCCTCCCAAGCCTTCCTCCCTAGGTCATCCTGTTTCCCAATATTGTCAAAGATAAGGTTAGCTGCTCTAGCAAAGCAGGTTCTCCAGGAGCGGGTGAGCTGGGTTTCCAGGGCTCCTCCAGGATACGCAAGGCAGGAACCCGAATGAGTCAGACAATGGTGCACATCTGTGAGCAGCAACACAGTAGCCAGAGGACAAGAATGACAGGCACATCGTGCTAGCTGCAGGGCCCAGGACCAGCCTGACCCCAGCCGAGTGTGTGCCGCCTGTGCCGCGCACAGGATGGAAGCTGAGTCCTGCCGTCCCCAGAGCCAAGACTTGGTACGGTAACCTTTGGCTTCTTGTGGGAGGAAAAGGACCAGCCTGGCTCTGCCATGGTGTGTCGTGTGTGTATGTGTGTGTTGTGTTGTTTTCCTTCTGCGACGTCCTGTCTCCTGGCAGCCAGCAGAGGGGATAGGGGCATGACCACCACCAAAGAAGCCCTCTGACCTTGACCGCACAGTCAGGCGGCTGCCCTTGCCCCCCACACGCACCCCACCCCCTGCTTCCAGCACCCTGCAGACCCACAGGCGCCTGGCTGCTCCTTCAGCACTCCACTTTCCATTTTTGCTGAGAGAGAGAGAGAGTGTGTGTGTGTTTCCATGTGAGTGACTATACTCTCCAGATTTCCCAGTCTCAGGCTCAAGAGCCTAGAACAGGGCTCTAGGACAGCTCTAGGATCAACTAGCCAGTATTTGGGATATGATTCATGTAATTCTCTCCCAAACCTCTTGGAAAGCAGGAAACTTCGGGAGAGGGCCAGGAACGTGCCACACCCTCCTCTCTTCCTGTGGTACTGTGTGGTAGTGAGTGACTAGGCCTGGGAGGAGGTGCCAAGGGCTTTGCCTCTTCTTGCCCCTAGCAGGGGCTCCTTAGCTAAGAGTTCTCCACAGAGGTCCCTGAGCCTCCTGTCACCTGCCCCGCGTAAACCTCAGAAGGGGTCACCTGTCTACACACCAAGAGGGCACTTTCTGTTCAAAACACTTTTTCTGAGGCCCAAAACATTTTGTCAACAGAGTAGGCGTGGGCAGACCCTCCTTGCTCTAAGGACACAGAATGAAATTCAACAGGGGACCAGTAGGAAGTCCCTGAAGTGAGTGAAATTTCTGGCTGCGTCTGGGTAGGGGAAAAAAATCCCAGAGTCCTAAGCCTGACTTCCAGAGGCGTTGGTGACCTCACCTTGCCTACAGCCACGTCCTGACGTCCCATCAGGATCCCCAGCCTTCAGGGGTAGTCTGTTCTGGGTCCCCATGTGAGGCCCTCAGGCATCTGCCTGCAAATGGGGGCAAATAGGGGGCGCCAGCCCGGGAGCACAGCCCGTGGGACGCAGGGAGCAGGCGGAGTCTTGTGCAAAGGCACAGAGGCTTGGACTCCGAGCCCCACAGCACCACGAGCGGTGCCCTTAGAAGCAAACACCCCCTTTCCTAATGAGGCAGCACCATCTCCGGCAGGCTTCTGTTTGCTGTCTCTCCCGCTGCCTCTCACCTACGGCGCTGGCTGCTTCTCTTCTCCCGTTTCCCCCCCCCCGTTTTGCTGTTGTTTTGTTCATTAGCTGCCGCTGCTGCTGTTTGGAAACCACATGTAAGCTGAAGAGTTTTTTTTTTCTGTATTTTTCTCCCTACCTTTTTTTTTCCCCCCCTAAAGCCAGAAAGTGAGCAAGGTCGTAGAACTTCCTTAGAAAAGTTCACTCGCAGTGTGGTAAGTTCAGCTGGTTTTCTTCCCTCAACGTTTCTTCTGGTTTTTCTTTGTTTCTTCAATTTTTTTGTTGTTGGTTGTCGTTTCCTTCGGGGCGGGAGGGAGTCCAAGGCTTTCCCCGACTCGATACACCCTTTTTCTTTTGCGAGCGTCTGCCGCTGCTCTTCTAGGGGTGGGGGTGCAGACCCTGAGCACCTCCCTCTGCAGAAGGTGCACACCGCCGCCCAGCCTCAGGCCGCACGTTTGATCTTCTGTTCAGGGCTTTGAATTGGAAGGATCCTGCTGCCCTTGGGGCTGCAAGGCGTATGCATCTTCTGCGGCAGCCCAGGGAGAAGGCCATCGAACTGTACCATGAAATAGATTGGCTCAGAACCATAGCTCATCTAAAAAAAAAAAAAAAAAAAAATCCAAATTTCCATCCGTGAGCTCTAGCCATCACACAGGTGCAGGTCGCGAGCTGATGCTGCCACGTAGCGGCTTTTGCGGGGGCAGAAGGTGCCGTGCTGCATGGGTCCTGGCGATGCCGTCTAGCTGCCGTGTGTGTTAGTGGCCTCTGCATGAGTTCCGACGTCCCTTACGGTCCCTGTCAGCCTCATCCACATAGCGGGACAGGGAGAGGAGGGGCAGCAGGCATGAAGCGGAGGAAGTCCCTGTGCTCTCCCCTGTGCTCCCAGGGTCAAGACCTGATCAAGTTCCCTGGGGCCTTGACTGTGACCAAGGGAGTCAAGGTGGGCTCCGGGTTGACTCTTCTTGTAGGGAAGTGGCCTGTTTCTCATGCACATCCAGCTTCGAGGGGGCTGGAGGGCAACACGGTGGCAGATAGGAGACCCCATGGTTAAGAGGCGAGACCTCTGAATTCGTGGACCTTCCCCATGGCGCACAGTGCAGGTTCTTCTGTCCTGGGGCCTGTAGAACACCACAGACCCATCTCTCCTCTTTGTGACATTCTCTCCAAGATTCGAGCATAGGCCTCAGTGTTCAGGAAGGATTTGGGCTCACCGAGCCCCTCACTCATCAAAAACAAGCTGCTGAGTCCATGGAGCCCAACCAGCACTGTTAATGTCAGACTAGGGGGAAGCAAATGGCAGCCAGAGAATGGGACGCCCATGTCCCATTTCCCTTCCCAAAAGACAGCAACCCACTGAGGCTGACTTGCCCTTTTCTTCCCCCTCTGTTGAAGGGGAGAGTCCTTATAAACCTGACCCTTGTGTGATCCGTATATCTCGTTCATCTTTTTAACATAGCTAGATGCATTTTTATGGAATTTAAACATGATTTTGAATTTGTTATAGATGTAAATACACAATAGCTGTGGTAGGAGACAATTTAAGATATGAGTGTTTACCCCTTTGCTTCTTTGGTCCTCTCTCTCTCTCTGTGGCCTTTCCTCATGAGAAATCAGAATTTGCCGAATAGAAGGCCTGCGGTCCCTGGTGTGTCTTTGTGGCTGGTTTGCCATGGCTGTGTTGCTTCCCACACATAGAAGCTGCCAGAGGCTGTCAGAGGCAAGGCCTATGGAGTTTCCCCACCCCTGCGGCCCTATGCAGAGTGGTGGGAACCCAGGCTTCCCTCTTGCTTTTGAGGTGCACGCTGTGTGTAGAGGAAGTTTAAGGATTCTGTTGACAAACCTAGAGTGTGCTGTGAGGCCAGCTGGACCACTGGGTGCAAACTTCAGGAGAGGAGAGCTCCCAGAGCCCCGTGGAAACCCTTCAGCTTGACCATGTGGGCTGAGGGTGTGAGAGAGAAAGGCTGGTCCCCAGACAAGAGGTTCAAACATCTCCAGGCTGCTTTTCACAAGAAGTGGGTATCAGGAAAGGCAAGAAGGATCTCGGTGAAGCTCTGTGAAGAGCTTTTAATCATGTCCCTTCCTCCCAGAAGTAGTGTTGGGTCAGTGGTTTTGTGAAGTCTGTTAACAAAGCATTTGGAACGAGAAAATACCAGACACCTTCCAGGCGTCTCAAGTGTGCATGTGGGACAAATTACAGAGATGTTTTCAGGGCTAGCTGGAGGAGAAAAATCTTCCAAGCTTCTGAGAATTTTGGCATCTATATGATAAAAGGTCCAAACTGCAAAAAAAAAAAAAAAAAAAAGGTTATAAATTCCCTGCTGTTCTTTTTGTGATGACCCTGATGGGCGGTGCATCCCAAGTTTACAGTTCCAGTGGTGGAAATAGATTTGCATTGATGCTGCCACACTTCCTGTGCCCTGGGGGCAACACCACATCCCCACAAGATGTGGCTGTGTCTGAGGAAATGGTCTGTGACTGTAGGACAGTGGCAACTCTCAGAGGATTTGAGGCTGGAACCCCAGAACTTGGTCTAAAACATCCCAGTGTTCTAACCAAATGGAATTAACCCACCAACCAATATGCTTTGCAATCTGGTAGCCATTTTCCGGATATACTGTCCATAACGTGCTAGATCTCTCTAAAGGGAGATCTGTATGACTAAGTCATCTGCTCTCTCCTGCAAACTATAAAACTCAATGGAGACTAGTTGAATAGCATTCCCATGTCACTGGGAAAGGTGGATACGAAGACCACCCATGTCATGGACTAACAATGAAAAAACGAAGGAGTGAAGCTACAAAGTTTGTGCACCGAGGATGTGGCCAGCTGCCAGCTAGGACTAAATGATGGCAAGAGGCCTGGCTCCAGGTGCTCGGAGAGCTCCCTCAGCTGTCCTCCTATGCCAGTGTCCTTTCTTTTCTTGGTAAAAGAGAAAACTTTGGAGGTAGCAAATTGTTGTTTCCAAGTCTTAAGAGGTCTTATGACATGGAGGGCTTATCTGTTAAAGACCAGCGATGGCCTCTTTCCTAGGAGATGCTAAGGAGTCATTCCATGTGCTTCATGGAAGCTACTGGGGCCATGGTAGTTTGGGTGCAGAACAAGCCTTGCAATGCCCAGTAGAGGCAGCTCTGTGAGCTTCTCCTTCCAGTGGAAACTTCATTCTGAGTCACCCAGAACCTGAGTATACAATGCATTTTTTAGGGGGATATGCTATGCCAAACATCTGCAGTTGCGGGGCGCTCAAGCCCCAGGAGATGCACAAAGCCCTGCTGATTTGGTAGGAAGGCTCATGTCTAAGACCAAAGATAACTGAAAGTCTATGGCATGGTTCAACCATGCACCTTGAATGAAGGTGCAACCTTCATTCAGAACAGGAGACAGGCACCCCCGATGGGCCCCAGCCCCAGAGAGGGCCAGTTGACCAAGCATGGTGCAGGCTGGATTTCAGCCCCTACTTGACCTTCAGCTGCCCTTGGGCAGTGAATGACCCACACCACTGCACATGGTGGGGGTCTGCTCCAGGGAGGCCCAGTCCAAGAACTCTAACCTACAGCAGCCTCACAAGGGGGAGGATGGACCCCCACGTGGTTTCGGATTATATGAACCCAGCCTATCCCCCCTGAGTCCTGTGCACTGGGAGGCTTCCTCCCACCATGCCTGTGAAACGGGAGAGCCACCGCGGGGAGTGTGAGGGCCACCACTGTGGCTCATCTTTGCCTCCCTGTCCCCCTCCTCCGACTGCTTGGTGGGGGTCCTGTTGTGACCACCTGGTGGAGCAGGGGACTTCTCAAACTCCGGACTGCTCCCTGCCCATCAGCGCCCAGCAGTCTGCTGTTCGTTCTCTGCCACCCTCCTGGCGACGAGGCAGGTGTGAGGGTGGCCAGAGCAGAAAGGCTTGTGGCCACCTTGCCTTCTCTTATGCATGCTCCTTCCCTCAGGGTCTCCTGCGAGCCACCACCCACTCGCCATGGGCTGACTCTGACACAGAGGACCCAGGAGGCATAGGAGGAGGGGACAGGAAGCAAAGCTCCTGCTGCCAAGGCTCAGCAGCGGCCATTTGGCTGTCCCTTTCCGAGCAGTGGCTGAAGCTCCCTGGGGAGGAGAAGCAGGGAACGTCCTCTTCTCCTTGCGAACAGTTCTGTGGAAGCGGCCTCGGGGGTGATGCTCTCGAGGCGGGTGGCGGCGGGCAGCAGCCTCCCTTGACACCTGGGCCTAGGGGTTTGGCTAGAGCCCCAGCTGCCCCCTTGAGAGCTTCATCAGCCAGAGCCTCAGGCTCCAAAGATGGGAAATGGGACTGAGGTGCCTGAGCAAGCACGAGAGGCCCCCAGAGGGGAGCTGAGTTGAGGACCAGGTTCACCCACCTGAGAGAACTCGGCAATGGAGCTTCGTCCAGGTGCTCCTTGGAACTGAAACCACAGGCCCGGAAGCTGCGGGGGCCTGGCCTGTTCCCAGGAGCTTCTCCACCACAGGCGTTTCCATCCTGCCAGCCAAGGAATGCGGAGGGAAAGCCAGGCAGAGACCAGGAAGCTCTGGGAGCCAGCTGTCACCCGCCCGCCCTCACTCCTCCCTCTACCCTCCTCCCTCCCCGGCCAAAAGGAAAGCTAATGAGAGAGGAAAAGTCAGCAGCTCACCTCCCCTCCTTTCCAGGCAGCTCTGCAGGAAGAAACCCCAGCTCCAGGCCCAGACGCTGAACAGGAAGAAGAAGTCTGAGGCTGCAGGCAGGCGGGGGGCAGCGGGCAGGCAGGCAGGGCGGCCCACCAGCCCAGCAGTAACAGCTCCTTCTCCCAGGAGGCTGTTTCCCCTCCCCCGCAGCATCCTGGCAGACAGCCACCCACTCGGATGGAATGAGTTCTCGAATACCTAGACTCAGCAGAGCCCCCAAAGGGCTTTGACCTCAGCCCCCCAAAAAAAAAAAAAAAAAAATCCTTTTGGGCCTCCAGCAAAGAACTCTTGGCTAAAAATCTTTATATAGGGTTGGTCTTGATTGCAGACAATTTTTGGTCCCCTCTGGAGCCACTGGGTCGGACTGTCATTCTAGGCTGTCCCACGTCAGAGCGTCAGAGCCCGGAGGCCCAGCAGTAGTGAAACCGTGGTGGCCTAGGGATGGGGGAGGACTTCTGTGGTAGTATCCGGGAGGGGAAGCGTAGACTCCTGCCTCTCTCAAGCAGTGAGGACTTCTGGGACCACGCAGAATGGCTCCTGCTTCTAGCCGCAGCTTGCTAGCTGGGCAACCTCAGGCAAACCGCTAGCCCTCTCTGAGCCCTGGTTTCTTCCTAAATACAATGGCTTGGGCTAAATAATCTCTACAGACTTTTCCAGCTGGGAGTACCCATAGGTCTGGGCTTCTTTCTAGGCTAAGATTCCTGAATTGTGTGAATCATCTCTCAGAATGAACAAAGAGGTAGCTGCCTTCCTGATGGGAAGGCAGCTGCCAGCCTTGGAGACAGGACTGAAACCATGGATAGCACTGAGTTGGATCTGTATTTAAAAGCCCTGGGCAAGGCTGTAAGGATAAAGCAGCAGCAGAACTAAGAGGGCCATGGGCTCCCTAAGCCATAGGCCTGCTCAGATCCCCAGGCTCACACACCCTGTGACCCTTGAAGGGCAGGGAGGAGGGGTCCCCAGAAACGCGGTCAGCAACATGCCTGCCAGTTCTGCAGTCCCCGCCCTTCCAGAGGGACGCCCAGCTGGGTGTGTAGGGGGAGGTAAGGGGTGAGGTCCACTGGGCAGAAGGGCAGGCTCCAGAGTGGGTGCCGCGGCACCCCACCCACCCCGTGCCTTGTAGGGCTTGGGAAGGAACACAAGGTGAGCATCTGGGGACCTCAGCATCACTCTGTGGCTCACCTGCTCCCACACTTTCTGGGTCCCTGGAGAACTCTGGGCCAGCTGGCCACTGTCCTCTCTCAGAGATGGGCAAAAGGAGGTTACCCAAGTGTGTGCTATCCTGGTCATAGCTGGTGGTCAGCGAAGCCTCCTCTGTCCGTCTGTCTCCATCTTGGCTCCAAGTAAAGCTCCCCAAAGCTTACTTAATAGTAGAGGGTTTTAGCTGGAAAAGGCAAATGTAAAAGTCTATTTTTTATGCACATGCTGTATCGTGTCGGACAACCAAATCAGCGTGGCTGCTGGGAGGCAGAAAAGGAAACGTGGTCCAGGGATTCCTGATGGCAGGGGACGGGCATGAGTCTTCCGAAACTTTGGGCAAGAGTGTGATTTTTGTGTATCACAAAAGGTCAGATGTTGTCAGTTTGGAGAAGCTCAGCTCTACGTCCTGCTGCTCCTTTCAGAAGGAGGAACCCCCAGCTGTTGCAGCTGATGATTCAACCTGTCAACCCAAAGCAGCCAAACCCCCTCTCCCGCACGGAGTGCCCCCCCACCCACCGGAGAGAAAACCCAGCGGTGACTCGGTGTCCCCACACAGGGGGCATGTGGGGCACACGGAGCCAGGCTCTGCAAAGCCGCCCCCGCTTCCTCTCGCCAGCCCTCCCTCCCCACCACCCAGGCCCTCTTTCGCCTTCCCTAGACCCCAGTGTGAGGAGCAGTCAAGTGCAAATGGAACTCCTCTGAGGCAGAAAGGCACAGCTGTGTGTTTACAGCCACTGATTCAGATCCAAATCGCAGACCCTGCCAGTCTCCCGCAAGGCAGGCTGGGGGCAAACTGTGTCTGTATGTGCCAGGCGGGAGTCTATTTTGGGAAGTGACCTGCAGCCCTTTGCCACATCAGAGCCTTCCTCACCCCCCAACTCAGAAAAGACGTCCTTCTAGAAGGAGCTCTCACTTTAATAGCGGCTGGTGGGGTTGTGGGATTTCATCCTGTTCCTTGTCACTTACATAGTCAGACGCTTGGCACCTGTCCCCAGGCAGCCACATCGGAACAGCCGCGGGCTCCCATCTGTCCAGTGAGAAGGTAGAGGGTGAAGGTGACCGCGGGGCCCTCAGTGGGAGGCAGAGTGGGAAATACAGATGGCTCAGTAGGGCAGGATACCCACTTCTGCAAAGGAGGGAATCCAGTTCTATCCTGCGCCGAGAAACCCCCAGGAGTTAGTCAGGATTTGGAATAGCAGGAACCTAGGAAGGGGACAAAGCTGCCAATGGCAGGGTCAAGGAGAAGAGACCCAAGTCTGCCTGTGTCCAGACAGGAAAGTTAAAAGTCAGAGAGTTCAAGGTCTAAGGACCTTAAAGGCTAAGAAGTAAAACCACCTTGGAGTTCCCCCCAAATGAGCTCCCAGTGAAAAATGACTCAGGGGTCTCCCCTTTTGTACAGCAGCAAGTGAATGTCTTCGGTTCGAGTCCAGTTTGGGAATCTCAGCATTCTGGAAGGAGAGCAGGATATAAAATCTTCCATAGGAACAATCTGTGAAATGTGGCCATGTAGCCAAATTCTCACTGGACACTGCTGCGGGGCAGGGGGTTGAGAAAGGCTCAACCCCTGAAAGGAGGGGGTTGTCAGTTTGATGTTACCTGAAGGCCCATGAGAGAAGGACCCTTCGGTGGCTCCCCAGCAGATAGGAAGGTGAGGCAGGGCTGGGAGCCGAGACTCTCCCCAGCAGTGGCAGGGCCCTGAAATGAGTGATCTTTCCACTCTCCCTTATCACCGCTGAATCCTTTCCACCTGAGCACCTCAGTCCCAACAGGAAGGGTTCTTATTGGGATTCTATTTGGCAGGAACTTTCCACAACCCCCTTGCCAGCGTGGAGGATGGTGAAAGGATGGTAGTCATCACCACAGCCCCCTGCTGTCGAGAATATTTATTCGGGATCTGCCCTAAGGTTGAAACCAATAGTCATTCCTGTCCCTCGCCGCCCCCACCTCCACTCTCTGTGTTTGCCCAGAATTGAGTAAAGCAAGTAAGAGGGTGAATTCATAGATCTGTGTCAACCAGAAAGGCAGTTTCTGGTGGTAGGTCACGTAGCCCTACCCTATCAACATCACTTTGGAGGACTCAGATGAAGAGAAAACATATCGGTCCTGTTCACAGATCTGCACCTGCAAGGTGTTGTTCATTCGGTAGACAGTGGAATTCTATTGGAAGAGTATCTCCTTCAGGTGGGATGGTGGGTCCAAAACAACCACATAAAATTTCATAAGATAAACTTTATGTTTAAAAAAAGTCAGCCTCATAACTATAGTATGGCATTCATAGCCTTTGCTGTAATTCAAGTAAAAGAAATTCTGGGGTTATAGTTGCCTACGAGTTTCATAGAAGCAAAAGCAAGATGCAATTTCCTTAAAAGAAGAAGAAGAAGCAGCTGCTGCTGCTTTAAGCTATAATAACCAAAGTGGCATGACCAAAAGAGAAAAGTGTCGCACTGCTTTTGTGTTGTTCTGGACTGTGTTGAATCTTGGTTCTAAGCTCCCCTTCCCCAAGGAACTTGGACAATCCAGGGAAAATTGGGAAGAGAGTAGCTGGGGAAGCCATGTCAGGTGGGATAGAGATGCCTAGCCCCTCAGGAGACTAGCTGCTCAACAGGAGATCTATTTGTGTCTGTCTTCCACGGTAAGTGGGCCTTTCTGGGCAGTTTCAGGCAAAGCTAGGAGAAATGAGTAGAAGATACAGGGCGGGCCACCCTGCTGGAGAAGAAGAGTAGCAACTTCCCAGCAGAGGGGTATGTCACCAGGAGGATCACCAAGCTCCCTGGAAAAATGGAGAAGCCAAAGATATCGTAAAGCGGGCTTCTTCAAGAAATGTGGGGGAGGAGCAGAAGGAGAGGGAAGGAGAGAATCTTTTTTTATTTTTTTTTTAAAGTAGTGAGCTAGCTCCCTATGAAGAGGGTTGTGAGGTTTTTGTTTGTTTTTTTTTTTTTAAAGATTTTATTTATTTATTTGACAGAGAGAAATCACAAGTAGGCAGAGAGGCAGGCAGAGAGAGAGAGAGGAGGAAGCAGGCTCCCTGCCGAGCAGAGAGCCCGATGCAGGACTCGATCCTGGGACCCCAAGATCATGACCTGAGCCGAAGGCAGCGGCTTAACCCACTGAGCCACCCAGGTGCCTGGAAGGAGAGAATCTTATGCAGCCTCCATGCCCAGAGTGTCAAAGCCCGGTGCTGGGCTAGAGCTCACAACCCCGAGATCAAGACCTAAGCAGAAATCAAGAGTCGGCTTCTCAGCTGACCGAGCCACCCAGGTGCCCCTTGAGCCTCTATTTTAGCTGGAATTCTCTGGTGCCTTGAGTATTTGTTAAAAGGATCCTACTACTATTATTCTATAGTTTCTAAATAAGCCTTAGAAAAGGAAAGTGGATCATATGGAGGGAGTTTGCTGAGATTGGAGGAGAAGGATCCAAGAGTCAAATTCGCCTCTGGAGGCCTTGAGGGAGATAAAGCCAGATGATGGCCCAGGCCAAGCAAGGGAAACTGTCAAGGAGTGGAATTACTGCCTTTCACATGTCATCCTTGCCTTTTGTTTTGTTGGGTGGTTTTTTTTGTTTTGTTTTGTTTTTTTAAGTCAATCAAGGCTGCTGCAGCTGAGCTCTGGCAAGAGGGCTCTCTCCCTAAATGCCTAAAAGGAGGTCAGCGAGCAGAGGACACAGGCACCTGCTGGCCCAGGGCAGCTGAGCGACAATGGTACAGTCAGGCCGAGCACAGCCGGGGTGGCCTTGCGCATGAGGGACCCTGGCTCTGAGCTGGAGAGAGCTTGGCCTGTCCTCCTTCCCACCCAGAAAGGGTGCTTTTCTGAAAACAGCAAAGATGAGAAAGCCAGGTGCCTTTCACCCAATGCTAATAGTAGATTTCAGGTGGGCGAGCTGGTTCCAGCCCCCTCTCCACGTGGCCGTGAGCAGAACGCGCTCCCCAAGGCCTCAGACCAGGGAGAAACTCCCCTTCTGGGGCCCCTTCTCCTGGGCTCTGCCTGGAGGACTTCTCTTCAGCCCAACTCCGGGGAAGGAAGGGCTCTCATGTCACATTCTTTCCAGCTGTCCTAAAGACCAGCACGATTGCAGATGACACTCCCTCTTCTCCCAGGCTTTATCGGGGCTGCTTTCAACTCATCATGGGATTGTATAATTATGGTGATTACAGCTTATGGCTTTTTTCCTCTCCTCATCTCTCGCTTTCAGATTCTTTGAGGTCTCTCATTAAACATGGCGATCCCCGTAAAGTCAGCAAAGTTTTAATAAGACATCTTTTAAAGCTAAAGAAAACCCACTTATGGTTGATTGGTACTATGTTCCCTCAGACAGTCCTTTAAAACTCTGTCAGACACCATTGGGACCCAAATAGAAGAGGTGGAGAGGGAAAGGTAGGGGGCTCCGGAAGGTACCCATGCTTTTTCATGGGGTTGGAGAACATTCCATGCCACGCCCCTGGCCTTTCTCATTTGCACCAAGAGCAGGATGCATCTGAACCCTCATGCCCAATGGGACCGTCAAACAAGGGTAGAAGGCCTGGCCTTTAGATCATAACAGATTAAGTTGGAACATAGAGCTAGAGCAATCAGTACAAAACCCAACCCAAACTTGTCATCTGCAGCAAAAGTAGAGAGGAAGTCCTGATGGGTTTTCTCTCCTGGATGATACTGGAAGGTTCTGGGGCATCCATTTTTCTAAATATGTAGAGGAGCCAACCATTGGCATTTGTGAGTGATAGCCATGCAGGGATCCTATACTTGATGGTGGTTTCCTTGATAATGACACAGCTCCAGAGCCCGTCGTTTGGTAGCTCTCAAAGGTAGCTTTTCCCAAATTGTTTCTAGATTTGTAGGACGTTATGGGAAGGATCACCAGGAAGAAGTGCAGGTGGGCTGGTGGCCACTGGAACTCCCAGCCTGCCCTTCGGCAGCTTTGCTCAGGCTTCGTGTCAGGGTCCTCTTCCTCTCCACCTTCCCCAGGACCGTATGAGGAGGCACAGCAAGGTGTCCCTTGTCCCTGCCTGCTCTGAGAGGCTCCTCATGGCTACTGCCCAGAGCTGTCCAGACCACTCCTGACCCCGGCTGTAGCAGATAGTCACATCTGGGCTGTGCCTGAGCAGTGCCAGCCATCCAGAGCCAAATGCTGTTAAAACTTGGCAGCAACATTTCCAACTGCGACCACCTGTTCACCTTGCCCCGAGAACAATGTCCCTTCGGTGCCGCTCGGAATGCAGAAAGGCAGGCTGGGTTAGAGATGGACAGTCCCGGCTGACTCCTGTCTGTCCGCCTGAGATTGGCGTAAGACCCCAGGGAAGCCGCTCACTTGGCCGGCGGGTGTAACACAGCCCCAGCCTACTGCACACAGTGGATGCTGGCACTGAATGAGGACGTAAGAGTAGTCCCTGCCATTTCTCGGGGGCTCACAGGGCTCTACTGTGGGTATCTGCACCATGCTGAGCTTGGCCAGCAAGGACTTTGGTTCTATGTCAGCTCTACTGCTTGGCAGCTTCTCTAAGGCTCGGTTTCCTCATCTGTAGAGGGGAGATAAGAGTAAATAATTAAGTGGGGGAAAAATACACTGGGTGCTTAGCAGAGTGTTGGCAGCATATGTGCTCAAGTGGAGCTCTTCCCATTACTATTTTCATTGTTACATTTTTGTTTGTCCCCACCACCCCCACCCCCTGCTTAGCTCCTACTACTTTACTTAATTTCCCAGAGTATTCTCTGAGTAGGTATCGTTCTATTTCTTTTACAGTCAAGGGCGGCTATGTGTGTATCTCATATATGACAGTGTATGCTAGATGCATCCAGTTGCCACAGTGACCAGCTCATAGAATGACTTGATATTTGGTAGCTCTTATTATTGGCTTGTTTTTAAAGTCCAGAGCCAGTTTCCCTCCTGAGAACAGAGGGACCGAGGTGACTGGCAAACCAGCTTCTGCCCTGTAGTCAGTTTCTTGGGGGCCCCCTCAGCACTTCCCAGGAGGCCATGGGAGCTGTGTGGTACGGGGAGTGGGGAGAGCCACCTAGAAATTGTTGTATCCATTGTCAGGACCTGGCATTTACCACCCCCCTCCCACCCCCACCGAAGCGTACAACCCCTGAGACACCTCCTGCTTCCAGACACGGATCAGGAGTGGTTCTTCCCATAAGAGCGTGAAATGCAGCCCTCCAGATGTAGCATTCCACTCAACAGAAGCCTCGTTCCCAGAAACCCTCACCTCTCCGCTGTCTGCCCGTCTGCAGCCGCCCTGAGCGGCCCAACCTCACCGAGTCTGGCCGCACCGTCTGCCAGATAAACAAAGGCTTGGATTTTTTTCAGCCACACACTACAAAGTGGGGTTGTCGGAGGAGTCAGAAGCAAGTGGCAGGGGATGCTTTGAAATCCCTCCTAAACCAGATCCCCGGGGTACATGCTTCTCCTGCTTGTAGTATCGACAGACACCGAAGCGAGGCCATTTCCACGGACACGAATGGCTTCTTTCGGGGGAGAATCCGGGTTTTACATATGTATCTTTAAGTAACTGCTCGAAGTTTGCAGTGTTTGTCAAAGATTGGCATTTTAGGAGCCTGATAGAAAGCTCTGCAGCCAATCACATGGTTGCTTATGCAGCTTGCACGAGATGCTTCTGTGAGCGCCTGTGCAGCAAACACGCACACGAGCCTGCCCCCCGCTGTCCGCACAGGTGCCTGCGCGGCCTGCCTGGCCCGGGCCTCTGCATTCAGTGTATGGGACGTGAGTAACATACGCTGCCGCCTTGCATGTGCCTCTGCGCATGCGTTGCATGCCCGCTGCAGCCGTGCGCATGTCTGGGCAGGGGCCACCCCGAAAGCCACAGGTATTCATGGTTTCAGCTGGATAAGTTATTCTTCACTTCCCTTCCTAAAAACACAATTGCCTAGTGCTGCTGGCGCAGAGTCAGAATGGCCGCTGCATTTCACCCCCGAGGTGGCTTCCTTCCAGCAGTGGGTGAGTGATCCCGGCGTCCGCACTCTCTAACCTTTTTTGGGATCCTTCTGCACAGAAGGTGCTCCAAAATCCGGAAGAGATGATCTGTTTGTCCGTGGCCTTGTCTCTGCCCATCACTCCCGTTCCCACAGCCTCGTTCCACGAACAGTCAGCAGCACCTAGTTTTTGGTGTCCCCATATTTTCTGCCTTTTTTTTTTTTTTTTGCATCCATAGTTTTTTCTTCATAAGAGGCAAGGAGCCAGGGGTTCCAAAATGATGCTAAGATGTTAAGTCCCTTGTCCCAGAGGCAATGTGCAAATAATGTCTTTAGGTACTGATCACTTCTCCTGGGCCCCTAGCAAAACGGGAGAGAAATGCTCACTACCTTCCACGATGCTTTTAAATCCAATAGCAGCATCCTTAGGCTTACGGTTCCCATAACCCTTCCTCTGTGGTCCCAGGGCCAAGTCCTGCAGGAAACTTGCAAATCTCACATTTCTACAGACTAGACCATCAGGGGAGAAGGAAGCTGGGCGAGCACCTATCCTCTGTTCCACGGGTGCAAAAAGTTTTACAACAACAGATAAAAAGGGTCCTTAGGGAAGAAGGTTCCCATCCATTGATCCAAGTTTCTATCAAGAGATCTCTGAAAATGCTGCTTTACCAATCCCCTGATGCACTTTTTCAGGTCAGAAATACATGTGTGATAAATGCCTGTTGTGGCGTGTTCCTGGTGGTAGGGAAGAAAAAGAACTAAGTAGTTCTCCCCTGCCTTTGTGTCCAAATGGACATGGACATTCATGGAAAGATTATGCTTTGGGGTGGAGGGAGGCGGTCATCAAGGTGACTGCCTGTGCCTTCTAGGCTCTGCTTTGGCAGCTGGCTTAACCATGGACCCCAACCTATGGATGAGTTTTGGGTAACCGTGTGTGTAGGAGAGAAGAGGTGCCCTTGGGAGGCGGAGTTAGAGTCCCATGGTTCTGCAGGAGAGTCACATGCTGCCAAGCAAATGATTCTTCCTGCTGTCTCTTCCACTAAACTTCAGTGGCACTCTGCCCTGGAGCCATGGCCAAGGGTCACTTGAATGTCCTACTTGGAAAAAAGCATCATGTCGTTGCTAGTAGCAACACAGCCATGTCCCTGTTTCCTCCAGTCTTTTGACCATTGCCTAATTTGGAGTGAACCAGAACTAAGATCCTAAAGTGCATCCGGGAGGAGATGGAGGAACAGGGAAGAGGAAGGCATTGCATGGGCTAAAGGGAGACATATTGCTGAGGGATCTCGCAAGTGAAATGCCCACCTCCACTCCACTCCTGAACCCCCAAAAAGCTTCCCTGCAGGCTGAGTATACAGAGAGCACCGTGGTTTTCAGTCAGAACCAGAGGAAGTACGGATGGAGGTCTGATGTGAAAAGTGGGAGGCATTTCCCCAGCACAGGAAGAACACAGGCAAGGTGGAAATGCACGGCTTGGGAAGGAAGCTGGGGATCATTGCCTGGGCAGTGGGCCACCAGCATAGGGCACAGCTGCTCTTCCCTTGTCATTTCTGGCATGCCTGCCTGGTTCTAGATTTGTCCCTGCATAGCTGGGGGACGTGGAGGAAGCTGTCCCACCACCCACCAAAACTAACAGGGAGAGGTTGGCCATTGCAAAGAGCCCCAGAAGTGATGAGCCGGATGGAGGGCAGGAGTCAGAGGGCTAGGAACACCACCCACAGAGGACTTCTCCAGCCCCCTGATTTAGGCACTTGGTTCTAAGTGGAATTGGTTCTAAATGGAGAAAGGCGGCTCTGGCTGCCCCTCCTTAGAAAGGTAAACATTACACCTGCTTCTCTCCTCCGTGGGACAGTTGCTATGGAGACCCTAGAGGCAGCAGCACCAATAACATGAGAACACAAAGAGAAGTGGTAGCATCACTTGGCCTGTCCAGCAGGTGCACCTTAAAGCCACGTGCCCCAGGCAGTGGTGATGGGTGCCCCAGCTCGGTGCAGCAGCCAGGCTCGCTTTGCCAGGCTTGCCGGCCAGAAGGTGGCGCCTTCTCTCTCAGGAGTCCCAAATGTGAGCAAGGGAAGAACGTCAGGCAGAGCAGAAATGCTTGAGATGGTCTCAGGCATGCCCTGGGGTGGAAGCTTCTTTCTCAGTGAGGTTGAGAAAATCTCCCTGGGCTGCCCAAAGAGATTGCCTAGTGGAGATGGGCATGGAGGAGTCGCTAGTCTCTGAGCGTTTCCACGTGCCTCCTTCCTTGAGAGTGAGGGCCGCATACAAAGTAGAAAGTGTGTGGCTCGTGAAGGCCGACCCACTACGCTCTGCCACTGGCTAGCTGTATGCTCTCAGGCAAGGGACTCAAACTCTGTTTGAGCCTGTTTCTTCATCTGTCCTGACGTAATATATCCTAAGACTTTAACCTAAGGTGTCTCAAGACTTTAGATTGGCAAGAAGAGTGGGGACATTAACACATGTGTCTAGGCAATGCCTAGTGTGTTTGATCCAATAGTTGTTCAGTGTTCAGTCAACAGGTGGCTGTTAGTAACAGTCCTCAGTAGCTAACCTGCACCCCTGATAGTGGGCCTATCCCTGCCCTGTCACCATCAAGGTCTGCGCTAATTGAAGAGAAAGGAGTGCACCTGGGATCCTAACGCCAGCCCACCAAGCAGGGATAAGAAATTCACAGAGAAGGTCCCTAGGAGATAGATATAGGATAGGTTGGTCCTTTCACATTTAGTATAGTTAGGAGTGCTGGAAACTCACATTTCTAAATTTTAAAATAAACATTTTTTAAGGAAAAATTAAAATCACTGGTAGCTGCCAATATAGGCTAGAGTAAGTTTTCTGCTAACAGTCCCAGTGACCGTTTATGGGAATTGTTTTCAGAAGATACGACTACTGGTAGATTCCATAGGCCCTCCGTTTCCTTGGCAAAATTCAGTGGTTTATACCACTGGACCTAAGGTAGCGACCTGTGTGAAAAGAATCCGTTATTTTTATTATGATGATATTCATTATTTTTTAACAGGTTTACATGTGCAGGGATGAATATTAATTCTTCAGCCAGTGGATTTTTTTTTATTATTCAATTTTCACCTGTTCCTTGACGTTTTTTATTTGAGTGTTTGTTTTATGTTTGTGGCATCTTATTTTTGAAAGTCCAATAGAATATTTTAAAGCCAGATAAAATGCCCTTCAGCTCCTGAGAGAGATCAGAAAGCTTTGCAAGGACCCAGGAGTCATACAGACCCCAGGAATGGATTTTGCCACCGGCTCCAGCCCCCCCACTACTGAGGAGTGAGGAAGCCAGAAGCACCCTCCCCTCCTCCCTGTGCAGCTCTGGCCTAGCTCTGCTGTGGATTAGCAGTGTGTGAGCTTTGGCTAGTCCCAAGACCAGGTTTTCCCCTTTTCATCGGCCCCACCTTGCATGAAGCTCAGCAGAGGGCGAGTGGATGAGAGACGGAGAGTTGAGAAGATTTTTGAAACTCTTCTGTATTCAGGATGGATTTTCCTGCCAATCCTCTGCCAACTTTGAAAAGCTCTACACCCCAAGCAAGTAGGCACTCTCTCCCCAGCTTAAAACACCATTGAGAAAGAGGATGTCACAGAATTCCTTATAGGCCCTTTTGAAATCATTCCTTTTGTTTTGCTCTGTGGAGAAGGGGCGCCAGGGGTCAACAACCTCCAGAGAAGTCCCCCGATGAACTCAGGTTCTTGACTTCTCCCAAGCCAGGACCCTTACCTTCCCCCCTGGCTCTTAGGCTCCTGGCTGCTCTCCTCAGCAAGGTCACCCGGGCTTGTGATCACAAGCTCACCCATCATTTATGAACCCGAGCATCATCTCCTCATGGGTGTCCTTCAGTCTCCTTGAGAGGACGGCTCATCTCTGGAGCCTCCACTTCTTGCCCACTGAGGTCATTTGGCGAGCCCCATTCAGCAAAACCCGATTTTCATTAATAAGGATGAAAAATGCCCGTATCACGACAAGGTGATCCATTTGGATCAACACACTAGGCACAGGGTTCCAAACTGGTCCTATTGCAAGTTCCAGTTCCTCTCGCAGAGGAGTCGGGTTTCCCCTACGCTGGAGGAGGAAGCATCGGATTGTGCCAAAAGGCAAATTCATGGGACCAGCCACTGACAGAGAGTAAGGAGTGGGAAACTTCAAAGGAGAGATATGATGGATTTTTTTTCCCCTAATCTTTTCTTTTTCTTTTGATGGTAATTCCAGATAGCAGAAGGAACAGATCTGAAGTGTGTGGTTCAGTGAATTTAACAAATCTATGCACCAGTGTCACCTAATCCCCAATGACTCTGGAAAGTAACCTCATGCCGCTTTCCGATCAGTTCCCTCCTTCTCCTCCAGAGGCAACCACAGTTGATCTCTATCCCCATAGTAACTTGGACTTAGACTGGGTGGACCTGAGATCTGTCCCTTTGGTCTTAGATCACCTGGGCAAATCAGCCTGAGAGTCCCATCAGCAGCTCAGATATCTTTACTCCCTTAGAATTGGAAAGAGTCCTGCCTGAGTCCCTAGCGCTTGGCTCTGCTGCCCCCAAAATGCCACCTAACCCCCAAGGTTACTCTCTGAGCCACAGCCCTCCTCCCAGCCAAAGAGTGTAGCATCAGTGACCCAGGTAAGTAAGTGGCGAAAACTCTTGGTACCCCGGGTCGTGCATGCTTTGTTGATTAATATCTGGAAGTGCGACGCACAGAGCCACAGCATGTCAAGCAGCATGTCGATTTCTCTTAAAGCACTGCACAAAAGGGAACCATTCCTTTTGTGCATTTCCTTTTAGAAACAAAGGATTCCATGACCACCTTCTTTCCAGGCTTCTAGCCATCAAGATGGCCACAGAGCTGAAGTGATTAGTCAGGGTGGAGGGTGGGTGTGTGTGAACCCAGGCCATGAAATTGAAGGATCCTGATTCTCTTGGATTAACTTTCCCAAACGTCTCAAAGGTGAAAAGCACTTTGTCTGTATGCAAAGCTTTGGTGTCTCTGGAATGTACCTTCTGCAGTTCAGTTCTTAATCACTGTGTATTTTTTCACTGGGACAAAAGCTGCCTGCTAATAGCATTTTCAGCCACCTTCCGCCGCCTCACTTAGCTACGCCAAGGCCTCAGGCGGAGCTGGCTGCAGCTCCCTGGTACCATGATCCGTTCCCAGCTGACTGGCACTGGGGAACATCACACATTCAGACCCTGAGACAATGGCTTCCCCTGTAACTGTGCAAGATGCCGGGTGGAAGTAGAATTTCCCCTGCCCTTCCTGTTTCCTACAGGATCATCCAATGAGGCAGGGGAGGGGGTTAAGGAGAGGGAGGAAAGAGCCCAAGAGGGTGCAGGGCAGGAGCTCTCCTCTCTGGACAGAGCAGGGAGCTCAGGGGCTCCCAGCAAGACCTAGCAGCACAGACCCTGGGGTAGCTCATCTCCGAACACAGGTAGCCTCTGCTGTCAGATTTTTCTTTGATCCCTGAAAATTCCAGGAGCCTCAGCTCTTCAGAAGAGAGGCAGCTGCTGAGCCAGTGTGATTGCAGGATTTCTTCCCCAAAGCCCGAGGCCAGGCATCTAGCCATGCCTGCGTCCTGCATGAATAACCACCTTCCAGCCCCACGCGGGAGGTCACTGAGTAGCAGACAGATTGCAGTTGGACTGAGCTGCCCCCTGAGCGGACCTGAAACCTCACGACCTCCTTTAGCAGCAGAACTGGCATTTGAAAAATGTGTGTGTGCAGGGGTGGGGGGAGGGAGACAGAAATGCCAAGGAACACCACCTGGATTGCTGAGAGGCTGGGAACAATCTCAGGGCAAGTGATCTAGGCTGGCCTCTGAAGTCCTGAGAGATGGAAGCAGCTAGGGGGGAGGGGAGGGGAAGGCATTGACAGCGGCCGCAGAGCTGGGAGGCTGAGCTCCAGGACTCAAGCGGGAGGACATTAATTAGCGCCCCCAAGCCCAACACAGCCCCTTCTACAGAACAGGGAGGGGTGGAAGGTGGGGCACCTCAGGACCAAAGGCACTAAAACAGACAGGCAGTCCCATAATAATCCAGATATAGAAACTTCAGCCTTGCTTACCCTACAGCCCCCTCTCCAGCCAAAATGATCTCACTAATGAGGAAGAAGCCGTAATGAGGGTTTGGATGCCTGGTAAACGTCACCTGCTTTGTTTCTGGGCTCTTCACATACACACTCACAATAGACTGCTATCTGGGGGCTGGAGTGATTTTTTTTTTTTCCCACATCCGCCAGCTCAGTCAGACCCGAATACCATGGGTGGTCAAGCCAAAAGATATACATTTAGTGACACAAGATGTCATTTGTTGCCCTGATGGAAAACAGACAGAAGGAGAAGGGGAGGAGCCAGGATTTGGTGCGCGGTAACTGCAGAAATAAGGGGCACCGAGAGGCGAGCGGAATCCCGCAGTGCCTTTCACATGAGCAGGGATGGACATGGGTGAAGGGGGCCGGGGAGGCTTGTTAGAACTCTTGGACCAGGAGGCCCCTAGACTCATCAGCTCCACATTTCCCCCGAGAGGACCTCACGCACACATCCCGGCGCTTCCTGCCTTCGGGGCTGCACCAAGGAGGCAGGTGAACCAACAGGATGACAAACGCCTCGAGCTCCATCTAAGAAAGGGCGGTCGAGGAGGGCAGCAGCCATGTCTGTGCCTTAGAATCCAGGGCTGGACAAAGTCCTTGAAGGTCAGCCTCCGCCAGCTGCAAGCTCTTGTCCTATCTAACCCACTCTCCACAGAGGAAGAGCCACCTAGCTTTTAGTGACTTGCAAAGACTGGCACTGTAACCCTCTAGGATTAAAAGAATCTGATTAAAAAATCCTTAGCCTGATATACATGTACCCTGCTGCTGGCTAAGTTTAGTATATTTGAAGATGCAGATAAGGTTGCTATTGGGGAGATGTGTGTGTGTGTGTGTGTGTTTAAAATAGGGGAGAAAAAAGGAAGTTAGGTCTTATTTGTGAAAATGAGGAGTGAAATACTAGGGGAAATAGAGCAAGGAGACGTCGACACAGACCTTCCAACAGCTCCCGGGGGCAGTTCCATTTCTGGACAAGCTCCCGTGCATGCCACTGGAATTCTCAAAGTCAAGCTGGCGTGTCCCTCTGTGGAGAGCTAAGCCAGATGACACGTTGTCTTGCATCCAGCAAACTCACAACCCTTGTTCATTTACTAGATCTACCCATTATCCATCAATTCATCAATCAGCCAGTTTATTGAGTACTCTACCAGGCTTCACAAACCTGATCAATTTCTTTTAATTACATCCAGCTTGCACGCAGCCAAGCCCAGTAAACAAGATGAGCCCTCACACCCCACTTGGAAATGAACACGAGGGACCGCTGGCCCTTGCGGCCTCTCAGTACCAAACACCGCAGCCCATGCCGATGAGGACACGTGCTCCCCTTCACAGATGGCGACAGTGTCACCGGCCGGCTGTCAGTAACAGCATGGGTTTTGAGTATTTTCTCAGACACAGTGATCAGTCTGCTCGGATCCAGCCAGGCTCTCCTCTAGACCCCTGTCCGATGTTCTGGCTTCCTTTAGAGGGTGAGCAGGGAACAGGCACAGGCTGCGTCAAAGGGAACAAGCAGAACGATGGAGACTCAGTCATCCTCCTCATCCATCCTTGTGGTGCCCAATCCCACCTCAGAGGCTCCTCGGCCACTTTCTCCCAGGCACACAAGTCACTGGCCCCTGCCAGGATCTCAGCGCCTCAGGCGCCAGGATATGGTCCCATTTAGTTTTTTTCCTTTTCAAGACCTTCTGTGCGGGTGGCAAGTGAAGGGCTGGTAGAGGTCCCTGTGGGAAGTCATCAAACTCCTTCCCCGCACAGGGAGCCAGGAACACAGGCCACAGCAGGAGTGTGTTGCCCTGGGGCCTGTGGGAACCCCCGATCCCCAGCCCCGACTCCCAGCCTTGGCACAGGCCCCTGTATTTCCTCAGTCCCAGAACCGGTCGTTAAGAGGGGGCAAGCCTGTGTGTCTCTCCCAAAAAGGTCTCCATCCTGCCTTTCAGACAGGGTCCCAGGCTGTCTGTATTCTTCTGCATTCACACATCTGCTGCATCCTTAAGACTGGGTCTCTCATAGCTTCTAGTCACCCAAACCCAACCATCCCCTGTGTGGGTCAACCCACCCTCCCCGAGCTCACTGCCCAGTCCACGCTCCTTCCTCCCTTGAATCAAATTAAGTGCAAGGTCAGCCCACAAGCAGTAGGAGACACTCTACTTATGAGTGAAAATGCCTTCTCTTGGGGTACGTAAAATTCCCACACCCCAAAAAGAGTACCAGCAACACACCTTCACGCATTACCTGCCTCCCAGAGGCCTGTGGTTCGGGCTGTCTGCAGTCAGGGCTCCCGAACCCAGAGATCAACAGGGTCAGGTAGCGAAGTCCTTTGGCCTCTGTGGCTCTTGCAGCAATTAATTCACCTGTCTGGCTCTCTGTCTCTGTCCCCGTCTGTGTGTGTGTGTGTGTGCACCTGCGCGCCTGTGCGTGCCAACTCTGTCGCCTGTCTCTGCAGGGAAAGTCGCTGGCGGGCAAGCGGCTCACCGGCCTGATGCAGTCCTCCTGACGGTGCCCACCGCGGGGCCCGGGCCCGACGACCCCGCGGGCAGGCGGCGGCGCTCCACCTCCGCGGACAGAGTCTCCCTCCGAGGGGACCTGGTCACTGTGAAAGAGAAGGAGTGAGGGCGAGGACGGGCAGCAGAGGGGAGACTCGGTGGGTGACTGGGGACACCGTAGAGAACGAGTCCACAGAGCCTGGGCTCGGCCCTGCAGAGACCCCCGTTTACAACCCTCTCTTCCTTGTACAGTTGTGCGCCGACGCCCCGTTCTCGAGGAGGTCCCGGGCCCTAACTCGTTCGGGGCGCGTCACCTCGTGGGGCTCCTGCCATGACATATCACTTGAGATTATAATCTTATTACCATCACTCTTCCCTCTGTCTGGGGGAGCGCGCCTTCCGGCACCTGCAAGGGGGACCGGCTGGCCCTGAGCACATCCAGTATTACGCCCCGCACCCCCTGTAGTGACAGCCACTGTGTTCTGATGGCCCCCTGCCTCACCCCATGTCTGTGTAAGGCTCCCCAGCGCGACACGTCCCCACCGTGGCTACAATGGTGAGCAAACTCACGGCTTGCCCCACCACCAGTTCTTTCGGCCCCCCCAGGCCCGCTCTGCAAGAGGCCCCCACGGGCGTGGGGCTGCCCTTGGGTCCTGTCACACGCCTCAAGGGTCCCTCACCAGAGGAAGCACCGGTGTCCACAAAAGAGCTCGTGGTTTGACAGCTGTGGAGGTTCTGACCATCTTTTAAAACATTTATTATTTCCTAACTTATTCTGGTGTTGCCCCTTCTCCTTGGCTTGTTCCCTCCTGTTCGACTCAAAATAAACATGGCCGTGAACTCAGGGGCCACTGGGATCCTCCCCTCCGGCAGCCCCTGTGGAAGCTGGGAGTGTTCCCGGCCCCGGGAAGGGGGGAGGTGGCTGGGTCACACAGCTGGCAGGCCCGACACTGTGGCATCCTAATGGGCATGGCTGGGCCCTTGCTGGGCCAGGTCTCAGCTGGGGCTGAAGCTGGGGCTGAGCCTGTGACGGAGGGCCTAGGCCAGGGCCAGACACTCCTCTGACAGCCCAGCAGGGTCACCTGCTAAACAGAGTAGGTCCTCAAGGGAAAAAGCTGACACAAAGCAGACCTGCAGAAACCTGCAAAAAACCCACTTGTACTCCCTTCGTGTGTGTCAAGATGACTATCTGCCAATGGGCTGGGAGGCAATATATGGAAAGCACTGAGTCAGGTGCTTGGCACAAAGTAGGTGCTCAGCAAACGGTAGCTATTACTGTCTTCGTTTTCACTGTCACCATTGTGACACCCGCAAGCCCTCAGATGGAGCGCTATTAAGCAACATGCTTTTTAATTCAGACACTCACTCCACCTGCTAGAACTAGCCTCCCTCAATCTATTTTTGGCCATAGGTGAAAATTTTCCCTGGGGAGTATAAAAACAGCAAACACAGAAGCAAAAAAAAAAAAAAGTGATCACTGGTATTTCTTTACTCATGTAGGCAAATACACCAGCTGGTGACCAAAGGTTCATAAGCTTGTTTGCAGACCTTGCCTCCTGAGTGCTTCCGTCACCATCTTTGTAGCCCCCAAGTCCGTGCCATCGTATGTCTGATTCCATGGGGCCCTGTCCGCAGGGCCCTGTCCCCAGGGCTTCCATCCCTCACAGCAGGACTACTATGGGCATTAGGAGTCTTGGCTACAGTTGTGCCCTTGTGAGTTCTTGACCACCATGCCTCAGTTTCCCCCACTGGCTGTAGTTGCTGTCTCTGCCAGTAGACAGTAGAGAGATGACACGGGTTGGGTCCTGAGGTTGTCTCCAGTGGTGGCAGTACAGACGTAGATTCCCGTCAGGCACTCCCACACCCTGGTTCCACACCACCTCAGCATGGGTCCTGGCCCTTGTAGATCCTTAGTAACTACTTGATGAGTAAGTGAGTGAAAGGAAGCCCTGTTGTAATGGGGTCTTTGGACCTCCTCTCCTGGCTCCACCCGTTTTTATCTCCTTGATTTTCACACAGGGCTTCTTTCTCAGAACCAAAATGCCACCTAAGCTTTTCTGCACCCAACATTGCCCCAAAGAAGCCCCTCCCTGTTAAGGGTCCCCGAGCTGTGTTGACATCGAGGCACAGGGTGTGTGGACAGAGCAAGTTCTAGAACAGCCAGTGCCTCTGTGCCCTCAGTTACCAGGGCAAATTCCTTGCTGCCTCCTGTCCTTCCCCACGGGCTGTGGACAGGACAGGGTTGGCTTCCCCAATCCTCCTGGCCTCTACTCCTGAGCAGCGCTGGCTGACTTGACCAGCCCTGGAGGCCCCCAGAGGGCCCACCCAGAGCCAGGTGGACTGTACCTCTGAGATGGCGAAAGCTGAAGGTTTCCAAACACCCCTGGGGACATCCGGAGGAAAGGACGGGCCTGTAGGCTCAATAGAAGTAAGGGTGCTCCAGACGCGTTCAGATCCAGAGCAATAAACCCCATCATCACCTCGTCTCCCAACCAGGCATGCTCAGTCCTGTGACCACCACGTTCTCCCCAGTAGATCAAGCCAAGCAATGCAGGGGGTGGGGGTGCCGTTGCTCTGCCCAGTTGGCCAGTCCAAGGTCCGTCTACTGTGCAGACCTTAGAATGCAAACACACTTCAAAAAATATGTTCTTGGCCAGTTTCCCATTGGCCTGGTCTACACAGCCAAAACGTCAAACCAGAGTAGACTTTTGAAGGCAGTTCCAGAGCAAAGTAGGTTCCCCTGCCTCCGGAAGCTTCCTTAGCCCCCCCAACTGGGCACTGTCTCTGGACCTGGGACTCTTCCCATTGACAGCTCCCAGGATACAAATCATGTTAGCAGCCCCACAGGGCAGCCGCAGAAGCGACCACCCAGCCAGCAAGTCAGACGTAAGGATGCCAGGCACCGGACATCGGACTGAAATCACCTTTGCCTCGTGGAAAGAAGAAAACTTGGAGGATGGCATATGCAAAGTGCCCAGCAGCAGCCAAAGGGCTCAGCCCAAGCAGCAGGAATGCTCTCGCTGGGGAGAGGGCTCCTTCTCTTTCAAAAAGTGATGCTTCGTTCTGCTGTCAGGTGTGGCTATCCCCCAGGAGCACGGTGGGGCCCAGCCCACCAGGGCAGTCATCTGGGTGGTGCCCCTGGCCCACGAGGGCCGAGGAGTCAGGTCCAGGCCAGCCCCCCGGGGCCCCGCTCACCACTCCGAGTTGTTGCTGAGACCGGTGAACGTATGGGGACATGCTCCAGGCGTGCTCTTCCTGGCAGGATGGCTGGTGTGTTCAAACTACCTCACCAACAGGACACTGAACCAGGAGCCTGCCACCCAGCCGGCCTTTTGGCTCTTGGTGGAAGTTGATGTTTCTCCTAAAATGTACCCTTGCCCTTGTGCTCCAAATGCATGGGCTTCAAAAGCCACCACTAAGAAGCCTTGCCCCACGCTGGAAAGAATAGCAGGCTGTTGGTGTTTGGACCTTGCAGAATATGTTGGAGGGAGGTATTCCTCGTTGGGCTGCGGGGCTGCTGGGCTGAAAAGCCCTGGCGTTGGGGGTAGATAATGGGCCACTGGCCTCCAGCAGGGATGGCCAAGCTGAGTATGTAGCAAAAGACCCTATGTGGCACAGTTAAATAGTAGTCAAATGAATCCCCCATAACCACTCAGCCCAGGACCCTCGGAAAAGAGTTCTATGCTGTGGTCACAATGGCAAGGACAAAGGCCAGCAGCCTACTCATTAGTACCACCCAGTGATAAGGCCTCCCCTGGGCACGACCCAGGGGCCATCAAGTAGCAAAGTAGCAAATGTAGCAATAAGGGGCTCGGGGCCTTAAAGGGACAGGGTTCAAATGATCCGGTCTTGGCCCTCTCCCCAGTCCCAAGGAGGGCTCAGAGCCAGCTGCTGTCAGCTGTCTAGGGAGGGCTCCTGGTCTGTATACTATGCCCACTCACAGCATGATCACGGACACGTTGGAATGGCCTTCTCATAGTGCATGTGGTTCTCATTAGTTTATTTTTCTGGAATTTGGGGATTGGACCCCAGAACCCAACATGCTGGTACAGTCTAAAAATAAATGACTTGAACCCACTCTAATCCAGCTAAGTCTGTGTGGCTCCTTGGTGTGAGGTTTATTGGTCAGGATTTGCTGCTAGGAAAACAAAAATGTACAACCTCTCTTCCTTCCCCACTCCCCACCCATCCCCATTAATCACACACACACACACACACACACACACACACACACACACACACACGCACCATCTGTCCCACCCCCCCCAACCCCCGCCGCCTCAGTCCCTAGCAGAAAGCTCAGGAAAGCCAGATCTCTGGGGTATGGGACTCATCCTGGCAGGTTGGGACAATGGTGTCCCTGGGAGGCTGGGGCCTCCCACTCTGCCAAGTTCTCCTTGGCTGCATGGCCTCTGTGCCCCCTGGTTTGTACTCAGCCACAAAACTCAGTGGCCTGAGGAACACTCTGATGCCCTCAAATAAAGTCCCAAGATTGAGGTCTGCTGCATACAGATGGCGCTGCTTACAGGGAGCCTTGGTTTCCTAAGCGACAGACAATCCCTTCTCCCCCTGATATTGAAGCAGCAGGGTTCTGAGAGCCTGGAAGTCAGGTTGACAAGAAGACGACGAGAGTGAGGGGGAGAAGGAGCCACACACGCCTGCAGTCTCTCCATTAACAACAAGGCTGGTACCTAGCAGCTTGCTTCAGTGGCGGAAACCTTGCTTCTGAAGGCATAGGAATGGGTCCTCAGTCACACCTGCAAGGGAACCAACTCGTCTCCAAACCCCTGGGCCACCTCCCAGAGTGGGACTTCCTGCCTCACACAGTCAAGACCACGTCCACCCAGCCACAGCGCCTGAATCGTCAAGTCTATAGGGTATCCCGCTGTCAGGTCTTGGCCCACCACCAGAAAACCTTGCTTCCCTGTCCTCCTGGATCAAGGCCACCACCTCCAGGGAACCCAGAACTCCTCCTACCCAGCAAAGCAATCTGGCTTATTTACAGAACCTTCCTTTAACAAGCGACCACCGTCTAGGTATCCTTCGGGCCACCAAGAACAGAGGTCTGCTCAGGGACAGGGCGGCGGGGAGATTTGGGCTGCCAGTTAGAACACGAAAAGCTGTGCCCACCAGCGATGTCTGTGCTCCACCCTGCAATCCTCTCGCCCCCACTCCCTCTTGGGGACCCGGATGCAAAGGCCATGAGGCTATCCCTTCCCTTGGTGCCAGCCTCCACTTGTTCATTGGTCCCAGCTTCCAGGGGGTCAACACCCATCTCTTAGGACCTTTTCTGGGATGTGGCAGCCTCCAAACTCTGTGGCTTAGAGAAGCAACCAGGAGGCCCTCTGAGGGGCATGTCTGCCACTGGGCCTCAGAGTTCTCGTGGAGTGCTTTCCCTCAGTCTGTCTTCCTGAGCAGAAGCGTCCACGTGACCTGATCTCCTGGCTTCCCTTACTTGGACTTCCTGTGCATGAGGCTGGACCCCTATCACTGTACCCAGCCCTTCGGCACCCGCCATGGGGTTACCGGGCCTGTCCATGACCCCATACACCGAGGGGCAGGGCTCCCTGGCCAAGGAGAAGCTACAGGGGGTGACTTGTTCTAAAGGGGCTCAGAGTGGGGGATGTAGCTTGACACGAGCTCCATCAGGACCAGAGCTCTCTGTTACGCTCCTGCTCCCTTCAAGCGTGGCTTCTGTCCCCCCAGGGCCCTGCAGCTAGCCTGGTCAGGTCTGGATTATTTCAACAGACGAAAGAGAGAGACAGCCCCGATTGCCAAGGCTGAGCCACACATCCTCGGCTTGAGGGTCCATTCCCTCATTTGTAAAACAGGGATAAGAATTTTAAAGTCCTGGGACGACTGGGTGGCTCCATCAGTTAAGCATCTGCCTTTAGCTTAGGCCATGATCCCAGGGTCCCAGGATCGAGCCCAGATCAGATGCCCTGCTCAGCAGGGAGCCTGCTTCTCCCTCTACCTGCCACTCTCCCTGCTTATGCTGATGCGCTCTCCCTCTGACAAATACATAAATAAAATCTTTAAAAAAAAAAAAGGAATTTTAAAATCTTACGGCTGTCGTGAATGAGATGTGCCCTGCACATAGTAGGTGCCCATGAAACAGAAGTTGGCGTTAGCTATCGCTGCATCTGAGAAAGGCACTGAGAGGCAGGGGAACACATTTGTAGATCCCTCCGAGGCAGCTTTCCCTGAAGACAGGCCCCGGACAGACAGTTGGCTCTTCTTGCCGGCAGGGAGGCTGTGGTTTCTCGGCCTGTGCAGGTAGCAGTGTAACCCTGCCGGGGTCCAGCCCCTGGCTCTCCTTTTCCTGCCAGAACCTGGTTCCCTTGCCATGTGTCGCTTGGATGGCCTCAGTGATCCCAGCCTTCTGGGAGCTCCTCCCTCAGACCCTGGATGGAAAATGGAAGCAGAAGCCCTCTTTCTCCACCTAGATCCTTACCCACCGGACAGGCCTCCGCGGCTGTTTCATTAGGGTTTGGGGATTCTGAGCTCTTGCTCAGAAATATGCCATTTCAGGCCGGTGATTCAGAGCTCAGGTCTAGGACGCACGGCTGGGTGAGGCCTGTCCTCTGAGAACGGTCAGCATGTATGTCCGTGGAGGGACTGGCCTTGTTCCTAAAATGTCCAACCGAACGAAAGAAGCCTGTTTTTCCTCCTTTGCCCATTACATCCCAGGAAGATCGTTTTGAGTTGGGGAAGAAGGAAGGTTTAAAATGAGATGAGGCCTGGGCATCTCTTCCTGCGGCCCTGTCCGTGAGTGGACCTTCAGTGGAGAACCAGTGAATCCTGACCCTGAGGGGGACCTTAGAGATTTTCAAATTACATAGTGAAGGTGTGTGTGCACATGGCTCACATTTTCATGAATTTTTTTAAAATATTTTATTTATTTATTTGACAGAGAGAGAGATCACAAGTAGGCAGAGAGGCAGGAAGAGAGAGGGGGGGAAGCAAGCTCCCTGCTGAGCAGAGAGCCCGATGCGGGACTCGATCCCAGGACCCTGAGATCATGACCTGAGCCGAAGGCAGAGGCTGAACCCACTGAGCCACCCAAGGCCCCTGTGTTTTTTTTTTTTTTTTTTTTTAAGAAGATTTATTAGAGAGAGAAAGAGTGTGCACGAGAGAGTGCATGTGGGGAACAGGGAAGAGACTAAGGGAGAAGGAGAAGCAGGCTCCCCACTCAGGCTTGACCCCCAGATCATGACCTGAGCCAAAAGCAGGCGTTTAACTGACTGAGCCACCCAGGTGCCCTGCATTTTTGTGTTTATTAAAGTATAATTTACATACAGTAAAATTCACTCTTTTTAGATACAGCATTATAAATTTTGGCCAACTGACACAGTGATGTAACCCACCATCAAAAACCAAGATAAGGAGTAATTCTGTCACCCCCAAAAGTTCCCTATGATTCTTTGTACCTAATCCCTTCTCTTCATTCACCTGCTTCTGACAACTATGTATCTGTTTTCTGAGCCCAAAGCTGTGCCTTTTTCTGAGAGTCACAGAATGGGAATCATACAGTACGTGCCCTTCTGAGTCCAGCTTCCCTCACTTAGCACAAAGCACACTGTTGCATATATCAGTAGGATGTTCCTGATGTTTTGTTTTTAAGCATAAAGAAACGGGTCCTGAGGCAGAAGGCAGAGAGGAGGTTGAGGAAAAGGGCCTAGAGTCCAGGTCCCTATTCCCAGCCAGGCCACAGGCTTGTTGGCCACAACTTCTTCAGTAAACAGTCATTCTTAAGTCCCCCAAATCCCCGGGCTCGTCTGAGAGAGCACATGATGAGAAAACATGTACACTGAAGAGAATGCACGATTATTCATCTACCAGAAGCTACTCACTCGGAAGCCAAGGGAAGCAATGGTGCATATCAGAGTGAATCTTTATTTATTCAGTTAACAAGTAGTGCTTTGTAGACCACTACCAATACCTCTGGAGCTTTCCCAGTCTTTTTGCAAATAGATTAACACAGAATAATGAAGTGATAAACTATACCTGAAGCAAAGTGTGGGACAGACCCCAGGGACATAGGGATCTAGGGTAGAACGGTACAGCCATGAAACCCAAGCCACGAGGAAGAGATGACCTGGGGTTCTCTTGGTTAGAGACCTCAAAATCCAAAAGTTCCAAATAATTGAAGGTTTATAAATATCATTATGAATTCATGAATTTAAATATATTTGATTATTTCAATCTCATTTATTATCTTTATTGATAGCAATATCGATATCCAAAGTGTCCCATGTGGAGTAAGAGCCTCTTCATGTTGGCTCCTGAGTCCTTTACATATAACCTGGAAGGTCTTTGATAGCTTTGTTACTATATGATACGGCAAAATAACCCAGAATCATCTTGTACAATTCCTGTCTCATACCTAAGTTCCATGTGAGTGAATGTCTAACGAACGCTAGACCATAACATCAGGGGGTCTTGTGGTAGACTTTGCCTATGGAAACTGAGTCTCCTGTGCCTCCTGACTATTAGAATTAAAAATTCCCTTAACAATCAACTAGCCTGGAGTCTTCATTCTACAGAACAGGAAACAGAGGCCCAGAAATATGAACCAACTTACATAAGGTTACACAGGCCTATGGATTAAAAAACTAGGCCTCCAGAATCTCGATCCCTTCTGCTTCCCAGAGACCTACCTTTCCTTACACACCCTCAACCCACCTACTCAGGCCCTTCCACTCGGACCACATCCCAGCCTTTACTGTGTGCACTGAAAAGTAGATGCAAGTCAATGTACCCAATTTCAAAACTTAACTATAAAGCTACAGTAATCAATAGAGTGTGGTACTGGTGTAAAGATAGACATGTAGGTCAATGGGATAGAGTCAAGAGTCTAAAAATAGGTCCATATATTATGGTCAGTTGGTTTTTAACAGGAGTACCAAAACAATTCAGTGGGGGAAAGAACTTTTCAAAAACTGGTGCTGGAACAACTAAATAAAGTTGAAGAATGAAGTTGGACCCGTGCATCACACCATATAAAAATGAATTCAACATCGATCAAAGACATTAATACTGTAAAATTCTTAGAAGCAAAAAAATATGGAGACAAATCTTCATGACCTTGGAATAAGCAATCGTTTCTTATGTAACACCAGAAATGCAAATAACAACCACAATTAGGAAATTGAGCTTCATCAAAATTAAAAACATTTGTGCTTCAAAGGATGCCATCAAGTAAGAGAAAAGACAATCCCTAGATTGGGAGAAAATACTTGAGAATTATACAACTGACAGATGCTTATATCTATAGTATATATCTCTTAAAACTCAGTAATAAAAAGACAACACAATTAAAAGTTGGGCAAAGGATTGATATAGATGTTCTTCAAAGAAAATATGTTCAACAAACCCATGAAAAGATGTTCAACACCATAAATCGTCAGGGAAATGGAAATCAAAAACACAGTGTGATACCACTTCACACCCACTGGGTAGGCTATAATGAAAGAGACAGATAATAACAAGTGTTGGTGAGGACCTGGAGAAACTGGAGTTCTCATACACTGCTGGTGGGGATGTAAAGTCATGCAGCCACTTGGGAAAACATTTTGGCATTTCTTCAAAAGGTTAAACATGGAATTGCTGTATGACCCAGCTATTCCACTCCTCAGTATACACCCAGAAAAAATGAAAACATCTGACCATACAAAAATTAGACACTAATATTTATAGCATTATTCATAATAACCAAAAATGGAAATAATCCAAATGTCTGTCAACTAATAAATGCATAAGCAAAATGTGATATATCCATGTAATGGAATATTATTTGGCCGTAAAGAGGAATGAAGTACTGATCCATAGTATAACATAGATGAGCCTTGAAAACATACTAAGTGAAAGAAGCTAGTCACAAAGGACCGTATATTATATGATTCCATTTATTTGCAATGTGCAGAAGAAACCAATCTATAGATACAGGAAGTGGATTAATGATTGCCTAGAGCTAGGTAGGGTAGGCCAGAAAAGGGGGCAGAAAAGTCATTGCTAATAGCTATGAGATTTCTTTCAGGGGTGATGAAAATATTTTAAAATTGATGGGGTGATGTTGCACCACTCTATGAATATATTAAAAAACATTGACTTGTACACTTTAAATGAGTAAATTTCTCAGGCCCTGGTCTCAGGGTCCTGGGATCGAGACCTGCATCGGGCTCTCCACTCAGCGGGGAGACTGCTTCCCCTCCTCTCTCTGCCTGTCTGTCTGCCAACTTATGATCTTTCTCTCTGTCAAATAAATAAATAAAATCTTTAAAAAATAATAAAATAAATGAGTAAACTGTATGATATCTGGATCACATTCCAGTAAAGAAGAGAGAGAAAGAGAATGGGAGAGGAGGAGGGGAGAGGAGCGAGGGAGGAAGGATGGGAGATGAGACAGCTCTAGATCAGAAAGAAATCCAAGCCTGCTCTTCTAAGTCACCAAGAGAGCAGGGCTGGTCCCCAGAGAGCGTGGGTGGAGGTAGGCGCAGAGGACTTTAAAATCCTACGTAGTTGCAAGGACAGGGTCAGCAGGTAACAGGTCATCCCAGAGCAAGTGGTCTACGTCAACTATGTCAGAGCAAGTGGTCTATGTCTATGTCAATAATTCAAGCCCTTGAGCTCTGCCTTGTAAGGAACTAATTAAATTAGGTGGATTACTAGTCTGTTGGATAAGAAATCCACTCAACCCACTCTCCTGCATCCAATATAAGCCTTGTTTCCCAAAGCGTTAAGCCCTAGGGACATTCAAACTGTAAGAGAAATGCCCTTGATGGAGTCACAAGACTCTGGTTCTGGTCTTGGATCTTACCACCAATAGCTGTGTGGCCTTAGGCAGCTCATGGTACCTCAGGCCACCTGAGGCAAACGTTGAAAATAAAGAATGCCAAGTCCCACCTCCAGAGGTTCCAAATCAGGAGGTTTGAGCAGAACCCCGGGAATTTCCATTTTTAGTGAGTATCCTATCTGCACTGCAAAGGAAATCATCAACAAAATGAAAAGGCAGCGTAGTGAATGGGAGAAAATATTTGCCAACCATAAGTGGTTAGTATCCAAAATATATAAAGAACTCAAACAACTTAGTAACAACAACAACAACAAAATCCAATTTAAAAATGGACAGAGAAACTCAATAGGCATTTTTCCAAAGAAGATGTACAAATGGGCAACAAACACATGAAAAAGGGCTCAAGATCGCTACTCACAGGGGATTGCTATTAACTAACGGAAGTTAGTGAGGGTGTGGAGAAAAAGGAACCCTTGAGCACTGTTGGTGGGAATGTAAACTGGTGCAGTCACTATGAAAACAGGATAGATCTACCTCAAGAAACTGAAAACAGAACTCCTATATGATCCAGCAATATATACCCACTTCAGAGTATATATCCAAAAGAAATGAAATCATTGTCTGGAAGAGCCATCTGCACTACCATGTTCATTACAGCATTATTGACAATACCCAGGACAAGGAAACAACCTATGTGGCCATTAAGTGGATGAACAGATAAAGAAAATGTGGAAAGAAAGGAAATATATATAGTAAGTAATAATATAAAAAGAAAACACATATAAAATATTATTAGGCCATAAAAAAAGAAGAAAATCTGCCATATGAGACAACACGGATGGACCTTGAGGATATTATGCTAAGTAGAATAATTCAACAGAAAGGACAAAGACTATATTATCTCACTTATATGTGGAATCTAAAAAAAAACCACAAAGAAACTCACAAAAACAGAGAACAGATTGGTGATTGCCAGAGGCAGGAATGGGAGATGGGGGAAATGGAGGAAGGTGATCAAAAGGTACAAAGTTCCAGTTATAAGAAAAATAAATTCTGGGGAATCTACTACAGTTAACAATACTATACTATATATTTGGAATTTGCTAAGAAAGAACTAAACTTATTGTGGTAGTCACTTCACAATATATACATATATCAAATCATTATGTTGTACACCTAAAGATAATACAATGTGATATGTTAATTAAATCTCAGTAAAACTGGAGAAAATGTAATCTTAGGTGATCCTGATAACACAGTCAGATGTGAGCCATTGGACTGGATGCTTCCTATGGGTCTTTCATCCTGAGAACTGTATGGGAAGAGGGTTTGATTGAAGTTCAGAAAAGACATGTAATTCCTGTCTCCTTCTCCAACCAAAGATGGAGGGTAAAGGCCTATGTGTTGCAGCCTGGCTACACCCAGAATTTCTTTAAACCAATTCCATCCCCCTCCACTGGTTCTCTGCTTGTCACTCTCACAAAGCAACCAATCCTGGATTCGTCTTCTGGAAGAAAGGCCCCTCACCTGGGGGTTGAGGAGACTCCATGTATGCCTGCAAACACTCATGCGCATGACCATGGGCCAATCTATTGAGTAATTAAATGCTGTGTATGCAAAACGTTGCCAGCTTGAACCCACCGAGCCCGCAGACAAATCCATCAGGTCAGAAACAAAGGGAAAACACTGAGATCAAACCAAACAATAAATTACAAATTGAATCAATGGCTGCTCCTCTTGTCCCACTGTAGATCATGTCATGAGCTCTTTGGACATGCTCAGTGGTTGGCAATATCCACATACATGAACACACACAACATCCACCAGGCCCCTTCCTGGTCAGGCATAAGGCAGAGGGGACCTTGATACTTCTCCCTCCTAAGCCTGTAGCACTAAGGCTTGTGACTGCACTCAGGAGTCTGAGCCTTGGGCTGGAGAAAACCAACTTTCCTTTGGGCTCTCCCACATGGTACCATCTGGCAAAGCCCACAGAACTTCTGCCAGTTCACTCACGCAGTGTTCCAGGCCACTCCCCTGTTCCCTGATGCCCCTCCCACCCTGTCCACAACCCAGCCTCATGTTATGGCAGAATGGGAAGGACCACCCAGCAATTGGCCTCACAGAGGAAGGAGGAATTGGCAGACAGCAGGAGAGCATTCCCCCCTCCCAAAGAAGATAGATGGGAATGAGGCAGGATTTGGTAGCTGACTTGACAAATAACCCAGGGGGCAGTTCTAATGGAAGGCACATCCTGGGACATTTAAGTCTATAAATATTTATTGACATTGGCCATGTGACAGGCATTGAGCTAGCTGCTAAGCTTATCCAGTTGAGTAAAAGTGGTCCTTGTCTTCAAAGACTACACCTTCCAGTAGAAGATACAGACATGTAACCAACCAACTGGGACACAGGGCAGAGGGGCACAGCTACACATAAAATGCAACTCATTCAATGTAAGAGGAAGAGAGGGAGAGGGTGGCATGAAATTTTCTGGCCTATTTAGGAAGCCGTGAGTGGACCCCGGACTGGAGCATGCCGTATATGGAGGCCTGCAATGAGGGTGAAGGAAGAAGAAAGGTCAGAGCTACAGACCAAAGAGGTATCATGATGTCTCAAACCAGGGCAGGGCCTGGCAGTAAAGAGCGAGAGATGGGACAGACTCACAACATGCTGGGGGAGATGATAAAGCTGCACCGTAACTCAACGAACATGGGGGTTGGACAGGGAGAGAAGAGATAAGGATGTTTCAGAGGGATCAAATCAGGATGGAAGAAGGCTGTGGGGTCAGAACACCTAAGACCTGGTCCAAGGGGCATGAGAACAGAGCTGGCAGGCGAGGAGCAGGCTTCCTGAGAATAAAGGCAGTGGGAGGGGGAACGATAGGAGGTGATGTTTGAGAGGGCATTTCAGACTATTATTTCAGAGGTGGAGCAGTTTGGGATCTGGCCATGGGAGTAGTGGAACTGGAGAGGAGGAGGCAGGCCAGAGTGGAGGAGGGAAGGGTCGTCCCAGTGGATATTGAGGCCACTTAGGATGACTGGGGCGGGGGGCAGAATGGAGGAAGAGCATAGGAGGTGGGGACTAAAGTCCTTATCCCAGGGGACTCTGGAGAGGTGACCTGGAGGCCCATAGATGAGGGACTGAGGATGAGGAGAGGACAGACCACCAGCCAACATTCCTCGGGATGGACAAGGGCTCCTGAGCAGAGTTCACTCTTCAGTGGCCTAAAGACAACAGTGAGAAGGAGTGGGCATGCCAGTGTCCAGCTTCATCCAGATTGTCCTCAGAAGTACGGCTGGAATGAAACATCCTCCACCACCTCCACCACCTCTAGAAATAAAAGCCAGTCCCATTTGGAAGCCGACGTGTGTGTGGTGCTCTGCACAGACCTGAACCCTAGGCTGGATGACTTCTGCTCACATCTCCTTCTCATCTGCCCTGTTCCACGGTGGGAAGGGGTCCAAGATGGCTGGAAGCTCCCCCTCCTGGTCTTCAAGGGCCATCTGGTGGGACCGCCTCTCTGGGAAGCAGTCTGTGCACATATGCCTTTAATTTTTTAGTCATCAGACCCCCCTCTGTGGGGCTCAAGGTGAACGGGGCTCTTACCAAATTCCAGTCTCCATTGAACACAGCTAAGGACAGCTTGCCTTTGTTTGTGGCTCTCCTGTCACCTTTTTGCTTTCCTTTTCACAAAAGCAATACAGATTTTATTCTCCCTGTTTTTCTATTTAGGACATATCCTCCAAGTCCCATAAAACCCATTTAGATAGTCCCCGTTTGGCCGCAGAACGGTGGGCACCTATACACACTGGCCTGCCACCTATGGAGTTCCCAAGAACAAAGAGAGATCCTGTTGTTCTCTTCCCCAAAAAGTGCATACTGAGCCTTCATCAAACAGGATCATCCTGGAATCTACAATAGAAATAAAATAAAAGATGACGATTTATAGCAGACGGACCCAGGTCCCCAATACAGTAAGGTCATTCCTTTAGTGTACCATTAAAGAAGCAGACGGGTTAGGACCAATCCATAATTTCATAGAATGTTTCCTGCACCTTGAAGCATAAATGCTTTTGTTGGTTTTAAACAGGTGGAACGAAATTATTTGCAGAAATGTCATCAACACGAGTATTCTTAATGACACAGCTTTGTGATACAGGGAGGTCGCAAAAGCCATGCGGTGGTCCCAGGACACGTGCAGCCTTGGAATGTAGGAATCTGTCAGTTGGGGGTTCTCAGCACGATGGACCCAAGGCTGCCCTCTTCCAGGTCCTCAGTGCTCCTAACCTGCTCCACTATCCCTTGGGAAGGATAAATGAACTTCAAAGGAGCTCTAAAATCATGCAGGTTTCATTAGTAATATTAATTTATACCAAATTCTACATCTGAGGTCCGGTTTGAGAGCCCAAGACTGAGGTGTCTTCTGCAGGTCTTCCAGGTGAAATAAATACAAGGGCTTTGTGACAGTATTGACCTCTGTTGCAGAGATCACTTCCTTCTTCTTTCTGGAACTGTTGGTGCCATCAGAAGAGTCAGGCTGCTGGCAGAGGGTCCCCAAGCTCACAAGGCTGAACCCCTCATTTTGTTTATTAAAGTTACCTTCAGGCATACCTGCACTGATGTTCCCAAAGGGGGGCTGTAACAGACAAGGATATTATTGATACCAACGACAGACCCCTACACTGTCTCTAACTCAGGGGTGGTACCTAAGCGATGAAGAAATTTTTCTTGCCCAGAATTCTAAATTCATATCCATATGAAATTCATCCCTCTATGAACAGAACAAATTCATTGAAAATTTACACCGTTATCTGTTAAGGGAGGTCCAGGGTGCCTAGATGCTGGGCATCTGAGCACAATCTCCTAGAGAAGAAACAGAGTTCCCTATGAGGAAACATGGCCCGGGTTCTACATTCCTGTAGCATTCACCATCTCTCAGCACTCACCTCTCACCTCTCTCTCTCACTTCTCTTACCTCCATCGTGGACCCCTTTCAACCCTGCCTCTGAAAAGCACACACATTTAGCACAGCCCCGTTTCTCCTCATGTCAAAGCAATTATTGAAATGTTACCAGGAAACATTACACTTTGAAGAAAACTGGGTTCATTTGGCCATGAATGTAATAAAAACATACCCAAGGAGATGTGTTTCCATGCCACACACCTGTCTGAACCGTGATGCTAGAGTCCCGGGTATACATACCAACTTGAAATACCACCTCCCACTCAAGTCTGAAAGGTGACTTACGTCTCCCAGTGTCCTTGGAAGAAGCCCAGCACAGCCCCCACCACAGAAAGCTGCTTCCTCCTGTCACTCAGCTGCTATTTCCAGATCTGAGGGACAAGCAAACAGCTCAGATTAGTGGCTATCTAACCCAGGCCATCATCCCTGGTAACAGATAGACATTGCTTTCAAAACCCAAATCGCATTTCACTTTCTATAGAGGAAGAAGTTCGAGTTTCAAGGTGCACACAGAGGCTTTATGTACACCTGTCCTGTCCCTCCAGGGGCTGGAGCTCTTGCCCTCCGCACTGCCTTGGCCCTCACACCGAGCAGTTGAAATTAGCTACAACTTGTGCCTGGACACAGACTTGGGGTTTGCATACTTCTCCCTTCCACCCAGGACACAAATAGCCAATCTACCTGCGCTGACCATTACAACTTGATTCTGCTCATTGGAGAGATCCTCGTTTTACTTGTTTGGGGAAAAAAAAATGCTCTGAGTTTTTCTTTGGTTTGGGAAGTCCTTCATGAGCTTCTGGGACACAGCCATGTCCTTCTATTCATCTTCCCAAATGACTGCCTCCCTTGGTGATACTCCACAGCCCCACTGTCCAACAGCCTGCAGCCGACCTTGACTGCCTCTCCTTCAGCCTCCAGTCCCACTGCACATCGAATCCTGTCAGTTCTGCTTCACTCCATCTGTACTGCCTCTGCCTTAGCTGAGATAAGAGCTTGACCTTGGCTGTTTGCAGTAACATCCCTGTCTTCGGTCAAAAAGCGCTATCAACCTACACTCATTTCCTGCTTAAAACATCCCAGGGTCTCCCTGCTGCATCAGAATTCACTCAGGCCCATCGCACGGTGTGTATTACGCACTCATGATATATCAGGCTAGTGTCGAGGATGGAAAGGCGTTCAAGGTGCCCTTGAATAGTTCCCAGGAGTCTGCCGGGGGGCATAGGCGCATGGATGAATACGGCGTCATGTGAAAAGCGCTAAAGTGAAAGGAAGTATAAACTGTTTTGGAATTCTGGAGGCCAGAGGTTGGGAGAAACTACAGAGGACTGGTGATATTTGGACGGAGGCTTACGGGGTACGTAGGCATTTGTCAAGGGGGACACTAATGAAAGAGATGCTGGAGGGATCTTTCAGGAAAGGAATGACATGGGCAAAAGCACGGGACTATAGAGGTCTCTGAGTGGACAGGGCCCTTGAACAGGTAATCACTGTCCCCGGCCATCACTGTCATGTGCTACATGCACCATCTCTAGCAGACCATCGAAATTAGGCCAGAGGGCAGCACTCTGGCTGGCTGCCGCACTAGGTGGGAAGTCAGTCATCCTAGTAACAAACCCAATTCAGAATGCATCCTACAGACCCACTAAGCAGCTACAGAAGGGCAGGAGGAGGAGGAAATGTCCAGCCCCCATGCCCAGAGACACTGCCCAGGGAAGCAGATGGATTCGTCTTCAGTGGCGTCTCTCTTGGGGAAGCTGTCCGACAGCCCCAGGATAACAATATCCAGTGATAGTGACCAGCCCCACTGAGGTCCTAGAGACTCGTCCCTTAGAATGCTGGTTGCTCAGCACTAACCGAGGGCGACCTGAGACCATCTACAGTCAAGGCCACTGTCTCTGACCACACAGTGCTCACGGTCTCAGGGCCCAGGTGAGACCCATGCAGAGCCAGCAAGCAGCCTGCAATGACGTGGCCAGCCACGGCCAGCCATGGTCAGTAGCAGAGAGTAAAAGTCAGCTCCATGGGGACTGGACTCATCAGAGATGGATCCAAAGAGCAGACAGGTAGGGCATGAGCTGAACCATGGAGCTTGGGTGGGATCCGGAATCTAAGAGAGAGGGCAAGGATCGAGCTGAGGGAGCACTGTCTGCCAACTCCTGGAACCAGGACACCTGGGTCCTTATCACCGGAAAACAACAACTTGCTGCTCACCCACCCAGATTCTCACCCGTCCTAAAAACCCTCCTGCAGCCCCAACCATCCAGGCTCGCCACCAGTTGGGTGCTGTCAAGGTAAGAGAAAAGAACTGAATGGAAAGACGGTCCGGCAGACACGATGCCCTCTCCGTGTTCCCTCTCCGAACAGTAACACCTTTCTCGGAGAGGCCGGTCTCCTAAATCTTAAAACATTTTGCCCTGGGACTCAGGAGACAACACTCCTCCCCGAGCCAGACCCTGTATCTCAGCAAAAATGTCATCCCCACCCAGGGCGACAGTTTTGCCCTACAGGACAGAAGCAATCAGTCTCCATCCACGGCATGCATATTCATGGCAACCATTCGCGTTCTGACCTGTGGTCCTGTGTGGGATGTCGGCCGGGGAGCGGGGGCGAATGGTCCCCAGAAGGATACTTCAGGAATTAGCGCACAGCCATCTGCCTCTCCTCCAAGGAACTCGGGCCCTGGGAGAAATAAACAGCTGTTGTCACTGCAGTCCTAGAGAAGCATGAAATAGGGCAAGGAGGAAGGGAGGCGGAACTTTCAGAGCCAAAGCCGCTCCTGAGAGTGTTTGAAGGTTATTAGTGTGGCTATAATCAGGCCATTAGCCAAATGCAGGTGGAGATGAAGTGGTTTTGAAATTGCTTTCCAGAGAAAGCGGGGTCCGTGTTGGTATAATCTATGCACGTGATCTCTTTCAAGTGGCTCTTCCGCTGCCTACATGACCCAGGAGCTAGGACTCGGGTCTCCGGCTAACCACGGTCAGAACTGGCCACCCCTTTGGCCTCCAAAGGGATCAGGGTGTTCCAGAGCATGCCAGCCAGAGCCCTGCCCTCTACCTGCTCCACCTGCCCCGCCGTGTGAGCAGGTGTGGGCCGTGCGCCCCCTTCTCACACTCCCAGTCCGCGTCCAGAGCATAAATACTTCCTTTAGTTCACAGACAGTGGCCTCCTTCTGCGCCCCAGTGCGGGCAGTGTCTACTGGCCAGTGCTCCGTGTGGCCATCCCCGCCCCTTCGGGCTTCCCAAGGGGATTCAACAGCGGTCTCGTTTCTAAGAGCAGCTTCTTGCTGACAGAAGGGCCCTCGGAGTCCCTGTAGATGAAGCCTCTTGCCCAGCTCCTTCTTAGCCATGGAGCGGACCCACGCCTCCTTCCGAGGCTGAAGAAGAGGAAAGGGTGTTCCCACCTGCTCCTCCCTGAGGTGCCTCATGCTTGTTCGTGGCACCCCCTCAGCCATCCGTTTCCTCAAGCCTAAAGCAGGACCCTTGCCCTTTCCTTCAGCCCCCCCACAACCAATCGGTTCTGCCTTCGGATCTCTTCGGCCACCCTCCATTCCGGTTTCCCACAGCCACAGCCTAGCAGGGCCCTCCGTGTGCAAGTCAGCAGGAATCACGGCCCACAGATGTCAGGTCTGACCCTCTGCCGCCTCCCATCCATCCTTTTAGAGCTCTCCACGTGCTTCGGGCGGTGTCCCAATGCCACATCTGCCCCTCGGCTTCTTGGCGCCAGTGTCGCGGCCAGACTGAGCCGGCTCACGGCATCTGGGAGCTCTGCTTTCTCTCACCGGCGGCTTCACACAGGCGGCTGCCTCTGCCTGGAATGCTTCCCCTTCTCCTCCCTCCTCACTGAACCCCATTCCTCCTTCGGAGCTTGGCTCAAGTCCTCCCTCTCTCCAGAAGCCTCCTCTGATCCCTCTTTCCCCCAAGTCTGGGGTAAGGATGCCCTTCTTAGGGGCTTGGTACAGTATATTATCTGCACATCTATCTTCTCTGGCCATCTGGGCTCCTTCCAGGCAGGGAGGCTGTTGCAGTCAACCCTGGATCCCCTGTGCCTACTACAGCACGGAACAGTTCACAAAGAGTTTCAAAAGGATCACATGGTTGGATTCACGAAAGAACAAATAACATAAGGGAGGAGGTCACAAGGCACCCAATGACCCCACGGGACAATAGCTTGTTGAGTGACTGGTGGAGATAGCAGAACCATGTGTGCAAATCACACACGCAGAACTAAGGAGTGTTTTCAAGCAGAGTACCCTCAGCTTCCCCTCAGAGATTTCCCTGCACTTTGGACTGGTGTGATCTGCCCAGTCCCATCCAATCAGATGTGCTGACTTTTGGTTCTGTACGTCTTATCAGTGACCCAAGGAACAACGTTTGTAATTGGCCCATCGCGTAGCCTGACTAGATGTTGGACGAATGACTGGGCTATAATGCAGGGACTAGGCATAAGCACAGCCGCCATCTTGTCTAGTTCCCCTACCCTGCGAACTCTGATGCCCCAGGAGGTGCTTTTTCATCCTGGGTTAGATAAAGTAACTTTTGACACACTTATCTGCTCTCTTCAGAGTGGGTTGATCAGAGCAATGAAAGAACACACCCTTCTGGGCCGATGTTTGCTGGTTTCATGAACAAGTGAAGGGGGTCTAATTGAATGACATCCCGATTCACAAAGTGGAAACTGCTCTGTCTGGCTCAGCCTTCTTCTTGGGCCAGGTTTTCTGTCAATCCTCCTTGGTGCCCCAGCCCTCCCCTGGTCTCTTTCACAAGCCGGCAGATGTGTTTGATGCAATGCTGGCACAATGACATACAGATGGTTACCCATATGGTGCCAGTTTGGATCTGACTCCTGGAGAAAATTCTGGAAGCCCACTCAGCTATGAAGGACACCCACCAGCTTCCTGCACTAGGTCCAAAGCTGACGGCTCATGAGGACACAGGTGGGAAGCAGGTGTTTCACATAAATGGACTACCCTCTGCTAATCACCACCAATCAAGCCAATGGTGCAGGAGGAAACAAAATGAGAAAGAATCATCGCCCAAGAGGTGAAATGACTGGTGACCAAGGAAGGGATGGTCTGGGCTCACATAGCATAAATGGCCATATTTCAGGAAGGCTTTGTTTCAGAGAATGCCAGAAACCTGGAGACAAAGGGTTTGGGAACCTCATAGGTAATTTCAGTTGATGTATTATGTAGGGGGTGCTCAGTCTAACAAACCATCTAATAAGTGCCCACAGCAGACAAAGAACTGATTCATTCAGCGGATTGTTCAATGTTTATTGCACACCTATCATGAGCCAGCACTCTTCTGGATGCTAGGGGCAGAAGGGTGAGCAATTTCCATAAGGACCCTCTGTTTTAGAGACTTACATTCCATTTGGGGGAGGACAGAGATACAAATAAGAATACATCAGATAGCACAAAGTGCTATGCAGAAAGGTAAAGTAGAGTGACGTGATAACAAAGAAGTGGGTGGCACTTTAGATTGGGTGACTAAGAGGTCCTTTTGGAAAAGCTGACATCTGAAGCTACAGTCTGAATGACAAGGAAGAACCAACTAACCACACAGGCATCAAGGGAATAACAAATGCAAAAGCCCGAGGTGAGACAGACTGATGCTCAGAACACTTCCAGATTTATACCTGCAGCCTATACACTGACCTTGAAATGTAGTCTCATCCCTGAAGTCTCAGGAAGTTCAAGCTCAACTTTTCCACAGGTGAACTCCTGGTGTCCCTCCCAAGCCACCTCCTCTTTCTGTAGTCTACGGATCAGTGAATGATGTCACTATCCATGCTGCTCACAAACCAAGAGGTTGGACGTCACCCAGGTTTGGGTTTCCCATGAAGCAGCCTCTTAGATGAAGTGTAGCGTAAGGTGCTAGAAAAGGTTCTTGGGATGCCCACCTGTGGAAAGAAAAGGAGGAAAGCAGGATTGGAAAAAGAAGATGTTGAGCTGCAGTGAAGAGCCAACCAAGGCTTCAGCCAACCCCAAGCAGCCTCAGAGTTGTATCAAGGCAGGACAGGGGGCCTGGGATGTGGATTTTGTACCCTGATGTCCACCAACACTGAATGTAAGCTATCCATGAGGGTGGTGTGGCCTTGGACACAATAACAGTCTTTAGCTGAGGACAATTCTCCCTGGGGCTGGAGGTTTAAGTCCTTTAGTCTTGAGGGATTCCAGGTAACACCTCAAACATCTACTTCTGAAAACATCTACTTCTCCCTTTGCTTCATTCCCACCATCCTATGGAGATGAGACCTGTCCTGAGTTTTGGGGTGGTGGGAAGTCTAACTTTTATACATCTCTTCCACCTCTCCTGACCTCCCCTTCCACCCTGCACTAGTTCAAGTCTCAACACTGCTCATCGTACTAGCTCTTCAACCTGCTCTCCCTTGGCCCCTCCAGTCCATACTCCACATGGTTGCCACATAGCTGTCTTATTTTTCTAAGACATAAATCTAAGTCCACTGCTCTACTCCTTAAAACTCTTTGGAAGCTATCTCCAGAATAAAATCTGAATTCTCTTCAGGATGAAGTCTAAATTTCAGATCACAGAATTTCAGATCCTTCATGACCTGACCCTGTCGATGCCTTTGTCCTTGTCCGTCCCTACTCCCACCCCAGACTCTGTGCTTTGGCCTCCTGCGTGAGTCCTGTGTTCCCTAAGTTCTCCTTTGCACATGTGGCTCTTTGGCCAGGAGAGCCTTTCCAATCTCCACCCTCTCTGACTTTTGGGACTTACTGCAGTGTTCAATCCTAAAACAATATAAACATCCATCCCACCACCCCAGCCCCACCATGTCATCTTGGCCTTGCCTCTATCCCAGCATTCACAGTTTTCTCATAATAACCTGGTGCCTTGTCCCTCTTGCCTGTGATTCAGCAAGATCCCTAAAAAAAGAGATTATATCATATTCTTTATAATATCCCAAATACTATCACAGTGCATGACACATAATAGGCACTCAGTAAATATTTGATGAATTAATCAATTTAGTCAACCAATGAGAATAAGAGAAGTTAGTAACATTGTTTTTTTAAAAGATTTTATTTATTTATTTAATTGAGAAAGACAGAGACAGACATAGTGAGAGAGAGCATAAGCAGGGAAGAGAGGGAAAAGCAGGCTCCCCACTGAGCCCAACATGGGACTCCATCCCAGGACCCTGGGATCATGACCTGAGCCAAAGGCAGATGCTTATCCCGCTAAGCCACTCAGGCACCCATGTCTGACTATTTAATACCAAAACGAGGTACTCTAAGTAGCTCACTTACCCAATAGGGAGCAATAGCCACAAGGAATGGAGAGAGTGAATCCTCATACCAGAGCAACAGCCTCCACAGAATGTAAGGACTGTGCAGCCATGACAACACTGTATCCCCGATCATGGTTCTAACGTAAGCTGAGGGTCTGCCATGTCGGTGTATTTCTGGTAAGCTGGTAGACGTGTCCACAAGAAGCCCACCATGACTCACCTGATATTCATGCTAAACCCCTTCTCACAGGCCTCCCTGCCCTATAGAGACAGAGAACAGAAAACCACATCCATTTCCAGACCTCCTGTGACCTACTTTCTACCAAGCAGACACACCCATCAGATAGAAAGTGGAAATGAGTAATGTGAGGTGGCAGCCATGTGCCACCAGATCAGAATTGGGGACAGAGGTGTTTGGTTCTTGGTAGGAATTGTGGTAGAAATCTACTGCTCAGGCCTTGCCTCAGAAATCATGACATAGATGCAGGTGGGCCCAGCAGTGAGCTTCTGCTCCAACAGTCAGGCGTATTTCCTGGCTGGTCTCCTGACCTTTGGTCACATCAACCCAATATCTTATAATAAATCCCTTTGTCTCATCCTTAAACTAGAATTTGAACAGTATGCCCATTTATAAGAAGGCCTATGGATTGGAAAGGGTATGTTCTGGGGGGAACAAGCAGCCATCTGTGGTGAACTTAACCCAGCAGCAGAGCCTCTGTCATCATCAGAAAGATAATTCTGTCATTCACATGCATCTCCTGGCCTAGCCCACAGAGGCTCTGATCAGAATCCCATTAAGAACAGGAGAACTGTCAGTAAAAATAGAAAGACCTGTCAACTAACACTATGTAAAACATTGAGTCATGACCACCCCTGCTTGGCCACTCCCTCTCCAACAGAGTAAAAAGATAGATTCTGTCCCACTTGGCTTCGAATTATTCCACAGCTATGGCATCCCAAAGGCTTCCATGAGAGGAGGACATCTTCACCCCCAAGAGCTAGCAGTGCCTGTTCAGATGACCAGTGGGAGGCACTAGAACCTGGGGAGCCCCCAGCTGGAACACTGGTTACACTAGAAAGGGGAGGTCTTGTTTGTGATCTCTCCCTGGGTTCTCCCAAGATATCTGGGCAGGGGAGCATGTGGAAGTACAGGTGTGAGACACTATTTGGGGACCCCAGCAATACTGGGGGAACCCTCATCTGGGAGCCCCTGGGAGTTCCCAGAGATATGTGGGGAAGACTTGTTGGTGGGCTTATGTGTAGTGTTTCTCAGGCATCCCCATAAATGTTATCAAGAACACATGGGAGACATGTCCTTAGGACTCCTAGAAGGACCAGGCAAAGACCATGGTTGATGAATATCTGAGAGACACATGGTTGATGAATATCTCTCACCTCTATACTGGAGCACTTACTGGAAGAGTGAATGAGGCACTCCTGGGCTCAAAATATTCCAGGGAGCATTCTGCATGACCAGATTGAGTCAAAATCCAGGGAAATTTAAGGATTACAACTCATGTGACCTTCTTTTCCCCACAGGCCTGGGGGCAACTTCACATTCATTTTGGTTACTGAGCATTGCAACCTTTCCCACTCCTGAGAGACAAACTGATTATTTAGGTCTGGCAATTCTTTTGTCGAGGTCACTACCAAAACTTGCAGGCCTGGGAGCCATTCTGCCCCTGTCTGGTGACCTTGCTTATCAACTACTCCAGGAGGCAACAAAGTTACCATTCAATTCCCCGAAGGCAAGTTTTGCCCCTCCTTCTTCAGGACCCCCTCCGTGTTACCCTCTTGCTAGTCACAGAAAGGAACAGGAGAAAGGAGTGTGCAGGGTGCCCGAATGCCTGGGGTGCCTCGTCAAGCCAGCCCCCTGCTTCCTAGTCAGCTGCCAGCCCGATTCTCCACTCCCCTACCTCCAACGCTGAACACTTCCGCCCACTGAAACTTCTTTGCAGAGTTGGGAAACGTGCCTCAGAAAGTCATCTGAGAACAAAAGATATGAATAAACCGTTCACAGAGGAGGAAAAGCAAATGATGACTGAACACTTGGAAAGGCGTCCAACCACACTAATAATTTAAGTAATGCTGCTTAAAACCAGCTACCATGTCCACCCATTAAATTAGCAAAAAGAAATTTTCAAATAAGGGTACCCAAAGCTGGCAACAGTGTATAAAGGTGGGGTGGGGGGTTCTCTTCTACTGGTGATGCTTTAAATTGGTACACACTTTTTGCGAAGCCATCTGGTGGCACATATCAAAAAGCCCTTCATACGTTCTACCCTTTGACTTTGTTACTCTGCTTCTAGGAATCTACCTGAAGGAACAAATGAGATTTCTGCAAGAGGACATGCACTGTACTGTTAGTAGAGCAACCACAAAACAAAAGTGGAAACATAAGTGTTCAACGGCAAAACCTAGTAAATAAATAATGGCACATGCGTATGGCAGGATATTAAGAATTGTTAAATATCTTGTTTTCAAACAAAGTAATTACATGAAGCACTTCTTATAATACAGTAATAGGGGGGAAGCACAAGGCTTAAAGACACATAGCGACTATCTGACCAAAAGACCTGACTCTAAAATGTAAAACAACTCTCCAACAAAATAGGATGATAACCCGGGGTTAAAAAGTGAGCTAAAGATTTAAAGACACTTCACCCAAAATAGCATGCAAGTCACCAAACCCCATGAAAAGATGGTCCACATCAGTAGCCATCAGAGAAATCCGAAGGAAACCAATTAGCTAGCACTGCACACTTACCAGAATGTCTACAGTCAGAAAGGGGAAATAAAGACTAAGTATTGCAAAGATTCAGAGCAAACGGAACTGCTGGTGAGGGTTGAAAATAGTTCAACAACTTTAGAGAATGGTTTGGCAGGTTCTCATAAAGTTAAACATACTGTCACCACACAATCCAGCAGGCCTACTCCTAGGTATTTAACCAAGAAAAACAAAAGTGTGTGTCCACAAAAAATATTTGAGTATGAACACTCATCATCACTTTCATCAGAATGGGCAGCAACCCAAATGCTCACCAACAGGTGAATGAATGAATAAGCAAACTGTGGATCCTATAAATAACAGAATATTACTTGGCAATAAAAAGAATAAACTGGTGATTTATACAATGTTCTAGAAGAATCTCAAAAACATTATTCCAGGAAAAAGAAGCCAGACACAAAGTGGACATACTGTATGTTCCATGTGTGTAAAATCCTAGGGCAGGCAAAACCAGTAGTTCCTTGGGGCTGGGTGAGGAAGGAGATGTAAGGATTGACAGGAGGGGAACAAAGGAATGTCTTGGAGATGGAAATGTACTACATCTTGACTGCAATGTGCTTGTTCAAACTCCACGAACTATACACCTAAAAGCGGTGCATTTTATTATATTTTCTCTCAATAAAGTTTTTTTGTTAAAAAATATGTTACAGAGACTTCCAGTAAAAAAAAAAAAAATAGCAGGTTAACTACACGCATCTGTCTTTGAGACCCCACTAAATGACAGTGAAGGGGAAAAAGAGCAAGTAGGGGGCTCAACTTCAAAAAACGTCACCAGGTTAGAAAGTGGATGGACAGGGGGTTAACTGACCCAGTGGGGTGATGAGTCCCTCAGGCTAGAACACATTTCTGGGTGATTCGGCCAAAGGAAGAAGGCTGGGCCCTCAGAAATGTCAGTGTGAATCAGGGCAGGAGTGAGACCACGGAGTGACTGCAGAAGGACTCATTGAATATCGGTAGATGGGACGGTCTGTTCCCGTACTCTGCTGTGCTGTGGCACACGGTGCAGTCAAGTGCCCCCCCACCTCATCTGCAATAAGATATCAGTGTGTTCTACTCTTGAACACGTACCCACACACGCACACACATATACACACAGATGTGTCGATATAGAAGTCCCAGATTATAGGAACCCTTCAAGAAAGTAAATCAAAATTATAGAGGACAGAAAAGATAAGGAAACCAAGACTCAATCCAAAAACTCCGTATTCTAATAGCAGGGCTCCAAGGGACAATAGAGAAAATACAAAGAAGAAATTATAAAAAATAATAATAATACAACAAAACTTTCCAGAACTGAAGGACGTGAGTCTCCGGAATAAAAGGGACTCTCAAATGCCTAACACAATGACTGGAAAACTACGTGTCCTTGGTACATGGTTGAAAATTTAAGAATCCTAGGGATGAAGTTAAAATATTGAAAGTTTCCAGGGCGTAAAAAAGAAGTCATCTGCAAGGGAATCAGAATTAGGCTGGCCTTAGGTTTCTCATAAGTGGTGAGGGTGATGATTTCGATGTTCTGAGAGGAAATTGCCCTGAGTTTAGAATTCCACACCTGACAAAAGCACAAATCAGGTGTTATAGGGAATATTTGAGGACTCCAAAAATTTACCTTCTTCATACCACATTTCTGGAAGTTACTTAATGGACTGTAACTGAACAGAAACCTAGAAGATATTTATCTACAGTCAGTATAGGTCAGAGCAAGACAGAAAAGCCATGAGAAGAGCCTCTGGAAAGTAACATACATACTTGGATGGATGAAAAAGTTGGGGTAAGAGAGAAAATTTGTTGAAGAGAAAGTAAATAGACAAGGAAAACCTAGGCAAAACCAGAGCCGTTGAAAGGGCAAATGCACGGTTGGGTTACTGCTCGGCTCTGCAGGAACCATGATGACACAGCCACCATGTCATAAACGCTGTTTACCGATTTTCAGCTTTCCAGAAGAACCTTTAGGAAAGACGGAAAACTTAATGGTGGCATGTGGAACACTATGGAAAAGCTAACCTATTGCCCACTGTGCCATTGGTCCATGGAATCTGGGAAGGGGACCTGAGAAAGGGCAGCCACCTGGGGAGAGTTGCTATCCTCCCTGTAGAACACGGAGAGTCAAAGTAACTGTAGAGTTGACAGAACAAGGTTAAGAAGATGTGAGTTTGTTGCTTGTAGTGAAAAGGAACCGGTGGGGGAATTATCACCGTCGAGGAGACGGGGCCGGAGAAGCCACATCATGAGAACAGGAAGTCTAGGGGATAATGTCTAACACTGATAAGCAGGAAATCGTGGTAGACCCATGTCAACTGGAGACACAGGCTGACATAACCACCAGACAGAAATACCAGAAGGGCTCAAAGCAGCTGCCTCTGAGGATCAGGACTGGGGATGGCAGGAGGTCAACAGCGGAACTGCTCTTCAGCCTAAACTCTCCTACACTTGCCACTCTTACTTAATCATGTGTACATATTACTTCACTGATTTTTAAAAAACACTTAAAAGAACCATAAACAGCATACAGTTTTATATTATATTCCAAAATATGCACAAATAAATTCATAGAAAAAAAGACTTGGAGGAAATATAGTAGCTATATCTGGGCAAAGTTGTGTTATGCTATTTAGCTTCTTCTCCCTACTTTTCCATTTTCCCAAATTTTGTACAATGAGCATCCATTATTTTTAGAAACAGAAAAAAAGTTATATGAAAAATCAAAACAACATTTAGAAACCAGTTTTACATGATACTGGAAATGAAGGAAACAAAATTGAATATAAAAGTGAATTCAGTTATTTAAAACAATAGGCACAAAATAGAAAGATTTAAGAAAATATTGACTGTAATTATCATGGTGGTAGCGTTATGGGTAAAATTTGTCATCCTAACGTTCCTTTTTTTCCCCAATATATATTTTTCATAATAAGCATATTAAGCCAGGTTTGGCTGGACAAGTAAATTTCATCTTTCCGTTGGCTTCAGACCAAAACAATTATGCAATGCCTCTGTGTGGTGCTGACACCTAGATGGCCCTGAATGAGCACTTGTGGCATTAACGGAACTAAGTGGAAAGGAGGTTCTCTGGTTTCTACTTCTATCTCAGCCAGTGGGCCTCAGCACCTCCGCATTTACCTGGTGCCTACTGTGTCCAATGACCTGCAGGAGAGACTGTGTGGGTGCTGGCCGGAGGTGCCGGCCAACTCTCATCTTGCCAAGGAGCAGACTAGTCTGCAGAAGAGAAGAAACACCCACATGTAAAGCAGATGCAAAATTTGCCCGTAGCTACAGTGAATGGGTACGCTAGGCTGAAGGGGTGGGTATCCTTTCTAGGCCAGTCCCCAGTTGGAAATCCTTGGTGGTAGAATCCTCAAAGGCAGGCTCTCCTCTCCCCTACTTCTTCTCCTCCCAATGCCCACTTCCCCTTCTGCCACCTAAAACCAAGAGAGGCTCTGGGAAGCCAGTTCTCCTCCCCCTCCCCCTCCCTCTCCCCTTCCCCAGCCCCAGAGGCAAGAGTCCTCCAAATGTCTGAGACAAGAATGGAAAGCAACAAACACCTGGGATTCTTTACCACCCAACCACACTTGACTCCAGGGGAGCTAGGCTTAATCAGTCTTCGTATGGAGAAGCAAAGAAGTCAAAAAGAAGCAAAAATTCACTGAACTCTCTCTAAAGTTTACTGAACTCTCTCTAAAAATGCTCTCCAAGGGAAGGCTAAGAAGTACCCAGCGTGTTCCCTGGCCAAGGGCATCCACAAGACTCTTGGCCAAATTTGCTGATTCCCAAGAGACTGTCAACAACAAGACAACAAGAAACGCGTGGCATGAGCATGGATGCACAGTGATCTCTGTTTCAAGCATCAGAACTCCCTTGGCTACACCATCTTCACCTGCAACTGCATCAAGACCAAAGTAAATATAGCAAGATGTTAAGTTTTGTCTAAGGCATCATGATAGCCGTAACATTCTAATGTGGTGCTAGAGAAGATGCACATTTTCAAGGTAAGATCCAAAAATTTGTTACCAAACTCAAGCTTCTCATTGACAATCACACTGAGGGCCTGAAATGGTCTGGCTTTTAGAGATTAAGGGAGAGGGTCTATAGAGATCTGTAGAGATTTCTTTGGAAAAAAAAACATATTGATGTGCTGTAAGCTTCAACCCTTCCAAGAGGGAGAGTGGGAGGTGCCTATATCCCACCTCAAATCTCATGAAAGGGACTTCAGAAAGCTTGGTACATGTCTCATGGGACTGGAGGGACACAGTGGACCCATGATGGATTCCAGGCTGGACATCTAAAAAGCAGGAAGAGATGGGTTGGTTGGCTTCCCCCAACATGGAGGGAGGGAGCTATTTCTGCAGCTTAGAAGAAGGACCTATAAAACCTGATGTATGCCCGGGCAGGGACAACTGGGTGTTTCCCCTGAATGGGATGAAAGCCAATGATGCAAGAGAGAGCAGATGTGGTCAGGCTGGGCACTGTTCAAGAAGGGCCCTCTTGAGGGGTTAACACTCCTGTAAGGAGAAGCTGAAACGGTCTCCAGTTCCTTTGAGTGTGGGAAGTGTTGTGATAAGGTAGAGGATAATGACTGCCCAGGAGGTGGAACTGAGAGGAAAAAGAAACCTACTGTCCCCACCCCTTCACCAACCACAGGCTTCCTGCCAGCAAATAGCCATATCGATGAGTTGTAGTGCTGGTGTTACATGGGCCTGAGGATTCTGATTTCTGGGCTGAGACAGTGTCTGGTGACTTAGCAAGACTGCAGGACTTTTATTCTCTCGGAGGAAGCTGAAAAGACATAAAACGGCATGAGTTTCCTTCCAATGGGAAGGAAGAACTTTCCTTCATGAATATATTGACAAAACAATAGAAATGAAAATAGCATTACTAGGACACCTGGGTGGCTCAGTCTTGGTTTTGGCTCAGCTCATGATCTCATGGATCATGAGATGAGCCCCACAGTGGGCTGAAGGCTCCAAGCGGAGTCTGCTTAAAGATTCTCTTCCTCTGCCCCTCCCCACTACTCACATGTGTATGCTCTTTCTCTTTCTCTCTGTCTCTCTATCTCTCTAAAATAAATAAATAAATCTTTAAAAAAGAAAGAAAGAAAATAGCATTGCTTTATACTTACCTCTCAAGGGTTCTGATTGTTCAAAGTCCGTATCATTCCCTCTGCCGTGGAATCCACTGCAGTCCGCAACCAAAGAGCGCTCTCTCCGCATAGCTGAACTTAGTTCCAGTCCTTCAGATGGAACTATAGCTTGGCTCATGAAAATATTCAAAAGGATGAGAGAGGCGATCCTAAGGAAAGTGAGGAGCATCGTGAATGCAGGAAACCCTGCAAAGGAAGGGGTAAGACTGTTCAAGCCACCATTACTGTTCTCCAGACCTGGATATTCTGCTGTATCAAGGTAGGAAGTCTAGAAGGTTCTACCAGCTCTACCAGCAGCACCAAAAGGAAATAACCATGGATAGAATTATGACTCGGGGCAGAGGTATGGGGAGGAGAAGGATAGAAGTGACACACTCTTCACTTTTACACAGGTCATCTCATTTAATTTTTGCGACTGTCCTGCAAGGACACACCATTATCCCCATTTTGCAGAGGGGACACGAGGACTTACAGAAGTTAAGTGAATTGCTCTTAGTCGTTGTCTGTAGAACCCATCCACCTTCCACTGTACCAGGCTGCCTCTCTACATGACACATACTTAGATTGGGACTCGAAGGGGCAATGTAATACCAAGAGCTATGGGAGGCTTGTGGACAGCTCTGTGAGTGACAGCACAAAACCAGTACAGGAAGCCAGTGTGCTAGGTGGGCCATGCCCCAGAATCCAGGCCCTTCCAAGGGGACTCCCCTCCCATGGCCCTTCGCTAAGAGAAGCAGATCCTCGACACCCCGCACCTCATCCCCACCTACTGTGCTGACTGACCCAAGGCCTCCAGCCTGTCTATGACCACAGATTCAGGAAGGCATTTTGTCTCAGTCAGAGTTCCCACAGAAAGAACCAGCAGGAGATTTTATATGTACGTATGGAGAGAGGGAGAGATTTACTTAAGAAATTGGCTCACATAATTATGGAGGGACTCACGGGAACTGGAGAGCCTCCCTGTACCCAAGCTCTGTTCTAATGTCCAGGTGGTCTGGTGATTTAGTGGTTCTTGCCTTCCTATAGTATACCTACCTTCCTTTAACACAGGCATCAACAGAGTATGGCCCGTGGGTCCATCTGGCCTGCCATTTGTTATTGTAAATAAAGCTTTATTGCAACCCAGCCATGCCCATTCCTTACAATATTATCTAGGGCTGCTTTCATATCACAGAGAGAATGCTGAGTAGTCAGACAGAGGCCTTATAACTCATAAAGCCTGGAATATTTATTGTCTGGTTCTTTACAGGACAAGATTGCCTTCAGGTAACATTTATTATTGAGCTCCTTCTGTATGCCAGACACTGTTCTTAATGCTTTGCTTGCAAGACCTCACTTAGCCCTCACAAAGCCCCTGTGAGATGAATCCAGTCCTCTCATTACTCAAATTTTACAGATGAGGAAACAGATGCTTAGAAAGGATAAGGAACAATTTGCTCCAGGTCACGAGAATTCAAACCCAGCAGCCTGACTTTGGAGTCTGTTTTTAACTTCCGAAGCTCTGCGGTCATCCCACCACCATGTACTCCATGTCCCTTCACCATCGACACCTGGTGAGAGCACAAGCATTTGTATGCCCAAGACCTTTTTTTTTTTTTTTTTTAAGGTAGTCCTAAAGGATTTTTGTTCACATTTTTACCCAAAATAACATCCAAGAAGCATTTGCAGTGGGGTGGCATGCATGCGATGGGCTGGACCTCCTGGCTGTGACTGCAGTGGGTGACTTGCTGACACTCCAGTCCCCAAGATGTGGGCAGAGCTGAACCGAGGGCACTCAACAGTCCCGGGGACTTCTCAGAGGCTGTGATCACTGGTAGGAACATCAATGCCAGTAAGTAATCTTTTGCCATGTTGAGATGAGCTGAGGAGGGCCGCTCCTTGCAATCAAGAGTCTAGCACAGACCTTCCTGGAAGGGAGAAGAGGCACCAGCAAAAAAAAAAAAAAAGAAAGAAAGAAAGAAAGAAAGAAAGAAAGAAAGAAAGAAAGAAAGAAAGAAAGAAAAAGAGTTAGCTACAAAGCTTTATCAAAGCTGGGAAAAGTTAGGAAATCCATGAGTTGTTCTTGGTTTCTGCCTCCTCCCAAAATGTTTATCAGCCCGGGATTGATGACTGCTTTAAGGAGGGTAAGCAGGAGTGATGCTGAGATGGTTAACAGTGTTGTAGCCCAGGTACCCATCCGTCAGAAGAGATGCTGGTCCACGCCATGTCGGTGTTTACCCTTTAGTGACTGGGTTGTGCAGAGGTGGAAGAAGGTCCTCAGAGAAGAGGGTCCTACGTCCAGACACTACAGAGAAGTGGGGCCAGCAGCCACTTACCAACTGGAAGGAAGAGCTCCTGTTTTGGCACACGATATGGCCAGACCCATGCGCCTTAGCTGACCATAGACGTCTACCCTAAAGATCATTTCGATTAGCTTTGCCAAATATTCCTGTTCGCATGAGTCACCTGATATGCTGGCTAAAAATGCAACTTTCTGGGGTGCCTGGGCAGCGCAGTCAGTTAAGGGGCCAGCTCTTAGTTCCTGCTCAGGTCATGATCTTAGGGTCCTGGGATCGAGCCCTGCATTGGGCTCCATGCTTAATGCAAAGTCTGCTTCGGGATTCTCTCTCTCCTTCTGCCCCAACTCGTGCATTCTCTCTCTCTAAAATAAGTAAATAAATCTTTAAAAAAAAAAAGAAATACAACTTTCCAGGGGCGCCTGTGTAGCTCAGTCCTTGGGTGTCTGACTCTGGGTTTCAGCTCTGGTCATGATCTTTGGGTCATGAGATCGAGCCCCATGTCCGGCTCCATGCTCCACAGGGAGTCTCCAAGAGGTTCTTCTCCCCTCCCTCCCGCTCTGCTCCTCCTCCCCTCCTCGAGCTCACTCTTGCACGCTCTTTCTCTCTCAATCTCCCTAAAACAAACAAACAAATGAAATGTTTAAAAAAATTAAAATGCAACTTTCTAGCCCTCCTTGCTAGAGGTGCTGGAATTCTGCATTTTTCTCTGTACGCTATAACCCTTACGATCTGAGATGTTCGAAGAAGAAAATAATCCCATCCAGGTTTCTCAAACATCTCCAGGGCTAAGAAACAAATTCCTAGGCCCAACCTACCTCTTCTGAACCAAAACCTCCAGGAGAGGGGCCAGGGCAGCTGAGTCACCCAGAGACTGTGGAGGCACCCGGTGTGCCCCCCTGTTCTATGATAAGGGAGTGGGAAGGTGGTGGAAGTTAGAAGAACCAAAATCTAACCGCCTGGGCCAGTAGTTGGCCTCCCTCTAGCCCTAGAAAGTAGTGCATGTTTATTAACCATCTGTTAATCCTCATAACAGGGTGAGATTTTGTGAGTATTTTGACCCCTGCTTTACAGGGGGGCCCAGAGCAGGTTCAGTGACTTATTGAGGATCCCACAACTCAAACACGGTGGAGCCAGAATTCAAAGGAAGGTGCAGCCTCCACTCCGTCTCCAGCAGGAGGTCCGCTGTGATCAGACACACCTGCAAGAAGCAAAGACATTTCCCCTCACCTACCGACTGTAAAGGAAACAAAAAGCCTAGGTCAAACAGCACCCTTGGGCAAACTCCTGCACAGTTCTTTGGTTAGCTGATTGCTTCCCCCAGCCTTCTAGAAAGATCTTAAGCTCTATTTATAGTTGACCCACAGAGCGCCGATTCTTTCCTTCTTCGGCTCCTGAGGCCCCCATCATTCGGCTTTCGTGGCTCCGATATTCTGAGTGTGGGCAGAGTGGGGATTAAAACACTTCTGCTGGTTACCCAAGAGTCTTGATAACATCGCACCATCTTTCACCAGCCGTGCTAGGAGGAAACCACTTCCTCCCCCTCCTGGACTGCTTGCATGTTTAGAAGTTAATTGCCCAAACCTCGGTTCTGTTGAATTAATTGCCGCTTCAGCTGACCTCTCTTCCTCTGGACCTTAGTGGGACCGGGAAAGAGAGGAAGGCCACGGGCACTTTCTCCTGCGAGGGACCCCTCCCAGGATGGGTATCACCAAGTGGTGGCTGGTGAAGGCTGCCCCCCTGAGCTCCCCTCTGTCTATGCTTCTGTTCTTCCACCTGAAAGTTTAGATCTTCCCAGTTTCTTGCAGGCCCATTTCTCAAGTCTGCAGTCATGCTTGAAAGCCATCCAGAAATAGTGACTGAGTTGCCCTTAACAGCCATGTTTTCATGGTCTCTGGAAACATGGTATCTTCCATAAATGATTCATGGGGGGACTCTAAGTGCATTTGATTTTCTAATAACCATCTCTCTCTGCCAGTCCATGACAGATGAACTAAGATACCGAGGAGTGGTGAACCCTCATGAAAGATTTCCCCTCGTGTGCCCCAAATGACCACACTGACCTTAGCAATATTAATTCCCGGCCCAGTTTTGCTGAATATGTCATACGCATCCTCAAGCCACCAGAACTATGGTTCGGTGCGTTTTTCTAGCGGTATTAAGCAACCTGTGTATGTGGTTTAATCATGAGCATGAACGTGCAAGAGCAAATCCCAACCTTTGGATACTAGAATTAAAAGGCGGTATGAACCATCCAAAAGTCATCTCAACCACCCTCCCACACTGCCAAAGACACCTCCTCAATCATTCCAAACAAACTCATATGCAAAGTCTTGTTTAAAAAAAAAAATCTCAACCCCAGGAAGATATCAAAGCTTTCTCGGTAATCTGTTTTGTTGGTTAGCGGGTCTCACGAAGGTGCTCGCCCTGTCCTGATGGATTGCCTCCTTTTTCTTTCGTGCAGATGGAGAACAGCCCACTGAGAGAACAAGGCTGATTTACCATCAGTAAATTATGAAAGGGTGCCTGTGTTTACACTTCTATTCTCCATCAAGGCATCTGTTTATTTAATTGATGGTCTCTGCCTTCTTTAAAGGTTACTCTGATATTTAGCAGGGGGTTGAGAGGGGCCGAGACGTGATAAATTATGCCTGCATTTACTCTTCTCCATCACCAAGGCCATCACCGTGAACCCAGGCGGTCTACACTCCGCCCAGTCTATGCTGCCCGGGGGGCTCGCCTCCATGGAAAGTCACCAGCAACCCGGTAATTGCTAACCGTATATCTCTCCATTTGGTTCTGACATGGTTCGCCCTCTTTGAAACATGCATGTGAGGAGCACTCGAAGGACCAGGGTTTACAGCCTGGAGAAGACACTCAGATGAAGAAGATACTGGTTTCAAGGATCTGGTTTGCTTGGAATGCCCCTCTATTGGTTTTATTTTTTGTTTTTGTCTTTGTTTTATCATTGCTATCAGAAGCCAGTGCCTTAAAATAACACAAATTCATTATCTTTTGGTTCAGAGGTCCTAAAATCAAGGTGCCAGCAAAGCTGGATTCTTTCTGGACGCCCTAGGGGAGGATCCGCTGTCTCGCCTTTTCCAGTTTCTAGAGGCCGCCCACATGCCTTGACTCAAGGCCCCTTCCTCTGTCCTGGAAGCCAGCAGTGGCGGCTCTAATCCTCACATCACCTGACCTGAAGCGGACTCTTCTGTCTCCTTCCTCTATGTTTAAAGACCCTTTTAGGGACACCTGGGTGGCTCAGGGGTTTGAAGCCTTTGCCTTCGGCTCAGGTCATGATCCCAGGATCCTGGAATCGAGCCCCACATCGGGCTCTCTACTCAGCAGGGAGCCTGCTTCCTCCTCTCTCTCTCTGCGTCCTGTCTCTCTGCCTATTTGTGATCTCTCTCTGTCAAATAAATAAATACAATCTTTAAAATATATATATATGTGTATATATATATATATACATATATATATATATAAAATTAAAGACCCTTTTATGTTGGACCCATCTGTGTAATCCAGATGACTCTCCCTATTTTAAGATCAGCTGATGAACAACCTTGATTCCATCTGCAACCTTAATGCCCCCTTGTCGTGCAACGTAACATATTCTGAGGACAAGGACGTGGACATCTTCGAGGCGCCATGCTTTTGTCTGCCGCAGCCCCTAACTGGGATGGTTAAGATCAGCAGATAGAAGTTACTGAGTGTCCGTTTTCAGTCCAGTCTAAAAGTTCAGGAAACAAAGATCTTTTCAATAGTCAGAGGTGCCTGGAAGTAGAACTGCCTTCCATCAAATTCCCCATTCCTACAGGGCTTCAGGTAAAGGCTAAAGGGCCACTTCATCCTAAAGAAGCGGTTCCTATGTGCCAAGCACTCTACTAACCACTTACCCGACTTCCCATCACTTATTCCTTACAAGAGTCCTACTAAATAGAAGTTACTATTTTAGAGAAGAGAAATCTGGTGCTGTGAGAGACTCAGATTCCCTATCCGTAAAGTGGGTAGAGTGACCCACCTCAAGGGATAGCGATAAGGTGTGAGGATTAAATGTGATAAGAGTAGTTAACCCAGTGTCTGTCTCATCGTAAGTCTCGGGACCTCACACCACACAGGATGTAGTAGACAGTCCTTCGGTGTCTGCTCAGCACCCAGATACCTTCTCCCAGCATCCGGCTCTGGGCCTCAGGCGGTCCTGTTTCTCCTCTGTTGTCCCTGACCTCCTGGCCCCAGCTGATGGGTCCCCTGGTGCTCCCCTGAGCCAAGCCAACAGGCGTTCTCTACAGGGAATCTGGAATCAGACCCCCGTCAGACACCTGACTCCGTCTCTGGGGGTCACTTTCCCTGGACCTGGCTTTGGAGGGCATTCATTTTTCACCACATGCACTGAAGAAGAGAGAAAGGTCGGTCTTAAGAGTGGAAGGGGGGTAGGCGCGCCTGGTGGCTCAGTTGGTTGGGTGTGGACCCTTGATTTCAGCTCAGGTCATGATCTCAGGGTTGTGAGACTGAGGCCCCGTGGGGCTCTGTGCTGGCGTGAAGCCTGCTTAGCATTCTCTCTCTCCCTCTCCCACTGCCCCTCTGCTGTCCCCTCTCTCTCTCTAAAAAGGGAGAGAGAGAGAGAGAAAGGGGATTAAAGTAGTTGCCAAGAAAGGACTGAGGGAAGAGAGGCAGGGCCGGACAGCTCTCCAGCCTTCCCTTCTGAACCAGCCGTGTTGCCCCTCTTGAGACAGCCTTGTGTCCTCCTCCCTCTGCTTCAGTTTGGTGGCCTTGAATTCTGTTAGTGACCCCCACGGAGCTCTAAGGCACAGGTGTTCACTAACATTTGCAGACTCTTGGAGCTGGAAGGGACCTCCAGTCCCTCTCTCTGTTTACCCACTGGGGACACTGCGGTGCGGAGAGGTTAGGCGGTTGACCCCAGGCAACACGGAACCCGTGGCAGAGCCAGGACCAGCGTCTAGAACCTCTTGATTGCCCTGCCCTCTGCCCCTGGCTGTCTCCAAATCGTTTTCTTCAGCTCTCATTCTTAGGGTTTGAGGAGCTACCGTGACTGGAAGGGAGGCAGAGCTGGGGACTGGGAAGGTTCCCAGAGTTTGGGAAGGAGTTCAAAGGAAATCTCACATTGGCAGACCAAAAACCCATTCAAGAGGCTAATTTTGATGCAGGATCTGGGACTCTTCCAACAGCACCTGGGTCTGCCTAGATGATGCTGGGAAAGAAAGGAACCAGGCACTCATTTGCATATATGCAAACGAGGCCTTCCACAGCTGTCCAGAAGCCACCTCTGCTGGAGCACCCCCGCTCAGCACTCAGTGGCTGGGGCCTGCTTTCATCTGTCTACTGAGCCTTGGAAGAAAGAGAGAGAGGCGCTTGCCAGAGCCTCCCACCAAGCTGACAGGGACACAGTCAGCCCAACACCCCTGCACTGGAGGCGTAAAGAGCTTAAATCTCTGGAGTATGAAATTGGGGTCTCTCTCACCGACCCACGGCCCACTCCTCACCCCCACTCTGCTCCTCTTCCCCTGCTGGGCAGGAACAGAAGGCCAGGTCCAAGGTCCAGGATTCTAGCCAAGGCGCTGGGGGGAGGACTTCCCCATGCCTTAGCATAAGAAGAGCTGCACTTTTCTGGGGTTCCCACATCCCCTTTCCCTGGCCTCAACACCACCCAGGCCCGTCCCTCTCTGCAAGGCCTTCCCTTCCCTTGCTGAGCCCGGGGAGAAAAAAAGAGACCAGGCAATTGGCCTGGGAAAGGAGAAGCCTGACCTGAAACCCAGCTCAGCCCCTAGATTCCCTATCACCCCTAACAAGTCTCAGCCTCAGTTTCCCCTTCTCTAAATTTGAGGGTGGGGCAGAGAGCTTAGAATCATGCTTTTAGCCAAGGAACTCCTTCCCCCAATGAAATCTTAGAGGGACCTCCGATCCCGTAGAGCTGTGCTGCCTGGTTGCCACAGCTCTGGGAGGAAAAGATGAGTCAGGCTCTCCCCCACCTGCTGACCTCATGGGGCCCCTGAGGCTCATCAGAGCACAGTGCGAAAATCATTGGGATCACTGGTCCCTAAGGTCGCTTCCTGCTGCCAGAGTCTGTGGTTTCAAGGCCAGTCATGGCAGCCTGAGAAGTGGGTAAGTGAGGCTGAGGGGGAATGAAAAAGGATTTTTTTTAAAGATTTGATTTATTTATTTGACAGACAGAGATCACAAGTAGGCAGAGAGGCAGGCAGGGGGGAGGGGAAGCAGACTCCCCGCTGAGCAGAGAGCCCAATGCGGGGCTCAATCCCAGGACCTCAAGAACACGACCTGAGCTGAAGGCAGAGGCCCAACCCACTGAGCCACCCAGGCGCCCCTGAAAAAGGATTTTAAACTGATGGCAAGACTCAAGTGCAGCCAGCAAACCTGTGAAACACACTCAGCCCTTAAGTTTGGATTTGCGGAACTGCCTTCTGGAAAATCCTGCGGGAGGCTCTCAGCCTCCCTCCACATCCATCCTGGCGCTGGATGGCCTGAGTCTAGTGAACTCCCCTCTGAGGGCAGCTGAGGAGGGCTTGCCGACCTTGTAAGTCCTCAAGCATGCGCGCTCACTTCCTCTCTCTCTCTCTCTCTCTCTCTCTCTTTCCACCCCCAGCTTGCCTCGGCCTTCAATCTCTCCCTCTCCCCACCCCCCCCCCCCCCGCACCTGCCAGCCCAGCCCAGTCCATCCCTGGGAAAACATTTGAACAATAGCTGGAGAAGGGGATCAGGTATCCCGGGGGGACTGGCCCCTACAGAACACACAGATGGTTAATCCCTGGGCAGTTCTGGGCGTTCCTTTCCTCCCCCCACCCCAGCCCCTCTCTCCCCTCTGTTTCCACTCCTGGTCCAGCTCCCGGCACCCCTACTCTCCTGACAGACATAGTTTGCCGATGGCGGTTCCCTAGCCATCCGGAGTCAGTCTCCCTCTCTAGGCCTTAGTTTCTTCATTTGGAGAAAGTAGGCATCACGCTGACACGGCGTGCTTCAACTTGGGGGATGTCACAGATCCCTTTGAGAATCTGAGGAAAACCATGCATCCATACACATCACATACACATACACCCTGCATAAAATTTTACAGACAGGTTGGAAGTCCATCCACCAACTAGATAGAGAAAGACTATCCAGGGGTCTTGTCCGTGCTCGAGTTCTGAGTCTCGGACCCTGGGCCCAGCCCCTCCACACCATGCTAGCTGAACCTCCTGGTACCCTGGACTGGAAATGCCAGAGGGACTCACAGGGGGGTAGGGCCCCCTGCACAGCTTGCCCCTGCCGTCTTTAACACTCCTCCAGACCCCTGGGAAACAGGTGGAGAGGGGAGTGGGCCACTCAGCAGACAGGGCAGAGAGCAGAGGGGGCACAGCCTCTGGTCCCTCCTTCTCAGACCCCAGAACCCTGGCCTGGGAACTACAGTCCACAGCGCACCTGCCCCCACTTGACATCTGACCTTGGCCCGGCCTGTGTGGCCTCCTGCGGGGAGCAGCAGGCTCTGTGGGACAAGGCCCTGCTCCTCCCATCCAGCAGGCTGAGCGCAGTCCTCCACACGTCCGCATCGGAAGCTCCCAACTCCAGTCCCCCCTGAAGGCTTTCCAGGTCACACCCCAGCCCTAGGCATTCCTGCCTCAGCTCCTGACACTCTGTCCACACGGACCTGTCTGAACTACTACCCACATTTTCTTATGTCCACACACATGCCGCAAGTTCTCTGTCTCCCTCTCGCTGCTCCTTCCATCACCTAATGTCCAAATTACCTAAAATGGCACCTCCTCTCTGAAGCCTTCCTAGCTTTCTCTCTAGTTAGAAGTCCTCTCCTGACGAGACTCTCATTATCTGACAGCTACTGAGACCTTGGACATGTTCCCCTCATTTCTGAGGATAAACTCCACACTCTAAGACCGTACAATTACTTAGTGGACACCTCTAGTGTGCCAGGTGTGGGGTCAAGAGCTTTACCTGAATTGTCCCATTTCCTCTTCATACAAACGCAAGACGTAAGGCTGACGAGATTCTCTCTGGTCAGAGACAAAGGGCCAAAGCCACCTCTCTCTGGTTCCCAACTCATGGACTTTCCTCTGCCTTTTGTGCCTGAATTTCTTGAGGGAACTCCTCCTATCTTGAGGATAGGATCTTACCCACTTTTCTTCTAGATCGAAGCTATTGCCACACCTGAGATTAAATGGTGCGAGGGGGGCACCAGGGTGGCTCAGTGGGTTCAGCCTCTGCCTTCGGCTCAGGTCATGATCCCAGGGTCCTGGGATCCAGCCCCATGTCGGGCTCTCTGCTCAGCGGGGAGACTGCTCTCCCCTCTCTCCCTCTGCCTGCCTCTCTGCCCACTTGTGATCTCTGTCAAATAAATAAATATAATCTTTTAAAAAAATGGTGGGAGGGAGGATGAGTGGAGAAGAGCGAGGGAAAACGATACGCACCAGGCACTATACATGTGTGACTGTCTTCCGCCTTCACTGCTACTCTACGAAATGGGTACAAATGGGTATCCTTACCCCCGTGTTACAGATGAGGCAGCTGAGGCTCCTGGAGGGCGGGTAACAATGCTCACCGGCAGTGACCTCGAGGAGCAGCGCTGGCCTTCCCTCCCAGACTTCTCAGGCCCGCAAGCACCCCCAGACCAGCAGCTTCTCAGTGTGCCTTGAGGCAGGGATGAGCTCTCTGGCTGCCTCCTTCCGGTCTGCAAATAGGTCCCCAAGTATGAGAGCCCAGTGACTTTAGTAATTGAAAAAAAAATTTTTTTTTCTGCCTTCCCTGATTGGAACTGTATTCCTGGGGGCAATTATTTCGGCCTCAAGACATAATTAAAAGCATACAGGGGTGCAGTGCATATCCGTGGAATGGTGTAACCAGAGGAAGGCTAATGACTTTATGGCACAACAAAAGCACCACTACAAGAGCTGCATTTCACCGCCTCCATTGTTTGAGCCTGGTTGGAGGAAGATGGGTCATGATCTTACATAGCCCTTTAAAACCAAAAGATAGTTATAAACCACCGGTTTTAAGCCCCGTGCTTTTAGGTGCTCTTCACAAATGGCTTTAGCCTCTAGTTGGCTATTTGGATTTAATCTAATAATGTCTTTTTTCAGGGTCCTTTCTGGTCTTTTTGCCTCAGAGAGGCATAGAAATTATTTTCATAATTTATTATTTTTTTAAGTGCAGAGTGGATTTCCTTTAAGAACAACACAGGCTGTTCCACTTAATGTAAATCTTGTAAATAATGCAGTGGGACTTGAAGGATTCATGTTCTAAGTGGGCCATAGTAACCCAACAGAGAGTGTTGGGTAAAGGCCCGGCCACCCCAGTCTTCCCACTCAGCAGATCCATGTTCCCCACAGGAGCCAGGGCCCGTGGTGCAGGACCTGTTGCTGGTTCTGCCAGGACCTTGCCCCAGAGGGGAAAACACCTGTATCTCCAGGCCCCACCCCATTTCTTCTGACTTGTTCACAACTCGGACACATTGACAAAAGACCAAATGGGATGTTGGAGAAGTTCTGAGTAGTTGTGGGAAAGGAGGATTGTGAAAGATCTACCTAAAAAGGATCCAGATGAAGGTTCAAGAACTAAGACGAGCTTAAGGACCTACCCTTGGGAAGGATGTTCGGAGGGCGGGGAGAAGGAGTAAGGGTTGCAAGGATCCAAGCCCACACGTCAAACAAAATGGCAGTAGAGTTGCTTACCTCGCACAGGTTTAGGGCTCGGAGAGCCTCCAACACCAGCTCTTAGCTTCAGAAGAGGCTCTCTGTGCAGCGCTGTTGGCAACTAGGGCCGGTGGAAGAGTTTCCCCCGGATCTGGGAGGCAGCCTGGGTCCTGGGGCCTAAGGCACAGGTGCCAGGCTAGCCCATTGCCCCCAGATAAATGAGAACAAAGCCCTCATTTCTGTCTTCACTTGGAAAGCCCACTCCCAAATTCCACGGCTGTGGAAGTCCCACGGCTCCAAGGTGCCTAGCCCTTTGGAGTACGTTCTCCTCTGCCCCCCGTTTCCCTTCAGGACCATACCTCTGTCATCTCATCCTGAATTCAAGTCACTTGTGTACGTGTCCGTCCCCCTGGTGGAGCCCCTGTTCCCCCTGAGAGGCTCTCAGGTTGATACTGAGCTCTGTGTCCTCCGAGTCTGTAGCTCATAGAAGATGGTCAAGTTATGTCATGAACAATGTCTAAGATGACCCTTCCATGCACCTCTGTGGACATGGAGGACCCAGGGCTGTAAGGAGACCACCAGGCCCTCCTCAGCACCCCGAGACCCCAGGGAGCCTCTCTGGAATTGTGTTTTGCCTCTGTTTGGGGTTGAGCCTGTGTGTAATCCCTGGTGGGGCCGGCATTATTTTCCTCAAGGTTTCAAGGGGGTTGAAGGGCGTTTCATATTTCTCTGTTTGGCAAACAGTCTGTCCCCCTCCCTCCCTTCCCAGGCATCAGGAATCCCAGAAATTAAAACCGGAGGGACTCTGGTTTCTTTCTGAGGAAGGGGGCTCTGCAGCAGATGCAAGCGGAGTGCGGGGATCCAGCCAGGAGGCGGGGTGGGGGCACCAGGCCCTGGGGTTTCTCTGCAGAGGCAGGGCAGGAAGAGAAAGAGGGAACAGCCCTGGATAAAAAGCCCCCCGGTGTTCCCAGGATGGAGCCGGTATCCTGCGGAGGCAAGAACCCTTTCTCTAGAAGCTGAGTTGGGGCTGGGTGGACAGCAGCCGCCCTCTGGCTCCCTGAGAACTTTCTGCTGGAGGGAAGCAGGAGGAGCCAGGCCCAGCTGAGGGAGGCGGGGGCCCAGATGCCAGCAGACAGGGAGCGGGAGCCCAGGAGGGCTGGGAGCGAATTGGGCCTCTGAACAGAGGCTTGGAGATGGCAGGCGGGCGCTGTGCAGACGAGCAGAGCTGACACCTGAATCCCCGCTTGCTCCCCCTGGAGAGCACTTTAATGAGGCTCACAGCTGTGGTATCACCGAAAGAGCATTAACAATGCTAATTACCTCAAGTTTAGCCCGAACATTCTCAACCCACCCACCTTGGGAGCTCGCTGTTGTTCTGGCCCTTGGAAAGCCCTGAGGGACTGTGGCTGGAGCTGGGGACAAGGAGGGGACAGCAGACCCCAGGTAGGACAGAGCAGCATGGGAAGTGGAGTGGGGGAGGGAGTGCAGCGGGTCCTGCAGGGACCCCCAGGACAGGAGGAAGTGAAGTCTCCCAGTCATAACACCCACGTTCCTCTGCTCTGCTTAAGAGGAACCCAAGGGAGAAGCCCCTGGTGGAAGTCAGGCCCCTTTTGGAAAAAGCTGGGAGCAGAGACCGAATTTGTTTGTACTTGACAAATGGCCTCCCGTCATCCCACTGCCTCCTGCAGCCTCGGGGGACACCCCTTAGGGCCCCTACCATGTAGACCCAAAGATGTGGGATTTCAAACTGTGGGATTTTTAAAGCAGCGAACCAGCAGCTTAGGAACTAGATGACATCCCATTGGTGCTGGTCAGTGGCTTGAGTGAAAGGTTGGGGCCCAGGAACGTTTTTCCCACCCCTGCCGTCCGAGGACACTGGGCACCCCCAAAGTCCCTTCCAGAAGCCCAGGCTTCTGCAGAATTCACTTGAAGAGCAGTGATGTAGAGCCAGCTCAACCTCTGGCTTCGTTGTGTCTGGCCTTCCCCCTGCCCGTCCACCACGCGGGGCTGCATGGGGCAGACTGCGTCAGCCACCGCAGAGGGCTGGGAGCCTGGGCATCGGGGCTGCAGGATGGATATGGTGTTTGTGCTTACGTCCACCTGGCCTCTTAGCTCCTTCTCTAAACCTGCTGAGCTGATAGAAGCTCATGCCCGTGTCTGAAAAGTCACACGTCAGCCGGCTAGACAACAGGACTGCAGCTTCTGATTCCTGTCCCAGTGTCCGCTCTGCTCCAAGATGGGGAAACCCCACTGTGTCTGTGTCCCAAGGCCACAGCCTTGGGCTCTCTCTAACACAGGGTGCTATCCCCTTGGTCCCTTCTTCTTAGTCCCCTACCCCACCCACCTGCTCGGGCTTTGCTTGAACATAAGGTGGGTCCCTCCAGGTCCCCCCTCCCTCCACTGTCCCCGCGACTCCCGAGAGCAACATCCGCGTCTGGGCTGTGGTGGAGAACTTTCCCAGGCCCAGCTGACTGCTTGCCTCTCTCAGCAATCGGTGGAATGAGCCTGGGAGGCAAAGCTGGGTTCCCTGGGTTCCGAGGGGGAACCTCCCCACCATCCTTATAGACAGAAGACCTGTGCGTGAGTACCTGGGCCATCTCTTGGACTTTGTCCTGAGCTAATGGGCCCCCTCAGCTGACATCTGTGGCTCCTGAGATCACTCTGGGTAGAGGGCCTGCCTTTCCGTTCCGACCCCTGTAGAGATGTCCCCACACAAGTTGTCCCCGGCAACCTGCTGGATGGCAGGTGTCTGCAGCAGCAGCAGTGGCTCATGGGCTAGAGAAAACGAGCCCAGACTCGGCTTGGAAAGAAAAGGCTGAAGGCACACCAACTTCAGAACAGCTAAGCACGCCCCCAGCGGAGGCACTGAGGGACACCTGCTCTTCCTCACTACCTTGTCCACCCGGCTCTTCCTGGAAAGCCCAAGCAGATTCCAACTACAAGCCCACTGATGGACTGAGACCGAAGTCCCTGCTGGGGCTCTAGCCCCTCCCCCACACATCCCCCTTGACCCTGGTCATCATATGTTGTGTTATTTCCTGTCTGGCTCCTTAGCCGAGTGACGGGGAGGGCCTTGTCTTCCCTGCTGGACCTCCAGTGCCCGATACATGGGAGAGGCTTTATTTGCTGACTTATCTTCAGTGTGTTTTTGGAAGACTGACTCCGAGCCCTCGGCCTTAGGACCCCCCTGGCTGCGTGGTCCCGAAGTCCCACTGTTCCTTTAAGGCGGTTGCTAAGCAGGCTGGGAAGACTCTAAGCGCAGATGTGTCTTCTGCAAAGCCTCCTGCTCCTTGCTCAAGGCAGCCATCTCACTGCCTTTTATGGAAGGTGGTTTCTGACCTGACAGGGGAGGAGCAATGACTCAGCGGGCTTCTAGATGGGTCCTGAGCCTGAGGTCTCTTTCCCCCACCAAGGTCCCCCATCTCGGCGCCATGAGTCATCTCAATCATGCACCTCCCCTCCCCCAGAATTCCAGGGGGTTCTCCCCAGAATGCCCTGGCCTCTCATGGGGGTCTCCTCCTCCAGGAAGCTCTAGATGCCTGCTGTACCCACGAAAGCTGCAGGGACTGAGGCTTCCCAGGAGCTTGGGGAGGGGTGGTAGAAGTCCCTCACCAGCAACAACTGACCCCCGGACTGGGTGTCTCCTCACATACATGGAAGCACCAGGGTTTCTCTGGAGCCTGACACGCAAGCACACGCACACTGCGTGCACACATGTAGTCCCACTGTATACCCCAGCGTGAAAGAGCCCTACTGTCACAGGATCTGTGTGTTTCCAGTTGATTTTTTGAAGACTGGGGTAGGGAATGGGTAAGAGGGGGGAAATAACCCAAAGTTCCCAAGCATTTTAAAGCCTTTTATTTGTTTACACATTCTCTAAATTGCAGACAAAAGAGATTTGCTACATAGGTCATCAACACGGCTAACCAACCACAGAACAAGATACTAACCACAGCAAAGAAGGGACGGGGCCTGTGACTCAGTCCTTGTGAGCGTGCAAGGGCTCCGCAGATGGGCTGGGATTCCAGGGCTCCCCAAGACAAAGACTGCTTGATGCCCACATTGTGTTGGCTCCTGGTCTTGACGTCTCCAAGGCCCTCCTGCCAGAACCCAGTCAGGACAGGGGCAAAGGCTGTTGGCTCCTGGTCTTGACGTCTCCAAGGCCCTCCTGCCAGAACCCAGTCAGGACAGGGGCAAAGGCAGGCAGAGAGGAAGGGGTCCTCGGTCCTGGGCAGCCCCTCCAGGCAATCTTCCCGAACAAAGCAGTTGCCTCAGCTTCCAGGTGGGCCTAAAAATTGGGATGTGGGCTGTTTCCAACCTGGAGATCCTCCTGGAGATTTGCACAGCACACCAGCTCTCGGGAAAGTCACAGAACCCGGGTGGCCCCTTCAGACAGTGGGAGATGGGGCACGGCCTCACCTCCCATACTGCAATAGGAGAGCTCATGATACATCCCACAGAGAGGGCAGAAACATCACAGCACCTTCCACTTCGGGAGCCACGGGAGAAGGGAGACTTGACACAGGAGAAAGGAGCACCCCAGAAGACGGGGGCAGTGCGGGGCACACACCTACACACTGAGAGTGCATCACATCACACCTGGAAGAGTCGGGGGGGGGGTGGAGGGCGGGGCGGAGCTGGAGGCAGGGCTGGGGGGACTCTTTGTTTGCCTGTTGTGCTGGTTGCTTTTGAGAGGAAGCAATGGGGTCATCTTCAGACCATTCTGTACAGACTCCTAAGCCTGGAGCCCTTCTCTCTAGTCTCATGAAAGCTGTGCCGGCCTCCGTCCTGGACACCGTCCAATGTGCCCGAGCCGCTCAAGGCAAAAACCCTAAGTTGTCCAGTCAGCAGGAGGTAACGTGGTGTTGGTACCCAAGGTCCGATGGGGAGGGAGTCCAAGGGGGCGTAAAAGCAAGACCCCCTGTCACAAGCATGTCTATCGCCAAGGCCAGCTCTCTCAGCCATTCTGTTACAACTGAGAGTTTCAGAGCGAGCTGGGGCGGGGTGGGGGTGGGCTGAGAGAGTACACGAGACGAGAAAGCACTCTGGAAAGATGGGGCTGTACTGTTGGAAGGGTTTCCCTCTCTTGTGCCCACACCTGGAAGCAAGTGACCCTGACTTGGCATCGCGTCTGCGGGTCTAGAGATATGGAGACTGAGCAATGGGAGATGGCTGGAACATTTCCAGGGCTGCCCTTTCCGAAGACAGCCAAAGCCATCTGGGGGCAGTAAATTCTCAAGGCTGCACGGCCCCCAGGATCTATTCTCCCGCTGAGACAGAGCAGGGAAGACTAAGTCCTTCCCAGACTAATCCAACTCTGAGCCCAGCCCAAGGGCTGCCGCACCCTTCCGGGAACCTACACGGGCATGGGCTCCCTCACGAGGCCCCCGGACAGGCAGCCTCTTCTAAAGGACCCCTTCATCCTTTCTACCCTAGCCAGCCCACAACCCCAGGCCTCATATGCGCTGGCCACCCTCACCAGAGCCCCCAGAACCAGCCTCCCCCTGAGGAGAAACACGGTGGGGCATCAGGGAACTAGAAGGAGAAAAGGAATTTTTTTTGGCTTCTGGGCAGAGATGCTCCATTTCTTGGCTCTCAAAAGGGAATGTTCTCAAAACTGGGCTTTAAAATTGCCCTCAGCCTAAACACATGGGGTGGAGGGAGCCGACCTACCTGAGGTCTGGCTTGTGCCCCAGTGCATCGTGTCATGTGAACAGGCCAGTCTGTCCTTCCGGTGTCAATTTCCTCATCAGTCCGGTGGGTCAGCATCAGGCCAGGAGGGGCTGAGCAGGCTGTGTTCTCAGCCCCAGAGTCTACTTGGGTGGAGGTGGGAGGGAGACTGTCTCGGGGCTCAGAGCTGTCCTGCTCCCAGTCCCTTTCCCGTGGAGCTGAGGGGACCAGCGGGCTCAGAGTCTGAAGCCGGCTGCCGGGGAGTGGTGCTGCCAGTCTGGCCTGGACGGGACCCAGGTCAGATGACTCTCCCCTCTGTCACCGGCAGGAGAGACCCGGTCAATCAGGGTCATTCAAAGGAGGCTCAGTTCAAAAGAACCAAAGGCTTTCACATGGGCAGGGGTCAAAGCCCAGAATGCATTTCAGGTTCTCACACACTTTAAAACCAGTCCTGCGGCCAAGCATCACGAAAGCCTTATGTCCCCGAGTCTCTCACAGAAATCAGCAAAATTCTGCCTTGCTTAGAGCCACATCCTGTCCAGGGACCCTAAAGAGCTTTCCTGCAGCCTCCCCAGCAGAGAAACTGAAGGCTGCTTTAGGCCCACTGGTCACTAACACCCACCCCGGGGCAGATACCTGCCCCACCCCAGCCCGGGCACCCCGCTTGAAAGCAAGCTCGGTGTGACTGCTTCAGGGAGCAGGGAGAAGCTGCAGTCTGGCCATCACATGTGCGGAGAAAAGATGGAACAAATGGCTTATTCCTGATGTGGTCAATTCAGACAACAGGGAGTCTACTGAGGCGTGATCCCATGAGCACCTGGCCCAAGGTGGGCATGGGAAGGTTCCTGGAAACCTCTCCTCACGCTAAGCCTCTCCCCCCACGCCCACCTCCTGCTGCCTTTGCCAGACCCGCACAGGAGGCCACCGAGGCAGGCTGGCGGGGTCTCCATGGGAGTCCACCCGGACTGAGCATGACGCCCCCGTCCCACTATTCCCCGCTCTGCTCTTCCGAGTGGCGATGGGACAAGACTGTCAGGTGAGTCACTTTCCAGCTCTGGTCGGACCCTGCCAATCGCACCGCCCTGCCCACGACCCCGGGAGTCTAAAGCAGCATTTGGAGGCACAGCCTCTGTTTCCTTGGGCACTCGGCGCTCTCCAACCCAGGTGCCTTCATCATTGCTGAAACACGTGGCAAAGACGGTCGCCTTCCAAAGGCAGCCGGTGCTTGGGCCGATGGATACAAGCAACTGGGCTGGGGTCAACTGTGTTCTTCCCGCCCAACCTCCAGAGGGTGGAAACAACCAGATACTTGAGCCCGCTCTTCTATCCATGTGCACACAGGAACACGAAAGGAGAGATCTAGATACACGGAGGCCTTCCCAGATGGTGTCTTACCTGACAGGAGATCAGAACACTGGGAGACTGTGATTTGGGAATGGAAAAGCAGGCTGAAGCCTGGGCCAGGATGTGGTTTCTTTTTCCAGCCCCCAGGGGACCTAGGGTGTTGCTCTGCACATAGTGGGTGCCCTGCCAAGTGTTTCAGTGAGTACCAGCCTGCCTAGCAACCGCTCATGGCGGGCAAGAAATGTGCTCATTTTCCTTCAGAACAAAAATGCCCTGTGGGCAAACATGGCAGATAAACAGTGAGGAACTCAGGTGGACATTTCTCTCATTTTCCCAAACAAAGGCACAAACGCTCCCGAAGCCTCTGACCGTTTCCTACCACAGCGCGACTCCCCTGCTTTCCCAAATGTCCCAGGGACCAGATGCATCTGGAAGCTAGGGCTCTCTGCCTCCCTAGCCCCCTCTCCGGCCACCTGCTCCCACCTCCTCTGCTCTGAGCTAACCTTTCTACAGTTTCATTCTCTCACTCACATATTATCTAGCAATGTTTCCTTCTTTTTTCTCAAGTATCCAATTTAGATTCTTCAACTACATGTTGAAAATGTGCAGGGAGTATATTTCCTTTTCCTCTCGTGCCCGCCCGCGCCCCGCCCTTCAGCATCTCGCGTGGCAGGAGGGAAGGGAGGGGCGGCTGCAAGAAAGGAGGGGGTGGGCCAAGCAAGAGGAGAACCAGGGTCTCAGGTGGGGGGTAAACGCGACAGGGCAAAGTCAATAAGAACCACAATCCCAATTCCAGCCACAAAATCTGCGTGTCCCTTTGACAGCAGAATTGAGACGTGTGCTTCCGAGTTTGCGGTAATTGCCAAACACCTTCCCCCCAAAGAAGCCGAAGTGAAGGGAGAGGGGAAGGAGAGAGGGTGCGTCGGGGCTCCTCCGAGCATCAGCTCCCAGTACAAGTCCCGGAGGTGTGCAGGGGCTGGAGCCTGGGGTGGGCCCCGCTGGACCTCAGGGAAAGATCCCCTGGGACAAGCATTCTCCCTCTCATCCTGGAGCAACGCGGAAGGTTCACTTTAGTTTGTCAAGCTGTGTGTGTCTGTGTGTGTGTGTGTGTGTGTCCCCATTTTCATCATCAATATTGGTAACATTGAAATAATAGAGATGCAAAGAGGCAGGCAAACAGGATGCAGTGGGCGTGAATATAACCTGGAGAGGAGGCGGAGGGGAAACACAGGGGCTTGGGGGCCTCCCCCAAGTCCTGCAGGGACCACTTCCCCTTCCCCTCTTCCCCCCACGGGGCACGTATGTGCCAGATTGGGTAGGTGCTGCCCTCAACGGCCACTTTGCTCGCTGCCTGGGCTAGAGGTCATTATTGGTATTTATATCTCTGTTGAGGAGGGTTCTGGCTGCCCGCCAGTCCTGGTTCCTGCCTTCCTCTGGCCTGCCCTGCGAAATGTCACCATCAGCACAAATGCTTCCTTCTCTTGGTGGGGCCAAAGAGGGGGAAACCCTGGAATGACCCTCTTTCAAGGCACTGGAGCAAAGAAAGGAAGGGAGTTGGGAACAAAGAGACTGACTAAGGGGCATTCCTATACCCTCCGACCCCTGTTACCCACGCCCACCCCCCACAGCCGCATAAGATCCTGGGGAGTCACGCCAGGTCTCAGCCATCAGCAGAGACACAGCCAGGCCTCACTCAGAGCCCAGACAGAACATTCCCTGGGAATCCACCCACTTCCAGATCCTTCCCCTCACACAGGGAGCCCCCTGTTCATTCTACGAAGCCAGTTGGAGGAGGACGGGGCAAGGCCCAGACCCCTCCCCATCAGCATTTCCTGGAGGTGCTTCCTTTGGGCCTCTCTTCTCAGCAGCCTGGGCTGGAAGCATGGAGAGGGGGCCACGCAGCCAGGCCTTCCTAGGAGCAGCTGCTGAGATGCTCCAAGAAAGCCCTCAGTGCGTCTGTCTGGGGGCTCTGCTCATCCTCCCACATTCAAGGCACCGAGCAGTCAGCAGCGCTCTGCCTCCCCCCACACACCCTGTAGTTATTTAACTCTGGGACTTCTAAGTGCAAACCAGGTTTCCGGGCCCTCCTCAAGTGGCCTCCCCACCTTCTCTTCATTTTGCTTTGCCCTCTCCTTCCTCTGGGCTCCCCTTCCTCCCTCCCTCCTGCAAAATAATGCACCCACTACAGGTGACACCAACGCACAGCTCCAAAAAGGAGCCAGCTGTGGCAGGCTGGGTGTCTTCGCTGGAAGTCTGAGCTCTGGCCCAAGGAGTCAACATCTCCTTGGGGTGTGACACACGCATGTCCTGAGGAGGGACCTGCCCTGGGGGATGGTCAGGGAGTGAGAGAGGAAGGGAGGCTTCTATTCCCCCCACTTGTAGCCTAGCTTGAAAACCAGTCTAGGGGGACGCCTGGGTGGCTCAGTTGGTTGGACGACTGCCTTCGGCTCAGGTCATGATCCTGGAGTCCCGGGATCGAGTCCCGCATCGGACTCCCAGCTCCATGGGGAGTCTGCTTCTCCCTCTGACCTTCTCCTCTCTCACCTTCTCACTCTCCCTCTCTCTCAAGTAAATAAAAAAATAAAAATCTTAAATAAAAAAAAAAAAAGAAAAGAAAAGAAAACCAGTCTAGGGACAGGGAATGTGGTCCGTGGGGCTTCCGGACCTCCCCTCAACCACAGACCCAGGGGCCCCTCTTCTCTGAATCTAAAGCCTGAAGTTGCCAGTAATCTTTCTTCAAGAACACGGCTCTGTCTCCTAAACTTGCCCCAATAGGAAAAGTAATAATAATCATCTCATTTTTCTTCCTTAATGATCTGAGTTCTTCAAGGGGAGGGCTGAAAGGAATCATTCTTCTGTGTTCAACGAAGAAAGCCTAAAATGCATCACGAGCGGAACTCTCTGGGGTATCATGAAACCATCACAGTGAAATCTAAACCCGAAACTTTCAACCCGTTACCTTTTTCAGTTCTGGAGGACTCCGGCCTCCCTTGCACCCACCCATGGCTCACCATCCTAGTTCCAAGTCTCACATCTGAGCATAGCCCCAGGAAGCTGCTGCTCCTCGCGGCCTGCCTCGACTTCCCACCAGGCCCTGGGGCGCTGACAGCAGCAGGGGCGCCGTGGGACCCTGGGGCTCCTGCTCTAGGTGCTAGGCGTCTGTGCAGGGTTGAGAAGGAAAACAGAATGTCAATCTCCTAGCAGAGGCCTTGCCTGGAGAGCCTCACAACGTTGCCAGCACTGGATTTGCTGCAGGAGCAAAAAAGAAGTGTCTCGGAAAAAAAAGGGTTTCCACTTCCGGCGCAGATCCCATGGCCTCGCCCCCTCTCTGGCTAGGTGGAGCCACAATATAGGGGTGCAAAGTCTCCTTGGCTGTTCCAGGGATTCTAGCTGGCAGGCAAGAGTGTCATTATCTCCCATTGGTGGCCGCTCTACCCAGTGACAAGAGACACCCAAGTGTGGGGGCCTCCATCAGGACAGGCCCCAGGGCCAGACCTTCACCAGCCCTAGTGCTCATCCCGGCAACAACCCTGCTGGACAGGCCACATCTCCCTGCCTCACAGACATGGAAAAGGAGTCCCAGAATTTGCCCAAGGTCAACCAGCTAGAAATGTAGCAGAGCTGGGCTTTACACCAAAGTTTCTAAGTGAATGTTACATTGAACTGAATCATAGTCCTCTCCAGAAGTTGGCTCCCCAGACTAGGTGATGATGATCTTGTAGAAAGGAGTACCCCCAAGTATCTTCATTCTGAAATCCCCAACCCCAGGGTAAATCCCTCACCTCCCACCAACAGCAAACCCAAGCACGGGTCCTTGTCACAGCTTTGGCTTACTGCCTCTGACCACAGGCAGCCCAGCCCCTAAAACATAAACCCATTTGGGTCAAAAGGGAGATTCTGGTTATAGGTTCAAGGTTATCTTTTCAAGGTTAGATGACCTTGGCTAATTCACACAAGAAGGGGACATAGAAATCGTTAGGGATCCCTCCCTGGAAAGCCCTGCTTTCCGGTGGTTGTTTATATAACATTAAGCTTTTTTAGTCTCCCAGTGTCACTGTGGAACAGACAGGGCAAGGGTTATTATCTCTGTTTTATAGGTGGGGAGAACTGAGGTTCAGAGACGCTAGGTGACTTGCCCGAGGTCACTTTGTTACTGAATAGCAAAGGCAAAACCAAAACCCTGATCAGCCACGTGCACCCCATGATTCTAGCTCGTTCTCTGGGGGTCAGAGAAAGACCAATCTGAAGTTTACCGTCCTTTTCTTGGTCTCAATACAGAAAGTGAGAAATGTGACTCTAGAGATTTTGTCTGCTTGCTGTACCCCAAAAGTGTCGTCCCATAAGCTGGCCTTGCTATCCCCACTTTCCAGATGGGGAAACTGAGACCTCAAAGAGGAAGAGGCTGCACTGATCCCACAGGGAATGCAACCGGAAAGGGAACTCTGGACCCTCTTCACACCCATTCTAGGGCCTGGAGCTCCCGCCCCGACCCCACTGTGGGTTACAGCACCCTCCCTTGCAAGACTCAATTCCCCCTCGTGGAACGCATGTGTACACCCTCCAAAGAGGTTTTGTCAAGTAGGAGGGCCCCAGTTTGGGGTTTCAGACTTCCTTTTTTAACCTTTAAGCTATTGTGGCATTTGGGAACATTCTGGTCACTTTTTCTCTAAAATTAAGTCAAAGTGATTTTCAAAACCAGCAATCAGCCTTTGAGGACACCCCACTTTGGGTTTTGTGGGAAGACAGAGAGCCAGAGCAGTCGGGAGAGGACATCCGCTCCTCTGATGTGACACTTCTGGGGAGCAGATGACAAGACTGCACGGCAGCTCCCCAAACCCTCCCTGCCCCTCCAGAATCCAAAACAGCCTCCCCAGCCAGCAGGGGGAAGGACGTGTCATAGGAGCAGGATGAAAATCCCATCTGGACAGGGCCCTTCAAACCAGCCTGTTATGTATGCACGCAGCTCACTCGCAGGCCATGGGCCCCTCCAGGAGACTGACCCCACAGGTCACTCTGCAAGGGCCTGGGTGAGACCAGCCCCGCTCGGCTCCACGCCAGGCTGCCCTGAGGCCACTGGCCGAGAGCAGTGAGCCCAGGAGGGAGGCTCTTGCCAAGTCATGGAGCGAACCCCACAGCAGGGCAGAAGTGGCCCAACGAGCCTCCCAGTCTCCAGGGGCTTCCTCAGGAGCTGGAGGACTAAAAATAACCTTGGCCTTTGTTGGGAGCAGCCGGGCCACGGAGATGGAGCTGATTTCAAGGAAGCCGAGCATGCGCAAGGGTCCCGCTCACCGAGACCCGCCCTTTGGGCAAATGATTTTTCCAGAAACGTGTCAGTTACTGTGTGCTGCTGCCGTAGCCATCGCCTCCGAGATTCAAAGACAGCCCGAGCCACGCCGGCCCTCGGGGCTGACTTCCAACACAGGCATCTCAGAAGCTCAGCTTCCCACCTCTTTCTTCTCAAAACATTTTTTTTTTCTTTTTTTTGGAAAACAAGAGTCCAGCACGTACTGGGGAGCTTAGAGGGCAAGAGCAGCCCTCCGGCTGAGGAGTGCGCGTCACTGCCACCGTGATCATAAAGAATCCCCCCCACCCCAGTTATTTGTTGAGGTGACAATCATCTCGACCCCATCCTCAAATCCCCAGAGTCGGATGACAGTGGCAGTCGGGTGACAGTCAGCAGACAGTGGCCAACACACACCGTGTAGAAGGAAGAAATTACTTGGGGAAAGGACTTTGTGGTGCCACATCAATACTGACGGGTTTCGCAAAGCTGCGTCCTTTGTGCCAACATTCAGATTCTGGACTGGGCAGGCTTCACCCACTTTCCTGGTTCTTGAGTCCCGCCAGGGAAAGTTCCAGACCCAGGCTGGTGGGGAGGCAGAGCCCTAGCATCTTCCCCGGCCACAGGCTGTGCCTTATCTCACCTCAAGGACACCCCAGCTCCGAAGGTCGAGGAACCACAAAGCCCCCCCGGATGGATAACAAAGACTGACTGGCTGTGGCAGGACCTCTGAATTTTCTTCCCAACATTTCCACCCACCCCTCAGCACTTCTTCCCTCTCCAGCCCCATCAAGAGACCACCCTGGGTGTAGACATCACACGGTATCTGGGTGGGGGTTTGGGGGGTGGGGGGAGCAGAAAACCTCTTTTCTTCTTCACAGAGACCAAGGAACAAAGAGGGAGTTTCATCATCAAGATGGCCTCCCGACTCCGAGTCTGGAAGTTTCCAGGGAGGCTTGTAATAAATAACAACTTCTCCACAGCCTTTTGTTCCTTTGCTGAGTTCAGGATAAAGAGCCGAAGCAGGAGGCGGGAGGCTGTGTGAAGATTTCTTGGAACACAATAGATAGAAAACACCAGACTACACATGAGTGACCGATCGGTGGTCACAAAACAGCTTCCCTTAAAATGGGAACCAGTGAGAGGGCTGCAGGGCCGGGGGCAACGTGAGGGGGTCCCACAGGGCCGGGGCTACGGGTGTTCTTCAAAAGTGCGACATCCTTCCGGTAGAAACGAGGAGGGGCTCGCCGAAATGCTGGAACCTGTGTGTAGGAGGTAAGCAGACACCTCACCCTCTCGGTGCCGCACGTCCAAGCCCTCTGTGACCACGGGTCTTCCTTACAGTTGGTCTCTCTGGATATTTGGGAGTGGGGGCTTGATCCGGTTTGAAGTGGGCTCCGCGTACGCCTCTCCAGCAGCAGGTCACGGTCTGCGACCTGGGGCCCTAGGCTTGGCAGCCGAAGGCTGAGGCTTTCTCTTTGAGCAGTTCCCAACACAGGTGGCAGCTCCAGCTTCCTACAAGAGACGAGAGGCCCTGGTCACCAGCGGCCCCTCTCCTGCCCTGAGGCCCCGCCCTTGGCCCTGACTCCTGCAAGCCCCATTGCTCTTTCCACTTTCCCAGTTCAGAGACCGAGGCCCGGTCCTCAACATGGGCTGGAGGTTGTAACTCGGCAGAGGGTAAGGGCTGCTCAGAGAACACTTGGGTGCTCAGAGGCCATCAGCTGAACCTGAACCTCCTTCCTGGACGTGGTCTCCAGCAACAGCACCAGACCTGAGCCTGTTCCCCTAGAAGCTCACAGCCACCCTCCCACCACCACCACTTCAGCCATACGTCCAGGATCATTTCCTCAGCCCCATGCTGGAGTTCCAGGGGGTGGAACCGTGCCTCCGTTTCCTCATCTGTCAACTGGTAGCGGTCCTACATGCCTCACAGAACTGTGATGATTGAATGAGACAAGACACGGAAAGGCCTTTAGCACAAGGCCCGCACCATAGTGAGGGCTCCCCAAGTGGTAGGAGTAGCTGTTGCTGCTACTGTCCACCTCATCATCGTTACCTTCTGGGGGCTCAGCCACAGGGGGATTTAAACAGTACATGTGATAGCCACGGTCACAGTCATCGCAGAAGAGGAGCTGGTCCTGGTGGAAGACAGAGTAGGTAGAGGGGAGGAGAGAGAGAGTGAATATTCCTCCAGACTGGTCCGTGCAAACCCATCTCCCTGAGTGCCCCTTTCCAGGCCCCAGCTGAGGTCTTCACTGCCCCCTGAATGTGCTCGGTGCTTTGCCCAGGCCTGGAGATCCCCCTGCCTCCCCAACTATGCCAACCATACTCCCACTTTAGGGTTCTGCTCAAATCAGGCCTCCTCCAAGAAGCCTGCCTTGACTACCACCTTATATTCGAGTTTAAAGAGATTCCTTATTCTTCAGAACTCCTGTAGCCAATAACTCTGTTTCCATAAAGGAGGAAAACCACATCTCTTTGCTTCTACCTTCCCCATAAGGATTGTCTAGTACACAGAAAATACTTCAAATGTTTGCAAATTTTAGCTGAATTCTTCTTAAGCTCACCCTTTCCGTCTGTGAAAAGGGCAACGGCCATCCTTGATGGTAACATCCATAACACCTCAGAACCTATTCAGGGTTTCATTACGAGAATATAGAGGAATGCACACAATGCGATGCCACCCTTCAGATCCCCAGAGCCTCCTCAGGGGCTGGAGGCTGGAGCCCAGGTGAGAACAGGACCCCCTAGCATGGTGTTTAACTTCAAAGGATGCAGTCTGCACCTTCACTCCCCAAGTTCCCTGGGCCTAGACGCTCTCTCGGGCCCTGACCCCTGCTCTTCTAGACCATTCCCTACCCACCCTTCAAGTCTTCCAGCTCCTCCATCCTACAGAGATGTCCCTAATCTAGCTCAAATGAAAGTTCTCTCACCCCTCTTGCATCCCCATAGTCCTCCCTCTTTCTTATGACATTTAATTGCGTTTTCCTTCATGGCACAAAGCCTGGCATGTGGTAGACATCTACGCACGAAGGTTTTCTTGAATAGTTCTTTTGGAATATGCCTCCTTCGCCTACTCCTTTAAGGATTGTAAGGCCTTTGGGGCAGAACCTTGTCTTAACTCATCTCCACATCTCCTTCAGAACTGGTTTACAGTAGCTACATGTTTGTGATCTGCTCCCCATTATCCAGGTTCAGTTCCGCTCTATTCTTTGGACCTGCTTGAATGGCTTATAAGACGTTTGCAAAACTAAGTTTTGCATCAAATCTCACCTTGGCTCCCCTCAGCACAATGATCCTGGAAAAAGTAGGTATTGAAGTTGGAAACCCTGGCAAGCAAGCAATAAGGCAGCAGATGTCATGAAGACTTTTTTTTTTTTTTTAATCACACTAACACTTTTCAACAGGGCAATGGGAAGCCTTTGAAGAGTTAGCAACAGAGGAGTGACTGGTCACACATGGAATTTAGAAAGATCTCCCCAGCTGCTGTGTAAGAATAGATACCTGGGTGGAGGAAGGTTGGTTCTAGAGCCTGGAAAACCACTTAGAATGCTGCTACCACCATCCAGGTAAGAGGTGATGGTGGCCTGAATTAGGATTGTGGCATGGGGGAAAAGCAAGGGTCTTGTTCCCATTTGAAAGTTATTGATTAGATGATGGCAAAGAAATCAAGAATGTCTCCTAGGTTGTGCTTGGTCAGCAAGCCAGATGATACAGCTACCCATTGAGACGTGAGCAGAAGAGTAGATCCATGGGAGCCAGAATGCAGCCTAAGTTAGAGACATGTTCTGCACATTCACAGATCACGCAATGGAGATGCCCTGGAGGCAGCTGGACATCAGGAAAGATGCTTGACCATGAGATACGGATTTGGGAATCATTGGTGATTAGATGATAATGGAGGTCCTGAGAGAGGAAGCCCAGAGTATGTCACAGATGTCCTTGAACTTGAGGTCATGGAGGGATGTCCATGACCTTCTTGAAATCATATGCACAACTTAATGTATAGGTACAAAAGTACATTTTTCTGAGAAAAGAGTAAGTCCATAGCTTTCATTGAAACTTCTGAAAAATCAAGGACTCAAAAAACATTATTGAGATAAAGGCCAAAATCAGACCCTGAGAACACCAATCTTGAGGGATAGGCAGAGAAAAAAGAGACTAAGACACAGGCTCCAAGAGGTAGGATGAAAACCAGGACAGTGTGGTTTACTCCAAAAAAATTTACACCATTGTCTTGGTGCTGAAGTGAGCTATATTACAGTATAATTTAGGAATAATTCAAGGATGAATAAGTTAGGTTGGGAACAGAAAATAGGGAGAGATTTGTCAGAGAGAGTACTACCAAAGTCTTAAAGACACATAATTCCTGATATAGTGCTGATACAAGAAATATGAGAAGGTAGAATACCCTGGATCAGATTTTCCCAAAGGGAAACCAGGCGCCTGTGGATTTAAATACATTTTTCATGGGCTGATTGTTGTCTAGCACCACATTCTCTTCTTTCTCATGTGCTTTTTAAGATAACTGCCTATCAAAACCACCCATATCAGCCAGTTCATGCTAACCCCAATGAAAAACATAATTTAAATGCCTCCTAACTCTCAAGTCCCCAAGAACTAGTTCCAGTAGAATGGCTACAGTTCCAGTAGAATAGGAACCCCATTCTGGTCTGTGCAGGGTAAATCTCTGACTATGTGCGAAGAACCCTACTTCCCTGGCAGCCTCACCCCTGGAATCCTCCCCTACAGCTCTGCCAAGTCAATGAAAACTCTCCATATTGATACTATTTGTAAAGCTAAAGACCAGAACCAACCCAAAGGTCTATCAGTAAGAGACTAGTTGAATAAACTAATGAAGAACTATGCAGCTGTAGGAAAAAAGATTATGTCCATACATTGTGGTGGAGTGAGTAATCTAGGACATCCACTGAAAAAGCGAGGTGTAGAAAACAGGGGTGTCTGCTACTATTGTGTAAGAAAATGTGTTCTTTTTTTTTTCATTCATACACATGAATTCTTATGGATTCATACACATATACATGTAATATGTTATATTTAAATAGAAGGAAAAGATAAGCCATAATTTTTTTAATGGTCACCTATGAGCAGAGTGAGGGAATAGTATGAAAGAGTAGGAACAGAAGCTAGATTTCTTTGAATATCCTGTTTATTTAAGACACTTGATTCTGGAACGAGTAAATATTTTTCATTGTCATAAAACAAAATTCACACTGTTATTGTCCCTTAAAAAAAAGAAAAATGAAACAAGTATATCTAATTATGTATTAGTTGATGGCATAACCACATAGAAAGTAACTATTCCAAGTGACTTTAAAACTACGTAGCTTGACTATACATCCTGAGTCAAATATACCTTAAGAACAAAAATGTGTGTGTGTGTGTGTGTGTGTGTGTGTATTTCCAGAAACCACATTGTTAGTGGTAATAGCGGAATTAATATTCTGAGACCTGTATGTATGAAATGAGTGATTTTGTTGTAACTGAGAAGAATTTTGACATACTTGAAAGAAAATACAGATGTAAGATTGATTGAGTTAAGTAAAAACCCTACCGTTAGTTCTGCGTATGAATTGGAAGTATCAGTATAAATTCAAATATCCATACAAATTCAGCATTTTATCTTTAAAACAAATAAAACGTATTGTCTAGTTTTGTCCATTTAAAATGCCCCAAAACAATGACAAAAGCAGTAAAAATCAGCACCCCTAGCACTCCTATTATGTTCTCTAAAGATCACTGGCCACTAAAAGGAACCAGGAGTCTTGAAGAAATGGCTGGTTCCAGGTCCAGGGCATGAAATGTGCAAATATTTTCACATATTAGAAAGCAAATACTATTCGGGTCATGTCAAAAGGACTAAAGATCAAAACTGATTGCATTCTCACTGCCCAAATACAAGACAATTTTTACTGTAATGGATTGAAATCAATCAAATATGTTTAAATCCTTGAGTTCATAAAGATACTACTGAAAAAAAAAAGGTTGTCACCTTTGGAAGATGCTAGGGAAACATCCTATTTTTTTAAATTTATTATCTTGATATAATTTTAGTCTCAGAGAACGTTGCAAAATGGTACAGAGAGTTTCTGTACACACTTTACTCAGCTTCCCTTAATGCTACCATCTTATGTTATGATAGTACAATTATGAAAAGCCGGATATTATATCAACATTATACTATTGACTATGCTGCAGACCTCATTTGAAATTCACCAGTTTTCGCACTTCTGCCCTCTTTTCCAGTATCCAATCCAGGATCTTACATTGTATTTAGTTGTCATGTTTTCTTAGTGTCCTTGAATCTATGACAGTTTCTCAGTTGCTTTATCTTCCACAACCTTGATGCTTTTGAAGAAAGTAGGCCAGTGATTTTGTAGAATGTCACTCATTTTGAGTTTGTCTGATCTTTTTTCATGAGGAGATTGAGGTTATACACTTTTGGCAAGAATACTACAAAAGAGATGATGTGCCCTTCTCAGTGTATCATATGGGGGCACATTGATACCAATATGTCTTGTTACTAATAATGTTACTCTGATTTGTGTAAAGTAGTGTCTGTCAGTTTTTCCACTATAATGTTGTAATTTTTCCCTTTGTAATGTATTAAAAGTAATCTGGTGAGAGAGATACTTTGAGATTATGCAAATATTCTGTTTCTGACCATACTTTTCTCACTAATTTTGGCATTAGTGAGCCAGATCTTGCTTACAACAACCAGAACGGCGATGCTTGCCTACCAGTGATTTCTTTCTTCCCTCTACATTTATTAATTATAATTCTGTTCTGAGGAAGAGTTTAACTCTTCCCTATTTATTTATTCAAGTTTTGTAATATCAGCATGAATTTTGTTCTTTGAATCACAATTCAACACTATCATTATTTATTTTGTTGTTCAACTTGTCCTAGACTTACCATTAGGAGTTCCTTCAAAAATTAGTTCCTGTGTCCTTTAGATGTGCCTTATCAATTTTTGAGCATTTCCCCTACTTTCCAGTACCACAGGATATTCCAAGCTCCCCTTATATTTTCCAACCCTAGCATCAGCCATTTATCCAAGGGTTCCTAGTTCCTTTTATTGGAGAATGGTATTTAGAAACCAATATCTGGGTACCATGGATTCTCACTGCCTCTGGGTTGTCATTGCTTCTAGGACCTCCCAGCCAATAGAATTAGAAAGTAAATGTATACGTAGGACACATGCCCATATCTATATTTATTTCTGTATCTATCTATATGTATGCATACATGTATATAGATATATATGTGTATGTGTGTGTATATATACACACACACATATATACACACAACATGTTGTATCAAAACATTCCCTGATACCCCCTATTCCACCCAACACCATAGGATTCAGTGTAGCCTTCCCTCTGTTTGATTATTCTTTCTCTGACATTGAGAAACCTGGCTCTCATTAGTAAAATGTATCATTATTAGTTCACACCTGGACACACATAAAGTAGTTGCAGAGTGACTAAGTTACATGCCTGTAAGAAATACGTTTACTAGGGGAGCCTGAGTGGCTCAGTGGGTTAATCCTCTGCCTCAGCTCAGGTCATGATCTCAGGATCCTGGAATCAAGTCCTGCATTGGGCTCTCTGCTCAGCAGGGAGCCAGCTTCCCCCTCTCTCTCTGCCTGCCTCTCTGCCTACTTGTGATCTCCCTCTGTCTGTCAAATAAATTTTAAAAAATAAAATATTTTAAAAAAAAAAGAACCACATTTACCAACTAAAGTATAATATTTACATAGTCATTTCTGCCTTTAGTCTTAAAATACAGTCATATACAGCTTTCCAAATTTACAAAAGTTAGTTCTTTCCTTCCCCACCCCTCAATATGGTTGCTCTATTTACATTATAGTTAGGTTCATTTGCTACTATTCATATCCCAGTTTAGTCCCCACCCCCCTACATCCTAGCTGGTTTTGGTATTTACCTGTAACAGGATATGTGCAACAATACGTTGGTCCTAAGCGTCAGAGCTGTACCAAAAGGCATCCCCTGAGAAGTGCCATCTCCCCTTTTCCCTACTATCCCACACCTGTTTCCCCATTCTTTCTACCCCATTCCCACCCACTGGTAGGTAATCAGTCTCTTTAGTTCCTTTACGTTATCCTTCCTGTATTTCTTTAACACAAGTAACAGATACGTGTATATTTTCTTACACTTTTCTTACAAGAATGACAGCATACTATATAGATGTTGTCTTTACTTAGCTTTCTTCATTTAACAACAGCAAATTTGGAAATAAACTGGAAATTATTCCATCTCAATGTATGGAATCTGCCTCATTTTTTTTATAGCTGTAAGTATTCCAATGTGTGACTATGCCATCATTATTCAACCATTCTTCTGTATAACATTTAGGTCATTTCTAATATTTTATAATGATAAACAGCTGCACCCATGAATAACTTTATGCACATGTATTTTTGTTGTGTTATATCTTTATAGTGGATTCCTAATAGATGAGATTGCTAAGTCAAGAGGTAAAGGCATAGTAGTTGTGTTAAGTATTGCTAAATGTCCCTACCACTTTGTATTCCCACTGACAGTGTATGAGGATGTCAATTTTCCCATAGCCATCAATAGAATGTATTCTCATACTTTTTTCCCAGTTTTATGGATAAGAAATAGTATCCCAGTTTTGCCTTAGTTTGAAATCTTTGATTATGAGTGTATTCAAACTATTTTTTAAAGATTTTATTTATTTATTTGACAGACAGAGATCATAAGTAGGCAGAGAGGCAGGCAGAGAGAGAGGAGGAAGCAGGCTCCCTTCTGAGCAGAGAGCCCCATGTGGGCTCTATCCCAGGACCCTGGGATCATGACTGAGCCAAAAGCAGAGACTTTAACCCACTGAGCCACCCAGGTGCCCCCAAACTCTTTTTTTCCCAAATGTTTAGGGCTATTTTTATCTTTTGTGAATTGTCTTTCATGTCTTTTTCCCATTTTCTGTCAGGTTTCTCATCCCTTGTCCCTCAAATTTTAAGAGTTCTTTATATATTAGGGATATTAGCTCTTTATCTGTGGTATATGCTGTAAATATTTTTTCCCAGTTTGCTAGTTGTCTTTTTATTTTACCTGTTTTTTACTATGCAAATTTTTATGTGGCCAAATTTGTCAATATTTTCTTTTATTTCTTCTGAATTCTGAATCACAGAAAATCCTTCCTTATATATACTTTAAAAGAGTTATTCACTTATTTTGAGAGAGTGAGCAAGCCCATGCATGAACAGGAGGGGCAGAGAGAGAGGGAGAGAGAATCTCAAGCAGACTCTACGCTGAGTTCAGAGCCTGACACAGGGCTCGATCCCATGACCCTGAAATCACGACCTGAGCTGAAACTAAGAGTTGGACATTTAACTGACGGTGCCACCCAAGCGCCCCGTTCTTTCCTTATATTTAAAGAAGAAATCACCCATGTTTCCTTCTAACACTAATATGGTTTTATTGTTTACGTTCAGATCCCCAGTTCATTTGGAGACTCTTCTTATGTATTTTGTGAGATATGGGCTTAATTTTATCTTTTCCCAAATGGGTACCCTATTATCTCAGCACCATTCATGAAAATGTAATTTTAGAGGCAACCTTTATCCTAATACTAAAGATCCATATGTAGATGGGTCAATTTATGGGTTCTTTTCTATTCCATTGGTCTGTTTGTCTATCTTGTTTTAATTAGAGGCTTTATAGTATGTTTTAATATCTAGTCTCCCCTCATAATTTGTTGTTTTCAGTGTTTTCTTAACTATTCTTGCATGTTTATTTTTCCAGATGAGCTTTACTATCAGTTTGTCTAAATGTTTGCTGTTTTTATTGAGTTCGAATTAAATTTGTAAATTAACTCAGGAAGAACTGACATCTTTATCATGTTGAATCGCTCTATCCAAGATCACACAATGTCTTTCCATTTGCTCAGGTCTACCTCTGTGTTTTTTTCCAGTGCTTTAAAATTTTCTTTAAAATTTTTTTTTCTTCATATAGGTTTTACAAATTATTGTTAGGCTTATTTCTGAGTATTTGTTTTTTGTTGCTGTCATGAATGGGATTTCTCTACTACTGTAAACTTGAACTGGTTGTTATTTGTGCACATGAAGGCTATCAATTTTTGTCTGATAATTCTATATCCTGCTACTTTTAATGTTTGAGTTAACTTTATCACTGATTCTCTAGGGCTTCCCAGATATACTATTATTGTTTGTGAAATAGAGTTTTGCTACTTTGTTAGTATTCTTATACCTCTAGTTGATTTCTCTTTTCTAATCACATTAGCTAATATCTCTATACTAATGACAAATAATAATGAAAATAGCAGGCATCCTTATTTGATTCTTTTTTTTTTTTTAAAGATTTTATTTATTTATTTGTCAGAGAGAGAGCGTGAGCGAAAGCGAGCACAGGCAGACAGAGTGGAAGGCAGAGTCAGAGGGAGAAGCAGGCTCCCTGCGGAGCAAGGAGCCCGATGTGGGACTCGATCCCAGGACGCTGGGATCATGACCTGAGCCGAAGGCAGCTGCTTAACCAACTGAGCCACCCAGGCGTCCCTCCTTATTTGATTCTTGATCTTAGTAGAAATGCCTCTAGTGTTTCCTCATTAAATAAAATAATGGCTTTAGTTCTAAGGTATAAAAAGTTTATAATATTAAGAAAGTATTGCACAATTCCTATTTTCTTGAGTGTTTTTTTTTTTCATGGATAGGTATTGAAACTACCTTATAATTGTGAAAACTGATAAATAAAGGGAAAGAATCAAGCACTTTTCCTATCTTTTCTATATAATCTATCTTCATATATATACACATGTATATGTGTATATATGTGTGTGTGTGTGTGTGTGTATTCCTATCTTTCTGTATAATCTAAACCTGAGAGTAACCAAATTACTCTCAGAAACCAAAAGTTTTTGCCTTTATTACTCCAGCTAATAAAAAAAGAAGGAATTATAAAATTTCTTAGCAATATAGAATATCACTATTTTGCAGCCTCTAATGTAGTAGTCAGTCTCGTTGAAGATCATCGATACTGCTACCTTCACAAAAGAGAGATGTACCAGGCATTACATACTTTCTGATAAAGAAAAATACACCACTATTTATGAAGTAGTCTTGATATATATAAATATATACAGGTTTATATGTATTAATTTTTATATGTGTATATAATCAAATCAAGGTCCATATATAATATATATTATATATAATTATATAATATATATTCTATATAATGTATAGGATATATAATATATGTTATATAGGATATCATTTTATATTATATATCCTATATAATATATATAAATATTATATATATTATATATATATTTTATATATTTATATGAGCCACCCAAGCACCCCTCACTGATTTCTTCAACAAAAATTTGAAGGGGAGGGGCGCCTGGGTGGCTCAGTGGGTTAAAGCCTCTGCCTTCGGCTCAGGTCATGATCCCAGAGTCCTGGGATCGAGCCCCGCATCGGGCTCTCTGCTCAGTGGGGAGCCTGCTTCTTCCTCTCTCTCTCTCTACCTGCCTCTCTGTCTACTTGTAATCTCTGCCTGTCAAATAAATAAATAAAATCTTTTAAAAAAATTTTTTGAAGGGGATAAAAGAGCAAAATGGAGGGAAAACCTACATATTAAAAGAAACTTTAAAAATAGGGGTGCCCAGGGGCACCTGTATGGCTCAGTTGGTTAAGCATCTGCCTTCAGCTCAGGTCATGATCCTGGAGTCCCAAGATCAAGCCTTACTTGGAGCTCCCCACTCAGCTTCTCCCTCTGACCCTCCCCCTACCTCATGCTCTCTCTCTCTCTCTCTCTCTCTCAAATAAATAAATAAAACCTAAAAAAAATGAAAATAAAAATAGGGGCGCCTGGGTAGCTCAGTCAGTTAGGCATCTGACTCTCGATTTGGGCTCAGGTCATGAGCTCAGAGTTGTGAGATGGAGCTCTGCTTCAGGCTCCGTGCTGGGCATGGAGCCTGCTTAAGATTCTCTCTCTGCCCCTCCTTCCCCCCTCCCAAAAGAAAATATCAACTAGTCACAATGTATGGGCCTTATGTGGATCCCAATTCAAATAAAAAAGCTATAATAAAAAAATATTTAAGACCAGACAGCATTTAAAACAATTGCAGCAATTAGGATGTTAACTGCATGTTTGATTATATCAAGAAATTATTGATTTTTTTAGCTGCATTAACATATTTATCATTTTTGTTAAAAAGTAAGTCCTTCTCTTTTTTGTAAACCTATGGAATATTGACAAGTAAAGTGATATTATGACTGGAATTATGTGGGAGGAGGTGGGAGTCCAACCTCCTCAACAAGGTTGGACATGTTTTGATCAGAGCAGAAGCTGGTAAAAGGCTACATCAGTTTCATTATTTCTGCTCCTTTGCATAAGTCTGAAATCGTCTATAACGAAAGTGGGTTTTTTTTTTCTAATTCTGCATTTATTATAGCTAACATTTAGACCCAGTGAAATCACATACTCTGGAATGTGGTGTAAACAAACGGTTGAGTACATCCCAAGGAGAAGCAGCAGGCAACGCTGTCTCTCATTGAGCCCTGGAGAGCAAGTGGTCAGTGAGGCACCCTCGGGCCATCACCTCCCACACCTCTCCCCACAGGCACAAAGAGAACCCAGGGTCCCTGTTGTGCAAGGATCCCAAAGGTCCTAGAGGCAAGGAGGGGTGGGGAGGCTCCAACTGACATTTTACCCAGGAGCCCAGTGACAAGAGCCCTCCTCTCCACCCCTTGGAGTGCTCCCTCCTGCAAGGGAAGTCCCAAACTCACGTCATTCTCCGAGGTTCCGCAGAGGATGCAAGATTTGCACTCTATGCACTGCCACTTGTAGGTCTTGACAGCCTCGGTCATGTTCAGGGTGAACTGCAGGCATGTTGGGTGACCTGCAAGAAGCAGAAATGCAGCATTAGGGTCAGTGCCAGCACTGAGAGGACAGCTAGGAGCCACAGAACGTGAAGACACTTGACCTTCTATTTGGCAGGGAAGAGAAACTTGGGTGATGTTCCCAGATTTTGCAGGAATCTGCTCAGAGCACCCAGGGCGAAGCCCATAACTGACTCTGTCACAGAAGAACTGAGGGCTTTGCCTACTGCTGGGGGCTCGCCCTGCTCCGGAGCTCCCAGCTCTGCCAAACCAGCCACGTAGCGCATTGTGCTGCTCCTCGCACATAAGGAAATGTGCTTCCGAAGAAGGATAGCACAGAGAGGGGACATCAGCTAGCGTTAGTCCCACCAACCTAGTACCCTCCAAAGATGGTCAGGACCCCACATGACACCACCATCACTCGGCAAAGCCACATCCCAGCAAGAGGTCCCCATTTCCTCCCTTCCGAGTATTGAGGCTGCTGGTTACATTGCGGTCACTTGGGAACACACTATCCATGCAGTGAACATAAGGACCCTTCAACTATGAGGCTCCACAGATGCAAACCCCACAGACTTGTCTCTGAGGGAGTAAGACTGGGGATGGAAATGACTCATCAGTGGGGAGCATGGGGGACGCTTTGCAAGGAACCCATGGAAGCACCGGGAGAGGAAAGATCTAAAAGCCTTTCAAGGACTCACCAGGTGCCATCCAACTTAGGAGCTCCCACAGCTCTAGACGAATAACCCCCTCAAAGTGACACTGTGACACTGACCCAGAAAGAAAGAAGCCTAGATAAAAATCCAGCTCATATTCTTTTTTTAAAAGATTTTATTCATTTATTTGACAGAGAGAGACAGTACAAGTGGGCAGAGAAGGAGGCAGAGGGAGAAGGAGAAGCAAGCTCTCTGATGAGCAGGGAGCCCAATGCAGGGCTCGATCCCAGGACCCTGGGATCATAACCTGAGCCGAAGGCAAATATTTAACAGACTGAGCTATCCAGGTGCCCCCCCAACACCACCACCCAGCTAATCTTCTTGGAAACACCTCAAAGATCTGTCTCAGAAGAACACTGGCCAGGGTTGCCCTCTATTCCAATCTCCCAGAGACAATACTGGGGTGGGAGCAAGAGAGAAAACACCAGCTTGAGGTTTCGAGTGGTTTGGGCCATGATGTCTGGTTTCTCAGATAGGGCACCCCTGGGAAGGTTGAAGGTGAGTCCATGGAACAGATACCCATACACACAAGTCGATTTTGTCCAGTTCTATGGCCTCAGGCCACATCTTAGCCACAGCCAGCGGACTTGCAATAATTGTTCATGACCTTAACGGGCACTCACTGAGCACCCGCAGGCCAGCCATCGCAGTGGGCAGAAAAGGCAAGGTGGTGAGCAAGACACCGGGGCCCTTCCAGTGCAACCAGAGAGAACTCAAATTCATAAGCCACATGCGTTATCTATTTACGTACACACATGTGAGGGGTTCCATGAAGGCAAATCATAATGAAAACAAACCACATGAGATCCTCACCTAGTCAGAGGTGTCAAGGAAACCTTCCAAGAAAGATCTTTAAAGCTGATACCTGGCAGATGAAGAGGACTTTGGCAGGGCTGGTGAGGGTTGGGGGCAGGGGAGGGGCAGCAGGAGAGGCAGCTGGAGCCAGAAGACACAGGCACCCATAGCACTTTCTTAAGGATTTGGGGCTTGAAAACCATTAATGCATTTTTTAAAGAATATTTTATTTATTTGAGAAAGAGAGAGAGCGAGAGCACAAGCAGGAGGAGCAGGAGACGAAGAGGGAGAAGCAGGCTTCCCACTGAGCAGGGAGTCCAACACGGGGCTCGATCCCAGGACCCTGAGATCGTGACATGAGCCAAAGGCAGACGCTTAACTGACTGAGCCGCCCAGGCGCCCCTCATTAAAGGGTTTTAAGCAAGGCGGTGACTGGATCCCGTTGGGCTTTAAAGGAGCATTCTTTAGCATGAGATACCGGTGGGGGGTAACGAAGCAGTCTGTACCTTGATGGTGGTGGTGGTTACATATGTGGTCAGAATGCACAGAGCCATACACACACAGACACATAAACACCATACGTCTGTGTTGCATGTAAAACTGGTAAGATAGGACTAATTCATCGACGTCAATTGCCTGGTTCTGAGAGTGTACCGTAGTGACGAGAGCTGTTACCATTGGGGAAAACTGACACATGGGACCTCCCTCTAATATATTTTTGTAACTTTCTACGAAGCTATCATCCTTTCAGGATAGAAAGTTGAAAGGGTATTTTTAAATAAGGAAAGCACAAATAAAGATTTAAATCATCAAAAAGGAAGGTAGGAAGGAAGGAAGAAGCTTCTGTCTAAGAAAAGAATTTGTGGGGGGGCAGGGGAAAGGAGAGGTGTAGGAATTGCTGCCAGGAAGCCAGTTAGAAGGCTGACGCAGCTACTGGGAGAGAGACAAGGATCGTTAAGCCAAGGTGGAAATTTCAGAATGGTAAAGAAATAATGGATAGGACCCGACCATTCTTTGAAGGTTGAGCATGTGGGGATAATGAGACAGAGTCTCAAGTTTCTGACCTAAGAAACTGGGTGGGTTACAGAGAAACTTACCCAGATAAGAAAGAGTATAGAAAGCAGCGAGGAAGCAGATGTGGTGGGGGATGTTGGGGGGGCGGGGGCTCTGTGTGGGGCATATTGAACTTGCAAAGTTTGGGAGACCGCTGGTGGAAATGTCACGGGGATACTCAAAGATATGGATTTCTAACTCAAAAGAGAAATGTAGACTGGACATATCAATTTAGGAGCCGTTGCTAAATTGGCAGTCATCAAAACCATGAGAACAAATGAAGTTATCCAAGAAAAGGGACAAGAGAAGAGGAAGGATGAGGAGAGAAGAAAAGAGAGAAAAAGGTTTAGGACTGCTTGTAGAGGAGCCCTAGATTCAACTACTGAACAATGAAAAGAAAGAAACGAGCGAGGAAACTGGGAAGGATGGCCAGAGAGGTAGACACAAACTGTGCAAGAATGGGGTCAGAGCAGCCAAAAGAAGAGATTTCAAGAAGGGGGCGGGGGGGGGGGGGGGGGGGGTAGTTGTGTCGACTGCCCCAGGTTCTTGAGTTTGTCATTGCTTCATAAAGAGCCGGAGTGAGGGAGTGTTGACAGATCAGAGCAAAAGCTGCCCTACTAATAATAACACTTGCGCAGTGTCATCTTCCCTCGGAAGGAAGGTCAGCACATTCCAGAGCACGACATGGAATTCAGTAGTCAAATGTGCATGTGGAGTGCCTCTGTGGGTAGGGGTGGAGGGTGCTATGTGTGTTTTGCGCCAACAACATTCCATAAATATTTATTAAGAGCTAATGCTATGTTCACGTTCTCCTAGACCACGGTGCCGAGCTCTGAAGACATTTTTTGGGATAGCTTTAGACAGTGAACAGTAGCAAATGGGTTTTGGAAACTCCTGTTGGAAGTCTCTGAAAAAAATCCCTGGGGGTTTTTCTGTGTTCCTGTCTTGAGAAAGTCATCAGCCTCCCGTAAGGACCTTCAAACCCAAAGGAAGGGGACAAAGTTCACACTGCCTTCTCCCAGCTCCCCCAGTTCCCCCAGAAAAATGCAGAAGTCAGATCAGCCTCACCGCTAGCTGGAGAGGTCCTTCAGCTCAGAACCCAGGTGTCACTGAGGTTCAAGAAGAAAGTGGGGGATGCAACTTCTTAGCTGGGGAGGACAAGGCACGAGAACTAAAGTCCCCCCAGCAGCCATTAGCAGGTGCAAAAACTATGTCCAGAGCTAAGTCCTCAGTGTTGCCGTAACAGGAGGGCTGCCTCCTGCCTAACTCCACTAACTGGAAAAGTCATTCACCAGATAAAACTGTAAGAATACAAATTCTTATCTACCGTGGAAATGACTGAAATAATGCACGCTGTTGGACAAAGGGAAAAGTTTCTAAGGAAAGTGCTAGTAGCCCACTTCTAAGTTTGACTGCTAGAACTCCCTATTTTTGCCCAGAACTACTTCATAAAACTCTTCAAAGTAAGACAGTAGATACAGTCTTCCCAATTCAAGGGTAGAAAAAAAGAGACACGCTGCTGTAGAACAATTTATGTACAGTCACTCACTACTTAAAGATTCTTAACTCTTTTGTAAAGTTAACTATCAGTCTCTAATGCATTTGCTTGGAAATGTAGATTTTTTTTTTCTCTCATCTCCAGTTTTCTTAAAACAAGGAATACCTGTACTGCTATTCAACTAGCCCAGTGGAGTGAAGGGGAAACAACCCATCCCAGGTCCCCCTGGTCCAGATGATTCAACAGGACATTTATAAGATTCCAATTACCAAAATGAATTTAGAAAGTGGTGCAGTGTGCATGATTCAGCCCAGCCAGATCATTAGAAACCAAGTCCTTCCTGAGCGTTCCGCCAGATTCGTTCTATCAGGAGGGTTCAGTAAATCTGCCTGCTTGCTTAATTGGTCCGATAGTGACTTGGTGCAAAGAGGCCTTCCTAATGCAACGCTAACCCCTTCCAAAACTGACCTCCATAAACGTTGGGGTGGGGGGGAAATTTAACACATGGCCACCATGGCAGGAAATGGAACTTCTGAACAAGGTTTTCAGACAATAGCAATTTGTCTTCAGGGTGCTATTTCAGAAGACGGGAAGAAAGAGGGAACCAGCCGGGTATAAGAAGCTTCTCAGAAAGAAACCCATCCCCAAGGCTACAGTGGCGGACTAGAGTCTGCTGAGCTCAGTGAAAGAGAGAAGGGCCAGCATCTGAAAGCAGGGACTGCTCCCTCACCACCCAAAGAACCCATTTCTTGTCTTTTCAGAACCCCTGGATGGAGAATTGCCAGGAACAGCAAATGGGATTTCGTGGTATTTGAGAAGGCGCATGGAGAGATAACCAGTCAAGAACCAGTTTCACTCTCAGAGCTTGCCTGTGCCTACATTTGCTCACGTACTACTGCCCACACAGTAGTATGGATATTTCCAACCTTTCAGGGACAAAAATATCTAAACAGGCCTTGTTGATTAAGCTCACATTACAATTGTGACTTAGAAGCTAAAAGAAGTCATTAACCAGTCAATGTCTCTCTACAGATACTCAGCACCGCAAGAAAAACACAGTTAATTGTCAACAAACCCTGGGCAAAACTGGACATGGGGCTGTGACATGCATCTCTTATATTATGGTCCTTATTAAAAGAGTCTTTTATTTCATCATCACCAATATTTAATTTGGACTAGGCTAGGCCACATTGCTGATCAAATTATAGCTCCAGGAAAAAAAAAAAAACACAACATTATCTTGCTAGGTATGTGCTGAAAATATAAATAAAACAGATACAAATAATAATATTCTGTGGAACTAGCATAGTCTATTATTTATTCATTGTGAAATTATAAACATCTAATTATGTTTTATTACCTTATTTATCAATGTTGATCTCTTAAAAATTAATTTCTCGGGAAAGAAAAACCTAAGTATCCATGATTCCTGGGCAAGTAGGTACAAACCTCAAACTGTGCTCCTTGGTCTGATGCTTAGTTTACAGAAATTACATTATATAAAATACATAGGATCGATTCCAGGCTGAAATGACACCAAAAACAAGTCTCCACGGGCATTCATTAAAAAATAATTTGGTTCAAATTTCTAACACTTCTCTATATTCATACACACATAAAATTTCTAATATTTACATACTGCAAAACTATATAAGAAGCTTTAGCTGAAGAATTATGCAAAATGCCATCAAATTGGAATCATTCATGCTAAAGAGTAATTTGAGGAGAAAAAAGTATTAGTAGCTCACTTTGAGAAGCCTCTCATTCAATCAGAGCCATTCGTTCTCATTTATTCTCTCTCCCTCACTCCTCTCTGTCTCTGTCTCAGCCTCTCCCTCCCTCTATTTCTCCCCCTCACCCTTCACTTTGAGACCCAGCTTGTCAGGTGGAGGGAATGAGGCTCTGAGTCATTATACTTCATCTGTAAAGGGGCGAATCAATTCTGAACAATCAAGAATTCAACCTCTGCACACATATGCTATGACAAGTATGTTAACCAGGCACTGCTTCTTCACATGGATGCTTTCCCAAGCCCTGCTTTGTAAACCTTCTGCAATGGTCTGCAGATTCAACTCTCACCTTCCCCAACGTTACTTCTAATGCTAAGACATCTGCAAATCGATGATCACAATAGCATTCCAGAGGCACCTGCGTGGCTCCCTTTCTTCCTTACCATTTTTAGTGTACTTCAAAGGGAAAAGAGGAGAAAGAGAGTAGAAAGGGTAAAGACCAAACAAACAAAAATGCATTAAAAATAAATGATGGTGTGAGCCCTAGCTGCCTTTTGTTCGAACAAACACTTCACTGTGCAGCAGCAAATTCAACTCATCTTAGAGGTCTGCTTATCCTCCCACAAAGCTGCCAAACTCTAGGGTACCCAAGTACCAGGTGGGAGGCAAGCCACAGAGATTGGTGCAGTGGTCATTATTATCAATAACTATAGAAAGCATATTTGTACAAAAGCATTAAGGACACATTTAATGGGGCTATACAGCTAAGGGCTCATGGCACCATTCTCAAAGGGCCCTAGAAGTCCCCCCCCGCAAGTTTCATGGTCAAGAATGGTCCAAGACAGAGTCTCAGCTATAAACCTGAGGGCATGTGGTTGATCCCCTCAAAGTGAAATAATGGAATGAGGCAGACTTGACCTGGATTTATAGAAGTTACTTGGCTGGCCCAGGTTGGGGCCATTAGGATGGGGCTATTAGGATGTCAAGAGCCATAGTAATGATACCAGCATCCCTAATTCATCACCACACCTGAGGACCAGTGATGATTTATCCATTTGCTCATTCCCTTAATAGTATCTGTTGAATAGATAAATGTGGTAGGCACTTTTCTGGGCATTGGGAATACAGCAATGAGAAAAACCAAATCCTACCTCATGGGATAAATACCACAATTTGAGATCTACTGCAGCCTCTGAGTCTGTTGGACAAGTCATTTTGCCTCTGTGAGTGTTAGTTTTCCAATATACTAAATGAAAGGATAAAAATCTGCTATCCACAAAGCTGTGGCCCTTCCTATGCCACTCATGAACAGTATTTTCAGAGATACCATTAATCCCAAATTGCCCATCTGGTTGGTGGGATAAACAAGTCTTCTAAAGTTCACCAGCTAAAACTCAAAAGTGAGAAAAAAAAAAACTAGGAAGGAAATTAAAATAAGAAGTTAGTACTGCTAGAATTCACCTCTCTTTTTTCACTGGATGAGCCCAGTACTTGTTCAATACTATGAAAGAAAGCAAAAGAAGTCTAGAAACCTAAAGCACTTCTCATCAACCTCACCGCCTACATCCATGCAAGAAGTTGCACTAATCAGATGTGCTGTCAATGAATCTGCAGGCAGGGGCCTTGGGAGAGTTTTCATCCATGAAGAATATTAGATCTGGGTTGAGCAGGTCATGGGACAGGGCACAGGTACTGCCTGGCAAGCAGTGGAAGAAGAGGGTCACCAACATATATTCAGGAGACAGGACAGACTGGAGATGTAGATTCAGAACTCATCAGGTGTGGGTGGTAGATGAAGCTGTGGCATTTGATGAGATACTCAGGAAAGACCCAGAGTAAAAAATAGAAAGGACCTCTTTGGGCAGAGGGGGAAATGTAACCATTGGAATGAAGCAACTCAGGTTGACTCTTTCAAACCTTTAGCTGGAATTGAGATTGTAGACAACCATCTGAGGGTGAGGTTTGTTCCACAAGTGTGTGGAGGCCAGACTGAATCACTTTCCAGGGCCCAACATCAATATCAGATAAGAATCCCTGACATTGGTTGTGCATCTCAGGCCCCTCTGGACATTAGGAGCATCTAGCCATGGGCCTTGGCTAAAGACTCTGGGTTTTCCTTGGAAAGGTGAGCCTGTTGAAGAAACTGTTGCTCAGATTGTGTTTAATCCCTGTGTAACCCCTGTGCTTCCTTCTTGAGGGTTTTGTGGTGTAACTGATAGATAGTTGGTGGAAAAGAACAGTGATTCATCAACACGTGATTACCTGTATCCTCCAGCTGCCAATCTTCCATAAATCGGAAGATGGATTCATGAGTAGTCTAAGTTCTTGAATTCTCTGAGGACCTTGAGATGGTATTATTTATTTCTTTCAAAAATATTTCAAAGTTGTACTAAGCCAAAAGGAAAAAGACACTTTCTTGCTTTTTTGTCTTTTTCTATGTGAAACAGGGAGGCAATCATAGAAGTATCTAGAAGCAGAGGACTGAGAGTATGCCTGTGACCCTTTGTGACACTTTGTTTTACATTTTATTTTTTAAATCATTTTTATTCTATTTTTGAGGGTTCTTCTGGCTGCAGTTTACTTGATGTGATCAGGTTCTTACTGAAAGATAATTCTATTTAATTTGACTAAATTCATTGAGCACCTATTAACTGCTAGGAACTGTGCTAAATGATGAAGTTTCAAAGAAAAATGAGACACGGATTCTGGCTTGAGGAGCTCAAGTTTAGGAAGTATGATAGGTGGCCTGTAAGATGGCCACCAAAATTTCCCCTCTCCTGGTATTTATAAGCTTGTGTAATTCTCTCCTCTTAAGTGTGGGCTAGACTTACTGACTCACCTCTGTCAAGCAGAATATGAGAAGTGATGGGATTTCCCCCTAACACTGAGTAATGAAAAAGACTGTGGTTTGCATCATTGGAACCCTCTCTTATGTTTTCTCAAAAACTACTCTGAGGGAAGTCGGCTACTATGTTGTGAGATGCTCTATGGAGAAGTCCATATGGCGACAAATAAGGGGAGGCCTCAGTCCAATAGCCTGGGGGGAAATAAATCCTGTCACAACCATGTGAGTGAGCTTGGAATTGGATCCTCTCCCATCAAGCCTTCAGATGAGACCATGGCCCTAAATGACAAGCTGACCACCACTTCATGGGAGGCCTTGATCCAGAGGTACTCAGCTAAACCATATAGATTCCTGCCCACAGAAACTATGAGATAATAAATGTTTATTGTTTTAAGCTGTTAGGTTTTGGGGTAATTTGTTATACAGCAACAAATAACTATCATATTTTTTTAAATGACTATAATACAATATACTAAGCACTGTAACAGGAGAACAAATAAAATGCTTACAGATGGAAAAGGAATAAATAATGGGGGACTTGGGGAAAGACACAGAGAGCAGATAATATTTGATCTGGGCCTTGGAGGATGAAGAGGAGTATTCTTTTCTTTTTTTTTTTTAAGATTTTATTTATTTATTTGACAGACAGAGATCACAAGTAGGCAGAGAAGCAGGCAGAGAGAGAGAGGAGGAAGCAGGCTCCCCACTGAGCAGAGAGCCCGATTCGGGGCTCGATCCCAGGACCCTGGGATCATGACCTGAGCCGAAGGCAGAGGCTTTAACCCACTGAGCCACCCAGGTGCCCCAAGAGGAGTTTTCTAAGTGGGGAGAAAAAAAAAGAGAGAGAGAGAGAGGAAAAAAGAGCACTACAAGGAGAAGAACTATCAGGAAATTTAAAGTACATGATCCACTTAAGCAAAACAGTGTGGCTCAAGGAAAGCAGAAGAAAAGGCAAGTGGCAAAAGATGATGCTAAAAGTGTAAGGAGAAAGACGGTCAAAGTCTTTCCCTTATGCAGGCATGAAGATCTGAATTTGCTTCTGTAGGCACTGAGGAATCCTCAGAGATTCTTTTTTTAAGATTTTATTTATTTATTTGACAGAGAGAGAGACAGCAAGAGAGAGAACACAAGCAGGGGAGTGAGAGAGGGAGAAGCAGGCTTCCCACCAAGCAGGGAGACCGATGCAAGGATCAACCCCAGGAAGGAAGACAAGTTATAATATCCAGTAAAAATTATTCTACAAATTTTTATTGAGCACTTATGATGTGCCAGGCATTGTGGGAAGTGCTAAACAATGAATTACACAGACACAAGCTCCTACTAATGTGGAGCTTAGGCTTCAGAGTTGGGGCACTAGTAGAGAACCAGTCTTATAACTGTGGGGATAAGTGTGGGAAATATTTGAGAGGTAGAACTGGTCAACAAGACATGATGCCTGCTAGACAAAGGGTGTGAGCACAAGGGAGGAGTCAAGGATGACACCAAGTTTCCCAAGTTGGGCCGCAGAGTGGGTGGGCCACACCTTAGCTGAGATAAGGATGGCGGGCCTGCAGAGAGTGGTACAGAGTTACTTTCAGCACATGACCTCTGTTGTGCAGATGAGACATTTGGGGAACATGTTCAGGTGTCAGGGAGAAAATACGAGTCTGTGTTCAGGAGAGAGGACAGGCTGGAGATGTCAATTTAGAAATCATCAAGTGTGGGTGGTAGGTGGAGCCTTGGTACTTGGTGAAATACTTGGGGAAAGATCACAGAGAGAAAGGTCAAAAGGATCTCCTTGGGAGGAGGGGGAGGGTAACCAATGGAACTGAAGGCATCACAGGGCAGCAAGAAGAAAACTCAGTGAAAAAGACATAGATAATGTGGTCACAAAAGGGCCAGGAGAGCCTGGAGAGAGCCCTTAATGGCATCCAAGAAAAGGGAAGGGAGAAGAACACATTAAAAAAAAAAAAAAAAAAAAAAAAAAAAGATGCCTGGTGGCTCAGGCTCTTAAGCATCTGCCTTCAGCTCAAGTCGTGATCCCAGGATCCTGAGATCGAGGCCTGCCTCAGGCTCCCTGCATCAGGCTTCTTGCTCAGCAGAAGCCTGCCTCTCCCTCTTCCTGCTTCTCCCCCTGCTTGTGCACTCACTCTTTCTTTCTCTCTCTCTCTCTTTCTCCCTCTCTCTGACAAATAAATAAAATCTTAAAAGAAAGGAAATGTCAAAAGGAAGGAAGGAAGGAAGGGGAATAAGAAAGAAAGAAAGATAGAAAGAGAGAGAGAGAAAAAATGGAAGGGTGGGCCACGGCATCAAGTGAGAGATAAAGTAACATAAGAACCAAAGTGAGTATGTTACCCCGAGCAAGCTACCGGTCTTTGAAACGAGATAAAGTGGTCTCTGGGAATGGTGGACCCAGGCACCTCTCTGGATGACTGGATGGTTTCAGCATTATAGAGGGAAGAATTCACAAGGAGATTCTCTCACAACATGCTTCTTCCACAGGCTTTGTCCCTCACTCTCAAGCTTGGAAGTACCATATGAAATAGTCTTAGGAATATCTGATTCCATTCACTGATAGCATGGATCACTTTTTGATGGAGGTTCCAGGGCCAAAGCTAGGCCCTACCAGGATCAGTTTCCGTCTTTGTCCCAGGAGATGCATCAAGTCTCTGGAAACCAATCCTTTCTCTCTGGTGTTGGATTGAAGCTCTTCAGTCCCTGGTCTCAGAGCCCTGCCTGCAAGGCTGGGGCAGGTCTTGGTGGAGGCTTCTCTCACAGCCCAGAGTCTGGTCAAGTGCACCTTCATATTTTCTAGAAATGCCCAGATCCAGGAGGGAAGTTGGTGGCACAGGCAGGAGAACAGCCCTGTGAGTCAGACAGAATGGTGAGGAGAGGGGAGGATGGAAATGACCACCAGGCAGCAATGTTGGTGGCTGTGGTATTTTTTTTTTTTTTAATGCCTGCAAATTCTTTGATCCTCCTCTTTTCAAGAGGTAGAGGCCATTCCCCAATCACTGAATGTGGGCTGGACTTCATTTATTTTAACAAATAACCATAAAAGACGAAGTAACAATATGCAACTTTGGAGTTATAAAAAGACAACTCAAGTTTCTGTTTGGTCTCTCCCTCCCTCTGCCCAACTCTCCCTGCTTCCCTCCCCCCACCTTACTCTAGATAAAGTCAGAAGCTGCATTACAAGGTGCCCAATGGAAAGGTCCACATGGCAAAGAACTGAGAGCAGCCTCTGGCCAACAACCAGCAGAGAAGTGAGGCCCTCAGTCTAACAGCCTGAGATGAATGCAGATGAATGAAGGCCTATCCACAACATGTGAGCAAGCCTAGAAGTGACTCCTTCAGCCTCAGCCAAGCCTCAAACATCCAACGTCCAGCCACCATCTCAGGAAAGAGCATGTGCCAATGAAAATGTCTATGCTACCCAAAGCAATCTACACATTTAATACAACCCCTATCAAAATCCCATCAATTTTTTTCAAATAAATAGAAAAAATAATCCCAAAATTTGCATGGAACCAGGAAAGACCTTGAATAGCCAGAGGAATATTGAAAAAGAAATTTTGAAATTGTGGTGGCATCACAATTCCAGACTTCAAGCTCTATTACAAAGCTGTCATCATCAAGACAGTATGGTACTGGCACAAAAAAAGACACATAGATCAATGGAACAGAATAGAGAGCCCAGAAATAGACCCTCAACTCTATGGTCTATCAAAATCCCATCAATTTTTTTCAAATAAATAGAAAAAATAATCCCAAAATTTACATGGAACCAGGAAAGACCTCGAATAGCCAGAGGAACATTGAAAAAGAAATATTGAAATTGTGGTGCCATCACAATTCCAGACTTCAAGCTCTATTACAAAGCTGTCATCATCAAGACAGTATGGTACTGACACCAAAAAAAGACTCATAGATGAATGGAACAGAATAGAGAGCCCAGAAATAGACCCTCAACGCTGTGGTCAACTAACCTTCAACAAAGCAGGAAAGAATGTCCAATGGAAAAAAGACAGTCTCTTCAACAAATGGTGTTTGAAAAATTGGACAGTCACATGCAGAAAAATGAAACGGGACCATTTCCTTATACCACACACAAAAATAGACTTGAAATGGATGAAGGACCTCAATGTGATACAGGAATCCATCAAAATCCTTGAGGAGAACACATGCAAAAACCTCTTTGACCTCAGCCACAACATCTTCTTCCTAGGAACATCACCAAAGGCAAGGGAAACAAGGCAAAAATGAACTTTGGGGACTTCATCAAGATCAAAAGCTTTTTCACAGCAAAGGAAACAGTTAACAAAACCAAAAGACAACTGACAGAATGGGAGAAGATATTTGCAAATGACATATCAGATAAAGAGCTAGTATCCAAAATCTATAAAGAACTTTTCAAACTCAACACCCAAAGAACAAATAATCCAATCAAGAAATGGGCAGAGGACATGAACAGACATTTCTGCAAAGAAGACATCCAGATGGCCAACAGACACATGAAAAAGTGCTCCATATCACTCGGCATCAGGGAAATACAAATCAAAACCACAATGAGATATCACCTCACACCAGCCAGAATGGCTAAAATTAACAAGTCAGGGAATGACAGATGCTGGCGAGGATGTGGGGAAAGGGGACCCCTCCTACACTGTTGGTGGGAATGCAAGCTGGTGCAACCACTCTGGAAAACAGCTTGGAGGATCCTCAAAAAGTTGAAAATAGAGCTACCCTATGACCCAGCAATTGCACTACTGGGTATTTACCCTAAAGATACAAATGTAGTGATCTGAAGGGGCATGTGCACCCAAATGTTTATAGCAATAATATCCACAATAACCAAACTATGGAAAAAACCTAGATGTCCATCAACAGATGAATGGACAAAGAAGAAGTGGTATATATATACAATGGAATACTATGCAGCCATCAAAAGAAATGAAATCTTGCCATTTGCAATGTGGATGGAACTAGAGGGTATTATGCTAGTGAAATAAGTCAATCAGAGAAAGACAATTATCATATGATCTCCCTGATATGAGAAAGTTGAGAGGCAATATGGAAGGCTTGGGGGTAGGAAAAGAATAAATGAAACAAGATGGTATCAGCAGGGAGACGAACCATAAAAGACTCTTAATCTCACAAAACAAACTGAGGGTTGCTGGGGGGAGAGGGGTAGAGAGACAGGGTGGTGCGGTTATGGACACTGGGGAAGGTATGTGCTATGGTGAGTGCTGTGAAGTGTATAAACCTGGCGATTCACAGACCTGTACCCCTGGGGCTAATAATACATTATATGTAAATAAAAAATAAATAATAATTTTAAAAAAAAAGGAAGAGCATGTGCCAAAACCATGCAGCTAAGCCATTCCCAGATTCCTGACCCTCAGAAACTATGAGCTAATGTTTATTGCTCTAAGCTGCTAAGTTTGGGAGCAATTTGTTACACAGCAAGAGATAACTAATAAACTGGCAAAGGAGGAAAAGTAAGGGGTCAGGGGGGAAGGCTCTAGAAAAGCCAGACATTTGATAGGACTACTGCCTAGGCAGGATCCCAGCCACAGTGAGGCCCAGGGCTGAATAATAAAGGCAGAAGTAGGGTTTGGGATTTTATCTCATTTCCTCTTCTCCAAAGAGAGTCTTGTTTTTTAAATAAATCTTCTTTAAAAGAGCTAAGAGCGGGAACAAAGATAACTTAAGGGATGATGTAGGGGTGACTACAAAAAGAAATGAGTAGGTGTGAAAACTCACAACACAATGGGAGCGCATCCACAGCTTCCTGCTGGACGTGTGGACCAAAGAGCCCTTCTCCACCGTACAAGCTGCTGCCTTTGGCCTCTCATCTTGTCCTCTACTCCTTTGCCTCACCCTCACCCTGTTCCACCCTCCTTCCACCTTCCTGAGCCCACTTCTCACCTCCAACAACCTTTCTGATCAGGTTCCCTGGAACGAGTCCCCCATTTTAGAAAGTCAGGGACTTCCCGGAAGTTCACTAGACTATATGAGCAGAGCAACCACCTATAGCCAGTATTTTGGCCAAAAGGGAGCAGTGCTCACATAGCTAAATGATCGTTACTCCTAGCGTTTTCAAGTAAGCAGCTTTCTAGTCATGGTTTCATTTGATGAAACTATTGATTTCATTGTTGCAAGGACAGCAACCCTGTAAGGTAGACAGGACAGGTATAAATATTTCTGATTCATAGGCGAGGAAACTGCCGCTCAGAGTGGCTAAGGCAGCCAGCAAGCAGTGGAGACAGGCTAGGTTAGCATCCATGTCTGCACCTGCTAGTCCTCTGGACCCTTTATTTCACCCTGCGGTCTCTCACTACATAGTGGTGTTCCAAGATGTTCCAAGATGTTCCAAGATGACATCCAAGGTGACCCAAATGCTGCTGCCCAGCATCATTTCAGCTTCTTACTTTGAGATGTTAAATATAACAGCATTTCCCCCTTTTATTCACAAGATGTTGGCTAAGGCACAATGATGTTGGTCACTGAATTTCTCTGTACCTCTGCCTGCTCAATTTGTACCACCCAAAGTTGAACTAGCTCTCCCCTAAGGCCTTTTAGGCTTCGGTGTTCCATACCTCAAGCAAAATCTCTCAGAAAGCCAGGCTTCCTCACATGACACAAGGTGTCAAGTCCTCACCATCTCTCAGGGACGAATCCTGGAAATCCCTGGGGAAGAATGGCCCAGGAGTAAGCCAGTCCATCCCATACAAAGGGACCCTGGAGGTTGCCAGATGTGAGCCAGCAGCCTCTGGTGGGATTACTGGGCTTTGGCTCCTAAGAATCTCAACAGAGGTCCTCGACCTCACTAGCTACAGCTCCTCTGCCAGGGGCTACAGAGGAAAGGAATCATTCCCTCTTCCCTCCTCACCATCCCACTTAGTCCTACTGGCCAGTTATTCCTGCATGGAGCCGGCTGTCCAAGTCCTCCCTAGAGCTACCCTGAGTGGACTGCCCCTCATCGGGTCTCCTGGCAAAGCCTCTGAGAGAAGCACAAAAAGATGTCTGGCCACCAGAGCCAATTTCATAACAGGCCCAGACACCTCCGTTACACTGTCAAGTCAAGAAAGGACAGGAGTGTTCCTTTTTCACTTTATTTAGGAGAAGAACAAAAGCGCAGACAGACAGAGTCCTCCTCCTCACATTCACCAGACTGTGTTGCGGTCACGACACCCATCACCCCTATCCTCCACCCTAAAGTCCCAAAAGAGACTCACCAACTGCTCCCAACCCTCTTCCCTCTTCACCTCCCAATTGTCCTGAGTCACTAGCTCCCTCTCCAAATTGAGATGTCAGGAGAATGGAAAGTGAAGATGGTGGTGGTGACAGCTAGCCTCCCCTGATGCCTCCTACCAAAGCCCCTTGAGCCCCCAAGGTCCCCAATGCCCTTCAACACCCTCAGCAAGAAGGAAACAAGAATCACATGGAACCAACACTGCTCAAAGGAGAAACATCCCTGGGCTCCATGGGATTCCATTAAAACCCAGCACAGTCTGGGTCTCTTCATTTGCTTCCGACCTCCAGCGCAAAGGCACTACCAGCTCTGCACTCCTCCTGCGTCTTTGGTCACTCGGTCCAGCTCATAGATCATTTTCCACCAGCCCAATTCTCATTCAAGATTAATCTGCCTTTCCTTATAATCAAGCAAACATTTATCCAACAAATTCATGAATAAGATTGATCTCGCTGTTTACTTAGAAAGCTAGAAGAGTTGATTTTACATGGGCTTTATTTTTTCCTCCGGATAAATTAGGGAGTTGAGATAGTACAAGAGAAAGCAAATCAATGGCTATTTCCAGGTATCAGCATCTGTCTTCAGATTTAATAGAAATGATGCTTTAAGACAAGTAGTTTATTCAGGATAATAACACCCATCGATGTTAGAGTACCGCAGCAGGAGAGCGTTTGCTGGTAGTTTGTAAATGTGGACCAGAGCCTCATAACTGTTGGAAGACTCACAAGTCCCTTCTGAATAAGGGGCGGTCAACTCCCATTCCATAACCAGGAAAATGAAATGAGCATCTCTGATATGGCTCTGGTTCTCCTGAAGTATAGGAATGAGAGTCACCATAAACCTAACTTCCCTTCCGAGAGAGATAAATATGTGGCACAGGTGCCACTTTTCCATCCCATACTCACAGCAGACATCACTAATCAATTCAACATTCTCTTCCAAGCCTCACAGCTGAGACCTTTGGATCCTTCTTACCCCCGCCCTCCAAGCAACCTTTACCAAGCTGAGTTTTCATATAAAAGGAAAAGAGTGGCTTCCCCTGAGCCAGAAGCTGATAAGCTTAATAGGTTAAAAGCCTCCTGTGAGAATTAAGGATTCAAGCCTTAAGCAGTTCACCAGTCAAATATTTAACTCCTGTTTCCCTTTCTCAGAGTCAGAGCCCCATCCAAACAACTAGGACCACTAACCCGACCGTGGCCATGTTTGGTGGTTGGATGAAGAGGCTGTATTCCCACAGCCACATACTTCTGTTTTCACAGAAAATGATCTGAAAGATCCTTTTTAAAGAGATTTTTAAAAAATAGTGGTTAATAGTTTTTAAAACTCCTCCAGCACCCCTGCGGTATCAACCCACCCCTCCTTAAGTAATTCCTCTGTGTCTCATTGCCTGTGGCGAGAACTAAGCTCCTTAGCATTACAAGCCTCTTTGCTGTCTGGTCACAACTGCCTTTTTTAGATTCATCTTCTTTCATGACCACTGACCCAACTACCACTGCAGTGCATGCAACAGCCACACAGAAAAACACTTGCTGAGTTCCTCCCTCTCCCCACCCCACCCCCAAAACCTGCTCTTCTTACACTTCACACTTCTGCACACAAAGGTCTCTCTGTCCTATCCCTCAGCTCCCACTCACAGCCAGACCTGTCAAGCAGATGGTCTACACTCCAGCTACATAAAGTGGGGTCCATGAACCAGCAGCCTGAGCATCACCTGGGAGCTTGTTAGAAACACCCACTCCTGACCTACGAACCTAAATCTGCATTTTAACAAGATCCCCAGGTGAGTCGTGTGCACGGTGAATTTTGAGATGCCCTGCCCTAAATCCACCCCTTCTCTTTCTGGGATCCCCACTCAGTCTTCATTCTTTCTAATCTGACTTCTCTCCCCGGCCCTCCACCAAAACAACTCTCACTGAATGAGGGAAACTGGTAATTCGTTCAAGAAAAAAAAGAATCAACGAAAAACCACCTTCACCTTTTGCCTGCCTTTGGAATTTGTATTCATCCTTCAAGCCCAGCCCCACTTCTGTAAACACCAAAGCAGACAAGGAAACCCAAGTGCCAAGAGGCTGGGGGCACTGCCGGACCACTGCCAGCGCATACTCTCGGCACCCACACTAGGCCACTTTGAGTGACGTTAGGAACGATGCCCATGATCTCCCATAGAAGGCCCTTGCAGCCACGGTCAGAGGCAGAGTTCCAAGGCTGGAAGAGGAATGGTGAGTCTAATGTTGCTTTGTGGCCAAGGCCGCATGCTGGCTGATCATATCTGGTACCCTTGTTCTGGTTCCTATCTACTGCCGTGTACACTGCCTAATCTCCCAACCCCTTCCCAAGCAGCTCCACCTCTCTCACGCTCCTTGCCTTGAGGTGGAAGTTCTTCTTTTCCTTTGGGGCACAAGGACTTCAGAGAGGCAAGAGTCACTGGTCTCCCCCTGTCCTCACGCCAAAGCAAAGCCACTGTGGTGATCCTGCAGCTTTCCCACCTCAGAGCCCGTAAGAACCACCAGGGAAGATGCAGATCCTGACAGGGGTGGGAGTCCTGGGGCCACACTTGGGGACCCCCTGCCTCCTAGACTCTCCTCAAGGCTCCCGCACATCAGCAAACCATGCCTTGATGCTGGAATATGGGACCACAGGCAAGTCCACCAGCTACTCTGATCCTGAGTCCGCCTTGGTCGAATGAGGCTCCAGAACCTTTCCTGCCCTCATCCTTCAATTGTGAGGATCACGGCAACAGGGTATGTGCTACTGCTTTGCTAAACCGGAAAACACTTTTAAAAAAACAAAAAAGAAAAAGCAAGGTTTTACCACTCTTCTGCTTTGTTTTGGCACCAACCAACAGCCTCTATTCTCATTCCCAGAAATTCTGCATTTCTCTCAACCTCATAGCCTACTGTTGACATACTCTTAAGTGTTTCAGACAGTCCTGTGATTGTTGGATGCAAAAGACATCAATTCATACTGGCCGGTGTCCAGGCATAAGCTACATCTTCCAGATAGCAGTTCTGTGTGCCAGAGACCCATGGGTCCCGTGCATAAACAGGAGGCCCTCGCTTCCTCTCAGGGGCTGCAGACAGGCAACATACACTGTCTCCCCAAGATAAGGCCCCTTAGACAACGAAGCGCTCAGAAAATTTCTTTTGTGTCAATAAGAGCAAACCCAAGTGCCCACCCCAGTGTTAGGAGGAGAGTTAAGGTGGCATTTCCATTGTGTTGTTACGAACCATTGAGTGTCCTTGCAGGCTAACTAAACCGCACTCTTGCAACGATGAATGAATTAGCCCCAGAACAAGCATTGCTTTCCACCATTTTCTATTTTACCGTCTATTTAACCATCTTAAGAGGAGAACAGGGGAGCCCACACCAGAAGGGCACAGCTCATCAGAGGCTGGGTCACCATTACTGAGTGCCCCAGCAACTTCCTTCCCTCCTTGGAAGCTCCGACTGCAACTCCTTACCACGCACCACCCTCCCTGTGCTGCTTCTTGCACACCTGTATCCAGAGACTCCATGTCTGTCCTTGAAGTCACAACTGTGCACATATCTTCAGACCCCCTTCTCTTTAAGCCCAAGCCTTGCCCGCTCTGTGCCTATATCCCAGTCATGGTGCTGACCAGCCTCCTTTGAAATGGCCACCACAGATCTTGGCAGTACCCCCATATCTCTCTGGGCAAACCACTCTCCCACACCTTTCCATTTTCTCCAGTCTCCCAGAGCTTGTATCACTTCCTCACACTCTCCTTATTTCATTGAAAAAATACACTTGTCATCAAAATAGAACGGTCTCGTCTTCTCCACGCGCCTCCCCCCAGCAGCCCCTTGCACTTGCGCCCCTCCTATTATCAGAAACCAACTCTCCCAGTTTTTACCCAAGGCTGATCCTCCAGTGGTGCCTGGATCCCAAACTCTCATGCCTCCTTGAGAACTCTGTTCCTGCTGTTCTTTCCTCTGGCATCCATTTCTCTCTCTAGTCAACAGTTCTGCTGGCATGCAAACACGTGGGAAGAGCTCCCGTCTTTCAAAGAGATCTTTCCTGACTGAGCATCCCCTCGACCAAGGACCCAGTTTCTGCTCCTCTTTTCAGCCTGACTCCTCGAAAGGGCCAGCACCCTCCACCCCCTTTCCGCACTCTCCTGTCCTCCTTCCACCATCCCAGCTATCCCTGATCAATCTCCTTTGTTGGAATCCCCTCTTCTTTCTAACTCTAGACCCTTATTTTTATCGAGTTAAACTCACCGGCCCCCAAATATCATCTACACACGTGTCATTCTCAAATTGATCTCTCCAGCACAGACCTGTGCCCTGAGTTCCACACGCACGTATCCACCTGCCATGGTGGCTGGGAACTCCAAGACTAAAAGTAAGAAAGATCCAAGATGGCGGAGGATCACTGTGGGAAAATCTCCATCTCAAGAGGGGTGGGGACCCTAAAGCCAGGAGTGGAGCCTGCAGTTGGGGGGGGAGCTAGAGTATCTTCATGGAGCTGGGAGGTAGAACTCATAGCAAGCAGGGAAGCTGATGACACCAGCTTTCAGAACTCCCAGGATGCATGTGGGACCATGAATAAATAAAGAGGTGATCACAGGTTCTAGAAATCGTGAGAACAGAGAGGAGAGATGAAGTAAGAGGAAAAACGAGTAGATCCAGGGTGAAGGACATGGGGTGGGGAGGGAGACGGGAGACAAAGAAGAGAGCAGGAAGGAATGGGTAAGAGAACGAAAATAAGAACCCAGAAAAGAGATCTGGGTTCTTACATATTCCGGAGACACAACAAGAATTCTGGCTGAATTCTTAAAAAGATGTAGAAACTCAACTCTCTCTGAGTCTTCCCCAGAAGAGTATTCAGCACTATGACTGCGAACAGTTCCCATTTATCAATCTGCTTCCTGAGCGCTCGCTGGACGCTTTGAACACACGTCCTCCTCTAATGCTTGAAATAACTTGTGACCCAGGTGTCACTGTCCCCATTTTACAGAAGCTGAAGCTCAGAGTAGGGGAGAATATACTCAAGATGTCCTAGCGAACAGTGGGTGGAAGCACAATGCACGGCTGCCTCATATCCCAACATCCGTGCCAACGGCTACCACACCACTGAGTCACAGGAGACAGACCATGGAGAGACCCTTCTCCTCATACGAGGAGGCTGAAGGGCCAATGGGCGACCCTCGAGGGAGCACTGGACCTTCTGAGCATCCGGGGGCTTCTCCAGTCAGAGGGCTGCCCTCCTGTGCTAAGGTCCTGCTTTCCTCTCCACGACCCCATCCCCTGTTCACACTCCAGGCTGGGGAGTGCGAGGGGAATCGGAGCAGTCAGCAGTGGGGTGAGGATCTGGGAGACCGTGTCATCCCAGCACCCACAGCTAATCCAGGGTCCTGGATTAAAGGCACTCCTGAATTACCCCAGGGCAAAATCAGGTCAAAGCCACCTCCAAACCCGACCCTCACAGAGTTAAAGGTGAGGAACTGGAAGAGCTTTAAGGCAAAGAAGCTAATTAGCTCCTTAAAACCAAAAGGGGAGGTACAGAGCCTGCATAGAGGGGATAGCTCGAGGAGGAGGTCCAAAGAGGAGAGCACTCAAGTTGGAGTCCAGAGCCTCAGGCCTCCATGCTCCTCAAGCTCCGAAATCTTGGCAGCGACTGTCTGTTTCCTCCTCTGAGGCCTGTCTCTGCACCCAGCAGCCTCGGACAGAGTGGCAGTCGGGGCCAATGCAGCCTCCTGTGAATGGGCCCAGCCTGTGAGATGACAGAGCCTGATCTCTGCAGGTCCAGAGCTGGGTGACATATCAAGGCTTCTCCGCAGGTGCGCCCCCTACAGTGGTCCTGGGCGCCACATGGCAGATGCCTGGTCTAACCAAGCCCAGTCAGTTCTCCATCTGCCTCTCCACGCAGGGAGAGACGGATGGATCTGGGCAGGCGGGGTTTCACAGGGGTGTGGGGACAGAGAGGACAGGGGAGGCCTCGGCTCTCACAGCATAACCAGTAATGGGGGGGCGGGCAGGGTAAGGTACAAACTGCCATCTCTCTTTCCCAAGCCCTTGGAACAGGGCCTGGAACTTCCACCACTGAACCACCACCCCGTGGCTTAAAAACTTGACTTCCAAAAGGCCACAGTTAAAATGCAAAGCTAGTCTGTCAGACCAGCTAACTCCCTCATGGGTTCCTGACTCTGTCTCCTCAGAGCCTCTGACCGTCAGCACCACAGTGAGCCTGGGACCACCCAGGGCCAAACCCTTCTCCAAATACCTGAAGACACAGAGCCCCCAAAGGTGACCAGCCCAGGGCCATGGGGCAAGGAAGCAGCAAGGCCCCTTGGAAGGTTGACCCGGGTCTCCTAGGTCTTTCTATGGCGTGGACTATCTCCTGGGAGTGTAAGTCAGGTGGTCTGGAATCGTGGCGTCCTGCTCCTGGGGCCGCCCCTGCTCCTGTTCAGCCACTACAGCAAAAAAGAGGCCCTGGGGCCTCGCCAGCTGACTCCTCCCTGACCCTGCCTTCCAGAAGGATGAAGGCACATCAAAACCCTGGGGCCCAAATATTCCTGGGTGCTGTCCATTCTGCACCCAGCTCCCTTTCCACAGCCTCCTGGGTAAGAGAAGTGTCCCAACGGGGATAACTCTAAAGGCTTTCCCAGAAAAAGGACCCTCCTAAGAAACATTCCTCTGGACAAAAGGCAAGCAAACAGGGGGATGGAAGAAAAAGGTAGGTTTGTTCATTTGGTTAATGGCACATTCTCACCTAAATGGTATCGTGGAACTTGGAGTTCATCGGACTAATAAACTAGGTTGGATTTTGTTATTTGCCAAGACAGAGAATGAGTTTCTTTGGAAGCAGATCAACCAGATGATGCCTGGAGCCTTAAAATGAGGTAATAAGAAGCAAAGAAGCCCCAGGAGAAGACAAGTATCCTGTCTGGGATTGAGAGGAAGCTCTTTCTCCCCTCCGGACAGATGCACAGACACCTAGTGCGGTCCCACAGAGCTGCCTGGCAGAGGGGAGCCTGGCCAGGGCAGCTGGCGCTTTGCAATGCCCCAGTCAGCCCTTGCTGGGAAATGTAGGCTCATTAGCATATTGGCTAAACCCACAGTGCCCACCGGCCAGGGGGTAACAGGACTCCCGGCCAGGATGGATTCTCCCAGGAGCCAGCAAGACTCTCGTTCCTACCAAAAAAAAAAAAAAAAAAAAAGTATACTTTCACATTGGAGGTTGGGGGAGAGGAAACAAGAGTGTACAGAAGCCCAGAGCTCTTGGTTTAAGAAGTGGACGGGGGGTGATGCAGAAGGGCCCCCTCCCCGGCCAATGGTTAGAAAGGAACAAAAGAGCACCGGCTTTTGAAATCAAAGAGACATGTGCATTTACCAGGTTTCAGGCACGTCACTGCTTGTCATTCCTCCTCCTCTTTCCCTCAGCTGTAAAATGGGCCCAACATGCCAGGGTTGTTAGAGGAGGTGACAAGACTGGAGAACACATGATGGCGTGTGACTGGTCAGGGAGCCTGGTGTCCCTTCTCTCCTTTACAATACAAAACCCCATCTGGTCCAGAGGAAAAGCCCCAGGAGAAACCCTCTCCCAGTAAATCCTGGAACAAGGCACGGGGACCTTCTGGGAGAGGAGGAGGGCTGTCCCTGTGACGGTAGGGTGACTCATTTGGCCAACCGTCCTTAATTTCCCCGTTCATACTTTGGGAGCCCTGGAGTGCTCTTCCCCCAAATGAGGCATGCAGCAGAAATGAGCTGTGATTAGCACAGCTCAGAGCCCAGAGGATGGGGGCAGGGGAGAGCGAGCTGCAGAGTTTCCTGGAATTAATGGAGAGGGAGCAGGAAGGGCAACTTGCTGTCTCAGAAGATCTCTCTCTGCGCCAATCACCAGGCAGGGACTTCTTTTTTAAAGCCAACCTTCTCAACCTCTGTAGGGCAAAATCAACTCTGAGAGCTGCCTGTGATGGACCTAATGTGCCATTAGAGGCAGGCCTGGGGTGTTTTCTGCAGGGCACACGGTGAAATTGCAAGCCAGTACGTAGGTGAGGTAGGTGGCAGCATGAAACAGACACAGAACATTGCACCCGCCGCAGTTAGCACTGCGCCGCACAGCACCGGCCCTACCGGATCTGCGACAATGGTACAGTTGAAAGGCAGAGGAAGGAAACAGAGAATTCGACAGGGTTTGGTGAGACGGTGCCACATGAGGCCCGGGTGCTGTGTAAATGTCTGCATGGGCGGAGCGTGGGGAGGTGAGGGGGAGAGGCAGGGGTGGATCCAGAAGCTGGCATCATATTGCTTTTCTCAGAAGATGGATATTCCTCTATCGGGGGTTTCAATTCGGTGCCAGCAGGTGACCCTCTCCATCCAGGGCTCTGCCACTTTGGGACATACCCGCAACAACACAAGTGCCACTGAACATTTCAGGCAAATGATAAGCAAAGGCAAATGCACGAGAGATCTAGTGTCTAGCACGGGCCCCACCCCTGCGATGCTGACTGCGTCACCTAACCCTGCTGAGTTTGGGCCCATGCACCTGCTAACTGGGACAGTAACTCATCCAGGCTGCTAGGAAACTAACCTGGAGAGCCTGGTGGAAATGCCAACCGTTCTTGGCCACTCAGAGAAGATGGCCCTACTCTTTGGACTCACAGTGCATCTTCTCCACGCAGGGCTACACCTCTTTCAGCCCTGGGAGGCAGTGAAGAACCCACCAATGAGAAGAAGCAGGGAGACATGAGCACAGGAGGTCGAAATTGGTGTGAGGACTCAGGAACTGTAATCTCGGGACTTCTTGATTCCTCCATATGGAAAATGGCTAAGCATAAGCAGGCAGTGGGGCCAGAACGAGCTTGCACCCCCCTCCCCCAAACCAGGGCAATGGTCAGAATCTGAGACCCCTCTCCTTGATTTTCCTCAACTCCATTCAATGACTGGTAGGTATAAAGGACACTTTTTCAAGTCAACTCACTCCAAAGTGATAAAAAGGACACGCATCGATTTGATCCCAAATTTTAGTCTCTTAGATACAAAGCTGTCTAGGGCCAACTAACCTCTCAGGATAGCCCACACTCCTCCTCAAATGTGTTACAAACCCGGAGATACTAGAAGATGGTTTCAGAATAATACTTGGTAGAAAGAGCCCACGGAATCATTTGATACTCAGCAAGATGAACGTTTCTTCCATTGGCCAAGCATCACACAGAAGAAAGGCTACACTGGGATTCCATCACAGGTCATTTAGAAGGAATCCTGACCTCTTCTTTCCCCCACACCCCCACCAAGGGGTACGATCCCACAGTCACAACAGGGTCAAAGACAGTCTGGTAGGGAAGAGTATATGAACCCAAACTTCTAGACGTGGAGCTTGGCTGTCCTCACACAGCCATCCCAAACATCCCATTCATCGTTCCTGTTTCCAGCATTGTGGATCCAGCCTCACCAAGACATGGCTGCTCTGTGCATTCCTCTGACTTCTCTCCACAGCCCAGGACCTTCCCCAACTCCACTCAGGCTCACTTCACTCTGCCTGCAACGCCACCGTGCAGTTTACACCTCGGAGCTTTAGCTCAGGTACATCCCACGTTCAATGGCCTGTCTTCTCTTTGCTCACCCCAACTGTACTCATGGTCCCGCTACTTCCACCTTCACCAGAAACTCCCTTCGCTCAACCCATATGGCACTCACATTTTGTACCAACTTGGCACTTAATTATAAATGGTCTCATCTTGAATAATATGATAGCCACCTGTCTCCTCTCTCCATGAACAGAAAAGATGACTTAAACAGTGGAGAGGGCCAGAGGCAGAAAATCCTCGATTGGAAAGATCAGACATTACCTGCTGTGACAACTGCCATTGTCAACTCAAGCTCCCTGAGCCTCAACTTCCATATCTGTGAAATAGGAATAGGAATCTGAACTTGAAAAGACTGATAGATGGCTTTAACAAGCTAACATCTATAAGAAGCCTATTGGGGATAGTACACAGAAAGTACCCCCGAGAAGTTTGTTTCAACTCCCCTTTGCTTCTCTTTCATACCCTGCAAAACTAAGCATGGGATTGCGACATAGAAGACATTCAATAAGTGTTTGATTAATTGATCAGGAGAATAAAGCAAACCAATAACTGGAGGGTCATTATACAAAGTAACAGTATGTGGCCAAAATGTATTGATCTGTTTCTCAATTACGGACAAAAAGGTTGATGTCTACGGAGGGAAAACAATCTATTTTAACTAAAGAACATCTCAGGATTGGAAACTGCCAGTCTCTTTGAACCCATCACTCAGCCAAGGAGAAATTTCAGCCTAAGCGTTAAAGCCAAAAACTCGTCCCATCCTTCCTTCACCCATTCTTACCCAAGCTCTCCCCATTCCCAGCCTGTTTTATATTTCAGGTCCTCAGAAAGTTGACTTCATACACCAACAATTACAGTACAATCCCTCCTACATCTTCAAATCAAACATAGAGCAAAACAATAAAAGTTCTTTTCTAAGTTAATATAGAAAGAAGCTTGACCACAGCCTTTCCCAACAGAGTTTTTGTTTCATACATATAAATATAAAATTATCTTTTAATAAGACCTTTCTTCCCTTACCTACAAAGTTGGGGAGAGGGGAGCAGACAACCATGAATATTGGTGAAGTTGTTCAACCAAAATCAAGTTGAGAATCATATCTGGGTCCTACGAGCAAGGACGAACTCTGTGCCCCGATGATGATGCTGGGCATGGGGGAGCCCAGTGAGATGAGAACTGGCTTGGAACTCAGAACTCAGATGGAGTTGTCAGCAAAACTATTTTCTCCTGGGGCCTTTCGGCCTTACTGTCTTTTCCAGTTGCTTCTCGCTGTTCGGTTTTTACATATTTAACATTTCTCTGGAGGAAAATGTCTCTTGCCACTGCATTCACTTTCCAGCTGGTGTCTCACATTACCCAAACAATGGAAGTCCCCACACAGCCCTGTGACATTGCTTCCGTATGAATAGGAACAAGCCTGGAAATGTAATTTTGGTTCATGATCACAATACGCATTCATAAGACCAGTTCTCCCCATGCCTCCCCAGTCCTGGGTGGTGAGTCAGAAACCAACCTTGCAGGTTCCCCAACTACAATTCAGAGCACTGCCAAACTTGGCGAGACCTGAGAGACCATCTAGCCCACACCCCTAACTCCTACGCACAAGTGTTTGGCTATCAGTGAGGTCAGATCAGCCTCAATAGTCACAAATTCTTGATGTCAAAGGAACTGTTTGTCAGTCCCAACTTCTCTTGTCCTCTCTAGAGACCAAAAAGATCATCGTCTTTTGTCTCAGTGATGCACATAATGATAGTTATTAAGTGGCCCCAATCCTCTTCCCCAAGTTAACCCCAAATCCTTTCGCCTTTTCTTAAAGGGCTCTATTGTTCATCCCTTTAATTATTGCTAAGATTCTTTTCTGTACTTTTTGGTTTTCCCAGTTATTTTCAGTGCATTCAAACACAGTGGTGTCAAATATTAAGGAGACGTGGAGAAGCACTTGCCAGCCCTTGCACATTGTACCCAGTATAACACAGCCTGGCATCTCGCTAATTTAAAACTAAACAGCATGCTGCTCCTTCAGCCAGTTCCGCTAGAACTTCCAGGTCCATCTGTGACGACGGTGTCTTGCCAGGTGATCCCTAACAGCACAGTCACCGTAATCACATCAGTCAAGCGTGTACTAAACCATTGGTGGCCACTGTTACCACCTCTCACCAAAATAGTTCCTATTCTGGTGGAAGGAAAGATCAGGTAACCAAGGGGTTGTGCTCCTTGAGCCATATTTATTCAAAATATAAAACATACTGCTTTCTCACTAGAATCTTTCTCCTTCTAGTCAATGCCTAAAAGCGAACATCTGGGTGACCTTGGGTATGATCACAGGGTGGAACTTGGAGGAAATGGAGCAGACATACAACACACTGATTGCAAACCTGAACCCTATTAAGAAAACTTGGAAGTAATTCAGGGAACTTAGCAATAAGCACCCCTAACACACACCCTGACTTCTGAAAAGCGACTCATTCTCTCAGAACAAGGGAGTGTCCTCTCACACTGGCTGAAGAGCATCTCTTAGTTAAATTTTGGAAGATCGCTGCTTCCTAGCATGACCAGCCCGTCAGGACCATCCCACACTCACTTGCAAGAAGGTTTGGATTCTGTAGTAGGTGTGGCATCAGGAATCTTCATTACCATTTAGGAAAGATGATTACTCATCAGTTTTTTGGGCTGGGAGGTACTGAGTGGAAGGAGTGTTCTCATTCTGAATGTGACCACAAGCGTCGGAGCTCTTAGGTAGACATGCACCTCAGCGACAACCTCAACACCCCTCATCACTAACAACTTCAGGGAGACACAGCCATTGGGGGAGCGGAAAGAGGCCATTTATTTAACTGCAGCAACCCCACGCCGCCCAAGCTGGGCTCTATTAAATATGTCCTTTATCATTTACCTTGTACCCAAACCATGACCTTAGCTCCTAGGAGCCATTTGCCTGAATTCAGCTATTTTAAATTTGGCCCTTTTTCATACTTAAATCGGTAGAAATGAATGATGTTAGTCATTATGCCTCCAAGAGTCACCATTATGTATGGCGAGGACGTCAACTGGCTGGATTATTCACAGGTAGTTTTGGTAAGCACCGTACTATTGTTGTCTGGACTCGGCACCAAAACTAGAAAACTTAATGGCTTTCTAACATCTTGTGATCGAATTTTTTGGCTAAAAAACATTTTTGGATATGGGCCTCAATTCAGCTTGCATTACTGATCATGAAATGCACCTTTTGCCCTTCCCCTGATGATGTGAAATTCTTCTCTGAGCCCTGATGTTTAGAAAAAGCCTTAAATGTCACCACTGCTACCCCCCAATTTAACAGTATAATACTCTCTGAGTCAGGATCAGCAAACTATGGCCCACGGGCCAAATCGGACCAGCGAGCTGCTTATTTCTATAAATCAAGTTTTATAGGAAGACGGCCGTGCCCATTCTTTTATATATTGTCCGTGGCTGCTTTCATGCTACAACCCCAGACCTGAATCGGGGCAACAGACATCGGGACGGCAAAGCCGAAATATTTACTATCTGGTCCTTTACAGGAAAAGTTTACAGAGTCCCTGTTATAAAGCGAAGGGAAAACAAACTGCTTATTCGGAATAGCCTTCTCCTCATCTGGACCAAAGGAAATAAAGCAAGAAAACAACCCTGACCCAAGTGACTGGTTTTTGTATATGCTACTTCACATGAAATATCTTCTCCGTTGTAGTGTCTTCTGAAATAAGATGCATATAAGATGTGAAATACTTAAGAAAAATTTAAGTAACAAAAACTCTGGGGTGATATATACATTTTTATACAAAATATACATTAACCCCAGGGCACCTGGGTGGCTCCGTTGGCTGGGCATCCAATTCTTAGTTTCTGCTCAGCTCATGATCTCAGGGTCCTGTGGTCAAGCGCCCGCGTTGGGCTCTGCGCTCGGTGTGGGGTCTGCTTGTCCCTCTCCCTCCCCTGCTGCTTGCCCCATGCTCTTTCTCTCTCTCTCTCAAATAAACAAAATATTTAATGTATATATTTATGTATAAATAATATATATAATATAAATACGTATATTTCTCCAGAATTTTTATTTCTTTTCAGTATTTTACATCATCTATGCATCTCATTTCAGAGAACGCTTTGTAAAATATATATTTACTTAGGGGACCCTGAGGGGCTCATTCAGGTAAATATCTGACTCTTGATTTTGGCTTAAGGTCATGATCTCAGGGTCATAAGATCAAGTCCCATGTCAGGCTGGGCACTGGCCACTGAGCCTGCTTAGGATTCTCTCTTTCCCTCTCCCTTTGCCTCTCCCCAGCTCCCTCTCTCTCTCTAATTTATAAAAAAAAATATATATATATGTATATATATACACACACACACACATTTATATTTATATATATATACTTTTTGATATGTATATAAATATATATACTTTATATACTTTTATACATATATACTTTTCTAATATACTTTTAAAATATATATTTCTTTTAATCAAAGTTAGTTCTAAATTTGCTCTTTCGGGGATACAGTAAAACTTGAACTGAGTTCTAGTCACATGGAGTAATTTGGAAATCTCAGAAAAGAAGAGAAGGGTATAAGGAATGTGAACTAACAGATGACTGTTAGATCTAACAGATGACTGGTCAGCTATAAGAATAAAGTAAAATAAAGATAAGGAATAAAAACCATATCTTTGGAGTGCCTAGGTGGCTCAGTCAGTTAAGCATCTACCTTCGGCTCAGGTCATGATCCCAGGGTACTGGGATCAAACCCTGCATTGAGCTCCTTGCTCAGCAGGATTCTGCTTCTTCCTCTGCCCCTTCCCCCACCCCAAGTTTGCATGTTCTTTCATGTGCAAGATTTCTCTCTCTCTGAAATAAATAAAATCTTTAAAAATATACATATAATCTTTAAATGGATATGAAAAGTATATATTTATATATGTATATATAATATATATTATATGATATATATCATATGATATATATTTATATAAACTATACAGTTTAAAGAGAGAGAGATATATATCTCTCTCTCTCTCTTTAAACTGTATAGTCCCACCCAGGGTTTTAAAGAGAAACCCTTTCATTTACATGCAGAGGGAGGGGGACTGGATAGGGTAATATCTTCTACTAGAATTTCATTCTGAATTCCTAATGTGCTCAATAATGACCTGGCTCCATCCAGAGACCAACCCAGAGGCCCATGCCCAGCACATAAAAATTCTAAGTCAGTTACCATTAGACACATCCATTGGTGAAGCGAAGGAGTTTGGTCAAGACATTCCATCCTCAACTTCAACCTTACATAGACTGGAGCCCTTGGGGAAGGCTGTCCCAAAGTCATCAAAGGGTATCTGATACACACTCATAGTTTTGTCCACACAAAACTGATTTTCAGTGTTTTCAATTTACTACCAACATTTTGGGGAGATCTCACCAAAATTTCTGAATTTTTGGTCCCTCTCGAAAAACCTGGGGCCCGAGAACTCTAAGCCCCATGCCTGCAGGTAGTATCCCTTGAGCTGGTAGAAGCTGTCCCATTCAAAGTGTAGGTGCTCTCTGGCTCCATATACTCCCTCCCTCTGCCTAGGGTCTCCACATGTCCTAAGGTTGAGTGTCAAGGGCTGCCCCCTTTCCCTGGCTCTGCTAATTTTCTCATGCCTGGCCTGCTTCACTCACTGAAGATACCTGCTCTGTAGGCATCTGAATTTGACCCCAGAACTAACCTTTGACAGGAGCTAATATATTTCCAAATGGATGAGGAAAGTGATTTTTCTCTTTCTCATTCTTTGGCTCACGTGTATACTTTCCACCTCTCTCTTGATCAGTGACCCTCTACAGAAATAAACCGCATGCACACTTTGCCAACAACTCACTATCATTTGAAAAAGGCACTCCCTAACCTCATGGTCCACCATTAAAGACAAATGACTCTACTGGGTCCCCTCTAATCCTTGTTATTTGCACTGGTACTACAGCTGCGTGCTAGACATCTTATCCCTAAAAGCAGCCCAAAGACAATACCTACAAAGAGAGCCTATGTCATGGGGTAAGATCTACTTTACACAGAGGAAATGTTTGCTCACCAGAATCAAGGTCCCCTTTTCTAGGTCACAAATTAGAAGGAAGGCGTCAGGTACAATTTCCATCCTAAGAAGTTATTTAATCCCATTGGTGACCTCTGAATTGTATCTAGTGTCTCAAATTTAAGTCACTATAGGAAGCGGGTGATAACATAATAAATGTGAAAAACCGACTTACACTGAGTATCTATCAACAGATGAGTGGATAAATAAAATGTGGTGTATGCATACCATGGAATGTCACTCAGCCTTAAGGAAGGACATCCTGCCACCTGCCACAACAGAGATAACCCTGAAGACATCATGCTAAGAGAAATAAGGCCGTCACTAAAGGACAAATACCATATGTTTTCACTTATATGAGATACCTAGAGCAGCCTAGTTCACAGAGACAGAAAGTAGAATAGGGGTAGCCAGGGGCTCAAGAGAGGAGAGAATGAGGAGTTAGTTCTATTTAACAGGCACACAGTTCCCACTGGAGAAGATGAAAAAGTTCTGGAGATGGACAGAGGTGATGGTTGTCCAACAGTGTGAATGCACTTAATGCCACTGGACATTAAAATGGTACATATTATATAATGCGTATTATATGACAATAAAAAGAAAACAAAACTCTAAGGAGAGTACATGGGTGGGGGCAGCTTTTAATTGCTAGGGAAACTTATATGCCCATAATAAATGTCACAATGTGACAATGCTCAGAGGACAAGACATGGCCTGAAAGGCTGGTCTGGTTCCACCTGACCTAGAGCACCCAACCAAGAAAAGTATTCACTTCCACACACAAGAAGAGACCTGTCATAGGGTCTGGTTGACAGCGGTACCGATTGGCAGCATGGGGACACTATACCGAGAGCACTTCTCAGGCAATGGAAACATTAACCTCCCAGATTTTTCAAAGCACACACTAAATCTTGCGTTCTTATGCCACACTATTCTTGGCCCAGATATATCAGCAACATTCGACAGGTATATCAAGTCTGGACACGTAAAGAGGTTCTCCATGGAGAGAGTGACAATGGCCGTGGTGACAATGGGTCGATGACAGTAACTCTGGACTCAGACACCAGGTACTGGCACCAGCTCTGGGCACCATTCACTTCCCAAACCAACCACCTGTCAGCCGAGCCAGCGGCAACCACCGTTCTGCACTCCACTTCTGAATAAAACAATAAGGTTCAACACACCTTGGGCGTGAAAGTGGGCAGAAGCCTTTCAAGACGGTATGAAAGTCAAACTCAAGTAGGATGAGGTCAGTAAAGCAAAATTTACAGAGATGCTATAGGAGCATTGGAAACAGGCTTTTATTTAACAGAAACTTACACAAATTTGATACAAACCCTACATTATGCAAAGCTTTATCACAATTCTACACATTATAACTTGCGGGAGTTGGTTGGAGAGTGGGTTATTATTATAATTATTAGCATTTTGAAAAGGGACCTTTTCTATCAGAAAATGTCACCGAAAAGGGCTTCAGAAGTATACAAAGACGCTCTCCGTGAGCTCCCCTCGGGACTGGCCTTCAATGAGAAAGCTGAAGGGGCTAGCAGGACGTCTGTGCCATCCAATCTCCCCTCTCAAAGGCAAGAGAGATTCGCAAGCTCAGACCCATTTCAGTAACACTGAAACTCAAGGACTTGCTGATGAGGGTGTATCCGGCATTAGACTGTGCGTTCATGATGATGACTCTGTTTGCAAGTGAGACAAGGTCAAGAACGTGGGCACACAGAAGACCTGGAGTAGAACGGAGCGGCCCCGCCAGTCAGCCCAGCTCCTCTGCTAGGCCACAGACACAGAGATGAATGACATTTCATAGCCATCACGTTCACTGTCACCCACATGGCCACAAGGGAACACGTTAGAACACGCACCTTTCTCCTTCACCCCCAAGAGCAACTGAGCTTGAGGCTTCTGTCACTCAGGTTGGCCTTCCTTGCCCCTGGGGACACTCTAGAACATTAGGCCCCCCAAAGCCAGATCAGCAGAAGGCTCCCTCTGCCAGTCTCCTCTGGAAGCTGTTGGGCGACCAAGTGAGTATCACCTCAGCTGATGTATATTTTGTCGTCCTTTTTTTTTCTCTCTCTCTCTCTCTTCACTGCATTATTTTAAAACAAAGCTCTCTGTGTTTGAAAACGTGGCATTTGCAGAGATACGGTTAATCACTAAATGGAATTCCTTTCTGAACTAGGCCTCATCAGACAGGACGACCAGAAGGAGAGCTGCTTCTTGACATCCAGATAAATGGGGATCGCTAACGGGGAGGGGGTGGGGAGAGGGGGTTTTTTGGGGGAGGGGCAGGAGTGGAGAGACTCCTGATAGCCTTTGTGGCTAATTTATTTCTGTCACATCTTAACACATAACCATATAACATCACCAACACTTTCAACAGAATTTTGAAGAAGGGGAAAAAAAAAAAAACAATCACTCCTCACTTACCAACTCGCAGAAATAAAAATACCTAAAGCACATACATGAATGGCTTTTTTAAAAGCCTGAGAGAGCAGAGTTGATCTTTATTTTCTTATTAAAAATGTGGGGTATTTTTCCTTAGAGTTAATAGGCAGTCTTTATTTTACATTAAGTACTCTTTTGATTTCGTGTCTTCACAAAATTGCTTTTAACTTTCGAAGTAGAAGGTACTTTAAACAAAAATACGGTGCCACGTCAGCACTTTTTCTTTTAAATATTGAAATAAATAAAATAGTTAACTCTTTTTTTTTTTTCATCAGTTTGTTCGTGTTCAGTTATTTCTATTGTAGAGCAATTCCAGTCTGACCTGGGTACTTTCTCACAGACACTCAAAGAAAATGTAATGAAGAATTTAAAAAAAGGGAAAAAAATCTTCTTATTGCACAAACTTAGGCCATTCCCAAGACTTCTCTGAGCTGAGCTGAGTCGCAGTAGAGGCTTTTCCACAATCCAGGCTCCTGTGTTGGCTGAAACACACGCTCAGGAGGGGGCCAGGCAAGGGAAGAGGAAGAGGAGGAGGAGGAGGCGTAAATCAACGTGGCTTCTTGTCACCTTCTTCGGAAATGGCTTGCTTGGAGGATGCGGGAGTCCCCAGGTCAGAGAGTTGACTGCAGAGGGAAAGGCAATGAAAGATAAAACAAAACAACAGTACAGGACAACTATCTAAAAAAGGAAAGATTCAAATTAAGGGGGTGATGGCAATGAAATGAGTTGAAAAGAAAAAACAAAAGAAGGAAAGGTTGAGAACGTTCCTACCTATGGCCATGCGCATGAGCCCACAGCTCTGTGCAAGGAGAGCCAGGCTGGCGTCTCCTGTGCCGCGAGCACCAGCAGCACGAGATCAGCCAGCGACACGGCAGGCCATCTGCGCCCGGGGCAACCAGAGGACACGAGAAACAGCGAGGAACACGGCGGGATTTTCAGTCCCTAGGTGGTGGAGTAGGTAAAACTGGGAGCTGGCAAAATCTATTGTTCTTTCTCCTCCGCTTGGTTTGCTGAATCTTTCTGCTATTAAAAGACCCCAGAAGGACCATTCCAGTGCAATCGGTCTGCCTGTCACCTAAGCGGAAATGTGTAGTTCTAGGGTGTAGGACCAGTGGCGGTGACAAAAGCCCCAACAGATACCCCCATTGGGCCCTCAGCCTTCATGCACATACCCTCAACCCCAACCCCAAATGATTCCAGGCCTTCAGAATCACTCAGGAAGGGATCCAAGCCCAAAGATTCATTCGCGTTCTCAACTAGCCCAGTGATCCCAAATGTCGGCCTTGGAACCTGGTGGCAGTTCAGTCTTGACGGGTCTATTAGCCTGGATGAGTACCCACCAGGAGTGGATTTTACTTCTAGCTGAAATGAAATCTGCTAAGTTATTTCAGTCTTTGGAATGGAGTATTCCACACAAAGGAATACAACCAAGTACTATCACATTTCACCCCAGAAGCAGAGAGCAGAGGTGGGCACCCCTAAACAGGTCATGTTACATGTTAGGCTGGGGGAGGAGGAGGAAAAAGGGGCCCAACTTGAAAATGGCCAAGGCAACAAGGACCAAAGTTCAAAACCAAATGAGCTGCTCAGTTGAACACCACCCACCCTCTGCCGCCATCCATCTTTCTTTCTAATACCCAAGTCATTGCTCAGGGCTCAGGGGTACAGGACAGTTACAGATGCCTCCAAGACGGAGACTCTGTCTACTTAATGGTTTCAGATGGAGGCTGAGAAGAGCCTCACCTCTACCCACCACCAAGCCCTCCCCCTCCATCTGCTCCTCTTTCCTTCCCCTGAATCCCACCCCATGCCCTCCCACGGTCTCGCCTCTCAAGTCTGTTTGCCCAGTGCCCTCTCCCAGACTGTAGTCCCCTGCCCTAGTGCTCATCCTTTCGCTGTCCCTCCTGCCTCTAGCCCCTTCACTCCACTGATAAAACTAGTTGGCGTTCAAACCTCCCACAGGTGCCTGCCAAGTGGTCCCTTACTGGGCACCCAAATTTTCACTCCCTTGCAGGAGTCTTTCTGTGCCTCTCTCAGTGCCTGCAACCCCTCCAGTCAGAAACCATCTACCACTCTTTTAGTGAGTCTATCGCATACCATACCCTCATGCCCTTTCAATTTCCTCAAATTTCCATCCTTGACCCCTCAACACACACACACACACACACACACACACACATTCTTATTTGCCCCCACTGAAGCAACCTAGAAAACAGCTGGTTGGTTCTCAACCTTGTCCTCCTAACATTCATTTCCTCCTTCATTTCCTCTGGCTGGGCAAAACGCAGGCCATCGAAAATGTCTCACTGCCTCTCAGTCTTGTGCTTTCAATCCCCTTCAAGGAAGCTACCTTTCCATCTCTACACACATCTTCAACATTCCCCTTACCCCTCTCCTCACACCCTCATTCTCCCTCCTGCCCTCCCACCCCCATCACTACCTCACTGGCTCCTGGAGAACCAGTCCTCCTCTGACTTGACCAATAGATACTGTGTCCAGATATGTCCTCTCTAACCTGTCTGTCCTTGGTATTTATTGAACATCCACCATGTATGGAATGAGACACTAAACCCTTCTACTAATTAGCTCAGAAACATTGCTCAGTTCTCAGTTTATTTCAACAAATAATTATGGCACACTGGCGTCAGGCACTGTCCAAGGGACATGAGTGACATCATCTTTGCCCTCAAGGAACACACCATCTGTTTGATGGGAAAGACTACAGTCATGTTGTAATAAGCACTCTAAGAAAATCTCCGTGGCTACTGTGATCCCCAGCAAAAAAAAAAAAAAAAATCACGTATCAGGCCATGATGCTCTCACACATTTTTCAACTACTTGTGACTATCTGCTCTGCCCACCCGGATTGCCAAAACTCCGGAGGACACCAAATCCATTGGTCCCATGTTTAACTTCACAGAGCTGAACAGTCATACACGGTCCACTGTTACTCAGACGCTAGTCGCCAAATAAACAAAGGCATATATAAATGAAAATATTATTGTGCAAAGTATATAAATATACCAGCCTGAACCTGAGCTGAAAGGACATATGTCGTAGTCACCAATCATGGGATAAATCAATCACGTGCCCCCTCATACGAGGCCTGAGAAGGATGCAACACCATTTCTATGGTACTCTTACCCAAATTCATAACCCGACTGTAGCCCTTAGGAAATAGTACACAATCCCAAAGAGAAGGGCTTCCTAGGAATTGACTAGCTTCACAGTATGAAAGACAAAGACAGACTCTGGAACTAACTACTCCAGATTAAAGGACTTTAAGACGGCATGACAACTAAATACAACATGTGATCCTACATGAATCCTGGACCAGAAAAAGGACATTATTAGTGAGATTCTTGACACAATTTGAATAAGGTCTATAGATGGGGAAGTATTGCATCAATATTAATTTCCTGATCGTGATCCGTTTATTGAGATTATTTGAAGAATCCAAGAGTACATAAGAACTCTGTGTTTTTTGCATGAGTTTCTTGTAAATCTGAAATTATTTCAAAATTAACAGTTTTTAGGCCTTCGTCATTGGTTGAAGGCCAGTATGAAGATACTTTGAAAACCTAACTGACAATGCTTTTTAGCTAATAATTCAGTTCTGACAGTGTTCTTCCATCATTCTCGGTATTCTGTAAATCAATCAAGCAGAATGGTTTTTCCTGTACTGTTATTTTGAGAAAATGGCCAGAAATCACTTTTATTGTCCAAAACAGTATCATATAATTCAATTCTTCAGTGTTAGAAGCACTTGGGCTTGTGAAGTGTTCACTCCCTGCCATTCACCCCACCCACCCTCACCCCTGCCCTGATGTCACCACCAAAACACTGCCCGTTTAAGAAGCTCAACCTCAGTTCCTTGGGGAAGTTCACAAGAACTTCAACGTTGCTCTGTCTCAGCAGGACTTCTAATGTGATTCTGCTCTGTCTTGTTTTATTTTTACAGCATCAAATACCCCTCTCAATCCGAGAAGGTCTTGAATGAAAGACTGCAAAAGCTTCACTGATTTTACTCAATAAATCTCAAAACTGCAATCTACAGGAGAAGTCAGTCCAGAATGAGAAAAGATTATCAGAAGATCCGAACACCGCTTACCGAGGCTGGAACTTCAGTTACCTAATGTGGTCAGTCTGTCTCCTCATCAGTAACACGACAACGAATGACATCTATCCTATCCCACATGGTGGTTTTAAGAATCATCATGAGAAAATCTTGGTTATATATTATGATAGGGTAAGAAACATCCACATACTAAGGATAAAGAAACTGAGGCAGAGGTTCATGGCAACAAATTCACACAGGGACTGGGTCCAGAACCCAGAACTTTTTATTTCTACTCTAGTTTTCTACCCGTTGGGATCAAAAATGCCTCACTCCAAGAATTTACAACACAATTAACTTCATTTCCAAACGCTAAACAAAATCTCCTGCAGAAAAATTCCTACTACATGAAGCTGCTCAAACTTTAAGTACAAGTTTAAGATCATATTCATCAGATGTAACAGGAGGCATATTGGGATAATATTAATTAGTTTTATTCCACCATGAAGTGACTACCTCCAAACAGCTTTTAGTTCTCTCCCCGAGTAATGATCTTGTGTTCCCTCAAGTGCTATCTAAAGGCAATATCGGGCCGCAGCCCATTAGGTGGGCAGAGAGATGCAAAGTAAGCAGGAAGGTTTAAAGGGGTACAATGGATGTGAACATCATATTTTTATTAAATCCTTCTCTCTAAAATACCAGTAGCAAATTGCTTTACTGACTTTAAAGTACCTTTAAAAAATTAAAAGTGTATTTCTCACTCCCAGGGTTACAGGACCTGTTCTCAACACAGTCTCAGTAACAGAAATAAAGGATTAGATTGTTCTAGGTGGGAAAAAAACATCAGACAGACAACAACAGTCATCGCTTTTACATCAACAGTTCTCCCCAGGGGACTGGAAGGTTGTAACAAATTTAGAAAGTTCTGTATCTTTGGTTTTCCTATCTTTGGGCTAAGACTTGGAAACTTTGGTGACACGTCTGAAGCACTTTCAGTGGTGTTTTCCTGAGCTGAGGACAAAGGATACTAGTCAGATCTTTTTCATCTTGATGATCGTAATTTCTTTTATATTGAATTTGAGTAGTGACACTTATTTAACAAGAGCAACAACAAAATGATAGATGTGTTGACTGCTGGCACATCTCTTACAACTCCTGAGGTCACCAAAAAAAAAAAAAAAAAAAAAAAAGGCTTTGTTCCTAATAGACATCAGTCAGGAGGGAATGTCTAGAATTGATAGTTTAGAAAGAAGATGAGTTCTCTGCAATATTCCACACAGAATTTCAACTGGAATTGTCTTTTGGGGGATCTAATTGTTTACTCTTCCATTTTAAAATTGTCTTTAATAAGGTTATCTTTCAAAGCTATATTCATTACAACACCCCTTTCTTTGATTGGACCTGAGAAAAAGCAAGGCCTATCTAACTACCTACCTACCTTTCTATATCTTCCCCTTTTTGACCAGATAGTAGTTGGAAAAGGAGCATTAGTTGAAAGAAGTGCAGCCAAAACCATAACCAAAGGAGGCATTCTGATTCCAGAAAAAATCAAGGAAAAGTATTGTCAACAACTGTACTAGCTTATTGGCTTAAAGGAAGAGGTGGAAAGATTCAACCAGTCAGCATGAAAGTTGGAAATAAAGTTCTTCCCCCAAGATACAGAGGCACGAAAATAGTTCTAGATGATAAGGATTAGTTTTTATTTAGAGGCGATGCGTGACACTGTTGGGAAATACATAGATTGGAAAAAAAAAAAATCACTATTGAAAAGGCATCACAGGAAGCTGCCATTCCACTGAATTCTGAACTCTCTCACCATGTAAAGAATTTCCGTCTCTCTTTTATAATAAACTAATGATATCCAAACTTTTAAAAATTATAAATAAAAAATTAAAAAATAGATATGGGTGTATTTTATATATTCCTATATTCCATATATAGGACCATGAAAGTGGTACCACAGAACAATAATAAAGGAATACAGGTCCTGGAGTCACGCTGCCAGGGACCAAAATCAGGTGCCTTGTTAACTGGGAGGCCTTAGGACATCCCTGAACCTTAGCGTTAAGCCTCAGATTCCATATCTGTAAACTGGGGCTAATATAAGCACCTACCTCCTGGGGTAATCATGAGGCTCAAGGAACTGTCCTAGGGAAAGCACTCAGAACAATGCCTGGTAGGTACATGAACATCGGTGGTTGTTATAGAGAGAAAGGGGGGCAAAGGCATAACATCAACCGTGCAGGCGTTCGGAAACCCACAACAGCCAGCTTCCTCCTCCTATGCCTCCTCTGAGTTTCCTTCCTTCACCTTAAGACATTTGTTTTCAAAGCCACGTTCACTCCACTCCCTCAAACCTCACTCAACCTCTCTGGATTGATCTTTCTCAGCTGAAAAGTGGAAAATTTGAACTTGATCATCTTCAAAGTCCCCTCTGGTTTCTTCTTCTTCTTTTTTTTTTTTTTTTTTTTTGAAAGGATGTAAATTCTGAGTCTGTTGGAAGATACCATAAGCAAGGTGAGACCAAGGGGCTCAGGCCATGCTAGGATATGTTTACCATGCTTGGTTGGTCGCACCAACTGAGAAAGATGAGAACGTCTACTACCCCCAAAAGGATAAACTGAAGATCAGGCTCTGCTCGTAAAATTAAAATAGAGAAGCAAGAGCCACCCTCGGATAAATCTTTCCAATGGGACGTTGCCTTGTTAGACAGGTCTTCCTTTTGGTTCTCCTTTAGAACTCCAAGCTAGACTCTGAAATTAGGTGGCTTTTTAGAATTTAAATTAAGTTTTGGGGTTTTTGTTTAGTTTCAAGTTCAAAGGCAAGCTGTCATTGAAAATGTTACGACTACAAACAACTACACAGATTTCAAATGATCGTATAGATTGGTTGGACATATTTTTATTAACATAGAAGCTCACACTTCACCAATGAGAGCAAGTCGCAACGCTATGAATCCGACATCTAAGTCAAAGCGACAGAACAGATGACAAGAAGGAGAAGGACAGCAAGAACGGGTTGTACCCCCTTAGCAGAAGTCAACGGGAACCAGCTATGTGGGCTTTTTCACACAGGTGAGCATGCAGGACAGGAATATTACACCATGGAGGGTTTATCCCCTATTCTCTAGGAGCAAGGCCACACAGAGACCAGGCAGGACATCCCGCAAATGGATGAGGGTGTTCCTTTCATTCTCTCACAAATGAGAGCAAATGCCCAGGCCAGCACCCACACACTTCAAGCAGGAGAAAAGTAGAAGTTCTTTCTGTCTCAGGCTACCAGGGAAGCACAAAGTGTCCATTCGTGGGTTTCTTTGCTTAGTCTTGGCTTTTGTTCAGTGGGTTTGTTTATTTTAATGAGAGGTCTCATTCATGAAGATTCCCAAAGCCTGGATTGTCAAAGTAGATCTTCCCCAACACTTAGAAGCAGCCTGTTGCCTGGGTGGCGGCTACTTGGCTCTCCCAACCCACGCCCCATGGCAGTACCCATGTCTCTGGACCTGTGCTCTCATGGAAGCCGGAGACCCTGACCACACTTAGTGGAAGTTTAGGATCTTCAGATCAGCGCAGTTGAGTGTTTTCCTAGTCAGAGGTCCTCTTTAATGTGGACTCATCCCTTTGGCAGCTAAGTCGGTCCATGGAGCAAGGAACACCGCCCTAGACATGCAGACCCCGCGGCCGCACTCTTTCATTCCGCCCAAGTATAGCAGCCAGCCCCAGCCTCAGATCCCTGGGCTCCACCCACCAGCTGCAGCCAAGGAAGGCAGAGGGAGCCAAGCACTTCCCCAGCCACTTTTCTCTTATGGTTGAAGCCAGAAGCCAGAAGCCCACCATTCTCCGCACGGGGCCCCTCCCACAGTCCAAGCAAGCCTCCGTTGCCACACTAGGCCCAGGCTCCCGTGGGGAAGCATGCACACACAGGAAGCAGAGGGCCGGAGGGAAGACACTCTACACCCGTAGCCACACCCCATACTGGGGGTGTGAGCCCAGGAAAACAAAAGACAAGCCAGGGGAGGAAAAGGAAAGACGGAAAGAAAAAAAACAAACTAGCTAACAAAAAACAACAACAACAGAAAACAACTATGATGGTTTTACCCTCCCTGTAAGACAGGCCAGCTGACACGTACCTTTGAACTAGGACTGCACAGCTGTTCCTTCTTGGGACTGCCAACAAGGTGACCGGTCTTCTCCATCACCCCAGGGACCTTGAACAAGTGTTGCTTTGGTTTATTTCAGGAGGTGCTATTGGAAACATAAAACAAAGTGCCTGGAGGGCACTATAAAAAAAAAAAAAATAGAAGAAGAAACACGGGAGACTTGATCGTCCAACGGGAATTTATGTTTGTCAACAGGGGCCAGGGGAGAGGGACGTATACTGTGAGGTATCATTCTTCCATCCGTGAGCGCGGCCTCGGGTTGCTTTGTCACTGCCAAGTCCATGACTTTCTGTTTGTATTCCGTTCTTGTGTTTGGAAATTGCTCTTCACCAGAAGGAAAGTGAGGAGAAGCCCAGGGACGACACCACCGCGGCTATGGCGGTGCCGGGAGGAGCCCAGGAGGCGCTGGCAGGCGGGGCCCAGGCACTGGAGGGAGGCCACGGAGGCCCAGACTTCCCAGGAGCTGCTGACATTTTCTCGCAAGCAGGGAGGAAGACGGAAAGGTCAGGGAGCAGAAATGGGGAGGGGGTCTGCTGTAGGGAGCCACACACTCCGTGGGGTGCAAAAGTGCCACCATCTCCCAGCGAGGAAATCCTCCCGACTAGGTGTCCTTGAATCAATCCCTCCCCCAGCGGCTCTCTCCCAAGCAGGATATCGCTTCCATTGCTTTGATTTCCCTTCTCTCTCTCTCTCTCTCTCTCTCAAGAAAAAAAAGGTCCATTTCTAATAATAGCTAGAACACATAAATAATCATTTTAATGTTATTCATTCTTTGTTTCCAAACCCAATGCTCCTCCTCTCTTCGCTTTGCCAATAAATAGGAAAAGTGAGGAAATTGACTCTGCTCATGTCAAAAAGATTCCCCACCCCACCCCCACCTCCCCCAAAGAGAGACAATCCACCTAACTTCCCATTTCTACGGAAAATGAACAGCACGTCATGATGGCATCTCTCTGAAGGACTGTTATCCTGCTCTTTTGTTCTGTTTTGTTTCAGTAGTTTGTGCTTCTGTTGTACCTACCCAAGACACGGGGGCAAGGGGGCGGGAAGGATGCGTGTGGAAGGAGAGAGGGAAAAAGCAAGGATGAAGGGAAAACCTAAAGTTGACTTTCATTTAAAAAAAAAAAATGTATATCAGACCCAAAATAGTGACCAAAGTCAGAGGGCGACGGCTAGTTGCCCAGAGAGTCTGTCCCGTGGGTTTAGCAACTGCCCTTTTTATCTGCTGTGGGCGAACCCCGACCACTGCGGCGTCCTCGGCAGGAGCGAGGCTCTTCCAAATCGTCCTCATCAAAGCCGTGGAAAGTTGACGTGTCACTTTCTGACGTGGAACCGAATAAGTCCTCCGTGGTGCGTGCTGCGGCCGTTGCCTCCTCCTTCCTGCCTTCTCCTCCCAAATGAGCTGACATGTATGATGAATATATCAGCACATGGGTTAAGCAACAGACAGCATTATTAATATTCTTATTACATTCTTACGTTACTCTTAATAGCAAGACCAAAAGCCCTTTCACACCAAAAGGGATTAGCTGGGGGCATCACCCGGCGACTGGGATTCAAGGGTCACGGGACAAAGCCAACATTTCGGGGGGAAAGGATTCCTCCCGCCCCAGAAAGGCACCATCTCTACGATAATGCATGTGTCCACAGCTCTGCCGGTGACAGATTCAACCGCAGTCTGTCCTCCTCTTCTGTCCGCACACATACGCATGCATGCCCGCTCAGCCCCGCCCCAGATAAGGAGTTGCCTTAGTGGTTTTTTAAGCCTGGTTGGTATTTCTTTGGTGTTTTCAGTTGGTGTTTCCTGGAACACTGTTTGTCCTTCGCTTTGACAGTAGCTTTACAAAGGTATTACTGTCGGAAAACCCATTCGAGATGGTCAAGCCTCCATCCGTTTTATTTTTATTTGTACCCGTTTCTAATCCCATTCTTATGGCACCCTTTCAGTTCTGCACTTAGAGCATGTAGTTCGTTTGCACTGAAAGCGAGAAGTTGCAAAGTCTGACAAGCGGTAGGCAATAGAAGAGTCTCTCGTTTTCTTTAACGACTGGAGGAAACTTCAGGGATCTGCACCCACGTATGTGCACCCGGGTGCACATACACACCTGTGTGCACACGCATGCACACGTGCACACTCACACACAAACACACGCACACCCTCCAGCCACTAAACACACCCAGGTCTTCGTGACTCCACAAAGTCCAGAGTTGTCCAGTCTAACTCAGAGCACCAAAAAAGCAGGAATTAGGGGTTTCAAAAGCCTAATAAAATATAGTGTCCTGAAATCTAGAGAACTCAGGTTTAAACTTATTCACACTGTAAATGGGACCCAGGACTGGCCCAGAATGAGGTCACAGTGTTTCTTTCACTTATGGTGTCAATTTCAAGAATCTCGTTTTCTCCCCAGGAAACAGCGGTAGCGGGGAAGATGGGAAGGGAAAGACAGTTTTTCTGAACTTCACACTCTTCCTTGGAAGGACTCCAAGGAGGCCCTAGAGAAGTATTCGCCCACCTGCCTTCACAAGCATGTCTCATGGGCTAATGCCACCTGTTTATTCCCAAGGTGCTGACTATTTCAGGAGCATCGGAGTTAGACCTTGACTAAATCATCCACCAAAATCGGCAAATGCAATGAGAATACCTAGGCTGGTATCAAATAGCCCCTGAGTCACATAGCAGACGATCTTGGGTTGAGAGGGGTGGCGGGGGGTGGAGGGTTGGGTGGAGGAACGCTGAATAAAGTCTGCGAGGAGAGGGGCTTTGGATAGACAATACCAACTGCCCACTTCCGGTCCCCCATGGATCAGATCCAAGTACCCCATTGTTCGTGGGGAAGAAAAAAAGAAGATTCAAGCAGCTTGCAGTGAGCATTCTGAAGCTGCCCTTTCTAATGCACCCCAAACCAGAACAGTCCATCACGTTCTGCCTAGAATATCGCTCTGCCAGGTGACTTTGCTTCTGGCAATAGAGACTTTGTCTGATCGTTTGCTTTTAAAAAACACTGAATTGAATTTCACTTGTTTCGTTTTCTTTAATTATTTCTAAAACTATTCACTTTAAGTATTTAAAACCCAGAGTGCACTGTCACGTGAGCCCTCTCCTCTAAGCTAGCCCCGGCAGAGTAAAGAGTTCAACGTGAGGTATCATGTTTGGAAAACAAATGAACATGGATGGGCACCCGGTCAGGTCCTTAAGAGCTCAGTGTTGAGGGTATGTGCAATAGAGATCACAGTCCTTTTCCAATTACAGATTTGCTACTCAAGTCAATCTGGAACCCTAAACAACTTCAACATCAAATATGAAAGGACGGAAGTTCAGGTTTGCAAGGGAAGAACTGAGTTGTTACAGTAAACCCAGGTGTGGTCACCTCGGTCCATCTCCCGGGCCTTGGAGCAGAAAAGACCTTAGGGAGAAATAAGGGAAGGAGAAGTGGCTTCTCACTGCTTACACCAGCCACCCAGCCGAACAGCATCTCACCCACTGGTCAGCACTGGGTCAGACTAAAGATGAACCTGAGATCATTTCTCCTCCCTACCTTGTGCTTTTGGCTTCACTAGTACATCAAACAAGAAGAAAAGTAGGTCACACCAATCAACCACAACCAGCCAAAGATAATGGTTTGGTTAGAATTGCAAAATGAAACATCTTAAACAAAACTTGAAGGCCTGAACTCAGTTTAAGAATGAGAGAATAAGACCCAAATCTGTTTTTGTCACTTTAGTCTTTGGAGAACTCAAAGATGAAAATTTCAAAACATAACAAGTCGACTCCAAATCAGCCCTGAGAACACCTGACCTTTGGCCCCTTGATCTATCAGGGTCTCTTTTGTCTGTTTTATATGAGAAAATGGGATGTGCGGCCAATGGAGGTGGTCTTCACCCAGCTGCCCTTGAACCCCAGGGTTTCAGACTCCCACAGTTCAAGACATAGCTGCTTTCCCTACATTCCTGTTTCCGCACTCTTCCAGTCTGCCCCAGGCACGTCCATAGGACACACACATCTCTGTGTTAGGTACACACCATCTGATTCAAGGAAGCATATTGCCTGTGTCTCTAGGTGTTTCTCAGACATTCCCTCACTGTCGTCCACGACAATACACACAAAGAAATATCCACCTCATGGAGAGGCCAGACGAGTCAAAATCTCCTTTCCCCTCTTCCTACATCCCAGGGCACAACTTTTGGTTCTTAAGACTCAAAGAAGAAAAATATCAAAATGACCTGAAAACTCCTCTGCACTCAGAATCACCACCACCTCTACTCCACTCCACCCTCCAGCCCCAACACAAGATGGCGGAGGGATACAAGTGAAACAGCTCCCGCTCTACAGGCACAGATGCAAGAAGGGGCCACACTCACCAGAGCGTCCACAGTCTGCACAGGACACCAGCTCTTCAGGCCGTCCACTCTTCTTGTTCATGTTAGAGCCCCCCAAGCAGAAGTCACAGTAGTTGTTGGGAATGACTGTCCCATCCGGTCCTTTCTGGGCTATAGAAACATTAAAAGGAAAAAAATCTGATTTTAGGCTGACGTGTGTTTCTACTGGCCCTTGCGCTATGTTTTCTTTTTGATCCTCTTCAGCTCGATAGTTCCTTTTCTTTAAAGATTTTATTTATTTATTTGCGAGAAAGAGGTAATGAGAGAGAGTGAGAATGAGAGGGGGAAGGTCAGAAGGAGAAGCAGAACCCCCACTGAGCAGGGATTCCTGATGTGGGACTTGATCCTGGGACTCCAGGATCATGACTTGCATTGAAGGCAGTCGCTCAACCAACTGAGCCACCCGGGCACACATTCAACTCAATAGTTTTAATCCCTTGCAAGCTATCCAGAGTTTAGTTTAACTTCTGCAATATTTGCAATATTTTCTTATAGAAACTACCTTGCTCCTCTGATCGCATTTCCTGGATGAACAAAGCATCCAGAAGGCCTACTAGTCAAGTCAACTTCTCTCATCTTTGAACAACCAGCCCTCAGGGCTCAGGCCTCAAACAGCAGGTAGCAACCATAAACAGTGGTGGGATGAGTGGTAGAGAGAATGGGCAATGTCTAGGTTTTGCCCTTGGGAAAGATGCTCTTGTTTGGGAGGTATTCCTTCCGTCCCTGAAAATGAAAACAAAGAAGCACTGATGGTAGTCATTTCCAGGAAGGACACTGAAGATGCTTCTGGGGACTCTGATGAACATCTTGCCAGGTACACAAAGGTCCACTCTTGTTCAGCCTCATCTCCCTGAAGTCCAGACTCACGTGTGTGGAGAGAACCCAGAACTAGTTAACCAGCAAACCTCAAGAGCTTAGAACCAGACCTGGGCACTCAGCTCAGCCTCTTGCCAAAGATAAGTTGAATGGTGAGTTGGTGAGCGCGCCTTGAGGCTCAAGACCTTCCTAAGCCACCCTGCCCAAGGTCCTTACCCAAAGGCAAAGAAGAATGTTGGGACATGATCTTAAAAAACAAAGCTTGTGAGAACGGCACATTCTCAAAGCACTGAGATCATTCTCAGTTCTAGGGGCTGGCTGAAATAGCTTGGACAGGTTTCTTTGCATGGGGAGAAATGCCTCCATTCTCCTGTTTTTTGATCCCTATTGTGGAGATTCATTTGTCACATGAACACTCCCTGTTTGCAACTAAGAAGAAAAGTCTGCCTGTTTATGGGATCAGCCTAAACCACGGGGGTATCTTCCTCCTCGCTATACCCAATGTCTGCTGCTATCTTTCATTATTTACTGGCTAACATTAATCAGGGTCCCGTAGGGTACAAATCTGTAAAAGGAAGCAGATATGTGAGCAGAAATACCATCCAGACAGTAAGTGATAAACGGATTCACCCACTTTAATATGATTCCCTCTGGCCTTCGCTTCCTCCATGCCTCTGCTTTGCCTCCAGGAATAGAAAAACTTACCTGGGGAAGGCAGAAGACAAAAGCTCGCAGAATTACATTATAGAGAGTTAATCCATTTATCAGTTGCTATTTGGATTGTTTAATCAGTTTCTAAGTCATTGATTTTCATCTTCAGGGAGGCAGACAATTCTCTGCAAAAAAAGGTGTTGCTTGTTGGGGGCAGACAGAGGAGCTGGCCACACCCTACGGCCTCTTGGGTGTGGATTTTTTCTTTATCACTCACTGCATCTCAAAGACACTATAGGTCATTAAAAACCGGTTTTGCAAATAATCTCCCAAATCAGTACCCCTGCAAAAATTGTCCTCTAAAATTTTCATTGCCCGAATCCAAAAGAAAGCTCCTTTCATCCCTCTCTCTCACTTGCCATCTTCAACATTTCTAGAACTCTCAAGAAAATCCAAGCATGTCTATGAAGCAAATAAATGGGATTTTCTCATTAGGAGTCTATCCTAGAAATCAATCAAAAGGGGAACAGGAAGAAGTGGGGTGTATGAAATTCCAGGGCTGAGTATAAGCCAGAGCTAACTTTCATGAGTGATAGGATCTAGAAAGAAAATATGGAGGGGCGCCTGGGTGGCTCAGTGGGTTGCGCCGCTGCCTTCGGCTCGGGTCATGATCTCAGGGTCCTGGGATGGAGCCCCGCATCGGGCTCTCTGCTTAGCGGGGAGCCTGCTTCCCTCTCTCTCTCTGCCTGCCTCTCTGTCTACTTGTGATCTCTGTCAAATAAATAAATAAAATCTTTTGAAAAAAAAAAAAAAAAAGAAAGAAAATATGGAGATGCCAGTCACAACTCAGGTAGCTTCCTCTATGAAAAGCGATCAAAGATCACAGACATCCACGTGTATCATCCCACTAAAAATCTCAGGAGCCCCAGCCTCACCATCTACCTCTCCTGTTCTTTTAGGGACTTCCTATTATGTCAGATTTTCTCTCCTTTCACAAAATCTTTAAGCAACCAAAGAATCTGGTTTTCTCCAACACAGTGTATGCCTTGTGATTTATGAGGATGAAGTAGAATAGAGTATAGGAACACCTGGGTGATTCTTCACAGTCTTTCCCACCAACAGACCATGGGCAGAATACCCTCATTGAATCAGGGGCTCCAATACTGCAAGAAATAAAAAATTCAGAAATGATCTAATAGGGCAAAGCAGATGGTGATAGAGAAATTGGTCCTATGTAAAAAAGAACAAAGGAACAGAATTTAATTCATCTAATGAAGAGAAATTTCTAAGAGGGCTGAATCAGAGCAGGATCCCCACATATATCTGTGTTGGTTGCTGGCCATACAAAGTCCCTGGCCAAGGGCGTACAGAAGGTGCTAAGACCCCAGTTGAAGGCTCTGCTGTGTGGAGCTGTGACATGTCAGGGGTACCATTTTAGTCTAGCAGTGACAGTGAATACCTATTCTTCATTTTTGGCAAAATCCTACACTCTTCTTGTAACAGTGAGCTCAGAGCCTTGTTTCATCTTGGTCAAATGGCATAGGATTGACAAAGCAAAATCTTCTGGTTCTGGTTCTCATACTTTTGGGTATTTAGGATTGGTTTCAGGGTGAGGGTTTTCCCATAGAGCTCTCCCAGGTCCCCAGCCAGAAGGACCAGTCAGGCCTTGGGGAGGCCATTCTCTTGACATCACTTTCTGACCCTTCTCTTCTTTCTACATGGGTACACCTGCCTCTACTCCCTGTACTGAATGATCTCCACTTTCAGGTCAGATACCATATCTAACTCATCACTGAAACACCTATAGGCCCTGCACCCAGGAAATGGTTAACCACAATGCAGACGACAAATGGCTTAGAAAAGGATGGCAGAGATGTGAGCAGACAGCCCAGTGACACCCCTGGGACTTCCTCCTAGTGGGGACAGAGCACTGTGTTTGTTTTCCCTGTGGTAGAGTTATCTGTCACTCTGAATATCATTCACGACACGGCTTATTTCCCAAGTCCTCAGAGAGAAGTGCTGGTCCACGTCCGATGGATTGGTCAGTCCTCTGGCCTAGTGTCAGGTCTAGCTCCCACAGCAAACAAGAGTGGGTGGCGGAGGGCCCTGGGTTGCTGAAATAATAACCCCACACACCTCTACTATGGGAGGGGAAACACCATCTTGTACGCAAACATGTAAGAAAGCATAAGACTACAATTCACTGTCCTTGAGAAGGGGACACCAGCTTGCTCCTACCCATGTAGCCTCCCTCCTGTTAAACAGTTTCTTGGAAAGAAAAAGAAGCAGACATTTATTACACTATAAAACCATGACGGATCTTCCACTGGAGGTTTTACGTACGTTGTTTCACTGATTCTCACAAAAACATGGTAAAGCGGGTATTATTTGAAGATGACGTAACCAAAACCCAAAGAGATTATGGTCTTGACTTCACCCCTGGGTCGTCTATGTCCCCAGAGACTCTGTCTCCTGGAAAGTCCAGAGGCAAACACTCCCTGGCCACACCTTGCATATAAAACATTTCATAAATCTCTTTAGATTCAACTTGATTCACCCAATACGTCATTTTGGAAGCCCAAAGGGATAAAAATGATTGAGATTGGCCTCATAAAAGCAGAAATTCCTTTTGAACTTAAATTCCATGTCCCTACCACAGTAATCCATACGGGGCGATCCTGTTTATTGTCCCATTCTCTGTGAAAACACTTCTCCAGAGAATTCCAGAGGCTCTGGAAGGAATTTTTTTTAGGTAAGGCTTACACCACAGCTCTACTGGCCTATAGCCTGACCCAGCCATGAGCAATTTCCTGGTACTGGGTATGAGATCATTATAAAAAGGATTTTACTATAAATAGGAAGCTCACACAGACCTTGCAAGAGGGATTTAAATAGAGATTCTGCTTCTGCTTATGGGAAATTGAGTCCCACTTCATGGAATAAGACAACGGGAGGGCAAAGACCCGAGTGGTTTCTCGATGGCAGCGTCCATAATGATGGATTTGGCGTTCTGTTGATTAATGTTCATGGGCTGAGATCATGTAAGAGATACAAGGAAGCTGCCAAGAAAATAAAGTGAGCCTTGAGGCTTTAGGAATTTACCTGGGGGAACTAACTCTACAAAGCTCAAGAGGGGAGGGATGGAAATCAAGAACAAAGTTCATGAAGAAACACTCACACGCATGCACACATATATAAATCAGTAGGAGGTGGGAGGGAGCCTTGCAATCAAACCAAGAGAAAGGAAAAGCCAAGCCCCAAAGAGTCCCACCACCACACTCAGTTAAGGGTGAGCAGTCCTTCTGGAAAGGTATTTATAGTCCACTTTGATAGGCCCACATGTCTCTGGCTAACGAGGCCCCAAATCTTCCTTAAAACTACCACCCAGACAAGGTTGTCTTTCCCATCTCTGGGTCCCATCTCTGCGGCGGCCTGCCTGCCACTCCAGAAATGGGAGGCGTGGCCGGGACAGCCTGGCCACCAGCAGCAGCCCCCCATCCAGTCCTGCCAAGACAGAAGCTGCATCCCAAGTGTCCTAGGGAAATCGGAAGCAAGCCAGAAGTTTCGCGCCGCCCTCCCAAGCCCACAGCCCATCCACAAAAGCATGACTTCACATTCTGAGCAGACGCTCAGACCGCCTGCCAGGGCCTGGTGCGCACAAGCACGCCGCCGTGCTCCATGCCTACCGCCCAGCCCTGCCACCCAGCCCTGCCGCCCATCAGCTCTCCCTTCCGGGCCTGCGAGTTGGGGTGTGTAGCCCTTGGGGGACCAGGGGGGCAGTGAGAAGAGCCCTCCAGGAGGAGCCTTGCTTCTCCGCGCCCTCCTCACTGGCTCCCCCACCACCCTCCCTGGCTGACAGTTCCCATCCCTCCACAGGGCTGACCTGTTTCCATGGCAACCGGAATCCTGGGCTCCGGCAGCCTCTGGTCTTGCCACCTGTTATTACTTCATCTCTCAAGTGTAAAGCATCCTAGCCAGGGCCACTTGGCTGTGCAGAGCGCGTCTTCAGAGGACGGAGGAAAGAAAAGGGCCGAGGAAAGAGGGAACGCAGAGAGGCAGCCCCAGGCTGGCCACCCAGGACACGCACACGGGCCGGGCCCGGCCAGAAGAGGAAGGGGAGGCGAGGAGGGAGGGTGGACGCCAACGTGCCTTCCCTGCAGAATCAGCGAGCAGGCCTCAGCTGGAGGCCACCACCACATCCCGCTACCTTGTACCCAGCCTTTAATGAGGGCTGTGGGAGGGGCGGGCGGGCGCCGGGGCAGCTGCACACAGCTCTGCGTGGGCCCACGCCGAGCAGGGCAAGGAGAGGGTTAAAGGAGCAAGATAAAGACTGTGGGGAAGGCTGGACCAGAGGGCAAACAGAGCCTCAAAGCCTGGATAAATGGCCTTAATTCTCATGCTCTTGCTCACCCTACTCCTTACGTGTTTACTCATATAAATTATCCCCAAGGCCTGACACCTTTCTTCACTGCTTCCCCAGAACTGATGAAAAAATAAATCCTACAGATCCAAGGAATAAAAACGTTGGGATTCCGTTCAGGCCCGTTCTTCCCGGCCACTAATTCAGGCCCCACCCCAGGGCTCCAGAAGGAAGACAAATGAGGCCGACCTCCCCCCATGCGGGAAGGCAAGGGGACCGCGGAGCCCGGCAGGGAAACGGACACCAGAGGCCACTCCCCACCCGCCCGCTGGGCTGCCAGAGTCCTCCCCGGCAGAGAACTCGCTCTCCCTCACCGGCCGCTGTGCCACCTAGCGCTGGGGACAAAGCGAACGTAGGCGAGGTTGAGAGGGGCTGCCAAGGCAGAGTGATGCCAGGCCCTGAGGTCCGTCGCCCCGGCGGAAAGGAAGGCCAAGGGCTGATTCAGTGGCTTCAAGTTTACGGATGGGCCTAAATTCGCCACAGTCCGTGGTGTTCAGGACGACATGAGAAACAATGGGCTGAAGTGGCAGAGAGTCCTGCAGAAAAGCTGGGAGCCGAGCCTGTCGGACAAAGACACAGGAGGAGGAGCGGGCTTCTCTGAAGAGGCCTCGGGCCCCAGGGTGGAGTGCCTGCCTGGCTAGAGGCAGAAGAATATGCTAGGGGACACTGTAAGGTCCCTTTCTGGCCTATGATTCGATGATTCTAATGGGGCGAAGGAAGAATCAGAAAAGTGACGTCTTCTAAACCCAGAGGGAGCTCAGCCTCACTTCACTGTGTCACATGCGTGGCTGTGTCTCTCTCCCTGTCTGCCGCCAGCTCGCTGAGGGCAGGAGCAGTGTCCTTAATGGCGGAATCCCCAGCACCCGGCACCGTGGCCGACGCCGTGCTGGCCAGCAAACACTTCAGGAAAGGCTGGACAATCTTCACAGAGGCGCTTTGGACAAAGCAAACATTGAGGCAAAGGGAAGTCAAAGACTAGGAGTCGAGTGGGTGTCCAGTGTCCCCCGAGGACCAAGTGACCATTCTAAGGCACTGACAGCATCAGTCCTGTTCATCACAGGGACAGAAAGAGGGAGCAGCAGAAGTCGCCATCAGAGAGAAGAAAGCTGTGGTGGAGAAAGCCAGTGCGCCTTCCCTCCCTCAGGAATCCTCTCTCTGAGACATTTCTTGGAAAACCAGGATGGAGGGAGTTAAGAATTCCCAGACTGGGTTGGCTTCGGAGCCCCTTGAGCCCCATGCTCGAGGGCCTCTCACCAGGAACCCCACAGAGCTGGAGAGAGAACAGCCTGTCTTACTATGTGTCTGAGGGGCTGCAGAATCTTCAGACAAGTTTAAAGGTGGTGCCAGCCACCCCACTCATCCTTGTATCTACTTCTTTTCTTCCATTTTTGTGGAGTCCAAACCTCACACCATTAGACACACACTTGAGAACACTGACTCCTAAACGCTGTGCCGTGACAACAGAAGACACGTCTGCTCACATCGATGTCTCTACTCGGTTAGAGCTGCGAGTTGCCGGGAGTTTGGACAGCACATCCCCGATTCTGGGCCGAGGTGGTCACGTGACCCATTGGCCATGTCCTTTGTGCTCCAGCCACCCCCCCCCCCCACCCGCTGGCAACTTTGGGATTGTCACCGAGGCTTCAGAGAAGTGAGGAAAAAAAACAAGCAGAGCTGATGACTTTTTGCAGGGCTGATTAGGGAAAGCACGAGAAGATATTTCAATTTTCCAGTGGAAGGTCATGTGGGCCAGTTCATGCCCTGGCGTAGCAACTTGTTATTGCCACCAAATGAGTTAGGGGGAAAGGAGCAACGTTTAATCTGAGAGTAACTATGTCAATGGGGCTCTGAATGAAGTGGAGTCATTCCCCTTAGAGAATTGCAGGACATCTCCGCGTTTTAGAGCACCATAAGCCTCATCCGTATAAGTTGTCAGGATATTATTACTGTGATATTAGAATTCAGCAAGCCCCTCGGTCTCTTGTTCAGCCTCGCCTCTCTCCACGCCTCCTCACCACCACCTCCAGACTCGGCCACGTCAACCCCAGCAGCCCACAATGGTGAGCATTTTCTAGGTCCTTCGGACTGAAAAGCAGTCCTCGAGAAAATGAAAAGGATATGACTAGTGTCAGGTCTGAGGATTAGGACAGAGTCAAGAGTCAAGAGACCACAGAGCAGAAGGGCAGCCCAGCCCAGGAATGAGGGCCCAGATGGGGGACACACCCGGAAAGCAAGCCAGGAAGCCGCTGCTGAGAGCCACAGACACGTCATTTGCCATCCTAGGACAGAACTTTAGGAAAAGAGTGAAAACCAAGTCTATCCCCTGGTTCTCACAGTGCAACCTTGTTCCTGGTCAGTCTTCTTAATTCGGTGAATCCACAAGAAAAAAGAAAAAAAACTAAACATCAGTCTCCAAAAACTGGATTTCTCTAAGGCAGTGGTTCACCTGGGAACTTGTTAAAAATGCAAATTCTAGGTCCCTCCGCAGACCTACCAAGTCCAAACTCCTGTAGGAGGACCGAGCAGTCTCTGTGCTAAGGAACAGGTGATTCTGATGGGCTCAAGCTTAAGAATCACTGCTCTATGACCACACGCATGTCCCATACGTGTTCTGTTCATGCTGTGCTTTATATGAATTGACTTATTGAATCTTCACGTAGCCCCGTGAGATAGACGCATCAATGTTCTGATTTTACATAGATGACTCTCATGGCACAAAGAAGCAAGGCAGTCTTGGGTCACGTGTCAGCAAGTGGCTACGTTGGCTCCCAGGCCCACCAGCTACTACCCTGCCCTGGCCTCAGAAGCCACACACCTGAGGGAAGTCAAGTTAGGGTGGATGGCAGGCCTCAGGGCTTCTCAAATGTGAGTGCTGTGCAAACAAAACAGGTAGGCTTCTCACTAAAATTCAGACTAGGATTCATTGGTCTGGCTTAGAGCCGAAGACTCCACATTTCGTATAAGCTCCCCCACTGGGTAGCCAACCGTGAAGGTTTGCCTGGCACTGGGGGGTTCCCAGGGCACAGGACTTTCAGTCTGTAACTGGGAATGTCCTGGGCAAACCTGGAGGAGTTGGCCATCTGGGTCCCAGCGGATGTTGAAGCTGCTGATCTCACTTTGAGAAGAAATAACACAGACCCGCAAGGTGAAAAGTTTGGATCGTATTTAAATGCATTATAAGTTCTGAAAGTGGAGTATAGCATAATCTATTTTATGTTTTAAAAAAGACCTGTGGCACCTGGGGCGCGGGGGCTTGGTCAGTTGAGCTTCTGACTCTTGCTCACGATCTCACGGTTGTGAGTTCAAGCCCTGCATTGGGCTCTGGGCTGGGTGTGGAGCCTACTTAAAAAATATACCTTTAAATAAATATACCTTTAAATAAAAATAAATAAAAAGACCGCTTTGGCCAATCCATGGAGTAAAAACAGGCTAAAAGACCAAGAAAGAAGTTGCAGGGATTCCAAGCAGGATCTGGTGGAGGCCAGGAGATGAAGATAGGAAGACGGCCTTGGAGTCTATTTTGGAGGGGAAGCTGATACAGGTAGTGAAGGAAAATAAAGCCAAGGATGAATCCTAGGCTTCACTTTGGGCACAGCATTATTGTTTGTAAAGAACAAGGTCAGAAAGAGAAATATACGAGAGCGAAGACAGGAAAGACTGTGAGAGACACAAATGGAAGACGCAGAAAAATTACTGAACTACGCGATGTACGGTTTTTTTTTTTCCTAGAGTGAGATTCATTTACAAATTAAAATCTTGGGCAGAATTGGTAATGGGGGGCGTTTCACATAAACCACAAACAGCTAAAGTTAGTTTTGAAGATTAAACATGCTTACCATGGACTAGATTGCATCTCCCCCAAAATGCATATGTTGAAACCCTACCCCTCCGGGTGATGGTATTAGGAGGTGATTAGGTTTAGATGAGGTCATGAGGACGGAAAGAATAGTGCCCTTATATGAAAAGACACCAGAGAGCTCACTTCTCTCTATCATCCCGTATCAAGGAAAAGCCATGCGAAGACACGGCAAGAAGGTGGTCATCTTCAACCCAAGAGGAGAGCCCTCACTGAACACAGACACAGCAGCACTTTCATATTGGACTTCCAGTCTTCAAGATTGTAAGAAATAAATTCCTATTGTTTAAGGCATTTAGTCTCTGGTATTCTGCTAGGCAATCCAAGAGAAGTGTCCATTAATACATTTGTTTCTTTTGAAAAGCCACTGTGCGCTATGATGCACTCCACAGTTGGCCTACAGGTGAAAATTAAGAGATACCACTAGGACAAAGATCCCATCTTTAAGATTAGGAGCCATCACTTAAGGCTCCAATGTCCTGACTTAATTGAATGGTGTCCAACTCAAGTACATTCACATCTCAGCTTCCCATCCTGCTAACCATGTAACTTGGGGCAAGCAATGCCACCTTTCCAAGCCTCAGTCCCAGCACATGCTTCATGGGCTGTGAACTTTATACGAGACAATATGTGCAGAGTGCCCGGCACCTAGTAAAGCTTCTGTCCTTTCTTCTCCTCTTTCTTCTCTTATGTGAAATAATTTTATTTCTGATAAAGGCAGGGGGTGGGGGGAATCAAAGGCCTAAAGACACTTCCCAAGAAGTGACACATGATGGGAGAATTCACATTCATGCTTCACGTCTATACGCACATCGGCTGGAGCCCGTGTGCCTTGGTGTCCTCTAGGGGACACAGCACCCACCTTCCTTATGGGGCTGCTGCGAAGAGGGAATGAGAGGAATGTGGCCCGCCTAGCGCAGTGTCTGTCTGACACATTCAAGGAATGTCAGGAAGTATTACTGTCGTGGTCGTTACTCAGAACGTGAAACTCTTCGGTCCAGAATCTTCTAGGTAATTGGGCCAAAATGTGAGAGAAATCAAAGAGGATCCCGGGAAGGTAAGGGGAATGGGGAAATGGGATAATAAATATGGGGATGCTTCAATGGTTCGCCTCAGCCCCACACTTTCTCCTGCTGGGTTTCCTACATCCATCTTACTTCCCCAATTAAACCAGAAATTGTCCTAGGGTTAAGACCATGTGCTATGTTTTTTTTCGTTTTTTTAAAGATTTTATTTATTTATTTGACAGAGAGAAATCACAAGTAGGCAGAGAGGCAGGCAGAGAGAGAGAGAGGAGGAAGCAGGCTCCCTGCCGAGCAGAGAGCCCGATGCGGGACTCGATCCCGGGACCCCGAGATCATGACCTGAGCCGAAGGCAGCGGCTTAACCCACTGAGCCACCCAGGTGCCCTGCTATGTTTTTTTAAAGGCCCATTTATACCTAGTCCCTCCCACACATGGCCACATGTACAGTAAGTGCTCAGTAAATACCCATGTTTCGCCTGTGTGGGACTGCTGTCCTCCATCTATGGTTTCACAAAAGATGCGCCACAGCTGGGCCGGGCTCTGGTAGTTACGCCTGATGCCAGTGAGACCCCCCATAGGCATCACACAGCCACAGCCCAGCCCTGATTCAGATTAGCCATCTGTGGTCATAGACATGCTCTGTTGATCCGAACGGCACAGAGACAGGATATCAGCATTCGCAGTGGGCAGGCAAGGTGCCAAACGCCCACATCGTCTCACTGAAGACCAGCACAACCTCAGGAGGTCAGTATGGTTACTCTCTCCATCTTATAGATGACGCAACAAAGGAGCAAAGAAGTGTGAGTGACTGACCGACCCGCCATCACACAGGCACAAGATGGCAGCGTGGCAAGGATGGAATTCAGACTCTGGCCTGGCCAATTCCATGGCCATTCTCCCAGCCAAAAGCCCTGAAAAATTAACTCCAACTCTATCCTCAAGGCCAGAGGGAGCCTTCAGGTTGCTCTTTGCTTGCTTCATAATCTATAACTCTATAGTTAAATAATAATTCACCTGAAGAACACCTGTGGTTAGATTCCAAATTCATTCTTCAGGAAGTGAGAAGCAGCTCGCTTCTCCAGACAGAGCCCTGTGTCTGAATTTTCTTCTCTCTCCCCTGGAACAAAGCCTGAATTTCCTGAGTCAAGGTTGGTAAGTGGTGGATTGTGTGTGCTTTATGGTTTCTCAGGCACCTTCAGAGTGATCCAAAATCCTTAAGCTTGTGTCAAAGGCAATTTTCACTCTCTCTCCTAAAGCTCTCTTGGTTGCCCCCGGGCCATATGCTAGAGGACAGAGATGTCAGGAGACTAACGTCTGTTAGATCTTTCCCATCAGTGTAGCAATGACATCATATGCTGCTTTTAGGTAATTTGCACATTATCAGACTAATTTTCAGATTATCTAATCAGCCGACATTACCCTTAATCAACTCAGCTCTCCTCTTCCAGTCCTGCAGAGTACAATATGCCCTCCAAAGGCATGCGAGTGTGGGGCCTTCTCTTCTTTAGATACCGAAAGTCTACCTATGTGCCAGGCACACCATCACTGGGCAGAAGACAAGACACCTCTTGGGACCCAGGACAACCCAACTTCCATTCCAGGGACCTGAGACACAGGCTTGACATAAATTTTATAGATCCATGTTTTTAAAATCACTTCCCTCTTAGGAGCTCCAAGTATGTTATTCAGGACATTTTCTACTCGTTTACACTATCAGGTAAAAGAGATATACCATGGGACAATTAATACTATATCAAACAACTTTCTTTATAAATCATTTGTCCTTGCCTTCTAGTAATTGCTACTGTGGCTCTCCTTTGCACACAGGATGCCAGCTACACAGCCTGGCATAGAAGATGCTTCCAATGGCGGCTCCTGCTCACTTTCCCACCATTCTTCCAATGCTACCGTCAGACCCAACTACAATCCCGTGTCTGGGGCATTGTGCTATTTCATACCTCCCTGCCTTTGCCCCTACCTGGGAAGCCCTCTCCCTCCTGGGAAGTTCCTCTTGAATCTTCCAGAGCTAACATGAATGTCCCCTCCTGAGTGAAGTCTTCGCAAATCCCCAGTGCAGTGGTTCTCCAGCTTCTGCGTGCCCCAGAGTGCCCAGTAAAATACTGGGCACCCCCACCCTCAGAGTCTCTGTTTCAGGTCTGGTGGAATCAAGAATCTGCATTTCCAACAAGTTCCCCAGGGATTCTGACGTCACACTGGGAGCATGGCTGCCCTAAGGGGTACAAAGTGTACCGTGCCCTTGAGCCCTTGGCCCTTCACTATTCTAGACACACTCCATTACATTCTCCTTCTCAGGACAGAGATTAAGACAGTATCTAGAACAAGGATATGAAGCCAGTGGATGGATGGATAGATGGATGGACAGACGGATGCATGTATTAGACTGAATTTATTTACACAGCTTTTCCATTGGTACAGGACCTCATCAGTGCTCACACCCACCCCACCCCCCAGAAAACTACCTTGAAATCATCACTTTAGTAGATTCCCATTGTGCGTGGAAGAAAAAAGGAAGTTCAAGAAGAGTTGCGGCATGGTGAGCGTGGGTCAAAGAGTTCGGAATTCTGATCCAGTTCTCTCTGCTACGCTGGTCCCCCAGGACTGTATACCAAAGTGGCATTTCAGAATTCACAAGAGGATGGTTCTGAGTGGGCCGCCTGGGTAGCTCAGTCGGTTAATCAGCGTCTGACTCTTGATTTCGGCTCAGGTCCTAATCTCAAGATCATGCAATTGAGCCCCACGCTGGGCTCTGTGCTCAGGGGGAAGTCTGCTGGAGATTCTCTCCCTCTTCTTGTCCCTCACCTGCTGTCCCTCCCCCTGCTCACTCACGGACGCTCTCTTTCTCTCTCTCTCTAAAATAAATAAATAGGGGCATCTGCATGGCTCAGTTGGTTAAGTGTCTGCCTTAGGCTCAAGTCATGATCCCAGGGTCCCGGGATCAAGCCCCATGGGCTCCCTGATCAGCCGCGAGTCTGCTTCTCCTTCCCTCCCCCATTCGTGCTTACTTGCTCTCTCTCTCTCAAATAAATAAAATCTTTGACAAATAAATAAATCATTAGCGAGAGAGAGAGAGAGAGAGAGAATGCTTCTGAGTGGCACCACATGGAGTCCTAACTTGCCCCAGTCCCCCCCCTCCATACACACATAGACTACGTAGTCTACGTGTGTGTACCGGTACACACACACACATACACACACACACGCAGAGTGATTTCATTTGTACAACGCAAACACAGGTGCTCAGAGAACTGCAAGAAGGAAGAAGAATCTGACCTCACACAGGGAGAGAGGGGAAGGGTGACGGCTTAGGTAAAGAAGACCCCATCAGAAAAGTACTGTCCCCCCCCAAGGTGAAGGTCGGAGCTCCAAGCATCCCAGCGCTGCCTAGAGTGGAGACAGAGAGTCAAGGGCATGAAGGTAAGGGGACAAACCTACAGAAGGGACAAGAAGGGTGTCCTCAGGAGACAATGAGCAGCGACGAGAGAACATGGGTGGGAGGGGCCATGGCTTGCTGAGCCCGTGGCCTGGGGCGGCCTGGGGCGGCCTGGGGCTGGGCGGGGAGGGAGGTCAGAGCTGGCTCCCGCAGTCCGCTCTGCCTGAAAGCAGCAGCAGGCACAGGCATGAGCTTCGGCTTGGCTGGAGGCACAGTCGGGGGGTGCGGCCAGGGACGGCAGGCAGACCAAAGTCAGAAGGTCTCTCCTGCTGCAGGTGGTGCGAGCACAGATGCCCGAGCCGCGGAAAACTCCTGAGTCGGTAGGGCTGCTTCTCCCGGGGGCCTGCGTGGGCTCACCAGCAGCTGGGCCACCCTGCGGCTCTGCTAAAGAGGGAGAAGTCAGCATTCCCACATTGTCGGCGTCCAGAACTTTTCCTGGGGGAAACTGCAGATCAGCCTCTTGGATGAAGCTCTCCTGCCTCCCTCCCCCAGCCCAGAAGCCTTGCCAAGGAAGGATCACAAAGCTGGGACCTTCGAGGCTGCAGAGCTGTCACGTTCAATTCACCACACGGCCCCAGTGGCATTTAGGGGCAGGATGGATGGGAGCCCACCCCCACCCCAAACAGTGGGAGCAGCTAATGACTGGGTATTAATGATGCCGGCAATTAGCGCTCACGAGAAAATGGTTGGGGGGCCGCTCACCAGGGGAATGTGGGAGGGAATGGAGCAGACATTCGGAGCAGCAGACAGATGGGTGGCGTGCACGGTGGAGAGAACCTGGGAAGAGCTTCTGTCTCTTAGATTTGTTCAGAGAAATTGGGCAAGAGGGAAGGAATGGCTTCTGTGGCCCCGGGGGCCTTCCTGCCACACCCTCCTTGCTAGCAAAATTGGAGTTAATCACAGAGTTCTCAGAGGCCTTGTGAGCAGATGTTGTTAAAAAGATGTTTGTGAAGGTTCTGGAACTTTCCTCGTGTAAGGAGGCCCCAGATGAACCCAGGGACAGCTATTGCTTTTTATGCAGCTCAAAACCCTGGGGTAGTCCGTTGAGGCTTTTTGAAGAATTCAGTTTGTCACCAGCAGGTGAGAGGGGAAAGGGAGAGGACTCGCTGCCTGACTCAGGGCGCATCTCCACCCAGGAGGAAGACACACACCATTTCCTGACTAAGCAAGGCCATCTGGCCTCACGGTGAAGACATGAGGAGACAGAAGACGCTGAGTCACGAGCGTCCCCAAGGAGATCCTGGTAGACAGAGGGAAATGGGCCAGCGCACACCCCAGAAGTCAAGAGCCAGGGGGTGTGGGTGCAGGTGTGGGGGAGCCAGCGGGGATGTCTGAGGAAGAGATTTCCTTGATCCGCTTCAGGCTCGCAGCGTACCTGCGGGACCACGAGGAACCTTCCTCTGCTGTGGCCATCGTGGTGCACACACACAAAAGAGACACAGACAAAAGAGAAGCATTCCAGACCCTACTGCATGAGTAAAGCACAACACAGGGACCAAATGGCTTGACATTTGAGAAGAGATGTAAAGAAGATAAGCCAGCACTGGGGGGACTGGGAAATAATACCGGGTTAACAGATACTTCAGAGAGAGCAACCGTGGCTAATAAATACTTTCCAGATAGCAACCCAAAGCAAAAGAGATCATTCTCGGCCTCCTTTGCCAGAAGAGACAATAGGTACGCCTAGGCCCCTTAGATCAGAGAAGGGATAAGAGGAGAAACAGGAACGCAAATGCCAGCTGCCCCGTACATCTTCCTTTCTGAAAGGCTCAACCACGGGGACCTCTCCCCAGGGAGGAGAGAGAGATCGAGAGAGAGAGAGAGCTCAGCACGACTCAGACACTGGCACGGGGAGGTGGGCCAGACGCCCCTGTCCTGCTTCCCAGGTTCTGTCCAGATGATAAGAGCAGGCAAGGAAATCAGGGTCTGTCACATGAAAGGCTTGAACCCTGTGAGTGAGTAGGAATTAAAGAAGGTATGTGGGCTGAACTGGGTCCCCCCAAAAATGTGTATGTTGAAGCCCCAACCCCAGGCCTCAGGACGTGACTCTTCTGGGATAAGGCCTTTAAAGAGGTGATTGGGTTATGGTGGGTATCCTTCTAAGTCACTGGTATCCTTCCAAGAGGAGACCTGGGCACACAGAGAGACAGCAGGGGTGCGTGATCACAGACGGACCACCGTGCGAAGACGCAGAGAGAGGGCGGACGCCTACCACTCCGCGACAGAGGCCTCTGAGGGGACCGCCCCCAATGACACATTGGTCTGGGTCTTGCAGCCTCCAGAAGAACAAGAAAAGAAATCTCTGGTCTTTAAGCCACCCAGTCTGTGGTATTTTGTTATGGCAGCCTGAGCACCCTAATTCAGAAGGCGACGTCACAAGGAGAAAGGAGGGTGGGGTTAGGCAACACCGACCCTAATCCCAAGAAAGGTCTTGGCCAGAGTATGGTAATTATTTCAAAGATCCAATGAGTAGCCGATGGACATCCGTTGACTCAGCTGATGGACTAAAATGCGCAGAAGCTCCCCCCAGACCCTAGAGTCTGATCGCTTTCATTACACCGCATCGTTCGCCTGAAGAATACCTACCACAAAATCTTGTGAACAAAATAAAAAAATAGAGGGCATGTCCACAGTTATTCTTCACCTAATGATCTTAAAATGACCCACACCTCGAAACAAGCTCTTTAGACTCCATCATGCCACCCCATTTTGAGTTTTTGACAAGTGCACTCATCACGCTTGCTGAGGGAATGTTCGAGTGAAAAGCATGGAGGCTCAAGGGCCGTATATCTAAGGCAGGAGAGCCCTGAACCAAAACTGTGACCCCCTATAACAGCCAAGGCGACAGATCCAGAATATTCTACAGCTCAAGGTGGCCAAGGCAACATTTGAAATATCCATCTGAATTGACATGCCAAAAGGCTATGCCCAAGTCAGGTCAGCCCCTGTGAATGGAGCTTCTAGAGCTGAGGGAAGGAGAGAAACAGGTCTGGCATTGAACAACAGCCAGATAACTGGCTTCCCCTCTGCTTAACACTCACCTCCCTTCCTCTGGGAACAGAACTGGGGTCACCACCTGGCCCAGCTCACTCTAAGCCTGGGGCTCAGAGGACCCACGGGGAAGCTGGGGTTACATTAAAAGAGCCAAGTCACCACAGGACATTGAAACCAACCCACGGGCCACCAAAGATGCCAGAGGTGAAAAGAACACTCTCTCGCCCTGCCCACCCACTTCATCACTGCCCCAACCCAACGACTGGAAACTCACGTCTGTGGTTCTCATTTCTGTGGTTGGGCGGGGACCGGGTCTCCTGGTCCTGAGCTTCATCCCCCTCCTCGCTGGCCAGGTGAGTGTGCGCGTAGTGGTAGCTAAGTCCTGGCCGGTTCTTGTAGCGCTTGCCACAGACTAGACAGGGAGAGAGAAGAGGGAAAAAGCAAAGATGAGCAACCTCTGCAGTCACTGCCCGCATTCTCCCAGGAAGTGACTCTCATCCGTCTGCCCCAGAGCTGCGCTTCCCTTGCGGGGAAGTGTCTCCCACTCTTGGACAGAGCCAACACCCCAGCACGGGCCCTGGATCAGAAAAACCAGAAAAGTAAAGGATGGAAGTTGAACTCTGCAAGAGCTCCTTTCCTGTCCCTGGGCAAGTCACTTACCCTCTCTGGGCCTCAGTTTTTGTAGAGGGAAAATGGGAATAATGATAGTATTTAACTCATAGTATTGCTGGGTTGAGTTCATCTCTGTGCAGAACACTTGTAACAGTGTGTGGCACGTGGTAAGGGTGATGATGATTACAACTTTGAGGGCAAAGGGCACTGGCAGTCCATCCAGTCCAACATCCCATGGCAGAGGTGAGCCAAGTGAGGCCCAGCAAGCCTAAGTGATTTGCCTGGGAACACACAGCTAATTGAGGCAGAGTCACTAGAACTCAGGTCTCCCGGATCCCCATGCAGTGCTCCTTCCCCACCACATGGTGGTTAATTCTGTATAAAGTACAAAAGCTGATACAGATAATATTTTTGATGTATCACATGGTGATCCATGCTAGAAAAACACATCCCTCTTCTGCCATGAAAACCATGAAGCCAAGCCATCACTGGTAGATGTGGCAACCAAAAGCTTGTGCCCTTGGTGCCCCAGGAAGCCTCTGGTACCCAAAAATCTAGGAATGTGTCCTCACGAACATGACCTCTCACGTGGACAGTATGAGACAAGGACACCCGACCGCATAAATACGGCTTTGTTGGGGCACAGAAGAAGAAAGGGGCAGTTCCATTGGTTGGCTGCCCAGTACCTCAGAAGCAGAAGAAGCCCAGCTACATGGCTGAAGACCAGACGACCCCCACTGTCAATGAAGTTGGATTTAGTGCTTCACAATTTAGAATGATACGTGTGGCTAATTATTATTCTTTACCAAATTTAAGTATTTCCTCTTATCCCTGTGTTGAGTTTTATTACAGGAAAATCTGATCAGCCTTTCAGTATCTACTAGTGTATGACTCTCCTTCCGTTTGTTGGTATGGTGAATTATGTTGATTTCCTAATGTTTCTTCTTCTTGGGCCATTCCTATATTCCTCGAATGCTCTCTGTTGGGCGAAAGTACATTATCCACTTCATAAACTGCTGCATTCTGTTTTCCAATCTTGTGTTCTGGATCTATACTCAGATCTGAGATGGAGCTAGAATTTTTGACCTATCTTCTACTACATTTCGATTTTATGGTTATATCGACTTCCAAAAATGAATTGAGGCAAATTGCTGTGTGAAACTGGACAAGCTATGTAGCCTCTCTGTGCCTTTTTTCGTATCTGGAAATGATGATAGTACTACTTACCTTGAAGGGTTGTAGATATTTGTATCTCACTCAGTACCCTGCACATAACAGATGCTGATTAATGTTGAAGAGGGGCGAGGGGCCAGGGTGAGGGGCTTCAGCTTAGCCTGAAGTGCCAAGTGCTAAGTGTTGGGCCCTCCTGAAAGAGGGACTTTGACCCTGACCTCAAACAGTGGAATTTAACAATTGGTTGGACTTTCTTAATAAGGTCAGAGTCTGAAATTCAAGTTGGTGACCCAGTGGCTCTAAGTTCAAGTCCTACAATTGGTTACTTACATTCTCTTCCTCTTTCCCTCTCTCTCTCTCTCTCTCTCTCTCTAGTAAATATATCAAAAAAATAAAACGGCACTCCACATCTCAATTCCATTTGACTGGGGAAATGGGACCTAAAGAGGCCCCCAAGGCACACTCTGGGCCTGTTTGTGGCTTCTTCTATTTAACCTCTGCAACGATCTGAGGTCAGTAAACAGCAAATCGTGGGGTCATCGGCTATAAATCCACTTAGTAACAAAGCGTAAATGTTTATTAAGAATCAGGACCGTCGGGGCGCCTGGGTGGCTCAGTAGGTTAAAGCCTCTGCCTTTGGCTCAGGTCATGATCTCAGGGTCCTGGGATCAAGCCCCACATCAGGCTCTCTGCTGCTTTCTCCTCTCTCTCTGCCTGCTTCTCTGCCTATTTGTGATCTCTGTCTGTTAAATAAATAAAATCTTAAAAAAAAAAAAAAAAAGAATCAGGACCATCATCAGGGTGCCTGGGTGACTCAGTGGATTGAGCCTCTGCCTTCAGCTCAGGTCATGATCTCAGGGTCCTGGGATCGAGTCCCGCATCCGGCTCTCTGCTCCATGGGGAGCCTGGTTCTCCCCCTCTCTGTCTGCCTGCCTCTCTGACTACTTGTGATCTCTCTGTCAAATAAATAAATAAAATCTTAAAAAAAAAAAAGAAAAGAAAAAAAGAAATGGCTGAGAATTGCTTTTAAAAAAAGAATCAGGACAGTCATCTCAGTATTTCCATAAGGACGCCTCCGCTGACTCCGGAAACCAGTCTGCAGACCTCCCTACTACCAACTCCACAGCATTCCGTTTGCGCCATTTTGTCATGTCAATTGCCACCATCTTCCTTAATCACAGAATTCCAGGGTCTTAAAAGTCATGTGGTCTCACTCATCACATTGTTTTATTCCCACTAATGCTCGATGCCTGGGACAATTCCACGGATCAGGGAATCCCAATCCACCCAAACAGGCGTTTCTTCTTTGATGTCCTTAAATCCTAGTTACATCTGTACCAGAGGACTTCTCTTAAGGACAGTTTCTTGCCAGTTTCGGCTTAATAACAACTCCACATCTTGTGTTGCCATGCACATATCATGGCCTCAGAACACATCCATTGACCAACTGATGAATGAACACAGAAATACTTTGTGGGAAAGCCGGGAGATGGCGGGGGTGGGGGGAGGGAAGCATGTAGAATCTGATCCATCTATCCACATTAATCTCATAGTAATAGGTCTTTAAACCTACAAAACCAAACCCAAGCAAAAAGCTTCCCACATCTCCTTCCCCAACACCATAGAGAGTAATTATTTTTAAAGCAAATCCTTGTGCTAGAAAAGAGATTCCTGAAGAGTGGTCCCCAGACCAGCACCATCAGCGTCACCTGCGAAGAGCTTAGAGATGCATGTTCTTGGGCTCCTGCTCACATCTATCGAATCGGAAGCTCCGGGGATGGGGTCAGAAATCTCTGTTTTAACAAGCCCTCCAGGTGATTCTCCTGCACACTACAGTCTAAGAACCGCTCTGCTAGAAGAATGAATAGATTTGGGCTTGACTCTGCTCACCCTGGTGCACCTGCCCTTTGGGATGGTGGAAGTGGCCGGTGGGGACAGTGAGACTCATGCTCGGTCATTAGAGGAAACAGAAGCAGACAGTACAGGGAGGTCATGGAAACCAGACCTCTTACCCATCACCCCCCTACACAGAACTACAGAGCTCTCCTGATGGAGCTGCCTTTTTTTACCACCTGTTTGTCCCATCTTATTCCTTCATCATCAGGTCTTCAAGAAAACATGTATTTAACACCTCATATGTGCCCAGCCCCATGACGTGACAGAGCAAAGGAGCAAGGAAGCCGGGCAAGACTTTGTCCGTAAAATGAGGAGCCAGGGAAGGATTGTAGCCTGAGGACTGACTTATTCAGATTTACATTTTAGAAATCCTATTTAAGACTATAGCGCAGAAGACGGATTTGAAGGTGGCAAGAGGCTATTTTAGTTTTCTATGTGTGAACAATGAGGATTTCAGGATGGGAGAGGGGTTAAAGAGAAGGAGTCTGGTGGCAAGGGGTGGGTACGAGCAGGGAGAAAGAACCGAGAATGACAGTAACTTTGTCTTCCTGGCCATGCCCCATCCAGCCCCAGCTTAGCTCTCTAGCCTCGCCTGACACCACATTCTACAACCTTCTCTGCCCTTCTGCCCCATTGTCTTTCTACTCTATAAACATCTTTTTTTCTACCACAGAGCCTTTGCACAAGCTCTTCCCATGGCCCACAATGGTCCCCAGCCCTAGTATGCCTAATTAACACTTCATCATTCTTCAGATATCAATTCAAATGTCCTTCTCCAGGGAAGTCTCTCCAATCAAAATTAGGACCCCAGTTTGTTACCTTCCTAGGACAAATCATGGATCACTATGTGTGCCCCCCACCAGCAGCAAGCATGGCAGCCCCTGTGTCTTTGCACACTGCTGCATCCCCAGTGACCAGCATGGGGAAGCGCACAGCCAGCACGCGAGGTCAGTTACGGGAAACAACAAAAACACTACAGAGCAATAGGCCTAAGGATGAGGAGGAAAACCAGATTTAAAGAAGAAAGAGGATGAGTTCAGTCTGGGGTTGCCCTGCACACCCTGAGCTTAGGAAAGAGACGCGGATGTGGGAGGTTGAAAGGGCGGCAGGGGGAGTTAGGAGATGGTGGAGAGAGAGGAAAAATGTGGACAGAGGACAGAACTCAGAAAACACCAGTATCTTAAGAATGGAGATCAAGAGTATACTTAACACGATAAGCACTGCATAAAATATATAGAATCGTTGAATCACCACATTGTACACCTGAAACTAGTATTAAAGGTAGTAAATTATACTGGGATATAAATTATACTGGAATTTTTCAAAAAAAAATTTTTTTTAAAAGAGGTAGGATTTCCAGATGACAGGACCAAGGACACAAACCGTCACGGCCACGGTGAACAGCTATTGACTGTGTACCAAGTGTGAGACGGGTTCTCTTGTTTCCAGTCAATTTGCTCACGGCAACCCAAGTCCCCATTTTACAGAAGAGAAGCCGGCAGAGTCAGGAGAATGCCAGATGCCTGAGAAGGGACAAGATAAACAGAGACTAGAAAGAGATCCATGGAGGTGACAGGAGGCCATCTTCATGAGAAGGGAATCCACGACCTCCAGGAGGACAAGATAAGACTTCAGAGGCCTAGGGTGCTCCCGGAAACGAGGAAGTGGTGACAGGGCTGACAGACCACTCCTGCCACCAGTGAGGCTGGGTGGTGGATGGGAATGGGGGTCGGGCAGGCTGAGTGGGCCTCGTTTTTTAACAGGGCACACCCTGGAGCAGGCTCACAGGCTAACAGGAAGGAGGCGGGAGGGAGTTTAAAAGGCAGGGTTAGGAGGAATTGGAGATAATACAGCAAGATGTCTGACCCCAAAATAAAGCTTCTAACCCAAGTACCAGGCCTTTGAATGACTTCCTCCCAGGGACAAAAGATTTCTAAGATTTATCTTGGTGGAATTGTACCTGGATCAGACTGCTACGTTTTGATGGAAAGAAATGCCTTAGAAATCCTACTTTGACTGGATTGGAAGCAAAGGAAAACCCAGTGCTATTTAATGATACCTCCCTGCCACACCGAACACAGACCGGCCAGCTTCACAGGCATGAGACCTGTGCCTTCAGACCGGGTCCATGCTCAGAAGGACCCCACGCTTGGCCTAAGGCTTTGCTGTCACCATCTTGAAATTCTGAACACATATTGAATAAAGGGTCCCTCATCGTCATTTTGCACTGGGCCCCATAAATTGTGTATCTGGTCTTGGAAACCTGCTGGGGCTGGGGTCAGAGATCAGGGAATAAGTTACTCAAAACAAAGAACCTGACAGCGCCGACAGGCAGGTGCTGCCTCATGGAACACAGACCCCAAGCAGCCCTGAGCTGGGAGTAAAACGCTCTCTGCAGTAACCTTGAAAATCTGGCCCAGGCATGCCTGGGCCACCCTTCAGAGAGGCAGCTTCTGGCTGGTGAGTAACGGGGTAGGCTGGGTCTGAGCTGCTGGGACTCAAAGCCCTGTCACGTCTGCTACCAACCACCTGTGTGATCTGGGCTGAGTTGCTAAACCTCTCTGTGCCTCCGCATCCTCTGGAGACAACAGGAATGATCACCACAGCACATCTGCCTCACTTCATCTGAGGCGCCTCTCTGTGAAAGAAACACATTTAAAACAGTGCCTAGGGGCGTCTGGGTGGTTCAGTTGGTTAAGTGGCTGCCTTCGGCTCAGGTCATGATCCCAGGATTCTGGGATGGAGCCCCGCATCGGGCTCTCTGCTCAGCAGGGTGCCCACTTCTCTCCCTCCACTGCTCTGCTTACTTGTGCTCTCTCTCTATCTCTCTGTCAAATAAATATATAAATCTTTTTTTAAAATAAATTTTAAAAAAATGAAACAGTGCCTGGCTGGTCGGGAGGGGCAGCCATTGTCCGCTATTATCAGCTTCACGGCCATCAAAGCAAAGGGAATAAACCCAAAAGGGGAGGGGGTAGCTAGTCATCTCTCCTCTGCAGATGGGGGCGAGGGAGTCGCCAGAAAAAGAGGGTGGGGAAAGTACACTGAAAATAAAGTCTTAGAACCATCTGCTCTCCCTTTATCACGTCAGCAGCCTCACTCTGGAATTCTCCGCCGTGCAGAATCCCACCGAGCCCCAGGACTGCTGAAGCGTTCAGAGACGGCTGCGCCCCATCTTCCTACCGCAGTCTCTGTCCCCTCCCCGGAGCCCTCTCCTTTGTGTCCTGGCCCTCTGAAGCCATCACCCCAGGGACCGGTCAAGCCCGGTCCAGGCACAGCCCGAGGCCCTTCTTTTCACCTTGGCAAGCGTGCACCTGGATTTGTGTTCCTGGCACGGCGCTCGGAGGGGACCGGCTGTGACAGTAAGGAAGGTCCAGCTTGCCTTCCTCTCTCTCCTTCCCCTGGGGCGCATCCATCTGTCAAGTTGCAGAAATAGTGTTTGCCCACTTCCCCATCCAGGGGCCGGATTCTCCAGGTAGCACCTCCCGCCTGGAGTTATGAATACCTTCAGTGTTGCCCCAGAATACCTACAGCGCCCTCCTCCCCGCTCCAAGCCCACCCCGCTGGCGCCCTGTCTGGGGGAGCAGGGTGCAGGGAGGCGGCGGTGGCGGAGGAGGAGGGCGGGGAATCAGGGGCAGTTTGTGCGAACAAAGCCGGCTGCCGCAGACAGCAGAATCCTTCCTGCAGGGGAGAAGCAGCCGCCTTCCCCACTGATAACTTAATGACTCTGGCACATTTTCATCAGCCCAACTTGGAGCACGCAGTGGGTATCTGAGCCAGTGGTTTCCGAGAGACTGAAAGCAATTACAGGATGAGCGTCCAACGACAAAGCCTGGGCCTTGGGAGTCACCGGGCTGCATCTCATTCCCAGTTCTGCCCCGTGGCACTTTTCACACGACCCGAGGATGCTACTTCCCTCTCTCTGCAGCTCCACTTCCTCAGTCTGTAAAATCGACCCAGCAGTGCCTGTCGGCGGCCGAGGCCTCCAGACCGTCACACTTACAGACTGCGAGGCAGGCACACGGTCCCGCGCAGGAGTTCATAGCGGCCCACAAGATAAGGATTGTCGGCCCCACTTTACAGATGGGGAAACTGAGTCTGAGGGCGTTGAAGCAACTCCCTCAAGGGCAGGGCAGGATTTGAACTCAGGTCTGCCTGGCTTTGAAGCACACGACTGAACAATGTGCTATCCTCCACCGGGACGCCCCTGCCACTGCCTGGAGCTGACCTCCATGGCCCCTCGCCCTCTGTCTCTGGTTTGGCTGGCGGGAGGCACGGACAGAAGAATGGCAGGTGAGAAGAGGAAGATGGGAGATCTTCCACATTCCTTTGTGCCCTGCCCTCCCTGCTTGGGCAGCGTGCTGGCACGGGCACCATCCACCCTCCCTCGTCCTGGGCACCGTGTGTCCTCCCCCTGCCCGTTGGCACCTTCCCCCTCTCCCTGCCGGCACTTGCTATCGGGCCCGCATCTCCTTCATCGTCCTGTCAGCCGCTGCTCATCCCTTCAGCCCTTCTGAGTAGAATCCTATGTCCCACTGGGCCCAGGACGGATACACAAGGAGGCCCATCTGACAAGGGAATCATACCCTGCCAGACTGGGTCATAGACATTTGGGGCTCCCCATGCCTTCCTGACTTCTCTCCGCAGAACCATGTGGGGGAGGGAGGAACGCCCGCAACCAGTCCCCCGGGTAGGGAAAAGCCCCAGTGAGGAAAGCCCTGCGGGACTCAGCGTGGGATAAAACTCGGAGGCTACTTCAAAAAGCCACCAGGGCAGACTTGCTCATGGTGGGGTATTAATCCCTACGACTATTTCTAATGCCTAGGCCTTAAAGAGCCAACGATGGCTCCACGGACCCAAATGAGGAGGGGAGCCCAGGTCCTGCAGTGTCTGAGCATCAAGAGGCCCCCCCTTGGACAAGTCCCAGTGGGCTCTTCCTCCTGGTCCAGATGTCCAAGGCCCAGACACGTTGGGTGGCCTTTGGGAGGCCGGGGATCTGGTCCTGGCTCTCCTACTCACTAGCTATGCACCTGTGGACAAACCCCATACTTCTCTGGGCCTTGGTTTCCCCAACTGTAAAACAGGACAGCTGAATCAAATGATCTCAAAGTCCTTTGATTCTAGCACTTGGTGATTCTCTGTTTTCTCTGGGCTCTCTGAGGCCTGTATGCCTCAGCAACTAGTCCCTGGACCCCGAGAGAAAACCAGTGTCAGCTCTCGGCCTTAGGACCCACCCAGGGCAGCCTACATCCCTATCCCCATCCCCCAACTAACCCAGGTCGGCAGCTGCCTTCCTGTGGCTTCGTTTCTTCTTCCAGGCCACCTTGGTGCTTCTTTGAAACGGAGTTCTTCCGGATAGAAGCACAGCGGGAATGGAATAAGGGTGGGATGTAACATCCTGATTTTTCAAAGCCACATTCCTTGGGCCCTGGCACGGACCCATGTATTAGGAATGAGCCCAGAGACAGGATCTATCAAATGCCAGTGATCCGCAAGTCCTGTGTCTTCAATGAGGGAGGCCATTCTGCTTATTTCAGGAATTTGCTGTATACTGAATGTGACTCTGGTTTTTAAAAAACAGGAAGAATGGAGACAAGCAACAAGCCTTCCATTTCTAAATACTATATAACCCGATTTCAGATCCCCAGCAGAGAATGCAGAAACTCCCAAAACCAAAGCATTAAGTGTGTTAGTGGGACTCTTCCCTGCCTCGCTGAGAAGCAGGGTAGCAGAACTCTATGAACTCTGGGATCTGCCTGCTTGCGGCAGGTAACTGGCTGGGCGACCTTGGGCAAGTTACTTAATCTCTCCAAACCTTGGTTTCCTAGTCTGGAAAATGGGGCTGATCACAGTTCACATCTCACCTGGGTGTTAGGAGAAGTGAAAGAGCTCATCCTTGGGAAGTACTCAACACAGTGACGGCCTTATGCCCACTCAACGTAAGGCGTGCCTGCTAGCTTCTCTGGTCCCTGACGCCTCCAGCAGGCAGGGCACAGAACAGAACTGGGGACCCAAGCTCTACTTTCCTAACTTGGCATTTAAAAAAATAAATAAATTGGGAGCCTGGGTGGCTCAGTGGTTTAAGCCGCTGCCTTCGGCTCAGGTCATGATCTCAGCGTCCTGGGATCGGGTCCCGCATCGGGCTCTCTGCTCCGCGGAGAGCCTGCTTCCCTCTCTCTCTCTCTGCCTGCCTCTCCATCTACTTGTGATTTCTCTCTGTCATATAAATAAATTAAAAAAATCTTTAAATAAATAAATAAATAAATAAATAAATATTTATTGAGCACAACTATGAACCAGACAGTGAGCTGTTTTTGCACACAGTCTCATTTAACCCTCTGGGAAACCCTCTAAGGTTAATCTTATTGTGCTCACTTGACACAAAAAGAAAGCAAAGCTCAGAGAGGTTTGGGGATTTGCCCAAGGTCACAGCCAGGAAGGGATGTAGCAAAGATTCAAATCCTGGAGTTCTGACTCAAGAACCGCCTCCTGGGGTCCCCTTGCAGAGACCGTATCTTCAGCCCTTATTCTGGTGTGTCCTACCCTGGCACGTCCTTAATCTACTTAAAGGACAAAATATAATTCTGTTTTTAATCATGCATTTAAAATTACCTAAATAATAAATGTAAATGTCAACATTTTCGGGGAAAATAAACAAAGAAATGTTAAAAAAAATAAAAATTAGACTTGCTACCATAAAGTATGGCAGCTCCCAGACCTGGAAATGTGGCTAGGGTGCTCTCCCTCAGGCTCTCCACAGGAACATCTGCCATCAACTCTGCCTCAGATGCAGATGGGGCTTTATTTGGGAGTCCCGACCTACCCGGTGTGTCCCACTGGCCTTTCCCTGAGGTAGACCCCCCATCCACCTACAGCATCCACATAAGTGCCTTGCTTCCTTTGGGGAACCAAATGCCCATTAGCATGTGGTGAATATTGCTGCCTGGATGTCCTACTAGTTCCACATACTCCTGTGTCCGTTTCCTCATTCCCCAAAATTAACTTCTTCTCTAGAATATTCCAGTTAAGCCTCCTCATGTCTTCATGACCCAAGCTCAAGACTCCGATAGCTCCTCCCTCTCGCTTGGACCCCACATCCCATTCTGCAGGATTTTCACTCATCAAGTCTCTCCTGTTGGCCCCATCTACTTTGCCCTTGCTGTCATCACCATCCAGACTTCACATCTTCTCCTATCTCCTTCTCAGCCCTCAGGCTGTAGGCTCTCTGCCCTGAATACACCTTTCCAGAACACACCTTTCTGGGATCATCATGTTCAAAAGTGATGATGCAGGCCCACCTCTAAGCAAATCAGCCTGCCATTCCCAGTACCCTTGTCCCATGCTGAACCCCCCAAGTCTTCCTACCCCAGTGCTCTGTTCTGGCCAAGCTGGTCTCTCCCCATCCTGCTCTGTGCATCCCACACTCCTGCACATTTCGGGAGCAACCACTGTGCTAGGGCTGGGATGCAGGGTGAATGTAGCATACCTCCTGCCCTCCAGAGGCTCACAGTCCAACCCAAAGAATTGACAGACTGCCATCATCCAGTGTGACAGGTGGTGGCCTACACAAGGTAAGGCAGATCCCAGGAAAAGGTGAGTGACAGGAGAGGGGGGAGACACTGTAGAGTGGGGGAGGGAGGCATTGCTGACTGGGATCCAATCCTGGCTCCACCATTTTTTTTGCTGGGTGACCTCAGGAAAGCTAATTAACCCCTCTTCTCCCCAGTCCCCTTATATGTAGGATGGAGGTGACCAGACCATCTGTCTCATGGCACTTCTGTGAGGGTTCAAGAATTAATATAGATAAAATCCACAGAACGTTCCAGGCCCATAATATAAGTCCACGAACTTCTGCTATTATTGCTATTACCCCGCTGGTCTGCCACCACCAACTCCCACACATACTCCTCCCTCCGGGGAGAATAAATTCAATTCAACACACATTCACGCAAGCCCTGCTTGGCCTCCTAGGGAAGCAGCCTCTGACACAGCAGCTCCTGCCCCCCGCCCACCACTCCCTCCCCTGAATCCCGACAGCGCTCTCTATCTACTCAGTGAACTATACCTGGCCGGGTGTTATCTCTGTGATAGCGGCCTTATCTTTCCAACTCTACTGGAGATGGAGGACAGAAGGAACCAGCGAAGGAGGAAGAAACATTCATTAAGCATATCCCAGGTGCAAACATTTTTATATCCATCATCGCAGGTGCCTTTCCCAACCATGCACCATCCCCACTCCACACCTGGACCTGGAGCCTCCCAGCAGCAAAACGATTATTTCAAAAGGCCCCAGGTAACAAGCGAACAACCAGCAGAACCGCCATTTGACCTCGGCTTTTTCTCACTCCAAAGTCAGGTCACGTCCCTCTTCACAGAGCTCTCTCTCTCTCTCTCACCTGGGCGGCCCTGACCTTGCTGCCCACTTCCCTTACCCCCCACTGCGACTGGAAGTGAGACACATCAAAGGCTGTGCCCCAGGCCCTTTGACCTCACAATTCCACTCCTAGGAAATCATGAAAGCATTATGCAAAGATACAGCCTCAATACTGTTGGCAATAGTGAACAAACTTTAAACTGCCTAAATGTCCAACAAGCGGAACACGGCTGGAGCAAACTGGGGCGTGCCCACGTGATGGGACGCCATATAGCCCTCCAATGTCATTAACATGCCTTTACTGACCTAAAGCGATGCTTCCCATGTACTGTGGAGTGGGGGGATGGGTGAAAACAGTCTGTACCATGGTGTGCACGCATGCGCGCGCACGTGTGTGCATGTGTATGTCTGTGTGCTTGTGTGTGTGTGTGTGTGTGTACAGAGAGACGGAGATAGAATCCTCAAATGCTATACAAAACCAAAACGGAAGCTATCTCTCAGGAGAAAGCTTATGGGTGATTTTTATTTCTCCTTTATGCATATCTGTGATTTCTGATTTTTCTGCAATGAGTAGGTATTATTTCCATAAAAAAGATCATTAAAAAAAAAAAAACTGCTGCCCATTTTCATATCTATCCTGTTACTGGTCCTCTGCATCTTGGTAGGAATTATTTGCCACCAAGTTTGCATTCAGGAACGGCTAGCTGAGAATCGGCTCTGGCTGGAGGACAAAATAATTCAAGAAGGCGTGGGCTACAGCTCAGAAAAGGCAAACCAAGTCCTTGAGAGCCCGGAGGTGCGGGCCAGGGGGCGGGGAGGGCAGGGCAGGCCGCAGGAGCAAAGGAAGGAGAGCCAGGCAGGTGTGAGGGGAGCAGAGAGAAAAGCGGGCAGCTTCTCTTCAGCCCTGCCTGCGGGACCGCCCTGCTGGGACACCGTGCAACCTGTGTCCGTGACAGGATGGCATTTAAATATTTAAAAAGACCCAGCTTTGCCGTAACAAATGCACTCAATCTCCAGGGATCAATCCCATGCCACTGGCCCTGCTCCACAAATCAAGTTTCTGGGGCACGGAGCCTTCCTCACCCTCCCCTGCCGCACCCCATGCAAGGACCCGCAAGATAATAGCGCGGACAACTGAGTGATGAGCCTGGCTTCCCTTCAGTGACAGGGGCAGCCAGCCTGAAGGCCGCGTTATTGGCTTTTCCACTGCAGCTCGAAGCTAAAAGCACATGAGCCTTAGAGAATGTGGGGCCTTAATGCCCTCAAAAGGAAAAAAAAAAAAAAATTTTTTTTTTAATAAGACTGCAATAGTCATCTGATTCTCCCGGTACACTCAGGTAAGGGCGAATCCAGAGTAATTTTAGGAAGTTGAGGTCAAGCAGATTTTCTGAGACTACGTTGGGTGTAAGCTGCGTCTGCCCCATGTGCCAGTCCACCCAGCCCACAGCCCCTCTCAGCCTGCGAATGTGATGGTCCGACATCTTGTCTCCAGGGAGAAGAGACTCATCGTTAAGCCACTGCCTGGGGAGAAAGGAGCCCATGGCGTGGGGAAGGGGTGCTGATGGGGGAGGTCGAGATACTCAAGAAAGGAGACCCCTCATTGACGAATCAGGAAAGTGACGTCCTCGTCCCTGAAGGGTAGAACCAGGACCATCCCCCCAGACTTTTTGCTTTTCCTCCCATACCCTTCTCCCTCCAGGATTCCACCACCAAGAATGGCAGGAAGGAACCCCAAACCCTATTCTGAAACTGCCCCATTTGGACATAGTTAACCCCCACTGAATTTCTAGAAGGGAGGCAACACCGCAAAGTGGCCATGTTTTCAGTCACGGGCCGCACAATCAAAAACACATGCCTGTAGGGGGAGAGGTGGTGGAGACCAAGGTTTTTACTGATCTGGAGACTGAGTTGGGTGCCCCCACTCCTGGAGTGTGAGTACCAGACAGCACTCAGAGCTGAGTCATGCTCCTGGGAGGGCTCTGACCATGCCTATTTGCCTTTTGTCACTAATCCACTCTAATGCCCCAGTTTGGGGGAGAGGGTGATTTTAATAGATTTAAATGTAAAAGGCTTAAAAGTGTATAATCTATTCCGTTCCTGCCAGCCTGACGCCTAGAAGCCATCTGTTACCAGTGGACATGGCTTCATCTCATCAGTGAGATGTATGTGATCATTAATTCACTTCTGGTTGTTCTTTAGAGATGGGGAGACAGGGTGGGCGGAGGGGCGGAGGGAGAGGGGAGAGAGAATCCTAAGCAGTCTCCACGGCCAGTGAGGAGCCGACTCGGGGCCCAGTCTCATGACCCTGAGATCATGACCTGCGCCAAAATCAAGAGTCAGACACTCAACCAACTGAGCCACTGAGGCGCTCCATTAATTCACTTTCAAAGGTTTATTTATTTATTTATTTATTTGAGGCAGGGGAAGGGCAGAGGGGGCGAAATAGAGAGAGAATCTTAAGCAGACCTCGGGCTGAATGCAGAGCCCAATGCGGGGCTTGATCTCATAATCCTGAGATCACAACCGGAGCCAAAACCAAGAGTCAGACGCTTAACTGGCTGTGCTACCCAGACACCCCTAATTCACTTTTAAAACATGTTTTTTCCTCAACTCTCAGGAGAGCCAAACTCCAGGGTAGGAGGGCATATTTTCCCAGCAGTATGTGTGGACACGTCCCTTCACCTCTCTGCACCCTGGTTTCTTCATACTAAAGCGAGGTCAACTGTCCCTGCCTCTCAAGGTTACGGTGAGGACTTACAGAGACCACGCACGGAACGGGCTCTGCACCGCGCTCCGCACGCTCTAAGCGCTGTGAGCAAGCGTTATCACCGCGATCCGAAAAAACTGGGAACAAAAGACAAGCGCTGGCAAGGCTGTGGAGAAACTGGAACACTTGGACGCTGCTGGTGAGAATGCAAAATGGTGCAGCTGCTCTGGAAAATAGTACGAAGGTGCCTCAAAAAACTAAAAATAGAATTGCCACAGGCTCCAGCAATCCCACTTCTGGGTATTTGTCCAAAAGAACGGAAATCAGGATCTCAAAGAATTAGCACTCCCAGGTTCATGGCAGCACTATTCGCAGTAGCCAAGATGTGGAAACAACCTAACTGTCCATTAACAGATGCACTGATGATGAAAATTTGGTAGATCCATACAACAGAATATTCCCCATCTTTTAAAAAAGAAGGAATCCTTCAATATGCAACAGCATGAATGGATCTCGAGGACGTTGTGCTGGGTGAAAGAAGCCAGTCCCAGCAAAGCCAATACTGCGTGACTCCACTTACACGAGTAGCCAACCTCATAGCATCCGAGGGGGCAGTGGTGGTTGCTGGAGGCTGGTGGAGAAGGGGGTTAGGAAATCACTAAGCAATGGGCGGAAGGTTTCAGTCGAGGAAGATGAATAAGCCGTACACATCTTCTGCCCAGCACCGTGCCTGTATTCAGCAATATCTATCATACACTAAAAATGTATTAAGAAGGTAGGTGTTAAGTATTCTTTCTACAGTAAAATAAACTTAATTTTTTTTTTTAATTTTTAAGGAAAAAACTGGGAATGGGCAGCTGGATGGCTCCGCCAGTTAAGTATCTGCCTTTGGCTCAGGTCATGATCCTGGGGACCCGGGATGGAGCCCTGCTCCGCGGAGAGCTTGCTTCACCCTCTCCCTCTGCCCCTCCCCGCTGCTTGCACTCTCTCACTCTCTCAATCAAATTTTTAAAATCTTTTTAAAAAAAGAAAAAAAGGAAGAGAGAAGAAAAAAACTGGGAAAGAAGAAAAAAAAAAAAAACCTCCATGACTCACGTTCATTGTGCCCACGGAAAGGGGTAAATGGGAGCTTTGCTCCACTCTACATGGCTGCTGCTTAGAGACACAGTGTTCTCCCTTTCTCCCCTCTGAAAATCATCCCCCCACCCCACCACCATCCTCTCTCCTATGATGCTACTTGAACAAAGACAATGGCAAAGTAGGTCTCATCCAGAGTCAGTCCCAGTGATGCTAATAGAAAATTCAGGGCTGGGAGCCGTTGGAGAGAGAAGAGATAAACATTTAGAATGATTTTTAAAACATCCCAGTAGCCCAACCCAAGGATTGCTTTCGTATGTCTGTCTCCAGTTATCATCCCACCTCTAAAAGGGGGCTAATGATACTGTTAGGATTTAAAGCTATTAAGTAAATTAAGGCCAAGTGCTGGATTGCTGAGCTTTATATAGGACTGCTGAGTTTTAGATCAATGCTGGGAAAAAAACGGGAAAGGAAAATTTCTAAAGAGACCAACTAAAACAGTGCGGCAAGCCTATGGCCATTGGCTTGGAGAATTCCTGAAGACTCTAGAACTTCCGGATGCCAAAAGCAGGGAAAAATAAAAAGGCTAGAAGCCTTCGAATTTGAATGAAGTAGACCAGTCACTCTGAAAATTCAGAAGGAATTCCCCTGAGGAGCTCGCAAAAAATATAGGTTCCTGAGCCTGCTCCCCCTGGTTCTGATGCAGAAGGTCCGGTATGAGGCCCAGGAATCACATTTTAATAAGCATCTTGGTTCCCTCTGTGCAGATGGCCCAGGTCCACATTTCGACAAACACCGACAGCCTTCCCCACAAAGTCATAATCAGTTGCTCTGTGGATAAGAAACACTTTTCTTTGACAAGAGATTGAAACAGAAGAACCAGAATTTTACTCCTAAAGCTTGGTAAACATTAAGGATAATTACAGGGATTGGTTACTTGCTGGAAGATGAAGCATTCACGTACACACACACCACACAGACGGGGTAAAAAAATAAATTATGTTCAGATGATTTAGTACTTCTCTGAGATGGAATAAATTCGATGGCTGAGTGAAAGGCAACAGGCAAACTATCTATCACCTGAAGTTAGCAGCTAAGATAATATTTCAACCACCCATCCTGAGAGGGATGCTTGGACCAAGAACATAATAGGACAACTACATTTAGGAATACAACCAAGAAGGGTTAAACATAATCACACCTGAAAGATAGCTATTACTACTCCACATATAAACCCAGGAGGAGGTGGCGGGGTATAAGGTAGCCTAATATTTTCATAAATAACTCTGGAGATAGAGTGGGGATTATGCAAATCAAACCATAGACAACACAACAATGGCAGGGATTGCAAATCTGCAGAGGATGAAATTCAACTACGGGGCAATGTCTTTAAATTTGCCTTTATTGAATCTTGTATATTGAAGTCACATATTATTGTATCTCTTTATTGAGACTCAATAGGGCTAAATGCAAAGTGATTTATGGAAGAAAGAATAATCAAATGCATGAAGTAGAAAGGGGCACGCACCTGGCGAGGCATGGGGTCAGGACAGGCCCGGCATGGGAGGTCGTGGGCATAGCGCACAGGGCAATGGGGGGGGGGGGCAAGTACTTCAGTTCTCTACACATACCGGCTGTTATTAAGAGCCGATGTGTAAAAAAAACAGGGAAGTGTGTCTGCTACTCTCGGGCTACTTGGCCTTGGTGTTACTTCCAGTGGGAGTGCCGAACTTAAATGTAAACCAGGAAGGGAATTTAGAGTAGGCCATCACAGAGGTTATGGGATGTGGCCCTAGATAATAAACCAAGAATGCAAGGGGACGTGAAAAGCACCCCCAAAATAGACAAAATACTCAATGGGCCTATTTCGGGGACAAAGATGCGTAAAAGATAAGGGGGCAAAAGACAAAATCTGCTAAAATGGAAAATTTAGCTCCTATTAAGGGAAAACAATCATTCAGAGCACAGTTGGAATCATGAAAGAAAGGGTAGTTTATGGTAACACCATCCCTGGGGACACTCAAGGAGGTGACCGGACACCTCTCTACTTAGGATCCATTAGAGATTATTAAAAGCATTCCTTGCTCCGTTCGGGGGTGGAGGGTGGGCCTCATGACCTCTCCAAAGGTCATCCCTATCCCAAAGGATCATGTGTCTGAAGGGCACCAGATAAAAATAAAGTCTATTAATCACCAAGCTGCCACACAATTCCCTACGAGAGCCAGGAGAGAGAAGGGCAATCTACGGGAGACCGTGGCCCCCGAGGCAGGAGAAGGGAGGCCGGGGCTGCATGGGCAGAGCCAAGGAATCAGCCACTGAGACTTCCAGAAAGCCAACATCAGGCCTTTGTATAGTAGTCCGGAGCGTCACGGGCTAAACAGAAGGAGGAAGAGACTGCGGGGAAGGGGACAGAAAAAGAGCGAATGGCCCTGGGAGCTCCTAATTACGTGACAAGGGTTGGGGGAAGGACAGGACATAAGCACTCGGTGCAGAAGGAGGGGGGCCAGGCAAGAGAGGGACACCCACAGAGGGAGCTCCATGGAGGTAACAGGCGAGGAGGAGGACGGCAGAAAGAGTGAAGAGAGGAAGGGAGAGGTGGGTGAGGAAGGGCGTGCCAGGGGTGTCTGGGAATTTATGGGATTATGGGCTGCAAGTCTCATGAAAACTGAAGAGATGGAGCAAAAAAGTAATCCCACTAGCTATGGGAGCAGAAAATCAGATCACAAAAATGAAGCTATTTAAGAGAGAAATTGAATGGCAGTGCCCCAGTCCCAAAGCAGCTGTTGGCATTCTTGGGGGCTGGGCGGCTCCAGCCAGACACAGCTGGAAAGTCTGCTCTGCGGGGGTCAGAAGGACCCTTCTCAGCCCACAACCAGTCCCCAGAGGGCTCACGTGCTAGGGCTTCGGTGCAGCGGAACAAAACAGAGGCCCTTCCGGGAGGCAAGACCCAGGCCAAAGCAGGGACCTCTTGACTTCGCCCAGAGTCACCAGCCCCCGTGCCCTGCCTCCTCCTGGCTCTGGAACAAAACCGCTGTGGGACGGAGATGTTACCTGCAAGAGTTGTCTCGTGAGTGCCATCGGTACGGTGTATTAAGCAGCCAAATGGGGGTCATGGAGTTTGAGTTCTTCTAGCAAAATGTTCTCCAACCAGCTGTCACCCCACCAGGCACAGAACAACTTTTTGAAATCAAAAGAGGCCAGTGAAGAGGGAGGAAAGGAGCACCAGCCCCGATGTGCTCCCTGAGCCCCGTCTCCCCCATTCACCCTCTGCTTCCACAGCGAATGCGGACACCGCCAGATGCCGGCGGAAGGAACCACCGAGCCACAGCCCTGCCCGAGCCACCTCGCTGCCCTTCCCCCGTGGCCCAGCTCTGCGTCCTTGGAGCAGAAAAGACATGAAGGGAAGATGGTCAGGGAGTGTGGTTTCTAGGGCAGTCCCTGCTGTGAAACGAGCAGATGGCGCCCCAAGCAGTGAGAGATATCTAGGGCAAGGATTTTAAACCCACCACCCAAAGCTCCGGTAGGTGAGAGAGACAACAGTGTTCCAGCCGAGAGCAATCCCTCGGAGCTGAAGGGTCAATCCCTGCTCCCTGCCCCAGCCCCGTCTGCACCCCCTAAACCAGGACCAGCCAGTCCTTGCCCAAGAGGTGCCTCTGAAGCAAGCAAGAAAGGCCGGAGATGGACCTCCAGTGGGCCATTTATTAAGCTAAGTCGTCGTCCGAGGAAGATTCGTAACTTGCCCTACCTGGGACAGGAGAGAGAGAAGGAAATGAAAGCGAAACATGAAAAGCCAAAGGAGCCAAGTACCTTTGTCGGAGGAGTTTGAGTTATGCTTTTGTTTGTAACTCTCTGAAACAGAGAAAGAAACAGAGGATGAATCTGAGAGAGAGAGAGAGAGAGAGACAGAGAGAGCTCGCCAGAAGAAAGCCACGGTGGAAGAGCTGCCAGAGACAGGAGGCCGGCACCCCTGGCTGGCTTCTCCCTCACGCACAAACACCTGGGTGGGCGAAGCCTTGACCAGAGGCAACAAGAAATGGTGCCTTGGCGGCAGGCATGCGAGCTGCGGGGCAGGCCCAAGAGGGGGAGCCAGCGAGGCTGAGGCTGGGGGTGCGACAGCCAGGGAAGCACAGGGAAAGGGGTGCGGGGGCGGGGGGCAGGGTCAGGAAGGCGGCCCTGGCCATACTTACTGTCACAGACGTAAGGTTTGTCGTGGTCTTCCTGAGAGGCGGCATCGTGCCTCCTCCGGCCGCCTGCCGAGCCACGGGCCTGGGGAGACAAGGAACCGGATGCCCGTTATGGAGATGCTCGCTACGGCTCCTGTGCACGTCCTCTGTGAGGCCCCAAGCGCTTCACCTACATCTCTTCCTCTGGTCTTCCTCACAGCCTTTGAACCAATACCAACCCCATTTTACAGCCTGGAAACGGAGGCCCAGAGAGGTCAAGGAACTTGCTCCGGAGCACTCAGCTACTCACCCACATCATCTCATGAAATGCTCACAACTCCAAGAGAGGTACTACTTTTCTCCCCATTTTACAGATCGGGAGACTGAGGCAACCCCAGGTTAAGTAGCTCGCCCAGGGTCCCTCCGCTATGAAGTGCGGAGCCAGGACGGAAACTCACAACAGTCTGACTGCAAAAGCCTTCATCTTCCCCATCCTTGTTCTCTATGGTTGCCACAGGGACCTCCTCCTCCTGCTGCCGATCCTTCTAGCGTCATTGGCCCCACATGGAGATGCCCACCCTGCTCCCCTCAGCCGACCGGATGATGGCGGCCTGGAGCAGGGAGTGTGACTGCAGTCATCACCCCCGGCTCTCGCCCCAGGCTCACACAGTCCTCTTCAAGTCTCTCAGGGGCCAGCCAGGCCTGGAATCCAGCCCGGGCATGGCAGTGAGCTCTCCTCAGCCCTCTCCCCTGCTCCTCCTGGGGGTGAACATCCGCTGAGGCCTCCCGGTGTGACCTGCCTCAGGCCTCTGGCCAGTAACAAAGGCCTTGACACCTCAGTCTCCTGGGGTCAGACTCCTGATCCCACCACCCTGCGGGCATCTCCAGAAAGAGCCGGCCCAGCCTGGGGCGGAGGTGGGAAGCGTTCCACCTCCAGGGGTAGAGAAGAGCAGCCAGAGAGGGTGCTGGCAGCGCTGCAGCCCCGGGACAGCGGCTGCAAGAACGTGGCAAGGTTTATTTTTAAACCTTTGTAAGTCCCACACAGTCACGTGGGTAGCACCCCGGCCGCCTCCAGGTCATTCTCTGGTAATGAGTAGCAGTAAACTCCCAGCCAGGGAAAGGGCCTGCTGAGGGCTTTGGGGACAGAGAAGGGGCCGCAGCAGATGAGAAATAAAACATGGCAGCCACCTGGGGTGCAGGGGAAACGGGGCAGTCGCAGGGGCTGGGCCTGGACAAGCGGCCCTGGGGACTTCAGGGCCAAAAGGACTGTGATGCACACACACACACACACACTCTCTCTCTCTCTCTCTCTCTCTCACTCACTTGCGGGGGATTTCACAGCGGAAAGGCCTGTACCCCAGGCCTGCGATGTTCACACGCTCTCACAAAACACGCACTCTTCACAGTCAACACCACCTGCCAAGCTACCACCTCCGCCGCCTCCTCAGCGCATCTCTCTCCAAAACAAATTACGAAATTCCTCCTCCCTGCTTCCCTCCCTCCCACCGCTTTGCCTCGCTGCCTCCCCAGCCCCCACCCAAGCCGGCGGCCCCCAGGAGCCGCCCGCACCCCCAACCCCGGCCCTCATTACTCAGAGTTGACCGGCAGGGGGAGCTGTGAGGTGCTGCTGTCACCCGGGGGCACAGACAGGCCTCGGCGACAACAACCACGACGACAGGGAGGGAGGTCACACTCAGCTGCCCCCCCCCCCACGCCCCCATGGTGAAGTCAGGGACAGCTTGACGTGCGCAGCCCGCAGCCCTGTCACAGCCGCCTGCAGCAGGTGAAAGCAAGTCAAGCAGAATGACGAGCCAACAGCAGACGCGGGGAAGGGGCTCTGAGACTAAAAATACCGCCTGGGCCAAGAGGAGGGGAAGCGCGCACTCGTCCGGGAGCCGCCAGCGGAAGGGGGAGGGCCCCCGCTGAAAGCCAGGGCTGGATCTCACCCCGCAGGACAGACCAGCACCCTGGCTTCCACACTCTCCCTGAGCCTTGGTTTCCTCAACTGCAAAATGGGTACACGCAAGGGAATCGCTCAAACTTGGAAACTCAGAATCCCGCTAGTTTGCTCAGATGTCACCTCCCCCGAGAAGCCCTCCCTGACCAACCTATTCTGTAAAACTTTGGGATACATTCATAGCCTCTCCATCATTCTCTTTCCCCTGCCCAGCTATATGTTTGGTCCCGACACTTAGCGTGGTCTGACATTATATTATACATGTTTTTGCTGTACCTGTTGATCTCTCTCCCGAATAAGAACTGGAAAACGTCTACTTGGGCCACACTATATTCAGAACCTGATACCGGGCCTGCCACTTAAGACGCATTTAATAAGCCTGGGCTGAATCAGTTGGTCCGTCAGTCAGTCCCTGAGTCGGCCATCTTTGGTTCTCCTTCATTCTTTATATCAAAATGCTGTTGTTTCTTCCTTCAAAGGCCATCTTAGACTTTGCATTTCCCTTCTGTTCCACATTTTAATCCAGGAGCCCATCCACTGACCCTGAGCGGCTCAAAGAACCCACCAACTGGGGTTCTACCTCTGCACTGCCCTTCCCAGTCCACCCTTGGACTCCCAGATCAGTTCGGGTCACTCATTCATTCATTCATTGCCATCTAACACCCACTGACACACCCAACAGCAACCTAGTGCCAATCTTCTCAGGTTCCTCTCGTGCTCATATATGATCCCTGCCACTGACCAGCCTCTCCTCTGCCACCCACAGTGCTCCGCGGTTTTGCCCCACTAACATCCCACTCCTCCAAGAACTTGCCTCCCGCCAGACCAAGGAGTAAAAAGAACATCAGCTTTAAAGTCAGACAGGCATGGGTTTAATCACCAGGCATGTGTCTGTAAACAAGTTACTTCTCTAGGTTTTCATTTTCTCAGCTGTAAAATGGGCACAGCAACACCTTTAGTGCAGAGCTGCTGAGAGGGTTTGCGCTAAGAGTGTGTGAAACCGCAGGGGACAGAGCCACATCCACAGGAAGTGCTTGATAAATTACGTCCCCTTCTTGTCCAAGCTGATTTCTTCTCTCTCCTCTGAACTTTTATTGCATTTGGTTAGCGCACAGGCAGAAGCCTGCTGTTTTCTAATTGTATCATGGCCATTCGCATTTTCTCCTCAATTTAATCCCAAGGTCCTTAGGAGCAAAGACGGCATTTCACACTTTGGTACGAACACCCAACGCTTAGATCGATGTTGGGCACAGAGCATCCCAAGCTCTCTTACATGTATCAGGTCAGTTCATTCCTACCATACACCACGAGTTACAGTAAGTAATACTATTCCCATCGGCACATGATGAGACCAGCTCTAAGGTTTGTGACTCATCCACAGTCACAGAATCAGTAGAAGGAGCACAGCCTAGGTTCTAGACTCTATTCTGTAAAACTTTGGGAAGCTGACTGTCCCCAAGAAACCAGTCCTCCCTCTCTGAGAATTGTCCATCCCACTCCACTCCTCCCCACCCCACCTCCCATTCAGACACTGGTAAGCCTTGATTAGGACAGCCTTGATTGTACCACGTGGCCCGGCCCCACTGGCCTCAGTTGATTGGCTGGCTCAAAAGTGATCACATGACCTAAGCTGGGCCAATCAGATTCCACCTCCAAAGCACCTGGCGTTGGGGCAATGACTGCAGTGAACCCAGGCACATGAACTGGGAGCCCGTCAATGCGGGAGATATGGAGTTAAGGACACAGAGAAACAGGAAACACAGTCTTCTGACCAAAAAATAAAGAAGCAGCAGGGGCCACAAACGGCCTAGGTTCTTTCCCTGTCCTAAGTCCCTGCCATTTTCTTGCCCTTCCTGAGAGTTGAAGCTTCAAAAATTGTACATATTTGGGGCAATAACCCAGCCGCTTTTCAAATACTCCCCGTTTTTGCTGAAGTGTGGAGTTTCTTGCAATTAAAAGACCCTTGACTCGGGCTCAGGGAGCTAGTTCCTCTACGGGAGCTGTTCTCAAGTAATGGCTCACATGGGGGTCTGCATCACAGCACTGAATATTCCGAGAATGTTCCTTGAAACTTTACACTCTCGTTCTCTCACAAGTGCGCCGCGTGGCATTTTCCAGAGGCTCCCTGACATGATGATGTCCTCGCTCTGGGTGCTGGTGTATTCTGAAGATTAACATTTTTTCTGCTTGAATTTCTAATACAGTAAGTATCACTAGTTATAACCCACCAGAACAATAGCTTTCAGGGGGGCTCTCAGTAATTTTTAAGTAAAGAATTCCTGAGACAAAAAAAAAAAGAGAAAGAGAGAGAACCATAGCTCCCTATTCTTGCTATTTATTTATTTGTGGGGTTTTTAAAATATTTTATTTATTTATTTGAGAGAGAAAGCATGAATGAGGAGAAGAGAGAGAACAGATTCCCTGCCGAGCAGGGAGCTGGATGGAGGGCTCCATCCCAGGACCCTGGGATCATGACCTGAGCCGAAGGCAGACACTCAACAGACTGAGCCACCCAGGTGCCCCCCCCCCCAATCCTTGCTATTTAAAATGTAGCCCTCAGACCAGCAGTGCGGGCATCACCTGGGAGCTTGTTAACCAGACAAACTCTCAGTGCCCCCCACACCCCCAGACCCACTGCGTCTGAATTTGCACTTTAACAACATCACCACGAGCTTCTCATGCACATTAGTTTGAGAAGCATGGGACTGCACCACAGCACATCAATGAACAGATCCTGATGGACTGATTGATTGATTGATAATGCTCACATGGATGGCTTCCAGGGATTTCATGAATTTTAAAGAGCTTGGATTCCTTGGGCTAAAGTTAGCAAAGGTGCAATTATTAATTGTTGGATCTGATCGTCAAAACTCCAAGTGTTGTTCCCTTTGCACCCTCTGAGCAATGTCTAGACTTTATTAAGCACTCAGAATTGTCTGGGTATTAGTACTCCCATTTTCCTAATGAAAAACTGAGGCCCAGAGTATTGCTATAATTTAATCAAGATGATGAGGTTACATAATTCACCCAAAGTCTAGCAAATAGTGGAGTCCGGATTTGAACTCATGGTTCAAACAGGGCGGAGGCTGTTCTTGGAATCACTACCTCACCCCTGACTTCCTCAATGAGGGCACAAAGCACCTAGGGGTCTTGTCAAAGTGCAGGCTCTAATTTGGTCCATCTTGGGTGGAGTCCAGGGTCCTGTGTGTCTGATAACCCCCAAGTGGTCCTGAGGTCGAAGTCCAGGGACCACACATTGAGGTTCCACCTATCAGTCCTGACAACAGAAACGCTCTCTGGGAACCTGCCGCTGCCTGAATATACCACTTAAAAGCGTAGCTTAACTGAGGCTATGGGTGAAGCAGCCTCATACCTGTATTCCAATGATAATGCCTAGACTCATGACTTCATTGCGTTGCATTGCAAAGTAGTGAATATCTAATTCCATCATTAGAGGAGGTTTTAGAATCTCTGGACCTTGTGTGAACTCCAAGAGCTGTGTGCCACCAGGCCTGCTTCCATCCCGTCCCTCACCCCAAACCACAGTTACTAGGGTAGCTGTTATATAATCAATATAAGAAATATTAATGAGCTGCTTTGCATTCTTCTCATACTAAGTGTTTGAAATCTGGTGTGTATTTTACCTTTACAGCACATTGTAACTTGAACTGGCAATATTTTAAGTGCTCAGTTGCCACATGTCCCTATGAGGAACAGGGGAGAAATCGAGAGTGCGGGACAAAGTACATAGTCGTCACTCTCGATGTGTAGCTCTTGTTGTAAAGAGCCCCAGCACATGGCCTGGTGGCCAGGAAGCACACTGCGCGAGTACTACTGCTGTGTTCTTACAGGTGAGACACCCAGTTCACATCCATGCTCTGCCGAGATCAATCATCTAGATCTAGGATGGGAGTGGAGAAGATGTGAAGAGGACCACTGTTCACAATCTACCCTAGTAACTGTGGTTTGGGGTGAGGGACGGGATGGAAGCAGGCCTGGTGGCACACAGCTCTTGGAGTTCACACAAGGTCCAGAGATTCTAAAACCTCCTCTAATGATGGAATTAGATATTCACTACTTTGCAATGCAACGCAATGAAGTCATGAGTCTAGGCATTATCATTGGTTGCTGAAACAGCTAGATGAGAACTTGATGGGGAACCTTCTAGGGCAAGATCTGGCTGACAACACCTGAATCTACTGATCCATTCCCCACCCCCACCCCAGCCCTGAGAGCACAGGAAGGGTCCCTGCCCCCCCCAAAAGAATTTACACCCATATTCAAACAGTCTGAGCCTAATCAAGTTTCCAGAAAGTGAAGAGGATACATTAAATTCCACCCATCCACCAAATCTAGAATGTGGGGAATTCTGCAAGAAAAACCACCCAACTTCTTCAACAAATAAATAGCATGGAGAAAAAAATGTGTGTGTGCATGGGGGGGGGCGGGTAGAGCAAGGAAGAGGTATGTCTCAAATAAAAAAGGCTTAAGTTTCAAATAAGCCAACTGTAAAAAGGCATTTTTGAGAAAATCCAGGGAAATCATCAGGGACTAGAGCATAGATATTAGAAGTGTTGTTGTTTTTATTGGATATAATAGCACTATTTGTTAGAGAAATACATTAAGGTATGTGCAGGTTAAATGATAAAATGTCTAGGACTTCCTTTCAGATATTCTCCCCAAAATCGAATATACATACCAATAAAAAGTGGGAGTAAAGAACAAATAAAACAAGATCATGGCTGAAGCTGCTTGGCCACTAGAGAAGGCATCCAACATCAGAGGGCTGCCCTGCCGGGCCTGAGAAATGCCAGCCCCTGCCAATAAGCCAGAGCAGCCAAGCTCAATGTGGGCAGCCCTGGACCGCTGCTTATACCAGCCACCTGAGAATCTGCTTATAATACAGCTTTCTGAACCCTAACCTCAACCTCCTAAATCAGTACTTCTGGGAGTGGGTCCTGGGAATCTGCATTTTGATAGGCTCTCCTGGTGACTGAAGCCCAAGAAGCAGAAGAATTGGGAGGCAGACCGTGATTAGCCTTGGACCCCAACCCACAGGGCACCCATGGATAAGAGGTCCTGCCTACAGCCTAAAGGGGCCAGAAGGCCTAATCCTAATTCTCTAGACAGCAAGCAAGTTTACCCCTGGAGGTCTGTCTCCACCTCATTATTATTCATTGTCAAATGCCCTTGCAGACCCCTGAGGGTGACCACCAAAAGCCCCTTGGGCTTGAACACGAGGACCCTGGAGGAGCAACTCGCAAGCCTGAGAGTTCTACCGCTCAGCCTTGGGTCCCTCCCCTCAAGCACCGCTCCCATAAGTTGTATACCTTCCACCACCGATTAACCCTGGGCCACACCCCAGGCTTCTGGCCTCCTCTTGCCACATCCGGGGCCCCACACCAAAAGCCCATCCCCCTCCCACTTGGAAACCATGAGCTGTGGCCGCCACGCTCTCCCAGAGTGATCCTACTCTCCACCTAGTGAAGAACACCCCAAAGCAGGTGATTCTGGGGCAGCCCCAGGGACAGGAAAATGCAGCCTTCTTTTATGACCAAGTCATGGGTACAGCAGTCACATTCTCCCCTTCCTCCACCCTCCCCGGACCCCCACCCCAACCCTCCCAGGACCCTCACTGTCCCCTCAGGACACCCTCTCTCTCCTCTTCTCCCTCTGGCCAACTCTAAACTCTTACAGGCTATCACCTGGGGTCAGAGCTCTTCTGGAGTTCCTCCTCTCTGTGTCTTCTTCAAGGGAGACCATGGATATGAGAGGATATGCACTGGGACTTTGGGTCTGGGGACAAATTGTTCTCCGGGCCTCCGCCTCCCTTAACTCTTCCCTCCCTCATGGTGTCCCCAGCTTACCCGTCCTCTGGTCCTGTTCTTGCGCTTGGGGATATCCTCTTCTAAATCTTCTTCTTCATTTCCTTCTTCTACATTTTCGTCATTTTCCACCACCCTCTGAAATGACAAGAAAATGAACAGAGGGGTTGAGAAATAAAATGCGAAGGAGGAAGCCATCAGAGGGTAATTTGAGGCAGGGGCAGGAGGTCTGTTTTGTTGCTGTGCTCCAGCAAGGTGAAGATGCTCCCATTGCTGGGGAAGCAGGGCCTCCAAAAGGCTGCCCAGAGTCCGAGCTCTTGGCCATAACAGGTGTCTCAAACCCCTGGGCCCCTTCCAGCCTGGTCCTCCCAGAACACTGACTTTTTTCAACTCTTTTTACCCAAAAAGCATTTTCTAAAAAGAGTATACTCTGGTAGGGGCACTTTTCTACGTGAACCCAAGATGTTTTTCAAAACTTACTTTTTTTTTTTTTTTAAGATTTAAAAAAATCTCTATTTTGAGCAGAGAGCCCGATGCGGGGCTTGATCCCAGAACCCTGGGATCACGACCTGAGCCGAAGGCAGAGGCTTTAACCCACTGAGCCACCCAGGCACCCCCAAAACTTACTTTTTTAATGTAACATTCCTTTTGTTCCTAAATATGAAAATACATTCCTCCGTTCTCTGCCATTCTGGGACCCTGCCCTGTTTGATGAAAACAAGCAACTTCCTGTTCATCTGACCAGAATTTGACATGAATGTGTTGTTCTTATTCATGCATCGTTTTTTTTTTTTTTAAGAAAAATGGATTTTCATTACAGTACATTACTTGTAATGAAGCTTAAAGTTCATGAATTTAATTATCTCTCTCCAACAGATCTGTGATTCACACAGCAGCAGAGAATCCAATTTCCATTTTACAGGTGAATAAACTGAGGCTAAAAACAGTTTTAATTGCCCAAGGTCATACAGCGAAGCCATGGCCAAAGCAAAGTCAGGTTCATCAGCTCAGAGTCTCCTGGTCGTTTCTCAGCCATGTACCTAAAGATTGAAGGTATATTATGTAAACCCTTCCTGTAGGAACCTGAACACTTCACTCCCTTTGTAGGGAGGGGAGAGCAGGTAAGCTGTGTGTCTTTAGGTTTAAGGGCAGAATGAAAAATAATGGCAGAGGACCCAGCTCCCCAGACTGAAAGTGGGATAAGGAGAAGGGGCATGGAGCTCACTGGACTCCATGTCATGAGCCGTAGAAACCTCTTTATGGACTCACTGTGCAACCTTGGGTGAGTCATCGCCTCTTCATGCCTCAGTTTCCCCAATTATAAAATAGGAATTCATTTATTCATTTGATCAACAAACCCTTGTTTAGTGCTGACTATATGGCGGGCACTGTGCTAGACAAGCCACAGAATAACTATAGTCGGTGGCCTAAAAGGATTCTACAGTATAGTGAAGTGAGGACAGATTTAAACAACATCCACAACATATAGTTACAACTGCCATAAACACAATGACAGGCAAGTACAAGCTGCTACGCGAGGCTATTAGAGGGAATTTTACCTAATCTGAGGGTCAGGAAAGGCTTACCTGAGGAAGTGACCTAAGTGAGTTAAGATATATAGGATAAGCAGAGACTAGCCTTGGGAATGGAGACCAAGAGCAGGGAGAAAAGAAAAGTGTTCCAGGCAGAAGGAACAGCATGAGCAAGCTCCTTGAGGCAGGAAAAGGAACATGGCTTGTCCATGTTGCAGAAAGAGGCGAGGGTGACCAGAGCTCAGTGATTCAGGAGAGATTGGCATAAGAAGAATCTAGAAAGGAGAGCAGGCACCATACTATACAGGATAACAGCATCAGCATCCACCACTGTGATGGCATGACAATGACACAAACTATGAAAAGGCTTAGAGGCAGCACACACTTTACTGACACATGGAATCATCATCACTGTTCCAGCACTGTTCCTCCCAGACAATGCCTCCAGGCTGTCCTCCAAGTAGGAAGCCCAAGGGTGAGTTTCCAGAGACCTTCTTCCACTGCCTTCTCATCAGAGTTCTCTCCCAGTCACAGGTGTCAGGGCACTGCTGATTACAAATACTCACACAGAGCTCAAAACAGGTCTTGTAAATATTCCTCTGGCTTCTCTAGTAGGCTTACTTGGGAAGCCATCAGCTGACAGCACTCGGGGTCTCTGGGCCCACCGCAGCCATCTAACAGAAGTAGTGCTGTCTATGAGACACGGCCTCTGGCCCACAGCGAGGAAAGGTTGGTCCAAGTTCCCATCAGGCCTCCTAGGCTGTCTGCATCTTGGCTTTCTGAACCATAGGTGGGAACACAAGTGGAAGGCAAGAGGATGACAAGTCGAACACTCGGCAGACTTCGGTGAAAAGATGTGGTATAAATATGAGGTGTTCTTGTTAGGACTGTTGTGGCTGTTCAAACAGCTGTCTTGCCAGCTTCTGGGTCTTTAAGTCATTTAATCATGGTGAGTTCCAAGGACCTCGAATTTAAAGGTCATGGCCTCTGGCATGCCGTACAATCTGACTCCACCCTCATTTTTTGTCATGCAGATATTTTTGACCTGCAACCTGAACCCCAGGTTGGAAGTGAAACTTGGTGAAGGTGACTTAGCTAGTCTCCAGCACTGCCCACCACAAGGCCTCAATGTCCAGAAGTAAATGGACTTCTCCCTCGCCTTCCTGTTGGTCTCCCTGCATCTTGAGAACCCCTAGTCTGTGCCCCAGACCTCTGATGTGACAGAGGCCATTCCAGTGTGTTTGCATTTCCTGCGATGCTGTGGCCCTGACACCCAAAAGCCTCTCTACATAACCAGGGAGGAGCCAGGAGTTCCTAACAAACAAAGCATGCCTTCAGGGCTCAGGAAGCAGAGGGGGCATCCTGTGCAGAGGAGTCAAGGGCAGAGGTCCAACTAAGATGCCGCTGAACCCCCATTAACACATTTGCATTCCCTGTCCAAGGACATTATCTGGAAAATAAACACATTTTAAAATAACTTTTCTCCCTGTTACTCTAAACAGTCTTTACAGTGATGATAACAATTGTTTGTGGTTGTGTTAAAAAAGATGAAGGAATGCCGTTAAAAGACTCCATTATCTCTCGCCTGGAATGCTGCAAAAGCCTCCTAACTGATTTCCCTCCTTCTTCCACAGCCCTGCATCCAGTCTCTCTTCGCTGCCCGCATTAAAATGGCTTCCTTCAGGGGTGTCTGGGTGGCTCAGTGGGTTAACGCCTCTGCCTTTGACTCAGATCATGATCTCAGGGTCCTGGGATCAAGCCCCACATCGGGCTCTCTACTCAGCAGGGACCCTGCTTCCCCCTCTCTCTCTGCCTGCCTCTCTGCCTATTTGTGATCTCTCTCTCTGTCAAATAAATAATAAAATAAAATCTTTTTTTTAATAATAAATAAATAAATAAAATGTCTTCCTTCTTCATTTCCATGAAATCAAGAGCCTCCTCCAAGTCCTGAGAGGCCAGAGTCATCGGACACAGCCCAACCCTCCCACTCCACCCTAGGCCCTTCTCTCCCTGGCACCCCAGCACTCTGCTCTGGCCACATGAACCTTCTTTCTTTTTTTCCTTTTTTTCTTTTTCTTTTTATCTATCAAGGTGTAATAGACATGCAATATTGCATCAGTTTCAGGTGAACAATACAGTGATTTGACATTTGTAGGCACTGCGAAATGGTCACTACAGTGAGGCTAGTTGCCATCTGTCACCCTACAAAATTAGTATAATGTTACTGACTACATTCTGCATAATCCCCTTCACCCACTTCACACCCTCCCAATCCCCCTCCTCTCTGACAATGACCAATCTGTTCTCTAGATCTGTAAGTCTGGGTTTGGTTTTGTTTCTTAGATTCTATAAATAAGTGAAGTCATGTGGTAGTCTTTCTCTGATCTATTTCACTTAATATCATGTCCTTAGGGCCACCCATATTGTCACAAATGGTAAGATTTCATTCTTTTTGATGGCTAAGTAGTATTCTATTGTGTCTACATACAGTATCTTCTTTATCCATCCATCAGCGGACGTTTAGATCGTTTCCATGTCTTAGCTACTGTAAATAATGCTACAGCAAACATAAGGGTGCATGCATCTTTTTGAACTAGTGTTTCCATTTTCTTCAGATACATACCTGGAAGTGGAATTGTGGGTCATATGGTGGTTCTATACCATCGTACTTTTCCATATTTTTCCATAGTTGCTACACCAACTTGCATTCCTACAACCAGTGCATCAGGGTTTCCTTTCCTCCACATGCTCACCAACACTTGTTGTCTTTTGTCTTTTGATAATAGCCACCCTGACAGGTGTGGGCTGATTTCACTATGGTTTGATTTGCTTCTCCTTGATGATGAGTGATGTTGAGCATCTTTTCATGTGCCTGTTGGCCATCTGCATGTCTTCTTTGGAAAAAAATGTCTGTTCAGGTCCTCTGCCCATTTTGTGATTGAATTGTTTGGGTTTTTGTTATTGAGTTGTATGCGTTCTGCATCTTCTGTCTGTTCTTTCAAAACTATAAACTCAGACCTATCTCAAGGCCTTCAAGCATACTGTTCCTCTGCCCAGAAATCTCCTCCCCATATTCTTGCTTTGCCCGCTCCTCCTCATCCCTTAGGATGAGGTTAAATCCCTTATCTCACTTAGGATACTACCTAGAATCTGTTCCTCCTCTTATACTGAATCTTCACAGTCTGTTCTTTTCATGGTCATTTATCGTGAAATGCAATTATTTCATTTGTGTACTTCTCTTCTGTCTGTCTGTCATCACTAGAATAGAAATATGAACAGTAGGGACTGCTCTCTCTTGGTTTCTCTGTCCCCACAGAACCTAGCACAGTACCTTCTCAGAGGAGACACTCAATAAACTTTGGTTGAATGAATGAATGAAAAATATGAACAAATGAACAAATATAATCCATTTACTACATACGTACTTTATTTTTATAACCAAAGTTGATAAGAACACATAAACTCATTTGGCTTATGGTCCTGATTTCCACTTCTAGCATGGTAGATGGTAGACCCATGCTCTGCCCATGCTCTCCTCATCTTATCACATCAGGGAGGATGGCAATGGTGATGATTCCATAGCTATGTCCCATAGATTAGCCCAACACTGCCTGGGAGGACCTTGAACCCACCAGCTTGAAAGCATAAGAGGCCGTCTGTCACTAGAGTGTCAGGGTTTCTGGGCAATGGTTCTGTCCCATCCACTGATTCAGTGAAATTATACTAACTACACAACACAGATGTGATATGCCTTAACTTCAAAGACCTGAAAAGTCCAAAAACTGGGGAAAGGTGGGAGAAATGTGAATAGGGAAAACAAAGAAGAAAATGAGTCATCCTAAATGCCAGTGACAAGAAGAATCCCTCTGGCTGTGGGACCATCAAGAAAGGTGGCATTGGGGCTGAGCCTGACCGTTGGGTGTATTTATACATGTAGAGTAGAAGAAAAGATTCCCCAAGTAAAGGACACGACATGACCACAGGAACAGAGGAGAGAAGGAAGAATGCAGAACAGGGGCGCACAGAAGTGGAAGAACATAAGCCTGAAAACTAGCTTAGGAGCAGAGAGAGGATGCCCAAGAAGATCACACTCACATTTTGGATTTACCCAGTAAGATACAGGCGTTTCAGCTAAGTTTTTTATACAAGGGATGGGCACAAGCAGAGCTTTCTTTCAGGATGAAAGATCAGCTAGCAAAGTAGGACATGTCGGCAAAGGGACAGATTGCCCCCTGGGGCGACTCTCAGGAATCTGTTCACTTGCACATCCCCCCCAACAGATACTTACTGTGCACCTACTAAGCACTAGGCACTGTTTGTCTACTTCAGGTATATTAGTGAACAAGACAATCATCCCACCATTGAGTTTACGTGCCATTGGAAGAAAACAGAAAATACCCAATAACATTATAAATCAGCAAATTACAAAGTATGGTAGATAGTGATCAAAGCTATGGGGAAAAAGAAAAAGCAAAGGAAAGCTGAGTTAGGGGATCGGGAGATCTGGAGGGCGGGGAGGGCACAGGATGCGGTAGTACCCACAGGGTCAGGGTCAGCGTCACAGAGAGGAAGAGACACAGATTGAAGAAGGTGAGGGTGAGGCCCCAGCTGATGCCTGGGCTGAGGAACCTGCAGGCAGAGGAGATAGGCCAAGCAGAACCCTGAGGCAACCGAGTGCCTGGTGTGTTCTAGAAGGAACAACATGAGGTCAGTGTGCCAGCAACAGAAATGAGCAAGGGAAAGTCCAGAAACCGAGTCAGGGAGGTAAGAGGGCCTTGACTTCTATTCGGGGAGAACAGGAGCCTGTGTCTGATTTGGAGCACAGGAAACTCAGGATCCCACTTCGGTTTAAAGGGCTCCCTCTCAGCCATCAGCAGGGGCACCGCTTAAGAAAGTTGTTGCAGGGGCGCCTGGGTGGCTCAGTGGGTTAAGCCGCTGCCTTCGGCTCAGGTCGTGATCTCAGGGTCCTGGGATCGAGTCCCGTATCGGGCTTTCTGCTCAGCGGGGAGCCTGCTTCCTCCTCTCTCTCTGCCTGCCTCTCTGTCTACTGTGATCTCTCTCTGTCAAATAAATAAAATCTTTAAAAAAAAAAAAAAAAAAAAAAAAAAAAAGAAAGTTGTTGCAGCCGTTCAGACAGGCGATGACAGCGACCAGGGACCGGGGCAGTCATGGGGGCACATGGTGAGAGGAGCCTGTGCTCTGGTTGCGGGCACAGCGGGCTGGATTCCGATGCACCAGACACTGGGTGCGACGGAACGACGGGGGCGGCAGATGACTCCGAGGTGCATTAGGCACGTGGAGGTCATAGCAATTAAGGACCTTCAGGAGGGCCGTAGCTCTGAGGAGCAGAGGCAACCCACAGAGACCGTGTTGTGACAGGGACAGGACCGGACGGCCCATCTGCACCCAGGGATGGCAGGGGAGGAGGCCAGTTCTCGGCTGCACCTTGCATCTTTGTTGAGACTCGGCTCTGTGAGAGCGGGCAAGGCCCCAGGGGGACGACGGTGAGCGGGACCACATGGTCCCCGAGTCCTTGGAACTCACTGACCGGTGGCACTCAAGAGGCAAACCAGACGTGTAACTGCTATTACTTTAATTGTAACGTCAGTAAATGAATATGCAAATACTAAACATTACGTTGGATATGCAATTAATAAATACGTAATATGCGGTAAGTATCACACAAAATATAAAGTATCATAAAATATACATTTAATATCAATGTAATTTTATTTTAATAATTGAATTGTATTTATATTAATACTGTTGTTTAATATTTATATTAATTAATATTACTATAATACTCCATGCCAACCATCGAATTCGACAACAGAGACTGAAGACGAAGGAATGAGAACTGGTCAGAGTGCACCACAGCGATCTTGGGGAGTGAGAGCCTCCACAGGACTGGGAGGAGTGGGCGGGAAACCAGCAGGGACAGGATCCACCAGCCCCGCCTGGAGCGCGACGCCTACACTGGCCTTGAAGGAGGAGAGGGCCGTGCTGAGAACTAGAGCTGAGGACAGGGTGTGAGGACGGGGTCTCAGGAAGGCGGGGACTCCTGGGGACAAGCTGGTGTGGACGACCCTGAGGTTTCAAGCCTGAATTCTGGACTGCCCGCTCCACGGGGTGAGGACTCCTGTCTGTTTTGCTCACCATCGTGTCCCCAGGACCTAGCCCAGCCCCTGGCATACAGCAGGCTGGAAAGATATATTCTGAACGGCCACATGGGGACACCAAGAGAAGGGTGAGGGCTTGTTCAGGAGGCCGGGTTAAGGGAGGAAGGCAGGGTGAGTCTGCCCGCAGCCGTGCACGGGGCGGTCTGGGAGCAGAAGCCGCCACCGGCCCGGGCCTCCGGGAAGCCCGGCGCCCGCGCTCTAGACACCCCCCCCCCACGGCGGGCGCAGAAATACCTGTATTTCCTGCATGCTTTCCTCCTCCTTGGCATCCACCTTCTTCTCCACACCCTCACCCCGCAGCAAGGCTTCCAGGGTGGTGCTTTCCGAAGTGAAGCCATCCTTCTTCAGGGGCAGCTCCACTTCTGCAAAGTAAGCACAGAGAAGCAGGGTCAGGCGGTTAGAAGCAAGGGGGTCAGGAGGACCAGGAGGGACAGGGGGTGGCCCCGGAGAGCATGCAGGAACTGGCGCTCTGGGTAGGGCTAGAGGCAGCCTGTGCCCGCACCTCTGGGTGGAACAGGAGCCCCGGAGCTGGGGCTGGCTTCCCCGTCTCCTGCTTCCAGCCCCGGAGACAAACGGCAACCCCGTCCGTAGCCTCAGAGCAGAGGAGAGTGAAGGGCACCGGACGGACAGTGACGGTGAGCAGGCCACTCAACGACCCCGGAGCCCGTTTCTGCATCCACAAAGTGAGGACAACGATGGCCAGTATCCCCACAGGGCCATTCTGTGGGGCATAAACATGCCCCTTACGTGAAAGTATTTTAAAAATTCTACAGCAATACACCAACATTAGCCTCAAATCTTAGTGTTCTCTCCCTCTACCCCGGGTCTCGTCTGGCAACTCCATGACCTCCCCTCAGCCATGCTGGGTGCCCGGCTCCAGGTGGCTCCATGAAAAACTATTTCGACCTCAGAGAGGCTGTTTCCCTCGAGGGATACAAAGACCACCAAAGCCAAGGGAAGAGAATAGGGAGCACAGATGTCTAGCAGACCCCAGCTCCGTGGCTGGGAGCTGCAGCGCCTGCACAGCAGGGCACCTTTTCTGGAAAGGTCAGAGTCTGGTCGGCTACCTGGGGCTTGAGGTCATGGGGCCAGCTAAGTTCTGGTAGCCAGAGTCAGCCCTGTCTGAAAGAAACCAGAGGAAGAAGCTGAACTCCTTTCTCAAGATACCCCCCAAGCTCTTAACCCAAAAGGAGATTTTTTTTTTTTTTTTTTAGCTTTCATTTATTTATTTGACAGAGAGAGACACAGCAAGAGAGGGAGCACAAGCAGGAGGAGTGAGAGAGGGAGAAGCAGGCTTCCCACAGAGCAGAGAGCCAGATGTGGGGCTCGATCCCAAGACCCAGGGATCATGACCTGAACCGAAGGCAGATGCTTAAGGACTGAGCCACCCAGTCGCCCCAGGGATATTATTTTTGCTTTTGTTAAACTAAAAGCAGAAGCCTCAGGTACAGGGGATCCTGTTTTGATTTGCTAAGAAACATTCCTCTGATCTCTTCTCTGATCCTGTACCTCATACCCCCTTGGCAAATAGATGTGCGGCCCCTGCCCTGTTATCAGGTAAGATAAAGACAAGAATATGAGGGATGGATGCCCTAGAAAGCAGCCCAGGGAAGGGAATGGTCCATGTGCATGGCGGAGTTGAGAGTGGGGTGTAGGACTATTCACAGTGTTGTGCACAAGCTTGAGGGAACTACACGGAAAGCTGAAGCACCCCCGGGAGTTGGCAATGGGGAGCCATTACCACCGCTCTTCCTAGACAGAGGGAGACAGAGGGGACAGAGGGAGAGCATTTGCAAGAACCCGGAGGGATCTGTGGCTTGCAGCCTCCGTGAGCTCATGAAAGAGAGAATCAAGGTAAAGAGGCGCATGGCCCAAGCTCGCTCTTTCCACCCTTGTCTTCCTGCTCTGCCTTCTGATTGGCCAACCTCAACTAGACACCAGGGGGCAAGGCAGCCTCATTGACACAGCACACCAAGGTCAGCTTCCTGGGGCCCAGCTTAGGGCCCCAGGATGAAGAGTGGGTGGGGTGGGGGCAGGGGGACCGGGCAGAAATGGAAATAACCAGCAAAATCAAACCCTGCTCTGCTGGGCTTCATTGCGACTCAAATGCAACTCTGCCTACCCCTTCCATCTCTCCAGAACCAGAGGCAGGCTGGCCAGTCCACACGAAAGGGACACTAGGACATCTCATTAAAACTGAAGAAATCCATACCTACAGGTGACCAGCCCCCAGAAAAAGCCAGTGGGAAGGAGAAACAGTATCTAAAGTCCCTCGAGAGACAAGGTCTTCGGCAAACCCAGGATCCCCCTCCATCCATCTCCATCAAGAAATACTACCACCAGGGGCGTCTGGGTGGCTCAGTGGGTTAAGCCTCTGCCTTTGGCTCAGGTCATGGTCTCAGGATCCTGGGATCGAGCCCCGCATCAGGCTCTCTGCTCAGCGGGGAGCCTGCTTCCCTTCCTCTCTCTCTGCCGGCCTGTCTGCCTACTTGTGATCTCTGTTTGTCAGATAAATAAATAAAATTTTTTTAAAAAAGAAAAGAAAAGAAAAACTACCACCAAATCAACCGGCCCTGGAACTCATCCACACACATATTCATTCCACAAAGAACCGCGGTGCTTCCCCTGGGCACCCAGGAGGTGTACCAGATAAAGACAGTCCTGGCCTTTAGGGGGTTTACAGTCCAAAGAGACAGATACTAAACACTGCGTACAAAATTAATACGGAATGACAAATTGTCCTACGGGCAGCGGAGGAAAACAACAGAGCGCGATGTGAAGGGAGAATGCAGTGGGGGGCTTGCTCTAGATCAGGGGGTCAGGGAAGACCCAGGTGATGGGTCTGAAGTCAGTAACTGAAGTCAGTTACACTGAAGTTGAGTGTTGGGAAAATAGTGCACTGTCTGCCTTAATGAGTTCAGAGCGTGCGACCCCAGAGCCTGCTCTGATGACATCACTCTTTCTCCCAAGTCAAAAAAAAAAAAGGCTTCCAAACATCTCTCATAAAACAATTAAAGCATGTTGCCTCATGTCCTGCCCTCAGTCAGAAGAGAACAGCTGGTCACCGTCCTCTTAACTTATGGTAATCACATATACATATATTTGAAGTTCATATCTTAGTATTCCCTGTAGCTTCTCAACACTAAATAAATCCCATTTCCAGAATCGCCCAGCATTTGAGAGCTGAAAAAAAGCCTCACAGATCATCTGCTTTAATCACCTCATTTTATAAAAGAGGGATCCGAGGCTCAGAGAAGTTGCGTAATTCACAGAAAGCCACACAGCAGAACAAGAACGCAGCCCAGTGGTCTTTCCTAGATGCCGTTAAGATCAGGATGGGAGCCCCACTTGATGCATCCTTATCAGCAGTTTGCAGGCCCAGGCTGAGCCCCAGAGGGCACTGATATGCTTGTGTCCACGAGGACGGCTCTGCACACTCGAACCGTTCAATATGCGGTAGCTGTCCCTGGCTGTGTGTTGGTTAATCCTCTCCGTGACCCAAGAGGCGAGCACAGTTACTATCCCGTTTCACAGATGAGGACGCCGCAGCTTAGGGAGGTATAAAATTTGTTTAATATCACACAGCTGTTTGGGGGCAAAGCCCAGCCTTGACCCCAATCTGCCCCACCAACCCGTTCACATCCTCTCTAGCTTGTACAGACATTGCTTTGTCTCTCTTTGGTTCTTCCTCAAAAAGCCCTTTCCCAAATGTTTGTGCATTTTCCACGACACCCCAAACTCTCTCCATAGACTTCATATTTCAAGGTAAAAGACAGTCCTTTACTGAGGCTGAGGCAGGTCTGTGTCGTGGTTCTGGGCTCTGTCATGTACGAACATCCCATGTGGGGTTCACCCCTTCTGCAACAATACTGACCCCCCCATGGAACTCTCCATCCACTGCGAACTTCCTCCTCCTCCTCCAACTCCGTCTTCCTCCTCTGCTCCATATTCCTCCATCCTGTTTTCCCACAATGCATTCCACTCCCTGGGTCCTCTGGTCATTTACCAGATGGGCACAGTAGAAGCACCAAGAGAGACAAAAGAACCAAATTAGGAACAGCGAGATGGGCTCTCTACAGATTGTTTTATTCTAATACATTCTAATACAGGTAAAGGGCCAGAAGGGACTTCCAGGGACTTCCAGGAGCATCTAGAGCCCAACCCCTCTGGGAGGAGAGTGTAGCACAGAATGATAAGGAGCCCTTCCCAGGGTCACAGAGGAACTCCGTGGCATTAGCCTTGCCTCATTACCAAAATATCTGATGGGCTCATAGAAGTGCTGTTTCCAGATGGCCCTGGAATCAAGCTCTAGTCTGGCCATTAGCCAAAAGGCTAGTTCTTCAGACCCCTGAGTCTCTGTTTCCTTACATATTAACTGAGGATGGACACAATATTTCATAATATTGATGGGAAAATGAAACAAGGTAATGAATACACTGCATAAAGAAACTGGATGACCCACAAAAAAACCAGCACAGAAGCATGGAAACACAGCGGAAAATGAAGTATATCAATTTCTGTTTGGGTTTTGGTTCTTCTCTTCAAAACTCATAATTCGAAATTAGATTGAATACGTAAAGAGCCTGGCATGGTCCGAGTGCCCTATAAATGCTACCACTTATTAGTGTGAAGTTAGAATAATTCTAATTTTAATGGTACAGCAGCATTGTCCAATAGAAACATCATGCAAGCCACTTACATAATTTTAAGCTTTCCAGCAGCCACATTTTGAAAAGAGCAACAGGTGCAATTAATTTTAATATATTTTTTCTAACCCAGCCTATCCAAAACATCATCATTTCAACATGTAGTGAGTATAAAAAAAATTAATTCAATATTTTGCGTTCTTTGATTTGCATTGAGTCTTCAAAATCTGGTGTTTATTTTTATAATGACAGCGCCTCTCAATTCAGATTTAGCCAGACTTCCAGGGTTCCACAGCCACATGTGGCCAGTGGCTACCATATCGGTGCAGGTTTCTACCCTTAAAAGTAAGAGGTACTATGATTTTGTTTCCCCCAAAATGGAAGGATATGGTTCTAACTTTGCCTTCTTCATCCCCGGAGGAGCACTCTTCCAGGACAGCGTTCTAGCTGACCACTGGCAAACCCTAGTTTCAAAGCATTCTGGGTAAGGCTTGCAAGGTCAGAATGACAGGCTAACCAGTGCCCTCCCAGCAAACCAGCAGTGGGTGCATTCCCTGGCCCCTGACCACAGGAGGTCCCAGAGTGAAGGGAAAAACAAGGTAACAGGTCCAAGCTCTTGCACAACGTGCATCCTAGGCACGCTCCCTAGCGAGCCCTTAGGGATTTCATTGATTGTTTTATTCTAATACATTCCATCTAGACATAGGATTTAGTCATTCTTTATACGTGTACTCATTTTGACCCTCGCACCAATTTGGGGACCACATCACCTGACAAGAGCCATCAGACATTTAACATTAAAAGAAAATGGTCCAAAACCCACACATAATTCATCTTTAAATTAGCCTGATTTTATACACAGGGATATAAACCCACGGATCGTTACTCTCTCCAGAGCGGCAGCAGCTGTCACCCAAGCCAGCCGCCTCCCTGGGCCCCTGTAAGCAGCTCTACCTCCACTTCTAATTGGGAACAGAGATACTCCTTGGGTGACTTCCAGCACGATCCATCACACCAGAGACAGCTTCTGTGCAAACCGAAGCAAATCGGTTTCCAAATAAGAAAAAACCTCTTAGACAAACAAGGATTGAAGCACAGAAGGCCTTTTAAAAAAGAAAGAAGAAGAGAAAGAAGGAAAGAAAGAAATGCACAAATCGAAGCAAAAAGAAGAAAAAATGTCAGAGGAGAGCCGTGGCTTCTATCTCGGGCCGTGGACAGGGCAGCCATCCTCTCGGGTGGAAATCAAAGCCACAGGCTTTTGACACAGGTGCCCCAAGCCTGCCACCCAACACACTGAAAGCAGAGCTTCTGCTGGGTTGTTGGAGCTCATTAACAGGATGCAGGCGAGATGAGCCCGAAAGTGCACCATGGGAGCATAGTGAGTAATTAAATCCCAGGCCATTTAAAAATGCAAACGCCTAGATGTCACAGGCTCCCAGAGCCTCTGACTCCTCATGCGTTTTTTGGCTCAGGGTGGAGGACTGGGAACCTGCAAGTCATATATGGATTATAATAAAATATGCCATATAAAAAACAGATTAAGACAGTTCTTCTTTGGGGAAATATACAAAGAGAGGAGCTGTCTGTTAGCTGTCGAGTTTGCAAGAGATACCATCTTTCGGGAGGCTGTGCTCCGCCAACAGACAGTCTGCCCCGAGGGAAATAGTGGTGAAACACCCCGACAAGACCCATCCATCCGTCCATCCATCACGGGTTCTCCGTGACGCAGGGGCCTGGAGACAGAGCAGCAGAGCCAAAGGGAGGGAGAGACCCCACAGACAATGGCAGACAATCCTCCTGCTACATCAGGAGTGCTCAGATTTTTGGTTGTTTTTTGTTTTGTTTTTTTTGGGTTTTGTCGTTGTTGTTGTTGTTTTACCTGGCTCTAGTTTTTCTTTAAAAATACAAATGTGCAGTTTTTGCTTCCGAGCGCTTATTAGTGTAAGGAGTTAAGCTCATCCTATTTCCTTGGATTTATACATCAACTTACACCAAGAAGCCAGGAGCTTAAGAGTCATTAATTCATTTATCTCCTTCAGACTCTCAGACTCATGGGGAGAAAGAATAGGGGGAAGAGATCGGGTGGGGGACAGACCGAAGCCCTGGTTCCCTGAGATGGTGGTAGGCCCGGGAATCCATCTGCTCCTTCCTCAGGGGGTGCCATTTTCTTGGCACCCTGTTTTCCTGGCACCCTGTTTCTTGATTCCCTATTTTGTGATTCATAAGACTCAAAATAGATGAGGCTCCCGTTGAGGACCCATCACCCAGGCTGCACCCTGCAGGCCCGTGTTACCACCTGTTTTAGAATCCCAGCATAGCCACACAGCAGGAGGGCTGCCTGTCTCCCCGTATGGCCTCTGCCCCCCACTTCCTGGTGCGCCTATCCACTCACAGCGCAGCCCGCATGCAAGGATGGGCCCTCGTGCACCCCCTCACCTAGGGGTGAACACCTCAGATAAGCATCTCCCCCCTCTGGAGACCCAGAAAAACACCCACATGGCCAAAGGAAGCTCACCCCTGGGCTGGCTGGCAGACCAGGTCAAAGCAGCTTAGCAGGACGGTGGGGGAAGGAAGGAATGGTGGCCACTCATGCAGGAGTGATATCTCCCTTGTGTCCAAGGGGTAGAGATAACCAGAAAGTGCAAGAGTTCTGGAGTGGAAGCTCGGCTCTAGTTCCCAACACCACACACTGGGCCTTAACCTCTCTGTATGTAAAACTAAGGGATCACACCCCACTTCCCAGCTTTGCTGTGGGGCCAACGGAGCCAAGGGACACAGAGTGTCTGCACAAGGGGTATGATGTTCAAGCAACATGAGCGCCCTCCCTTCTGCCTCCACAAAGTTGTGGCACTTCCCAGCAAGGTCTTAACCCTCGGATCTTCTCAACCATCGGAACCAGTGGGGCCCAGCTTCCCCCAGCTGGGGCATGGGCCCAGGGAGAGCGGCCGTGAAGAGGCTGAGTTCAGAGCTGTACTGGGGACAGAGGGGGCCATGGACGAGACCCAGCTCGAAGGCCAGAGGCCAGTCCTGCTTCAGGTCCAGGTCCAAATCCTACAGATTTGGAAATCACAGCAGAACTGCATGGAAAATGCCTTCCTTGCCCTATTCCTTCGTTGGACAAACCATTACTGAGCACCTACTATGCACCAGGTTCTATTCTAGATGTTGAAGACACAGCTTTGAACAAGAGAGGAAAAGTCCTGCCCTCATAGAAACTGTATTCTAGTAGGGAAGTTATTGGGGGTGGGGGAACAATACCTAAAATCAAATGAGTGAGACCTAGAGCACAACAGATGATAATCAGTGCTTTGGGGGAAAACAGAGCAGAGAAGGGGATGCTGGAGTATTGGGGGAAGTGGGAGGGGGGTTACCTTTGAAATGCGGCCAGGAAAACACAAACCTGAGGAGAGGGGAAGGGGGCACGCTGATATCTTAGGAAGGACATGCTGGGCCAAGGAGACATTGATGCAATGGCCTGAAGCCAGGGCCCATCTGCCTGGAGACCAATCCAGAGTTATTACAGGGGCCTTGGAAAGGCCATGCAGGCCACTGAGAGGAGGTTGACTGCCACTGTGAGTGTGATCAGAAGCCACCGGAAGTTTCAAGCAAAGAGTGTATTTTAAGAGGGTCACTATGAAAACAGCTGAAGGAGGAAAGGCAGAGTAGGGAGAGTGATCAGGAGTTACTGCAATGTGGGTGGGAACCCCCGATGGGCCCGGTGCTTAGGACTAGGCTGGGCACGACCCACCGGAGCCCTGTCTTCATGGCACGCACACCCTGGCTTCCAGATACATCCAGAGGGCAGTAGGGGTCTGGAGCAGGCCCCTGGCCCCTGAGCACGGGGCATCCCCACACAGTGAACCAGGACAGAGGGCAGGTGTGGAGGTCGGGTGCCCAGCACCGAGGGGTAGAGGTAAGGACAGTAGAGCAAGTCCCCAGAGGAAGGGCTTTCCAGAAGAAGGGAGACCAGCCAAGGCCATGGGCAAACATGGCCTTGCCATGCCAATCAGACAGGCCTGGCCTACCACACCATGGGGTGACAGGTGTCAGTAAGAGTGAGAAGGAAGCCTTCCAAGTTGACCTCTGTGCCCTGGGCAATGGATGCCAGAGTTCTGGGACATAAGGGGTGACTTTTTTAAGCTGTGGGCCTGGTAGAGACGGATCCCATAGACAGGTGCCAGGTCTTTTTCCCTCAGTGCAGAAGGTTCCAGACTTGGGGTTTTTAAAAGACTCAAAGGCAGAATGCAGTGCCATTCCAGGCCAGCCAGCACACACTCTTCAAGCAACAGGCACGTCCCTGTGCAGGGGACAGACATGGCGTTAGCAAAGACCCCCGCGGCCCACCCAGCAGCACAGCATGGGGACACCGTCACTGTGGATACCCTCCAGATCCACCCTCCCTGGGGACTCTCAGAACAGCCCTACAATGTGAGTAAAGCAGCTGCCAGGGTCCGCCTTTCACCGACAAAGAACCAAGGCCAGAGTTGTTATGTAACTGCCCCAAATCACACAGCCACTGGGTGGAGGGGTCTGGACTTGAACCCAGGCCTTGGGATCCTCTGGTGCCCTTTCTCCTGCAGAGCACAGCAGTCAGGCACAGGAAAGGCCCCTATGACCTAAAGTCGAAGAGAGGCAAGATGGCAAAGCTGGGACAGGCCCCACAGCCCAGGCTCGGAACCGGACAGGAAGCCCAAGGGGTCAGTTGCCATGGGCTTCTCTCTGCTCAGTCTCCCTCACCTGTGAAACGGGCATGCAGTCTGATACACCGCGTTCTCCGAGGCTGAGACCAAACACGGGCACCTTTCCTCCATCCCTTTCATAAATCTTTACTGTCCCCTTGCTATGTGCCAAGCCTGTTGCCGGGTGCTGGGGAGACACATGAAGAAACAGGTGGGTCCCTGCCCTTAAAGTGTGGACTGTACCTCCCAGTGGGGGGAAAGATACCAGCGAACAGGCAGGGAGTTACAGGGCGGCTCCACGGGCTGATGACCCGTGTCCTAAACGTGGTGTCACCGGGGGGTAGGGGGACGGCCCACGTGACCATGGAGATTCGGCAGCAGCTGGGCACGCTGCCCTGCTCACTCCCGGCTGCCACCCGTGTCCTCTGCCAGCCCCAGCTCCCGGAGCCCCGCAGGCTGCAAGCAGGCCTGAGACAGCCCCAGCTCGGTCCCCCAGACTGCCAGGAAAGCAAAGGGAGCACGAACAGTCACAGCGTGAAGCAGGGGGCTGCCCACCTCTCCCCAGCTCTCCTGCTCCTGAGGCCAACGAGAGCTGAAGAAGCCGCTGTTGCAAGCTTCCAGGATGGATGGCTGCGGGCTGTGACACTGCGGGCAGGAGATAAATGACTGGTCATTTCCCCCTGATGCACTTGACGGCATCCATTCTCCCAGCTGTACCAAGCTCAGGCAGCCCCCCGCGCCGAGCCAGATAAGCCCTGACAGATGCGGGTGGGAGCTGGAGTGTCCTTCCCCCTCAGAAGGACACAGCCAGACTCCTCCGCAGGCCGGGAGAAGGTCACGGTGTCCACTGGCTCGCACCTGGCTGGGGGCTCCATGGGTCCCTTCCTTGGCCTCCCACCTCGCCCACTCTCACACACCCCCCCACACCCTGCAGGCTCAACCTGGGAGGAGCACCCCGGGGGGGAAGCGGAGGGCGAGGGGCAGAGGGAGCCGGCTGACAGGCTCATCAATCTCAGGCTACACGCTTGGCACATCGGCGTCCCTTAAGTTGTTCCTGGACTGGGAGGGTGCTGGAGGAGTCAAGGGGACTGTCTGGAGGAGAAGAGAAATCACGCCGAACATCAGAGAGCAAATGGTGGAAGAAGCCTGGAGACTATTAAAATGTGGGCCATGTACAAAAGCAGTAGGGAACTAATTAAGATGCAGGATTTGCAAAAGCTGGGGAAGTTGGCCACAGCCTGCTCCCATCTGTGGAGTGCTGGCAGTTCAGTGCAGCGGGGACAGCACCCTAGGCCAGCGAAACGGGCCTCTCCACCCCTGCCCAAGCAGGGAGAACTCAAGCCTCTCTGCCTGGACCGCCCCTTGGGGGATGGGCACCCTTCGGAGGGTCCCCATGACTCGCTTGCTGGTCTGCTGGGGCACCCTCTGCTTTGAGGCACCCTGGCCTACCGTCTCCTCAGGGGTCCAGCCCTTCTGCTTATGTTCCCCCAACGACGTGAGGTGGGTGGTGACCATCCGGGTCATTCATCCCCAGTCATTGAGTGACTGCCAAAGGGGAGAAAAAGGAGAAAAAAAAAAAAAAAAACCTAGAGAAAGAACCAGAACCCTATTATTCCTGGCTGCCTTCCCTCCCACCACCCTTGGAATTCGGCAAGGGTGGCAAAGAGCCGGGTTGTTCCCCATGTATCCTGGAGCAGAAGGGATTTACAAGGCCTCAGGTACATTCCAGGAGCAGAAAGAACATCTGTTATAAAGGTCCTGTTGGTGTGGGAACACCACCGTGAATGTGTGTGTTGGGTCCTGGAGCAACATGGCGCCCGTTCCAACAGGCTCTCCCTGAGGGTTCTCTCCTTGGCCTCACCACTGATCTCCCCGGGGAAATTAACCTCCTAATTCAGTGCCACAGTTCTCCAACCTTATCTAAAACAAAGATAAAGTCTCCCCTAGACCAGGGGTACCAAAAGGTCTGGGGTTGGAAGATGCTAAACTGATCTAAGCAGACCATCCAAGCATTTAATCCAAAGAGACACAAGGAAAAGTTTGTTCCCAGCCTTTTTCTTTTCTTCATTCAAACACACGAGAGCGCGCGTGCACACGGACACACACACACACACACACACACAAACACACACAACGTGAAGTTAAAGGCCTCTTTTTTAATCAGCTGGCTTTTGCCCAACATCTGCCCTGCTCCAGGGCCTTCTGGTGGATATTTACTATCCACCTTTCTCTCCTGCCAGCTCGGCTCCCCCTTCGCGAGGACAGAGCTCCATTCTTGGGGAAATGGTCCAGGGGAGGCCCCCCTCTCTGGCACCAGGCCTCTGCCTCAGTCTTCATGTTGCCTGAATTGTGATGGCTGCGTCTTGAAACACCTTGCGTTCCCCTCTGCAGCCAAGTGCAAGCTACAGGGAACACTGAAGTCCATTGTCAGTCAGCGGAGAGAAATAATGTTGTATGTGTTGTCCTTCAGACGCCCAGGCAAGTAGGAGGTTGCAAGATATTTATTCAAGACAGATTGGAGGGGTGATGTTAGGCGTGAGAAACACATAGGTCCGGGGACACGGAATGTTTTCAGGACCCAGAGAGCTCTCCCCAGCTCTCAGCCCCATCCCACCCGCACACAGACATATTTTTATGTTCAGCAAGTAGTACAGAAAGACAGGCAGGATGTCCTAGTCACAATGAGGGAGATGGGGCGAGGAAAGCGGGGGGGGGGGGGGGGGGGTAACCCATCGGTGTGTGATCTAGCCCTGAACAATGCCTGAGCAGCAGCCGTGATCCTGCCTCCCCTCTCCCCGCCCCGAGATGCGTCCTTAACCCAGACCAACTCTGTGCCTTTCGGGGGCTGAACCAGAGGTAGACGGTTCTACAGCCCTGTCCTCAGACCTTCCCTAAGGTCCCTCGAGATTCCTTAATCTACACCCCTTCCTCTTGCCTTAACCTGGTTTCCTGACAGAGCCCTCAGCTCTGCAGACCTGAGGTCAAGGACAACTCTTACTTGATGGCTGCTGTTGCCAAAAGCTGCCTACCACTGGCAGGACCCAGGCAGGGACACAAAGGAAGACAGAAGGTACAAACTGGGTGTTGGCGTGATAAATTGCTTGCGGCGTCTCCGTATTATCCGTTGAGGGGCCTGACATGGAAGGAAACCCATGCCTTGAGACAATTCTGCTCTGGGCCAGTGCCCCCGTCTCTCACGGATCAGGGGAACTCCTCTCCCTCTCCCCCGAGGAAATGAGGGTGCTGAGGGTGAGGCCCAGGGGAGGCTCCGAGCATCACAGACATAACTACATTCCTGGAGCTTGTCAAAGGGACCTCAGGAGACTCACGGCGGGAGCCTGGGAGGGAAGAGAGAAGACAGCCTGGCATCCTCGGCGCTGGGTAGTGGAGGCGTGCCAAGGATTGATTGGTTCATTCATTGGTTTTCTTTCAACATAAACTTAGTCTTCTAGTTTCCATAAATTTAACGAGATTCAGCTCAGGTTAGACAAATTGATTATCGATTTTCAGCAAGGTTTGCCCAAAAAGGATTATACATAATGTTGTGCAATTTGCTTTTCTTTTTCTACCTAACAATATATCTTCGATATCTTTCCATTTTTTTCCTACTCATTTCTTTAAAAGCCAAAATAGTATTCTATTCGATGAATGTACTATATATTTAAGTAGTCCCCCATCAACGGACCTTCTGGTGTTCCCATTCTTTCTTCTTGTTGTTGTTGTTACAAACAATGTCACAATGGATGACCGCACACATCTGGAGTATATATTTATCCGTAGGATCAATTCCTAGCAGCAGAATTTCTAGGCCAAAGGTGATGTGTCTTTTAAATACTGATAGGTACTAAGCGCCGACCTTCCAAAAGGTTAGACCCAATCCCACGGCAGTGTGTCTCCCCCTGTCCGTTTCCTTCAGCTGCTCCTCTATCCCTGGGAAGGTGGGCTTTCCTTCAATCAACTGCCTGTCGCCACCTCCTAGGAGTTTATAGCAAATGCTCCAGGGACCCTTGCCATGACTCTACCCTGAGCCACACTCAAAAGTGCCGCTGAAAGGTGGGGACGTGCCCAAGGGGACAGAGAGTGGCTGAGAGCAGGGCTTGGGCTCTGCTCAGCCAGCAGTAGGGATAACATTCTGCAAACATGCATCCAGAGGGGGCGCCTCCCACTCTCGCACAAAGGCGCCCCTCGGGCCTGAGGCCCTGGAGGAAGGCCCTTTTCTGACATTTTGTCTTGTGTGAAAAAGTCAACGTCAAACGTGAGGCACCTCCAGGAAGAGAGTGACGGTGCTGCTTCGTGTTCTCTAGATGTGCCCTGATGCTCTGCGGAGGCCGCCGGGGTGAGGGGCAGCCTGAGCACACGGTCCCCAGTACAGACTCAGAACGGCACATGGAAATGACTCGCATTTGCCTCATGGCTTGGGGTTTTTGTTTTCCGAAGGCTTAGCCGTAGATCTGATTCCCCAAAGAGGAGAAATAAGTTCACCTGAGAAAGAGCTATTTATTTCAGGCCTGGCTTTTTCCTGTTTCTCAGTGCCTGGATGGTGGCATGAAGGAACAAGCCTGCCTTGGGTGGGCCCAACAAACTTAGGATCTTTTGTTTTGTTTTGTTTTTTAAGTTTTTTATTTATTTGACAGAGAGAGAGCACAAGTAGACAGAGAGACAGGCAGAGGGAGAGGGAGAAGCAGGCTCCCCACTGAGCAGGGAACCCGCCACGGGGCTCATGACCTGAGACGAAGACAGCTGCTTAGCTGACTGAGCCAACCACACACCCTCAAACTTAAGATCTTTTGCCACGTTGGGACACAGATATGCCTCTGAGAGCCCATCCTTAACAAGCTGGCACTCACTTTTCCCAGAAAGGTCCGCCCCCAGAATTCTAGACATCTCAGGGGCGAGGTCTTTATTAGCCTGAGACTTGGACCATTAGACCTCAGCCTCTGCCCCACATTCAAGGGCAGAGACCAAGGACACCTTTCAAAGGATCACAGATAGAGGCACGATGGGCTGGTGGGCACTTGGCTCCAGCAAACTCCCAACCCTGGGGCTCTTCCCATTCCCACCACCCACAGGCCATGACAGGTCCAAGGATGGGGCAAACCCAAAGCCAGCTGTGATGACAGCTGCTCCACGTTCAGCCACGGGGAGGCCAGTGTGCTCAAAGTACGTGTCTGTAGACAAGAGGGCGAGACGCTCATAAAGTAACTTCTTCCTCAGTCTCACTAACAATGAGACTGTCAGTTCCCAGAAATGTGAGCAGCACAGTAAACCTTGCTTGGCTTGGCACTGTCCGCAGTCTGATTTCCCTAACATATAAAGTGGGCTTATTCCACTTTGATCCCTCCTTTCTGCTCTACCTCCCAGGGCTATGGTAAGGACCAAAGGAAATGCTATAAATGAAAATGCTTTGTAAAGGGCTTTGTAAATTACAGTGTGCTGTTCAGACACTGGTTATGATGATGACGATGATGATTCAATCAGAGTTCCCCATCCCCTGGGTGGCAGTGATTGGTAGGGCAGATGCAAACCCAAGCCAGCTAATCAGTCCTTCCCAGGAATTTTCTGCCACAGCTATCGAAGAGGACTGCTGCTTTCTGCTGAGTCCAAGGAGTGCTGAGTCTGGGGCTCCGGATGGCCACCTTGTCTGCCCCACAAAGAGGAGAGAATTAGAGGTGGAAAGAGGCTCAGAGCCCTCACCACAATGTTTGAACCCCTGGATGCAGCTATGCCTGAAACCAGGGCAACTCTGAGATCTACCATTACATGAACCAACTTTCCTTCTTTCTACCTTAGGCTGGTTAGATTGTGTGTTTGACATTTATAACTAAAGGAATTCCAAGTATCTCTTGGGTGCATTTGAATCATTTAAATATTAGTTTTCTAATCATAAAAATAAAGTTTTTAAGGGAAAAGCTTTGTTAAAGTTTTTTTTTAAGTTAGTATAACTATGAACAATGCAAAGAAGCAGAAAAAGCACTGAACAGAGAAATAAAAAAACATGTATTCTCTGCTTGTTCCCACAGGAATTACTGTGTGACTTTGAGTAAGTGTCCTAACCTGCCTGAACCTCATAAAATAAGGAATTGGAGTTAATGATGTTTAAGGTATTTAACAGCATGAAATGTCTTCAATTCCATAAAAGACAATCCAATTAGTCTAATACAAAGTGTTCTTAAGAAAGACTTTCTAGGGGTGCCTGGGTGGCTCAGTGGGTTAAGCCTCTGCCTTCGGCTCGAGTCATAATCTCAGGGTCCTGGGATCGAGCCCCACATCGGGCTCTCTGCTCAGCAAGGAGCCTGTTTCCCTCTCTCTCTGCCTGCCTCTCTGCCTACTTGTGATTCCTCTCTCTGTGTCAAATAAACAAATACAATCTTTAAAAAAAAAAGAAGAAGAAGAAGAAGAAATAGACTTTCTAGGGGCACCCAGATGGCATGGTCAGTTAAGTGTCTGATGCTTGCTTTCTGCTCAGATTATAATCTCAGGGTCCTGTGATCATGAAAGCAAGCTCCATCTGAGATCAGTGTGGATTTTGCTTGTGATTCTCTCTTCCTCTCTCTCTGTCCCTCTGCTCCTGTTCTCTCTCTCTAAAATAAATAAATAAATCTTTTTTAAAAAAGACTTTCTGTATAAATGTTAAGAACAAAGATTAACAATTTAAATCAGCATCAAGTACTTACAATCTTTTAAACTGACAAGCTGCAATTGAGATGTCCTCCCATATGAAAGTTAATATGAATTCATATATGAATATGAAAATATTCACTGCAAATTGGAAAGACTGGAGACAAAAATTGGGAACAACCTGGTTAAAATAGTTGTGGTACATTCATACAATGGAATATTGTGTAACTATAAAAAAGAATGAGGAAATTCTTTATATATTGATAGGGCCGATGCCTGAGGCACATTTTTCAATGGAACGGGCAAAACACAAGGTGGCCTGCTATATCAAAAGACAAGGAAAAGGTCATATGGATGAATGTAATTCTTGGTGTGCACATAGACAATCTCTTGAAGGATCTGAAAAAACTGCGCCACTGATGGGCCTGATTGCCTCTCTGAGGACTAGATCTCATTTTTCACTCTGCATACAATATATGCTTTTTATCCTTGGAATGTCAAAACATGTGACTGTGTTGGTTATTCAAATTTTTCAAATTTTTAATTAAAAGAGTAAGAAGGGGGGAAAGGCAGTAAAAAAAAAGTGGGGGGCAAATACTATTACATATGATTTAGGTGATCCTCATGGTTAAGTGGAAACCCAACTAGGAAACCCCAAGTACCACTTCGCCTGTGTATAGATGGGAAAATATACCCAGAGGGTTCGCACACTACGCCACGAAGACATACCAAGCTAGTGGTAGACACGTCAGCAATACCCTCCCTTCAAAATCCGCACAGAAGACCCAGCATGGAGTCAGCCTCCCACTACAGCCCCTCCTGCAGAGCCCCAGAAAGGGTAGAATGAAACTGGTCCCAGTAAGGATCGAGCCAGGGGTTACCTCCGCACTCATCCATGGCTCTTCCAAAAAAACAGGATCAATGATTCTGGAACAAAGAAGGAGGAAGTCCCCACCTCTAAGATAAACTGTTCTTATTGATAATTGCTCATGTTTAATAAAGAAACAGGGGTGACACGCCACGCAGACTTCTGATCGGGCAACGTGGGAGTCTTTAAAACTAGTGTTTCCCCAAACTTCAGTGTGCATCGTGGGGAATGCAGTCCTCGGGGATATGGTAAAATGCAGACTCTGACTTAGCAGGTCTGGGGTGAGGTTCAAGATTCTGCATCTCCACCAAGCTCCCTGGGGCTGCCTGTGCGGTCAAGACCACACCCACCAATATGGGCACCCCTAGCCACGTTTGGGTTTGCGATGTGGCCAGTCTGTAAGGAGATGGGCTAAAAGTGTAAATTCACACTGAAATTTAATAAACAATACAAAAAAAGAATGTATACTATCTCACTCATCATTTCTATATTGATTACATGCTAAAATGATAATATTACTGCTGTGTTGGGTTAAATGGAATCTATAATTAAAATTAATTTCACCTGGATTTTTTCCCCTTGTTTAATGAGACTACCAGAAAGTATAAAATGATACTTGTGGCTGGCATTATATCTCTACTGGATTATGCTGCTCAGGGAGACTTGGCCCTCCATCAAACTCCATCTTTTTTTTTTTTTAAGATTTTATTTATTTATTTGACAGAGATCATAAGTAGGCAGAGAGGCAGGCAGAGAGAGAGGAAGAAGTAGGCTCCCCACTGAGCAGAGAGCCCGATGCGGGGCTCAATCCCAGGACCCTGAGACCATGACCCAAGTCAAAGGCAGAGACTTTAACCCACTGAGCCACCCAGGCGCCCCCAAACCCCATCTTAAGAAGAAAGTTTGGAACAATCTCAGTCACCACCCAGAAGTGTTTGCAAGGGTCTGAAAATTCTACAGGGCCATTGAGAACTTGGATGGAGCTCATTGAAAAACCTAGTCCCCACCCATCTCCAACAAATAAAATTTTTTTTTTTAAGAATTTTATTTATTTATTTGAGAGAGAGAGCATAAGTGCAGAAATGTTAGTGGGAGAAGCAGACTCCTTGTCAAGGAGGGAGCCCGATGTGGGACTCGATCCCAGGACTCCAGGATCATGACCTGAGCCGAAGGCAGTTGCCCAACCAACTGAGCCACCCAGGCGCCCCAAATAAAACTTCTATGACGAGTGAAATCTGGGTTAAAATAAACAATTGAAACAGGTTAACCATAGAACCATGAGTGAAAGCATCCCAAACAATTGTGAACAGAGATTTTGCAGAGAAGACACAGCCTAAGAAGTCAATACGGAAAGGTAGGTGTGAGGGAACCTTGCCAGGCAGCCTTCCTTAGTCAGGTCTGTGTTTTTTGGTGACAGTGGGAGCGGACATGTGAGCTCTACCTTTGTTCCACTTAAAAACACTGTTCCCGCCACCCTGAGTCACCTCTCAGCCCTAGTAGCACCCCCAAAACCAGAGGCTCCCTGAAAGATGAAGACCCAGGGTGATCACTTGGCCTTACTACAACCCAGACACAGGTCTGAAGGTAGCCATCGAGTCAGAAGTGTTCTAACAGGTCAGTGGTCTGGAAAAGTAACCAGTTCCTTCCGCATGGCCACAAAGCACTCAGCATCACCTAGAGGAAAATTTTGAGCTCAGACTCTTCCATTTCCATGCCCAGATGGGTTCTGTTTTTTATAGCTCCTGGGGCCCTGTCCGGAAAGCCATTCCTCCTGGGCCTGTTCCCACCCTTGCCTGCTTGCTTTACTCCACAGGGTGGCAAGAGGGAGATGAGAGGAAAGGGGAGGCACAAGACACCAGAGGGAAGAGATGCTTGGGAAAATACGTGGACATGTTTACACAAGAGAACAGGCACAGAGGCACACCTTTGGGCACCATGGGCCAGGTTCACTCTCCCACGGAACTTAGCTCTATAGACAAAGGAGAAAATCAACCTTGCCTGGGCCAGCCCAGACCTCCCCACCTCTCCCACCAGCTCCAGAGGGCACTGACCAGGTTTTATTTCCAGCAGTCGAAGCTTTGGATCCTCAGGCGGGTGCAATCGTCTCTTCTTACGCCAGCAGCGGGCAGGGTATGTGTATAGCTGGCCCGGGGCGAGGCCTGTGGACAGAGACAGCATAAAGGTTAAAGGCTTCAGGCTAGCAGGGGCCTTGGAAACCTTTCTGTCCAAGCTTCTCACTCACAGTGAGAGGAAACTGAAGTCCAGAAAGGTAATGTGACTTGTCAAGGTCATGCAGCTGGTCAACAGTAGAGCAAGGCAGTATCGAGTTCATCTGACCCTAGGACCCTTGCCCTGTCTGCTCCACCATGCTGTCTCTGTAAGCCTGTGACCATCATCACCATGACCAAAACAGCTCTCCCCTCCTGGTTTGGGGAGATCAGAGGGACCTTTCCAGATTCAACCTCACTACGGTGTTTCCAAGGCAGTGGACCTCCAGCTTCTACCCACCAACTGCCCCTCTCTACAGGTGTAGGTTAAGCAGGTTCTCTTCAAGGCAAAGCAGCAGAAGTCAGTCTGCCTACCTACAGATGGCGGGGATTGGGAAGCATCTTAAGGAAACCAGATCAAGGAACCAAATCTCCTACCTACTGACTTCCTCCACCTGCTGTTAGCTGCTGGCAGCTCACTGAAGTCAGTGGGAGCCCCAAGAACCTCCAGAGGAATAGAAGCCTACTCTGGGGACCAGGATCCTTGGCCTGCAGAGTCAGCATCCTTCTACATCCCTGTCCCCTTGCCTGGGCCTTACAGAAAGAAATGGGCAAGAGTCCAGTGGCTGGGCTGATGCACCAACCAAAATGTCTCTCCAGAGTCCCCATTTCGATTCGGCCTTCGGCAACAAAGTTCCACAGCAGCGTCATCTTCATAACTACCACCCTGGGAGGAGCCTTCTTGCCTACCAGACAACATTCTTACGGCTCCTGGGGCACTGAGTGTGGAAGCGAGAGGACTTGGAGGAATGTGGGTGGACTTTTCACTCCAGACCACGGGTTATTCCAGAAAAAAGGGGCAGAGGGCAGAGGCTAAGGGGAGAAAGAGAGGGGCTTAAGACTGGGTAGGTGGTGTGCAGACTGAAAAGACTTGCCTGGTGCACCCCAAAAGAAACAAGCAGAAGCTAAGCAATCCACTCCTGTTAGAGTAAAAATCCTAGTAAAGACCGAGACTTAGTCTCATCCTCATCAGAATCCCCAGAACCCTCTGTGTGACACTTAGAAGAATCAAACTAAACATTTGCTGAATGAATGAGTAAACGAATACATTCCCGCTTCACTGTGATCAGTCACAACTCAGTCTTCTGTAGGTAAATGGGGCATGTGACGACCACCATCAGACCCACGTGGGAAGGCCACTTCCTAGACCTAGGGCCACAGAGATAGAAAATATCATGACTCTGTTTCCATCTGCTGTCTGCCATTTGGGGACCTTCTGCCGAGACGATCTACAAAAGCTTCGCTGCTATATACCCTTTTATTCATTTTTCATTCTTACTAGTCTTCTCTACCCACTTATTGGTTTGGATCCAAAGCAGAAACAACTATTCCAGTACTATAGGAAGCAAAATTTTCAAATACTCTTTCTGTGCTAAGTTTCATTTTTAACCACATAGCTGTTCCCACAGGTTGCAAGGCAATGAAAAAGCTGGAGGTCCCCTACCCCCTCCCCGTTTGGGCTCTCAGAAACCATTAGGGTCATGGAGCCTAGAGGCTCCAGAAAAATCTCTGATGTCATGCGCTAATGGCTTTTCATGTCCAAGAGTCATCCTAATACTTAACTTTGTTGCTAGCTTCATAGCTTCTGCATAGTAGGAAGATCTCAAAGTTCTGAGCTCCCTGTGCTCTGAGGAGCAGGCTTGTGGTTGATTGGAGAAGAATAAATGAATCAAAGTAAGATTGCTCTCCCTTCCACGGAAGGCCCAGTTTTGACCTATTTTTGAAGGAAGGCATCACCAGGAACAGTTTGATGTTTTGTTTTGTTTTGTTTATAAACATATATTTTTATCCCCAGGGGTACAGGTCTGTGAATCGCTAGGTTTACACACTTCACAGCACTTACCATAGCACATACCCTCCCCAATGTCCATAACCCCACTCCCCTTCTCCCAATCCCCCTCCCCCCAGCAACCCTCAGTTTGTTTTGTGAGATTAAGAGTCACTTATGGTTTGTCTCCCTCCCGATCCCATCTTGTTTCATTTATTCTTCTCCTACCCACTTAACCCCCCATGTTGCATCTCCACTTCCTCATATCAGGGAGATCATATGATAGTTGTCATTCTCCAATTGACTTATTTCGCTAAGCATGATACCCTCTAGTTCCATCCAGGTCTTCGCAAATGGCAAGATTTCATTTCTTTTGATGGATGCATAGTATTCCATTGTGTATATATACCACATCTTCTTTATCCATTCATCTGCTGATGGACATCTACATTCTTTCCATAGTTTGGCTATTGTAGACATTGCTGCTATAAACATTTAGGTGCATGTGCCCCTTTGGATCACTCAGTTTGATGTTTCTGATGTGATTCACTCCAGGGCCATGTCATCTCTGACCCTAGAATTCCTGAATGGCTGCATTGATTCTGGTCCCTTGAGCCACCTCTGGGGCTGATATGCCCCAGGATCCCAACAGAGGTCAAGTACAAGGGCTGATCCAGTACTCTACAACCCAGAACCAGCCTCACATACCCCCACTCATTTTGGGTTAGTGATTCTTCATCCAGACTGAACCTAAAAATCTAGACTGAACCTGGAGAACTTCTTAAGAATAGTAAGGCCAAAAAATCATGCCAGAACTACCCACTCTGAGTGTAAGTGGATGGAGTAAGTAGGCCAACTATTTTTTAAAGAACCTTATAGATTTTTCCAATGTCTGGCCAAGAACCCCTGGAGGTCTAAGCATCATCTCGTCACTTGCCTGGATATTCTCTCTGAGGTACCAAGACTGGTTTCATGGCCTTCCCAAAATCATCTCAAGGTTCCAGTGTTTCCCCCCAACATGCTGTCATTAATTTCCAGCTTACTGGACTATTTCCCCTACCAGTTTTATAAGACCCAGGATGACAGGAACTATATCCATCTCTAGTATCCCTAACACTTGGCACAATCCCTGGTAGACATATCAAGAAGTACTTATGAAATGAATTCAACCAGAACTGAATCAGATTCAGAAATGCAGGAAGTGAATGACCTGTTATTCCTGGTTCCAGGAAACTCATGCACCCACATCTAAACCATCTAAGAGGAACCACAGAGGTAGCCTCAGGAGTGAGTACAGAACTCAACCCAAGATGGCAGTCTCTGTGCCTTAAGTTCCTTCTTGCCCCACACTCTGCTTCATAGCATTTCCAACCTGACCAAGGGCAGGTGAGGAAGAAGGGACTAGTTCAGACAGCACTTTCAAAAGATCTAAATGACAAGAGGTCAGAATTGTCAACACTTGCCCAATGGCCTCTGCCCTCCCTGAAACCCTGGTTACTGCACTTGTTGGCCAGCGGCCTCAAGGTAGCCTCGGGCCACTCACTTTCTAGCTGTAGACTCACTCACTCTCTTAGTAGTAGGTAGTCTAAATGGCCAGAAGAGGGACTATTTTTATACCACTCTTTAACTTTCTCTGATGGATTACAGAAGGCCCACGAGGCACAGGAAGAGCACATGAGTCCTCATACCACCACTCCTGTAACCTTGGAAATATCACCACGCATTTCTGAGCCTGTCTCCTTACCGGTAAGATAAGAACGTTAATAATACCTACCTCACAGGGGCTGTTGTGGGGATTAGCTTAAATTCAAGAAGAAGCTCTTTGAAACCATGAAGCCTCGTGCAAATGTCAGTTACTAATTATCATGAGTTAGCTGACTTAGATGAGTATGGACGCCATGGCCGTGTGGCATGACAAGGCCTCCGCCCCGCGTGCTTCTCTTTGATGTCTGTCTTGACTCCACCTCATCTCAACAAGCAAATGGCCCCAAGAACTCTCTTGGGGCTCCAGCCCCCCTTCTTTGCCCTCCTCCCTAGGCTGACAAGCACCAGGGTGCCTTTATAGGGCCAATACATTCAGCCCTGGAGTTCCACTTACAGAGGGACGAGCAGAGCCCCGTGAGAGTTATGTTGTTTATCTCATTAGAACAGGAGGCACATAACTCACAGCCTGTGTGTGTGTGTGGTAGATGGAGGAGGGAGGGAAGGGGGAGGAGGAGGAGGGAGTCACAGCTGCAGCCAGGGAAATTAACCTGAAGGAGTGAGCCTGGGGCTAGGGGGAGGGTGGAGGAGGGAGGAAAGGCAGCCGGACACAAGAGGGGGACCAGTCTTTCCTGGTAACCAAGGCCACAGCCACCTTCCCTAAGCAAACTGCTTTTCTGTCACTTTGAGCTGCAAGTCCAGCTACACCACCCATCCTCATGTGCCAGCACAGACATCTCTCACACGCAGACACACACACACATACCCACACAGGAACTCACACACTTGCTGGAGGGAGAACTGTCTCCAAAGAAAAAAACAGCAGGGTGGGCTTTGATGCCTGCATGGTCAGCAGACTCCAGACAAGTCGCTTGCTACCAGCATTGACCAAATCACCAAGGGGGATTCCTCAGTGTCATGGCTATCTCTGACAGACACAGCATAAGCTATTAAAAAATCAGAAGAAAAAGTGGGATAGAAAAGAGAAGGCAGGATGACAGGAGCTAGGAACAGGGTTTGAAAAAGAAGAGAAGAACTGGAGTAATTCCTCTTCCCCCAGCCAGGGTTGCACAGTGGCAGTTCAAGCCTGCCCTGCCACATCTCAGAGAGGTGGACCAGCAGGCCGCCGCCGAACACTCCCGGTAATGGAAACCTCACCGATTCACCGGACAGACTTCCTGTAGCTGGTCAACTCTCATTGTGAGAAACAGTTTCGCTTCACCCTCGTTTTGAATCAAAATCTACCTTCCTGTAGCTTACGCCAATTTGTCTACTCTCTGTCCCCAGAGTGGACAGGGATCACCTGTATCTCAACCATCCTTCCCGTCCACTCACTTGGGTTTGAAGGACAGCCTACTGAGAGGCTGAGGAACTAGAGGGCATGGGAGTTACAGGAGAGACGCAGTGACCATACCTGCTCAGAGCTGGGGTAACAGGATTCAAGGTTCCAAATTAAGAATCCAAACACTGCTTCCCTTTCATCATCTTCCCTTTGCCCACCCCACATTGGACAGAAAAGGGATGGAACAGCAGGCTTCTCTTCAGACATCACTGTCATTAAAAAGCTCCTCTGCATGTTGCTCCTACTGAACGTCTCTACACTGGGTCACCAACAGCCTCCATATTTATAAACAGATAATGACACAAGCCAGGGGTTCTTCACCAAGGCTGGGCATCAGAATGGCACAAGTAGTTATTGGAAAGGACAGATGCCTGGACTCCAGCTCAATCCTACTAAATCAGAACATCAGAGATAACCAAGGCCATTGTTGTTTGGAAAACTCCTACATGAGGATGCAACTAGATCAACTCTTACTCATATTTATATTCTCAAGGCCCAGGACTTAACAGGTGCTGCATTAATGCTTGTGGCTGAAACACCAACTTGGACCAACTCTACAGAGCTGGAGGGATGAGCCATAACTCCAGAGGCAGGTCTTAGGTGTGGGCAAGATGTATTCCACAAGCACTTACACCCATAATATTTCCTGGTTCTCTGCCCTCCTCTCTTCTCTTGGCTTATTTAAAAGCTGTCCTGACTATGTGGACCACCTGTTCAGTGAAGTCCCCCTCAACCATCCCTGGCCACAGTGCCTTTTCTTTTCTCTAAAAGCATGAAGTCTGGGCACTAGACACCCCACCTCAGTCCTCAGCACAGCTCTCTATCTGGCTCACCAACCAACCCCTCCAACCACCCTTCCCATTCTTCTCCATAAGCTTCTCTTTCTAACATTCAATTCTAATATCCCATGTACCAAGACTACACTGGCAAGCTAGGCCTCAAATCCAGTCTGCTGCCTGCTCCTTCTGGCCCAGAGCTTCCTAAGCCCCTCACTGGTCCCATCACACTCAAAAACTGACACAGTAACAATAGCTAACATTTTCTGAGCTCATACACAGTCCTAGGCTAGTACCTCACACTCACTGTTAATACTCACCTGTATCTCAACCATCCTTCCTATGTCCTGTGAGACATTTAAAGGACAAGGACAGTAAGGCTAACTGTGATTAAGTAACTGGTACAGGGCCATACAACTCAAAGGGTAACAGAGGTCACAGCCAACGCTCAAAACTTCTCCACTAACCTAACTCCCCGCCAAGCCATCCCATTACTGCTCCACACACAGCATGCTTGAACCCCAGAGTCCTTTCCTTGGGAAAGCAGCTCCTCACACCAAAACTATCAGGAAAATATCCCCCAGCCCTCCAACCCACCTCCATCAAGCCACTTCTTATGGAATTTATTTTTCCTTTCCCTCCACATCACCAACTAAAGTAACTCATGGAGAAATGCATCCTGATAATATAAAAGCATTGCTGAGAGGCAGAGAAAATGTATGGGGAATCAGAAAAACAACTACTACATACCTTCTAAATTCATCAGAAAAAGAAACTTTAAGAATAATAACATTATAACCTGAGGAGGGAGCCTAAATGTTATTGGGTCTGACTCTTACCTGATACAAGAATAACCTCTCGAACATCCCTGACAAGGGTCTCCACCCTGGCCTTTGTTTCAATAATTCTAGTCCTCACCCTTTCATTCATTTCATTTCACCCATTCATGAAGCAGTCTACTGTGCTATTGAAATATTGTTAGAAATATACCTACCAATCTGATCCAAAGATCAGATGGTAAGAATGGTAAAGATGCAAAGTGGTACAACCCTATGGAGGAAAATTTATCATATCTAGCAAAACTTCATATGTATTTCCCCTTTGACCCTGCAATTCCATTTCCAGGAATCTATATCACAGATTCAGATGCAAAAATACAAAAATATGTATCCATTATATCATGTTTAATACTAGAAAGAGACTAGAAATAACCTATCTATAGGGAACTGCTTGAATAAACAATAGGATATACACATAATGAACTATTATGAAGCTGTTGAGACATAGAGGGAGGGGAGTATATACTGCAATGGAGGGAAAAAAGCAAGGTGGAGAATAGTGTGTATAACATACTATCATTTGTCTAACAAATGGGGATATACATACATATATATATATATATGTACATAAATATATATGTCATGTGTTCTCATAGTTTTTTCAAACCAAAAGCTTAGGGAAAAGTTACTTAAAGAAAGAACAAAAGCAAATTAATAGTAACAAGCTGAAGAGGAAGTTGTCCATAGAAACAGGAAAGAGAGTAAAATGACAGAAATAGAACAAGACTTTCTCTGACTACACCATGCTTTATTGATATGACTTTAGAACCAGGTGAATATTTTATACAGTTAAATTTAAAAGGTAAACATCTGCTTCTGGCTAGATGGGAGTATCAGGATCATATTTACCCTCCTATATGAAACCAAAGAGAGCAAAAATACAAAAGAAAAGTTCTCAAGACCCTGGACATGAGGAAATGAAGGACAGTGATGCCTGAAACACTGGAAATCAACAAGACAAGCCCTATGATGGCCCCACCTCACTACCTCAAGTGAACTTCCAGATTGCAGCACATGGAAGAGGAACTTAGGCAGAAACCAAGAGACTCTCTGTGACTGAGTGAAAAGAAAGAGCTGAGAGTCTGGGGAAACCAAGGTGACTATAATTCAAGAAACAGAATACTAAACAGAGGCGAGGTGCACAGAGAAGGAACTTTGGAGGTCACAGAGAGTCCCCTTTGAGTATTCAATTCAGTACTAGTTAGTGCGTGCTTATGAGGAATCTACTCAATGTTGAAAAAAGAACCACCCAATAAGAATAGAAATAAGAGTGCCTGGTATGCAAAGGGACAGGAAACATCCTGTTCCCACCAGCTGTTAGGCCTCATAATTCGTAAGGTACTAGATATAGGCAGAGAAGGGGCTTATCTCTCTGAAAGGGAATATTTAGCCCTAGAATAAGCACTGCTCTAGTATCACCTACATATCAAACTGTTTCCAAGTAAATTGTCCCAAAACAAAGCTCCAGGATATTTACAAGAATAAATGATATAGACAGCACCTACAAGGTAAAATTCATGATGTTTGGCATCCAATCAAAAATTACAGGGCATATATAAAGAAACAGAAAAATATGACCTATAATAAGGGTGGAAAGAATTTATTAAAACCAACCAAGAACTGATAGTGACAGTAAAATTAGCAGCAAGAACATTAAAAAAGTTATCATTTATATTCCATATGCCCAAAAGTTAGGTAAAAAATTGATTTTTTTAAGGATTCAAAATTTTTTATAGTTGCCTCATTGTTTTATTTTTTTTAAAGAGGTAAAGGATCTGTACTCAAGGAACTAGAGAACACTCATGAAAGAAATTGAAGAAGACACAAAAATTTGGAAGAACATTCCATGGTCATGGATCAGAAGAATAAACATTATTAAAATGTCTATATTGCCTAGAGCAATCTATACTTTCAATGCTATTCCAATCAAAAGTCCACATTTTTCAAAGAGCTGGAGCAAAGGATTCAAATTTAGCTTCTAGAAATGAAAATCACAATGTGTGAGATAAAAAATACTGAATGGGATTAATGTCAGATTAGACACTGCAGAAGAAAAAACATTGGTGCACTTGAAAACACAGCAATAGAAACCATCCAAAATGAAAACTGTGGGAAAAAAAGAATTGTTTTAGAAGAACAGCATAGTGAGCTGTGGGACAACTTCAAACAGCCTAATATTTGTGTAATTGGAGTCCCCAAGGAGGAGAAAGGGAAGAAAAAAAATTTGTAGAAATAATGGCTAGAAATTTTCAAAATTTTATGCAAACTACAAGCATGCAGATCCAAGAAATTCAATAAAATTAAGTGCAAGAAACATGAAGAAAACAGGGGCACCTGGGTGGCTCAGTGGGTTGAGGCCTCTGCCTTTGGCTCAGGTTGTGATCCCAAGGTCCTGGGATCAAGCCCCACATTGGGCTCTCTGCTGCTCAGCAGGGAGCCTGCTTCCCTTCCTCTCTCTCTCCCGGTCTCTCTGCCTACCTGTGATCTCTGTCTGTCAAATAAGTGAATAAAACCTTTTAAAAAAAGAAGAAGAAAACAATTACAAAGCACATCATAAACAAAATTGTTCAAAATAGTGATAGTCTATGTAGCTATTTAATGTATAGACATGAATACTTAAATGTTAACATTATAAATAATTTGATAATGTCTTTGCAGCCACTCAGCCAAAAAAAAAAAAAAAAAAGGCAACCAAACCAAAAAAAAAAGGGATAAGGAAAAAATATTAAAAGCAGCCAGAGAAAGGAGCCATATTATCTGGACAGGCTCAAAGACAAGGGTGATTTTTCATCAGAAACAATGCAAGCAAGATAACAGTGGTTCAATGTCATCATAGTATTGAAAGGGGGGAAAAAAAACTTGTCAACCTAAATTCTATACTCCATAAAAATATCTCTCAAAAAAATAAAGCAAACTAAAGATATTTCAAGACAAACAGAAGTTGAAAAAATTAACCATCAGCAGACCCACACTACAAGAAATACTAAAGGAAGTCCTTTAGGCAGAAGGAAAGTGATACCAGATCTAAATATAGATGTACACAATGAAATGAAAAGCATCAGGAATGGTTTAATGGTTTAATACAAGAGTAATTATGTAAGGTTTCTTTTCTTATTTTTTTAAAACTCTTTAAAAGATGACTAACTAAACAGAGGTAATGATAGTGTAGTAAAAAGGTTTATACCATATGTAAAACTAAAATATATGGCAGCAACTGCACAAAGGTCAGTAAGGGAAAGATAAAAGTACACTTGTAGGGTGCCTAAGTGGCTCAGTTGGTTAAGTGACTGCCTTCAGCTCAGGTCATGATCCTGGAGTCCCAGGATTGAGTCCCACATCAGGTTCCCTGCTCAGCAGGAAGTTGGCTTCTCCCTCTGATCCTCCCCCTTTCATGCTCTCTCGCACACGTGCGTGCTCTCTCTCATAAATAAATAAATAAAATCTTTAAAGAAAGAAAAGTACATTTGTATTCATTTCCTATTTCTGCCATAATGAAGTGCCACAAACTCAGAGCCTTAACACATGAATTTGTTGTCTCACAATTCTGGAGGTTAAAAGTCTAAAATCAGTATCACTGAGCTAAAACCAAGATTTCAGCAGGGTTTCATTCCTTGGCCTCAACAGGTCACCCATATCTTTGGCTTGTGGCCTCTTCCTTAATGGCATCCTTCAACCTCTGCATCTGTTGTCACATTTTTTGCTCTGACTCTGACCTGCTGCCTCTCTCATAAAAGACCTTTATGATTATATTGACAACATCTGGTTAATAATGATTATCTCCCCATATAAGGTCCTTAACTTAATTATATCAGCAAAGTTTCTTTTGCCATGTCAGGTAACACTTCCATGAGTTCCAGGTGTGGATATCTTTGTGGATAGCATTATTCTGTTTACTGAAATAGTAATGTAGAGTTTTTATGCTATTCATGAAATAGTAAAGTATCACTTGAAGGCAAACTGATTTTAAAGATGGAGATTACAAACATTAAGCAATCATTAAAATAACAAAACAAAGAGTTATCAAACCAAGAAAGGAAATAAAATGGAATCACAAAAACTTAATTAATTCCCAAAAAGGAAAAAAATGAGGGGAAAAGGAACAAGTAGACTGATAAATAGGAAACAAATAGAAAAATGATGGCTCTAAACCTAACTATAGTCATAATCACATTAAATGTAAAGAATCTAAATACCCCTATTTAAAAAACACAGATTATCAGCTTGCGTTTTTTTTTTCCCAGACAGAGAGTGCATGTGAGTGCGCACATGAGTGGGGGAGGAGGGGAAAGGGAGAGGAAGAGAATCTTCAGCAGGCTCCATGCCCATCATAGAGCCCAAAATGGGGCTCAATCCCATAACCCTGAGATCATGACCTGAGCCAAAATCAAGAGTCAGACACTTAACTGACTAGGCCACCAAGGTGCCCCTGTCAGACTGCATTTAAAAAGCAAGACACAACTAAATGTGCCTACCAAAAAAATAAAAAATAAAAATAAAATAAAATAAAATCTACCTTTAACATAAAGAACCAAATATATTAACAGTAAATGAATGGAAAATGATATGCCATGCTAACGTTAATCAAAAGAAAGCTGGAGTGGCTATATTAGTATCACAGGAAGCAGACTGAATAATGAAGAATATTAGTAGAGATAAAGAAGGTTCTTACATAATGATAATGGACAAATTTATCAAGAGGATGTAACAACCCTAAATGTGTATTCCCTTAATAACAGAGCTTCAAAACATCTGAAGCAAAAACTAATAAAATTGTAAGGATAAATAGACCAAGTCACAAATATATGTAGAAATTTCAATACTCTCTCTTGATAATTCATAGAACAAATCAACAGAAAAATCAATAAAGATGTAGAGTTGAGCCATACTATCAACCAACTTGATTTAATTGATATTTATAGAACATTCCAACCACCAACAAGAAAATACACATTTTTTCCAGACCAAAGAGAAAATTTATCCAATATGTGCCATATTCTGAACCATAAAACAAGTCTGATTAAATTTTAAAGGATTCAATTCATACAAAGTATTCTCTGACCATATAGGAATGAGGAATAAGTAACAGGCATATATTTGGAAAATCCCTCAAATGTTTGGAAACTAAGTAACACACTTATAAATAATACATAGGTAAAAAGAACTAGAAAGACAAATTAGAAAACATTTTTAATTAAATGACAATGAAAATATGATACTGACATTTGTAAAATGAGACTAAAGCAATATTTATATTTGGGGATAAACTATGCTAGAAAACACCTATAGTAGAAAAGAAGAACAGTCTCAAATCAATAACCTCAATTTCCATCTAAAGAAAAAAATGGAAGAAATCGAAGAGTAAATTAAATCCAAAGTAAGTAGAATAAAAGAAAAATAAATATCAGAGCAGAAATCATAAAGGAGAACACAGAAAAAAATGGGAAAAATCTATTATACCAAAAGCTATTTCTTTGAGAAGATCAATAAAATTGATAAACCTCCAGTTAGACTGATTGGGTCAAAAAGAGAATTCAAATTATCAACATAAGGAATAAGAGAGAATATATCACAAGGTTCTACAGATATTAAAAGAATAATACACCAAAGGTATGAACAGCATTGTACAACTAATTTTGGCAACTTGGATGAAATGGCCAAATTCCTTGAAGTCACAAACTGCCAAAACTCACTCAGTATAAAATGAATAACCTAAATACCTGTTAAAGAAATTAAATTTGTAGTTTTAAAGACATTCCTACAAAGAAATTGCCAGGCCCAGATGAATTCACTGGTAAATGCTACAAAACACTTTAAGGAAAAAATACCAGCTCTACATAAACTCTTCCAGAAAACTGAAAATACAAAAATTCCCAACTCATTATATAAGGCCAACATCATCTTGACACTCAAACCAGACACAACAAGTGTTGTGTTACAACAAGTAAACTATAGATAAATACCTCTCATAAACATAGATGCAAAACCTCTAATAAAAATTTAACAAAGTGAATCTGATGATATATAAAAAAGATAATACATCATGACAAAGTGGGCTTTATCCTAGGAGTACAACATTAAACATTCAAATATTAATCAATGTAACCCATCATGTTAACAAACCACAAAAGAAAAATCACATGATCATCTCAACAGACTCAGAAAAATCAGTTCATAAAATCCAACATCAGTTCCTGATTTAAAATTCTCAAACTAGAAATAAGGACATCCTCAGTCTAATAAAAGGCAACCATAAAATGCCCACAGCTAGCATCATATTTAATAATGGAAAAATGAACATTTTTCCCTTAAGATCAAGAACAACATAAAAATGTCCTCTATAAATACTTTTTCTTAATATTATACTAGACATTCTAGCCAGTGCAACAGACAAGTAAAATAAATAAAAGTCATCCATATTGAAAAGTTTTCTTTTTCACTAATAATCAATTATGTAGAAAATACTATGGAATCCATAGAAAGATGTGAAAAATAAATTAGTACAGGAAGGCTGTAGGATACAGAATGAACATACAAAATTTACTATATTTCTGTAAACTAACAAGGAATAATCAGAAATTGACATTTTTTTAAATCCATTTACAATAGTGTCAAAAATATTAAGTACTTAGAGATAAAACTGACAAAAATGTGGAATATCTGTACATGAAAAACTAGAACTCATCAATGGGAAAAATTAAAGAAGACAACAAATGGAGAGATATATTATATTCAGGGATTAGAAGACTCAGGATTGAGAATTGTTCATTTTCCCCAAAACTAATCTAGGGATTCCACATAATCCCAATAAAAATCCCAGCAGAGTTTTTGTAAAAATGGACAAACTTACTAAAATTCATGCAGCAATGCAAAGGACTAGAATAGTCAAAATAACTTAGTAAAAGAAAAACAAATTTAGAGGGCTAACATTACCTGATTTCAAAAAGCATGACAAAATCAGTAAGATATTAGTGTGAGGATAGACAAATAGATCAATGAAATGAAACTATATGTACAGAAACAGACCCACATACCTATGAACATTTAATTTTTGACAAAGGTACAAAGGCAATTCAGTTGAGAAAAGTTAGTCTTTTCAACGAATTATGATGGAACAATTAGGTAGCTATCTGCAAAAAGATAAACTTTAATCTGTACCTCAAATTATATTTTTAAATTAATTCAAAATGGATCATAGACCTAAGTATAAAACCCACAATCATAAAACTTCTAGGGAAAACAAACAAATATTGCTTGACCTTGGATTAAGTATCAAAATACACCCTAAATCTAGGGCATGGCTTTGTTCTGGTCTCCAGCCTGAACACATTCTTTCCTCTTTTTTTCTTTTTTCAACCAACTTCTTATCAATTCCTTTCTTAGAATCTTAATTTTCATCTTCACAGCCACAGTCCATCCATTCATTGTGTTTACCTTTTATATATATATATATATTTTTTTTTCTTCTTTAAAATCTGGGGAGGGAAGTAGTTTCTTCTAACAAACCAAAATAAACCCAAAATCTAGTGTGTGGCTCTGTTCTATTCATCAGTCTAACATAGATATATATATAAAATACATTATATATATATATATATATATATATATATATATATATATATATATTTTTTTTTTTTTTTCTCCTTTCTTCTCCTTTTTTCTCCTTTCTTCTCCCTCCATTTTTGGGTGTCTTCAGATTAGGGTATATCTTTCTGGGATTGTTGCTACCCTTTTAGTATTTTGTTCTCTCATTCATGGAAGATGCTAGATAATCCCTTTCTGGATAAATAAAAGAACTAAAATCTAACCAAGCTGAAATCAAAAAAGCTATTAATGAGGTGCCATCAAAAATGGAGGCTCTTACTGCTAGGATAAATGAGGCAGAAGAGAAAATTAGTGATATAGAAGACCAAATGAGGGAAAATAAAGAAGCTGAGAAAAAGAGAGACAACTACTGGACCACAAGGGGAGAATTCAAGAGATAAGTGATACTAAGAGACAATAATTTTAGAATAACTGGGATTCCAGAAGAAGAAGAAAGAGAGAGGGGGACAGAAGGTATACTGGAGCAAATTATAGCAGAGAATTTCCCTAATTTGGCAAAGGGAACAAGAATCAAAATCCAGGAGGCACAGAGAAACCCCTTCAAAAATCAATAAAAATAGGTCCACACCCTGTCATCTAATAGCAAAACTTACAAGTCTCAGTGACAAAGAGAAAATCCTAAAAACAGCTCGGGACAAGAGGTCTATAACATACAATGGTAGAAATATTAGATTGGCAGCAGACCTATTCACAGAGACCTGGTAGGCCAGAAAGGACTGGGTATGATAATATTTAGCACACTAAACGAGAAAAATATGCAGCCAAAAATACTATGTCCAGCTAGACTGTCATTGAAAACAGAAGGAGAGATAAAAAGCTTCCAGGACAAACAAAAACTAAAAGAATTTGCAAACACCAAACCCGCCCTACAGGAAATATTGAAAGGGGTCCTCTAACCAAAGAGAGAGCTTAAAAATAACAGACCAGAAATGAATAGAGACATTATATAGTAACAGTCACTTTATAGGCAATACAACGGCATGAAATTCATATCTTTCTTTTTTTTTTTAAGATTTTATTTATTTATTTGACAGATGGAGATCACAAGTAGGCAGAGAAGCAGGCAGAGAGAGAGGAGGAAGCAGGCTTCCTGCTGAGCAGAGAGCCCAATGTGGGGCTCGATCCCAGGACCCTGGGATCATGACCTGAGCTGAAGACAGAGGCTTTAACCCACTGAGCCACCCAGGTGCCCCTGAAATTCATATCTTTCAATAATTACCCTGAAAGTAAATGGGCTAAGTGCCCCCAATCAAAAGACACAGGTTATCAGAATGGATTTAAAAAAAAAAAAAAAAGACCCATCAATATGCTGTCTGCAAGAAACTCATTTTAGACCCAAAGTCACCTCCAGATTTAAAGTGAGGGGGTGGAAAACAATGTGCCATGCTAATGGACATCAAAAGAAAGCTGGTGTGGCAATCCTCATATCAGATAAATTAGATTTGAAGCCAAAGACTATAATAAGAGATGAAGAAGGACACTATATCATACTTAAAAGGGTCTGTCCAACAAGAAGATCTAACAGTTTTAAGTATCTATGCCCTAACATGGGAGCAGCCAATTATACAAACCAATTAATAACAAATCAAAGAAACACATCAACAATAATACAGTAATAGTAGGGGACTTTAACACCCCCATCACTGAAATAGATCATCTAAGCAAAAGATCAACAAGAAAATAAAGGCTTTAAATGACACACTGGACCAGAAGGACATCAGAGATATATTCAGAACATTCCATCCCAAAGCAACAGAAAATACACATTCTTCTCTAGTGCACATGGAACATTCTCCAGAACAGATCACATCCTGGGTCACAAATCAGGTCTCAACTGGTACCAAAAGATTAAGATCATCCTTTACATATTTACAGACCACAATGCTTTGAAACAAGAACTCAACCACAAGAGGAAAGTTGGAAAGAACTCAAATACATGGAGGCTAAAGAATGAATGGGTCAACCAAGAAATTAAAGAAGAATTTTTAAAAATTCATGGAAACAAATGAAAATGAAAACACAACTGTTCAAAAATCTTTGGGACACAAAAAAGGCAGTCCCGAGAGGAAAGTATATAGCAATACAAGCCTTTCTCAAGAAACAAGAAAAGTCTCAAGTACACAACCTAACCTTACACCTAAAGGAGCTGGAGAAAGAACAGCAAAGAAAGCCTAAACCCAGCAGGAGAAGAGAAATAATCAAGATCAGAGCAGAAATCAATGAAATAGAAACCGAAAGAATAGTAGAACAAATCAATGAAACTAGGAGCTGGTTCTTTGAAAGAATTAATAAGATTGATAAACCCCTGGCCAGATTTATCAAAAAGAAGAGAAAGGACCCAAATTAATAAAATCATGAATGAAAGAGGAGAGCTCACAACCAACACCAAAGAAATACAAACAATTATAAGAACATATTATGAGCAACTATATACTAGCAAATTTGACAATCTGGAGGAAATGGATGCATTCCTAGAGACATATGAACTACCAAAACTGAAACAGGAAGAAACAGAAAACCTGAACAGACCCATAACCAGTAAGGAGATTGAAGCAGTCATCAAAAATCTCCCAACAAGCGGCGCCTGGGTGGCTCAGTAGGTTAAAGCCTCTGCCTTCAGCTCAGGTCATGATCCCAGGGTCTTGGGATTGAGCCCTGCATCAGGCTCTCTGCTCAGTGGGGAGCCTGCTTCCTCCTCTCTCTCTGCCTGCCTCTCTGCCTACTTGTGTTCTGTCTATCAAATAAATAAATAAAGTCTTAAAATTTTTTTTAAAAACTCCCAAAAAGAGTCTAGGGTCAGATGGCTTTAAATAACAAACATTTAAAGAAGAATTAATACATATTATCCTGAAGCTGTTCCAAAAAATAGAAATGGAAGGAAAACTTCCAAATTCATTTTATGAGGCCAGCATGACCTTGATCCCAAAATCAGACAAAGACCCCATCAGAAAGGATAATTACAGACCAATATTCCTGATGAACACAGATGCAAAAATTCTTACCAAAATACTAGCCAATAGGATCTAACAGTACATTAAAAGGATTATTCACCATGACAAAGTAGGATTTATTCCTGGACTACACAGTTGGTTCAATATCCGCAAATCAATCAATGTGATACAACACATTAATAAAAGAAAGAACAAAAACCATATGATACTCTCAATAGATGCTGAAAAAGCATTTGACAAAGTACAGCATTTTTCTTGATCAAAACTCTTCACAGTGTAGGAATAGAGGGTACATATGTCAATATCATCAAAGCCATCTATGAAAAACCCACAGCGTGTATCATTCTCCATAGGGAAAAACTGAAAGCTTTTCTGCTAAGGTCAGGACCGCAGCAGGGCTGTCCACTATCACCACTGTTATTCAACATAGTATTAGATGTCCTAGCCTCAGCAATCAGACAACAAACACAAATAAAAGGCATCCCAATCAGCAAAGAAGTCAAACGTTCATGCTTTGCAAATGATATGACACTTTATGTGGAAAACCCAAAAGACTCCACTCCTAAACTGCTAGAACTCATACAGGAATTCAGTAAAGTGTCAGGATATAAAATCAATGCACAGGGCGCCTGGGTGGCTCAGTTGGTTGGACGACTGCCTTCGGCTCAGGTCATGATCCTGGAGTCCCGGGATCGAGTCCCACCTCGGGCTCCCAGCTCCGTGGGGAGTCTGCTTCTCCCTCTGACCTTCTCCTCGCTCATGTTCTCTCTCACTGTCTCTCTCTCAAATAAATAAATAAAATCTTTAAAAAAAAATAACCTTTTAAAAAAAATAAAATAAAATAAATGCACAGAAATCAGTTGCATTTCTATACACCAACAGAAAGACAGAAGAAAGAGAAATGAAGGAGTCGATCCCATTTACAACTGCACCCAAAACCATAAGATACCTAGGAATAAACCTAACCAGAGACAAAGAATCTGTACTCAGAAAACTATAAAGTACTCATGGAAGAAATTGAGGAAGACACAAAGAAATGGAAAACATTCAATGCTCATGGATTGGAAGAACAAATATTGTGAAAATGTATATGCTACCTAAAGCAATCTACACATTTAATGCAACCCCTATCAAAATACCATCTTTTTTTTTTTTTTCAAAGAAATGGAACAAATAATCCTAAAATTTATATGGAACCAGAAAAGACCCCAAATAGCCAGAGGAATGTTGAAAAAGGAAGACAAAGTTGGTAGCATCACAATTCCAGACTTCAAGCTCTATTACAAAACTGTCATCATCAAGACAGTATGGTACTGACACAAAAACAGACACATAGATCAATGGAACAGAATAGAGAGCCCAAAAATGGACCCTCAACTGTATGTTCAACTAATCTTCGACAAAGCAGGAAAAAATGTCCAATGGAAAAAAGTCTCTTCAGCAAGTGGTGTTGGGAAAATTGGACAGCCACATGCAGAAGAATGAAACTGGACCATTTCCTTACACCACACACAAAAATAGACTCAAAATGGATTAAAGACCTCATTGTGAGACAGGAATTTATCAAAAACCTTAAGGAGAACAAACAGCAACCTCTTTGACCTCAGCTGCAGCAACTTCTTCCTAGAAACATCACCAAAGGCAAGGGAATAAGGGCAAAAATGAACTATTAGGACTTCATCAAGATCAAAACCTTTTGCACAGCAAAGGACACAGTCAACAAAACCAAAAGCAACTGACAGAATGGGAGAATATATTTGTAAATGACATATAAGATAAAGGGCTAGTATCCAAAATCTATAAAGAACTTCTCAAACTCAACACCCAAAGAACAAATAATCTAATCAAGAAATGGGTAGAAGACATGAACAGACATTTCTGCAAAGAAGACATCCAAATAGCCAACAGACACATGAAAACCTGTTCAACGTCACTCGGCATCGGGGAAATACAAATCAACACCACAGTGAGATACCACCTCACACCAGTCAGAATGGCTAAAACTAACAAGTCAGGAAATGATAGATGTTGGCGAGGATGCAGAAAAAGAGGAACCCTCCTACACTGTTGGTGGGAATGCAAGCTGGTACAGCCACTATGGAAAACAGTATGGAGGTTCCTCCAAGAGTTGACAATAGAGCTATTCTATGACCCAGCGATCGCACTACTGGGTATTTACCATAAAGATACAAATGTAGTTATCCAAAGGAGCACATGCACTCCAATGTTTATAGTACCAATGTCCACAATAGCCAAACTATGGAAAGAACCTAGTTGTCCATCAATAGATGAATGGATAAAGAAGATGTGGTATATATATACAATGGAATATTATGCAGCCATCAAAAGAAACAAAATCTTGTCATTTGCAATGACATGGATGGGACTAGAGGGTATTATGCTAAACAAAATAAGTCAGTCAGAGAAAACAATTATCATATAATCTCTGTTAAGAGGAATTTGAGAGGCAGAGCAGGGGGTCATGGGGGGTGGGGAGGGAATGAAACAATTTGGGATTGGGAGGGAGACAAACCATAAGAGACTCTTAATCTCTGGAAACAAACTGAGGGTTGCGGAGGGGTGGGAGGAGAGGGAGAGGGTGGCTGGGGTATGCATATTGGGGAGGGTATGTGCTATGTATGGTGGGTGCTGTGAATTGTGTAAGACTGATGATTCACAGACCTGCACCCCTGAAGGAAATAATACATTATATATTAATTTAAAAAAATTTGCTAGTAGAGTCCCAGAAGAATAAGGGAAAGAGAGTGGGGTTAAACACATATTCAAAAAAATAATAGCTGAAGTGTTCCTAAATTTGGCAAAAGATATAAACCTACAGATTTCAGAGGCTTAGTAAATCCCCAAAAGGGTAAACTCAAACAAATCCACACCAAAACACATCAAAATTAAATTTTTGAGAACTAAAGACAAAGTCTTGAAAGCAGTGATAAAGAAATGACAACCCACTTATAAAGCAAAAGAATTTGAATAACAGCAAATGTCTCAACACAAACCTCATCGCATGCCAAAAGGAAATGCAAAACATTTTTCAAATGCTAAAAATAAAAGGACTAGTAACCCAGAATTTTATATCCAGCAAAAATATCCTTCTGGAACAAAGGGAAATAATCAAGTCATTCTCAGAAGAGGGAAAATTTAAGATAACTTGTTACCAATAGATCTACTTTAAAAAAATGGCTAAAGAAAGTACTTAATCAGAAAGGAATTATGAGAGAAGGCACCTTGGAACACCAGGAAGGAAGAACGAATGATTAAAGAGTAAAAATGTGAGTAAATACAATTGACATTTTCTTAAGTATTCTAAGTTAACAGTTTGATAATTAAAGCAAAAATTCTGTCTGCCAAGGTTTTCAGTGTGTGTAGAGGAAATGTTTAAGACACTGTAAAATTATTGAAATGATGAGAGGGGCAGGTGAGTATGATTATAAAGGGGTAGTATGAGGGAGATCTTTGCGGTGATGGAATAGTTTTTATCTTGATTATAAAGGTGGCTCCACAAATCTCTGCGTGTAACGAAATGGCATTGAACAATGCACACACGTTTACCAATATCAAATTTTCTGGTTTCCAGATTGTGTTATGATTACATAAGATGTATCCATTGAGGGAAACTGGGTGGAGGATATGGGGGAATCCATCTGCCATGTATCCATAGTACACAGAACATATGTACTATGTTTGCAACATCCTGTGGATCTACAATTATTCAAAATAAAAACTAATTTTAAAAAGACAAAAAAAATTTTTTAAAAAGGAATACCTAATAAGTAAAAGCAAAATGAAACAAATCCAACTGTGCATTCAGTTAGTGGCACAACCACTCAGAAGAACTCTTTCGAGTGACCTTAAAACACCGTAATTGGACTCTACATCCTTAATGGGCAATATATTAAGGACAAAAGGAATTACAAAAAGGAGGAGGAGGAGAAGAAACCATTTTCAGTAATTTTATCATTGGAAGTCTCATTTTCTTCTGATACTCTGGTGTGTATGTTGTGGGATAAAACAAATAAGTAATTATGTTAGCATCATTAAGAGCCAGGATTTTTTCAGTGTGGGAGAAAGGAGACAGACAATTAAGAGACTTAAGTAAAAACTGTGTAAAACTGAAATGAATGGGAAATAGAGGTGTATTTTCTCTTTTCAGAAAAGAAATCATATTTTTTAGATCTGCTCCCTAAAAAGTCCTAGAAATAGCAACCAACCCAGGAACAGTAAGCACCACCAGATTATGGTCTTTAAATAACATTTCCTACAAAAAGGCCAGAGGATTTTTTAGAGAAATAGCGGGTTCCAGGTCTGGGCAGGAAGTGTATGAGATGAGCCTAAAACCTCCATCTTAATATTAGGATAGCAAGGTAGTTATCTGAAACGACTGGTATTCTTTCAAAACACCAAACCTGGCCCAAACCCTACTGGCCAAAGATGGGACAATAGAAGCATCAATATGAGTAATAGCTACAATGGATTAAAATGTATCCGGTGTGTTTTAATCTGTAAATCCATGCAGGTACTCAACAAAATAATAACTTTATTGATCACCTTTGGTGAATACTAGGGAACCAACTCATTATTTTGAAAACTGGTAAATACAGTATTTACAAAGTCAAATTATGGAAGCAGCCCAAATGTCCATGGATAGATGAATGGGTACAGAGGAAGTAGTATATATATACAATGGAATATTATTCAGCCATAAAAAGAATGATATCTTAGCATTTGTAACAACATGGATGGAGCTAGAGAGTACAATACTAAGTTAAAATAAGGCAGTCAGAGAAAGACAAATAATGACCTCATTAACATGTGGAATTTAATAATCGAAACAAATAAGCAAAGAAAAAAAGAGAGAGAAACAAACCAAAAAACAGACTCTTAACTACAGAGAACAAACTGATGGTTAACAGAGGGGAGGTAGGGTGGGGTGTGAAATAGGGAATAGGGGTTAAAGAGTACACTTATCAGGATGAACACTAAAATAAAATAGACTGATAAATAAAGAGGCAAAATTATTTATCCCACCTTTCATAGGGGAACTATACCTCACAATAACCAAAATTTTAATGAGGAGATGCTTCTCTTTATAGGTTACAGAGCTAATAAATGAAAAAATAGTGACAGCCCTTGAATTGAATGTTACCTTTTTGCAGCCCTTAATTGAATAAAGGATCTAGGCAACTATCAACGAAGGCTGCTAACATCAGTAACAGAGAGATAACCAGGCAACATGAGCCTCATGATGCAAGTAAACACCACCACTTAGGAGTTGTTCCTGCGCCCCCCCCCCAAAAAAATTGCACTTGAATCTGCTTGGGTCTCTAGTCCTAAATACCAGCTCACAGGAATAACACCATAGGGATGCAATCAGAAAACCCAGACTCTGGGAAACCCTACAGTGCAAACAACCCAGTTTCTTCCACAAATAACAGGCAAGGGGGTGAGAGACAGATACACACACACACACACACACCAAGACCTACAGACTTAAAATGGCTTCAGAAATACATCAGCCATTTAACAATGTAGGGATCCTACTTGGATTCTGATTTCAGCTACTGGGGGAAATAAATGTTGAACAAATATTTGATTCAATTAATGTCTTATTATTAACTTGGAGCTTTGGTAGTTATTGTGGATGCATACTGAAAAACTTACAGATGAAATAATTTGTTGCTTTGGATTACCTCAAAATAACCAAGGGTCAAGGAGGGACATGGAAGGTGAGTATAAGAAGACTGGCCATGAGTGGATCATTGTTGACACCAGATTAGTACATGGACACTCATTTTACTATTCTCTCCACTTTTGTATGGGTTTGGAATTTTTCATAATAGAAAAAAAATTTTAAATACACCCATAAACAGCCAGAAAACTGCATCCCTTTAGCTGCCTCCCTAATCTCCACCCACTGGTCTTTATTCTGTTCTCTGGCACCTAGAAGACTAGTGTCATAATAATAATAGTAATATCTACAATTCCAGCCAGCATTTTTGGAACACATACTGTGCACAAACTCCTATGTCTTTTAGGAATATCTCCATTTAATCCTGATAAAGAAAAAAAAAAATTCTGATAAAGTCCTGAAATAAATACTATTATTATTCCCATTTTCCAGGTGAGGAACCTGAAGGAGAGAGGTTGGATGATGGAGCCAATCGTCAAACCCAGATCTGACCGCGGATTTCCGGTTTATAACCATTCAGCGAAGCAAGGGCGAAAGACAAAGACAGCTGTCGCGTCCTCGGTCTTCCCTTTTGGGGGCTAAATCCTGAGTTCTTTCACTCTGCCGCTGCCTCCTCCACCAAGTGGCTTCGCTGCCTCACACCATCCCTGAACCTCGTGCCAAGAGCTAGAAAAGTGCCTGAGTTTCCAGAGAGTACCCCAGGCGCGCGGAACAGCCTGCCCATCCCCAGCCACACCGCGGCGATTCCCGGGGGACGTCGGGTCTTCCTCCATCCAGACTGGAAGCCAGAACATGCTCCCGTGCCAGGCTGGCGTGGCTCACCTGGGCCGCGGTGCCTCTTCTCCATCCAGATGTAGCAGTTGTTCTGGGCCACCCCGGTCTGCGAGTCCAGGAAGGGGAGGCGCACGCTGCGCTCTGCGCAGAGCCGCGAGTTGTAGCTGCGGCAGTGCTCGATGGCTTCCTTGTAGAACTGGTCCCCGAGCCTGCCCAGGAGAGGGAGAGAGGAGGACTGAGGCCAGGGGAAAATGGAAACACACCCAGAGGGAAACCGATGTTACCCACCTACCTCCCTGGGGACATTAGAGAGTTATGAAGACCCACGCGACTCAGACCGAGAGCCTTGCCAAGGGGCAGAATCCAGGCTGGTGTCAGGTCTCAACCAGGTTCTATTTCCCATACCAGATCCACCAGGGAATTTCGAATCCCCTTTAACAAAGAGCCTAGGGCCCCTAGATAAACCACCCGGACAAGGGACAAGTCCCTGTTCCAGGAAGTATGAAGTGCCGCTCCAGAATAGAAGGTTCTGGAACAGTCTTCCACCTGGGTTTACCGGGAGCTCAGGCTTCTAGAGTCCCCTCATTCACATCCTCCCTTAGCCACACTTTGTTCTCAGTAATTGCCAGCAAAGGCACTCTAAAATGAACCCAAAACACCAGCATAGACGCATGGCTTTCCAATACAATAGAAGAGAAACAACCATATAAACACAGACAAGAAAGACTGAGGAAACATCCCATAAAAGCAGAGCTGTTATGGTGAAAGGAGGTGACTAAACCACACGCTTAAAAAAAAAAAAAAAAAAAAAACTTTCTAACTGAAAACAAAGGGAGCATTTGTAATAATAGTTGAATTTTGAATTCAAGATAATTTAATTCCTGGGGTCTAAAACACGAAGAGAAAGACCTTTCTGGTTTGTTGGAGTGGTGATGAGATTAAGCACAGTAAATCTTAGGTTCTCGAATCTTGGGTATCCTTGGACATGTGGTGATGCCACTAATTTTAAGATAGGCTCCTTTTCAAAGACCAAAAATATAACATTGATAAAACTGATTGAATGTAAAGGAAAAAAATGAGAGAGATCAAATACCTAACAAATAAAAGACAGGCACATGCTGGAGGTTAATAAATGTCTCCAAGAAATACAAATGTAATACCATAACCTCTGCCAGTAGACTTGCACTTCTTTGTGGGGAGCTGGGGGGGGGGGGGTAGGAAGGGGAGGAGCCACAGGGATTGCTGGGCCAGAGAGGAGAATCAAGTAGCTCATTTTGAAGTGATTATGAGTGTCCTTTTGTTTTGGTTCTATGTAGATTTGAAGAAGCCAAAACCAGGGTGAGAGAGTCACTACGTTAAAAATAATGTATTCCTAGGGGCACCTGGGTGGTTCAATGGGTTAAGCCTCTGCCTTTGGTTCCGGTCATGATCTTAGGGTGCTGGGATCGAGTCCCGCATCGGGCTCTCTGCTCAGCGGGGAGCCTGCTTCCCTCCCTCTCTCTGCCTGCCTCTCTGCCTACTAGTGATCTCTCTCTCTGTCAAATAAATAAATAAAATCTTTATAAAAAATTTATTTCTTAAACAAAATAGTTAGAGAACTAAAGAAAGCAAAATTTGAGAGGAATTTTTCTATACTCTTAAAAAAAAAAAATCAGGTCAGAGTCTACCTAAGAGTTTAAACAAATTTCTTATTCTGGGAGGATACAACCATGAAAGCTACTGAGGCATCTTTTGGAAATTACTTATTGACATACCTCTTTAAAAAAAGAAAAAAAGTGCCCCTTGCTCCTTTTCCCTCTCTGAACATCTTCAGCCTCACGAGGAAGGCATAACGTGCTCAGAAAGTATCCTAGCAGTTGCAAAACCAAACCGTAATCAAATTATAATAGCCACACAGCTGGAAATGAATTGGGGGGATGGAAGCCCATTAAAATGCTATAAAACGGAACATGAGCTGATGTAATCAAAGATGGTAACAAGGATCATGAGATTGATCAAAAATAAAGAACCATTTCCTACAAAGCATTCACATCTGGGTCCCACCAGCTTCAGTGCCTCCACCGATAACGCGACATAGCTCAGCGCGACAGAACTTTCCCAGACAGTTTCAGCCCAGCCAAGATGACACACAGCCCCATCCGGGGTGTCCTGCGTGCTCCAGCTCCTTCACGAAACAGCGACCAGCCGTGCCACGTTGATGAGAACTGACAAGAACACATAACAGAGAGGTGTCCAATGTGAGAAACAGTCATCGGGTTTCCCACGATGTTTTTGGCAGATGGCCAAAATAGATTTAACTCTTCTAATCCCAGAAATTATGCTGAAGGAGAATCTATAAGCCAAGCAAATGGCATCCTAGAACTCAGGGACTGGAAAGAAGGTTTCCATCTTCAAAACAAACTCTGGAAGCCGGGATCAAGGAAAACAACAGCGGGATCTCAAATTGGACTTTTCCTGAGACCCTCCTATGGGTCTTTGGGACCATTGGCTTCCAATGGTCCCAAAGAGAGGAACAAGAAAGGGAAGCTGCTGAAAATGAAAAGTGAGTTTGACCAAGTTGGTGCCCCACACCAAATGGAATGAGAAAGTCAAACAAAGTGGTACACTGGGCGAAAATTAATTTCATCTTAAATACTTTCCACTTTCCATAACATGCAATGTTATGAGTAACAGGCGTGCTGGGGGGCAAATGTGTATTTTTAAACGTAATCTTTGTGTGAACGATACCTCTCTTACATAAACAGAGAAACCCTTCTCCAGACTGGAACAACTGTATTAAAGATTGAACCTGCAAAAATGTGACATCCAACACCCTCCCTGCCCCTGTCTCCAGGGAAGTCACTTTTAAACAGACCAGGCATTGGCAGCGACTCGGAAACAAAAGTTTAAAGCCTTTTTCAAGATACAAGAGGAGAAAAGAGACTTCAGCCTTTTTGATAAATTCAAGCAGCACCTCTCCAAAAGTTAATTAGCCAAAATCTTCACAGGGCTTGTTCTGTTCTGTAGAAGAAAATCGATGGCCAGGTCTTCCTAACCTGTGGAAAGCAATTTAAACAGGAGAGAGGACAAATGTCCTTTTCAGTATGGGATATCTTTAAAAAAAAAAAAAAAATCCCACAGTGATAGGGTCCCACAGGTGACATCTGCATTCAAGTTGCAAGGGGCAGAGAGAGCGGGGAAAGGCTGGCAGTGAATGACTCATTTTGTGGAGCAGAGACCAGCATGCCCCAAGCTGGGTCAGGCATCACCAGCATGCCCCAGCCTCAGCCATCACCTGTCTGCATCAAACCAACGGGGCTGGGTTACCACGGGATGATAGATGTCTTGGGCTGGAAGAAGCTGGCACAAGGCAGAGTACAATGATGTTCTCATCAACAGCCTAGCTCAGGCTACCCACGGCCGCGATCAGAAGCAGAAAAGGCACAGGGGAACAAATTGCGGGGCTCTCTGCCAGAGCAGGAGCCCACCCCACCCCACGTCCTGTGGCCTGGCGCAGCGCTGGCTGTCCTGTGCCGGGGGCACCGTGAGGGGTGAGATCCCTCAGCGATCAAATCTGGAGTAAGAAAGCCATAGTTCTTAGAGTTTTCCACGGACCCTCCTTGAGCATATCTGTGGAAAAAGGGAACCAAAGAGGATTTGAACGGGTATAAATAAGACTTCTCTGAAATGACTGCCAACTGGGCTCCCGATGTGCTTTTCAGAGCCCATCCCAGGCTCTGCAAGACCCTCTGCTCCTTTCTCTTCCTCATGCTTCTACCTCTCTCTCTTAACACCTCATCTGTTCTCTTCAATTCCATATCCACTGCCCTGAGCTGGTTCTCTGGTCCCACCCTCCCGCCCAGACATCTGGGGCTCCTCCCTCTTCCCCTTCCCTCTGGTCCTGTGTTCTGACCCCAAAACAGGTGTCCTGCCATAGCCCAAACATGTGTCCAGAAGCAAATTCCTCACATCCTGCCAGAAGCCTGCTCCCTCCCCAAAGTCTCCATTCTTCTGCTGGGGTGGGGGCAGGGAGACCCACGAGAACACTGCTCCTGTATCTCCCCAGCAAGGTGTCCTTGACCCTTCCCTTTCCTTCATCCCATCTGGCATTGGAGTCTTTGATTTCTTAGTCTTTGATTTCTCTCCATCCCTACTGCATAGCCACCAGTCAGTCCCCCTTTGACTGTAAAAACAGGACCTTGGCCCATCATTGCTATTTGTGCACATAAACAGAGATAAGCAGAGATAACAAGAAGCCCTAGCCTGTGGCAGGCTCTCTGGCCCCTCCTTCCCCACCATGGGCCCCTCCTCTTCACTGTGGGCACCTGGATTTCCTGCTGTCTCACCCAGCTGCCCACCCTTCCACCACCGCCCACAAACGCACATTAAGTCTCATCGAACCCAATATGCTAACTTCCTCCTGTATACATTTAAATACATTTAACTCTAACTGCAGTGTGGAAAGCCGTCTCCCATTGATGCCGCACTTTATGATAACCTAGCTAGTGGGGGGCAATATTTGGCCAGGCAGAAGAAGCTTTCCATTTTCTTCACAGTGACATTGTTCCTAGAGCTGCCCTTCAAAGAAAGCCAGGTGGGGAATTTGCTGTGGACTGAATTGTTTCGTCTGAAATTCATGCATTGAAGCCCTAACGCCCCCCCATCAAAGTTCTTGTATTTGGAGATGGGCCTTTGGGAGGTAATTAGTTCATGAGGATAGAGCCCTTATGATGGGATTGGTGCCCCTATAAGAAGAGACAAGAAAGGGACGCCTGGGTGGCTCAGTTGGTTAAGCATCTGCCTTCAGCTCGGGTCATGATTCGGGGGTCCTGGGATGGAGTCCCGCATCAGGCTCCCTGCTCATCGGAGAGCCTGCTTCTCCTTCTCCCTCTGCCTGCTGCTCTGCTTACTTGTGCTGTCTCTCTGTTGAATAAATACATAAAATCTTAAAAAAAAAAAAAAAAAAAGATGAGAAAATGACCAGCCTCTCTCATTCTCTCTCTCTCTCTCTCTCTCCCTCTCTCTCCCATGTGAGCACACAGCAAGAAGGCAGCCATCTACAAGCCAAGAAGTTTCTCACCAGAACAAGACCATGCTGGCACCCTAATCATGGGCTTCCCAGCCTCCAGACATAAATATCTGGAGAAGTAAAGGAATCTCTGGTGTTTAAGCCATTTGATCTCTGGTATTCTGTCACAGCAGCCCAAGCTAAAGCGGTGTTTCTGATATTTAAAAGAGGAAAGGCCTCTAGAGGATGGTGGAACACGATGCTAGTCCCCTTCTTCCCTCATTCTGTCTTCTTCCAACAAAGATGGCAACAGTCTTCATGAGGTCAATTTCAATTCCATGTCATGCTTAATGTCGGTCTTCTTTCCAAGATTATAAACCCTGAGGGCAGAGACCACATCTGCAGGGCCACCGCACACAGCCACCAGAATTTGCACTAAAACCATACAGGTGCTCCAGTGACCCTGTAAGCCTGGCCTTTTTCCTGACTTATCCCCTGCCGTCAGCACAGAGCCCAGCACACCGATGAACTGCATTCAACAACAACTCCTACACATACAGTAGGTGCTTCCACTTGGACAGTCTTCAGTTTGTTGCACGTATAGGTTATAGATTGGTGATTTAGACTGCATGGAGGCCTAGTCACAACTTGTAAAAAAAAAAAAAAAATCGAGAAAATGCCTGCAACCATCCCGTTCAGTCCTCAACACCCGGCTCCTGGGTTACTGCAGCAGTCCCCTGACGGTAATCACGACAGCTCTTCTACCCATCCTGACAAAAAGAAATCTCCCTGGAGCCCAGTTTTTAGTCTTTCACGCCTCAGGATGGAAGCCAAGATGGCTCCCACTGGTGCCCAATTTCCTCTGGAGGCTGACAGCGCCCTTGGAGAGCCAAGGGATTGGGGTGGAACAGAAAGAACAGAGACGTGGGATCAGGCAGATCTGAGCCCAGCAAAAGGCTGACTAGTTACACAACCCCCCCGGGGCCAGTTACTTACCCTCCCCAAGCTTCAGCTCTGCTTCCCACAACCCCTACTTCAGGTCTGTGAGAGAATTAAATGACAAGGAACCTCTGGCACACAGAGGGAAATCCCTTTCATCAACAGTGGCTCCTTTCTCCTCCCCTCAGAGAGGAGCATTTCTGCCCGTCTGGGCACGCCATCTGCTTCAGCTAGTTGACCCCCTCCGCACGACACACACCCCACACCCCACACCCCACCCTCACTGACGCAGTGTCTTTGAGGCCGGGGGACGTCAACCCAAACATCTGTCCCAAGACCTGAGGCGGCAGGGTGGCTGAGGTCAAGCGTAAGGCATCAAGGAGAGCTGAAGAGCTGTTGCATGATCAGGAGTTCAAAGCCTGCCGGAGTACAGAGCCAGCCCCTGGCTTGTCTGCGGCTCTATCCCCACGCCCAACACAGAGCTTGCCATGTTGGGTTGAACAATGAATGAATGAATGAATCTTCATGTGACCTTCCTGCATAGATGAATCAGACAGTCCTACCCCTGGACCCCAACCATATATGTTATCCAGGTTCTTCTTCCCACCTGAAACTCTTGCCTCTTGCCCCTGGCCTGGCTAATCTTAACCTGTTCAAGGGCTGGCTGAAAGCCTGCCTCTTCCGGGACACCCCTGCAGCTACCCCTGCCCATAAGTGTTTTCTCTCTGCCCTCTCAGAGCTCCCTGATTGTCTCAGTTGTGTTTGGCCAGTCTCTACCATCCTCCTTCTCTCTCCCCACCCAACTAGAACTGAGGAATCCTGAAGACAGGAACTAAGAGCTCTATATTTCCATGTTACCCTACCAACCCCAGTGCTGGGATATAGAAGCACGTGATAAATACTGATTACGTGATTGCAACGTCAGGCCATCCTAATGGAAGCTTCCCAGCCGAGATGCTTGGGATGATGTCTCCCCACATGCAGATGAGGTAACCCTGAAGTCATCCAGCTTTTCCAGAGTGCAAGCTTGGCTGATTGAAAACGGATGTCCTGCCAGCTCCCATCTCCCTGAATGCTCCCTAGCATCTTAAAGAAATCCCTTCAGCTCTCAAGATTTTCATTTCTCCATCTACAAAATTCATGGCACTCTGCAAGACACAGAATGCATATTCCCCCTTCTCTGAACTTTTTGAGAAGCTCACTGAATACCGTGCTGTCATCAGACCACTTTGGGGAAGGGGGGACTAGCTCTTCCTCTGCTGATACAGGAAATGCGCCTTCGGTGCTTATCCAGAACGGCAACCCCCACTCTCCAGGAGAATGGTCTAGGGAGTAGCTCTCCAACTTTGGTTTGTGTCAGGATCGGTGAGGGCAGGGGAGGCTATGACATTCTGCTTCCGCTGGTCTGGCGTGTAATCCAGACATCTGGGTTTCTGACAGACCCCCCAGTGATTCTGAGACATAGGAGACTCACTGACCTAAGGATGGCTCCCCAACCTCCAAGGCAAGGAGAAGAACAAGAGGGCCTTGTGATGCTCTTTTGGCCACGTTCTCATGGCAGAGCAGGACAGCCCAGTTAACTGACTTTAGCTCAGCTGGGTTTGTTCCTGAAATTTTTTTTTTCCTGGCAGCTGGCATGGACAAAGCAACACTAACCTATAGCAGACTAGTCCCACAGAAATCCTCACCCCTCACAAAACATCCAAGAGGCCGGCTGAATGCAAATTTATGGAGGAGATGGTGACTTTCTTTGAGTCACTCTGGCAATAACTCTGACCTTCATAACGTCACAGGAAAGGCACCTTGGGGAGAAGGGTATCGCCTTGCAAAAGCCAAGTCCGATGAAGAATCTGAACCTAAAACTCCCATCATGACTTAAATGCCATGCAGTCTGATGTTCAGGCCTGCTAGACCCAATAAATCCCTTTTCCAGCATCTACCCTGGTGAAGACTTTTCAGGGACTTATTATGCAAAGCTGCCTAAGCAAGACGGAATTTATGTTGAACCTGGCCGTGATTTCTGAGCTGCCACTGGGCGTTCTGATGACATACGCAACTCAGGGTTGAAGTCAAGGGGCTGCCAAGGACAAGAGACTGGAGGCAGGAGGGAAAAAGGATGATTCCTTCCAGTAAATAATGGGGGGGGGGGCGGTCAGGAAAGGGGGATGCTCTGGGGAGGAAGAAGACTGTAGCTTTTCTGGTAGCCAAGGTTTGCCTTTTAAACGGCATCCAGACGTGACAAAATAAATCTCTCTTCTGGAGCCTGAAGAATGTGTAGAATGCAACCAACTTTCAAAAGTGGGGAAAAAAAAAAAAAGACTGCTTTATCTTAGGGTAACACATACCTAGAAAGAAAGAAAACACATACCCATCACAGAAACTTCATTGATTGAGGGAGGATTTTTACTTTCCCCCATTCCTAGATTGAGTCCTCTCTCATACCCCCAGAGAAGAGCCAGGCACCAGTATGTTGTCCCCTGGGTGTGCTTCTCCAGGAGAAGCGGACGATTGATTAGAGACAATTCTTGGACAAACATATCCTCAGACCCCCATCTTTGCGGCTAGAATACAAGGGCCTCAAGGCTACCCTCCCCGATACAGAGAATATTGGCCTGGCATTTAAAGCACAGCCACAAAGAACACACCCTCTGTAGTCAATTCTCAACGCAGCAGTCCAAGTGATCTTTTTAAAATGGAAATCAGATCATGACATTCTCCTCCTTAAATCCCTCCAAAAGCTTTCACTGCAATCAAAGTAAAATCTAAACTCCTTCCCATCGCTATGGGCTCCCACACTGTCCAGCCGTGCCCACCTTTTCTACTTCTCCTTGTCCCTGCTCCCGCCCTTGCCTGCTCAACTCCATCCTTACTGTGCTTCTCTCTGCCCTGCGAATATACCAAAATCATCCCACCTCAGGACCCTTGCATGTGCTATATTCCCTCTTCTTGGTACACAGATCCCCCAGGTCTTCTCATGGCTGGGCTCTTCTTGGAAGATTCTTCTTTGACCCACCCTAAGGCAGCCCACCCTACTCCACTCCTGCCCTAGTCCTTGCTGTGTTCCATTCTACTCTAGCTTTTTCAGTATACTTACCACTACCAAACTTTTTCTGTTTTTTTCTTTGCCTGCTGATTGTTTCTATATAATAAAATTATGAACTCCATGAGAGCCAGGTCTTTATTTCTCTTGTCTACCACTCTCTGAACCCATCACACGATTTGGCACAGAAGAAATTTCTCAACAGATAACACTGAACAAAGAAGAGAAAGACCCAGGCTACCTGCAAGAGACAGCTTGAAAGGTATGGGAGCCTGGCTTTCCAGAGGGCAAGGAAGTCATCGCTAGGGGGAGGCCCTCGGCACAGGAAATGAGAATGACACCACCGCCTTCTCCCTTCTGATCATCCTTGCCCACACAGTCATCAGTGGGTTAGGAGCCCATTCCACTGTCCATACATGAATCTGGCCCATGGCCCAACAATGCCACCCACATACTGCAAAACCTGTAAAGAAGTGGGGCCAAGAGGATAAATGATGCCCTTCATGACATCAGCTCTTCTTTTCTATGCCCAAAAAGAACATTCCAGGCCTGCTACTGGCACTGTAAACTAGCAGTGTCGAAAGATGGTCCCCAGTGGGCCTACTCCGGGTTCCTAAAAGGACCTGTCTCTGAATTAACCTCCTCTGCATGTTCTTTCCCAGAGAGCTGATCCATGTCCTCTTCCGGAGCACTGAGACTATGGGTAGAGGCAGGGGCAGGAGCAGGAAGGGGGTGGGGAAGCACGGCTTGACGGGAAATCAATGGGAACTTGAAGGTCATCCGGAGGGCGCTGTCTCCCCATCATGCACCTGCTGGGATGGGATTTGTGGTCCTGACCTCGCTTGGGGGCCTCTGCCCTCCTGTCAGAGTTGGTTAAAATCAGCCAGGAGAAGCAAACGCCCTGCAGACCAAATGATCTCCAGGCTGCCCTTCCAAGGGACATCAAGCCAAACAAAGAAGCACTGAGTCTCATTTAACCTGCCACAAGGTTGAGAGTCACCCCAATTTCTCTTGGCAGCCCTCTGAGAAAACTGCCTCAGGCCTGCTGTTTTTTGGAGGCACATGCTTGTAAACCTTTTAATAAGGACAGAACAAAGCCAGGTTGACCAAGAGGCTGGTCATATCACCAAACTTAAGCTCTCTGGTAGAAAAGATAGAAATACTCCGGGAAACTAAGAAGACCAAAACCAAAAGTTAAGTGCACCCTAGAAATACCTAAGTCTTCCTTCAGAACCTCTACATCGTGGTCTAAAAATAAAAGATACCAGAACCTCCAAACCACTGAAAGGAGGTCTATTTTTCTTGACAGCCCAATAACATAAGGGGGCTTGACTGTATTTAAAATCTGACCCTCCTTTCCTCGTAGACCTATTTCCCAAGTTTCCTCCCTCTGGTCTTTTCACCTCATCAAGAATCACTTGACAGACAGGTCAGCCCACATCTCCAATCCCAAAGTTGAAGGTGAGTCAGATATAAAAATGAGGAAGAGACATCCTCAGCCTACTTACAGAAAGGTGACAAGATGGCGCTCACAAAAACTGTGGCCTGGCCGCCATTTTCTGAGCACTTACTGTGTGTACCAGGCACTGTGCTAAGTGCTCGACTGGATTATCTCATTTCCTCCTCACATCGCCCCATCTCATTATTTCCCCTGATTCCACAGATTAGGAAACTGAGGCACACAGAGTGCTCAGTGATTTGCCTCGATTGTCAAGTGGTGCTGTGAAGCGAGCAGCCCAGGCAGTGTCAGTCCAGAACCTTGTTCTTGGCCAGTACCAGCCCCTCACAGTTCCAGCCCCTCACAGACGCACGATTGCCCCTCACCGAGAGCTGAGCCTCTGGAACTGGCATAAGCTGAACAGCGCTTCTTTTTTGGGGGTGTGCAGGCGCCAGGTTTCTCTAAGGGCATCACCAATTGGCTGGGCAATCTAAGCCATTTCTCTTTTTGTGCCTCAGTTTCCCAAACTGCCAAACAGTTCCAGAGATACTGTGAGTCACGGAGCATATCACAGAGCCACCTCTTAGCAACTCGAGAAGTAGGTTGGTTATGGAGCTGCCTGAAAAGATACCATCAGAGAAATACAAAACATTTTATGTGGTTTAGAAACTAAATCCATCCCAAAGGTGAGCAAGAGGTAATGGGCTTTCAGAGGCCCTGGGGCTCCCTGAACGTTGACTGAGGGGACAAAAAGGAAAAATGCCAGATTACCATAAGAATCCCAGGTGTTAGAGATTGTCTAATGCAAAGCACTTGTTGTCCTGCAAGGAAAACCGATCACTAGAGAGGGGAAGTAATTTCCTCCGGTCACACCAGGGCAGGCCTGAGATCAGATACTCCGTGCCCACGCTCCTCCTCCCGGGATTTCTCCACTGTTTACAGCAGGGGTCTGGGCCAAAGGGAGCCCCCACAAATTCCTATAAATAAAGTTTTATTGGAAAACAGCCATGAACATTCATTGACATATGGTCCAGTCACTGTCGTCCACCACGACGGCAGCTGAGGGGTTCCAACAGGGACTGCGTGGCCTGCAAAACCTTCTGGACCTTTAGAGAAAAAGTTTGCCAGCTCCTGGTTTATAACCTAAGTCTTGAATGATGAAAAGACTCTGCCCTTGGAATGAAAGAAAATAGCACAGGAGGCCCGAGAGTCACACAGTTCAAGCAGAGTGTTTTACAATTATCCCAGCTTGGCACAACTTAATAAAAACCCATAAATACCGCTAATAATAAGGAAAACAAGCACTAGCTCACCCTACCTATTTATTAATTATAGTTAACTACAGGATGCAAAACTCATCGCTGGAAATTCCTTTTTCTCTAGCCTCTCTCCAAAGCTCTTTTTCATTAGAAAGCGCTGTTGGCCGATGGGCAAAGCATGCCCCCTATGACTTGCAGAGGCCTCATCTCCTCCTGTGGAGTGAAAATGGGGGCATTGAGATCATTGTCCCCTCCCTGGGGTGCTCCCTGCCCAACAGGAAGGTGCCGAAACCCTCCTTGGCCCCCCTTTCCCAGTATCATTGTTAGGAACCACCAGGCACAGGAGAGGCTCATGTTCAGGCTTCTCCTGCCTGTGGGGCCTCCCTGCCTCCCCCATCCCCTTTCTGCTCTCCAGAATGTGATCAGAGGCTGCACTCGGCTCCCAGAGGCATCCCAGCCCTTGACTGTTGCGGTGAGGACATTCTGTCATGCCGCGGAGTGGAGGGATGGGGCTTGGCCCCTGAGAGGCCCATGTGGGAATCAAGGTTGGACTTTGGGTCCAGGTCGAAGTTGGAATTTGGTGGATTTTTGTGGATCTTCGGCAAGTCTCTCAACGCCGCTGAGCCCCAGGCTCCCAAGTGTCAAGTGGAGAGAATCATCCTCGCCTACTCCAAACAATGGAACACGCACAGAGTCAGAACACAGGGGCGAGGGGAAGCGAGCCAGGCGGTGAGTCCAGTCTGACCGGGATTAGAACATCAGAGAACCATGGAAGTTGGAAAGGCTTCTACTTAACAGCATTATCTCAAGCAGAGAGCTTTGACAGATAGGACCCATCTTGCAGAGTACGGTCCCAGTTCTCATGATAAGGTCATTCCATTGATAAGCTGTTCGGGGTCAGAGAGAGGTAAGGGCCCCTCTGCCCTGAACGTGGTCGGTGGTGGCTATAAATGGGCTTCTAAGGAGGTCACGTCCGGTTTGGTCAAGACTTGGGGTACAGGTCTCGGGCCAGAACAGAACTCAGGATGAGACAGGAAAGACTGCCTCCAGCGGTCCTATTCCTCCAGCTGACCCTCATCAGGCCTTCTGCTTGTTTTTATAGTTGTGAAACAAATACCTAGAGAATGTGAGCCAAAGTGTGAGTTCCCCGAGAGGCCTACGGCTTGGAGAGAAGAGGGGCTTCCGAAAGTGCTAGGAGCAGGACAGGTACCAACAGGAGCCCACTGCCTGCTGCTGTGCTAAGCACCTGCTCGGCCTTCTCTTCAGCCCCGAGACCAGGTAGGGCCCTGGCCCTAATCAGATCCTGACTTTGACCCAACAGCCCCCGGTAAGTACATTTCGGAGGACCTGGACCCAGGGGAAGCTCAGGGCTTCCTTCTGCTCTTTGAAACTCTTCTCCGCAGGGGGCTGCTCCTTGTCCACCAATCCTGCTGAACTGCAGGGGTGCGGGTGGGCATGCTGTGTTCTGGGACCTCCATCATGAAGAAAGCCAAGACGCAAGCAGAAAGGAGGGCCCAGAAGAGCCTCCTTGAGCTGTAGGCTGAGGTCTGTAGGGGAGAAGGGCTGGACAGGCCGCTGATTAGAGGAAAGGCAACCAAGAAGGCAGAGGAGGGGGACAGAGGAGGTGGGAGGCGGGAGTCAATATTTGCGGAGGGAGGCAGCCTCCCGCACATGCCCACAGCCATCAATATCTCTTCTGAGGACAGCTTATCTGGGGAATTTATGCTCTCTAATAATTACCTTGCAGAGGGTTCCACTTATCTTACCACAAGAATCTGCCGGTTGCCAGACACACAGGGTTCTGGTTAATTCCATCCACACCGCCGCCCACCTCCACCTTGTCCCACCAGCTCCCCAGCTCCCATGCTCTAACCTCTCATCTCTGCTCTCTCTGGCCTGGGGGAAGTTGAGGGTAGAAGAGTCTCAGCACCTTCCATCAGATTTAGGGGCCCCTGGGGGTGAGGCAGGGGGTGGGGAATCTGCCTTGCTGACCCATAGGAGAGGTAAGTTGAGGCCCAGCCTGGGGAAGGGCACTTGGCTACAAAAGGCTCTTTGAGAAGGGCAGAAGCCCTGATTTGATTATATTTGCTTTGCCTGATGCCGTCATATCTGGTCCGTAATTTCATCTTCTTGTCTCCACAACCCCCTGAAAGCCTTCCCTTTCCTCCTCCAGCCTTTTGATGATGCCCCCCCTCCCCCCACCAGTGGGGCTGCTCATTCAATGATCAGCGTACACTGCCTTGCATGGCCAATATCCCCACGAACACATGTCTCAGAACCCGCTATGAGCTCCTTGCCGATGGCACCCTTGGCCCACCGCTCTGGCACCAGCTCCACTCCTGAGCCTCAGCAGGGACGATACCACCAGGTCACCCTTACTGCAGGCCAGGTTCCAGAATGTTCTAAGTGCATGACAAAGAATAAGGGCTTTCATCTTTGCAGCAACCCCATGCGAGAGCCTCTATTCCTCTTCCCCATGACACAGGTGAGAACACTATGACAGCTGCGGTCGTGGGCCCAAGGGCCACCTAAGGAGCAGCCAAGCCAGGAGTTGAACCAGGCGTTCCCATCTCCAAGTCTGGACTCTCTGACACTCGGCACTGCCTGGCAGTCAATGTCTGTTGAGCCACTGGGGCATTTTATACCGTATCTACGCACTTCTTTTGCCCTCCTGCTCTAAAACAGTAATTGCCGTTAAAGTAATCTCAATATCGGCGAACAACTAAGGTCCTCGAGCACGTATGGGTGCTCTCCACTTAGTCCTGACGTCCCCCCCAGGGGCCGCTGCTATGACCAGCGGGGACCTGCATCCCCCCAGCCACCTCTCTGTCCCGGAAACACCAGCCTTCCCCTCTTCCAGGCCTTGGCACCTGCTAGGTCCCCTCCAGGTCAAGGGGACACTCACTCCCCTCATCGTCACAGGGCAGCGGCCGCTGGGCCCTGGGCCCTGTGCTCATGCTCCCCTCCTTCCCCAAACCCCTTCTCTACAGCACTCACTCTTTCTCTACCCAACCTGGTTGGGTAAACGCTGGTTTCTGGTCTTTTGAGCACTTTGCCAGCTATCAAAAATTATCAAAAATTATTTTATTCATATTTACTTACTATCTGTCTTTCCACACTAGACACGTAAGCTCCCCGGGAGAAAGCCTGGCCTAGTTTGTTCACCTCAGCATTCAAACTAGGTACGTGGTGTGCAGGAGTTGGATAAATGATATCCCCACTGGGCCTCACACAATCCTTGCGGCCTGCTCGGAGGGGCGCTCTGTGTCGTGGAAAGCAGTTTCATGGAACCCTGTCTTCACCGGGTTCCAGCGTCTCCGGCTTCCTGCAGGGTACTCTAGTATTGCACTACACCCCGCTAGGAAGGAGGAAATACCATCTTTATTATTCTCACTTCATGGATGAGGAGACGGGCTTTGAGCGGTTCCACACAGAAGTAGGGTGAAACCAGTCCCCATTCTGTCTGCGTCTCTGAGTCAGTGATACTAATCGTTGGGCACCAGGGCCTCTGGCCGGGTCCCCTGGGGAGCTCAACTCTCTTCACCCTTGTATCCCTAAATGTCCCCGGCCTTCCTTTTCCCCACGCCCTTGCTTCTCTGTGCCAACTCTCTTCCACTGGCCCTTCCAGGTTCTCTCTCCCCCATTCCTCTCCCTGCTCCGGACCTCCAGGAGCATGTCCTACGTGGTCAGCCATCTGCCGTCTTCCCTCTGCCTCTGGCAGCGGGGCCAAGGGCGGATGCCGGCAGCGGGTGAGATGGAGGGGAGAGAGCAAGATGGCGCATTTACCGCCCCTCCCCCCGCCGCCTCCTTGCTGGGTCAGCTGAAGGTCACGGCTCCTGCCAGCCAGCCCTCTCCATATAACTACCCTCTCCCCTTGACCTAGCCCCCCGGGTACTGCACTATCTCAGTCAGACGTTTCCCTGCCCACACTTTTATAAATAGCCATCTTATTAAACACACCTCAGCTTATTGTGTTGGAATGTGCTGCTTTCTGCTGGAACCCTGGCTCTCCAAATGCCACCTGGCCTCTCTGTCTCCTCCAGCCATGTCCCCACCATCACGGCCCCTGGCCCCTTGCCCTGCCCCCTGGCCCCTGCAGCTGCCTCTGCCAGGCTCTCCTCCACTGCCTGGGGTGTTGAATCCCTCCAAGACCTATAAATAAATGTTGACTTGCTGGCTTGAAGGTTTGCCCTGGCAGCCTCCGCTCTTTGCCAAGGCCCACCAGCCTCTTTGCTAACCACTAAACATCGGGGAGAGAGGGGTGCGCCAGGCAGCCCTGTGAGGACCCAACAAGCTGTCTGCCTGTGACCAGCATGAACCCAGAGGTAATCAGACCCAATGTGGGGTCTGCTTTGCTCGGATCAGGCTTGTCCTCTGCAGGGTATTGGAGGACTTTATAGGTGATGGACCATCAGCTCAAGCAAAGCCAACGTCGCAGCTTCGACCATCTTAGCACAGTCTGTCAAGCCACAGCTCAGTGGCAGGCCTCTACTCAAGCGCCATGGGCGTTCCTTCATCATTATATTAATAGATAAAGAACATGAAGCTCACAGAAGACGTGGAATTCAACCGAAGCCACAGAGCAGCTGGGATTAGAGTACAGCTCAGCCCAAACCCGCAGACGTATTTTCCCACAGCCACGCTGCCTGACAGCCAGCCCCGTCCTTCTGCAGGAGGGCCACACGCTCCCACCCACGCAGGCAGTTCAGAGACACTGGCCACCTGTGACAGCGAGAGGGGCAGGTGGCGGGGGGAATGGGCTCGGGGGAAGAGTGTGGCATGCTCCATGCCGCGTGGAGTCCCTCTGTCCACGGGCCGTGGCACCACTCGGCCACGGCAGGCACGGCCCAGCCAGGGGCCCTGGGACCTGCCCCCACAGCTCCTTCCCCCAGAGCCAGCAGGGAGCCGTGTGCTTGTCCTTGGGCACACACCAGCATGTCAACAAGACAAGCCCGCAGCCCAGGGCCCTCCCGCCCTCACTGGGGACAGTCACAAGGAAACTCTGAAGGGCAGGCCAGAGGGACCAGGCGGCAACAAAAAGGGAGGAAGGCTTCCTGCTCCGGGACCTGGGGCGCAACTGTGCTTCCTCCAGTCCTCCCTGCAGCCAAAATTTATGTTCACCTTAACATAATTCAAGGACTAAAGGGTTTTGTTTTGTCTTTTTTAGAAGGCAATGGCCAAAGGGAAAAAAAAAAAAAAAAAAACCTGCCCACATTTCTAGTGTTAGGATTGTTCTCGAAGGCAAACATCCTCACTCGTGAGGACACACACATACCAGTTCTGGCCCCACAGACCCGCCCATAGCCCTGACCTCAGCACTGGCTCTCCCAGGCTCCCAGAGAAGCCAGCTCTGCAGAACCTCCCAACCTCGGGCCACGGGACTGCTGGACTGCTGGCCGGCTCCCGCGCCCCAGAGGAACAAAGCCTGCCAGGACCCAGCAGCAGTGCCACCTGCTTCTGCAGACGGTCCCACCCCTAACAAGCTCAGCGGGGTGGGGGGAGGGGGCAGTAGGTGGAGGGCCGTGGCCCTGTCTGATGCGTCCTGACAGGACAAGGTCCAATTAGCCGAGGCCGTTTCCAGTGACCCAGCATGAGAGGGGCCCCAAATCTCCAGAGCTGTCCTGAACGTCCTCTCCCCCAGCCCCCCCAAATCTCCCATCACGGATGTGACGTCTCTAGGTGAATGGCTCCCACAGCACTGGAGAGACTGGAAAACATCCAAAACAGAGAGTGTTCTTCGAAATAAAACAAAGACAAAAACAAAACAATACTGAAATGCAAAACTGAGCTCCGTCTGAAAATCTGTGCCCTCGCGGATTTGGAGTAGCCTGGGTCCAGTCAAAACTGCTCTCCGTCCCTCCCATTAGACACCAAAATCTGAATCTCCCTAAAGTAGGAGGACGGTGAACGCAGTTAGACCCAATTAATATATGGAGAAACTGAGAGCAAAGAAGGAAAATCGATAGGATTTCCTTGCTCTGACCACTGCTGCAGATGAACTAATAACTTGAGAGAGATTTGAAGAAGGAAACCAAAAGCCTCAGACGGCAGCCACAAGGCCATTTAACGAAGCAGCAGCAGCCCGTCTGAACTAGCCCGGCGAAGACCACTAAGGCTGACAAGACATTCCTGGGGATGACAGGAGTGGGAGACAGCTGGGGTCACTTGTCTTCTATTCATTATATAACACAAGGCTCATCAGTGGTAAATTCTCATCTCGCTCACAAAAGCAAGACACAAAAGAAAGCAAAAGGGAAGAAGCAGCCACACAGGCTGTCATATATTAGGGACATTGGTCATTTCTAGATGGGCAAAGGCCGTAGGGGTCCCCTGCAGCTTCATACCAAGTTTATGTCCATCACCACTGCCCCCTCCCCATCTCTCTCATCCATATTCAGTGAGGAAGAAAGGAAGTTAACAAGCCTACACCCGACATCCCCCTTGATCACCAGCTGGGCCATTTGGAGCATCCCAAGATGGGGGGTGTGGGAAGCCCCAGGGGGAAGGGAGATCTCCAGAGATCACAATCCCTGCCTCCTGCTCGGTGCCTGGGGCTCCGCTGGATAGAAGACGCCGACAAATTCAACAAGAATTTAGCTGGGCCTCCCCATGAGTCTTGATGGGAGATGCTAAGTAAGATAGCCTGGCCCGCGCTATCTTTGCACCTGCAGGAATAAATTCCTTGCTGTCGAGCTGGGTTTTCCAGCAGCCCCTCAGTCTACCTGCTGCCTCTGGATGGGGTTCATAAAATGCTCCTGGCCTGAGTGGCCATCATTCATTCATTCAACCAGTAAGCGCTTAAGCAGCACCTAGGCCATGCTCTAGCACACGTGTGAGAGGAGGCCCACCATTCAAGTGAGCGGCAAGGGTGCCGGGTTTGAGTCCTGGCTCCTCGTTTACTGGCTGTCTAACCCCCTGACCTCCTGATCTCCCCTTTCCTCATCTGTAAAGGGGGAAGACTGTAGCATCCTCCTCCTCGGATCACTGAGAACCAATGATAGAAACTCACCAGGAGTGATCGGTAAATATTAGCTGCTGTTACTCTGACGTGGGGTCCCACCTGCAACTCGCCGCCATCATCAGTAGTAGGAAAAGCTCGTGAGTTAACTCCCAGGCAGTATCATCTTTTCCACTGGCTTCTCTGTCCACACAGATGAGCATTAGCAGAATGTATTAAAAAATAAAACAGCTCCATGCCATTGGCTCGTCTTGCCCCCCACCACCAGTCAGCTGTCTAGACAGGAGGTTCAGTGGTCAGAAGCACAACCACAGTGCATGGATGGTTCAGTGGTCAGAAGCACAACCACAGTGCATGGATGGTTCAGTACAAAAACACCCCCACCCGCAAAAACCCAACTCTAGTATATACCCTCCCGGTGGTGGGTGGAGAGCACCTATCCCCTTTGATTAAAGGGCACTGGGACCCAAAGGAAGAGGAGCTTAGTTGGCTGCAACTTTAGAATATCCAGCAGGACCGGTGGAAAGGCGGCATGTTGGTGTCCTATTGCTGCTGTAACAAATTCCCACAAACATAATGGCTTTAAACAACCCAAAATCATTATCTTACAGTTCTATGGGTCAGAAGTCAGAAATGAGTTGCAAAGGGCTGAAATCAAGGTCAAGGCAGGCTGCTTTGCTTCTGGAAGCTCTTGAGGAGAGTGTGTCTCCTTGCCTTTTCCAGGTTCAGGAGGATGCCTGCGGTCATCACTTTGTGGCTCCTTACCTCCCACTGTCACATCGCTGGCCCAGACCCCACCTGCCTCCCTCATATAGGGACCCCTGTGATGACATTGGACCCACCCACGTAATCCAGGAGAATCTCCCCCTCTCAAAAGCTTTAATTTAATCACATCTGCAAAGTCCCCTGTACCTTATAAGGGAACCTTTTTACAGATTCCAGGGATTAGGACACAGACCTCCTTGTGGGGCCTCTATTCTGTCTAGAAAGGTATGTTCTGCTACAAAATGCACTTGAGAACTGTTACAGCGACAGTGAGGGACTGTAGTAGGAAATAAGGTTGTGCCCTGAGCTCAAGAATACTGAAAACATCCTACTTTGCAGCAAAAAATCCACCTAAGTATAAAGTGTGTGGTACCTAAGAGACATGTCTGTGTGAGTGTCTGTTTCCCCCAACTGAAGTACTGATTTTGAAGGGTCCTTGTATCATGAGGAATAAAAGGGAAAAAATGCACCCGGAAACCTTCACTCCATGCCAGGGACACAGTTAGTGCTCAGGAAAAGCAACTAACGAGCTGCCCACTAGTTCTATTAGCCCATTGTTTTGATTCTATCAGGCCCAGTGATTAAATAAACCAGCTTGACATGAGCTAGTTGTCAGTCAGCAAATACCACCAAAGCCCTGTCAGGTTCTGGGAATCAGAGGGGCTATTCAGCCCAATGCAGAGCCCCCTACCCCCAGAGGCACCCAAAGTTCTGGATTTGTGATCAGAATTTCCTAGATCAGACATGGTCTGGATCTGAGTTTACTTTCTGCAGAAAGAAGACAAGTGGGAGACCCCAGCAATCTTCCACAAGCCCATGCTCCATTCCCCTATGTGTCTTTCTCCTGCAAACAATGGTGCTATTTTAAATTGTATTGTGATCACTTGGGGCTACGTGCCGCAGTCAACAGTTCCCAACAGGAATCTTTCCACCCTCCCATTTCGCAGAGGGGCAAACTGAGGCAGGCACCAAAGGAACAAGGATTTTATCTTATAACAACACTGCATCATTTGCCTTCATCACTGAAAGGGAGAGTTTTAGAACTTGAAGCCCAGCTCTCCTGCTAATTAGCTGTGTGACTACTGGAAAATCGCATAACTTATCTGAGCATCCCTTTCTTTATCTGTGAAAGGAGACAGGAAAATCAGTTGCATGAATTAAATATCACATAAAACCTTGGCATGTTGATCTATGGAGCACTGACTAGGTCTCAGGCACTATGCTAAGCACTCTATGTATATTAATTCCTTTAGGTCTTATTATTACCATTTTCCTAGAATGTAGGCCTCTGAAGGGCAGGGATTTTTTCTTGCGTCTTCAGCGGCTAACTCAAATAGACTGAGAGTAACAAATGCAATCCACAAGCACTGTTGCTGAGAAAAAGAATGGAGAGATTCGTTGAGTCTGGAATCATTCCAGAAGGTTCTATAAAGGTGGAATCTGGAAGGTAAGGAGAATTGGAGAAAAGGACAACAGAGAGAGGGCAGATCTTCCCCAAGGGGTAAAGTGAGGTATTAAAGTGACAAGAGAAGTAAGGCACATAGGAGATAGGTCTACACATGGTGCATAGATAGGAGACAGCAAAATTTAAGCCTCTTAAGAATAACCCCCTTCGTGGGGTCGCCTGGGTGGCTCCGTCTGTTGAGCATTTGCCTTCAGCTCAGGTCATCCTGGGACAGAGCCCTGCGTTGGGCTCTCTGTTCGGCGGGGAGTCCGCTTCTGCCTCTCCCTCTGCCTCCCGCACTCATGATCTCTCTCACTCTACTCTCTCTCACACTCAAATAAATAAATAAATTTTTTTAAAAAAACTTTTTTAAAAATGCTCTTAATTACCATGTCCACATCTGCGAGATACAGACATACCAAAAGAAAATGGCCCTTCCCTACCAACCTCACTGGGCTGTCGCAGCAAGTGAGATAGGGTATGAAGGTTCTTGGACGCTTTCCACGGCGAGTGATTCTACTCCCCCTAGAAGCAGAGTTTTATGTATTGATAGCTTCTAGTGTTTTTAGAAACACATCCTTTTATGATCTCCATGTACCATTTCTCCATCTTCCTATTAACTTTCTGCTCTCTGGGAACTATTTTCAACAGTAACAAATATCCAAGGTAGGAAACAGTTAAGATCATCCTTCATGGTGAGGAGAAAACTATTGCTCAACCCTGAGAGAGCTGGTATTTCTGGCACTAAGACCACTACACGTGACTGTGGTCAGACCTGATCTGCCTGATTTACTCTCTGGGACCAAAGTTCCAAAGGAGGACTCTGGGTCCCCACTCGGGCCGCACCGGGGGCTGCCAGCTACAGAGAATGAAGCTGGGCCCCCCTCTCCTCCAGGCGGCTTCTGCCCAGGGTGGAAGTCAGAGGCTCCAAATTGCAAGCATGGCTCTTCCACGGCCTCAGTTCTTGCCTTGGGCAAGTCCTGGAATCTGTGCCGCCAAATCCCGGCCCGAGTCAACCCCACTCAGAGGGGGCCCTGGGTCCTGGCAACTCCTCCCGCAATGGCAGAAGCTGGGTGGGAGTTCACGGAGCATTCTGAGCCCTTCGGCACCCCCTCGGGTTACTGTCCTTTCCCCAAATAACAGACACTTTGAAAGTCTCCGCTCTGGAGTAAACATTGGTTTCCACAGAGGCAAGCATCTCGGGGACGTGTGTAAGAGGCAGTGCAAGCCTACGCCTGGCCCACCTAGTCCCGTGCTTTCCTCCTCCTGTGCACCACGGGAGCTGGACAGACGTCCAGCGGGGAGCTAGCACAGGAAGGGGAGCGGGGCAGCCCCAGTCATGCTCAGCGTCCTGGGTCTTGCTTTACAGGGCAAATGCAAGAGTCCAGTCCTTCCGCCAACCCGTCCCCCTGTGGGCGTCACAGGTATGTCTGCCTACGGAGCTGCCATCACAATACCCCCATTTCCTCCAGGGAACCTCTCTCCCCACCACCAGGTGACTGAAACCTGCAGCTTTAGAGACAGGCTTATGACCCAGGAGAAAACCACCTCTCCTGGCCTGACTGATTGGGTTCAAGGGTGAACACATGGTAGAAGACAGGCAAACTCAGGTCAACCCTCGAGCTTCTGTGGGAAAGAGGGGCTTTCTTTCTCTTCCTGTGGAAAAGCTGATTAAAAGTGTTTACCTGAAGCTGTTGGGAGACATCCAAGAAGCAGCCCCGTCTGCAAAGAGGCTGGTGTCAAGGAAAGCAGAAACCAACAGGAAGGGGAGGTGGAGAGAGCTCGGATGACCTTGTTGAACACCCAGACCCAGGCCCAAGGGAAGGGGACGCACTCCTGAACTTTCAGTTATCTGAGCCCATACACACATTTGTGCCCCAGCAGTCTGAGTTGGGTTTCCTGCCATTCGCAACCTTAAGAAGCCCAATTGATGCACATTCAGAGTCTAATTTTACCAACAAATTCCCACACAAGGCTGAAGAAGCCAGGCCCGGCCCCACCCCAACACCTCTGGGCTACTCAAATGCTACCCAAATGCCTTTCATATAAAGATGGGTCACTGTGGTCATCAGGGGTCACCTATCAAGAGGCGGTCAGTTGGGGAATGTTGTAGACGGCAGCTCAGTAAACTGTCCCGAGTCCCTACCACTCCTTCTTGTCTTCATCTGCTGCATTCTCCTCATTTACTTTATTCATCTGGTCCCTTGAAGTATATGTCAATGTATCGTCCCTTACACATGGATGGAGGAAAGGGCGGGTAGGTAGATGGATCCGTTGATCTATCAGTGGGTAAGCCGTGGACGGAGGAGTAGATGGGCAGACGGGCAGGGGGGTATGGATTGGTACATTGATCCTGCCTACAAACAGGCACAACAGAAACAATTAAACCTCGGGCTGCTGCCATCAGTCGACCATTTGATAATACGGGGGGAAGTAGCCACAGACTGACTTCTGCGCAGCTCGGCTCTCTGGGCAGCGGGGGGATGGCTCTCTGGGCAGCGGGGGGATGGCTCTCTGGGCAGCGCACACGCACCACGGGTGTTCGCCTCTCTCCCAACCCCAGGTGGCTGACACGAGGGGAAACCACTCCTGCACTCACAGGCAGCTCCCTCAGAAGAAACCCTGGCCTGGGGAGGCAGCCCCCCACCCGTCCCAGCACCCACGCGGACCCGGACACCAGCCACAGAAACAGAAGGAACTACAGAGAATGCAGGCACTGTTTTGGTGCCTGGACTTGGGGTAATCGTTGGCCGTGTCCGCGAATGGATCCATGAGGCTCTTGCCTTGAGACAAGGATGGGTCTAAGGGGTCCAGGGTGACCAAGGAGGGGCACCAGGGGGCTCAGAGAACTGAGGAAAAAACCAAAAGTGACAATGGAGCTCAGAGCCAAGACAAGGCCCATCCCTTGGACACCTGGTTGGAGGCATCCGCATGACGTCAGGGAAGTAGCTGGTGATTCACAAGGAGCTGCACTGTGAGCTGTTCGTTGTGGTTGTGTACGCCCACAGCTCAGGCCACTGCTCGCCTCAGACGCTACATAGCGTCCACTCCACTGTGGATCGTGTTCCCCCACCACTGTCTGTGAAGTCCTCACACAGCTCAGCGTCAAAGAATCCCTCTTAGCAACACTCAGACTCAGCGGCTCCAGGACGAGGCCTGTTCGTGCTGGCCATGTCACCCCAAACGTGAGGAACGAAACACAAAATGTGAGGGCTCTGCCCCTCGTCTGTCTTTACAGCCAGGAAATGAGTACACAGAACAGTGGGAGAAAACAGAGCTGCACACACGGACTCCCACGGGCATAGAAAAAAGGTAGATGCTGAGAGGTAAGAAGTACCAGCTTCCTCAGGAAACCAGCCTTCATGGTGGACAGCATCCCTGCCAGGCACCCACTAGCCAGATGACCCAGTCCCAGAGCAGAGGAAACAGAAGTGTGGGATGAGTCATGGGATAGAGACTCCCGCCAAGGACCAAAGGACCAACAAATGTGAGTACCACCAGCAAGCAAGTGTTCCCTTGCCTGTTGCTAACAGGAACAGCTGGGTATGTGGGACAGTCACCAGCCTCCTGAACACTACAGAAGACTGACACATTGTCTCTACCCTCAACATGCTTCTATCTGACAGAGGCAACAAGACCCAGGAGCGTAGAGCAGAGGAAAACTGTGGATAACCTGGAGTCAAGAGACCCGGTTCTCATCCTGCTCCATGACCTTGGACTTGAAGCCCACCATGGAGTTTTCTGGCTTCCAGATTCCCCGTCTGTTAAAGTGAGACCCCTCATGGCTCAAAAGTTGGGTGAGTTCCTGGTTGTCAGAGTAGCTGATCTTCCAGGGGCCACCCAGGGTTCAGATGCAATGCCTTGGGAGAGTCTGAACGTTCAGAATCCGCTCCTGGGAATGAGAGCAAAGATGCTGAGCCCTCAGCCTCTCAGGACAGCACGCACCTCGAGGGACGTGGCCCCAAGCCCCCCCAAGGCTGAGACACCCTTTTGAGTGTCCCTGAATACATGTATTTTAGCCCTGGGTGTTTGTTTTAACTTTCCAGGAGGAAAGAATTTGGATTCCTGTAAAATATATACAAAGGGAATGCACCTGTTCATTTTGCGGGATGTATTTTCAGGTACAACTGGTGAGGAGCAAGGCTACAGACCTTTCTCTTGGCTCGTGTGAGGACTATGCCTCCATGGTCGTTTCTCCAAATACCACAAATGCCCAGGATCTTAGATCTCTCATTTCCTGACCTGTCTCAGTTTGATACCTGGTCAGAGGCTACTGTCACATAATCTTTCAGGACCTCGGGGCTCCAATGACCACATCCTGCCGTCATCACCCCCATGGAGGTGCAGGGTCCTGCCCACTGCCCACCTTCCCATCCACCCCACACAGTAAGATCACCAGATAAAATTGAGGAATCCCAGTTCATTTTGAGCGTTAGTTTACAGACATATATTTTTGTGTAATATTTGCCTTTCCAGGCAGCAAAACTGAGGCAGTTTCCTTCCAAGGATAGAAAAATTCTCTCCCTCTAGGCCTGTGGTTACAGAACCTCAGCCCAGGGGCCTTTGTGTCCCCTGGCCTCGCTGAAGTCTGCCTTTGCCTCTTTCTGGGTGAGTGAAGGCCTCGGCTTCCAAGGCTCACGGTAACACAGGTAGTTTCCATGTCAGTGGTGCTTGGTCAAAAAACTGCTAATGGCCAAAGTATAAAACATTTCTACCCAGAGCTTCCAGGCCCAGTACAAAGGGGCTGGCGAGAGGGGAAGTGGGGAAGGAAATGTGAGATCTGTCCTTGCCATAAAGGTCTGTGGGGGACATCTCAGTCTGGAGAGATCGCACATTTTTAAAAAAACTGGGCACCCTGCATGGCTCAGTTGGTTGAGCTTCTTTCTGCCTGTGGCTCAGGTCATGATCTCGAGGTCCTGGGATGGAGTCCCACAGCTGGTGCCCTATTCAGCGAAGGCTGCTTCTCCCTCTCTCTCTGCCCCTCCCCTGCTCGAGCTCACTCTCTCTCTCAAATAAATAAAATCTTTAAAAACAAAAGAGGGGTGCATGGGTGGCTCAGTTGGTTAAGCATCTGCCTTCAGCTCAGGTCATGATCTCAGGGTCCTGGGATCGAGTCCCACATCGGGTTCTTTGCTAGCGGGGAGCCTGCTTCTCTTGTGCCTCTGTGTCTCTCTGTCTCTCATGAACAAATAAGCAAAATCTTTTAATTAAAAAAAAAAAAGTGTCACTTGGCAATGGCTGCCACATGGGCCATGAACTTCTAGTTTCTGGCTATAAGAGATAAGCCCAGCACGTCCCCCAGCTCTGGATTCTGTAACGGTCAAGCGGGTCTGACAAGAGCCGCAGAAATGGGCAGCTGGAGCGGAAGCGTCATGAGGCCAGAGCTGCTGACACGGCTGTCATCACCAAACAGCCACCATCTTGTCCACGGCCCGGCCTCCCAGTGGGCCCTCCATGAGCTTCTGTCAAATGCGTGAATGAATGTCTACGTTATCCACTATGCCCCAAAAAGTATCATGAGCTTTGTAGACCAAAGGGCCCTGAACAACTCAAACATGTCCAGTTGATAAGGGCCGGCCCGAATGACCTCCGAGGTCATCTGCCATACCACGAGCCCTTGGGCCTGTCCTCTTCGGGCAAGAAAAGGATTTCACTGAAAGAATGTAAAATGCTTTCTTCAACACCTCAGCTCAGCAGCCATCACTGAGGTCCTCAGACTGTGCCCAGCCCCGGGTGACGCCGTCGGAGGCAAGTGTGCAGAGAAACCCAAACCAGGAACGTGAGGAGGAACAAGAGAGACACACAGCGAAGGGAATGGCGCCTAGGTGGGTAGGGACCCCAAGAGGGAACCCGAGAAATAATTTAAGATGCAGCGTGGCCATCCAGGACACACACACTCACACAAACACAAAGGTCCTCCTTCCAGATCACACTGCACCCCTCCCAACGCCCCACCGTTCAGCAACAGTGCCTCTTTGTGGAGGACAACAATGGGCACATTATGCCAACCTATAATTATCCTAGGAGAAGCGATAGTGAAGTCAAGGCATTACATGAACATTGGGATACTGGATACCATCCCACAACAACAACAACAACAAAACAACAACAATCCACAAAATCCCTAATTTAAATGAAGACTGAAAGCTGCCCGGAGCCAGTACCCTTTCACATTTCTATGAGGGTGGGATTTTTTTTTTTTCCTTTCACATGATTATTTAAGCACAAGGCCTTCTTTCACTGGAAATGGGAGAGTACTGGGGGCAGGGGTTGAGCAGTTGTATCTTTTTTTTTTTTTTTCAATAAGGGGGCAGAGAGTAAAGGAAGTGGAAGACACGAGACAGTGCCAAGGCCAGGCTGTGACCTGCAGGCCGCCCTCAAAGGTCTGAGTCCACTCGGTGAGTCCATCCCATTCATCGAGATTCCTTCCCGCCACGCCAGTGGAACCGGTGTCCAGGGACGTTGGTGTAGAATACACAGGAAAGACGGTGACCAAATAACAATCCGTTTCTGTGAGTTCCCATCCCCTGCCACTTCCGCCTTGTTCAGTCAGAAACTGTGTGTTCCATCCATGCCACACGCGAGGCACGGAGCCAGCCACTGAGGAAAGTAACAAAGACAGTGACATTCCCCGCTGAGCCTCAGTTTCCTCAGATGCAGACCAAGAGACCTACCGGCCCTGGAGACACACACGCACGGAGGCGCACTCATGCACATACTCACACACACTCACGCACGCTCACACGCACACTTCCAAACTCGAGGGGCGGCCCCACGCTGCCCGGCGTGGGCCACACTGACCAAGGCCATCTCCACAGGCTGTCACCGAGGAAGGAGAGAGCCTGCCGCTTCTAAAACAGAGGTGAAGCCAGAACTCTCAGAGCAGAGGAGCAGAAGCCTCCTGCCAGGGGCCCACGGGGTCATCTTTGCGTGTCCCGGTAAAAAGCTAGGGTGTGGAAAATCGATGTTTTCTTTTTCAAACACAACCCTAGTTTCTAAGCAAAGGTCTGTCTTCTCTCTCAAGGCGAGCCCTCCTCCTGAGCCACAGCCCCGTGCGCTCTGCCTCTTCTGGACGTGGCCAGCGCTCCTTCCCTCAAAGGCCTCCCTTTCTTCCACCTCACACGCTAACTAGGGACGGCAGGAGATGCCATTAACTGTCCGAGGGCCCTCCTAGCAAGGATCCCACCTCACTCCTTCCATGTATGGACAAGCTGTCCTCAAATGCATAATATTCTCAACTGTCCATTCCCTGTAGAAGCCATTAACCAGGGGCACCTGCGTGGCTCACCGGTTAAGCGTCTGACTCTTGATCTCAGCTTGGGGCGTGATCTCTGGGTTGTGAGATCAAGCCCCGCCCTGGACTGCATTGGGCTCCACGCTGAGCATGGAGGCTGCTTAGGATTCTCTCTCTCTCCCTCTCCCTCTGCCCCTTCTCCCACTCATGTGCTCTCTCACACTCTCTCTCTCTAAAATAAATAAATCTTTAAAAAAACAAACAAACAAAAAAGGAAACCCATTAACCATCCTTCCTCAGAAGCCACTATTTCATACTAACTAATTTCCTCCTTTTCTTGCCAAACCCAAAGGCCACTTCTCGGTCATCGTGTTGCTTGACCAACATCAACGGTATTAGCCTTGGGTTCTTGGGAACTCTCAGAACCTTGATTCTACTCACTCATTTAGTTCCCTCAGCAAATGTTCCCTCCATCCTGTGCTCGGTGGTGGGATAAGGCAACGACAAGAGCCAGGTCTCACCTTCTGCTCATCTCTCCGCATCTACTACTGACATCAGCCAAAGGGCTTTAAGGGACTCAGAGCACGCCCAACTCACCACCTGTTGTGATGACAGAGTCTAGTCCTGCACACTTTGGAAAAACATTTCACACTGTAATAATTTTTCTCCTGGGGGGAAAAAAAAAAAAGGAGCCTGTTCTTGCAACTGACCCGACTCTGGCAGTGTGGGGAACCTGTGATGGAAGTACCTTTAAGTGACTCTGGAAACGTGACATGATTTTGTGTGTCAGTCCTTCCCCGAGGGCTCAGCAACCTGGCCCCTCTCCCTGAGTGCTTTGCTGTGTGTCCCTCACCACAGAGGGAACGGCGCCCGTCTCTAAGCTGTGAGGGCCGGGAGGGAGGGCATGGGATAGACTGGTCTCTCTTTCGTCCGCATAACTGCTCAGTGCTTAAATATTTGTTGAGATGCAGCAGGAGCAGGAAGAAACTCAGCATCAAATCTCACCTCTACACCATTCCCCCAGGCTGGTCTGCACCTTTGGGAAGCTATCCTTGGGTTCATTTCTGGCTTGGCCTGTGGGAAGTCTTGCCTACCAACACGGTTGAGGGGGTGAGTTTTCTCTGACCGTGGACATTCCAAAGGCCGCCATCACACCACACTAAGACGTCCAAGCAGGACCCTGAAGCCAGCCTTTCACCTACTCAGGGTGCAAACTTAATGAGTTTGTGTCACTTAGTAATTCTGTGATTGCCTTCCTCAGTCACTGCGTGCCCTCGGGCAAGCTCCTTCAGACATTTGTCCCTGCTTTCCCATCAATAGAATAAAGATCGAAGTACAGATCTCCTGGGATTGTTAGGAGGATTTGACAAACACACACTAGGGGAAGTGCCTAGGCTGTGCTTACTATGTAGCAGAGTCTTGATAAACAGGTCATTAACTTTATCATTATTATTGTTCTTGACAGGTTAGAAAGGGTGCACGACATGGACTCCTACATAACTTGGATGCTGCCCTTCTGAACTGGCTAGTTCTGACACAACGGCCTTTAGACAATGCCTCAGAAACAAACCACCAAGGGCCCCTGGGTGGCTCAGCTGGCTGGGCAACTGTCTTCACTCGGGTCCTGAGCCTGGAGTCCTGGGATCGAGTCCCGCATCAGGCTCCCTGCTGGGCGGGGAGTCTGCTTCTCCCTCTGACCTTCCCCCTCTCATGCTCTCTCTCTCAAATAAATAAATAAAATCTTTAAAACAAAACAAACCACTAGACTTTCAGCTTTTAAAAAATCCGAGGGGTGCCTGGGTGGCTCAGTGGGTTAAAGCCTTTGCCTTCGGCTCAGGTCATGGTCTCAGGATCCTGGGATCGAGCCCCACATCGGGCTCTCTGCTCAGCAGGGAGCCTGCTTCCCCCCCCCCCACCCCGCCTGCCTCTCTGCCTACTCGTGATCTCTCTTTCTGTGTCAAATAAATAAATAAAATCTTTTTTTAAAAGATTTTTTTAAATCCTTTTAAAAATATATATAATAAATATAAATATATATAAATAAATAAATAATCTGAGGTAGGGTGAGAAACAGATCTTTCTCCCTCCCTCCCTGAGGCCACCCCACCCTAACCTTGGACGGGGTGAGCAAAGATAAGCTCAGAGAAGACCAGGAAGGGGGAACACCAAAGTTGGTTGAAGGGTCTCGGAGCGAGGAGGTCGGAAATGGAGTCAGTGTTGGAGGGCGCTCAAGTGAGGCGAAATTTAGGACTGTCTGATTGATGCCCACATTCATCATTTTAATTTTTCACCCCCACTCCCCACCACAGCATCAAAATGCCCCACTTTGTGAAAGGGGGAGAGACGGAGGGAACGAAAGAAGAAATCTGAGCTGAGTGAACATTTTTAAGCCAACAAGACATTTTGACTCAGAGGGTAAGTCACTATTCTGATCAAATCCTCTGGTCCTTTTCCACAAGTGGGACTCACAAGCAGGACTGGCAAGAAGGTTCTAGTAACTAGTTCAGCCTGCAGCATATAAAATGTCTGGTGAATTTTGCATTCCAAGGACAGGCGTTTTCCAAATTAAAATTTTAAGAGTGTATGAAAATAGTTCACCATTTACTTTTAGGATGAGGTAGTGTTTAGAATGTCAGCCTGAAAATCCAAACTAGCATTTTCAGGGATGCTGTCTATTCTGAGAGGGGGCAAAAAAAACAGCTTGTTGATTCTGTCCAGATCCCTGAGGTCTGGGACCCAGAAAAAGAGTGGGGTCTGAACAGCTTCTCCCACCAAAAAAAAAAAAAAAAGCCAGAGATCTCTGGGCTTATAGGACGTACATTTCAAACGCCATGACAGATTTTAATACTCTCGGCAATTCAGGAATAATCCTGTTGATCTGGGTTCTAGCCCCCAGCCATACCACCTACACGCTGCGACAACTCAAGCAAGTGATTTCACCTCTCTGAGCTTCTGTTCGCTCCCCCGGTCCTTCTGGACAAGCTTAACTTAGCACAGCCTTTCAGCTCTAACATTACTCAGTCGAGCAATGTTCACTGAACACCTACTACATGCTGGACACCCTTCTAGACGGTGGGCTTTTGGCAGGTTCCTGCCTTCGTGCGGCTGATATTCTAGCCCCAATACTGTATGACTCTCCACACCTCGGAGATCCAGCAGGTGGTCCACAGGATCTGAATTAAAGCTTGTGGGTGAGCAAGTCATTGCTGCCCATCAGTAAACAGGACAACAGAACTTCTTCCTTCAGACTTTTTATGTTCAGTTGCTGGAATGTGCAGGAAACTGAAGAACGTGAGGTAGGCAGAATGAGCGCAGAGGAAGGCAAAGCAGGGAAAGGAAGTATGGTTCTACACGGAGGCCCCATATCCCACTGGGCTCACGCTAAGATTTCACTCGGAAATACTGACTCCCTTTCAATCACAGGGAAACTGAACACCATCACCAGACGGCACTCGGGCCCGCCCAGCACTGGCCTGGCTGCTGCCTAAGGACACAGTCCTGGTTCCTCCCACCAGGACCTTGGGCAGAGCGCAGCAGGGGAATGACACGGGAGCCACAGAAAAGGTAAGAGGCCACGGCTCAACGTGGTCCTCCCAAGCCCTCTCTCCCAACCCACGTGCAGCCCAGTCTCATTACTTCTCCCAGAGCTTTGGGGCCACACTATGCCAGGGAGGAAAGAGGAAGTTGGGCTGCCCCACATTTCAGAACCCCGTGTGGGGCAGGTTCTGAGCCTGCTTGGGAACCAGGGAGAAGGCACCGGGGCAGTGCGGCGTGTGCAAGAGTCCTGGGGTGAGGGGCTCCTTTGGAGTGTAGATTTTCAGCCCCATCCCGCCCTCTTCGGGTTCCGTACATCAGGGTGGAGAGCAGGAGCCTGACTTCACACTCTGCCATCCAGGGAGGCTGAAGCAAGCGGCTCCCACCCACACTCAGAGCCACGCTGCGAGGAGAGCAAAGAATTTGAGGTTCCAGAGAGGGGTGCGAAGTCCCTCACCAGCTGAGCGACTTCGAGCACTGCCCTTTCCTTTTATTCCTTTCAAAACCTCCCCTGGCCATCTAGAAAATGAGGATGATGCAAATGAGTAGCTGCTTCTTCGGACTGGCGGGAGGAACAGCCAGGGGAGCGGAGGCACCCAGCCTCAAGCCTGCCGAGCAGTAAGAATTCAGTAGGTTCCTTCTTGTTATTCCGGGGATGGCTTTGTAAATGCCTCCTTCCACATCAGCCCCTTCCTGAACTGCAGCGCATCCCAGGGAGGATATGAGCGGTGCCACTACAGAAGGCAGGGCCCCCAAGGTCGACCTGTGCCGTGCACAACCAGCGCCAAAGCTGTGGCTCAAGAACACGCTCGGTGTGGATCCCGCCAACTCAGAACACGCTTGCTGATGTGCGAGCAACCAGGGCGAAGGGGGACGCATGTGGCAGGAGGAGCAGGGGGTCCTCCCGTCAGGGATCTGCTCTGGGAGGAGACAGTGGCAGAGGACCAAAAGGATGGCAACAGAGGAGGAAGACGAAGAGGGTGAGCCATCTTGTCCCAGGGGTGTCCTGTATTGGCAGCTGTGTCCCCAGGCTTCAGAGTTATAAAGGAGGGGGGCCACACGTGTGGGGGGTGAGTGCTTGAAGGGAGAGAGAGGGCCATAAGAAGGAAGGGGGTTTGAAGAGTGAGAATGGGCACTGCATTGGGGTCTAAAACACACACAGAGTGACTCTATTTAACAGGAGGGACTCAGAAGGGAAAAAACAAAGTTGACCCTGACCTCCAGCCTCCAGAACGGAGACAATACATTTCCTCTATTGAAACACCCCACAGGGGCACCTGGGTGGCTCAGTGGGTTAAAGCCTCTGCCTTCAGCTCCGGTCATGATCCCAGGGTCCTGGGATGGATCCCCACATCAGGCCCTCTGCTCAGCAGGGAGCCTGCTTCCCTTCCTCTCTCTGCCTGCCTCTCTGCCTACTTGTGATCTCTGTCTGTCAAATGAATAAATAAAATCTTTAAAAAAAAAAAAAAAAAAAAACACCCCACAGTCTGTACTTTGTTACGGCAACCCTAACAACCCAAAATGCTCACAGCCCTACTTGTCTTCACCACACAGATCATCAATGAGGAGAATCAGAAACTTTGAGAAAGTCACTATATTTACTTTTCTATCCAACAAAGCAGACCTCACGGGAGGAACTCAAAGATCTATTAGACATAGTCTAGTCTAGCGCACAGGTATGCTGATGCTTGTCCCTTAACAGTTTACAAAACACGTCCACGTGTCTCATCTCTCGTCTGCCCCTAACCTCGCGGTGAGAGAGGGGGTCAGTCCTGGGATCCCCCTTCTGCGGATGAGGATGGTGAGTTCTGGAAAGGCGGCGACTTGCCTTGGAGCGCTCGGCCACTAAGCGGCAGGGAAGCATGTGCGGCGAGGTCTTCCGAGTCTGGGAACATGTTTGGCGGGCTTGCTTTCTTTTCTCTGTCTTGCTGCCTCTCTGGCCGTCTTGGAGCCTCTTGCCTCTCGCCTCTCTCGTAAGCAGAAGCCCCTGCACTGAGGCAACTGGAAAGAAGTTGCGAGTATCCAAGATCTGCTCCAGCCAAGCTCGGGAAGGCAAGAAGGGAGGCCGGCCAGGGCGAACAGAGACTGGCGCCCTCCACCCTGCTTTCTCACGGCTGCTGCTGCTGTCCCCACCAGCCTCCTGGTCTCCTCCTCCCCAACCCACCCCCAGGCCCCTCAGCACTGCTATCTCACAGGCAGGCCAGGTTCCTGGTAACGGTGCCACCCTCTGTTGTCAAAATAGCAAGCAGCTGGAAAGACTTCCAGAATGAAATGTCTGTGCCTCTCCGCAGCCTTCTAAATGACTACAACTGTGGCAGCTCAACTTGCTAATGTGCTAAGCATTTTCTGGCAGGGCCAGGAAGCAGGGCTGGTGGTGTGGTAGCAGGGAGGGGCTTGTGGGCGTCATCCTCCTGGGCAAGTCAGTCCCCGAAGGAGGTGGAGGCAAGGAGAACCAACCCAGAATCCTTCCCACCAAGTCACCCAGAGCCAGCCCGAGCTGCACTTTGGGATTCCTGGAGCGCTGCTGGCCAGGGGGGCAGGGCTGGCCGGGTGCAGAGGCCTTGAAGGCCGAGGAAGGGAACTCCCGGGCAGTGGGGGACACGGCCCTCTAGAATGCAAGTTATGGTGACTACTTTTTCTGCTGACGAGAGCAGTGTATAATGCTGTTCACAAGGCTGGGCAGCCAGGGCCTGGCCCTATCTCTGTTTGCCTCTGAGTTGGCAGGGGCAGGCCCATGGTGACCAAACAAAGGACAAGAAGCCGAATACCTAAAGGCAAGCAGGAAAGGGTGCCTGAGAGGGGTCTGAGGACAAGGGCATTCGGAATGTTCCAGAGGACTGGAATCAATAGGCTGGGATTGGAGGCAGAGACAATGAGAACGTTCCTACAGCGTACCCCTGATTTCCCGGACACACTCACAGCAGGAGCTTCTCCATGGTACCCCTGTTCTGCAGAGGCTCTTTTGAAAATGGTTCAAAATGGGAAACCAGGAAGGGGAACAAACCCCCAAATCTGGAATCAAAATGAGGTCCTGGTGTGCTTCATCCGCGATGGAGAAACCAGGGGTGTTTAGAGAGTGAAGAGGGGGAGGTTAGGAGCCAAAACTTAGCGCTGGGGAAGAATTCTTTCTAGAGCCATCTGGTGACAGAAAATGGTGTGAATGACAAAGCGGATGTTGCTCAGGTGAGGGAGAGGTGTGGTCATTGTGGGAACATATAAGCCAGCAAAACCCTGACAGGATTCACTCTGGAGGGGAAAGAATCCCAGCTGATGGAAACTGCTGAGAGCGTGCAGCTTTTAAAGCCCTTCTAGCAAAAGGATCTTTGGAAGCTTTGCAAACCCTGACCACGCAGCCCGCCAGCCACAGTCCAGCCCGCGGTGCTGAGAGTGTTTTTGCTAAATCAGAACAGACCCACTCCGAAATATCTAGTCCTGACCTCTGCCTGGTTCCCGTTCCTTTCTAGGTGCTGCTTTCCTCAGAAATTATGGTTTTCCCAGAGCAGAGGGGAGAATGGGGCCGGGGCCCCAGAAGGCCCACCGGCACCCTCAGCCCCACAGCCCACCCAGGGCTGACCCTGGGCAAGGCATTTCACCTTTATGAGTCTCCTTTTTCCATCTGCAGAAGTGGCAAGAAGGAAGCTTTGGGTGGAGAGCTGGTGGGAAGATTAAGGAGATCCTGCATCCAGGGTGCCAAGCACAGGGAGGGGAGAAGGGCAGCTCCCTGAGGGCTGGTCCCCTTCCTTCCCGCCTTCCTCTCTGGGCCCTCCAGCCCCACCTTCACTGCAAGGAGGAGGTAGATCAGTGGGAGCTCAAATTAAAAGATGGGGGGACAAAGGCATGTTTATATAAAACGAGTCATGCGTTTAATAGAAGCCCCTCCACTCCAGAACATGGGTCCCTGCCCCCCACCTCCGCCACCACCGTCCCCCACCCCCACCAGCTGATAGTCTCTTAGCTGCTAGACTTCTTTTAACAGGGTCTCTATGTTGTACAACTCAAGTGGGCACCATCTGTGTTCTATTCCCTGTGCCCTGAAGGGAGCCCTCTTCAACAGACCAGCATGTGAAGGGTGCCTCCAGAGTCGGGCGAGACCGCAGCCCTACTAAAGCCCTTCTTTGGTGTCCTCACTTTCAGGAAGCCTTTTCCCAGGCTTCCCTTGCCTCTTCTTTCTTTGAATGCCAATGGCAGTTCATCTGTACTTCTGTTCTGGAGCTCATCAAACTCTGCCTTTATCCTCCTGGGAGGGGGGTGTTGTGTATGTGTGTGATTCCAACAGTGGCTGGATCTTCCCTTTTCTATTCCCAGAGCATCTAACACAATGCTAGCTCATTCTGTGAGGCCAGCGTTACCCTGATACCAAAACCAGTCAAAGACATCACCCCCACCAAAAGAAATTTTTTTTTAATTTTAAAAACCTTAACCCTTACCTCACACCCTATAAAAAATTTACTCCCAATAGATCATATAGCTAAATGTAAGAGCTGAAACTACAAAACTTCTATAAGAGCAATTGAAAGAAAATCGTTATGAACTTAGGTCAGGCCAAGTTTTTCTAGATAGGACACAGAGAGCTCAAACCATAAAACCAAAAATGGATATACTGGACTTGATCAAAATTTAAACTGTCTGCTCTTGGAAAGGCACTAATATGAAAATAAAAACACAAGCCACAGACTGGAAGAAAATATTTGCAAAACATACATCTGATAAAGGACATGTAGTCAAAATATATAAAGAACTCTTAAAATTCAATAATAAGACAAATGACCCAATTTTTTTAATGGCTAAAAGCACTGAACAGACATTTCACAAAAGAAGTAATACGGATGGGCCAACATGCCTGTGAAAAAAGGTTCAACATCATTAGTCATCAGGAAAATGCAATTAAAATCACAATGAGATACCACTAAACATCTATTATGATGGCAAAATTAAAAAGACTGACAATGCCAAGCACTGGCAAGATTATAGAACAACTGAAACTCTCACGCACTGCTGTTGGAAATGCAAAATGGTACACCCACTTTGGAAAACCGTTTGGCAGTTTCTTACAAAGTTAAACATACACTTACGACCTAGCAGTCCTACTCCTAGGCACTTGCCCAAGAGAAATGAAAACATAGGTCCGCACAAAGATCTGTATACATGAATGTTCAGAGTAGCTTTATTCTTAACAGCCAAAACCTGGAAACAACCCAAGTGCCCATCAAATGGTAAAAGAATAAGCAAGCTGAGATCTATCCATTCAGCGGAACGCGCCCATACAGCAACAACAGGAGTGAATCTTCAGTGTGTTGTTTTCGTGTCCTATCGCTGCTCTAACAAATTACCACAAACCTAATGGCTTAAGGCGCCACAAAATTTAGCTTATCGTTCTGGAGACCCAGAAGTTAAAGATCAGTTTCACCAGGCTCATGTCAAGGTGTCAGTGGGACGGGTTCCTTTTGGAGGCTTCAAGGAGAAAACCTGTTTCCATATCTTTTTCAGTTTCTAGAGACCACGTGCCTTCCTTGGCTCCTGTCCCTTCCTCAAAGCCAAGTCTGCTTGAAGGAGTCGTTTGACCAAAGGCACAGAGGCATGGTGAGTTTGAACTTCTAAGCAGTTCCATATTTCCAGGGTGTATCATGTGACATTGCGAAGATAAGGAAACTCAGATTCGAAGAGATGGTTTCACCCCAGGTTTTGCACATGGTAAAAGCTACATTCTGAATCTAAATACAGACTTCTTCACACTATATATGAGCCCTCAGACTTTGCCAACTTGACCTTAAAGACCTCCAGCCCTAGAGGCTGGATGGGCATCTTTCCCACGACTCAGAGGCCCTGCGCCCCCTCCCCCACCCAGCCGGAGACAGTCTATATACTCTATACTCCTATACTTTATACTCCTCCTCAGCAGCTCAGCCTCTGCAGGTGGCATGACCCCGGGTCTCCCCATCTGCCCACCCTTCAACCAGCCAATTCCACCCCAGTTTGATGAAATTCCAACCTTAAGAAGATCGATATTACATCCTGCTTTCTATTTGTCAGCACTCTTTCGCTTGGATTATTTTCTTTGGCCTTCCCCATTGTGTGAGGCTAAGGGCACAGATATTACCAAGCCCATTTAGCAGATAAGAAAGCTGAGGTGCTGAAGGTGGGCGCAGCATATTCACACAGCAAGTGAGGCAAAACCAAGATCAAAATCCTCTCCTGGCTTCCCCCTCCTCACACCACAAGGGCCTGTTAATGCAGAGAATAGAACTGAGACAAGACTCCTAAGTGAGCTGACCCTCACCTTCCTCATCTATAAGATGGAAAATGGGGTAACAGCTGCCCTACCTAGTACACCAGGAATAAGGCGGGGGGGAGAAATAGTATGTAAAAGCACCTTGGAAACTTTGACATGTACAAAATATAAAGAACTATTCTAATTATCCTCTCAAGGAAAGTCACAATTTTTCTCTAAAAGTTTCTTTTAATCCTTCTGAAAGCCAGATTCTTCTCCCGCTTTCTTTATGTCCTGGCAAAGTACAGAAGTTCTAGCCAGCCTCTCAACATCAACCTCAAGCTTAATCTTTAATTCCTCCTTCTGGCTTCACTCTTTCTAAAGTCAAGAACTGGCCATTCCCCTACGCCCCCAGCCTATCCCATCCTCTCTGGCACCATTAGTCCCTCCCCAAACGAGAAATTGCCAGCACCTACAGTCAGTCCTCATGCCCCGATTCTTCCCTATCAGAACCAAACTGTACAATGCTAACATGACTCAGGACTCCCGAGTCCCCCATGGGCTGGCCCAGCTAGCCTCTCTGGCTGGTCACCCACAAATGCTCCTCCAAGGCTCCCTCCAAGTTCAAGTGGCCCCCTTTTCCCAAAAGCTCTACCGTCTCTTCCCCTTACATCCCCACTAAGAACTCCCTTTCCCACTATTCACTTAGCTGGGAGAAGGGAGAGAGAAGAAAATTAAATTAGGCCTTCAACTCTTAAACCCAAACTTATTCTAAGTGAATCAAAACACTGAGGAGAAAAATAGAGAAAAAAAAAAAAAAGAATCCAGCAGATTACACAGATGAATATCCACAGGATAGCTGAATTAGGAGAATGAAATTTCTAAGCTAAATAACAGTGGGATAAATCAGAGGGTAACAAAAAGGAATACAGTTGATCCTTGAGCAATGCAGGGCTCTGCTGACTATCAGCCTGCTGTTGACCTGAAGGAAGCCTTACTAATAACATAAAAAGTTAATTAACACATATTTGGTATGTCATATGCATTACATACTATATTCTCACAAAAAGTAAGCTAGAGAAAATGTTATTAAGAAATTCACAAAAAAAGGGGTGCCTGGGTGGCTCAGTGGGTTAAAGCCTCTGCCTTCGGCTCAGGTCATGATCCCAGGATCCTGGGATCAAGCCCCGCATCAGCTCAGTGCGGAGCCTACTTCCCTTCCTCTCTCTCTGCCTACCTCTCTGCCTACCTGGGATCTCTGTCTGTCAAATAAATAAATCTTTTTTAAAAATTCACAGAAAAAGACAAAATACATGTGTAATACTATACGTATATTTATAAAAAATAAATTTATAAAAAATCCACTTATAAGTGGACCCACGTAGTTCAAACCCAATGTTGTTCAAAGGTCAACCGTAATAGTTAATATCTACTTATGTTTACTTGTATCTATTTTAACTGAACAGCAGTATTAGGAATAAATCAATAAACCTCAGACTTGACCTCATCTATTACACACACACAAGTGCAAAAACTCCAAATGGATCACAGAATTAAAGCAAAAGCTAAAACTATAAAACTCCCAAAAGAAAACATAAGGGAAAGTCTTCATGAGCTTGGGGTAGGCAAAGACTCTGAAGATACAAAGGGCAAGAATCACAAAAAGAAAAAAATAATTTAGACTTTATCAAAATTAAAAATTTCTACTCTTCAAAAGACACTGCTAAAGACAGGATTAACAGTTGTGCAACAGTGTGAATGTAATTAATGCCACTGACTTGTATGCTTAACGTGATTAAAATGACAACTTTTATATATATTTTATCACAATTTATTTTTTTATTTATTTGACAGACAGAGAGAGCACAAGCAAGGGGGAGCAGCAGGCAGGAGAAGGAGAAGCAAGCTCCCCACTGAACAGGGAGCCCTCTCAGGGCTCAATCCCAAGACCCTAGGATCATGACCTGAGCCGAAGGCAGAGGCCTAACCAACTGAGTGACCCAGGCGCCCCTATTTTATCCTCATTTAAAAACAAAACAGGGGCGCCTGGGTGGCTCAATGGGTTAAAGCCTCTGCCTTCAGCTCAGGTCATGGACCCGAGGTTCTGGGATCGAGCCCAGCATCAGGCTCTCTGTTCAGCAGGGTGCTTGCTTGCTTCCCCCCACCCCTCTGCTTCTCTGCCTACTTGTGATCTCTGTCTGTCAAATAAAGAAATAAAATCTTTAAAAAAAAAAAAAAAAAACACTGTTAAGAACAGAAATAGGCAAGCCACAACCAAAAATATTAGTAGTACATATATATAACAAAAGACCTATATCCAGAATCTATTAAAAAAAAAAAACCCTAGCAACTCAGTAATAAGAAGACAATCCCCTTTTCAACTGGGCAAAGATTTGAACAGACTTTTCACAAACATAGAAGTAGTCAAGAAGCACATGAAAATATGCTCAATATCACTAGTCATCAGGACAATGCACATTAAAACTACAATGAGGGGCGCCTGGGTGGCTCAGTGGGTTAAAGCCTCTGCCTTCGACTCGGGTCATGATCCCAGGGTCCTGGGATCGAGCCCCGCATCAGGCTCTCCGCTCAGCAGGGAGCCTGCTTCCCCCTCTCTCTCTACCTGCCTACTTGTGATCCCTCTCTGTCAAATAAATAAATAAAATCTTGAAAAACAAACAAACAAACAAAAACACAAAAACCTACAATGATATACCACTCACACCCACTAAAATAGCTAAAATTGAAAAGATTAATAATATCAAATGCCAGTAAAAATATGTAGCAACCAAAATGTTCATACATTGTCAATGGAAATGTAAAGTGGCCAACCACTTCGGGAAAGAGTATGGCAGTTGCTTATAAAAAACAAAACAAAACAAAATGTGCTTGCCATATGACTGAGCAGTTTCATTTCTAAGCAACTACCCAAAAGAAATGAGGGGAAAAATATGTCCACAAAAGAACGTATACACAAATGCTCATGGCAGCTTCATTCATAATAGCCAAAAACTGGAAGCAACCCAAATGTCCATCAGCTGGTGAATGGATAAAAATTGTGGTATATTCATACAATGGCATATGCTCAGCAATAAAAAGGAAAAAAATACTACTGTATACGGTAACATGGATAAATGGGGGTTTTTTAAGTACATATGATATGATTCTATTTACATGAAATTTTAGAAGCAGCAAAACCAATCTCTAGTGACAAAAGGCAGATCAATGGTTGCCTGGGACCAGAAGAAGAATGAGCTACAGAGTGACACTGGGAAATTTAAGAGGACAAGAGAAATCTTCTACTGTGGTTGTGGTTACATGAGTGTATACATCTGTTAAAACTCATAGAACTATATACTTAAAAATGAGTGCACATGAATATATGTAAATTATGCCACAATAAAGTTGGTTTAAAAAAGAGCTTTTTAAAAATAAGACCACAATCTGGTGAAAACTTCTGCCACAATATAAGATATAACAAATCAATATCCTTAATATATAAAGTGAACACACAAACAAATATAAAAGGCATTAAGACGCTAATAGATTAGAGGCCAAAGGACACAAATAAGCCACAAAAGAGCTTACAAGCAAATAAAAAATTAAATCAATGAAACACCATACTCCACATACCAAATTAGCAAAATTTTTTGTTTTAGTAATAAAGCTAGTAGGGCAAGATGGGCACTCTGCTGGCAAAAATATAAATTGATACATTTCTGGAACACAATTTGGCAATACGGATTCAGAGCCTTAGCAATTTCCAGATTATTTGACTCACTTTTAGAAACCAACGCTAAAGAATAAACAAAGACGAGTTATCAAAATTAGAGATCTACATGTAAAAATTTTCATTGCTGACTTAGAACAAGCCATTGGGCTAAGTAAATATGCATACAGCAAAATAATGAAATACCAAATATTTGTTGGTGATGGGAACTTAACAGATATTTCTTTTTTTTTTTTAAGATTTTATTTATTTATTTGACAGAGATCACAAGTAGGCAGAGAGCCAGGCAGAGAGAGAAAGGGGGAAGCAGGTTCCCCGCTGAGCAGACAGCCCTATATGGAGGCCCGATCCCATGACCCTGGGATCATGGCCTGAGCCAAAGGCAGAGGCCCAACCCACTGAGCCACCCAGGTGCCCCTTAACAAACATTTCTCAAATGTACTCAATTAATATACTATATGAGAACTTTAAAGAGTTGGATGTACAGATGACCTACACTGATGGGCAGAGAAATACACATAAATTTTTTTTCATTTGGCAAAGATTGGAAGTCACCTAACTGTCCGTCAAAAGAGGTGAAGTTCAATAAATCATGGTGGGGCACCTGGGTGGCTCAGTCAGGTTGAATGTCCTACTCCTGGTTTCGGCTCAGGTCATGATCTCAAAGGTCATGGGATCAAGCAGCATGCGTAGCCCCCCAGTAGGGCTCCGCACTCAGTGGGGGAGTCTGCTTGAAGATAATTTCCTTCTGCCCCTCTCCCCCCTTGTACACGCTCACTCTCTCTTTCTCTCAAATAAACAGATCTTAAAATAAAATAAATCAAGGTAAATCCACCCAATGAAATACTATGCATCTGTTAAAAATAAGAGAGACAAAGGGCTGTTGATAGGGAATAATCTCAAGATGTATCATTAAATTTAAAAAGCAAGTGGCAGAACAGGGTGTTCGGAACACACCTATTGGGAGGCAGGGGAAGAAGGATAGATAAAAAATTTATGTTCACAGACATTTCTAAAAAGATGGGAAAAAACAAAACAATAACAATAGTTGGCTCTGATGGGAGGGAGGCTTAGATTTATTTTTCTCTTCTGGTTTACTCTGCTATAATTTTTGAATTTTTTATTATATAGAGATCTTATTCAAAAAAGAAAAAATACACTCACAGTGTTTTTAAAAGGAAGGGGAGTGTTATGGATTGAATTGTTTCCCCCAAAATGCATACGTTGATGACTTCCCAACCCCCAGCATCTCATGTCTTACAATGTGATCTTAGTTGGAAATAGGGTCACTGCAGATGTAATTAGTTAGGATGAGGCAATTAGGATGGGCTCTAGTCCAATATGTCTGGTGTTCTTATAAAAAGAGGAAATTCGGACACAGGCACGCACACAGAGAGAACACCATGTGAAGATGAAGGCAGAAATGGAGGTGATGTCTCTAATAGCCAAGGGGCCCCAAAGCCTGCCAGCAAACGGCCAGAAGCGGTCAACACCTTGATCTTGGACTTCTGGCCTTCAGAACTGTGAGGCAATAAATTTTTGTTGCTTAAGACACTCAGCGTGTGGTACTGTACCACAGCCACCCAAGCAGATTAATAGAGGGATGAATATGAAATCAAACAAAACAACATGAAATCAAACAAACAAACAAAAAAAATGATAAGGTTCACAAAGATCAAACCAACCATCCTAGAAACAAAGATCACTAGCATCTTCTCCCGTAACTAATCCATCAAGTAACCCCACTTCTACCCCCACAGCTCTGGAGTAAATGTTTTTCTCCCTCTCTTGTGCATACTCTCTGTGTCTCTCTCTCTTTCTCACACACACACACACACAAAATTTTAAAAAGTAAAACAACAGAGGTATCTGACCTTATTATAGTCCTGTGTATCAATAGTGCACCACCCACTTAGGGGAAAGAGACCATGGCCCAGAGAATAGTGTTAAATTAAAGACCCTGGAAGAAAAGAATATACCAGAAGACCCCCTGGTAACTCTAGTTTGTCTATGGAATGGAAATGATCCATTCTGTCAGCGCCCAAGACCTCTTCAAAAAGGAAGCTCTAGTTTTCCCAACTGTACCGTCCTTCTATCGGCCCTCAGGGATTCAAGGGGCACTCGACTGTTGTGAGGCTTTCCCAGAGCAGAAGCACTTACAGCAGGACTCTGTGCTACCTGGGTGCAGAGCCCCGCACCTCCAAGGCAGGCTCTGGATTCCCACCAAGGCCTCACCGAAGTTCCCAGCAGCCCTTGCTCCCATCAGGCTACACTCCTCTCCAGAGGCCTTTCTTGTCCTCATCCCTATTTCTGCCAAAAAGCAAAACAGAAGGACAAAATCTTGGTCATAAAATCCAAGTCAGCTCAGGGGGTAGAGGTGGAGGGAGAGGAGTTAGAGGGAAGGTTTTAAGCTCCTAAGCCCCTTTAGCTGAGGTTTCAAAATGGCAGCTAGCTAAACTCCATTTGGTCTAAATCTGCTCACCCAAACCCCCCACCCTGCTCGCTAAGGAGTGTCCATAATTACTAGCAGAGCCACCTGCAGACATGGAATATGGCTCTCCCTTCTTTCAAATACAAGGGAAGTAGGACCACAAAGATTAGCTCCCAGTGCCAGAGAAGAGGCCAGAAGAGGGGAAAGAAGGGGAGAAGGAAGACCTTCACGGCGGCGCGCAAGGACATGGCGGGCTCACCCCATCCCATATCTCAGCTATTATGCATTCCCAACTGGCTTGGCCAACATCCAGAGAGACTCCAGGCTAGTGAGTCTGTGAATGTGAGGCAGAGATAAGCGACGCGGAGAGGGGGAGCTCAGCCACGGTTATAGATGGGCTGTAGTGCTGCCGTAGCAAGGAGCCAAGGGACTCTTCCATTTCCAAGACATTTCTGCACTCAGTCCTCTCCCCAAGATTAAGAATTCTCCTTCTTGGCTGCCTCTCTCTCCCTGGAATGGAACTAAACAGCTTGAGAACATGAAAAATCGGGGGCTTGGGTATGAGTTTTTAATGTGTTAAAATCACATTGACCCTGGATACTGATTTGCAATAAAATAAGGAGAGTAGGAAGCTCCTTTCTGCTCTCTGGGAGGGGCCCATCTCCAGCCCCGCCCTCAGCCAAGGGTTGGGGCTAGGCTCTGGGGGCTCAGAAAAGGTGGGCTTCCTTCCAGGAGGAGGCTGGATCTCTGGAGAAGGATGGACACACTTGGACAACAGATATGGGAGGACAGGGAAGAGCATGAGTAAAGCCTCGGGAGGGGTGTAGCTCTTGTCTTGGCAGTGAGGATGACGTGGGGGGAGGGGCAAAGAAAAGTCTCAAGGAAACTCAAGGATCTGCCCCTCGCCAACTCCAGGCCCTCTCTGAGTGTGTCCTCTGTACCTTCTGAAGAGCAAAATCCAGCAACACAGGGCCCTCCTGAAGTCTGGAGGAAAGGAATGTCTGCCCCAAGCCTTGCCCCAGGGTCAGACGCCTGGAAAAAATTCCTGGGATTATTCGGTGTTGTCTAAGATGGATTTGGAGCCACCCTGGCTGATGAGAGATGTGGCTTTGGATTGGGGCTGCCAGGACTGGTCTGTGGCACGTCTCACCACTTTTGCCCCAGGTGTTCACCGACGTGATCTGCCTTTCATCCTTCTCTCTTCCCTGTCCATCGGAATCCTTCAAAACCTTCTCCCTCCCCAGAGTTCCCCTGAACCCACACCCCCACCCCCACCCCACCCCCGTTCAGAGTTAAGCCACTGTCCTTTATGGACTCTGGGGAATGCTAGGAAGAGGAGCTGGGAACTTGGGGTCGGGGGAGAGCTCTAGAAAGTCGTCTCAGCAGAGCAGATGTAGTCCTGGATGGGGGAGCATCTGCTGAAGGCCGTGAGAAAAGCCTGTCCTTTAGCCAGGATCGATAAGTAAGTGCAGATTACTCGAGAAGCTGGTGTGCCCTGGAACTGCTCTGCTCTAGGGGGAGACCAGGAGTGTGGGAAGAGACGGGGGTAGGTTAGGGACAGTCACTGAACCCAGGTCTCTTTCGAGTCCTAAATTATAGAATTCTAATCTGAACCTCCCCTGCCAACAACTTGAAAAAGTTGTCTGAGACCAGGGACATTTGGAGACAAAGTTGAACAGTGAGTTAAATAACAAACCAAAGAGAAATCCTGAAGTCAAAACAAGGGATAAATTTTCCTTATCTCTCTAAGACATGCATCAAAGCAGCTAGCTGCTGTCTGCCCAGCCTGGGAAGATGATCACGGTTTTTACTGGCCTGTAAACAATAGAACCAGCCTTTGTAATAAAGTTGAACCAATTAATCCTTTGAGCTTCCTCCCCGCAGCCTGCTGACTCCCCTCTGCCCCTGCTCTGAGATGGGGCCACCTCCAGGGGTCCGGAAGTGGAGGGATCCAACCCAGAGACTCGATGTCTCTGAGAGCTCAGGTGGTTTGCCGAGGAGAGGAGGAGAGTCAAACCTGTGGGAGACACAGACAGCTCCCAGAAGGAGTGTCCAAAAAAACTGCCTCTAACCTGATCTGGATAAAAGGAAGAAGACGCCTTCCAGAAAATAGGAAAAACAACAGACATGCTGCCCTAAGGAACTGGCACAAGAGGGAAATTTCTTCCTACTTGGTGAGCCCATTCACTCATTCATTTGGCAAACATTCATGTACTCTTACCACAGGGCAAGACACCTGAACAGGGTGTAAAAGTATACGATGAAAATACCTCCCTTCATCGGAATTGTATATAGTCTGAGAGGTGGTGTTGGAAATAAGGCATATCCACAGATAGAGATAATAAAAGTTAATACAGTGTCATTTGCAAACAACTACGCAAGTTCAGACCTTTCTTTTCATTTCTTTGCTTCTTCTTTCTTTGATGTACCGTGGCCAATCTGGGTGACTGGGGCAGATAATATTTAAAACAAAACAAAACAAAACAAAACAAAAAACAGGGAATCAGAAAAAGGAGAAAGAAAAATGGGACCAAAAAGAAAAAGGAAACCAAGCTCCTCCTTCCTGCCCCTGCTCTGAGTTTAGCCCTAGTTCCAGGAGAGCAAAGGACAGGCTGTCACTAGCGATCTCCAGGCAGGTCTAGGCCACTGAGTCATAATTTGAGGCATGTATGGTCCTGTACCAACAAGGCACATTTTTGCTGAATTGCACAAAAATTCTGGCCATCTGGAGTTTTCTATCTGATATACCAATTCCCAGTACCTGACAACCACGTGGCTTTACTCTTAGCAATACCGCATCCATATGCATAAGCGTGCATGTTAACAGTGATATAATGGAGGAAATTCGAAGGTTTTTTCCATCTGTGGTTCAAAAGTTAGCATCGTCTCCCTTTGGAAACGATGACAAGACCACGTGCTGCAAGCGTGTAGCCTCTCATTTTTCAGTTCCTCAATAATCACTACTTTATGTTCATGCCACCAGCCACCTTGGGTGGTAAACAAAGGAAAAACATTTTCATCTCCACTTCCAATTTTCCTCCTTTGTCCTTTTTTTTCTACTCAAGCATGGTTGGACAGCAGCCATTTGCCATGACCATGCTGGGTATGAAGTATTCTAGACACAAGACAAAGGCAAGCCCTGTCTTCAACGGGGGCCACAGTCCAGTGTGAGAGAGAGCCGAGGAAACGTGGTCTGCCTCCAGGACCTGGAGCATCTTCCAGAGGAAATGATGGAGATGAACCTTTAAAGGTAACTGTGATTTTGCCAGGTGGAAAGAGGGGAGAGAGATTCCAGGGAGATGGGTCAGCGATTTGTGCTCAGAGAAGAATGAGCTGTCTGGCGCGTCCAGACTGTGGGGTGAGTGGCGGTGAAGGGCAAAGGAGAGAAAGGAGACAGAAGAGGTTGGCTGGGCCCAGACCACAGAGCCAAGAATGCCTTGCCAAGGAGTTTGGACTTTATCCCATGGGCAATGAGGAAACCACTAAGGGTTTTAAGCAGAGACAGGTGACATGATCAGATTTATGTTTTAGCAAGATTCTTCCGGCTGCTGGGTGGAGAATGCACTAGAATCGGAAGAGAATGGGCAGACTCCAGAGACATTTCCAAAATAGAATCCACAGGACTGGGTGCCCCACTAGAGATAGGAAGGAAAGGAGGTGTCGGTGCTCAGGCTTGAGGGGCCCTCATCCAAGCCAGGAAACCAGTAAGAAAGCAAGAGGTGCAGAAATTAAGTGTCTTGTCTAAGGTCCCATAAATTAATGGACGGCAGGCTGAAGTCAGAAACCTAAAATTCTTTTCAGTAGAAACCCCTTGGTTTTGCCATCAACTTGTGACTAAACTGAGCCCTCGATTGCCACACTCTTTCCTCATTCCCTACTTGTTTAATGCACATACGCTTTTTGTCCTAGAAGATTATAAACTCATCAAGGCAGAATTTCTTTGGACCTCTCATTGGGCCTGGCACGGAGGAGGCGCTAAGTGGTCAACAAACGTTTGTTATTAAACCCCAAGAGCCCAAGGGCACCCTAGGCATTGTCCTTATGGGCAACTCAAGCCACTTTCTTTTGTCAATCCTCAACAAACAGTATTTGTAAAACATGATTCCTATATCAAGGAATTGTTTATAAATTTACAATTTACAATTGTACATTGCAAACTGATGTTTGTAAAACATCAATTCCTAGAGGTCTGGATTTCATCATCCAGGAAATTTGTAACAACAATAAAAATTAGATGGATCAATAAAATCTTGCCAATTTTTTTATTTTGCCAAATAAGGATAATCTAGCTACTACTTTCTTTCTTAAAAGAAAAAAAAAATTTAGTACATATCCTGAAAGTCAGAATAATATAAGATTAAGAACAATCCTTCAAATTAAACCAGAGTTCCTCAACCTTAGCACTATTGACAATTGAGGCCGCTAAGTCTTTGCTATGGGAACAAAGAGGGACAAGGGTGCTGTCCTGTGCACAGAGGGGGACCTAGCAGCAGCTCTGGCCACTACTCGTTACACATCAGTAGCGCCTCCTAAGTTGTGACCACCAAAAAATGTCTCCCGGCATAGCCAAACATGGGGCAAAATCATCTCAGTTGAGAGCCACTGAATTAAATAAAGCCTTATTAAAAACCTAGCTCTGTTGTCCTTAGCTTGTAGACCAGTGAAAACTTTAGTATCCATCCATAAACCAAAGGCACAGAGGCTAAGAAGGTAGGATTGAAAATCAGACTTGGGGCGGCTGGGCGGCTCAGTGGGTTAAGCCTCTGCCTTCAGCTCAGGTCATGATCTCAGGGTCCTGGGATCGAGCCCCGCATCGGGCTCTCTGCTCAGCAGGGAGCCTGCTTCCCCCTCTCCTTCTGCCTGCCTCTCTGCCTATTTGTGATCTCTCTTTCTCTGTCAAATAAGTAAATAAAATCTTTAAACAAAAAAAAAAAAGGAGGAAAGAAAATCAGACTTGAACTCAAACCCTACTTCTTCCTCCTTCCCGTTGCCTGACCCTGAGCAAGTGACTTCTCGAAACCTCTCTCTCCTCCCCTAGAGAAAGAGAACAGTGTCTACCTTGTCAGAGGGGTTGACAGAATTCGATGGAATAGATGTAACCCACTTAACCACATGCCTGGCACATGATTCTTGGGAGAGGAAGTGTGACCATTATTGGTACTATTTCCAATGCTTCTAAACACATAGCACATGAACAGCGGCTACCCAGATTGAAGACTTTGAGGAACGGACCTTGCACATAACATAGTAGGTCTGCAATAAACATTTATCGAATGAACACAGGAACCCTATCACCCAGCTCCCACCAGGTCCTTTCTTCAACTCTGCCACATCTAAGTCCTTTTCTCTTTTATGAGAACTTTCTCAAACCCAATCCATGGGGATTAAATGATAAAAGAAGACTGGCCAGTCCAGGACCTCTGCAGGGGGGCCCTGTGGGTGGGAACCTTGCAGGCCAGTCACGCCCACAGTATCAATGCGCCACCCACTCTCTGGAGTTCAAATGACACCGACCCCACCAATGAGTGTGCAGCACCACCCACCACCACCCACGACCACCGTCACCCACTTCCCCGCATCTTCAGGTGGCTGCTGTCCTCCCTAGATATTTAACCTGGAGGTAGGCCAGGGACAGGAAAAGGAGATGGCAATAGCCTTGAACAAAAGTAGCTATAAAAGGGCGTGGGAAGCAAGGCAAAGGACAAACTAAATAAGCAGACAACCTCAAAGGAAAGGAGCTGGGGAGGCTCCAACCAAGGGGTCAGCGTTCCCACAGCTTCCTCCGTCCCCGCCAAGCCCACCTCCTGCCTCCGCAGGCAGAAAGGGCCCTGGTGGTTCTTACAAGGGGAGATTGTCAAAAAGTAGAAATGGTCCCGGCCGAAGCCCAGCCAGCGATCAATTCTGGAGTTGGTCTCACAAGCGCGATGAGTATCTGTGGCAATTTCCCCCGAAGGACAGAATTTTTCTGGCTGTCACAGTGTCATAGGGCTTGAGCACAGGAAGGGGACTTAAAGAGCAGGGAATCCAAACTCTCATTCTACAGATGGGGAAACTGAGGCTCACCACGAGAAAGGAACGTGCTTGGAACAGGCCAAGGGTGTTCCGGTCGGTGGCAGAGCTGAGCCAAGAGCTCAGAGCTTCAGCTCTAGCACTCAGCTTTGCCAGGAGCTTAGACCCATCCCCAGAAGAGATGGTGTTTTGTGAACTAGATCTCACTCTTCCTGAAAAAATAGATGATCACATCTGCAGCTTCAGATGAAGGGAGGATTAATAAATTCTCAGAAGGAGTCATTGATCTAGTCCCACAGCTTCTCTTTCAGTTTGGAAACTGTGAGAGAATCAAGTTCTATCCGCAGGGGAATCCGGCAACTAACTTCTCTGCCCCATCAAGCATTGTCCGTCCACTTCAGACTATGTGATACTGTGACCAAAATACAAAAAGGGCGATAAGACCGTTTAGGCGAAGTGGGGCAGGGGGGTGCACACAGGGGAGGAAAAAGGGGACAGTGAGGTGGAAAACTACTAGGAAATGGCAAATCTGAGCAAAGAGGACAGTGATGCTCACTGTAGTCTTCCTGCAGCTTTCCAGAAACTTGAAATTTTTCTAAGTAAAAAATTTGAGGGAGAGTAAGAAAGCATTAAAGAGTAATCCAAACTAAATTTAGTTGTTTTTAAAAATATTTGGAGAGGGTTGCCACACTGGCTCAGTCAGTTGGACATCTGACTCTTGGTTTCAGCTCAGGTCATGATCTCAGGGTCCTGGGCCTGGGCTTCGAGTTAGGCTCGTGCTCAGGGGGGGAATCTGTTTGGGATTCTCTCTCTCTCCCTCTCCCTCTGCCTCTCCCCCTGCTCACTCTCTTTCTCTAAAAATAAATAAATCTAAAAACAAAATTTAAAAACAAAAATAAAAAAATTAAAATAAATAAATCTAATAAATAATTTTTTTAAATAAAAATATTTGGAAAGGACCAGGAATCATTCTTTCAGTTTCACTGAGTTTCTTTATCTAAGGACTAACATCTTCAAAACAAGAAGATGCCACAGAGGTTAGAGGTATAGCGCTGCAAACAAACACGTGACGCTCATGTTCATACTAGTCAGTAGCTATGGCAACCTTGGAATCCAAATCTGATTTCAAATATTTTGTGCCCTTAGCTCCCAAAATACGCATATACTTGTCACATCATGTATCTTGGTGTTCTTGATTCAGAAAGTTAACTAAAGTAACAACAGGCTACGGATAGATGGGGCAGATGTCAGAATTTTTCCCAAAAAGTCCATCCTCTTTGAATACAGGTGGCTCATAAATAAAGTTTAATTTCTATTCAGTTTGGAAATCCTTTCACATAAATAAATTACTAAATCAAAATCTACATCCAAGCTACAGTCACCATGTTGGCTCTCCACAGTCATATTTAACTGGGGCCATATTGGATCTGTAATCCAGCCCTGAAAAATCTATCCTTGACCACAGAGGAAAAACTCACTGGAGATTTGAGGGAACACAAGCCATCCAAGAAACCTGAAAGCACTCCTTATGGCTAAAATTAGGGCTGAGGAAAGAGTGAGCAGGGGAATAGAGAGTTGGAGAGATAGGTAGAGGTCAGATCCAAGAGGGCCTGTACACTCCACAAAGGAGTAAGAAGTTTATCGTAGGTAATAAAGCACCACTTTAAGATGGGAGGAATATAACCGGATCATTCTGGCAGAGGATGGATAGATGGAAGTAACTCAAAACTAGGAGATCTAGTTGGAATGACAAAGACCTGAACTAAGGCAGTCGGCATGGAGTGAAGAACTGAAGACAAGTGAAAGAGAGCTACTAAAGAGAGCCAATGCGTATTACATGACAGGAAGAGGGTAGATGTGCCCTAGAGAGAGAGAAAGGAGTCAAAGATGACTTCCAGCTTTTCTGACCTGGTAGATGATGCTGCCAGTCATCCAGACGGGGAACCCAGAAGGTTTGGCAGAGGAATGTAGTAGGTTTGGGACATGTTGACATTCCATGTGGATGAGTAAATATGGAGCTCCAGAGAGAACTCCAAGCTGGATATATGCATTTGGAAGTAATCAACATTTATATGATAGTAGACACCATGGGTGCAGAGGAGCTCAACGGGGCAGGAACCGAGAGCAAAATAAGAATGGGCTCAAGAACTGAAGCTCTGGGGGAGCAAACTGTTAAGTGTGGGCAACAAAGAGATTCCCCCCAAGAACACCAGGGAGTGGCCTAAGAGGCAGAGACCTCCGGCTGCTTTTAAGTGACCCACTATACCCCTCCATCTCCACAGACTGGTCAGACCACGTCAGAGTAGAGGAAGGAACAATGATGCATTAAAACAAACTCACTTCTTAACAGCAAAAAAACAAATGACCCAGTGAAAACACAGGCAAAGGATCTGAATAGACATTTCTCCAAAGAAAGTATGAAAATGGTCGAAAATCACATGAAAAGATGCTCAGCATCATTAACCATTAGAGAAATGCAAATCAAAGCCGCGAGACACCACTTCACACCCACTAGGATGGCTAGAATCAGAAAGGCAGATCGTCACAAGTGTCAGCAAGGAAGTGGGGAGATGGGACCCTCACACTTTGCTGGTGAGAATGTAAATCAGCACAGCCACTGTGGAAACCGATGGCGGTGTCTCCAAAAATTGAACGTACAGTTATCATCTGACCCAGCAGTTTCAATCCTAAGTATACAGTCAAAAAAACTAAAAGCGTATGTCCACCCAAAGACTTGTATTTCAAAGCTTCCTCGTAATAGCCAAAAAGTGGAAAAGAACTCAAATGTCCATCAGCTGATAAATGGATAAATAAAATGTGGTATGCCACATCATGGAATATTATTCTGCCATTTTTGAAGAGACAGTATCGATATATATGCTACAATAATGTTAGACACTGAAAACATACTAATGAAGAATCCAGACACAGAAGGCCACAAATATTGTCTGATTCCATTTATATGACAAATTCAAAGTAGAGCAGTCCAGAGAGACTGAAAGCAGACTGGTGGGTTCCAGGGGCTGGGAACAGGGGGAAATAAGGAGTGACTACTTAATGGGTACAAGATTTCCTTTTGGGGTGACAAAAAGGTCCAGAATTACGTAGTAGTGATGGTTGTTCAATATTTAGATTTACTAAAACCATTGAATTGTACATTTTTAACCTAAAAACCAAGGAATCATGCACAGTTAAGATGGTGAATGTTTTGTTGTGTGTATCTTATCTCAATAAAAAAATTCAAATCATTAGCTCACTCTACAAAGCTGAGAGCTGCTGGGTAAGGGATTTCTCCAGCTTGTCCAGATGTTCTGCGTAAAGAAGACAAAATTCCAGATACTCTAACCAAAGAAGTCAAAGAGCATACTTCCCAAAAGGCTTTAACTACCAGTCCATAGGCTGGGGGTGAGCAGCCCTGCTGGAGAGTAGAGATGGTGCGTTCAGCCTCATGATAGCTACACCTGCGTTGGTCAGGCTCTGCACCCACTTCTAAGATTTCAAAATCTAAGGGTGCCAGGGAGACAAAGAGTCAACCATGATTTGACCTCCAAGAACCAGCAACCAGGCAGGACCCGTTGTAGTCATCCCACAATGACAGGAAAGGAGAAATGATTTCTGGGTGTGGAATATCACCAAAGCCCCAGCATAGCAGTCCCCCAGTTCATGTCCTTTAATCAACTCTTCGATACCTACAAGCCTTGCAGTGTGTTTGAGATGACCTCCTGAGACCACATTCGAAGCTGTCCCAGAGTGTCAGCCCTCACCATATACAGACAGCTGCCTTATCTACAAGGTGCCCCAGGAAGGTAGTCCGAATCACTCTGGGCTCTAGGCCCAAGTGATTTTGAAATTAGCACAGCTTCAGTGGTTTACACCTAGCTCGGCACCGTCTGCTACAGAAGCCAAAGCCCAAAGAAGCAAGTAAGGGACGGGAGGCAGACCGTGTGTGCGTGTGTCAGGGGAGCTCCTTGCCTCTGGGCAGGAGAACTTGAGGACTGGGCTCCAGGCTTCCACGAAACTTCCTGATGACAATTTCACTCCTCGCCCTTCCTCTCCGTTGATGGGCTTCCCTCTGTTTTTGTTCCCCCTCTCTAGCCAAATTCTGGAGGCAACTCTCGGAATTTATAATAAAAAAGTAACGGAATCAAACACTTCAAGGAGGTACACCACCACCCCCAGAGAGACTGTCCGAGCAGGGAGGCGGGTTGAGAAAGCGAAGAAACCTCCGGCCTCGTCTGGCAATGGGGTAAGCAGCCCCTCCTCCAGGCCTCCTTGCTCGTGCCTACTCCGATGGGAAAAGGAACACAATGAAACTAGGCCTTCCCTTGGGGCTCTGACCACCTCGTGCAGAGACCATGATTACCCTGCAGTTGCTATGCCTACTGTGATGTCATTCCTTTATCATCCCTTTTGGGTGGATTTTTTTTTTCCCTTTTCTCTAAAGGATACCCTACGATCCAGTGTCTGGAAGCCCACTGGGAACTCCAGCCCTCGTCCTATCTAGACCCAGGTAAACCACTCTGTCTGGGGACCTCAGGAGACTCTGTAGTCCCAATGGGAAAAGGGAAGAATTAGGAGCAGTTTGTAGGATACAGGAAAGCTCTCCCGAACTGCTCTGTCTATCCCTATGTTTAAGCAGAATCAAGCAGGGCACAGATGTAACCTTCTCCATTCAAAATTGCAAACAGAAGAGGGATGTATAATTAGGTCCTATCCGTTTTATTTAATTGGTCAGAAAGAGATCTTTCTTTTTTTAAGATTTATTTATTTATTTGAGAGAGAGAGAGCAAGCAACTACAAGGTGGGGGAGGGGAAGAGGGAGAGAGAGAATCCCAATTCCAAACAGACTCCCCACCACAGAGACCAATGCACAACCCCACGACCCTGAGATCGTGACCTGAGCCAAAATCAAGAGTCGGACACTCAACCCACTGAGCCACCCAGCATCCCGGAAATCACTTTTTAAGTAAAATAAATGCAAAGAGGATTAAGGATAGAGGAAAAGGTGTCCAAGTCCCACACTTTATCATGCATAGAGGAATGCAGACCGAGCCTCACGGCTGAGGACAAATTGTCTGGTCGTTCAAGGCCTCTTTCTTTTCAGAGGCGCAAAATCCTTTGAATGAGCTCAGTCTACAGTCTGTGGGCAGGAGTGAAAGTGTGGACCACAGCCTGCCACATGCTCTCTCCTCATTCTGTCTTGCATGCACCCCCCCCCACCCCTGCCACCAGGACCCACGGTGCATCCTCTAACAGTGAAGGAAGGCAGTAGGCAGGGGCTCCAGCAGCCACACCAGGGGATCAGCAGCCTCAGAGAGAGGTCAGGAGGGCCCAGGGAAGGGCGCCCTGGTGGCCACCTCACCCTCTGCAGCCACGTTCACCACAGCCCGGCTCCTGGAAGTCACCAGTGCCACTGTGGACGAGACCCAGCTCCCTGTAGAAAACAGTGGTCCTGCTGCACTGGAAACACCCAGACTTGTTCGGTAAAAATGGCGCCGACCATTGGTGTCGGCAGCACTGTCTGTAGCCACAACCTAACTCGCAGAACCAGCCTTGCCTTTCTAAACAGATGGCTCGCTTCTTATCGTTTGACAAAATGGATTCTAGATGGCCTATTCTTTTAATCATTAGCAAGAGAAAAATCCGACCCCCATTTGGTGAATGAGGAAAGCAAAGCCAAGGAGAGAGAAGGGGGTCACAGGTGACATGGACTTGCAGATCTGAGATTTGTACCTTAAATACTCGTTTTGGGGCAACCCTGGTGACAGCGCAAGTACTCAGCACTTTGGATTGGAGTCACACTCCCAGGCCACCAAAGAAGCCACGACTGTTTGCTCTTTTGTGTTTAGCAGGGCTGGGAAGGGGGGAGGGGGGAGGTGGCAAGGAGAGGTGAGAGAGAGAGCCCCATAAAACCCAAGCACTTACTCCCAAAGTGGCTGTTGAGATGGGCAGGGACCAAAAAAGTCAGATGTGATCAAACTGTCCTCCTTTTTTAACAAGCCAGTCTGTCTGTCACCTGTCCTGAGGTGGGTGTCCACGTGCCCTACTTTTCTATGAAGCCCTGCTCCCTCGAGGACAGAGGCCCGAACAGGCTGCTCTCCCTCACCCGGGTAAGAAGCTCTGCCATCCAAAACCAGGCCAACGAGAACACGCAGAAAACATTCCCTAGATGGTGGCGTGGTCAGTTTAACAGCAAAACCTACACGTTAGGATCCTGTGAGAGAGGACCTCACAGAAATCTCTGTGTAGAGCAAAGCATGCCAGCCCCGAGCACCCCCACTAAACCCCAAACTGTGAAGAGATCTAAAATGCATAAGTTCCGGACCTGGGCTTGAACCTCAGCACCACTCACTCACTACGTGGCCTTGAGGTGCTCACTCATCAGCTTTCCTCATCGTGAAACAGAGACAAAAATGTCTAACTTCTAGAAAGTACGAAAATGCCAGCACACGGTAGACACAGCAGGGTGGTAGTTACAATTACTGGTGTGCCGAATGCAGCTGCGTGCCCGTGCTCAGACACCCACACATTCCACTTCCGGCCAATGTCCTTCGCTTACAACATAACGACCTGGGGGTAAAGCCATCAGCCACAGAACTGAGCTCGCGCCCTTGCCAAGCGAACTGACCCATATAGGGTTCACAGCCTTGTTCTTTCTGGAACAACTCGTTTGCCTTTCAAATGTATGCATGTACTTTTTATGCATTTCCTTATGCATATGGATACATATATATGCATATATATAATTTATTCAGATGACATTTTATCGCATGCTATTTTGCTATACCTTGTTCTCCCACAGCAGCGTTCCCAACCTCATCCCTTCTTTCCCCAGGTAAACCCATGTTAACATGTTAGTTTGTGTCCATCCACACTTTTCCCCAGACTCATGTAATTTCAGACACACATACACACACACACACACACACACACACATTAATTGTGGTTTTGAGGAGGGTGGTTATTGTTCATTTAAAAAAATAGAATCACATATACGCTCTTCTCCCTCTTATTTATTCTGCCACACATTGCCAAAATCCTTCTAACAGCTCTGTAACGATCCAAGGTATGAAGGTAGCGTAGCTATGGGGCCATTTCCCTACTGACGTAGGTACTCGCTGAGTTTCCACTTTAGCCACTACAAACAAACCAGCGATCAGTTCCTTGTATACATCCTCACCAAAGACCACTTCTAACCAGATAAAATGCCAAGCTCTGGGAGGTGAAGGTCACCCATCAAAAGGACCTCAGGATGAGCTCCTGACATAGCCACGCATCCTTAAAACTCCTCTTAAGAAAAGACTCCCCTGTTCCTAGAAGGGCAAATCCCAGGCATGCGCCTGGTTTCCAACCACCCATTCTTCCAGGATCCTGTAGTGTCAAGTCAACTCTGGGGGTCTTAATTTTCTCATCTATAAAATAAAAGAATAACTTTCCGGTGCTGCAGGATTTGAGTGCTTTGTGAGTGATTTTTATGAGGAAGCAGTGTGTGAAATAATATTTTTGCTGTTATTCTCTGGGATGTGGTTTCTAGCTTGTCGTCTGGGGGTCAAGGAAGGGAGGGCAAGCCAAAATGAACAGATTCAATTAAAGTCCCTCTAGGACTCTAGGACTCAGAGGTCCTTATTTATAAGGTGTCCGGGGCTGGACAGGAAGCCTTTCTGTCTCTCTGCACCACAAAGCACCTTGCACCACGGTTGTCTATAACTGAAAGTCAGGATTAGACCAGGGGACTTTTGACTCTCCATTTGCCCAGCTTTGTCAAATACCAGAGAAGGGCACCTGTAACTGAAGTTATGAGTGGACTGATCCAGCAAGCAGATCCGGAAAATCCATAATCTCACTGGTGTTTGATTTTCCCTCAAAACTTCCCCAAGCTCTAAATTTCATTCAGTAAAAGGTGTAAGGAGGGTGGGGAGGGTGGGAGAGAATTTTCCCCGCCCCGCAGGGGATGTGATCAATATTTTCTGTTCTTGAAAATAAAGCAGACATTTTAGTGGGGGAGACGAATCTTAAACCTTCCATTTTAGGTAGCAGGTCTAAAAGTCAAGAGCCTCCCCCCCAAAAAAGGCAGTTACAGCAACTTGAGTGACTTTGCCTGGTTACCATACGGTTCACGCGCATGAGAGGGGAGAAATGGGAAAGACGAAATCAACAGAATCAGTTCAGTGATATTCTGCTTTAAAACTCAAATCAAATCTGAATATGGAATAATTTTCTTCATCAAAATCAGGCAGATGACTGGCACCCCTACTCTGGAAGAGCGTTTGGCAAGCACTTACAGAATTGACACCCACCCTGAGACCCAGCTAGCCCATCACTGGGTAGGTGCATGTCACCCCCAGAAGACGTGCCACCATGTTCCCGGTCGTGAGATTCCTAGAACTCTCCAGCCAGAAATTGCCACAAGCCCATCAAGAGTAGAATGGCAAAGAAATTATGTTCTACTCACACAACGGCATACTATACAGCACTAAGTATGAACAACCTACGAGTACAGTCGACCCTATAAATGACTCTCATAGTGTTGAAGGAGGAAATCCAGACACTGAGGGAAAATTCTAGAAGATTCCATCCGATGGGGTTAGAGCCAGGATGATCTCCCTTGGCAGAGTTGGGTAAGGAGTGAGGTAGTAACTGGAAGAGCCACAGCTGGGTTTCCGTCCTGTTGTTTCTTAATCTGGGTGTTGAGGACACAGATAAGTTCAGCTTGTCAAAATGTACTGAGCCGGACACGTGAGCTCCTTTCTGTGTGTATGCTGTATTTCAATATTTAAAACTTTAAAGAAAAAGTCAGTGAATGAAAATAAAGTGGTTACGAATAAAATCATTAGATAGACAAGGCTCCGGGAGCCAGACTGTATCTGGCACGCTTCATGCCCAGGAGCTCTCCTGTTAATGCAAAGACCAGATCCAGTGGCTGAGGGAACAGGCAGGGCATTCTGTGAGGAGAGATGGAAGGGGAGAGCCCAGCACTTTCTTTGGAAAAGAGCAGCTTCCCCAAATTTGGTTGGGCAGCCTTCACCCAGGTTATTAATCCAAGGCGCTATCTATTACACATGGACCCATATCTGCTTCAAAAATACTTGGGGTTGTTTTTTGGGTTTTTTAGCCTTAAATAAAAAGTTTGGAGAGGTGCCTGGGTGGCTTAGTCAGTTACGTGGCTGCCTTCAGTTCAAGTCACAATCTCAGGGTCCTGGGATGGAGCCCCATATCAGGCTCCCTCCTCAGTGGGGAGCCTGTTTCTCCCGCTCCTTCTACCCCTCTCCCTGCTTGTGTTCTTGCTCTCTCTCTCTCTCTGTGTTAATACATAAACACAATTTTTTTTGAAGTTTGGAGTGAGGAATATAGTTATTTCATGTGCAAATCAAATGTATTTTCACAGACAAGAGACTAGAGAGAAAATCTGATCAACGGTAACTAAGCAGAAGCCAGGGCTGGAAAGAATTCTCTGTAAGGCTCTAGCACTATCTAGACATGGGGTTTCCACTCAGCTCAACAGCATTATCTATGACAACAGGTAACCCTTACACAGGTTTGTATACGCGAGGCACTGTTGTAAGTACTCACATGTATTAACTCATTCAGTCCCCACCTATGAGGTAGGGATTGATATCCTCCCCACTTTACAGACTACTGCAGAGGCCCAGAGAGGTTAAGAAGCTTGCCGAAGTCACACAGCTACTAAGTGACAGAAGGAGGCAGTCTGGTGAAGTCTGTGTTCTTAGCCATTCTACCATATTGCTGCCCAGTAGTCATTTATTAAACACCTACTCTGCACTGGGCTCTATGCTGGGCGAGAAATGGACTGAGAGCACGAGTCCGAGGGTGCCGGGGTGCAGCCTTGCAGTGACAAGGATCACGTGGGCATCCCCACGTCTAATTTCAGAATGAAAAACTGGAAAACTGTCTCCAAACATCAGGATATTACGTTTTCAATGACTCAAAAAGCAGTGCCCCTTTTCTCACTGATACTATTATCAGTAGAGTAAATTGTAAGAATCAACATTCCTTGACGCCCCACCCACCATGAGACTCCATAAGGCTCTCTTTGGGTTGATGAAGGGGCAAAGATGACCTGTAAATATGTTTGTTGATTTTTCCTGGATTGTCCTCTTGTGTAACAAGGGTTGTTTACCCCTGCTCGAGCAGGCCTGCATACAGAGTCCCTCAGAGCAGCAGAGGCACCCCCCAACCAGGTGCCCAGGTGATTAAAAAATGAAGAAATTCAAAGCAGGATTATAGCATGTATGGCCTGTTTGGAAGGCTCACACTTAATAAATGCACACTTTTCACATGCACGCACACAAACCCAAATAACAATGTAAAATTCTTACACTCTCAAGAGGAACCGGGGTGGCTCAGTCGGTTAAGCCTGTGACTGTTGCTTTCGGTTCAGGTCATGATCTCAGGGTCGTGAGGTCAAGCCCCACTTCGGGCTCCACATTCAGTGGGGAGTCTGCTTGAGATTCTCTCTCTCTTTCTATCTCTCCCCGTCTGCCTCTGACCCTCACCCCACTCTCTCACACTCTCTCTCTAAAATTAATAAATAAATCTCTTTAAAAAATTATTTTGTTCTCAAGAGAATTACAGGATCTACTCTACTTAATATTAAATCATAGCACCTCTGGATGGTGTGGTCAGAGTATACATCTGATGCCCTGGGAGGGACATTCCTGAAACTACAAGTGTCATCTCACACAGAGACAGCATCCCAGTTTCAACTGGAGACCCTAGTTGAATCAGGTCTCACTATTGTCCCCACTCCCTTGATAAGATTTCCTTAAGGGAAAGAGAATAAAAAATTGACCCCAGTGGTAAGGAAGAGTGAAGGCCCAGTTGGGAACTGATGAGAGAGAAGATATGAGGTTCACAGAGCTGGAGAAAATGTGGGTGAAAACCCAAGCCCATGACCACCTACAGAACCAGGCTAGCCAGGTATAGGATCTTCATGACACCAAGAAGTCAAGACCAGGAGGTCAGCCAAGGTTACGAGAGGCAGGCAGGAGCGATACAACCACCTGCCTACTTGCCTGTGAGCTAGCTCCTACCCAATCCTTCAGATGCCCCACTCTCAGCCCTGGCCCACCTCTGCTGGCTCTCCAACAGGCACAGGTGCGGTCCTAAACACATGTGAGTCTTCCAACATGTGCTCCCTCCTGTATGTCCACCCCATTGCCTGGGAGGCCATTAGATGTTTTAAGGGTGTCAAAAATGGTACCCATTGTGAGTCAGCATCCAATGCTACTTTTTTCCAGGGTAGTGTGTGGCCTGATTCCCAGATCTGGGGTTAAAAAGGGTATAAAACCTCCTCAAGCCTCTGAAAATAAGACAGTGCAGAAAACTGGTAGAAAATCATCTTTCAGTGTCTGTTTATTTTTCTGCTAAGATCTACCCACTGTGTGAGTTGCCAAGGAAAGTTAAGTCTCTTGTTCTGAAGCTAGGAAGATTTTCTTTCCATATGACATCTGCAGGAGATGGAAAACATGACACCTTCTGCATATCATAGAACACCAGCTCCCAGTAAGAGGACACCCCAACTCTCGGCAGTACAGCATCCAGCAGGGGCGGCTTTTCCACTTTTCCCCTCTTGCTGGGGGGGCCCTAGACAGGCCACCAGGGGCTTCCCCAAGGGCAAAGATTTCCCCAGCTCCTGTGAGGCCTCACTATCCCTTTTACTTAGCTACATAGAAAAATTTTAAAGTAATTTCTCAAGCTCTTTACCTAGAGACACACCCAATAAAGAAGGGCTCTTACTTTTCCCACAGAGGCTTACAGACCATGTATTAGATTCACTGGCTCCTACTCAAGCAATAGAAAGCTGACCTTGAAATATCCTCTCTAAATTCATCCCCTAGGTCCAGTCCAGGCAAACATAAATTGACTCTATTTTTTCAAAACACTGACCCCATCAGATGGCCTTGCTTGTTTTCATTAACATTTCTCTGCAATGAGATGGGCCGAGGGTTCAAGGCCCAGTGCTTGCATCCAGAGAGACAAGGAGTATGGGAAGCTATAAAACCAAAGGAGGTGGCCAATCCATAAGCAATTCCCCAGATCCTGAGTCATTGACTTTCTTGACACATCCCACCCTCTAACAGTAATAGCTTACACTTGCTGAGCATTGGCTCTGGACAAGACCATACATATCCTAAAAGCACCATATGGATTGACTTACTTAATTCTTATACCAACCCTGTGGTAAGTGATAGAACTGGGATTTGAACCCAAAAGTCTGACTCTAAATCCCAAGCTCCCATGAGGGCCACAACATATTTCTGGACTCAAGGATTACAGCTGGGGCTATTGAGCATTTGTCTGTTAGAGTATTCCTTTACTTCCCTATCTTCCTGAATCATAAACTGCCAGCTTCCCTCCAGTATTCATTCTCCCTTCTTTCTTCTTATAATAACCTCCACTCCCAAGCTTTGCATAGGCACCTGGCCATCTGCTCTAGACTACATTTCCCAACATCCCTTGCAGCTAGCTGTGGCCATATGACCAAGTTCCAACCATTGGGATGGGAGTGGATGCTTCTTAATTATTAGCTCCTTGTCTTGGATTTCATCACCTACTTCCCACGCCCTGAAACACAGACTTAGAGATGCAAAATAGTAAGAAACCCGGGTCCATGAATGAGTTCATGGACCTACTTTGCCACCTTGGTGTGCCTTCCCTAGGGCTTACACAAGACAGAAATAAACTTCTGTCTTATTTAGCTGTTCTATTTGGATATCTGTGTTATACCAGCTTATCCTACATGTTAGACTCAGTACCTTCAGGCCCAACGCTCTCTTCCTCTAGTCAGCATCACCAAAACCCTTTCTTGGAACATAGTTGTTACTCAGCAAATATTTGTTAGATGAATGAAAACACTATTATATAAACCAGGTGGTACTGGGGTCAAACAGACTTACCTAAGCTCTGGAGGTGACCCTTATCCAGGTGAGTACAATGTCTCCTGCTTTTCTGGCAAACAGGAGCTCAGGCCAAAGAGTTTATGTCTAGGGAAGCATTTGCAGTAGGGGAGGAGTCAAATTTTACTGCATCTATTGTCGACTCTCTGCTGAGACGAAGGATTTTGTGCTTAACCACAAGGTAGCTGAGGTTATTGCTTGTCTCACAATGACAATGAGCGCAATTGGAGCACTTACTTTGTGCCAGGTCCTGTACTAAGCACTTCACAAATATTAAGGCATTTGTGTTCACTCAATCCTCATAACAACCCTACAAGGTAGGAACTGCTATTATCCCCACATGAGTGAAGTGGGCTCAAAAAGAAGCTAACTTGCCCCAGCTGTGTGGCTACTAAATGAAAAAGGCTACTGCCTCTTCATGTAAGACAGACTTATATTCCCAACTATGGTTACGAGTTTGGGAGGCTGGACCGAGTTTTGTGTCTTCTGAAGAGATGCACAATGAACAGAGCTTCCCGTGTAGCCAGGACACTTTTCTGATGGGCATGGTTGGCGGGAGGCTGCACACACCCACCAGGCTAGAGCAGGGGAGAGGGCAAACTACCTCAGCCTCACAGTCCACCCAGCTCCTTCTTGCTCTTGCTCTCTCCTGGGCCCCACTGCTGCCCATACTACTGTCACTCACGGCCTCTGCCCTTTCCCTCAGCCCGCCTCCCCTGGATTTGCCCTCCCACCTGCCTCCCTGCACAGTTCTTGCCTGGCCTTGCAACTGTGCTGAGGCCAATACACCTGGATCCAGATCTGCCTGTCTAGCCTGGTAATGGTGTGGTCCAAGTTTCCCTTCCCACCTCCACCCCAACTTTGTCCTCATAACCATTCTCCATCTCCAACAGTTCCTTCCTCCTCATCCCATAAGCACAGCAAAGTAGAGTTGGTCCCCAGTAGAGCTGGTAAGGAGACACCAAGCAGGCTTTACCCCAGAGCTTGCAAACCTAGGACTTACAGATCAAACATGGCCCCCGAGTATGTTTTGTTTGGCTGCACTATGTTTTTCAAAAAGTAAATTCATCACATCAGAAGTTGTTAGAGTTTGCAGACAAATTCAGATTTCAAGCCTCTCTTGAAAAGTCAGGCGTGAGCAATGCTGGGCTCGCCCTCCCGTGTGATAAGCTGGAGTTGAACTTGGACATCTCACTGGATGGGCATGAACTTCCAGCCGACCACCATCTTCTCCACTCCTTATTCTGCTCTTCCCATCCAGACATCCCTTCACTCACTCACACGCCAAGCCTGGCCACCGCACGCACCGGAGTTCACAGTGCCTGCTATGGTGGTGAGCACACTGCGAACAGGAGAAGAGGAATTATTCCTCCAGTTCTCCAAATTGCATTCATCCACAAACCCACGGCTGGTTCTCATTAGCCAATACTGATCAACCCCCTGGGTGCCCCATGCCCTACCCAGAGCATCACAGAGGATCAAATACAGCCCACTGCCCCTGCTTCTGCCCAGTCCCTACACTGAAGCACACCGCTGCTCCAAACACCTGGGTGTACCAGAGAAAGACACTAGCTTTTTGCAAGGCACACGACACCAGCATCTCTTTCCCTGTGTGCCTTGATCATCTGATTATCCTCCTCTCACCCTAAGACTCAATTTTCTCAAATCTGTTGTCCAGATTACACACCCTAAACCTGCAAAGAGCTGAGCTTTCTATAAGGTAATCCCTTCTGGGCCTGACTCCTGGCAACAGGTGTGTGCATGTGTGCGTACATGTCTGTGCTCACATGTCTGTGCTTCCTATCCCTTCACTAACCTCGCGGACAGGTGAGAAGTCAGCATGTGCCCTGGTCAGTGAACCAGACAGTGTCTTTCTCACTGCCCCTATCAAAAAGGGCTGCCACTGCTGACCTTCACCTTGATGAGATGAAGCCTCGGGGTTGCCAGATCCTGAATTTTGCAAGAAACCAGGAATATCATTTAGAAAAGTGAAACACTGATGTCTATTTATAAGCCCAGTGCTAAAAACAAGCCCCCAGGTGCTTGAGACACTTCCTGAGGCTCCGACGCTGGGGGGCTGATAGGAATGGCAGGATCTGAAGGCTCCCCTTGAAATTCCCCACTGGAGCAATCAGCAGCAGGTCCTCCATCCCCTGCCATGTCCTGACGCCCATCTGAGGACACAGAAAGGGACCCTAGTGTGCTTGGCTGGCTTTGCCCTCCAGCCTTGTCCTCCTTGATGACAAAACTACAAAGATGTCTTTGACTTCCATTGTTTTAATTCCCTGCTTGGTCTGTCCTTAAAACAAACCTTATTTTTATTTTTTTCTTTTTCTCAACCATCTTCTCCCTGGGACCCTCAGGTCCTTAACTCACACTCTATTATCTAGATCTTCCCAATAAGTAGGTTGCAAGCTTCCATTTCTTTGATTAAACAACTCTAACAAAGAAGTCACTGATATGAAAGTGCTTATCATCAAACAGGTAACATCCTTTTCCTCCCCAAACCACACGCAATTACCATATAAATGGCCTGGCGAAGGCACTTCTTTGAGACATGGCAGAGTCCAACTACACTTACACAGCTTTTACAAAGAGAAAGAAAGAACAATTTCTAAATGGCGAAGTGTCACAGAAAGCCACAAACTAACTTCCCCAGGGACGATCAGAGTGAGGCAAATACTCCAAGTGAAAACCATGCGATGTACAACGTCCACGGGAGGGTCTGTGCCTCCTATTCGGAGAGTCGCCCTTCTACTGTGGGCCACGAGCAGGCGACAGATATGCCCCAGAAAGGCGGCCAATGAGAGGCAGGCTCGCGCTGCGTCCCGATTGGCCAGGCCTGGCACCAGCTGGAACCGCCGCCAGCTTTGAGGACAGTAGAGAGACTTGATAGGATTCTCTCTTCAAAGCACAGAGCAAACATCAATTAATCCTCAAAAGACGCTTTCAAGGAGAACATTATCCCTTTTGAGCATGGGGAAGCTAAGAGGTGCGCCAGGTAGTTGAAGGGAGGGCAGGGGAAAAAACAGCTCCGGGCTCCGAGCCCCAGATCCGGTTCTCCGGAGAGAGTCAAGTTGCAGCAGAAGAATGGACCCACAGAACTGGGGCAAAGGAGGCAACAGAGATGCTGCTGCTTTGGAGGGAAGGTTCTACTCGAGGCTCCCACTGCTCCATCCGAGAACAGGCTCCAGGTGAAAACACAGCGGGAGACCTATGTGTGCACCAGCCCGGGAACCGAACCACAGTTCACATGATGGGAACTCTTCCAGCCTAATGACCATTAAGTCCATGGGAAAAGGAAAAGCTGAAATCTGGATCTAATTTGTCCTACAGAGCCTGTTTTGGTAATCCCACCAGCCCCTCATTCTTGAGAAGGGGAGAAGGGGCTTGTATGTGTAAACCAAGGGAACGCCCTGCCTGGCGGGTCTTTCCATCTTAAGCGAACCCATCCACGGCTTCCTACAGCTCACACTCTATGGGGCACCCCTGTCACTGTGGTTGGCAACAAATGTCACACATTCTCACATTACGCATTTATTCGACCTTTAATATCTTCCTCTGAGATTCCTGGAGAAATTGTATGCCACTGATCAAATGTTATAAAAAACACCCCAAGATCTCTTCTCCACACACAGGCGGTGTTACTACCTCATATACTGATCTCTACGGTCAGCCTGCGCTTCGTTAAAAAACTTAGATTAACTTTCATGGCCACACACGACACGCTGTTTGCCTAAAGAGAGCCCAGGCAATGTGTAAATTATAGGCTGATTAGAGATTTTAAGTATTTGTCGAAAGGATTTTCTTCAAGGGTCTGAATGAGTTTTCTCTCAATTTACCATAAGTCAAAGAAATAAAGGAAATTACCCTACAACTGACTTTTTCTTTTTTTAATTCAAATACCCAACAACTATCCTAACATAGCCGTGTGTGTGTGTGTGCGTGTGTGTGTGTGTGTTTTCAGAATCATAGGAAAATATCTGGAAAGATACACCAAAAAGTTGTCCTTAACAGTGGGGAACAAAATGGGGAGTCAGGGAAGAAGTCTTTCTTTTTGGTTTTCTTTTTCTTTTTCTTTTTCTTCCCTTCTCTTTCTTTTTTTTTTTTTCCTGTTCTCTTTTGTCTTGTTTTACATCCTTTTCTTCTATGCATTTTTTACAGTCAGCATGTTACTTTCTAAATGTTTAAAATTATAAAATGAAAAAGTCACTCTAAGATCCTTTAGTTCTCCCCCGAGAGGCATTTTGATCTGATGCCTGTACAAAATAAGTCAGTAGGTTTTGGAAATATCTCACTATCTTTTACCCAAAAAAGTTATAAACTTTCATTTCATTCAGAATGCACCAAACTAAGGACAAGAACTTGAAACCCACCTCACAGAGGAGTCTGAAGCTGCCTCAAGCGGACATTAAGTCAGAAACACAGTTCCAAGACCAGGGGAATGACTCAGGCTTCCTTTTTTGTTTTGTTTTGTTTGTTTGTTTGTTTTTAAGATTTTATTTATTTATTTGACAGAGACAGAGACCACAAGTAGGCAGAGAGGGAGGCAGAGAGAGGAAGGGAAGCAGGCTCCCCACTGAGCAGAGAGCCCGATGCAGGGCTCAATCCCAGGACCCTGGAATCATGACCTGAGCCGAAGGCAGAGACTTTAACCCACTGAGCCATCCAGGTGCCCCATGACTCAGGCTTCTTGACCTGACTGGCTTAAGGATAACCTGAGAAACCGGGCTGAAAAGCTCTGTCCTTCTGCGTTCATGGGACACACCTCCTGCTCCAGCTCCCCTATCACCACCAATGGTCAGAACACACACACTCACAAAATCAGCCAATAGGCTAGAATCCCTCCAAATCTGAAGACCATCTTCTTCTCTTAAAGAACAGACTTTTCAAGTGACACCAACCTCTTCCATGATTTCATGTTTATTGAGAGAATATTTCCTTTGGAAGCTTGAGAAATGGAGAGCTATTCTCAAAGGACCCTTACCAGTTGCAAAGTAATTTAAAAAGAAGTCAAAAAAAAAAAAAAAAAAACAAAAACAGTGTTGGTGTGATGACGTCAATAGGAAAATCCAGTTCATTTACAGGATGTTCGCTTACAGCTGCTTTTTGCCTGAATAAAGCTAGATAGAGCTGTTATCAGCCAATCAGTGACTGGGGATTTGAAATGAAGGAAAATGCACGTTCTGGGTCTCTCGGACTGCACGATCCAACTGGCAATTCCAGCCCAACCCTGAAATCAAAGCTCGCTGATGGTCACAGAAGTCCTGCCGCTAATCAGATACCATTCACACTCCACTCCTCACAAACCTTAAAGTCACCAGCGGGAACCCGAATTTGCAACAAACCAGGATGCGTTCCTTCTGGGGTATGGATGTCCTTGCAATTCCACTTTTCCTTCTCCTTTCCGAGACTCGCTTAGAAAAGAGGGAAGCAGGCTAAGAAAACCCTCCCCTTTAATATTAATAAGAGTGGTGCAGTCTCCAGATGATCAGAGCCCAAGCTACACAGGACTTGAAAGGACGACTGGGACTTTGATATGGAATATGAAAAAGTAACAGGCAGGAGGGGCGGGGACACCAAACGGGGAGACCCCGGGCCCAGCTTCTGCCAGCTCCAGTGCCGACTCGCCAGTGACGGTCGCTCTGACTTACGAAACAAAGACGATGTATACTTACTTCTCCACCTTTTTATCTGTGAGATGAATGAAGTGAACTTCCAATGGTTTATCTGCCATGAGCAAAAATAATAATAACAGCACGAATGCCGGAAGTAGGAAATGAGCCCATCCCTTGCCTTCTTTCTAAAGAGATTTCCCACACATCATCTTCTCATCACCCCTGGTGAAACAACAGATCCTTATTATTAGCCCTGTTTTACAGAAAAAGCAACTGAGGCACAGTCTGGGGAGTTGACCAAGGCAGCGTGGTCTGTAGAAAAAGCATAGGTCAGTCCAACATGTTGAAATGCATTTCAGGGATACTGACCTGTAGGAGGACAATTCTAGGTGGTGCCTGCAGGGCTTGGCCAGCTGGGAGACACAAAACTCAGGCCTCCTCCAGATCAGCCTAGAACCTTCTCCTCGGGCTCATCCTGCTTCTACACAGCTTAGCTCACAGGGAGCCTTGGATCTAAGATACTCTCAGAGTCCCGCTGGCCAAGGCATAGGTGGGGAAGGCAAGTGTCCCAAATGTCCACGTGGTCCAGAGCACACATGCGCCACCCCAAGTCCCTGGCCGAAGAGAGAAGACAGCACCAAGGACTGAGCACCAAGGACTGAGCCCCTGGGTGCTGTTGGCAGGGACTTCATACCTCAGGAGGCTATAATGGTTGTTAAGACATGAGTGATCAGCAGGAAAACCATGATACCTGTACTCAGGTGTAATTTCTGTTCTTAGCAGGGAATGTTCTAGAATCTAGATCACCCACTGCTCTCCAAGAGCTGGGTGAGTTGAAATGAAAGACAGAAACAAGTGTGTCATGAGTGTCTTCTATGGCCTGGCCTGTTTGGGTCTCCACATAGCTCGTCTCGACGTGATAGCTTCAGGCATGGCAAGACTTCTCCTAACATTCTCCACCTACGGCGTGGGGAGAGGATGTCTACGCTTCCTCCAACCCCGACACATCACCAGTGACCACCACACCCCCATTCCACTACTCAGATTCTCTTCCAAGCTCTCTGGCCCCACAAAACCCTTCCCCACTGGACTCCCCCTCTCTGAGGCCGAAGGACAGCATCTTTCCCTCTTCTCTTATCACTCCTGTTATAGCCATCAGAACACACGCACACACACACACGCACGCACACGCACATCCCAGAACACCCGCAATTTACCCAGGAACCCATGAGGCAACCTCAGGAGAGCCAAGAGGGTTGAAGAAAGAGGAGGAAGGAGGTCACAGTGGTGGCCTGGCACTTCCAGCCTGCTTTCTGAAGGCCCCCCAAGCTCTGTAGGTGGCTAGGGAGGAAAGCTGCATTTGAGAAATGCAGGGGGCTGGGACAGACCCACGTGAAGCCTGGATCCTACGCCCCGGGGGATCATATTCTTAAAAGAGCACACATTTGGCCAGGAAAGAAGAGACCAGGCCTAGGCTTAAAAGCATAGCTCTTTTCTCCCCTACCTGCCTGCCCCGCTTTTTCCAGCCGTGACTTAGAGCACATGGTTAAGCCAACCCCAACCCAGAAGTGTGAATAACATATGCAACCCACTTGCAGGCCTCCCACATGGGGGGGCACGCCGGGCTACACAGATGGCCCTCGCACATGCACAGGCCACAGCCCTGCTGTCAGGGGCTGAAATTTCAGAGCAGCCTCCATGCCTCCCAGGAACCACGCAAGAGAAAGTGCGGGCTCCCCAAGAGAGGTACGAAATGTGGGGTGAAGACTTATGAGTGGACGGGGAAGTGCCAGCCATCCTGGGGCAGACACCAGCCATCAGAGTGATTTGTTGGCCCTTTTTTTTCAGGAGTTCATTTGCTTCCAGCAGATTCCATTAGTGACCTGACAGACCCAGGGCCTGGAGGAGGGCCCTGGAAGAGCTGCTAACTCAGCAGACCGGAGGCCAGACGTCTTGCACCCAGCCCTTTGCCCAGGATTTCTATTTGGAGAGCTTAGAATAATTATTTGCAAAGCTCTCGTTAAGGCAGCACGGCTGAACTACGTATAGACAGAAGACACGTGAACCTTGACCCCTAAACGGAAACGGCCAGCCAGAAGCTGACGCAATCCAGGAAAAGGATTCCCACACGCAGCAATCTTTTCTTCCCAATGGCAGGAATAAAGCAAAAGTCAAAGTTATAAACTGGGTTCCCTCTGAACCTGAGTGGAGGTGGAGGGGAAGGGGGGAGGGTTGCACTTCCTTTGAGTTCCAGCTGACATTTCCAGTGGGATAAGAGCAGGATGATGAGGGGTGCCTGGGGGGCTCAGCTGTTAAGCATCTGCCTTGGGCTCACATCGTGATCTCAGCCTTGCTACACAGGAAGCCTGCTTCTCCCTGTCCCACTCCCCCTGCTTGTGTTCCCTCTCTCAGATAAATAAATAAAATCTTTTTAAAAAAGAATGGGACTATTACTACCGCTGCTGCTGTTCCTACACAGAACGGTAACGATCATGGCCCACGTTGACGGGGCCCCTGCTACAGGCGAGGAACCGTGCCCGAAGCTTCCCAAGCATTATCTCATTGACTCTTCGCACCAGCCCTCTGAGGTAGGTGTGAGGTGCCGGTAAGAGACGTCACACCAGGGGCACCTGGGTGGCTCAGTTGGTTAAGCGGTTGCCTTAGGCTCAGGTCATGATCCTGGAGTCCCAGGATCGAGTCCCGCATCCGGCTCCCATCTCTGCGGGGAGTCTGCTTCTCCTTCTGACCTTCTCCCCTCTCATTCTCTCTCTCTCTCTCAAATAAATTAAATCTTTAGGGGGAAAAAAAGAGAGAGAGAGAGAGAGAGACTGCTGCTAAGTCATGGGGCAAGATTCAGAGGAGAATCAAGCCCAGGGGTGTGTAACCACCACAGGGCCACAAGGCTCCATCCCACACCAAAGGAAGAGTGAGGACCCAGGGCTCCCCGCCCCACCTGTGGCCTCCCCAGCTGTTGGATCTCAGCAGGTGATTTCACCTCGTGGGCCCTCCAGTTCCACAAGACGGCTAGTGATTTCTCAAGCGCCTCTTCCATTCAAACCACTGGAATGGACCACTGGGTGCCAAGCTCGATGATGGGGGAGGCGGGTGTCTAAATACAGGTGAGGCACAGCCCGGCCCTCCAGGGCTCTGCAGTCCAGCCCTGCCTTATGCAAAAGCCTTAGGAGTCCTTTCAGCTCTAAAATAACTCTTAGCAGGTCACCTGAGGGGCTCAGCGGGGTTGAGCAACAGGCTCTTGGTTTCAGCTCAGGTCGTGAACACAGGGTCCTGAGATCGAGCCCCGCATTGGGCTCTGTGCTTAATGTGGAGTTTGCTTGAGATTCTCCACCCTCTTCTCCCTCTGGCTATGCTCCTCCCCCGCTCACATGTTCTCTTTCTCCCCCAAATAAATAAAATCTTTAAAATAATACTTAGCTTTTTAAAAATAAATATTAAAGTATTTCTGACAGTGTCCATAGCCATCTTCTGTTTATTCTCCTAAGTGAACATACCCATGGACGGATAGCTGAAATGAAGTCCGTCTAACGGGTTCGCTCCCACTATTGCTCTCAACTTTTTACTTTTTAGTGTTACTTCAATTTTTAGTAACAAGTACACATTTCCATAAAAGCAATGAAGTCATTTTTCAAATACTCCTAGAACTATAATATATCTGTGTGTTTGTGTATATGTAAGTGGGTGTGTACACAGACTAGTATTTCATCACTAACTGGGTATTTTATAATATTAAGAAATTATTATTAACTTGGATGACAATGTTTGTTAAAAGAATCCTTCTTTTGGGACACCTGGGTGGCTCAGTCGGTTAAGCATCTGCCTTCAGCTCAGGTCATGATCCCGGGATTCTGGAATCGAATCCTACATGGGACTCCTTACTCACTGGGGAGCTTGCTTTTCCCTCAGCCTGCCATTCCCCCTGCTTGTGCTCACTCTCTCTCTGACAAATAAATAAAATCTTTTAAAAAAGAAAAGAATCCTGGGAGCACCTGGGTGGCTCAGTGGGTTAAAGCCTCTGCCTTCAGCTCAGGTTATGATCCCAGGGTCCTGGGATCGAGTCCCACGTCAGGCTCTCTGCTCAGTAGGAGCCTGCTTCCTCCTTTCTCTCTGCCTGCCTCTCTGCCTACTTGTGATCTCTGTCTGTCAAATAAATAAATAATCTTTTTAAAAAATATTAAAAAAAAAGAAAGAATCCTGATTTTTACAGATACATACTAAAGTGTTTACAGATAAAATAAATGCTATCTGGGATTTATTTCAAAATAATCCCTGGTGTGGGAGGGTGAGGGTATATCCCAAAAGGTAAACTAAGTCCCCCAGCTGGCAACCTCTTTCGCCTGAGCGTTTTACCATCTTTGGCTAACTCTGTCTTCGACTATACAGTTTAACTTCATTTGTCCTCCGTGGCTTCCTTCCACCCCACACCATTCCCCCAAACCTTCTGGAATCATCCATCATGTCTGTTGGTATATTCTGGTGCCCAGGCCACTCTATCTGACCTTACCCTTGCCCAGGGGCCAGAGGGTATGGGCCTGAGGAATACTCCCACGCACTTCTGTTCAAAGTCAGCTGGTCTCAGACTCTGTTTGCTCTAGAGACAGAACAGCTTGACCGGTGGGGGGTGGGAGGCACGTCTCATTTATTCATTCAACAAATACTTGTCAATCACCTATTCTGCACCAGGCACTGAGTCACCTGCTGGGGATCCGTAGTGAACAAGACAAAATTGTCACCTTCGCATAGTTCCTGCTAGACAAGGAGCTACTCCCGATGTCATCTCCCCAACCCTCCAAGACTTAGTTTAGGGTCAGGGATCTCTTCCCCAAGACATCCCCAACCTGGGATCGGGTCCAAAATAAAGAAAGACATGAACTGATGCCAAGAGAGAGAATACCACCCAACTCCTTACCCTAGTCCAATTCCCAGTTCATGGGACACAAAGACCAAAATGATGAAGACCACCACCCCTGGGTAAGTAAACGGTGGCAGACAATAGGGCAACTGGGCCAGAATGTTCCAGACCCACGGGTGTCATATTCCTAACAGAATTTTTATCACCTTTGTTGTCACTTTGACAAAAATTTCTCATCCATTTTTGAGGCTCAACTAAATAAAACTTTAATGGCATGCATGATTATAGCAGTTTTTAAAAACAAAACTTCCCACCCGGGGATGACTTCTCTAATCTCTATCACCACGGGCCTCCTATGTAAATGCTTGGTCATGGAAAAGCGTTTAGGCTTGTTCAGCGCTCACTTCTACCTGCACACAGTCACAAGGACTTCCAAATCAAATTTCTCAGCAAAAAAAGTTCCATTTGGAAAACCACAAACATTTTCAAATTTTCTGGCTTTATCACAATAATGGAAATAAGAGTGTCATGAGTAAAGGTTTTAATTTACTCATCAAGATATAGGGTCTGTTCTCATATTAGTTGTGGATTTGCCACTGTCCTAATAAAAATGCAGGCTTTGCACAACTTTCTCCATTGCCTATAGGCTCTAAGAGGCAAAACTCATTTCAGTCCTTGTGTTATGAACTCCTGTGTTACATCCTCAGCACCTTCCACAATGTCTGGCCTGTAGTTGATGCTAGTAAATACTTCTTGAATTGAATCCCACTATGCTTTTTTAACTGATTCTTTTTTTTTTTTTTTAATTTTAAGTTCAGTGACACATGCCTAGCGATAATTCCCTGTGCCTTTGGATCAACCAGTTTGCCATCCAAGTCCCAGTAAGACCCACTGGAATGTTTCCTAATCTCTTCCCTGGGTGGAGCTCCAACAAAGGCAGGCCCAGTAATGCCCCAGCCTACTGGACATTTCCACCTAGATGTCAAATCACCATCTCAAGCCTACTAGAAGCTGAGCCCACACACAACCAACCACTGCCTCCATGGTCCTATCATCTGAACAATCCAATTCGTCTGCTTGTTTGAGCCAAAAACCTTGGGGAGACCCATGAAACCTCTCTTGTTAGAGCCCACTTTCGATTCCTTTGCAGATGCTGCCATCCCTATGTATGAAATGTATTCAAAATCCAGCCACTTCTCACAACCTTTACCATTTCCACCTTGTTCCACCACTGCCTCCTTCCTGGTCTCCCTATTTGGCCCCAGCTTTCCTCCATAAACTCTCAACCCAGCAGCCGGGGAGACCCTGTAAAAAATCTTCTAGTGGGTTCCCAGTGACAAAGATAAGCTAAAGTTCTCCTATTCTCCCTCTCTTCCACCCTGCTCCAGCCACATGGGCGTTCTTGCTACTCTTCAAAACAGCAGCCATGATTCTACCTCAGGACCTTGGCACTTGCTGTTGTCTCTGCCTTGAATCTGCTTCTCCCAGGTGACTCTCAAATACACTTTTCAGGGAGGTCATCCATGGCCACCTTATTTTAAACTGTCCTCCCCCAACACTCCCTGTCTCAACTCCCTGCTTTCATTACCCTCATATGTTATTACCATCTCATTTATTTATTTACTTGGGTCATCCTCTGTCTGCCCCACTAGAACATAAGCTCCAGGAAGGCAAGGATTTCACCATTTTTTTCACTGCTTTATGTCCAACACCCAAAATAGTGGCGAGTGCTCCATAAATACTTAAATTAACAAATTAATGTCAGGACACCTGGAAATATTCTCATTTCTCCATCATGGAGGGAAGATCACAGAATCCTCTGAAAGACATATGATTCAGTTCATAGCAAAAAAATAAATAAATAAATAAATAAAATAAAAATCAGGCATTTCTCCAACAAATATGATCTAATGCATTTCAAGAGGGGAGGGAATCTCATTTCGTCTTTACTCCTCCCGACCCTTCCCAAGTCAGGGTCCCCCTCCCCCTTCTCAGCCCAAAGCTGGAAAGCATCTGTTTGGAAGATGCAGGAGAAGGTGTAGGTGCCACGAGACCCAAAGGCAGTTACCACCCACAAATCTGAGGGGAAGAGAAACGACCAAGAAGGAAAAGAGAAATTAACACATAGATGAGAAACACATGTTTAGAAATCCCAGCCCAGGCCATGAGTCAGCTGAGTGAAGCTGGCACCAGAATGCCAAATTAATTTCATGACCCTGTTGCTCTCATTAGGAACTACAGGACTCAAAAAAAAAAAAAAAAAGGCAAATAATATGTAGAAGAAGGGCATGTATGTCTGCCTACATGTCTATACAGAATGGTCTAGTAATAAAATGGGTTGTTTTCCAACGAAGTTTGCAAGGGATATACATTAAACCACCTACTGTGTGCCTCACACAGGGCAAAGGGCTGGAGGTGGTTCCTTCTTTTTTTTTTTTTTTTTTTTTTTTTTAATTTGACAGACGGAGATCACAAGTAGGCAGAGAAGCAGGCAGAAAGAAAGAGGGGGAAGCAGACTCCCTGCTGAGCAGAGAGCCCGATATAGGGCTCGATCCCAGGACCCTGGGATCGTGACCTGAGCTGAAGGCAGAGGCTTAACCCACTGAGCCAGGTGCCCCTGGAGGTGGTTCCTCCTTGTGAGGAGCTCGGGAAGGCGGAGGGGACTGGCGCAGACAAACCCACCAGAGGCCCACACTGCAGGCTCTGCTGGCAGGAACAAAGCACAGTGGCTCTGCCGAAGGAGGCTCTGACCCTGAAGGGTGAGTGGAACCTGGAGAGGATCACCAGGCGGGGGCATGGGCGTCAGAGGGGAGGTCCTAGCAGAGAATGCCAGAGAAGTGAAGGCCAGGAGGCGGGAAGTCCATAGTCCGGCATGATCTGAGCTGAGTCCACGGACTCATGGGAAGGGGCTGAATTGTGAATGTGAGGCTAGGATGGTGGCAGCCTCCTGTGAGGGGTGTCCCCACTCCCTCTACATAGAACAGATTCCTCCCCTCCTCTGTATCCCACCTCGACCCCTATGCTCTCCTCCTCAAAGCCCACTTCCAGCCCAGGGCATCAGCACAGGGCGTGGACTGCTCCCTCTGCTTAGAATGCCTTTCCTTAAGCCCAGACATCTGCGAGTGCCAGTCCCTCCAGTTCTGCAGGTCTCTGCTCAACTGTCACCTTCTCCGGGAAGCCATCTCTGAACAAGCCTGCAAGGGGGCAAATCCACACACGTATACCCCTTGCTTCGCCATTCTCTCCACAGCATTTGTCTGGTAGAATGTGAGTTCCATAAAGGTAAGGACTTTGTTTTATTGACTGCTGTGTCCCCAACACCCACAGTGTGTGGCACATAGTGGGAGCTCAATAAATATCTGATGAATGAATTGAAGCCCCTGTAACACTTGAATGATTTTGGCTATTTATATCTGTCCCCACCTACAAGACTGGAAGTTGATATGAAAGCAAAGATTGTGCTCTCGGTTCTCCATCCCAGCACCCACACAGAGCTGCACAGGTTGGTACTCAGTAAATAGCGGATGGATGGATGGATGGATGTGGCTAATGGGTGGATGGATGGATGGGTGGATGGGTGGATGGATGGGTGGATGGATGGATGATGGATGGATGGATGGATGGGTGGATGGGTGGATGGGTGGATGGGTGGATGGATGGGTGGATGGATGGGTGGATGGATGGGTGGATGGATGGATGATGGATGATGGATGGATGGATGGATGGATGGATGGATGGGTGGATGGGTGGATGGATGGGTGGATGGATGGATGATGGATGGATGGGTGGATGGATGGATGGGTGGATGGGTGGATGGATGGGTGGATGGATGGATGATGGATGGATGGGTGGATGGATGGATGGGTGGATGGGTGGATGGATGGGTGGATGGATGGGTGGATGGATGGATGATGGATGGGTGGATGGATGGATGGGTGGATGGGTGGATGGATAGATGGATGGGTGTGGCTGGGTGGGTTGGTGGATAGATGCGTGGATGGGGGGTAGCTAGGTGAATGGGTGGATGGATGGATGCACAGATGGGTGGATAGGTAGATGGATAGATTCTATAATCATTAGGAGCCACTGACAGTATAAAGAAACTGAACGATGCAAAACTCCCTATGACTAGGGATAGCCTGACATGGGAGAAACTGCAGCTGAGAAGTCAGTTTGGAAGCTCCTGCCAGTGTCCCTATGAGCACTAGTGTTGCCTGTGTAAACGGAGGAGGAGACAGAGTCCAGGGACATTGCCAAGGTTAAGTCAACAGAACCCAGGGACCAGGTGTATGCGGGGGTGAAGAGAGACAGGAGCCAAAGATGACCCTGAGATTTTTGCTTAAATAATAGTGAGCCCCAAGGGGAATTAGCAGCTTTAAGGAAAGAAGAAAAATTCATTTAGGATATAAGTTTGGAGGGGAACGCCAAGGAGAAATGGAGTGGGCAATAGGATAGTCAGGAGGAGAGAAGATCGAATTGTGAGCACTGGCCAAAGCCATAGGAATTTACCTATTCATTTCTATTTTCAGCACTTTCCATGTCCCGAGCACTTAGTATGTACTAGGAGCTATGGATATTGCGGTGCCCAAGACAGGCAAGGCCTGTGCTCTCACAGAACTTACATTCCAAGGGGAACGGCAGACTAAAAACCGGTGAAGAGCAGATACATCATTTCGAATGGTTGTCTGCACTATGAAAAAAAATATACCAACGTAATATACCAGGGCAACTGTTGCCTCAAATGTGAAGGTCAGGGGAGGCCCCTCTGAAGAAGTGGCTTTTGCCCTAGTGAGGTGGAAGGCAGGAATGACAAGGAAGTTCCTCGCTTCGTGCCTTTGATTTTCCTGTACAAGTCTGGTGAAATCATCTGCTCAGAGCGAGAGGATGGAGTGGGTTTTCAGGTCAATGGAAAATCCTGGAACAAGTGCTGCAGGGGAGAAATGAAAAAGGCTCAGGAAAGAGGTTATGGTTGGGCACTGAGGACCTAGCTGAGGGCTGAAACCATAATATGTAAGGGAGCCTATCGATGAGGACCATACACAGATTTTACAAAAATTATGTATCAGTGAAGCTTTATGTCCCTGCAGCTTTATTGAAACCAGCATTAATGCCCTAAGAGTGATCTGGAATCTCTATCCCAACTTGGTGCGAGATGGGTGTGCTGGAGTGTTTATTTGATTTTAATCAAGTTTGATGGACTGTGAGGGTTTTCATTACTTGGTTTGACCAGGCACATTCCCACCACCGCCACCCCTCCCCCACAGAGTCCAGTCCCTTCTGTCTGTGTTTCTGCTACAGCCTCCCCACTCAAGCCATCCCACAAATTAATTGCCCTCAATGTCCACCCCGCCACATCTTAAAGATCTCCCCAGCACCTACAGGATCAGCACCAAGGTTTTCACACCGATGCTTATAACCGGGGGCTTCAGCCTCCCCTCTCCCAACTACCCAGTCTGGCTGCCATTCCTTTTTTTTTTTTTTTTTTTTTTTTTAAAGATTTTATTCATTTATTTGACAGAGAGAGATCACAAGTAGGCAGAGAGAGAGAGAGAGGAGGAAGCAGGCTCCCCGCTGAGCAGAGAGCCCGATGCGGGACTCGATCCCAGGACCCTGAGATCATGACCTGAGCCGAAGGCAGCGGCTTAACCCACTGAGCCACCCAGGCGCCCTGCCATTCCTTTTTGAACCCAACCCTGTTTGCGTGAACAGACCCTGGTCTGTGCCTCAGCACCTTGGGCAAGTTGCTTCAACTCTGGAGAGTTCTCTCCTCTACAAAATAGTTACTGTAATCTGCTTCCCAGGAGGACGGCATGAGTTAATATGTGTGAAGCACGCGGCACGGGACCGCTGAGCAGAGTGTAGGTGTTTAAGAGATGGTCACTGGAACGAGAACAAGCGTTACTTTAAGAGGCTGCTGTGGAACGACCGGCACGTGGGCCACACACACACACACACACACACACACACACAGAAGACACTGGGTCCACGGCCATTAACATTGCTACTCTGTTCTGCTCTGGGATGCGCCTCTTGGTTTCCAGTGCACTCTTCTTCTTTGGGCTGATCTTAAAAGTCAACTTGCAGCTTAGAGTCTTAACGTCTTCAACTTACATTAATATTCAACATACGTCTTGTCCCTCAGCTAGACAGAAATTTCGTGGAGAACAGAAATTGTATCCTCTGCTCCTCGGTATCCCTCTCCCCCCGCCAGTGTGAAGCACAGAGCCCTCCACTTCAGGAAGTGCTAAATAATTCCTGATTCATGTGCCTGGCTAAGAGATGGCTCCCCCCTCTTAAAGGGAAGGCTTCTCTCTCCTCTGCTCCCTAACTTCTGCCCATCCATCAGGGCCCCCTTCAGCCCTACCTCCTCCATGAAGCTGGCCGGTGAAATTGATTGCTTCCTTCCCTGAAAGTCTATGGCTCCCAATATCTTGTCATGTATTGCGTTAGAACTTCTAGACTTTTAGGACAGGCAGAACTAAGGGGGAATACACATGCAGTCCACCTTGCTTTCACCAGTACTCGTTTTATATGCTTTTCTAACCAGATCGGGGGACCGCCAGGCTGTACCACAGGTCTTTTTCATGAGGAGGAAGCAAAGGTTGAGTCAACCACTGGGACCCTGGACAGCTTTTTCATAGGGCTTCTGTCTCCCGTGGCTTCGTGCCAACAAAGTCCAACCATCAGAGCCCAGAACGAAAACAAACACTAGAGCACAATGGGCTACCACCTCACACCTATTAGAATGGCTATTACCAAAAAGACAAGAGTGAACAAGTGTTGGCCAGGGTGTGGCGAAAAGGGAACCCCTGGATACCTCTGGTCGGAATGTAAACTGGTGCAGCCACTGTGGAAAGCAGCATGGAGGAAGCCTCAGAAAATTAAAAATAGAACCACCCTATGGTCCAGCAATCCCACTTCTGGGTATTTATCCAAAGCAAATGAAAACACTAACTCAGAAAGATATCTGCACTCCCATGTTCATTGCAGCGTTATTTACAATAGCCAAGACATGGGAACCACCTAAGTGTTTATCAGTGGATGAATGAATAACAGAAATGTGGCATATGTATATATACAATGGAGTATTATTTGTCCATAAAAAAGAAGGAAATCCTGCCATTTGCAACATGGATAGACCTCAAGGGCATTATGCGAAGTAAGTCAGACAGAGAGAGACAAACACTATATGATCTCACTTATATGTGGAATGAGAGAACAGAGGGACGGTTGGGGGAGTGAAATGGCGGAAGGTGTTTAAAAGACACAAACTTCCAGTTACAAAATAAGTAAGTCCTGGGGAGATAAGGTACAACATAGTGACTATAGTTAATAATGGTATATTTGAGGGGTGCCTGGGTGGCTCAGTGGGTTAAAGCCTCTGCCTTCAGCTCAGGTCATGATCCCAGGGTCCTGGGATCAAGCCCCGCATCGGGCTCTCTGCTCAGCGAAGAGCCTGCTTCCTCCTCTCTCTCTGCCTGCCTCTCTGCCTACTTGTGATCTCTGTCTGTCAAATAAATAAATAAAATCTTTTTTTAAAATAATGGTATACTTGAAAATTACTTAGAGAGTAGATTTTAGGGACCCCTGGCTGGCTCAGTCGGAAGAGCATGGGACTAGTGATCTCGGGGTCATGAGCTCGAGGCCCACATGGGGTGTAAAGATTACCTACATAAACAAAAAACTTCTAAAAATATATTTTTAAAAAAGTTGTCAGGGCGCCAGGGTGTCTCAGGTGGTTAAGCGTCTGCCTTTGGCTCAGGTCATGATCCCAGGGTCCTGGGATCAAGCACTGCGTCCCACTTCCTGCTCAGCGGTGAGTCTGTTTATCCCTTTCTGTCCCCAACTCCTTCTCTCTCTTTCTCACTCACTCTCTCTCAAATAAATAATCTTCTAAAAAAATTTTTTTAAATTAAAATAGTTCTCATCACAAGAAAAAAATTATATGTCTGGTGATGTTAATTAGACTTATGGTGGTGATCACTTTGTAATATATATACATACCGAATCGTTATGTTGTGCACCTGAAATTTATATAATGTCCGATGCTACAGAAATCTAAACTTCAAAAAGTAAAAAGTAAAAAAGCAAATGAGAAAAAAAAAGTGCCGAGACCCTCCGTGGTGTGTTGTGCCTTTATGAGGCGCGTGAGGCCTGGGCACCGGCCTAGACCTCACCAGGCCTCTGCAGCCGTGTCCAGACAGTAAGAGAGACCACCGGTGGTCTCGAAGATATTCCCTAGATCTGCAGTTCCAGTCACTGGTTATGCCTATGAGCTGTCCTGTTAAGGGACAAACTGAGTCAAAAGAGCTCTCTCCCTCTCTGGTCATTAGCTCGTATGGGGTCCTTTAAAAGCTCGTCTGATCCTTCTGCTCATTCTATCAGGTGTTTCATTCAACAGACATAAAAATGAGGGCATCCCAGGGCAAAGTCTGAACCATTGAAAAGACGCCCGCCCCTGGCCCCGTTATCACTGTTGAACCTGGGTGATGGCTTTATGGAGGTTCTTTATGCTAGTCTGTCTACTTTCATACAGGTTTGCTATCATCCATACTAAAAAAAGTTAAAATAATGAAAAACCCACCTCATTCCACCCTTTTCTGTGCTAGATACTTACTTTCTGGATGGATCTCCTGAAACCCGCCCCCCCCCCCAAAAAAAAGGTACTGAATTTTTTTTTTTTTTAAAGAACTACATCTGGAAATTGTAAGGATTCACTATTTTTTCACCTTGCACACTAGAGAATAGAGGGGTGAAGAAAGGCACAGTGGGGTGTCTGAGGATAGCCATAAAGCATTGAGCCCCCTCCTCCCATGGGCTCCGTCACTTTGTAATGGTGTCAGCTAGGATACTACGGTGCCCAGATCCTTGTCTGCTCCGGTGTACTGTTGCCCGGCCCAAAGAAGACCATCTGTGCCTCCAAAGCCCTTGGTCCACATGTACCCAACTCCACAGTTAAAGCTTCATTACATTTGTTGCTGCAGGTACAGGGCTGGGGGACGGTGGTTCTCAAGATTTAGAAGACAGAAGAATTAGACTGCATAGCCTCACCCCCAAGATTCTGGTTCGATAGGTCTAAGGGAAGGCCCAGCTGCCTACCGGTCCATCAGTCACACAGGTGCGCCTCCTGTAGCTAGTCCAACCTTGAGAAGCCCAAAGGAACGGTTTGGAACAAGACGCAGGCACAGCAGAGGGAGGCAAGCTGCTCCAAACTCTACTTGGGAAGAAAATCCATCTAGCCACAGGGTCAAAAGCTTCCCAGGCTGGGGACAGGGCGTCAGTTTCTTTCCACTACCAGATGGGCCTAGAACGACAGGAAGGAGGAAAGCAGGTACAGGGAGAACTCTACTGTCATGGCCTTTTCCAGTTAATACCTTGTCCATCATTTACATGCTCCTATCGTATTTCTGTTTTCTACATTTTACCCAGAAAAGTCTCATCAGAACTCACTTGTCCTTCCCTTCCCATGGCCTACTGCTAAATCTCCCTATATATCCAGGGGGATATTTTTAGAATGTGGATTGGATCAAGCCAATTCCTAACTTGAAAACTCTACAACTGGTCCCAGCTCTTTGGGAAAAGTACACATCTCTAAAATTCCCATCAAGGCCCGTGTGTTCTTCCCTCCTCACCTCTCACCATACCGTGAGCCCCATTTTCCCTTCTTTTATGGCACTCCAGCCCCAACAGCCTTCCCTGGTTCCTCCAATATGCCACAGGACCTTTGCCTGTGCCATTCCTCTGCCTGGGATAAAATGTTGCCTCTTTAAGGAGACTTTCCCTCAACACACAAGACCAGAACAGTGTTCCCTGCTATACTCTCTTACATCCTCCTGGCTTTTCCAGTATAACACAGATCCAACTTTTATTTATATATTTATATGATTAGTGTCTGTCTCCCCAACTAGACTGTAAGCTCTATAAAGATAAGGTCCAAATCGGTTTTGCTTCCATTGCCATAATAACTGGTACATTATATTTGCTCTACTACTATAAAATAAATGCCAAGTGCACCCTTGTCTGGAGAGATTGTGAATGAAAAAGAGAAACAAGACACAAGCTGGAGAAATTCATGATGTACATGACAGGCCAGTGAAACAGTGCACTTTCTCCTGAACGTGGGTAACTGAGAACCTTCTCCATTATCACAAGAACAGTGGTCACCAGACACCACGAGATCTCAGGTTCTTTAAAAAAAAAATTTTTTTTTTTTTTTTAAATCTGTCCAGGACTGTCCCCAGAGGGCGATGAGAATGTGACTTAGCCCTCAGGGAAAGTAGGGGCTGGAAAAGAGGCCAGAGCAGACTGAGGAGGTAGCAGTCTGAGGACCAACCTCCTCAGTGCCCTTCCTGTCACCTCTCTGGACCGGAACTTTGTCCCTCAGTAATGGGACTCAGAGACAACAAGGAGGAGAAAGTCACAGACAGCACCGATCTTCCTCCCTCCTATCTGGAGCCACAGAAACAGGCAAGCTCGGGTTATCTGCACGCTCTTCTCCCCCGGCGATGAACTGGGGGGTAGGGCGGGTGGGGAAATTTAGACCAGTCAATTCAGAAAACAGGGTGGTTTTTCTGCTGGGCCATCAGACACATGCCCATTCAAGGGAGGCCAGGCGAGCTGAAGTTTAGGTCCTCTGACTAGGCTACCGAGTCCCATCAGTTACACCACGTGGAAAAAACTTTGGACGGTTAAAAATAACATAGGGGTCTGGTGTTTGGAAGATCTGGAGTGAGGAATGCCAGCTTGTCAAATCCAGAGCACTGCCGACCACAAGCGTGTGCTAGGAACATGCTTACACACGCCCGCCGGGAAGGGAGGGCCACAGACCAGCACGGTGCCCGCCCCGGCACGAGAGCGCAGACCAACTCTCCACGGGCCCCCACTTCGCTCGGAAGGACTTCCAAGCCCTCTTCTAGCTGTGGATGGGGCAGGGCTCCTCCAGTGAAGGAAGGGCTTGTCTCCCCCTTGGAGGAGGCTGCAGTAGATGGAAGCATGAGCCTGAAGTTCAATCACAGCCGAGTCTGTTCCCCTCCGAGTGCTGTGTTTCTGCTTCGGTGACGTTCTCGATCTTTCCCAGAAGGACCCACCGTGGGCACCGATTAAGTAGCATGCAATAATCGAAACTCCCGGACAAAACATCCCACAGCGAAATCTTTCCCAAAGTTCCCTCACACATTCTTCAAAGAGTAAAAAATAAATTAATAATAATAATGCCAGAGTTCTAGAGCTTCTTTCTTCTGACGAAATCAGAGGCTCTCTTACTTAAGATCCCATTTTCCTTAAGACGACCATTTGGGGGGAAATCAGCTAGTTCATCTCTCCATCTTACAGACAGAAAAGCAGGGTCCCTGTGAACATCTAGTAAGAAGGTCATAAGGGCCAACTCTTCAAGCACTTAACATGTATTAACTTATTTAATTCTCCCAACAACCCTCAGAAGGCAGAAACTATCGTTCCTATTTTACAGATGAAGCAACAGAGGCACAGAGGGGTTAGGAATCCTGCCCACTGTCAGGGACCTTGCATTTGAACTCAAACTCTCTAGCCCCAGAGCCTGCATCTGAGCTCCAGGCCCCAGCCAGAGAGACCCTGCCCGCCACACTGCTGTTCCCTGGGACAGTGCTGGGGCGTCCAGAGCGCAGGGCTCTAAGGAATGCTGAGCACCGGTGTGATGCCCCACCTCCCCCCGAAAGCTCCCTGCGCCCCAGACCTTCCTACAGGAGGGAGAGAGCAACACACAGGTGCGCAGGCTGAATGGGCCATGGGGGCCCATGTGCCTGGGTGGCGTTGAGGGAGTAAGACCTGCAGGATAAACCAGCTGAGTTGTCCCAGAAGGAAACACCATCGTAGAGTCCTAGAGACTGGCAGCCCCGCTCCCCCGATTTGAACCAGGCTTTGATTGAGCCACGAGGATCAGCGTTTATGTTTTCCTCCCTTGACCACATTTGTATATTTTATTTATACCCTTTATGGGTTATTGCTGTTATTTTGAAAGAAAAGATGTGGTGACTGAATGATAGAGAGGGGGAAAGATTTTTAGTTTGACTGCTTCAACAGGCTTTATGCTACAGTCCTTCCCGATTATTTGTTTATTTATTTATTTATTAAGATTTTATTTATTTATTTGACAGACAGAGACCACAAGTAGGCAGAGAGGCAGGCAGAGAAAGAGGAGGAAGCAGGACCCCTGCTGAGCAAAGAGCTCGATCCCAGGACCTTAGGATCATGACCTGAGTTGAAGGCAGAGGCTTTAACCCACTGAGCCACCCAGGCACCCCACAGTCCTGCCCTATTAAGCAAATCTACCCATGTGTGGGCCAGGACTGTCCTATAGTGGATGGGACAGGGGCTCACACCAGCATAGGCCCCCCGTGTGCCCCCTGCACCCTACACCTCTGGGAGGAACCCTGTAAAGGACCCAGAACGTATTCTGAAGGAAACCAAGACTGAGGATTCCATTCAACCTTAGTGAGGAAGTCTTCGGAGGCAGGCAATCCTCCTCCCGGCTGGAGGACAGAGGCTGGCCGCCCAGCCTCCCCCTGAAGCCTCTCTTGGCCTCCGAGGTGTTCAAGTACTTCCCAGGAACTGGCTGCCACACTGCGACTCCGCTCAGAGCAACCAGGTGCCAGGCTATTTCCCATTTTTACCTTCTGTTCATGGACCACCTTTCCACTCCCATCCAGCCAAACAGATCCATTCGCTCCCCTCCACACATTCCTTCCCACCCGGCCTTTTCTCCCCCAGAAAGGAAGGGGATTCTAGAAGGAATTACTCAGATGATTCCCAGATCTCTGTTCACTTCCCTGTCAGGCCTGCCCTTCCCCACCCTCAGCCCTCCACTGCTCCTCTAAGCCTGACCAGACCCCATTGTCCTTCCAGACTCAGCTCAAAGCCACCTCCCCCCTGAAACCTTCTCTGACACCCCAACCACAGGACACGCTTTTTCTTTTCTGATTTCACAGACCCCTACGGGGCTGGTCCGCTCATTTAGTGCAGAGTAACCTCACACACTGTGTTTCTTCTCACCTGGTTTGCTGTGTGCAAGCTCTGAGCTTTTCCTCTTCCTGTCTCCCCACGCCCACAGGCACGAGATTGAGTGTGCCCTCCTGGGGACAAAGCAAGTACTCTTCCCTTCTTTTTGTGCCCCTTCAGGGCTTTTTGATGCACGAGGAAAAGGAGAAAGGTGTCAACAGGGCAAGGACAAAGGGGCCAAGGGGTCAGAAAGAAACCAAGGCTGGAGACACAAACCTTGATATTAGGCATTAAGTGGATTATTCCTCTATCTAGGGCTCAGAGAACGCTGGGGAGGCTTAGGCCTGGGTCAAGGAATGAAATAAGAAGCAGAAAGCAAAAGAAAAATAAAAGGGTAACCAGCGGACTTTTCTTTCCTGGGGATTTCAAAAAGCTACAATACAGCCTGAAGGAGAGAGGCCAGGAAGTGGCCCAAGGCTGCCCAACGTGGGTCTTGGAGAAGGGTGGGCACGTTTCAGATCTTTCATATTGTCCAAAGTAGTTCATTTGGGTCGAAAAGGAGACAGGAACTCCACGGGGCAATAACCAAGATCGTTCCATCAATCAGGGCATCTTTTGTTCTGTACTTCTCAGGAAACCAGTCTCATTCCGGGCAGGTCGTGGGTGGGAACGAATGATTGCCAGAAGAGGGACCTATACGATGGGGTCCTCTCACTTTGGCAGCTCATCAAATATTAACACAAGAATCCTGCCTCTCAAAGAACAGCAAGGGCTAGCTTGGTCTCAGAAGGCTCAGCCTCACAAACCAATCAGGCTCCATCCCTGCTCTCATGCTGACCCTAAACTCCAGCCCCTGGGATGGCAAACAATGCCCCCTGGTGTGCTCTGGACCGGGGAACCACGGGAACTTTCCGAATTTCACAGAACTCTATGGAGGAGCGTTCATCTCAGCCACCTTGTGCATCACTGACCTAAAACCGAATGATCCAAACCTGTTTCCCATCCCCCAGAGATGTGTGTAATTAGATAAAATGAGGACAGAATATGTATAAGTATGTGTTATACTGGGATGACTGCCCAGAAAGGAAATGAGCACCAGGAACCGGCCGGCCCTGTGCGAGCCCTCTGCACCGAGGGCTACACGCTGGGACTAAGGCACAGTCACTTGGAGAGAAAGTGCTGGTGCGGTGTGACCTTTCTGAGTTGACAAACACTTTTGTACAATTCTGCTTCTACAACCTAAGTTTGGTGCGCCATCAGCATTTTCTCTGGCTTCCTGCACCAGGATGTCTGGTGGACCAGAATCTGAAATAAAACTTGACTCGAGGAGCCCATCACCTCCTTTGGTCTTCACCTTACTCCTGACCCAGAACCAGGCCTCTCTGCTGGGTGGTCCCTTCTCCCAAAGAGCCCCACCGCGGAATGATGTGGAGCATGGAAAAGCACTAAGGGTACATACAAAAGTGACAGTGATATTCTTCTCTCTCTTGATATGAAAAACGGAGACCCTCACATGATCTCCAAGACATCATTTTTTGCTTCACTGTCAAGCGAATTTATCTGCATTGACCATAGTCGGGACAACGAGTCATTCGGAAAGCTTTATCCATGGAGGCGTTGGTTCCATGAAAGTACGCAAAATGCATCGTCTCCAAGAATATACATCTGAAAACAGTGACTGGGCCATCTTCACCTCCAAAACTCAATGGGACAGGTCCCAACACTGGGCTAAACCATTATGGTACTCTCACCTTCTGGCCTCCTCCATCTTAAAAACTCATAAAAATCCTCAGATATAAAGAATGCTACAGGGAGTACCTGGGTGGCTCAGTGGGTTAAAGCCGCTGCCTTCAGCTCAGGTCATGATCCCAGGGTCCTGGAACTGAGCCCCGCATGGGGCTCTCTGGTCAGCAGGGAGCCTGCTTCCCCCACCCCCACTTCTCTCTCTGCCTACTTATGATCTCTGTCTGTCAAATAAATAAATAAAATCTTTTTTAAAATAAATAAATAAATAACGCTACAGGAAATCCTATACATACATAGCTGAGCACATAGTAGATGCTCAAGAAAAACATGGTCAGTTTATCAGTGGCTGTTCACAAGCCTCAGGTTACTTACTTCGTCCCTGAAAGGAGCAAAGTGAGAAGACTTGTCTTGGCTTCCCAAGACCAAAGTGGGTCTTAACTCCACAAAAATGAAGCGGTGAAGAAACTAAGGGCTGGTATAACTGACACCGACGTTCATCAGAGCCAAACATGCCACGTGCAAGCAAGATCAGGCTGATGCTTGTTTCCCAACTCCTGAAACTGAAGAATTGAGAGAGAGGAATTCTGCTGCATTTTCCAGACTCCTACAGTCAAGGGAGACAGTGAGAAACGTGTCTGCCCTACAGGGCTGGAAGCGAAGTAAGTAGGAAGGGCAGTATGTCTGCTTGAGATTTCATTTGCTCAGCTATTCCACACGTAGTTCTTCCAGGCCTGCTGTGCTAGAGCCTGGAGTGGACAGGCACAGGCAACCACCATCCCAGCCTTCCAGGGCCTTGTTCCGACTAACCAGAGTTGAGTAGTTCAGCGGCCAAGATCTTGGGACAATGGCGCCGAGGCAGGCGTGGCCGATTCTACCTGGGGGTCTGCACGGACTTCACTGGAAGAAAGGGGGCCTCCGAACTGCCTGGAAGTTGAGCAGGTAGGTGCCCGCGGAATGTGCCTGGGGCAGGGAGGGGCTGGAGGAGCCATAGCGCTTTGGTAAGACTATAGGAGAGGATGGGGTCACGGTCCCTCTGAGCAGGGATACGGAAGCATCGTTTTAAGATCACAAGCTCACCCACGCCCTGCATTCTGGGGTTCTTAACCTGGAGCCTCTGGACCCCCAGGGCATCCACAAATGGGCTCCTCAAGGTCCAGGAACCCCACATGTAGATGTTCACATGTATATGCATTTTTTTTTTCTGAGAAGACAACCCACCACAATTATAGGATTCTCTAAAGGGTCTACAGTTGCCAAGGAGAGATGAGAAAGAGACATTCCACAGGACATTAAGTAGCCTGAACCCCACAGCGTGGGGTGGAAACCATGGTTTTCTGTCTCTGCCTCCCACATAGAGTTTGGTCTCTGAACTGTCCTAGGTTTTCAGAAGTAGCAGAGCGAAAAGGATGAGGGGAAGAAATCACCGTTCTCATTACCAAAACCAACATCTAGGTATACTGACTGTGTGCCAGGTGCTGGGCACGGTTTTAAAAACCAATACCTCTTTCCATAAACCCGGGGAAATATGTCTTTTCGGCCTCCTACTCCCAGAGCTAGAATTGCAAAGCCAGGTCCCGAAATGTGAATACGAGTCACCCAGGGCAATTCTCTGCAATCCCCAGATCAGGCTCAAACTTTAGCTGGCAGTTGCCTAGCAACAGGTCACCCCGAAGACACATCACCAAACCGAGATGCCAAAAAGGCATTTTGTGGACAAGCTGGTGCCGAAAAAGAGCCCCCCACGCAAGTCTGCCTGCCAGGTCTCTCTGGGATGCGGGGGTGGGGTGGGGGGAAGGGGTTGACTTTGCAGCTGGAAGGCAGAGCTGGGAAGGTGTGCAAGTGATGGTGTGTTTCCCCCCACCCACCTGCCCCCACATTGGGAAGCAGGCACAGGAACACAGAACTGAGGGTTGAGGGAGAAGGCAGCCAGAGTAGAGAAGGCATCTGGCGCCTCCGCACAGGCTCTTCCCAGCCATTTCGGAAGCCACATCAAGTGGCAAAGATCTGACTTGCACCTCCATCCAGACCTCAACCTACAGCTAACTGGGGACCCAGGAAGCAGCCTCTATCCAACTCTGCAGGTAGCTTCCTCCCTTTCAGAAGCAGCAAGCCCGAAAGAGGCAAAGAGATCTTACTTTCTAAAATTCCGATTTTTTTTTTTTTTAATGGAAAGCTCAGAAATTCCTGCAGCTGAGTCAGGTGAGCCTGGGAATCCCAACACAAAGGCTCTCACCCAAACCATCACACAGGCCAACACCGGCCCCTCTCCCTGGGCAGGTGCTAGAAAAGTTGGGTAGACGGGGCCTTCTTAGAACACGTCATCCCTTCTCCAGAAAGGTCTTGGGGGCTGGGGGAAAGGGCCAATAAATACATCAATCTGAAAGAGATTCAGGAAGAACAAATGCGGAAGTCAAACAACAACAAATAAGGCGGATATAAATCCAGATAAAATATTAAAATCATTAAAGGGCTGCTGCTCCCTGAAGATTGGGAAAAATGAAGAGAGTTAATTAAAAGCAATCTCCATGCACTGCTGAGCCAGCCAGCCCTGATAAATCAACAGCTGGGGCTGCTGTGGAGGGCAGTCAAGGGGCTTGGGGGGGGTTACCGTCCAGGGAGGGGGGTTGCTGCAGAAACAGCCGTGACGTCAAATTGAACCCCGTGACTTAAGTTTCGCGTCTGTTAAATATTTTATGGCCACTGAATAAAGTTGTTCTTCGATGGGGAGAAAATGATCAGCAAACAAAGAGGGGAGAAGATATGGATGAAGAGGTATTGTTTGTTGGATTCAAAACATACTTGGAACTGTGATGTCAGTATCTCTGATCTTGCCCCAAATGCAGAAGCTTTCGCCTTTTTTTTTTTTCTTCTCTCTCTCTCTATCTGATCACAGATAGCTGCACCTTCTCCGATCTCTCTACAAAACCCTGGGTGATGTTTGTCCAGGGGCGGGGGGGGGGGGGGTGGTTGAGGGAGGTAGGGCCAAGTCAGGGAAGGGAACAGAGGGAGGGCAGATAAGAAAGACCTTAAAAATTCTCATTGCTGACTTTTAGCACTAAAACACAAAAACCAAAAAAAAAAAAAAACTCAAAAAAAAAAAAAAAACACGGAAAACACAGACTTTTAGCACAAAACAAAAACGTCAGCACAAATGATGGGAACTTTTTTTCTTGCTTGCTTTCTCTCCTTTTTCCCCCCTTTCTTTCTCTACATCTTTCCTTCCCCCTTTTTTCTGCAGTCCGATAAAGTTTTTGTTTTTCGTTTTAAACGAAAAACAGCTCAGAATTTTCAGAATCAATCTAAGTTACAAAACAGCGATTTTCAAAGTGTCACAAGAACAGCCCTTCTCTATTCTAAGGGAACCCTCCAGCTCTTCCTTGATGGAAATATAATCAAGAGAAATGATTGGGGGAAAGTGTTTTTTTCTCCTCCATAGAACTGGGATTGGAAGGGGAGTGTGTGCATAGGGAAACATAAGGAATTATGCATTTGGATATGCATTTTAATTAGGTGGACAGAAGCAGCCGCCTGTTAATTTTTCTTGCTTGTTTCCACTTAGCATTCATCACAGGCAGAACCACCATAGAGCGCTCCCACGATAATAGATGGTTCTGCATTGGCTAAGTCCTCAGGGAAAATAATTAGCAGGAGAGAATATATTCTCTCCACTCCCACTACCCCATCCACCCTGCCCTCCCCCATCCCCAGCACCACATTGCCTCCCCTCCCCACCCCCCAATCCAAGTGGTTTCCCTAGGAAAAGCCTGGGGGGGGAGTCCCGCCTTCTGGCTTACAAGGACTTACTTTGCCCTGCCAAAGAACCAGAGTCTGGAAGGAGACACGGACAGACTGGAGGCCTTCCTTGGAGGGGAAGCTTCTGGATGCAGGGAGGGAGGCTACCCTGCTGACTGAGTTCTGAGGGGCAAGCTGGCCATCGGTGTTGGCCAGGACAGGATGAAGAAAGCCCCGAAGAGGGTGAGACAGTTCTCCTGAGTTCACCGGGCAGCAAACAAAGATATGTAAAGAATTGTTAGTTGAGGATAATGGGAGCCCAGATGACATTTTTTACTTAATTTGCTTTTATAAGGTAAAGGAATGTTGGAGTGTTGCAGCAAGCTTGACTCTGAAGGCTGGTGATGAAAATGGAACTCTCTAGAATTTTGACCTCCGCCACCATGCGCCCCATGGTCTACTTTGACATAAAGAATCAACTCGGACACCTGATCTCCTGTGTTAAAAGCGCACCTTCCTCGTTGACCAGCAGGACGAAGCTCGAGCCCCACCGCCGCCACTTCTCTCCTCCTCTCTTCCTTAAAGTTGACTTGATAGAAGGAGTCAGATATTGCCAGATGACGGAAGCCCAAGCTCCCGGAAAGCTCTCCCCTCTGTTCTCCGAGCTTGTGTTTCCTCTGATGTTGTGGGGCCCACTCAGTTCAGAGCTGACAATGGGAAAAGAAATGAGGGCTTCCCCTAAGCTCATATTCTCACCTATTTCAAACCCAGACAATGGGGAAAGTCCCAGTGAGATCTGGGGCTATTTACACGCAGCTGGATGAGTAAGGCTTTGCATTTCCTGAGAAACAATGATTAGGCTTGCTGTGTAAGGCCGTACTCATTTCATTTATTTGAGTTTTAATATATAAAAATAATGTTTAATATATGAGGAATGGTTGACTCTGAGAAGGCCTCAGTCAGCTCCCTGAAACCGCCGTTCTAGTTACACATCCCATGTGCACTTTACACCTGTGGAAATGTCTTCGCACCCATTATTTTGGACACCTTGGGGGCCAAGCAGGGCCGGGTGCAGGGGGAAGGGAGGAGAAAGGAGACCTCCCAAACCCTTCTTGCTGAGGAAGCCGATAGGTCTGATTTACTAACTCTGGCCTTTTAAGCTGTCCCATGCTCCCTGGTGCTCCCTTGCCCCCTGTTGCCAAACGAAACTTCCACCCTGCCCAGGAAACAAACCATACCTTCACTCCAAGGTTCACCAGGTCCTGGAGCCTCCCCACGCCCAACCCTGACACACCCCGTGCCCTCCAGAGGCAGTGGAGACAAGCAGAATGCGATCTGCATGGCTGGGGATAAAAGTAGGGAGTCTTTGGGTTCTCAAAGGAGTCACCTGGCCAAAAAAATAATGGTATTCCTACAGGGGAGAGGGGATAAGGAGGTTGCATTTTACAACAGTATTAGTATTCTTCCCTAAGTTTACAAAGTGGGCATTGCCTCTACTATTTAGAAATGTAGTCCATAAATTTTAAAGAGTCTAAAAATGAAGGGCATATACCCAAGAGAATTGAAAGCAGGAACTCAGCTATGCACACACCCATCTTCATAACCACGATACTCACAATAGCTAAGAGACAGAAGGAAGCCAAGTGTCCCTCTTCAGGGGAGTAGATCAACAAAATGTGGTATGTACCTACCATGGAGCACTATTCAGTCATTAAAAGGAAGGAAATTCTTGGAGTCCCTCGTGATACAATCGGTTAAGCATCTGACTCCTGGTTTCAGCTCCAGTCCTGATCTCAGGGTTGTGAGATGGAACCCCAAGTCAGGCTCCCTAGTAAGTGGAGAATCTGCTTAAGTTTCTCTCTCCCGCTCCCTCTGCCCCCCTTCCTGTCACACTCTCACAGCCTTGCTCTCTCTCTCTCACTCTCTCTCTCTAAAATAAATAAATACATCTTTTTTTTAAAAGAAAGGAAATTGTGGCACATTTTACAACATAGGTGAACCTTGAGGACATGATGTTAAGTAAAATAAACCATCACAAAAGGACAAATATTGTGTGATTAGGTGCTTAGAAAAGGCAAATTCATAAAGACAGAAAGCAGAATGGCTGTTACCAGAGAGGGGGAGTTTACTGTTTAATAGGTACAGAGTTTCTGCTTGGGATGATAGAAATATTCTGGAGATGGATTCTATCAATGGTTGCACAACATTATGAATGTACTTAATGCCAATGAATTGTACACTTTAGAATGGCTCCAGTGGCCCATTTATATGTCACCAATGTTAAATATACATGTTATGTATATTTTACCACAATGAGAAAAAAATTAAGGGGCTGCGTCTGTCTGCTGGAGGTCAGGGTAACCATTTTGGTTTCTCTCTTATTTTGCCTGAGAATCACAATTTGGGCTTCTGTGAATTCTCTGATGGGTTTTGCAACCCTCTCTTCCTCTTTAGGCTTGTAGAAAATTACCAAAGGAGTTTTCAACCAAAGGAAAGCCTGATAATAACCGCCCCCCCCCCAGAGGAATCTGGAATATTCTGGAGGCACATCACAAGAGGAGGAAGAGGAGAGGCAGTGGATTCCAATTTAGATAATTGCTAATACCCACCAGGATACAGCTAGCCCCTGCAAGTCTGCTAGCCACCTCCATTCCCTCAGTGGCAACACGGGGTTCACTAAAGGAAGCACAGTGAGACATCAGTACAGGTCCACTTACTTCAGCTCACTAAACAGACAGGGCTCTGCAGCTGCCCATATGGAAGTGAAGTAAGCACTTTTATTTCCATGTCAATAGAATGGGTGCCATAGGGGAGGAGAGACCATGTCCAGGGAGACTGTGGATAAATGAAATCCAAAAGAGAACAATCTTCTGCTTGCTTCCCCCCCTCCCTCCACACATTTAAAGAAAAGAAGGTGGGGGGAGGGGAGACAGGTGTTGTCAATAATTCCAGTCTTTTCTATCACCAAAAACTTTATCTGAGTGCCAATAAACAGCAAAAGAGGCCAGATAAGTCTTCCCACTTCTCTCTCCTCTCTCCCTCCTCTGGTTGGGGTGCTAATGAGAAGAAAAGTGTTCGCGGAGGAGAATCAGAAGAAAAACCCATGTTCTAAAGGGCCCACCACCTGGTCCTCAGCCTTAGGTGCTGAGAAGGGAAAGGGGTGCCGTCCGGGTTAGAACCCCAACCGGAAGCATGATGTGGCAGGACTGGACCCAAGAAGACGAAACTAACAAAAAACTCCCCAGTCTTAACAAATCCCCCTCAGAAACACGCTTTAAAAATGAGAAAGAATTTGAACTTTGGCCCCTAACCATCCCCCCTCTCCTAATCAACCATAGTAAGAGCTACCACCAAGCTTTTGACCTGAAACAAATCTGGGCATCCAATTGGGAATTTGGGTGCATCCCCCTCACCTTAAAGACAAGGGGTCTGCAGCTCAGAGAAGCTCTGTGTCCAAGATTCAATGGCGGGTTCGTGGCACCACTGGGAGCAGGTGCTCAAGGCTCTGGATTTCTCTCTCAGAGCTTTTTCTCCTCCGTGACTCTGAAGTCATCACAGCTACAGAGACAGGCAAGTGGTGAGAAATGAACATGGGAGAGTGACACAGTTCGAGATAGGGGCCACACTGATGCCAGGTGGGAAGCTGGAGATGCAAAACCTTTTCTGCTGGAGCTTCCAATGGCAATTAATACACACAGCAGGTTTTCAAAGTGAATAACGACACAAATGCACTCAAGTCACAGCAACCTGAGATGACCACAGCCTCTGGATTCAGTGGGGGGAGGGGAGGGGGGAAAGGGGGGATTAGGCATGTGTCATCATTGTTTCCCAGACTCCTATCCAAGACCCGGGTGGAGAAGGACTCACTGTGGGCTATTTGAACCCCATTATTAGGCACTCTGAGTCTAATCCCCTCGCCCCTCCCTGCTTCCAAACATAGCCCCTAACTCTTAGCCTTCTCAAGGCTTCTCTCTCCCCTTTCCCACCCCCCACACCACTACCCTTCACAAACACAGCCTAGAAATTCCCGACACAGCCCTGTCCCCTTTTCCCACCCACCCCCACCCAACACCTTCTAACCACTGCTTTTAAAACTCTGATGCAAATCACAGGCTTCAAAAACCTTCCTTGGGTGACAGTTTTACGATGCTAAGCCCCATTCATCCATATGGCCTCACAGACTGTGAAACACTAGTAACCGGACCAATAAGAAAAACAAATGAGAAAAACACCACAACACCTCATCTCGCCCCAGTCACTGACACAACTAAAGAAAACTTTGGAACTTGCTATAGATCATAATATCAGGCTCTCTGCCCATGAAACGGTCATCTTTTCAGAGTTCTGGACCACACAGAGGTTTTACTCACTCACCTACTTGCCACCCATCCCAGCCCCAGGCCACACTTTATCTTTCCTTGTTAAAGAGCTACATAGTCAAAGACTATCTCGAGCTGGGAATCACACTTACAGTGGCTCCTGCTGGATAAACCGAGGCTGCCCAAAAACTCTTCAGCAGGTTGTGGTCTTTCTTTGACACTGGGCTTGCCACATTTGGCTACGCTTCTGTCTTCTACTGACTTTCAGAACATTCAAAAACCACAAAATTTATTTTGTCGAGGTTGGGATAATAAACAGACCTGGATTCTGGTGTCTTTTATGACCCACGCCCCCCCCCACCACCACCACCACTACCATCAGTGGAGGCTCTGCTTTGAAAACAGAGAAGTCAGCCTCAGTTTCCTTTCTGTTTCTGGTGCAAAACAAAGCCTGCTGACCGTGGCATTTTATTTTTTGCCTTGATCTGAGCAGAGGGCTCTGAAGCAGCTTTAGACATTATGGTCTTTCTCAGATGTATCCAAATTCCAGCTCCCTGCATGATTGCATAAAGACAGAGAAAGATGAGATGTCCAATTAAGTGTCCTCTGAATGCCAGCCCACCTTGGGGATCTCGGCATTGTCCATTCTCTTAGCCATCTCTAGAGGTCTCCCAGGTGGTCTGCAAGGCAGGCTATTTTCAGAGATTTACCCTGGGACAATGCCTCTACTTGGGTTCTGGCAGAAATTAATATCCTTTATGGGTATCTCATCAAAACCAGACACTCTTCCTGCTGAAAAATAATGTGTGCTAATGAAGTTTGGGGAATTCAGGGATTTTTTTTTTTTTTTTTTGAGTGGCAACCAGAAGTAGATGGAGAATGTGTCTCTTAGGCATCTGTTGGCTTAAAATACCTGAGGGTCCTTTTTCATAAGGGGCTAAAATGATGCCCATAAAAGGCAACAAGTTCACAAAGTCCCAACCGCCATATCCCCCACTTAGTACCTACCCACGGTCCCCCCTACTCAGACAGAAAGAGCTAAGAGGAGATTAGAACCAGGAATGCAGCTCCCCCCACCCTCTCTTCCCTGATATCTAAACTGAGTGCCACAGCAAGAGTGAGGTCTGGCTCCCAAATGGCCACAATTGCACAACATTCACAGGCACTGAAACCACTTTAGATTACCATACAGTATATCCATATCCTAGGATGTATAAAGAGATGAAGATTTGAAGTCCATCTACTCACATGTTGTTTGAACTTGGCTAAGTAAGTGTGTATTTACTTCTCCCAGAATTGTGTCCTTAATAACAAAACAGATAGAGACACATACCTCCAAGCAAGGGAAACTACTTACAAAAGAGTTTCAGTACAATTATGTATCTGTAGGTTCACAGTTAGAAGCATGACGAAATAGTTCGCTGGTCTCATTCTTTTTAAACAAATAGTTACTTGAGGAAAAGCCCTGTTGGTTTATATAGAATAATTAAATAATAATAACAGTTATTCTTTTCTAAGCAGGCAGTTATAATAATAGATATGTATGTGCATAATCAAGTCTGGCAGAAGGTGGCAGACATTCCCAGTTAAGTGCATACAAACCAGGGTTTTGATAACTTAATAAAAGAGTAAGTTGTTTAAAGTGTTGATAGCAGATTTGGGGGAGGGTTGTTTACTTGAACTAGAATATCGAGTAAGATTAGAATCTATATTAAAAGCATCATGTTTCCTAGGTATACAGAAATCAACCAGAATACGTTATGTGACCTACTTCTACATAGACCTTTACCAAACCCATATCTATGTTACCTGCATGGGTTTTACCTCATTACATGGCCCTTCGCTTGCTTGTCCACGTAAGAAGTGAGGGTTACTCACAGTCTAAGCTCAGACCATGTAGCTGCTAAATTAAATAATGTGTAATACCCATTTACACATCATACAAGTCTATCAATGCTGTTAAATTCTATTTGTCCAGATGTGACTGCTTGGTTGTGGGGCCACCCGCCGCGTCCTCTTTGTGATCTGATCAGTCCAGGCGGCTCCTGTTTCTGCCTCTAACACCCTGTTGGGCAGTAATAAGATGTTAAAGGCGCCAACAGAGAGAAACCAGACTGTCAGCTTCAGAGAGGAAGGGGGTGAAGGGTACGAGGAGGAGGAATAAGAAAGGGAGTTTGAGGGGGGATCAAAGACAGGCAGGAAGAAAGCCACACTTTTAAGAGAGGAGATGCGGTTCCAAGGAGCTTGGGACCCTAAGGAAGACCCCAAAGCAATGAGATTCAAATTGTACCATCCAGTCACCCGCGCTATTAAATTATTAAATGTCCCACATGGAAAAGCTATAATGAAAAATGGTCCATACTCTGGGTAGGCAGAGCCCTACAGAGGTGTTGCATGAAACCGGAGCTTACTTTTTCCCCAGCATATTAACCTACCACCACTTTATTCCCCAATCCTAGAGGAAACCTTTGTGTGATGGTTTCTGTAGGGGGCGTCCGTGTTGTTAGCTTTTTTTTAGGAAAGGAAGAGAGAGACTCCGACGCACACAGGGCAAATGCTAATGTCGTTCAGCTCCGTTTCATTGTCAGGAGGGACACAAGAGGATAAAAACCTAGCTCTCCAAACCATTCTCCCTGCTCCCCTCCTGCCAACACCACCATCCATCCCTTTAGCTGGATGTGTCTCTGCGCTTTGTTCTAATTTATCCTATGCATAATTTATTTACGTGTGTATTGTTTCCCGATCAGCAACTTTTAAAAACAAATGAAATGTATAAGATGTTTTATTAAACAAGTTGTTTTCTAAAATTAAGGCTTATGGTGTAGGTTTCCCAATAACAACGTGTGTGCTCCTGCATTAGGAGTTAAAAACCGTCCGGAGCGCAGGAGGCTTGGCTCGCGGGGAGAGGGAGGTGAGTATTGTTTACACCCCCTTACCTCCAGGGAAAGGGTTTGGGATGCAAAAAGGAGAGGCTAACTAAAAATGACCACTCAACTCCCATCTAGAAAAAGCAGGCAGGGGTGTTGTGTATATGCTAGCGCGTGCGTGTGCGTGTGCGTGTGCGTGTGCGTGTGTGTGGCGACACAGAATTACAAAACATCTCATTGCAACTGTCTCTAATTATACAAAGTACGAGTATAATAATTCAAAACTAATTCCACTAAACCAGCCCGCTTCTCCGTCCCTTCCTCCACCTCTAATGCCACCCTACTCAGACTCCCTCGCCAAACACGCACCCTTCTGCAGTTCAAAAAACAAACAAACAAAAAACTGGAGCGAGCTGGGAAACCCTGGAGCGTAGAGATACTGCGCCTGCCCGCGCGTGAGCAGGCTCCAGGGTAACGATGGTACCGCTTTCCCAGTAGGAAACAAACCTGGCGCACATGTGAAATTGATTTCTCTAACTTGAGTTTACCAGGTGGCATCGGCCCGCCTATGTGATTTCGGCTGGAAATGGGGAAACTGCAAACCAGCTGTAGGTTCGGTAGAAACTCACAGCATCAGCGGTGTGGCTGGGCGAGCGACCCGGAGCGAGGATGCGGCGAAGTTCGCCCATTTATTCTGCCATAAAACATTTTCTTTCTTGGGTGAAACGCTGTGGCGTTCAAGTGCAGTGTATCGGAACCTGCGAGCGAGAACTAAAGCCGGGAGCCGCTCTATGATCAACATCATCTTCCAGTATCCTCTTAACGGCAGCTTTAATATATATGTGTATTTAAAACTCCGATACGGGGGGCATTACTACCTTTTTCCCTATTACTGATGGGAGATAAGCTGGTGCAAACACGTGCTATTACTGTCGCGCGTTCCTTCGCGCTGGGAACAGCCCCCCCACCACCGCGCCCCCCCTTCCCCGGTGCGAACCTGGTTTTCAACTCCAGGAGGAGCCTGGGGTGCCAACGCGGTGCGCTGAGTTGAAAGAACCTGCACGGGCATCGGTCACACACCCGGGAGAATTCTGCATGAAACGCCCCCCACCGGCACCTCCCCCTCCCTTCGCCCTCGGCTTCCAGCCCAGCTGGGAAGTCCTGGTCCCAGAGGCGCGGACCCCGGAGCCACATCGCGCGGCGATCCGGAGGGGAGCTCTCCTCAGCCAGCATCATTGCCAATAGCACCCATTGTAGAGCGACGCTAGTTTTCCGAAGCTCCGCGATCGCGTTCGGACTTGGCGGCTTAACAGTTCCACCGACTGGAAGGAAGGAAGGAGGCCAGGATGAAAAGGAGGAGGAAGGAAGGCAGGCAGGAATTGGCTGTCGGACTCGGGGACTGGTCCCCGCATGTCCTCGCCCAGCCCGCCCCCCTGCGTCCGGGATCTGGGCGTCCGCTCAAAGTCTCCCGGCGGCGGCCAGAGGCACCTGCCCCTCGCTCTGGCCGGGAGCAGAAGCTGCCGGCTCAGGCGGGGAGCCCCAAGCTGCCTCTCCGCCCGCTTCGGCTTTTCACCCAGAGGAGGCGAGAACACCATTCATAAGACCTGCAGGTTCCCTGCCTCCAAATCAACCCCAAGTTAACCCGAGTCGTTAATATACTACAGCCAGCTCACCCACAAACACACACGCATAAACACACACACACACACACACACACACAAACACACACACACACACACACACACACCGGTGACCGCCCGGAGCGCCGTCAGGCTCGGGGGGCTGCCCCGGCAGGAAAGCCCGGGGCAACCACCTGGGCCGCAGGGCTCCCGGGACCCACTGCTCCCCCTGCGGTCCTCCCAACTCCGGAAGGTTTGCACAAACTCCCCGCAAGCGATCGGAAGGCGTAAAGCGCCCGGCAAACTCCGGAGGTGCCACGATCCGCTCGCCCCGGCGGACCCAGCAGCCCGGCAGGGGCTGCGGACTCAGGAGGCGCGGGGCTCAGCCAAGTGCACCCAGGCGGTCCCTGCCCGGCGCTCGCCCCCAGCACGGCCGCCCCCCGCGCCGCGCTCGCCGCCCCGCGAGGCCGGGCACTCGGGGGACCGTGCTGTCCCCGAGCTGCCCACGACCCCCCTGTAGAGCGCTCGAGCGCCTGGCTCCCCTGCCGAAAACCCCTCTCGGTGCGTCCTCCAATTAAGCAGAACACAAATGTAACAATTTTCTTCTTGTTAATTGCATCTCTTGACATTTCTGCGCGTTGGGGGGAAAAAAAGAAGATGAAGAAGTAAGAGCTGAAAGAAAAGAGAAGCCCCGCCGCGGCTGCAGGCGCCTGCAAGCGCAGTGCTTTGGCAGCGCTCGGCACGCGGAAGGCGCCTTTTTTTTTCATATTGAAACCAGGCGGAATATGTACATTTTTTAGTCTTACTTACGCTTTCAGGGGGTTGTGAATGACAGTCGCCATTTTGCTACAATGTAACAGAATATTGTCTGTCTCAGAGTTCTAAAGGTTCGCTCAGGGGAAGCGGCGAGCCAATCAGAGCACGGGATACCGGCCTGCTGGCCAATTGGCGCTGCTGGTCGCCAGATGGGCGGGGCCTGCACGGTGGTAGTTATTAGGGGAGCTGTCAAAGCCCAGAGGTCACTCCCTTTTGTAGAGCCCGAGAGCAAGCAGGTCTTAAAGGGGCAGTACCGCGCGAGCCGCTCCTTTTCGGATTGGGGAAAGTGGAGACGCACGGGAGAGTATTCTAGTTTGATTTGAGACCCTACTTTCTGAGTAATTGCAGAGAGTTCGCGCTCCTGGATAGAAATATTTAAGTATTGCCAACAAACCACTGAACCCCATTCATTAGCTTTTGGCTTTGCTGTTAACGTTTCTAATCCCCCAAAGGGCAAATCCCCTTGTTCCCTTGTAGAAGTTGGAAGGCTGCCGTTTCGTCTAACAAATTACTACACGTGCCCAGCCGTTTGCTAATGCTCTGGGTCCTAAGGCTTTTTAACATTCTCATTCCCGTAGTGTTTTCTTTATCTCGGCCATCTCTCTCTCTCTCTCTCTCTCTCTCTCTCTCTGTTTCTTGGAACTGCAGCCGCCGTTCCTGGCGACTCCAGGACAGCAACTCCCCTCCCCCTGGAATGTCTCAATGTCAGGCTCGCTCCCTCCTGCAGCCAGGGCTTTCGTTACGTTAATGCGCGGGTGGTCACTCTGCGCGGTTCCCCACTACTACCTATTCTCATCTACACCCGCCCCCCCGCCGCCGAAACTTCTGAAACGATCAGATTCTGGCCGACTGGGGAGCCAAGTGGGACCTGGCGCTCTGACCTTTAGGCTTAGGGACAGAGAAGGTTTAAGAAAACTTTTGGAAACGCTTTCTGCTACTAGGAAAGAGAGTAACTAGACCGAAGGTATTGCCAGAGTCTCTTTCGGGGAGTAGCACACGGGATTCTGGCGTCACTTTTCACTATTGAGATACAAGGTGGAAAATTTGCTACTGAATAATCCGCTATGACCCGAGGCTTTCGTTGTCTGTGTTGGCTCCAAGTCAGCTTGAACTCCTCACTGGCGAACCCCTGACAAAACTGGGAGACTTCTGTGAAGCCAGGCTTCCACTCGGCAGCCGGGGAAGCTCCCCAGTAGATGAAATCGCACTAAATCATGAATAGGGGCCCGTTAGCGTACAGAAATCTGGCTACACATCCCAAACTTGTTTAATCAGGTCAATAGCTAAAATAGCAGGGGAGGGCTTTAAGAAGATTGGAGATGCCAAATTGCCAGTTCTTCGGAGCTGTGCCCTCTCACTTCCTTTCTCAGGGCTCCTCTCATGTCAATGAATTAAAATAATAATAATAACAACAACAACAACAAAGTTCCAGAACTTTCAGGGTTCGAGTTCATACACTGTTAGAGTTACAGAAAAACAGAACAGGGCTGAATGGGTATGTTTGTAAGGCTTGAAATCTAAACTCCTTCTTTCTGCCTAATTAATAGCATAGGCCAGTACTTTTTGTCACCCCCTTGCACAGCATCTTGCCATTTGAAAAAATTATCCATTTTTCTAAAATGAAAGTTTGAAAAAAATCCCTTTCTTATTAATTTGTCAAAGGAATGGTTCAGAAGCTAGTTCTTAGCCTGGGATGGGGTTTGAGAACATTAAAAAGCAAGCACTGTATTCAGACCCAAGAACTATGATGAGTTTTAAATATCAGCCAGAACTCCCACCAACCTCTTTGAGATATCAAAACCACAGCAGTTCAGACTGGAAGACAACAGCATATTTTAATATACACAGCTTGATAAAGGAAGCAAGAAATGTGGAGCCTGCCCTGAAAGAGGCTTACAGTTTAATAGGAAAAGGAAGACAAATTTATATTACAAACTGAAAAGATATATAGACTCTGAACATGTATAATAATTTATGTGTTAAGGCCCAGATGCAGAAACCAGCATAATTCCTCACTACCTGGCACACTTGAAAATGGCAGATCAGATCTGTCTTCACTTTGAGAAATTTTATCCAGAACTTAAACACTTAAGTTGCATTTTATAATGACTGAACTGGAAAAAATAATGAATTAAAGATAATCTTTAAAGTAGGCTACTCTTGCATTTTATAATCTAGTGAATGTCATTTTAAGTCTATCAGTGGTATGACTTTTGAGTAAACAGGAATTGTTGTGAATCCACCTTTCACAATTCTAAGACATATAAGAGGTATTACTTTAACTTTGGTTTTTATACCATTGATCAAAGTTTTGTGTTTTGTTTTGTTTTTTTCCAATGGTGAGGCAGATTCTGTCAGTTTGCAAATGGTCTGACCCCTCAACAGTGAGGCCAGATTTTCCAAATAGGGCTTAAGATGTACTAACCCTGGCCCACAGAAAGACATATGGTTTTTTGCCAGGACACTCAAAAGCAAGGGTGTTTAGAGTGGACATGTTTAAAGGAGACTGAATCTTGAACAGTTTCGGAGAATGCAAAGTTTCACATTAATTTTGCAAAGAAGTGGTATATATGGTTAGAAGTGTAGACCTCAAAATCTACTTGCCCGAGTTCACCATTACCAGCTGGGGTATCTTGGGCAACTTACTTAGCAACTTGAATGTTTCAGTTTCCTCATCTGAAAAATGGCAGTAATGATGGAGCCTATTTCATAGGACTCTTTTTCAGGACTTGCATCAAGTGTCTGGCACATAGCAACCTCTCAATACATGTTAGTTATCATTTCTGTTGAGATATTTAATTCTTTCCTGATGGCATAAGGAATGTAGGGGATCTGAACAAAAAGACACAACAAAAATTAAAATTGTCTATCAAGTTTAGTTTTTTAAACTCATGAAATCAAGAAGAATGAAGAACAACTTTCATGTGGGCAAAATAATAAATCAGACTACTTTAGTTAGGAACCATATAACTACTTAAGCCCAAAAAATGTCTTCTTGCTGATTGTGATATCAAGACTTTTAAAACCCATCTCTGAAGCTCTGGATACTCCATAGCTATATATAGATAGAGATTTAAATATACTCCATCTCTTCCCCATCTCTTTCAATTTCCTTTGTTGTTGTTGTTGTTGTTGTTGTTGAGTTTAGTTGCCCATCTCTCTCATCATGATTTAGCTGGTTGGGTAGCTTAATTTGGAGGTCAGAAGGGGCCCAGAATAACCACTCTCCATCCCACCCGGAAAGTCTAGAGCTATGCTCTCCAACATGGGAGCCAGGAGTCATATGTAGCCGCTAAGCACTTGAAATGTGACTAGTCCAAATGGAGGTGGGTTGTAACTGTTAAGTACACACCAGATTTTATAGACTTAGTACCAAAAAAAAGAATGTAAAGTAGCTCATTAATGATTTTTATATTGATTACATGTTAACATGACAATATTTTGGACTTACTAAGTTAAGTAAAAAATGTTATTAAAGCTCATTTCACCTGTTTCTTTTGAAAGGTGACTACTAGGAAATTTTGAATTACTCATGCAGCTGGTATTGTATTTGTATTATACAGGATTGCTCCAGACGGTGTGTGGAGGGTGAGGCCTTTCTCAGTCATGTTAACCCATCTTGTGGACCCTTCACAAATTCAGCCTTAACATCAGTTAGCAAAACTCCCCAGCCCAGCTCAAGTATGTGACCAATGCCACCAACCAAAGGAACATTTGGGGTGTGACCACAGACAGACCCAAGTACCCAAACCACTAGGGACTTCCAAATCTGTTTTCCTTTAAAAAGCTTGAGGGCCGTTTCAGCAGACCATGAGTCAAAGCCGTAAGGAGATGCCCCTGCAGAAGCAGGGAAGAATGGCATTTCTGTAGCAAATGTTGGCCTCTGTGGCTGACTTTTTTTGAGGCACATCAAAATAAGAGAAAGGGCGGAAGGAGATGCAGAAATCACCAACAGCCAAAGAGTTCATTTGAAAGAGGAAGTGTGCCACAAAAGCCATCCAAAATAAATGCAACAGTCTCTGGGAGCTGAAGGAATCTTAAGTCCTATAGGTGTTTAAAAAATAAGAAAAACCTCACCCTCAACCCCTCTATTCATCCGCAAAACAGTAAGTCATGGCTTTGGCAGCTGATTGGCCAGGCTGGTTCCCTGAGATCCAGAACCAGCTCAGGTATGTTCTAGACACTAAGCCAAAAAGGGGGCACCAAAACTATAATCTGATTTTCTCTCCTCTTGGGGATGTGGATGGAGAGGGTCTTACTCCTTTCATAATATCTCAGAGCACAGAAGGAGAAAAAAAAAAAAAAAAGTCAAGTTTTGGGCACGCAAGACGCTCCTAGGGCCAGATCTCTGAAACCTCTTATTTCAAGGGAAAGCCGAACAGAAACCAATGCCTGCTGCTTCCCACTAACTCAGTTCATTCATTCACTCATCCACTGGAGGCTCTCTTTGAGGGAGGCATTGTGCTAGGCACAGGTGGCGATACAAAAATAAACCAGACAGGGAAAAAAAACCCGCAAAAAGCAATTCCCGTCCATCTGGAGAGAGAATAAAGATAGTAGGCCCAACCCTACAAGCAAGCAGAGTAATTACTTGATGCGACTTAAAAGGGAAAAGCAGCCTGCCCAGCCAGGCTCTCCTTTTCCTGGCACGGTGCCCATAATCCCAATGGATGCACGCTTGGGTGTTTATGGAGTGCCTTCTCTCCTTTGGGTTTTCAAGGTTTCATGGTATTGAGATTTTCACAAGTCGGTCTACAACAGGGGAGAAGGGATATATGTCCAGGAACCTTTGTGAAGGGAGCAAGTACCTCCAACGTTGGCAGAAGGGAAAGGCCCCATGGAGATGGTCACATTTAATTTGGGCCTTGGTTGGGTAGACTTCAGAAATGAGCCAAAGAAGGACAGGCCTTCCAGACCCAAACTATAATCTAAGAACAACTCATTCATCCAACAAATATTTGTAGGTTCCCTACTCTGTGCCACCATGCCTCATTCATGCTGGGTCTTGGGATGTGGAGAGACCTAAGACAGTTCTCACCTTTAAAGCGGAGGGAGGGAAAAGCAGGCAGTGACAAACACAGAGCCATGCAGCAGAAGAAAGGGGGCACTGTGGGGCTGGACGAGGCACTACAGCCAGACGGGAAGGTCAGGGTTCATAGGGTCAGTATTCATAGACCCAGAATATGGTAGAAGGAAAAATGTCCCCCACGGAAGTCGGCAGCGTGTAAAAAACACCCCCAGGAAGTGAGAGAGAGAGAGAATGCTGTGATTTCTGGGATCCCTCTGGTAGGCAGGGAGTGGCAGAGGTCTGAGCAAGACCCAAGAAGCTGGAGAGACTAGGAGTGGGTGCCAACACTGAGAGGAAGAGTTTTACCTGGAAGGCAACTGGTCGACACGGAAAGATTTTTAAGCTGGGGGTGACGATGAAGAGGTTGCCTTTTCAGAAAGCCCTTCCCATCAGCAGTGTGACCATGAATTGGAGAGAGGGTAAGCTGAAGGCCTGGGAACCTGCCGGAAGGCTGTGGTATCAGGGAGAAGAGGAGGGGCAGAATCGGGGATTTCTAAGGAACCTGCAGGCCATGGCGGCAGGCAGGCCGTGGGCCTGCGGGACGCGGGAAGGTCCCGGATGCTGCCAGGTTTCTCGCTTCTGGGAATGGACATCAGTCAGCTCCACTTGCCTGGAGAAGCAAGACGTCAGAGCCAAGGCCTAAAGGCTGGAGGCCAATAGAAGCACTGCGACCCTCTGCGGTGGCAGAGGGGCTTGCCTCACAGGAACGCCTGAGCCCCCACCCCCCATCACTCCCTGAAAGCAGTGTCAGTCTCTTCTCCTGGCAGGCCAGTGACCCGGGCTGGGATCCTCTTCCGCCCCTGTCCTCCGGCTCTTCCTTGCTGTATGGATTCCACCTTGAGTCAAGGGCCTCTTCCAAATCCTTCCTGCTAATCCCCACCCTTGCTTTCAGGGCGGGCTCTGAATCGGCTTAATAGACTCTCCCTCCTGGATAGTTGCATCTTATCAGGGGATTCTAGGACGCCCCAAAACCTTCCTTCACAAGGAGGGGCTCAAGACTTCATGAGACACACGGCACGCACGCACGCACGTAGAAGCAACGCCTTGGTTAGAATCTCGGGCACCAGGAAAGCCAGCGAATGGGTTATTTTTATACCGGAGCTTTCTCCACTCACAGCACACAGAGTAATCCCAGTCTGCTCTGAGGACTGGCCCAGGCCCTGCTGTCCCGCACTCATGCTAGACAACCACAGCGGGCCTTACTTCTTCCTCCCAGTAGAGCCACTGGTTATAGACCTTCTGCTGTGTCTATTTATCTAAGAGAGCTAATTCCTCTCTCTTATCCCCCCCGACCACCTGCCCATCCACGTTTTCCAAGTCCCCTCTTGGCCTGTCTCCATGGACAGCACATCTGAAGTGCTGGCACCGACCAGACAGGAAGGTCAGGACTCCCTTTGTAGCTGCCTCGTCGCCTGGCAGCCCCCGCATCCAAAATCAAAGCACCTGGCAAGGTCCTCCTGCCAGAGAGAGGCAGGATGGAGCAAAGGAAAAAAAGAAAAAGAAAAAAGAACTCCACCATTACCACCATGAGAGACTAGAACCCTGTTTGGACCAAGACACGTGTGAACCAATTTCTCTTAAGCCTGAGTCCACATATAAAGGAATAAACTTACTCCCTCAGCCATTTCCTAGGGAAAGAAACTTCCTTTCATCTGCAAAATGGTCTTTCTGAGGGGTATTGCGTTAAGTATGGAGACACTTCTGAGGCACCCGTTTCCCGCACTCACACCATTGCTGGGACCTCGGGCTTCTCCTCTGCCGCGAGGGCTCATCCAGGAGAGGTCTGAAAGCCAAGCACAGGAGAACATGTGAAGTCTATTTGTTCTGCCACCCTATTAAAACAGGTGTCTGCAAGCAGGGATAAGCCAAGGGACCTAAAACGTCCCACTTTCCGGCCAAGAGGGGACCTGCCCTCCTGAATTGCGGCAGGTGCTTTCTGTTCTCTGACAGCTCTAGGCGGTGGACTCTTGTCTACAGGGCCACAAAGGGACAACTCCATGTTTATTCGATTCAAGAGGGGAGAGGGAGGTGGTCAGAAAACATCCCTGAAGCCCATTGCAGGCCCAGTGTGTTTTAAATGCCTCTAAGCCAACCGCCAGACACCCTGATGACTGCTTCTGTGATGAGGCTTTGGACTTCCAGACAGAGGCTTGGCGGCCTGAAACCCCCCAAGAAACTAATGGCGGAGGAACCGGGCAGGGAAATGAGTGAGGGGGACTTCTGGAAGAGAAGACAGAAAGGAAGCAACCGGTTCTGGTGAAGAAGAAAAGCACAAATCCAATGGAATGGGATTATCAAGGTCTAGGCAAGAAATGAATTTTATTTTGGTACCTGGATTCCCAAAATCACCCTATGTCCTTGTCCCCTGTTCTCACCAATCAACTTATTTTATCCCTGTTCAACAGGCAAAAATTGGTATCGTTGCCATATTGTAATAGTTGGCACTCAGTGACAATTCTGAAAACCAGGGCTATTTTCTAGACATGAGTGGGTTCAATGACAATGACTCTGAAAGCCAACATGTTTCTAGAATGGCTTTTCATAAAGCTGGTATTAAATGCTTTTCTCTATTTCATAGCTTGACTATAAACCTATGCAGATTAAATGGATCTCAAATTAGTCACTTGCTACTTTTGGCTTTCACAGAGTTTTATCCATAGCTATTTAAAATACTTGGTTCTTCAAAAAATTAAAAATAGTAATGCCATATGATCTAGTAATTCCATTACTGGGTATTTACCCGAAGAAAATGAAAACACTAGTTTGAAAAGATATATGCATCCCTGTTTATTGCAGCATCATTTACAATAGCCAAGATATGGAAGTAACCCAAGTGTCCATCAAGAGATGAGCAGATAAGGAAGACATGGTATGTACACATGCGCAATGGAATATTACTAAGCCATAAAAAAGAATGAGATCTTGCTGTCTGTGACACATAGATGGACCTGGAGGGTATTATGCTAAATGAAATAAGTCAGACAGAGAAAGACAAATACCATAGGATTTCACGCATATGTAGAATCTAAAAAACAAAACAAATGAACAATCAGAAATAGACTGATAACTCCAGAGAACACACTGGTGGCTGCCAGAGGGGAGGGGGCTGGGGAGATGAGTAAAACAGATAAAAGAAGGAGAAACACTTATATTGCCGTGTGTCCCATTTTCTGTCTCCCTGTCCCAGGAGATGTGGAGAGCAGTTGTAGCACCATTAAATTTCCTGAGCCTGGTCCAAGGCTAGCAAATACTTCATAAAGGGTAGTGGAAAGAATAAATAAAAACACAGATAACTATGTAGGGACATAAATCCCTATTTAAAGGGATTATTTTAAAAATTAATTATTAATTTTTTATAAATATAATTTTATAAATATAATATATAGCATATATACATATATACTACATATAAAATATAATACAATTTTATAAATATAATTTTTAAAGGGGTTATTTTAAAAATTATTTTTAAAGGGATTATTTTAAAATTATTTTTAAAAAATAAAATACTTATTTTATTTATTTTAAAATTATTTTTTTAAAAACTCTACTTCACACCCACTAGGATGGCTAGAATCAAAAAGTCAAATGACAGCAAGTGTTGAAAAGGACAGAGAGAAGTCAGAACCCTCACCCACTACCAGCGGGATTGTAAAATTGTCCAGCTGCTTTGGAAAATAATCCGGTAGGTCTGCAAACAATTAAGCCTAAGTTGCCCTATGATCCAGCCATTCCACTCCCACGTGGATATCCGAAAGAAGGGAAAACATATGTCTACTCCAAAATGTGCACACAAAAGTTCCTAATCACCAAAAGGTGGAAACACCTCAATGCCCGTCAACAGATGAATGGATACATGAATGATGACATGTCATCCAACAGAATATTAGTCAGCCACAAAAAAGGGATGAAGCCCTGACCCATGCCACAGCATGAGTGAACCTTGAAAACAGTATACTAAGTGAAAGAAGCCAGATACGAAAGGCTACATGCTATAAGATTCTATGCCTGTAAAAGTCCAGAGTAGGGAAATCCATAGACAGAAAGTAAATTAGCGGTTACTTAGGGCTACACGTGGGGTTGGTATAGGGAAAAGGGGGGTGACAATACAGAATATAGGATTTCGCCTGCAGGTGATGAAAATATTCCAAAACCAAATGTGGCAATAGCTGTACGTAGCTGTGAGTATCCTAAGGCCCATTCAATCATACACTTTAAATGGGTGAACTGTTTGGTATGTAAATGATATCCCAATAAAACCATCTTTTAAAAATCTCTACTCGTAATAAATGCCAAACACTCACTAACCCAGATATTTCCACAGTCATTTTTCCTTTAGAACCGCATTAGATGTGTAGAAAACATACGCTATTGGAGGGAATTCAGTTTTCAACCTGGTGATTCTATATTCATGTTAGCCTCTCATTTCATACTAAGTAACACAGAAACTTCTTGCCCTGAAAAACTCAACATATTAAAGCTATCACTATGATCAACGTATGAGCTCATTGACAGCTTTCGGGTTTCTAGGAAGTCTTCCTAGACAATCAAATACAAATGTTTTAAACTTGCATATTAGTCACTCTAACGTGACTCCTAAGGTGAAATCTTCATCACAGAAGGGCCGAACCAAGAACCCGTTTTACCTAAGGACCAAAGCAACTCCAATGTCAAGTCTGGCTTCTTTTTAATTCTGAACTATCATGAGGGTGGGAGCAGCAATTTCATCCAAATTGAGGTCTGTTTTCATTTTTACATTGTCTTTCGCTAGTTTTCATCATGCGTTGTGAATTTTGGTTCAACTTTCACCTGGTAAAAAACCAAGGCACCTGACAAGGAACGATATAAGGGGAAGCCACTGATGACAATGCCAAGCAGCATGAAAGTCTGAGGAAGGGGGGCAGTGCAGAACAAAGCGAATCGGAAAATCATAGAACTGGAACCTGGCTTGACTCCTTACTTACAAAGTACACAGATTCTGGCAGGTGACTTAATCCTGGCCCTCAGTTTATTCATCTGTAAAATGGGGAGCTTTGAACCAGCTTCTGAGGGCTGTTGGGAGGCACACACGTGACAGTGTAAGGGACATAAAGGAAAAGCGACTGACCCATAGTGAGCGTTCGATAAATATGTTCTCCTTAGAGGACTGAGGACTGGCTGGTGCTTGAAAGGTACAAAGAAGGAAAGAAAAGAAGCTACGGGATGGGGGAGTTAGGTGGAGTCCAGGGTTAACAGAATGTGATCCCTTAAATCGGCTGAAGCCAGAAAAATCCCAGGCCAGAATGGGAGGCCAGACTCCCTGTGCTCAAGGGAAAAGGGCGTTGGAGGAAATAGCAAAATGAGAGCCGAATTGGCCTCTCAGTAAATTCTTTGAGTTCGTAAAGGAGTCTGTCCTGTCAAGAATTTCCTTTTGGCATATCATGGAACCCCACGTGGATGTGGTGGATGGCAGTAGGATGCCATTGAATGTTATGCGCAGGACGCGCAATTCCTAGCAAGTTACCCACTGTTAACAGGGATATTACAAAGCCTGGATTTTAAGGGGGAAAGCCTTCATGGAAACGAACGAGTAGTCCCCTCTTTAGACCGGCGTTGTGCAACTGTTCTTTGCTGAAAAGAGTAAAACCAAAGTCTTGAAATAGTCAGCAAAATCCAAGTGTCCAAATTTGTTACTGGCGATTGACCGCCCTCTAGTGTCAGATAGTGGGGAAGGCACCCTTCGAAAGTCCTAAAATTGGGAAACCCCGCAGGCTTCCAACTCTGGAAGAAACTGCCAAACACAGCAATGTTCACAGGGAGACCTCAAAGGCAAAAAAAAAAAAAAAAAAAAAAAAAAAAAAAAAAAAAAACCTGAAAAGGCATCAGTATGACACAACTGGGTCCTTTTTTTCTTCATGTTCTGGAACATAGGATTCACAAGATACTTGCGAATGAGTGAAGGGCATTAGGTCCGTGGCAAACAGTCCTAAATTAATGCCACATCAAGGCACTGACGTACAGGGAATACACCACCTGTCAAACTGATGCAGCAATGGAACACTCGACTGTTTGGACCTTAGGATACTTTCTGAGTGATACACTTGAGTAAGAACTATGGCTGGGTCACCTGGTTGAAATTAAGGAAACGGCCCCACTAGGTCAACCAAAATGTGCGTGTCATAAAAAGCAAGCCGTCTCTTCCTCTCTGAGCTCTGGCGAGTCCATCTGCAAAGTTGGGGGGAGTGGAGAACATGGTTTGCCTCTGAGAAAAGTTTACCCATGATCCTACATAGTGTTAAGAGCTGTAAAACATACTTGATTTATTTATCACCCATGCTGAGTCTGGTGGAAAAAACATGCTCAGTTCTATAGCCAAAGCTGTTTGGCATCAGATCTGTTACTACACGGAGAGGGGGAATAAAAAATCAACCACACAGCATCACCTCAAATTGCTCGCCATTCCAGTTTCTTTTGTTGTCCGAAATTTAGATTCAGTAGATTTGACATAATATGAAACAACTGTTTCCTGGCTATTCCAATTTTGTCAAGAAGGACCGCAAGTCTTGGGGGGGGGGGGCGTTGGGGGAGGGGACAGAAGCCCTGACATGCAATGATCTACTTTGATCAGAGTGCCTGGATTTCTGGAAAAGCCAGCAGTATATTGGGACCTGCATTATCCCTGCTTGGAGAGAACTTCGAAAGACATGCCCCATCAAATTGCAGTGCGAATGATGATAAGCACCATGCTACTTTCTTAGCTTATAAAATCTGGAACACCTCCCATTCCTTCCTATGTGAATGGCAGCCTAGTATACCTATTGTATATTGTATTGTATCTCTAGCCTGTATCTATGTCCCCCAAAACGGTCGATTACTTGAAATTGAACATCCAAGCAGAACCGCCTGAGATGTTATCTTACGGACCAGGTCTGCCCTGCCTTTTGGAAAAATCCCCAAAAGCCATACTTACTGACTGGTGATGCTTCCGGTAACTACATGGCCTAGAAGTCACAGACAGATCCGTGCCTCAGACACTCTGGTGAGAGGTGCCCAGAGAGCAGACTATGAAAACTCCAATGATCATTCCCAATCTTCTTTTCAGGACCAAGAGGACAAAGGGAAAGCAGATGCCTTAAATGCATCAAGAGCACAGGGTGTCACTGGGAAAGGGGTATAACTCTGTTCCCCAGGTAAAATCCCTTAGGAGAGGATACCCAACAGGCTGGCACTCATACTCACCATTTCCCAAAAGTAAGGCAGGTAGGTGAGCATTGGGAGTAAAAATTCAGGCTACCACTGGTCACCACATGTAACTGGTTACTATTTTAAGTAAGGACTACAAGGAATGAGGTCGGAGAGGGGCAGAGTCCTCCTGCATTTCTTCTACACTCCCACGATCGTCATTAGGCACCGGGGTACTTTTCAAACTGCAGGGGGTTGCTTTTTCTGGCTCACAGCTAACAGAGAAATGAGTCTCCAGGCTTCTTGTCTGGGCTCCTGACCTTCCCACACCAGGACTGCTCTCCCAGTGGGTGGGTCAAAACAGCTTATCTAGAACTCGGGGAGGGTAAAGGAGGTAGAAAGAGTACAGCATCCGAAGACGCCGCACTCAGAACTATAGAGGTCACGGAGGTGGTGGGACATTGTAACGGAATGAAACAAAACCCCAAACCCAAAAGCGAAACTTAACTCGTCCTCATCGCAGGATGTTTTCAAAGGTTCTTCTTTTAATTATCGGAAAAAGATATCCTTGGTGAACACTGCTGGATATCCCAATAAGGCTATACTTTCTGTGTCCCACCCCAAACCGAGCATGGACAACAGCTGATTTCATTGAAAAACACATTTATCTCTAAAAACCAAAAGTATTGGGGCACCTGGGTGGCTCAGTCGGTTAAGCGCCTGCCTTTGGCTCAGGTCGTGATCCCAGAGTCCCAGGGTCGAACCCTACATCGGGCTCTCTGCATCGGGCCCCCCGCTCAGCAGGAAAGTCTGCTTCTCCTTCCTCTCCCTCTGCGCCTGTTCGTGTGCTCTCTCTCTCTCTCTCAAATAAATAAATATTTTTTTTAAAAAAATCAAAAGTATGGGGCGCCTGGATGGCTCAGTGGGTTAAAGCCTCTGCCTTTGGCTCGGGCCATGGTCCCGGGGTTCTGGGATCGAGCCCCGCATCGGGCTCTCCGCTGGGCAGGCAGCCTGCTTCCCTTCCTCTCTCTCTGCCTGCCTCTCTGCCTATCTGTGATCTCTCTCTCTCTGTTAAATAAATATAATAAAATCTTTTTTAAAAAATCAAAAGTATTTTTAATGTCCCATTATATCGCTAAATGTCATTAGGAGATGACTATAAGTAACTATTGATTTGATTCTGCCGTCAAATAGAAGAGAGAGCCCCCAAGTTCACAGCGTTGGGTAAAATACCACACACAGAGTAATTCGGGCAGCACGGCAGAATCTTAAACTACATCAGCGCTTTATATTGTAAGTTACTCCCAAAACAAAATAAGTGCTTCCTATGCAAGCAGTCGAACCCAACCAATGAGACACGATTAGGAACAGTAATAATAATCAGAGCAACACTCACATAGCGCTTCCTAAGTGCAGGCACCGTTCTAAAGCGCCGTCTTCATTTTAGCCTGTTTAAATGTATGTACTCTCAGGTTCCTCGTTCACCAGGCGGGAAAGATTTCCCTTGTTTTCTCGGTTTGTAAAGGGGTAAGTGGGTAAAAGCGAATACATACTAACTAGCGGCCTTGCCTTAAAACTAGGTCAACACGTTTCCCACTCTCTAAACCCCAGTGCAAATAACCCTCTCAGGTCCAAAACGCCAAAAAATGAATTTCTCTCCCAAATCTAAAAAGTTGCAATGCTGGGTTTGTAATACCACATAGTGCCATTTTCATTAGCCCTTTCTGAAAAGTAAGTCGGAAACCTCCTTCCTAATGGTTAAAACCATACACCTTGATGGTTTTAACACCGCGCTGGTGCCCCCCACAGCTGGACAGGCCGGCCCACCTTTTCCTTACACTGCGCATTCCCCCTTACCCCCTCCGAGCCCTCCCATAAAGAAAAACCAAACACCGAACTATCAGACATCTACTAAAAGTTTTTAAAAGTTTACAAAAGGCAGCGAATAATTCTGCTGACACAGCGAAACCATCCAGAAGATGTTCCGTAACAAAATATACGTGCACCTTTAAAACATTTTCCCAACTGCCCCATAATTTGTGATGAAGGTAATAGTTCAGAGCAACACACATTTGCTTTGTTCATTCTTTTGCATCGCTTTTCCAACTTGAGTCCCCTCGAGCCAACTATAAATAAGAATATGTGTGTCACGGAGTCATATTAGTAGTTGGAATTCGGGGTTTATTTGGTTTTTGTGGTTGTTTCGTTTTCAAAATGAAAATAAGTTCGTCTTCTTCCTGGATATAAAAGTAATACATGTGCCCTATAAAGAATCAGAACAATACACTAGAAACAGTCGTGAAAATGAAAGTCCCCTGAAATGTCACCCTCCCAGCCAGTAACACGGAGGGGTGCAAATAAATGTGTTGTGAGTCAAGGAGAGACCCACATAGTCACACACACACACACACCTGTGCGCAGATGTTCGCACAATATTACACAAATGGGATTATATCACACCTGCTGCTTTTATTGTGGGCAACTCTTCCTCCCTCCCTCTAACATTAACTAGACTGTGTCCATGCAGATTTCCCTTTGTTATCACACACACACACACACACACACACACACACACATTCCCATTCATACACGCCCACAAATAGAGGGAGGGTTTTTTTGTTTTGCTTTTTGCCATAATGGAATCATATTACACTCATTTTGCATCTTGCTTTTCTGAATCACCGATATCTCATGGAAATCTCTCTCAGACATCTGGTAAGGTTATAATTCATTTCATTTAATGGCCATGTAATATTCTATGGAGTAATATATTTTAATTTTTCAGCCATTCTCTGATTAACAGCCATTCACCATGTTTCCAGTTCTTGGCAGCCACAAACAATCCTGCAATAAACATTCTTGCACACATGTCCTTACAAATTAGCACTTTTATTTTTATGGAATAGATTCCTAGGAGTAGGATTCTAGGGTCAAGGGGAAGATGTATTTTTAATTTTAATAGATAGTGCCAGATTGCCTTCCAAAAAGGCTGGAACGTTTTACGACTTCCAACATACGAGAACACACTTTCTCCCCACATCCCTGTTGGCAACAGGTATTACAGTTTTACAGTTTTGGGTTTTGTTTTTTTTTTTTAGTTTTTGCCGGTTTGACGGGTATAAAGTGGTGTTTCGTTATGAACTTACATTTCTCTGAATCCGGACTACTGCATGCATTGTGCAATGTGCATAGTTTGTAGGGGCTGAAATCCAGCCCACAAAAGGCTTGAAAAACCAAGCATCCTGGCTGTGTTCAGTGCAGAGGAAGGACCTTTTCCTTGTGCTGCCAATGGCCCTGTCCTGACCTCAAGAAACTGGACCATCTTCGTATATGGCAGGATATCTGAACTTGCTCTTCTGTGAATTTTCTCTTTATAGTCAGTTGCCCATTTTCCTATAGAATTATTTAGTATTTTTCTTGCCCATTTATAAGAACTGCAATTTGTAAGATTACGTTTATAGAAAGTAATTCTTTGACTACCATCTCTAATATATAGATGTTAGCTATCATTTGCCCCTTTGCTTATGGTACCATTTATGATATGAATTTTTTAAATCTATTTTTTAAACCTCTTCCCCCTTTTTTTAACCCCTAATCTTCTAATCAAATATGTTTATTTTTTCTTTTATAACTTCTTGGCTTAGTTAAAAAGACATTTTTGATCCTTAGAAAACACATGTAATGTCTTCAATTATCTTGTAAAATATTTATTCCATTTTTTACATTTATCATTTTTTCCATCTGGAATTTATTTGTGCATATGAAGTAAGATGGAGGTCCAAGTTTACTTTCTTCTTCCAGCAGGGTACCAGCTGAACTCACATGATTTTATCTATTTATTTATTTACTTAAGTGGTTTTTAAAGTAAGCTCTACACCAAGTGTGGGTGGGGTTTGAACTCAGAACCAAGAGTCACGTGTTCCACCAACTGAGTCAGCCAGGAACCCTGAACCCACATTGTTTTAAAAAGGGTTTAATCCCTGGGCTACCTGAGTGGCTCAGTTGGTTAAGCTCTTGATTTTGGTTCAGGTCATAATCTCAGGCTCCAGTTATGATCTCAGGGTCGTGAGATCAAGGCCCGCATCACCTCCACGCTCATTGATAAGTTGGCTTGTGGATTCTCTCCCTCTTCTTCTCCCTCTCTCCAGCCTCCTCTCCCAGGCTCACACTCATGGCGGGCTCTCTCTTTTTCTATCTATCTCTAAAATAAATAAATAAATCTTTTTTAAAAAACTGATTCATCCCCTAGCTGCTGAATTCAAATACCTCCTTTGCGGATACTAATCTCTAATGTGCCAGGGCTGGATTCTCACCGTCCCACTGCTCTCATGATTCCTAGACCAACACCAATGCCTACACCAGTCAGTTCTGATAGCTGATATGCTTTTTTCCCATGACAGATCAGTGATTCTTTGTATCGCTTGGAGATTATTTTATAAAGTTAGAGACTATTTTATCTGGTTCAGAAACAAACCTATGAGTGTCCTAAATGGAATTGCATTAAGTGTCTATATTATCTTGTGGAGAAATTACATTTTAAATATTGTCTTCATATCCAAGAACATGATAGGCCTTTGCATTCATTCAGATCTTCGTTTGTGTTTTTATCACCGTATTCTGTAGCTTTCTTTATAAGTCTGGTGTCTTGTTAGATTTGTATCTAAGTATGTCATTGTTTTTGTTGTTGTAAATGTAATGCTTTTTTCCATTTTCACTTTTATTTTTTTTAAGATTTTCTTTTTAAGTAACTCTACACCCAAGGTGGGGCTTGAACTCACGACCCTGAGATCCAGAGTCACACATTCTATCTACTGGGCCAGCCAGGTGCCCTGCTCTTTACAAGTATTTAAATTCCGACCCTGGGGCACCTGAGTGGCTCAGTGGGTTAACTGTCTGCCTTCGGCTCAGGTTATGATCCCAGAGTCCTGGAATCGAACCCCACGTCAGGCTCTCTGCTCAGCGAGCCTGCTTTCCCTCTCTCTCTGCCTGCCTCTCTGCCTACTTGTGATCTCTGTCAAATAAATAAATAAAAATTCATAAATAAATAAATTCCAACCCCATTACCAGATTATCTTAATTTTTTAAAGATTTTATTTATTTATTTGATAGAGAAAGCGATCACAAGTAGGCAGAGAGAGAAGAGGAAGCAGGCTCCCCGCTGAGCAGAAAGCCTGTTGCGGAGCTCCATCCCAGGACGCTAGGATCTGACTTGAGCCAAAGACAGAGGCTTAACCCACTGAGCCACCCGGGCACCCCCAGATTATCTTATTAATTCTTATATTCTTTTTTTTTTTTTTTTAACCAGAGTCTGTCAGTTTTTCTAGGTATATAATCATATCATCAGGGGAAAAAAAGTTTTTCTGTTGTTTTCCAATTTGCCATTCAAATTATAATAATGATTTTAATGGAAATTATTTTCATGTTTCACCACGTAGGACATTATTTGCTTTTAGTTTTTGGTAAATAGCTTTTGATATGTTTGTTTCTTTCTGTTACTATTTCCTTAGAGTTTTTATTAGGAATGAGATGAATTTTATCAAATATCTTTTAGCTTCTATTATATGATCATATAGTTTTTCTTATTGTGAATTTTATTCAAAGTTTTCTGATACTGAATCATCTCAAGAAAGCCTTTCTGGTCCTGGTATATCAGGAGTGGGGGTTACTTCTACTGTTTTGTTTTGTTCTGTTTTGTGTGTGTGTTTGATACACTTCTAGGCTGTTTCTGCTAGATTCGATTTACTGATATTTTCAGTTTCTGCAAATATATATTCATTAGTGAGATTGTTCTAGAATTCTCTTTGGTACTACCTTTACCCAGTTTGGGTTATAAAATTATGCTGGCTTTGTAAAATAAGTTGGGGGAGTTAATTTTTTCCTGTAGCTTGGAATATATTAAATAACCTCAGAATCATCCATTCTTTAAAGATTAGATAAAACTCTGCTTTGAATCTATCTGTTCCCCATTTCTTTTTAAAGATTTTATTTATTTATTTATTTATTTGACAGAGATCACAAGGAGGCAGAGAGGCAGGTGGTGGGGGAGGGAGGAAGCAGGCTCCCTGCTGAGCAAAAAGCCCGATGTGGGGCTCAATCCCAGAACCCTGGGATCGTGACCTGAGCGGAAGGCAGAGGCTTTAACCCACTGAGACATCCAGGCTCATTTTTAATGGTAGATTTTTTTAATGGCAGATTTTGAATCATCTTTCTGATATCTCCTCTGGTAAGTAACCTATTCTGCTTTTTCATTTCATCTTGGGTCAAATTTGATAGTTTGTATTTTGGTAAGATACCACCCATTTTGGTAAGATCCCACTTCAAATTCACTGCCATGGAGTCGTATGTCACAGTCTATCAAAATCCCTCTAATCTTTTTCTGTTTTGTGCTATGATTATGTCTCCCCTCTCATTCCTAAACCAGTCTATTTTTGCTCTTTTTCTTTTTTCTTTCAAACTCCTCAAACCAAATGTATACCAAAAAAAAGGATGCATTATATGTTCAATACTGCATTTCCCTAAAGATAAGTGAGTCCATATGATATGAAACTTAAAAGAAAAGAAAAAAAAAAAAACAGTGGAAAGTAACTTTCTGCTCATGTCCCCCAGCCACTCAGCACCCTCCTGAGACACAACCAGTGCAGGGAGGCTCTTCTCTCCCTTCTGGAGATGAATGCTTATCCCACTAATTGTCCGTCTTTCTTCATTTTTAACATATGCATTTAAGTATAAATTTTCCTCTAAAAACTGCTTTAACTGCATCCTAGGATTGTAATGTGTTGGGTTTTTTTTTCATTATTAATCTAGTGCTCACTGTAATTTCTTCCTTGGGACGCCTGGGTGGCTCAGTCAGTTAAGCATCTGCCCATTTGGCTCTAGTCATGATCCCAGAGTCCTGGAATTGAGCCCCGCATTGGGATCCTTGCACAGCAGGGAGCCTGCTTCTTCCTTTGCCTGACACTTCCCCTGCTTGTGCTCTCTCTCTTGTTCTGACAAATATATAAAAATCTTTAAAAAAACATTTCTCCCTCAACCCATGGGTTATCTAGAAACATATTTCTTCATTTAAGTTATAGCTATATTCTTTTTCTCAATTATTTACTCCCTCTTCGCCCACAGTAGGATACTACATGCCCACTGAGTTCAGATTTGACCATATGGCTTTCTTAGGCCAATGGACTATAGAGCAGATCAGATGGTCCCTGACTGAGGATGGTTAGTTTTATGATTTTTTTACTTTAGAATGGTGCAAAAGTCATACACATTCAGTAGAAACTGTACTTTGAATTTTGAATTTTTATCTTTTCCCAGGATAGTGATATATGTAGAATCCTCTCTCATGGTGTGGCGCAGTGGTGGCCAGCCACAGCTTCCGAACAAGATCAGGAGGGTAAACAACCCACATGCTGACAACCACTCTGCACCCATATGACCATCCTGTTTGTCACTTTCAGAACAGCATCCAATAAGCTACATGAGATATCCAACACTTAATTGTAAAGTTGGTTTTGTGTTGAATGATTTTGCCCAACAGTAAGCTAACGGAAGTGTTCTGAGCCCATTTAAGGCAAGCTAGGCTGAGCTCTGATGTTCTGTAAGTTAAGTGTGTTAAATGTGTCTTCTTTTTTTTCCCCAAAGATTTTATTTATTTATTTGATACAGGGGGAGAGAGAGAGAGAGAAAGAGAGAGAAAGAAAGAGAGCCCAGAAGCAGGGGGAGTGGCAGGCAGAGGGAGAGTGAGAAGCAGGCTCTCCAAGGAGCAGGAAGTCCAATGCAGAACTTGAACCCAGGACCCTGGGACCATGACCTCAGCCTAAGGCAGACGCCTAACCCACGAGAGCCACCCAGGTATCCCTTAAATGTGTTTTCAACTTAACAATGTTTTCAACTTACGGTGGGTTTGTCGGGACATAACCCCACCATAAGCGTAGGGAGATCTGTATGCTATATTACAGCACAGTTTTAAATTCACTTGTGTCGTTTGGCTAGGCTGTTTGCACTCCAGTGACTACGGCATGAGAAAGCCATGTCCCACATGGAGGCTGCTCCCTCCTTCCTGAACCCCAGAATAAAAAGATACAGAAAAGAGACCTGAAACTAGCCTACGGCTTGGAGCAGAGCAGCAAAAGAGACAAGAGGAACATGAAAGAGAAATAAATGTGCTTTGAGTCGAGGGGGGATGGAGGTTGTTTGCACGATAACCTAACTAACGCTGACTAACACAATTTGGAGATGCAAAGGGATTTGTTTTCTATTATCCCTTTGTTATTGATTTCTGGTATAATTGCATGGTGGTCACAAAGCACACACCCTATTATTCCAAATCATTTGAAGTTTGTCAAGAATTCCTTTATAGCCAAATATATATCCAGGTTTTAACAAATATTATCTGGCCCTAAAAGGAATACGTATTCTGCAGTCATTGGATATATTTTTATCTACTAATATGTCCATTAAATCAAGTTTGCTCATCACATTGTTCAAAGCTTCCATGTGCTTACCAGTGTATGTCCTCTTATCCTATCACTTATCGAGAGCCATAGGCTAAACTAGCTTGTTATTAAGATTTTGTCCATTTCTCTTTGTAGTTCCATCAATTTTTGTTCTATACATTGTAAGCCTTCATTATCAGATGATTCAAAGGTAGATCCCTGAGGTGCCTGGGTGGCTCAGTTGGTTAAGTGCCCGGCTCCTGATTCTGGCTCAGGTCATGATCTCAGGGTTGTGGGATCAAGTCCTGTGTCGGGCTCCATGCTCAGCAAGGAATCTGCTTGAGATGCTTTCCCTCTCCCTCTGCCCTTCTCCTTGCTCACATCCACACTCTCTGTCTCAAATAAATAAATAAAACCTTTTAAACAAAAAGAGCAAAGGTAGATTCTTCGCATGACTCCAGGAAACCGAACACGTAATCATTAGGAAGTGACTATTTTATTTCTAGTTATGGTTTTGCCTTAAAATCCATGCTGTTTAATACAAACACAGCCACACAACTGTCTCTCCTAGCTCACATGAGGTTTTACTCTCCTTTGACCCTCAAAATTTTTATATCCTTATGTTTTTAGATGTGTCTCCTATAAGTAACTGATAGTTGGGTTTTGTTTTGTTTTGTTTTATCCAGTCTAATAATCATTGTCTTTAACTGAAGCATTTAATCCAGATACAGTTAATGTAAATTCTGATATATTTGGATTAAAATCAATTGTATTAATATTATGGGCTTTGTTCTTTTTTATTTTAACTCAAGTCTAATTAACATACAGGGTTATATTAATTTTAGGTGTCAAATATAGTGATTTAACAATTCTATACTTTAGTCAGTGCTCATCATAATATGTGTACTCCTAACTCCCACACCTGTTTCACCCATTTCCCTACCCACCTCCCCTCTGTTAACCACGGTTCTCTATAATTAAAAGTCTGTTTTGGGGGGTTTCTTTTTTTTCTTTGCTTGTTTTGTTTCTTAAATTCCACGTATGAGTGAAATCATATGGTATCCTTCTCTAACTTATTTCACTTAGCATTATAGTCCCTGGATCCATCTATGTTGTTGCAAATGACAAGAGGTCATTCTTTATCATGGCTGAATAATATTCCATTATTTCTGTACACCACATCTTCTGTATCCATTCATCTATCCATGGACACTGGGGTCCTTCTATAATTTGGCTATTGTAAATAAAACTGCAGTAAACATAGGGGTGGGGGCACCTGGGGGGCTCAGTTGGTTAAGCGTCTGCCTTCAGTTCAGGTCATCGTCTGGAGTCCCGGGATGGAGACTCCCTCTCCTTTTGCCCCTCCCCCACTCGTGCACTCTCTCACTCTCGCTCACTCTTGCTCTCCAATAAACAAACAAAATCTTTTAAAAAATAATAAGTAAATAAACATAGCGGTGCATGTATCCCTTTCAATTAGTGTTTTTGTATATTTTTAGTAAATCCCCTGTAGTACAATTCCTGGATTGTAGGGTAATTTTATTTTTAATTTGTTGAGGAACCTCTATATTGTTTTCCACAATGACTGTACCAGTTTGCACTTTCCCCAATGGTTACATGCTTTACTCTTGTTCCATGTGTTTTATGCTCCTTTTTCTCTCCTTTTTGCCTTCTTCGGGATTGACTGAGCATTTTTTATCATTTTATTTTCTTACATTCTTTAGAGTGATATTATCTTATTCTTTTAGCATGTTGCACATTAAAAATTACAACATGCATCTTTTTAATCAGTACATCTAATTCAATCAGTACATCTACAGTCTTCCCAGAAAATTATATATATCCCCCTCCCAACTTACATGTCATTATAGACATGTATTTTATTGTAAAACTCTAGAGTTTCTATTCTTCTAGATTACCAATTTATTTGCCCCTTTCTTTATTCCTTCCTTTATATCTAACCTTTCATATGAGATCATTTTCATTTTGCCTGGAAAAAAAATGCGCTTTAAAATTTCCTTTAGTGAGTCTACTGATAGGAAACTCTCTCCATTTTTGACAGTCAAATATTATAGATAGATAGATAGATAGATAGATAGATGTTTTAATTTTATCCCCATTTTTTGTCTAGATAATTCTGTAACTTAGAAATAATTTTAGGGGCCCCTGGGTGGGTGGCTCAGTTAGCTGAGCTCTGACTTTGGCTCAGGTCATGATCTCAGGGTCCTGGGGTCAAGTCCCACAGCTGGCTCTATACTCAGCAAGGAGTCTGCTTGTCCCACTGCCTCTCCCCCTGCTCATATTCTGTCTCTCTCTGGCTCTCTCTCAAATAAATAAAAAAAATCTTTTAAAAAAAGAAAGAAAGAAAGATTTATAAACATAACCTCTTTTTTGCCTGAATCATTTGGAAATAAGTAGCTAATGTGATGCCCCATCACATTTAAACACTTTAATGTGTAATCCCTACCAACAAGGACATTCTCCTACATAACCAATATACAAACATCAAAATCAGAAAATTAACATTATACACTACCACTATCAAATCTAGAAACTCACTCAAGTTTTGCCAATTGTTCCTATAATACCCTCTGGAAAACTAGAAGATCCCAATCGGATAACATGTTGCATTAAATTGTCATGTCTCTTTAAACTTCAATCTGGAAGAGCTCCTCAGACCTTCCTTGTCTTTCATGACCCTGAAATTTTTGAAGATTACAGGACAGTTATTTCGGAGATACGGGTTTGCCTGATTTCCCTCATGGTTAGAGTCACGTCCTGTGTTTTTGGCAAGACTACGACAAAAGTGATGGTGGGTTCTTCTTGTTGCATCTATCAGATGGTGTCCAATCAAGATCCGTATCATTACTGGTGATATTAATTTTGGTCCCTTGATCAATCTGGTGTCTTCCAGACCTCTCCACTGTGTAACTACTCTTTCCCTCCTTGTCATTAAGAAGCATTTTTAGGAGTTTTTTGAAATCGCATCTATGTCCATACCTCATCAAACACTTGTCCCCTGTTTCATCATCCATTGGCGTTTCTTTACTGAGTTGACTATGATGGTGATGGTTGCCAAATCATGACTTTCTAACTCCATCATCTCTATTCATTGGCATTCTTCTGGAAGAAAAACTTTTCTTCTCTCTTCATTTGCTCATTCATTTAGTTTGTTGCATCAGTATGGACACAACAACTCCTACTTATTCGGCGGGCTAGAATCCATTAATATTGTCATTCATTTAGGTGCTTAGATAGTCCCAGATTGGGCCAACTTTCTCTGTCCTACCCTAGAGTCAGCCATTTCTCAAAAAAAAAATTAAAAATAAAATAAAATAAAATAAAAAATTTAAATTAAAAAAAATTTTGGTTCCTTTTACTAGAAAATAGTATTTAGCATCCAAGATGTGAACATTAGGTAAGTTTATTGTCATTACAGTGTTGCTGCTCCCGGGCCCTCTCAGGGGCCCAAGGGAGAGAATTAGGTGGACATATACACATTTATTTCTGTATTTGTTTTCTTTCTATTGAAAATCATGGTTCATTTTAGTACCTCAATTCCAATCTGGCTTTTTTTTTTTTTTTTAAGATTTATTTATTTATTTATTTATTTGACACAGAGAGAGAGAGAGATCACAAGTGGGCAAAGAGGCAGGCAGAGAGAGAGGAGGAAGCAGGCTCCACACAGAACAGAGATCCCAATGTAGGTCTCAATCCCAGGACCCTGAGACCATGACCTGAGCCGAAGGCAGAGGCTTAACCCACTGAGCCACCCAGATGCCCCTCCAATCTAGCTTTCTCTCTTCTTGTATTGCTAGCTCCCTTCTTTGACAGTCTCAATATATTTATTTACTGGATCATGTTATGGACTGAACTGTCTCCCCAGAATCCATATGTTAAAGCCCGAAGCACCTCCGTCCCCACCACTACCACCATAGCTCAGAATGTGGCTGTATTTGGAGACAGAGAGTCTTTAAAGAGGTGATTAATTTAAAATGAGGCCATTAGATTGGGCCCCAATCCAGTCTGACTGGGGTTCCCATAAGAAGAGGAGATTTGGACACATGGAGAAACTCCAGGAACACTCACACAGAGGAAAGACCTGGGAGCACACCAGTGAGCTGGCAGCAATCTGCAAGCTAAGGAGAGAGGCCTCAGGAGAAATTAACCTAGCCAACACTTGACCTTGGACTTCCAGACTCTGGAACTGTGGGAAATAAATTTCTGTTGTTTAAAGCCACAATATATGGGGTGCCTGGGTGGCTCAGTGGGTTAAGCCTCTGCCTTCAGCTCGGGTCATGATCTCAGCATCCTGGGATCAAGCCCTACATCGGGCTCTCTGCTCAGCTGGGAGCCTGCTTCCTCCTTCTCTCTGCCTGCCTCTCTGCCTACTCGTGATCTCTCTCTGTCAAATAGATAAACAAAATCTTTATAAAAATAAGGAAAAAGAAAAAGATAAAGCCACCCTGTCTATAGCATTTTGTTTCAGCAGTGGTAGTAAACTAATACAAATCAATCTCCCTTCCTCCCTCCCTCCGTCCATCACCCAGTATGGAACCAGTCTCCCATCATGGCTCCTCACAACCTCCCAGCCCACCCCTTAGCTGAGTGGGTACCCTCCTTACCCCACTAGGCTCCAACCCTGCCACTACTAACATCACTAACATCACTCCCCTGTGTACTTGCCCATCTCACCCAACCCCTGCTCCGACTCCCCATAACAGACCCCCACAGCCCTTGATGTACTCCCTCCCCTGTGCCACCGCCCCCCTTGCTCGACTCAGGCCTTGACATCTGGTGCCAGGCCACAGACGTCATTGCATGGATGTTTGCCTTGCTTAGCCTTACTCACTGAGTTTTGGACTAACTCTCACCTTCATTCTTCTAACATATTTTCACCTTTTCCAGGCCAGCTTTCTCTGGGCATCGATGCCAACTAAAAGAACCAATGAGGGTGCATGGATGTGTCCCATTTATTACACATGTTGCTTAGACCTGAGTCAGCAGGACTGACCTGTAGAAATCAAGTTCTCGAGCACACAGATCTGGTTTGATACTTTTATGATATAAAAGCCTCTCTCCTTTTCTGTCTCCTGACTCAACCCAGGTTCCTACCTGGTACCTCACTCGGGGTCCTGACAGTCCTGGTCCCCTCCATTGTGGTGCCGGATGTTTCCTCTCTATCAGGTGCTGGTGATGCCAGCTGGTGTTGAAGACATCTGAACCTTTTTTCATTTTCCTTAAACTCTGGGATTTACTATTTTGGGGCAAAGGGCTCTTTTCCTTGGATTTTTTTTAAATGACATCTGTTCATTTCTAAAACGTTATTTCACCTTTTCTATTTTATCTTACAGCTCATCAGAGTGGGCATGAGGCTGCAGAGATCTGTGTCAAGAACAAAGAGATTGTAGGGGCGTGTGGGTGGCTCAGTGCTTTGGGCGACCAACTTTCGTTTCGGCTGGAGTCATCTCGGGGTCATGGGATCCAGCCCCGCATTGGGCCCCACTCTCAGCAGGGAGTCTGCTTGAGATTCTCTCTCTCTCCACCTGGCTCTCCCCACTTACTCCCCCTGCACACTCTCTCTCTCTCTCAATAAGATAAATCAATCAATCTTAGGAGATGAAAAAAGAACAAGAACAATCAGATTGCAGAGAGCAGCAGAGCTAAAAGATGCCATAGCTCTCAGGGGGGCGGAGAAAAAAAATCACCTGGGTTCCTGACATTCTAGTTTCTAATTCCAGTGCCTCCTCCTCATAGATACAACATACCCCCAGAATCCTTCCACGAAACTCTTCTTCGGCTTGTGCTAGCCTGATTGGGATTCCGAGGCTTTGCACGGAGAGGTGTGTCTTGGACATTCATTCTTGTGCAAATCTCAGTCCATCCAGCCAAAAACCTCGTCATCTAAAACCAGCGCCTACAAATGCTTCGTCATCTAAAACCAGTGCCTACAAATGCTTTGTGCTGAATGGTCTGGCCTGCTTTCAGTGAATTCTGAGCAGCACCTATTTCCGTTGCGATCTCTCATTCATGTAAGTTCCGTATTCTCTGCCAACCAACGAGCCGTGCACAGTCTCAATGTTTGTAGAAGCTGGTTTAGTGAAGGAGCCAGTGGATTTTATCACAACATATATTCTGTGCATATCACAGTGCGATGGACCCTATTCATTCCGAAGACCTCCCTGATGATGGCTCAGCCAATCACCCACCACGCATATTTACGGGGCACGGACAAGTGCATCCTCTGACAAGGAAACCAACTCGGAGCTTGTACTTAATAGGGCACAGCTCAGACTGCTACCCCCTTAGGCACTGTCCTTTCCCTTGCACTACCATATTACCTTAACTGACTCAAAATTTCGGAAACCTGAAAGATGACTCTAAATCATAGACCCCAGTTCCCTTATCTCACTCATTTTTACTCCTCTTGGAATTTATGTCCTGACTTCACAAGTCTAAGAATGATCACTCTGGCTGCCCGCGCCGCACGACCTGCTGGAGACTGGGAGCCCCAGCTGTGCTTTCTGACTGCCTCGCACACTTCCCCTGGCAATAAACAGAACTCTATTAGGGCTTCCCTAATGGCTCTGGAAGAAATGGGCAACACTGCCGCTCATTAATAGTGGCACTATCACCGTGGGGCTAGAAGGAACAAATGTTTATTTGGCTCCAGAAAATGAGCCAACCCCACCATTAGACAATGCCCATGGAGGTGAGGTGGGAAGAAGCCATTTATAGACACAGAAACTTATTTTGCGGAAACCTCCACTGTTAGATAAAGCTCTTGCAGCAAAAGCCCACTGTGGCGAACACTGAGCCTTGCAGGAAGGAGCGATCTCTCCAGGGGGAGGTAGGAAATCACGCCCATGCCTCAGATTGGGAAGAAAGAGGCCTGGAAAACCTCCCTCTGCAATTCTCCCGTGCCTTCCCAGCTCTTCCTCAAGGAGGTCCAGCAAAGCAGTTGGGGCTCCCACTACTCAGAAGGGTTTGTTTTTTGGTTCAGGGGTGGCAGGGGGTGGGGGGTAGAAGTTTGCATTCAGTTTCCCTGAGTTCTCAAGTGCTCACAGTGTTCTAAGTGCTTTGTAGAATCCAAGCACATTTAACCCTTATGTTGAAGTAGATATCCTTGGTAGCCCCATTTTTTTTCCATTGGGGAAACTGAGGCTCAGAGAGGCCAATTAACATGGCCAGGGGCCCACAGCTAAACTGTATAGGAACAGAGTCTGATGGGTTCCAGAGCACACAGTCTTAACTCTAGCCTGTATTTCAAGTGATAATCAACAATAATAGGCAATACTAGGTGTCTTCCTTCCAATACACAAAACACCTTCAAATATGTCGTCACAGTTGTCCATAATGAAATACTTTCCTGATCTGGAAAGGTGGGGTCTAGGTAATGAAATTTGGGACAGAACAAGGAAGAAATTAATTTTGTGAAAGTATCTGGCTTTCAGTATGGATTCATCTGAGAAATGAGGGCTAAAGAGGTCCCTTACATTAACCTTCTTGAGTTATCTGATTTTCTACATACGTGATCCCAGAAAACAACAGAAAAGCGTATTAATCCAGTCTCTTATGTCCTCTCCTGAGGTCAGGAACAACACGCCCATCTGATTTTTTAAAAGCCTCCCCAGACACGTGCTTCCACTGCTATCTGGATAAAGCAGGTTCTGCTTGAAGTCTTTCACTGTCTCTTAAGGCTAAGCTGAAGCCAGTGCTTCCCTGCTCTCTTCTGCATGTTCCCTAAGGACCATCCCCTCCCCCATCAGTGTTAAATACAAAACCAAGTACAGAAGAAATCAGGGAGGCAGTAAGATTTGGAACAATTAGGGGCGCCTGGGTGGCTCAGTGGGTTAAGCCGCTGCCTTCGGCTCAGGTCATGATCTCAGGGTCCTGGGATCGAGTCCCGCATCGGGCTCTCTGCTCAGCAGGGAGCCTGCTTCTCTCTCTCTCTCTCTCTCTCTGCCTGCCTCTCCATCTACTTGTGATCTCTGGCTGTCAAATAAATAAAAAAATCTTAAAAAAAAAAAAAAAAGATTTGGAACAATTATATGCCTCAATTTTTTCTTTCCCCTGCTCTTAATTTGCAGGATTTTTCCCCCTTCTCTCAATCTATACCTTCTTATGTCTATAAGGCTGTTGTCACTGATAAAGCCAGTCACCAGGAACAAAGCACATCCTTTTAAATTCTTCTAGCTTGCCGAGAAAGTGAATGATGCTCCCTGAAGCTATGAAAAAGTACTCTTCCTTCTCATTCTCAAATCCAGACCACCCTGGGAAGACCCCAGTCTTGCAAATGCTTAGCAGAGGGGAAGAAAAGTTTTAGAAATTATTTGAAGAATTCCCCAAATGGAAGCACAATTCTTGGCACCAAGTAGACAGGGTAACATAAAAGAAGGTGAGAAAAGTAGGCTCCTGCGATGACTTGTGTTTCCAAGGAGGCCTCCATTGACTCCTAATGACAGAGACCCCTCTCTAGGGGGCAGAGAGTAGAGAAATGCATAGCTGAGGAGGAAGCCTCATGAAGGAATTACAGTCTGTAGCATAAAGAAGCCCAAAATGGAATTATCTGGAGAAACTGGATGCCTAGAATCAAGACAGCATGCATTACTCCCCCAATAAAGCACAGTGTAAACCACTCAGCCCTCAGGTCAGGGACAGGACAAGAAGGCAATCCATTACGCACTCAATTCCAGAAAGACAAACCTGGCTAATGTTTTCCTTTTTTAACTGATCAGACTGGGGTTTTGAAAATCATATTGTGTAAGAATATATATTGACCTGAAAAAAAAATGGTTCACAAAGATTGTTTAAACAAAACAATGGTGGCAGAGACTCTTATAGGTATGGCTACACCCAGAAGGAGTGATCAAATAAGTAAATACATTAAAGATAATTCACTGTTGGGGCGCCGGGTGACTCAGTCAATTAGGCGGCTGGCTTTGGCTCAAGTCGTGAACTCGGGGTCCTGGGATTGAGCCCCATGTCGGGCTCCCTACTTAGTGGGGAGTCTGCCTCTCTCTCCCCCTCTGCTCCTCCCCCTCCCTATGCTCTCTCTGTCTCTCTCTCTCAAATAAATAAATAAAATCTTTTTTTTTTTTTTAAGTATAATTCACTGTTAGAGAAGATACAAATATGGAAAGAGAGAAAACTTGAATGAGCCCTATGGTGATGGACTGGAATTAGAGGTATTGGTGCAAAGTCATAGTTTTCAAGATAATAGAAAATCGCTTCTTGGACTTTTGGCTAAGATCAAGTGAAGATAGATAGATTTAGATGTACAAGTAAATAGAGATGTAAATGTGTGTATGTGTGTGTACATTGTGTGTGGAAATGTATGGGTGTATATTCTCAACTGTGACCCTGAGTGGGCCTTGCAAGAGGGACACCCTAATAGCAATGAGTATGCTTAGCAGTCAGATCTTGGTTTCAAAATACCACTGTCCACTAAATGATACTAGGACTCCTTAGAGAAATAATTCATTCACACCTGGGGCTGGGGAAGTATAAGATGAGCCTACAACATCTTTTGCTAGAAAAGAATGACCAGAGAATAATGAGGACATGTCAAAAGGACACAGAAGTTCAGTTTGAAAATCTTCTACTAGCCAAAATGGGACCATTTTAGCATAAAAAGAAAGAATGATGAGACTGGATTTAACTACCAAATAAGGTAGGAAACTCTGAGCATATTAATCAATTGATTAAATGAAAGCTTGTAAAGAATAGGATATTTACATAGACCCACAAATACCAATTACCAAAAAAAGTAATGTTGTACTATGGTTATGTAAGATGTTACCATGGGGGAAATAATATGAAGGGTACAGGGACTTCTTTATATTGTTTTTACAACTTCCTGTGAGTCTACAATTATTTCAAAATTTAAAATAAATTTTAATTTTTTTAAAAGGGTAACTTTACATTAGAGAAGGCTGTCTGACCATTACCTTAATCAAGAAATGAAAGTTGGGATGCTTGGGTGGCTCAGTCGTTAAGTGTCTGTCTCCAACTCAGGTCATGATCCCAGGGTCCTGGGATCAAGTCCCACATTGGGCTCCCTGCTAGGCAGGAAGCCTGTTTCTCCCTCTCCCACTCCCCCTGCTTGTGTTCCCTCTCTCGCTGTGTCTCTCTCTGTCAAATAAATAAATAAAATCTTAAATTTTTTTTAAAAATGAAAGTTAACATCATCCGTAATGGGACAAATCCAAATTCTGTGCTGCCTAATAGGATGTGATGAGAAGAAGGCAATGTCTTCTCTGTGACTTCCTTGTTGAAGATAGTCTGAATCTAATCCTGGAAAACAGCAGACAAATCTAAAACGAGGGCCCCAACTGAGGGACATTCTACAGATTAACTGGCTTGAAATCTTCAGAAGTGTTAAGGTCATGAAAATTTAAAAAAGATTGAGGAACTGTTTTATAGTGAAGGAGATTTGAGACATAACTAAACACAGCCTGTGACTCTGATTCTTTTGCCATAAAGAAAATTATTGGGACAATGGGTGATTCTTGAGATGGGCCAAGGATTGGATTGTAGGAAAATGCTGATTTCCTGATTCTGATGGTTATATCGTGGAGATAGATAGATAGATAGATAGATAGACAGTTATACTGTAGAATATACAGAGTATTCCAGTGGGAAATTCCTCTGTATTACAGTTGAAAGTTTCTATTAGTTTGTGATTATTTCAAAAAGAATTTTTTAATTACTAAAAAAAAATATACAACTAATCTCCAGCACCTAGAACAGGCATGGCAATCCAATTGCTCAATAAATAACTGAACAAATTAATGAACTATATAAACAAGTACAACAAACATGTGCTTAGAAATAAAGACATCCAAACATGAACAGTGGGTTTTTTTCAAGGCATGGATTTATTATAGGTAATTTGGATTTTTTTTTTTTTACTTTGTGCTTTTCTGTTTCATACATTTTTGCATCAAGCATGTATTATTAATTGTTGAATTGGTCGAGCTGCTCCCTAGCTAAGGTTCAGAAGTACCCCAAGTCTTGTCCTTGAGTTTGGGGGTTACAACATTTAATGTTATCATTTACTTGGACTAGATCCTTAGAAAGTGCTCCAGTCCAGGGGCACTTGGGTGGCTCAGTCGGTTAAGTGTCAGACTCTTGACCTCAGCTGAGGTCTTGATCTCAGGGTTGTCACTTAAAGACCCATGTTGGACTGGAGTCCATGCTAGGCATGGAGCCTACTTGAAAGGAAAAAAGAGAGAGGGAGAGAGGGAGGGAGGAAGGAAGAAACTGCTTCAGTCCATCTAAGTACATAGAATACTAATTATTTATTACTAGAATATATAAATTCCTAGTATCTAGAATATTCTTGCCCATCACCCAAAGCTCCCTTCTTTCTAGATTCATGTTTCCTGGGTAGTAGAGTTTGATGAACATGTAATCATACAAAGAGGGTCAGAGAGTCTTGTATGATATGAAAAAGGATTGAAGAATTATTCTGGATGCAGAGTTCCAGTGACCAAGACACTGGACACTACTGAATAAACACTGATAAATTCTGATTAAAAGGATACTTTTTCTGGGTTTGGAGCAGACTGTTATCACTTAATAGACATGTTAATTTCTGTTTCTCTTTTGTATCGATTATATTTTGCATTAGTGTCTCCATGATGGGATTTGACAGGCATTCTAGTTCCTTTAGCAACACATTTATATGTCACCTCTTAAAATGAGTAACTTCGGTTGTTGCTTGCTGTACATGGTGTTCATTTGCTTTAATTAACTCTTAAACTTTCTATTTTATAAGCAATATATTCACATGGCCAAAATTCAAAAGGCACAATAAGACATAAAATCATCCCTGCCTCCTAATCATCCAGATCCCCTCCCTAGAGGTAACTGATATTATCAGTTTCCTGTGTAATTCCAGGGACATGTACATGCATGCATACACACACACACACACACACACACACACACTTTTCACCCTATGTAATACTCTGCATACTGTTCTTCATCTTTTTTCAGCAAGAATCTAACTTTGTATCAGTATACAAAGAGCCTCCTCGTTCTCCCTCTTTTTCCTTCTTTTTTAGTGCACAGTATTCCACTGAATGAAGGTACCATCATTTTTTTTAATAGTCTCCTACTGATGGACATTAAGATGGCTTCAAAACCTTCACTATTACACAATGTTCCATTTACCCAAGTCATTTTGCAAACATATTTCTTTGATCAATTCATAGCAGTGCAATTGCTGGGTCAAAGGTATAGGCATTTTTTATTTGGTAATACCATTCTGCCGCCAAACTGTCTCCCGTAGAGGTTGTATGAGAGCCTCACTGAGCATTAACAAATTTCTGGAGTCTGCCGATCTGGTTATGAAAAAGCATACATCAGGGTCACCTGAGTGGCTCAATGGGTTAAGCCTCTGCCTTTGGCGCAGGTCATGACCTCAGGGTCCTGGGATCAAGCCCCTCATCGGGCTCTCTGCTCTGCAAGGAGCCTGCTTCCCCATCTCTCTCTGCCTGCCTCTCTGCCTACTTGTGATCTCTCTCTCTCTCTGTCAAATAAATAAATAAATAAATATTTTTAAAAAAGAAAAAGCATACATCAGAGGAGTTGTTTTGTTTTGTTTTTAAAATTTTATCTATTTATTATTTATTTGTTTATTTATTTGAGAGAGGGGGCACCTGGGTGGCTCAGTCAGTAATGCAACTGCTTTCTGCTCAGGTCATGATCCTGGAATCCCAGGACTGAGTCCCACATTGGGTTCCCTGCTCTGTGGGGAGTCTGCTTCTCCCTCTGACCCTCCCCCATCTTCTGCTCTCCCCCCCAATAAATAAAATCTTGTTTATTATTTTATGTATAACGTATATATGTTATACATATTATATATTTATTTCTTACGTATTTTATTATTGTTTATTACTTATTACTAAATAAATAAAAACTTATTTATTTGAGAGAGGGAGAACAGCGGAGGAACAGAACAGGGGAGAAGCAGAGGGAGAGGGACAAACAGACTCTGCACTGAGCATGAAGCCCAGTGTAGGGCTCACTCTCTCGACTGAGACCCTGATCTGAGCCAGAATCAAGACTGAGCAACTCAGGCAACTCCTCAGAGGAGTTTTAAACTACATTTTCCTTATATTGAGGGACAGTGAGGATCCTTTCATGTTTATTTCTTTTTCTGTCTAGTTGGTAGAGACACTTCATTTTTTTTTTAAGATTTTTATTTATGTATTTGACAGACAGAGATCACAAGTGGGCAGAGAGGCAGGCAGGGCGGGGGGGCGTGGAAAGCAGGCTCCCTGCCAAGCAGAGAGCCCGATGTGGGTCTGGATCCCAGGACCCTGAGATCATGACCTGAGCCAAAGGCAGAGGCTTAACCCACTGAGCCACCCAGGCGCCCTGAGACACTTCATTTTTCTACTGTGTTTACTTGCAGTACTTTATATATTAAGAAAATCGCTTTTCTGTGATAGGAGTTAAAGGTATTTTATACCAAACAGAGTGTCTTTTAACTTTCAATTGTTCTTGCCTTGAGAGTACAAACTCTGGAACCAGACTGCCTGAGTTTAAATCCTGGATCTGCCAATCACCAGCTGTGTGACCCTGCGCAAGTTACTTAACCTATGACTCAACTGACCCGTGAAGTAGTGATAGGAGTAGCACCTACTTCACACAGTTGTTGTAATTGAAAGAATGAACATATGGAAAGAGGTTAGAAAATATGTGGCACATGATAAGAACCATATATCTTTTTCTTTTTAATGTAGCCAAATTTAATGTTATTCATTTTAGATGCCATTTCAGAGAAAAACTTTTATTTGCCTTGGCTTCAAATTCTGAAGATTTTTTTTTTTTAAAGGAAATTAGTTTTTGGTAAAGAATTATTTATGTTAAAGAGAGAGCATGAGTGAGGAGAGGAGCAGAGGGAAAGGAAGAGAGAGAACTGAAGCAGACTCCACGCTAAGTGTGGAGCCCAGGGGGGACTTGATCTCACAACCTTGAGATAGTGACCTGAGCTGAAATCAAGAGACCCTCCACCAACTGAACCACCTAGATTTTCTTTTCTTTTTTTTTTTTAAGATTTCATTTATTTATTTGTCAGAGGGAAAGGAGAAAGAGCACAAGTGGGGGAGGGGGTGACAGGCAGAGGGAGAAGCAGGCTCCCCTCTGAGCAGGGAGCCCAATGTGGGACTTGATCCCAGGACCCTAAGACCATGACCTGAGCTGAAGGCCGCTGCTTAACCAACTGAGCCACCCAGGTGTCACCCTATTTTAACTTTTGTTGGTAACTACACTGTCCAGATATCCAGTTTTCCCCATAACGGCAGGTGCTCAATCCACAGGCACGCAGACCCAGCAGTGAGGGGCTCTAGAGCCGCCACATCAACTCCTCACAATAACCCTCTGCAGTACATCTCATCATCCTCATCTTATCTGTGAGGAAACTGAGGCTCACAGACAGCAAATGACTCTCGCCTGAGACCAAGCTGCCTTTGTGCCTTGATTTGCAAATGTTCTTTCATCTTTTTTCTCTGGTGTGCCTACTGCAGATCACTAAAGCCTCACCCGCCTCTGAGCCCTCTGCCTGGCTGGCGGCCATCCTTCCCGACTTCCTCCAGCGGCCCAAGCTCTCCAGCTTGGCAATCCCCTTCACTCCTCCCACAGGCTTCACCAAACCTTGCAGATCCTCCTTCCTCTCAAGCGTGTCCCCGATCTGCCCTCTCTTCCATCCCAGCGACCACCACTCCACTTCAGCCCTCACTACCTTTCACAGGGGCTGTGGCTTCAATAAGCTCCCGAGGAGGCTCCCCAATTGCAGATTTCCACAGTCTGTCCTCTCCAGTCTCTCCTACTGTGCCGCCTGGGTGATCTCTCTTCAAGAGCTCTAGTCCTGCATTCCCCAACTCTCGAACCTTCCAGGTCCCCTCTGCCTGCTCCTCCCTGACAGCTGACCCAACCTACCCTGCCAGTTTTGCTTCCAACACTCCCCTCCCATGCAGCCAAAATGAACGCCTCACTATTCCTCTACCAGGCTTCCAGTGTTTGTTTAGCTTAGAATGCCTGTCTCTGCCTTCTCTTCTGGGCCATCAAGCTTCACAAAGCTGTCCTTTATTCTGATTCTACTCATTTCTCATTCCCCTTACCACCTCTCCGTGCTGCACACCTTGCATTTGTGTGTAAACTCTTTGAGAGTGGAAATTCTACCTTATTATTGATTGAAATGCTTTCCCACTGAGATACAACTGATAAACTATATGACCTACTTTCTAACTGGTCCAGTCACTCACAAGGACCCGGGTCAAAAGGCACATGGTGTGCCAGGTCTGCTAGTGGCAACAACCAAGCTTGGCATATTTGTTTAATTTTCTTTTTTTTCTTTCTTCCCTCTCCCCTCCACCCCAGCCCCACCCCGGGCCAAGCCTGGTCTATTTGAACCCAGATCTTCTCGCAAACTGTCACTTCTGGCCAAGTGCCCATCACGGGCTTCTAGAAGTTCTGATAGCTGTCAGCTGATATCTGGAACAGCCACAGCACAAAGAGAACATTCTGGAAATATCAGTCGTACAAACAATCTTCGCACTGGAGAGAACATCAGATTAACTTCATTGTTCAACAGAAATGAAAGCACAAAAGAGAGAAGAGATTCGACCTAGGTCACACTGCAAGGCAGGAAAACAGAACTAAACCTAGAAGACCCTCCGTGACAGCCCTTCAGGCCACGCTCCTCTGCACCTTGGAGCTATACAGACCTAGGGTCAGCAGACCGGCCACCTGAGGTCACTGCCCAAGACGTCACCACCTGTTTTCTCTCTCTTATCTCAGAGACTCCTTTGTCCTTCCCACAGTACAATCTTTCCTCCTCCTAAGTCTCAGGTTTAAAAGGATAGTAGCCCAGGGCGGCGAGAGGACGACACCGGGGTGGATCAGTTGGCTGCCGACTGAAAAGGGACCCGTTGCTGGGTGAGGTGCCCACTTCTTCAAAGGAGCCCGCACACGTCCTCGAGCTTCCGGGATCGGCACTCAGCCTCCGACCCAGCCCGGCCCCGCCTCCAATGCGCCGGTCCCCGCCCCCAACGCTCTTAGCCCCACCCCAAACGTGCTCGGCCCCGCCCCAGACTCCCTAGCCGACTCGCGGCCTCCTCGCCTGGCCTGGGCGGAGCCGCGCTTCAATCTCCGCCCTCCTCCTGAGATCCATCCTATTGGCGTAGACAGTCAGACCCCACATCCAATGAGAAGGAACGGGCGGACGCCTGGTCCTATCCGCGGCGACTACACAAAAAACGGACGCAACTAACTGGCAGATGTTACACCGTGGTCTTTCCGGGTCCTTCCACTCTCAGCTCGTACTCCTGCGGGTCCCCGCCCTGAGGGGAGCCGGAGAGCACCCTCTCCTAAGTAAGTGTTTGCTGACGGCGGTGGCCGTTGGCATCGGTCCGGGGACTGCTGCCGCTCTCCGCTCAGAGCTCGGCGTGGGATGGGCCGTGGGGGGAAGGCCCGAAAAAGGGGCGGGGAGCGGCGGAGCACGTGGAACGCCGTCCTGACCGCGGCGTGGGTGGGGGGCTGGGCCGGCGAGCTGCGGGCGCGCCGGCTGCGTGGGCGTGGGCGTGGGCAGCCGGGCTCGTCCTGTCGGGTGGGCTGTGCGGCCGTAAACGGTGGAACGTGGGGGGACCCCGAGTGTCGCCGCTCTGTGTCGGACCCGAAAGAGTGTGTTTTTTTTTAAGCCCTGTTGCAGAAGGTGGCACCCGACACCTGCCTCTGGCTGGACGGCGGACCCTTGGTGGCCGTTTCCCGGAACTGCTAACGCACCCTGGGCGCGTGCTGAGTGCCCCGCGCCGTGCTCACTGCTTTACGAGCCTTAACTCGGTTCCCCCCGCCAGCAGCCCCGTGAGGGAGGTGGGAGGAGTACCTCTGTCAGACGCCGGGAGAGGCCGGGTGAGGTTTCGCTTGCCCAGGTAACTGCTGGACTGGGTCGTGGCAGAGCCCCGGGTTGAACCCAGGCGTTCGCGTTGACCTCCACACCGAGGTGTGCCTTAGCGAGAAAGCCCCTTTCCGTCCTCGCGCGCTGAGAGTCCTGGAAGCCTCGTCGCGCCCCGCCCCCGCTGACCTCGGAAACCCTGATACCACCCCCACCCTCCCGCAGTGGGCATGGGGTAGTCCGCTGGCCTTGCCTTGTGGCTGGAACAACAAGGAGGAAAGAAAACTGTGATAACTTCCTGGAGGAAACAAATGAAAATTCCCAAACCCCAAAGTCTGGTTTTAAATAACAATGGATATTACAGTGGAGGTGGTGGTCTGTGGGTAACCAACCCCCCACCCCCCATGGGGCCTGACCAGCAGGGGTGAAATTCCTTTTCCACCACTCTGTGTGTCCTGCTGGGTAGGATACTGAGTCCTGGAAGCCTCAGTTTACTCATTTGTTAAAATAGAAAAACCAACTCAAGGTGGGTACGGGAAGCTCCATGTAGAGGCATTTTGTATTTGGCTTTACAGATCATTCAGCGTTGGCATTTTCCATAATACAATCCACTGGTCTCTGTAATCGGAATTACCCTGTTGGCTTTTTAGGATGTTCTCACTTTTTTTTTTTTTTTTTAAGATTTTGTTTATTTATTTGACAGAGAGCAAGATCACAAGTTGGGGGGGGGTGGGCAGCAGGCTCCCCGTGGAGCAGAGAGTCTGGTGTGGGGCTCAGCTAGATTCCAGGACCCCTGAGACCATGCCTGAGCTGAAGGCAGAGGCTTTAACCCATTGGGCCACCCAGGCGCCCCATGTTCTCACTTTTAAATATTATAGTTCTGCCGTTATAGATCTTTTTTTGTTTTTGAGGTATAATTCACATACCGTAATATCCACCATTTTAAAGGGTACAGTTTGGTGGAGTTTGTAATATATTCACAAGGCTATGTGACAGTCACCACGATCTTATTCCAAAACATTTCATTACCCCAAAAAGAAACCTTATGGCCCAGGCCACTCAGAGGAGCTTTGTTGGGCTCAAGCCAGATGTTGAGGCCCAGCTGACAGGGCCTCCCAACCTGAGGTGTTGGGTGGGAGAGATGGAGCCTCCTCCCACCCGGAATTTCAGCCCTGGGCTGAAGGGAGGAGAGCCCAGGGCCTGTAGGCTCCCAGCGCACCTGCTGAGCAGAGGCCCAGGTGGAGGCTGCCCCACAGCCCCCTGACCTAGGGTACCAGGGGAGGCGTCTTGGGGGAGAGGGAGGGCCAGTTATTCAAAAAACTGTGGGATGTTCTAACCACAAGCCTTTGGGAGAACTGTGCCAAATTATGGCTGTTCCCATGGGGACAACTACCCAACTTCGAGGCCATGCCGACTTCCAGGTGACATCCCACAACTGGGCCTTCACAGAGACTGTAGATTTGAAGCAGGGCCTGAAAAACACAGGAATTTGCCAAACTTCAGGATTATGCATAAGCGGAGGTTCAGACTTAGAGCCAAAGGAAGTGAACCTTTGAAAGCTCTTGCAACCAAGGTAAAAATGAAACGGAATGACTTCACAGCCACCATAACAGCAAGGAATGGAGAAGCTAAACTGAATTAGGAAGGGCAAGTCTGCAAACCCATCTGATGGGCATGTTATTTCACTGGCAGAACCCAATTACAGGCAGCTACAGTGGATGCTGTCCAAACAGCTTTTATCTGGAGAAAGCTGTTGACGGTTCTGAAATGCAAAAAGTAAAAGATACCAATACTGTATTTCAGTTTTATCACTATTGAAATTCTGTTTCACAGCACAGCATTAGAGGTATACACTTGCCTACCAAAATGCACCAAAGATTGATGAGGACGATTTATAGGTTTTTCAGAAGCTCTAGGTATCCACCAGATTATCCACCTCATTCAGATAATGTAAAAATGATACCCAATGATCGATCTCAGCCAGTAACTCCGGAAACTGACAGGAAAGCTTTCGTGCACCGTAAGGCCAAGTGTTCCATCCTCAGGAATACCAAGGGAGCTGGACAAAGCAAAACAACTCCTGGTTAGGTTTGCCAACACTGTTGCCGAACAAACTTGGATAAACTTGTCCCAAGAGAAGCCAGTCTCAAAAGACCCAGGCTTTGGAAAAGAGAGAAATTTATTTCAGGTGGCAGACTCAAGCCTTAACTGACCTCTCAGCCTGCAAGTTGGACACCTGGAGTTTTATAGGGAGAGGTTCAGAGGGGTGCATGCCAAAGAACAGACAGTGTGCGATCACAGGCTGGGGGACGGGTGGTATGTGCGCATCACGTGATCATGGGCAGGAAGGGGATGTGTGGGATGTGGTCTTTCTAGGCATTCTGTTGCTTTTGGGGCTTTTCTGTCCTGGCAGTTACAATGTTCTGGTCATTGCAAAGCCTCTTCATCAGTGCCTCAAAAAAGTATGATAAGAAATAAGAATAATAGGTTTCAGTTAAAGCTTGAGTTAGGCAGTCCTCCTATTTCTGGTTTTAACTGTTGGGATCTGTAGTTAAGCAAGAGGGCTCACTGACAAGGACAAATTCAAATTCAGAGTTTTCCTTTCCAGAGATCACTGTCAGCTAAGTGTTTATCTGCAACAGAACAGGTAGCCACCTGTCCACTAAAAAAGAGTCAACGAGCAGATGACTGAGATGTTACAAAGAAAATTAATTTTCTTATACTTTTTTCCATTTTCATCTTAAAATGACTTTAAAAATGACTTAGAATCCAGGATTACAGTGGTACCCCTTTTTCAGGAGGACACATTCCAGAACCCCCCACTGGATGCCTGAAATCATGGATAGTACCGAAACGTGTATTTTCTGGTTTTTTTCCTATACAGACATACCTGTGATAAAGTTTTATTTATCATTTAGGCACAGTAAGAGATGAACAACAGTAACTGATAATAAAATAGGGCAATTACAACAATATACTGTGATAAAAGTTATGTGAATGTGTCTGTCTCAAAATCACTGTACTGTACTCACCCTTTTTGCAACAATGTGAGATGATAAAATGCCTGTGCCATGAGACGACCTGTAGACGTGACACAGCGTTAGGCTGTTACTGATCTCCTGAGGATACATCTGGAGGAGGATAACTGAACCCAGGGAAAGTGAAACTGTGGGTCAAGGGATCTGCTGGACTGAACTGTAAAACTTTATACTGGCTTGCTATGTTAAACCTCAAAATGAAATGCTACTAAAAATAGGGGGAAAATACGAAGTTTGTGCTGACCTAAAATGAAGGCTTTAAAAAATATTACATTCTCAGTCATCTTAACCTCTTGTGATATGTGATCTTTTTGTATAATCCTGTTTTCCAAAGTGGCTGCAGCATTTTCCCTTCACCAGCAAGAAGTTGAAATTTCCCCACATCCTTACCAATATTGTTGTTACCTGCTTTTTTTTTTTTTTTATTGTAGCCACCCTAGTAGGTATGAAGTATCTTATTGTGGTTTTGATTTGCAGCTGCTCAGTGACTAATGGCATTGAGCATCTTTGTACATTCTAAGTGGCTACTTGTAGGTCTTTGAAAAAAATGTCTTTAAGTTTTATTATTATTACTGGGTTAAAATATTTTCTGTAGTCTGGATACTTAATCCTTACCAAATACATGGTTTAAAAATAATTTTCTTGGGGTGCCAGGGTGGCTCAGTCAGTTAAGAGCCTGACTCTTGGGCGCCTGGGTGGCTCAGTGGGTTAAAGCCTCTGCCTTCAGCTCAGGTCATGATCTCAGGGTCCTGGGATCGAGTCCCGCGCCGGGCTCTCTGCTCGGCAGGGAGCCTGCTTCCTCCTCTCTCTGCCTTCCTCTCTGCCTACTTCTGATCTGTCTCTGTCAAAGGAATAAATAAAAAAAAATTTTTTTTTTTTAAAAAAAGAGCCTGACTCTTAATTTCGGCTCAGGTCATAATCTTGGTATCATAAGATCAAACCCTTTGTTGGGCTCTGCACTCAGTAATGAGTCTTCTGGAGATTCTTTTTCTCCATCACCTCTCCCCCACTTGTACACATGCTGTCTCTCTCTCAAATAAATCTTTAAAACATATATAAATAATTTTCTTTGATTTTGTGAGTTGTCTTTCTTTTTTTGTTTGTTTTTCCCTTTTTTATTAGAGCCCTTTGATGCACACAAGTTTTTAATTTTGATGAAGTCCAATTTATTTTTTTCTTGTGCTTCAGGTGTCCTGTCTAAGGAACCATTACTTAATCTGTGATCATGATTTATATCTTTATTTTCTTCTAAAAGTTTTATAGTTTTAGGGGCTCCTGGGTGGCACAGTCAGTTAAGCGTCCAGCTCTTGGTTTCAGCTCGGGTTGTGATCTCAGGGTTGTGGGATCGAGCCCCATGTGGAGCTCTGCACTCAGTGTGGAGTCTCTAAGATACTCTCTTCCTCTGCCTCTATCCCTCCTGCTTGTGCTCACTCTTGCTCTTTCTCTCTACAATAAATCTTTTTTTTAAGATTATAGTTTTAGATACTAGATCCATTAGAGTTCATTTTTATGTATGATGTAAAGTAGGGATCCAAATTTGTTCTTTTGCAGGTGGATAGACAGTTGTCCCGGCAGTTGAAAATATTCTTCTTTCCCCCACTGAACGGTTTTGGCACCTTTTTCAAAAATCAGTTGGGGGGCACCTGGCTGGCTTAGTCAGTAGAGCATGTGACTCTTAATCTCAGGGATTCGAGTTCAAGCCCCATATTTGGTATAGAGCCCACTTAAAGTAAAATTTTTTAAAACAGTTGGCCAGTGATACTGTTGGTTTATTTCAGGGCTCTCAGCTCGACTCCAGTGCACTGTATTTCTGTCCTTGTGCCACTACCATGTTGTCTTGATTACTGTAGCTTTGTAATACGTTTTGAAATTGGGAAGTGTGAGTCCTCCAACTTTGCTCTTTCCCAGTACTTTTTTTTTTTTTTTTTTAACTATTCTGGGCCCCTGGGCTCCTTGCCATTTCCATATGAATTTTAGGATCACCTTGCCCATTTCTCCAAAAATAGCAGTTAGAATTGGAATGGGGCAGGAGAATTAGAATTTTGGTAAGGATTGCATTAAATCTGTAGATCAATTTAGAGGCCATCTTAAGTCTTCTAGCATGTTTTTCTTTTATTTAGGTCCTCTTTAATTTCTTTCATATGTTTTATAATTTCTTTTATAGTTTCAATCTATAAGTTACCCACTTACCTTATTATATGTATTCCTGAGCAATTTATTATTTTTGATGTTACTGTAAATAGAATTTTTTTCTTTAATTTCATTTTCAGATTATATCCTGCAACCTTGTTTAACGCACATATCACTCTAATAGTTTTACTGTGGATTCTTTAGGATTTTCCGTATATAAGATCATGCCATCTACAAACAGAAGTAGTTTAAAAAAAAAAAAAGAAATAGTTTTACTTTTTCTTTTTCTGTTTGTCTCTTATTTCTTTTTCTTGACTAATCACCTCTGGCTTGTACAATGTTGAACAGAAGTGGTGAGAATAGATATCCTTGGCTTGTTCCTGGCCTTGTGCAGGGGAGGCAAGGGAGGGACATACTATACTTTTTCACCATTAAGTATGATGTTAGCTTTGGGTTTCTTGTAGATGCCCTTTATCAAGTTGAGAAAGTTACCTTCTATTCCTAATTTTTAATCATGAGAGGCCATTGGATTTTACCCAGTGCTTTTTCTGTATCTATTGAGATAATCACATGGGGTTTTCGCCTACATTTATTCTGTTCATGTGCCGTATTACATTGATCTGCCTATGTTGAATCAGCCTTATATTCCTGGGATAAATCCTGCTTGCTCCTCATGTATAATCCTTTTATATGCTTCTGGATTTGGTTTGCTAGCACTTTGTGTGTTTGTGTCATAGGTATATTGAGAAATAGTTTTCTTGTGATGTCTTTGCTTTTGGTAACAGGGTGATACTAGCCTCGTAAAGTGATTGGAAAGTTGTAGTGATTTTTATAATCTTTTGGATTATTTTTTTTAACATCAATTCCCAAAAGAAGGCTTGTACATTTTTAAGTTACTTGATAAGTAGTATTACCCATTCATTTTCCAAAAAGTTAAATCATGTTTATTTGTTTGAGATTAACATTGTCTTTTCAGAATAATGGTCTCTTATTTTTCTTTGTCCTTCAAGTACTTAAAAGGTTCTCTGAAAGGCAAAGCCAAGCTCAGCCTTTCACAGCACATCTTACTTAATACCTCCCTTAATACCTGCCTGGCAGAGCAGCTCCAAAGGAGCTGGGATTCAGAATATCATCCAGCAAATTGTTCTTCTATTAAGAATATTCTATTAAGAATAGAGTTTCTCAGGCGCCTGGGTAGTTCCATGGGTTAAGCAACTGCCTTCAGCTCAGGTCATGATCTCGGGTTCCTGGGATTAAGCTCCCCCCGCTCTTTGGGGCGCCTGCTTCTCCCTCTCCTCTGCCTGCTACTCCCCCTGCTTATGCTCTCTCTGAGTATGTCAAATAAATAAATAAAATCTTTTTTAAAAGTTAAAAAATAAATAAAAATTAAAAGAATAGAGTTTATCCACCTCACCACTATTTGGGGCTGGATTAATTTGTTTTACAGGACTATCCTGTGTATTGTACGATGGTTAACATCAGTGGCTTCTTACTCAGTGGCAATAGCAGCCACCACCAGCTTCACCCCTCTCCATGTTATGACAAACAAAAATGTCTCCAGACATTGCCAAACTGTCCCCATTAAGAAACACTGATCTAGCCATGATCCCAGGGTCCTGGGATGGAGCCCCGTGTTGGGCTCTCTGCTCAGCAGGGAGCCTGCTTCCTCCCCCCTCTCTGTCTGCCTGCCTCTCTGCCTACTTGTGATCTCTGTCTGTCAAATAAATAAATAAAATCTTTTATTAAAAAAAAAAAACTTTAAAAAAATAAGAAACACTCATCTAAAAACTGACACATACTGGATTTCCTATTACTATCCAGGAAAATCACCTCCAATTCTGGATTCAAAGCCTCATTATATATTTGGCTTTGGATCTACATTTGTCTGAGTCTTTGTCACCATGTGTTGATAACTTTCTTGTGTGTGTGTGTGTGTGTGTGTGTGTGTTGATGACTTTCAAATCTATATCCTGTTTCCTCTCCGGATTCCCAGAGCTTGTTTACAGTTGCCTGCCTTGGTGTTCTACAGGCATCTTGAGATTGGTTTGTTCAAAACGAGACTGATTCTCTTCTCTCCCCCAGTTGTTCTTCGTCCTTAATCTTGGTCTTTCAGGTCAGGACCCTACCAGTCAGTCATGTACTGGTTCTTCACTTCTGTTGTCTCCACCTCCCATGAAATTCACCTCCTGACTCTTTCTAAATTCAAGATCCTCACTTCCACAGTGGGCAGGCTCATCTCCTTAACTTCAGAGATCCTTAACTTCTAGCTTAATTTCTCTGCTGCCTGTAAAGTGCCCTTTCCTACATGCATGTCTGATCCTGTCAGAGCCCTCATGGGCTGGCCTTTCCAGCTTCATCCCCCAACGCCTTGTACTTAAGGCTCTGGCCACACAGAACTGCTTGCCAGGCCCCTCACTCTTCCAGCTGCTGTTCAAACTCTGTCTCTCCTCCAGCCCCTCCACTCAAAGAATGACTCTCCTCTTTTGCTACACCTGGAGAGACCTGGGTCTTCACTCACGAGCCACTGCAGGATCAGCAAGTGTCTTGAGAATGGGGACAACAATTTATCTCTGCCTGCTCCCTAGGGCCCAGTGGGCCCTCTGTAAATCTGTGTTGAATAGCAAATGAAAATGCCTAGAGCAGAAAGGGGTTATTTGGAATTTTATTTTATTTTATTTTATTTTATTAAAGGTTTTATTTATTTATTTGACAGAGAGAGGGAACACAAACAGGGGAGTGGGAGAGGGAGAAGCAGGCTTCCCTCAGAGCAGGGAGCCTGATGCAGGGATTGAACCCAGGACCCCGGGATCATGACCTGAGCCAAAGGTAGACGTTTAACAACTGAGCCACCCAGGTGCCTCTGCCTGGGATTTTAAAGCAGCTGCAGGGTTGTTTTGGTTTGTTTTTTGTTTAGTTCAGGGAACATTTACTGAGAACCAACCAGGTCACGGGTGCTAGGAACAGAAAGAACAGGGCAAGATCTTAGCTTAGAAAATTCACATTACATCTAATATGAGGTGGGAGTACACAGTTTAGTACAGAGTGATAAGGGCAAGCATAATGCATACAGTGGATACTGAGAGTGAACTATGCTGCGTTCGAGGAAGATACTCTCCGCACCCCTGAAATAGGCTTCTTGAAAGTATCAAAAGATATCATTTCATCCCACTAACCCTTTCTGTGTTCAGCCAGCTTCTCTTTATCATGACTTTTTTAAATGACTTTGGCTTGATCATGCTCATTAAATCAGTTAATGTTGTCAGCCTCTCCTTGTGCTACAGTACCTGACCCAGTGCTTGTGTGAGTTAGTGGTTTAGAAATGTTCCACAATCAGTGCTCACCACTTATTTCATTGTTTACTATGTCCTTGATTTTGCGCGCCTCTCTGGAGGATAATGGTGCAGACGTGCCATGCTCCTGCCTCCTCTCCTGAAGCCTTTGACTTCCCGTTACATGTGTTCTTCACTGTAGTCCTGCATTATTTCATAGTTAAAGCAAACTGCAGTCGTATGTACAGAATGTGCAACCTAGAGGAATTTTTATCTTTTGATAGAGTTGCTAATGGTAATCTTTAGGTCAGTATGGCTTCTTTTCTTACCAGTTTTCTTAACACTGGGCCTATTTCCCTTCCTCTGCATAGTGCCTCTTAGCTTGTAACTTAACTAGTTAGTAAATACAGTTTTATTCTTTAAAATAAAGGTTAAGGTAATTGATCCTTAGGGAGACCCCTGCATGTGGTGTCCAAGAGCTATGAACATGGGTTGCTTAGGAAAATGACTAAAGCTACTATACGATTGGACAGGGGTGAGGGCAGCAGTGGTATTTATAGAGGAGGGAAATATGGATAGGTAAAAGAGCAGACAGGGAACTAGGGAGAAATGGGCTCTGAACGTGCTAAGTCTGTTGTCACTGTGGAAGTAAGAGGTGGCAGTGGAAGTCGATACCCAGGAGAGATTCTAGGGGTTGGAGATAAACTTGTGTTGGCAGGTGAGACGGAATAAGTATGAAAAGAAGAGGATCTAGGACAGAACAGTAGAAAACAGACAAAGGGCAGGTGACCCAAGAGAAGCCAGAAAAGGATGAGTTTGACAAGTAAGAGGAAAACCAAGAGAAAGATGTTCCAGAAGCCAAAGGAAGAATGAAGCTTGGTGCTATCACGTGATTTAGGAATAAGGGCTAAAGAGAGACCACTGACTTTGGCAGGCAGGGGGATCATTGGTTAAATATGTCACGAGGCTTTTAGCAGATAGGCAAGGAAGGAGGCGTGATGCAGTGGGTTGAGGAGTGACTGGGAAACAAGCTGTGGGATGTGTGCACACAGACCACGTGTGCAGGATATCCTCCTTTTGGGTCAGAGTTGGAACACATACAAATGATAAGGCTGGGGAAATTGGTTAAACGATTGTCTGAACAAGTGTTCGCACTTGAACAAGTGTCTGCAGGGTTTGAGAAGGAATGAGAGGTGGGCCGGGTTTGCCAGGAAAAGGCAAGGACACGTGTTTCTCCAAGACAAGAGGGCAGCCCCCCTTGGAAATATTAAAGGCAGATGTTTGTGGAAGGGAGGGGAGAGAAGCTGGGAGTGTTCGTACCTGGCAGCCTCTGTTCTCTGTGAGGTCGGGAGCTATGCTAGCAAGGAAGGAGGACTGGAAGAAAGTGGAAGGGTTGTTAGGGCAGAGATAACAGCCTGAGCTGTCGGGAGTGACTCCGACTAGGAATAATTAAAGTAGTTTAAGACCTCAGAGGATGAAAATAAGACCTTTATCGTGGCTCCCCCCTGAGCGCGGCTACACGCTCTGCTTCAGCAGCGCTTGCTCCTTCTGGCGCAGGACTGGAGAGCATCAGGGGCCAGCAGTCCGGGCTGTGGAGCGGCCCCATGGGGGAGGCCGACTGACCGAAGCAAGCACACTGAGGACTCCGTTACAGAATTCGCAGAATGTTTGGGTAAGCACCGACCAGCAGTCCGGACCTGTCGTGCTCTGCTGCGAGCAGGCATTCCACACTCAGATGGAGAAGCTGGGAAATAAAAGCAAATAGTTTTCTAATCTGTTCTTTGGTTTCATTCAGCCTTAAAGACTTTTTTTTTTTTCTGATTCTGTTATGGGATTTGAATGTGGTTTTAAAGTATATTCAGTAAAAAATAAATAGAAGCACATTCAGTAAAATGGCCTCAACTCTCTCCTGTGAGTTGGGGGGGAAATCAGGTGTTGGGAAGGCGTGGAGCTCACAGCAGCTGGGCCAGGTACCATAGTCTGCTCTTGTTAAGAACTCTTCATGTGATCCCCAATGTTGAAACTTGGCAGTTAAGTGACAGATTCAGGCTCCACAAGATAAGACTTGAAAAAGCCTCCTGAAATTTATGGCAATATCAGTAAGAAGTGTTTTTACCTCATTCCTTCTTCAAAAAAAAAATATATATATATGTATGCATGTTCACATCCATCCCTTTGACAGCTTGCATACAGGAAGCTAAAACCTTTATAAAGCATGTCGAGAAGTCCTACACACTGGCCCTTGTTTAACCGTGTTCACAGTTTTCCTTGCTCAGTGCTGGAATTGTGTAGGAGAAAGTGTTCACTGTCAACTGTTCTCTGTGAATAGGGATGTGTGTGGATTGAAAGAAAAATTATATGCTCTGGTGTCATCTGGTAAAGAAAAGAAAGAAGAATAACCTGCGTGCTTGTGCCAGCCTCAACCGCCACCTAAAGTAATTGCAAGACCCTGTCATCATCTCACACAGTGACCAAAAGAACCAGAGGTCGGCAGATTGGCAGGCCAGGTGTCAGCTGTGAGGTAAGAACCGCAGCTGGAGAAGTGGCTCCCAAAGCTTGGTGCTTAATCGCTGTCTCTGCCTGGAGGCAGCCCTTACAGGCGACGCTTGGTGTGGCGGCTCTGGTGAGAAGCCAGGTTGGGCCATTGCCTTGCCTAGCTCCCAGCATGAAGGAGCTGTCGAGAAGCAAACAGGAAATCATGTGCACACGCGTGCGCATGCCCACACGTTTGTATGCGGACTTGACATGTTTATACGTGGACTTGCTTGTTTTTCTCTTTCAGGAGTAGAAATGCATAAAAACAGCTGGCAGAATAGAAGACGTAGGAGAAGGAGTCACCAGCAGAACCCTTGGTTCAGACAGCGGGGTTCTGATGAGAGGCAAGTGCTGCTGCTTGGGGCCACTTGAGCTCTGTGGTGGCCTCAGATGCTTGGGAGTCACAGGGTTGTCACCGCAATGCAGGGTCTGAGGGTGGGGGGGGGGCCACTGCTGCAAGTCAACCTGCCTGTCGCTCTTGGAGGAATGAGGAGATAGGGCCTCACTTTTCCTTCTTCTCAGAGCAACGACCTCTGGCCAGAGCGTTAGCTAGAGGCTTAGAAGCAGACAGTATCAGATAGGACTGGAGAGCTGTTTTTCTACTTTGCAGAGTAGAAATACTTTCTCTCTCTCTTCCTTTTTTCCCAGCCAATGAAAATACCTTTCTGGAGACCTAATTTCATTAATTCAGCCTAATCCTTAGAAAGGTTAAATATATATAATATTGAGTTTAATAAACACAAAAAGATATACAGAATAGTACAGTGAACATCACGTACCCAGTACCAGCTTAGAAAGTAAAACCTAGTCTATGCTGAGTTGAAGTCCCCAGTGCAAACATTTTCCACTCTCAATTTACTGTTATTATGGCCAGAAGTCTTGCTGGCCCTGAACTGTGGAGAGGTGTCCTCGCCTTGTGTGGGCGGGTTGTCCTGTGCTGGGACTAGATTGTATTTCCTTAGTGCAGAAGTCTCTGCACCAGAAGAGGCCTGCATGCCAATTTTAAAACTTTTCCACACTTCAGACCTGCTCCGAAAATGGACAGATTTCTAGCAACAGGGTCAGATGGTGACAAAGACCAAGATGCTTCTCTAGAACAGATGAACCTGAACAGTAACAAAAACCATCCAAATGTCATGGAAAGAATCAGGGCCAAGGAATCGGGAGGTCCAGATTTCACATTCTGCCTTCTCCTGTGTGAATTTGGGCAAGTTACTTAGTCACTTTGAGTCACTTTTGTACAAAAGAGACGTAACACTTACGAGGTTTGCAATACTGAATGGAAAACCTCTGATGGGCTGCTTGGCTCTGAGTAGCCCCTTCGTACATGGTGGGCCTCATTAGGTGCAGGATAAATCTATTACTCTAAGCCAGAGTCACAATATTGACCCATATTGTAGAACAATCAGGACAGTGCCCAGTGTTTGTATGTTTTGTAAAGAGAACCATGGATATTTTTTGGGCCTTCCCACAAGAGTACAACGTGTAGCAAAATGTGACCTGGGCAAGAAGAGAGTCTCAACTCAGCCTTGGCAGAGTCATGTGGAAACACGCTGGGCAGCCGCCTTCCAGACTCTGTGTGGAAAGAATGGAGGAGTCGTCCTTGGACTAGAAATGTAGACATTTGTCGTGAGGAAGCTTAGTCCTTCCTCCTCTTGCTGCCTGGTCACACATGAGCTGCCTCAGAAAGCTCCGAGCCATTAAAAAAAAGGGAGAACAAATAATTTTCTCTGAAACTGCATAGTTAGTATTTACAGACAAAAGAGAAAGTTCTTTCAGTCCTTCAGCCTGGATATTCAATTTGTACTCCTTTGGGGGATGGGGAGGAAGTTCTTGATTTTTAAACAGATTTTGTCAGGATTCTAAAATTAGGTGTTTTTCTCTGTCATTATATCCTTCAGCCTGTAATTGCCACAGAAACTGCTTGTAGCTTTGCAAATCAAGTGCTTAAACATGGCTGTATCCGAGTATTACCTGAGCAAATCACCTCCGTGCCCTGAACCCCAGTTTCTCCATCTATAAGGTGATATGGCCAAGTAAAATTTGAACCCTTTGTACTACTAAATCCAGTAAAGAATAAACTGCACCTGGCCTTGTAGCTGCTGTTGAATTGACAAATGAGCCCAGCTAATAATATTCTTATTGGCAAAGATTATTCCTCTTTTCATCTGGAAATTTCTGAAAGACTTCAGAAAATGCTCAAGTGAGGAGATAAGGAAAGGGACTTTAACGTGACACACATCCTCTTAAGGGTGAGGAACCAAAACTTTGCTTGTCCTAACTTTAGTGTATTTGTGGTAGGTAAACTCCTTTAAGGAGAAGGGAGAGGTGAGGGCTCTCCAGGTAATCAGAAGGGTCAGAGGGCTGGAGTGAGGGCCATGGAACAGCCCGAACTGACCCCTGCAGGACCCGCCAGTCAGAGAATGACAGACTCAAGCCCTTCACTGCGAGTTACTATGACTGTGTGTTGACAGGGGCAGCTTAGTGGCACAGCAAAGCTCACAGGATTCTGGCCACGTCAGCGATGACGAGGCCCCATCGACCTCATCTGGCGCAGCGGGGAGTTCTTCCGTGCCAGGTGAGGCCGTCTGTTGGACAGTGGACCTGCTGTAGCCCTGCCTGTGGGGAAAGATGAAATCTTGTCCTGCCCCATCATCTGGTCACGTCTGCTTGGGCTGCCCTTCTTAGCCCTGTGTGTCTTTGCTTGCGTGTGGGGACACTCCATGGGTGTCACCAGCCCTTTCCTGGCTCGGGGGAAATTCTGGAGCACATTGAAACGCTAACTAAACATCCTGGGTGCATCAGGAACAGGGCAGAAAGGGAGGTGAGGCCGATGGCTCCCTGCATGGGCACAGGAGGGTGACTGGCTGCATTAGCCTACCTGCTGCCCCTCAGAACAGATGGACATCTGTGAGGGGTGGTGTGGACAGGCCCCTGGGTTCTTTCGTAGGTGGGTCCATGTCGTGTTCTAAGTTGAAGTGGATTTCCTCTCTTTTGACTTAAGATCTGCCGGGGTATTACTTTGACCCTGAAAAGAAACGCTATTTCCGCTTGCTCCCTGGCCATAACAACTGCAACCCCCTCACAAAGGAGGGCATCCGGCAGAAGGAGATGGAAAGCAAAAGGCTGCAGCTGCTGGAGGAAGAAGACAAGCAGAAAAAGGTGGGCTCCGCACTCCTGCTGGCCGCCCTGTCCCCTCCACTGCTGACGGGAGGTGCCAATGAGACGCCCCTGTAACACAGCATGGGGCACTTTGTGGCATTAAGCTCCCCCCATAAGAATCTGATGGAGAGGGCGCCTGGGTGGCTCAGTGGGTTAAGCCGCTGCCTTCGGCTCAGGTCATGATCTCAGGGTCCTGGGATCGAGTCCCGCATCGGGTTCTCTGCTCCGCGGGGAGCCTGCTTCCTCCTCTCTCTCTCTCTGCCTGCCTCTCTGCCTACTTGTGATCTCTCTGTCAAATGAATAAATAAAATCTTTAAAAAAAAAAAAATAAATAAAAAAAAATAAAAAAAAAAAAAATAAAAAATAAAAAATAAAAAAAGAATCTGATGGAGAGAGTGAGAACAGGCAGGAAATCTCCCGCTACTCCTTTTCTTACCTGCGAAGTTCCATCCGTGAGCCTCCCATCCTGTCCTTCCCCGGAGGAATCGGGAAGTGGCATGACACAGTTCCAGTAACTGTGTATCTTTAATAGAAAACCCAGGTGTGTGGTTTGGATACGAGGATTTCCTGCATCCCTTCTGGGGATTAGATGCCAAGACCTTTCTGTTAGGGATTAGATGCCAAGACCTTTCTGTTTATGGGAGCCCCGGGGTCACCAGGTCGAACGGAAAGCTTGGTGAAGACCTGAGCGAGCAGGACCATTCTTGTGCTCCCTAGCAGGGTGGCCTCGTGTCCTCACCTGGCTCCGCAGGTAAATTGATGGAGAGCTTAGACGTGGGCACCAGGCCAGCTTTCCAGCTCAACGTGTGCTTTCTTGTGACGGACTTTTCCTCTTGTCCAGGAGAGGAGTCTGTCAGATCTCTGTACATATAATTTCTGCCAACTTAGTACACCACCTTCTTCGTTAGATCCTATGAAACTAAAAGCATTCTCCAGTATCCTATAACCTAAAACTTCATTGAATCTGGTTTTGTTTTGTTTTGTTCTGTTTTGTTTTGTTTTTTAGAAAATAGCCAGGATGGGTTTTAATGCATCGTCATTGCTACAGAAAAGCAAGCTGGGTTTTCTCAATGTCACCAGTTACTCCCGGTAAGACAAAGCCTCATTAAGCTTTTTACCTCTTCCTGTTTCTTATATCCGTGGTCCAAGAAGCCAATGGGGATAGAACCACTCTGAGGAGTCCTCACAGTTGGGGGCAAAGTGGGGGTGAGGAGGAGCACAGCCTGACTTCTGCCAAAATCAGCCCTGAGAAAATCATTTTCCCTATAGAACAAGGGGAGAAGCTCCTGCAGGAGGCCAAGGAGAGAGAAGGGATCTAGGCAGAGAAACTCAGCAGAAATTTCTCAAGACATTTCTTCTGTGTTACTTGAAATCATTTTCAGTGCAGTGAAGCTCCTAGAACTTCATTCCCATGAGATTTCTGCCTCCTCCCCTTCCCATGAGTTGTCATCTAAAATAGAGCAATTAAAGGGATGTATGTGTACTAAACCTCATATAGTCGTGATGTGTGATATTCTGACTAAAACCCTGTGAGCTGGGTTGGTACTTGCCCATTTTCAGAAGAGACCGAGGCTCAGAGCGGAACGACTGGCTCAAGGTAAGGCTAGAGAGGACGGGGTCCGTCTGATCCGGTGCCTGAGCTCCTCGGCCCTGCGTTCTGCTGCCTCCTGTGCACGGGCCAGTAACGGAACATCGGAGGGGAGCACAGCACTTCTGTTGGAGCAGGGCCCCCTTCAGGGAAGGCCGGCCCCACCAGGGTAGATGGGGCAGGCCTCTCCCGTATCTCCTTCCTGAGAAGGAAAAGAGTTAAGGTCTAGTTAGATCTCTCTTCACCTTAAAACCTGTTTTGTTCTCAAGTGGGGTACGGCCTTGATGTGGAGAGGGAGCTGGGCGCCCTAGTCTAGTTCTTTCTTTGACCCTGTAGAGGAGCCACCCATTTCTTGGCCTTAATTTTCCTCCGAGTTCTGTAACTGAGATGATTTGGGATCCTGCTCAGCTCCGCGGCTGACACTTACTTGGGAGGAGAGGCTGACGGGGGCGGGGTGCGGGGAGGTCTCCAGGGTGGGCGCCAGGGCGGAGCCTCTGAGTCGGCTTCACGGGTGTCTGGGTCCAGTGGCCGTGCCCTCCCCGCCCCTCTTTCCCTCTGCAGTTTAGCTCATGAGCTGCGAGTGAGCTGCATGCAGAGGAAAAAGGTCCAGATTCAGAGCTCGGATCCCTCCGCTTTGGCAAGCGACCGATTTAACCTCATACTGGTGAGTGGGAGGGAGCTCCCTGTGGGTGCCAGGGGTACAGCTTTTATCCCCTGACCCTGCGTGGCTTAACCTTGGCTTTCATGAGGCCTAGTTGTGAGACGGCCAGTGCCACGAGAGCAGGGGCCGTCCTCTTGACGTCACTGTTCTGACGTGTGCCCGCTGGCAGGTGCTGAGCCGGCAGGGCCGGCCATGCTGACCAAGCTCACCCTGACTCCAGCTCTGTTATTCGGTCTGACAGCCGGGGCCCAGCACACATCTAGAACGATCACAGAGTAGTTTTCCCTTGGGTGTGTTGGGAACAGACAGAAAGGTATGCAGTGGGCCAGGGGCTTCTAATTCTTCCTGTACTGGGGCGTCATCCTGCCACCCTGAAGCTCCAGCATCCTTCGGTAGCAGCCGTGCGCCGCTCCCTTGCTTGCTGACTCCTACCCAGGTGGCACCGCTGGGCCTGCACATCCGACACACCTTTATCACATCATTTACACGGAGCAGAGTCTTCTCTGCGTTAGGTTAGACTGGGGCTAATCTAGCCAAAGCTAAATAAAGCCAGAGCCAACTGCCTGAACCCAGCGTTCAGAGAAATGTCGGCAGAGGACCCCGGGGTCCCCGGAGTTAGATTAGAAGCTTGAGGCTACAGGAGATCATGGCCTCCTGGCAAGCCCTGTCCTTCCTGGAGGCCAGGGGAAGACTGAGGAGAATGAAAGAAGGATAGAAAAATGGAGAGCCTCAGCCTGCTGGACAGGATTGGAATCTGAAACCATAGAGCTGACCCTTGAGGTCTTGCCCCAGAAGACATCAACAGGAGAATACATCCAGGGTATTCTAGGACTCCCATTCTCTCCTGTGGCTTTACTCCCCCAAGGGCCTAGGGGTACGATTTGACCTGAATCAGTAGAATACTTGCTTGCGGTACATACTCGGGAGCTGCTTCCCTGGGTCTCCTCGGTAAAACTGGGTGGGTATGCACGTGCTGCTTAGTATGGCCCCCATCCCCAGTCCTCATGCTCCGTCTCACAACGACTCCCACGGACGTGGAGATCTCCCTAGTCATCCGGAGTTAGAGGTGGTTGGCTAGCTGTGTGGACTAGAATTTTGGGAAGGGTGCTTTGCCACCCAGAGATCAGTTCTTCCATTCTGATTCTAGTCACTGTAATGATTCTTCAGGAAATGTGGTTTCTGAGTAAACTTGCAAAGTGAATACATTTTCACCAGCATCCAAACTCATGTTATGTGTGTATATTATATTTAAAAAATATATATAAAACACATAACTATATAAGGTTTTTGTTTTGAAGTAATTATTAACCACATTTTTTAAAATTGTATTTGTTTATTTGGCAGAGAGAGGACACAGTGAGTGAGGGAGCACAAGCAGGGGGAGAGGGAGAGGGAGAAGCAGGCTTCCTGCTGAGCAGGGATCCTGATGCCGGGCTTGAACCCAGGACTCTGGGATCATGACCTGAGGTGAAGGCAGATGTTTAACAACTGAGCCACCAGGCGCCCCAACCACATTTTTTTTTTTAAGATTTTATTTATTTGACAGACAGAGATCACAAGTAGGCAGAGAGAGAGGGGGAAGCAGGCTCCCCGCTGAGCAGAGAGCCCAGTGCGGGGCTCGATCCCAGGCCCCTGAGATCATGACCCGAGCAGAAGGCAGAGGCTTTAACTACTAAGCCACCCAGGTGCCCCATCCAGCCACATTTTTTAAATGGGAAAAAAAACTTACATCCCAATGTAGTGTTTTTTTTTGTAATTTTTTTTTTTCAGTGCAGTAGGCTTGCTTTTTTCTTTCTTTTTTTTTCTTTTACTCAGTGGGGAGAAAAGGAATCCAATTTTGTATTCTCCTTTCACCCCCTTCACAGGGGTATAACTAGCATTTTCCACATTGTGTGTGGCCTTTGCGATGGCTGCATGTCACCATGTGGCCCATCTAAACAGCTTACCTGGGTGGACACTGGGACTCTTCGAAACGCAGTTCTGAGTGGAGCTGCTGTACGGACCTCAGACTCCCTGACTCCGCCCCCTCACTGCCCTTACCCGTGTTCCTGACTGTGAGACCGCATGGCTGTCCGCCTTGCCCGGGGACGGCTGGGCTGAGTAGGGACAAGGTGGGTTACCCCCATGCTCCACACCCCCTCGTGGGTGGGAGCGCTCACCAGGTGAAAATGCACAGAGCATGGGATCCTAGAAAGAGGGGCAGAGAGATCGCCTTGGGCAGCTCGCCTGGGCTCAGCCAGGGAGGGGACCTGTAGTCTCTCTTCCCTCCAGGCGGATACCAACAGTGACCGGCTCTTCACAGTGAATGATGTCAAAGTCGGAGGCTCCAAGTATGGCATCATCAGCCTGCGAGGTCTGAAGACCCCCTCGCTCAAGGTGCATATGCACGAAAACCTGTACTTCACCAACCGGAAAGTACGTGGCCTTTCCCGTCAGTTAGCCTTGCAGCTCCCTTTGCACTTTGGATCGAAGGGCCCTGCTTTAGTTGGCCCAATTCAGAGGAGAGGAGAGAACTTTATGAAGAAGGTGGGGCTTGAGTACCTATTTTCCCAAGGGAAAAGGGAGTCAGAGATCTTGAGAACCCATAGGGGAAGAAAGGGGCCTCAGGAGTTTCTTTTCTTGGAAGAGAAGTAACTGTCAGTACTTGGGAGAAGGTGTGAAACTTCTTTAGGCTTGGAAAGGCTTCTTTAACTGGTGGTGCAGACCTTGCCTCTGGGAGGATCGCAGTAGCCCGAAGGAGCCCTTACCCAGCATGGAGTTCCTGGGCTGCGGGCGGAGGGGGCCTGAGTGGACAGTCTTGGGTGCATCCGTCACTCAGCCAGTCTGTGGCCTACACAGAGGAAATAAAAAGAGATTACATAAATACAATACAGCACAGCTTGCCATTGAGGGAGCAACCTTTAAATTCCCCTGGGGCGATGAGTGAATGTGTAAGAAGCGGTGACATTCTGTCCATTTGGGACCTGAGCCACAGCATGGACACAGGTCGAACCTGGTCTCTGGGGGAAGGGAAGATGCAGTTCGCCTCTCGGTTAGGTTGGTCCCCTGCTATTGCAGGGACTCCGTCCCCAGACCACAGGGTATGCCACAGGTCTCACTGTGAGGTCCATGCTGATGACCAAACACCAAAGTCTGGGGGTAACTTCCTCCCTACTGCCCTAAGGCCCTACATGGTGGAGCAGGGGACTTGCCTGTCCTGGTGACTGTTCCAGCCCCCTTAAAAGAAGTGAGACCTGAAGAAAGCAGTCCCGTGTCGGTATCCCCAGTAGTTACTCAGTAGGAAAGCATCTGTCTGTCTCCGCGACTTGGCAGTCAGACCAGCCTTGCTGTGTGCTTCCTCCCCAGGTGAACTCTGTGTGCTGGGCCTCGCTGAATCACCTGGATTCCCACATTCTGTATCTTTTGGCAGACGAAGAGGTTTGGTGGACAGCCCATGCCGCTATGTAGAGTCGGGCATCTGTGGGGTGTGTGAGGTGGCATCATCGTGGCCAGAGGTCTACTCTGTTTTGTATGCACATCTCACCCGTTAGGAAAGAATAGTGCAGCTCGGTAGAGAACAAGGCTTCCCATGCGTGGAGCGCAGACAAGTAGCAGAGTTCCCAGGGTGACACTGATGTCACTGTGTGCCAGACACTGTTAGGAACAGTAAAGCCTTGGACAGGAACCCCACATGCTCCTGAGGTGAAGCAGGACGAGCTCAGAGCTATAGCAGTTTGAGGGTGGGCCGGGCCTCTTGTTGGGGAAGGGGAGGGTGGGCATCAGTAAAGGGGAAAGGGGAATTCTTCAGCATTGGACGGAAGTGTGTGGGCTCAGTGCCTATGGTTCCTACCAGAGACCACCTTCTTTCATTTTTTTTTATTTTATGTATTTATTTTTGGGGTGTGGGGGGGCCCATGAGCGGGGGATAGGGAGACAAAGGCAGAAGGAGAAGCGACTCCTAGCTGAGCAGGGAGCCCAATGCAGGGCTTGATCCCAGGACCCCAGGATCACAACCTGAGCTGAAGGGAGACACTTAACTGACTGGGCCCCCCTGGTGCCTCCAGAGACAGCCGCCTTTAGAGCACTCTTCACTCTAGTCTGCCCTCTCAGGGAACAGTCAGGGCTCTTTTACTAAGAGCACAGGAGCACAGTGTCAGGCTGGCTAGACCCATCCTCTGGTGTCCCTGGGGGCTGTTGATGATGGACAGAACAGCTGTCCATCCGTGCTTCTCGGAGTAATTCGGTTTGAGCCATGAGTCTTGTCCTTGGTTCAGTTTTATAACCAGTGAATTTTTTTTTTTAAGATTTTATTTATTTACTTGTGAGAGAGACAGTGAGAGAGAGCATGAACGAGGAGAAGGTCAGAGAAAGAAGCAGACTCCCCGTGGAGCTGGGAGCCCGATGCAGGACTCGATCCCGGGACTCCAGGATCATGACCTGAGCCAAAGGCAGTCGTCCAACCAACTGAGCCACCCAGGCGTCCCTAACCAGTGAATTCTTAAAACTCTGACCACTCACTGTACCTAACACATACTTCAAGAGTCATCACGGGGCTAACATCAGTTAACATCGGTGAATGCACTTAGCACAGTGCTTGGCATATCTTGGTCCTCCTTACATAATGGCTGAATCGGAACCTGTTGGGGTTATTTTAATTTGTTCCACGACATTCTATTTTTAAAAGATCGGGTTATAAATTTTACGTAAGATAAACACAAAACTGTGTGTTCTGTAAATTGAAAACTTTATGTGGCTTTCATTTGGTAGGATTCTGTGGGGGATACGACCACCTGTCACTGATGCTCTTACCAGATGACGGAAGAGACCAGATCTTAAAGGAGAGAAAACAACCTCGCTCTCATTTCTGATCTTAAAACAGGATGACGTTTTCCCAGGTTTCTCTCCTTACACTAAGGAGAGATTAAAAGCCCGTATAATTGAGTTTAAAGAGCATGGTCTGTGGTAGCTTCGTTAGCCGCTTGCCCTCTGGTGGTCACTTCAGGTAATCTTTTCTTTGTAGCTGCTGCCTCCGCTGAAGGCCATGGAACTTTCTCCCTTTACCAGAACGGCACGTTGTTGAGCCTGGTCCTCTGCATTTCCCCCCCAAGAATGGGGAGCAGTTAGACTGAGACTGCTTTCCCTGGGCTCTTGGATACCTGCGGCCTCTGAAAGGACCGGATCTGATACTGGCCCCATGAGTACCACATGAAGTTTAAGAGTAAACTTCATCCTAGGAACTAAAAGTGCATCTAGGTAGGGACTCCCTCCCCACATGCTCGCCCTCTAAAGCCGAAGCGAAAGAGGTTTCTTCAGGAAGGCCTTGGGCTGCCCAGCCGCGGGGTTATCCTTTTCAGCTTCGGCATCTCTGACCAGAGATACGTGTCACGGGGCCTGCCGCCTGAGGCAGCGTGATATGCACACGTCACAGTTCAGACAACCGGACTCGTTGCCTGATTGCTTTGCAGATGCTGACAGCTCTCAGTGAAGGGTGCATGTGTTCGTTCCACAAAGTCCATTGAGCAGATTCGTCCCTGTGCGAGTGCTGGAAAGGGCAGTGGTGGGCCGCAGGCGCTCAGTCTCCGCGGTGACGTCGGTGGGGCAGTGGGATGCTAGCAGGATGGAGGGATCGGGTGGCCTTCCTGGAGGTGACTCCCACATGGGAAGGAGGGGACGGAGCTCCCAGAGGAAGGAAGAGGCAGGAGAGATCCCGGCTCCTGGGGCAGTGGTAAGGGGTCTAGTGTCTGTGAGGTCTCTCGCGAGGTGGGGCCCCTGGTGCTAGGATGTTCTGGAGGACTGTGGCCCTGGAGGCATATCTTAGGAGAGGCTGGCAAGGGTGAGACCTCAGATTGGGGGGGCTGGGGGTTGCTGCAAGACTGCGCGCAGGGGAGCGGGTGTGGTGGGTAAGCAGGGGTGGAGGAGAAGCACAAGTGGAAGAGGCTCAGGATCTAGGCCAGGCCATGGAGGTGACAGAAGGTCTGAGGGGGGCCTCCCAGAGGGTGGGCTGGAGGTCACCACCGAGCGTGTCGTTGGAAACAGTGCCGCGTGACCACAGGCAAGACTGGAAAGTGTCGCTTGGTGTGAAAAACAGATTCCACTGGAGACCTTGGGGAGACTTGCCTGGGAGATGACTGGGTTTCAGTGGGCTGAGGAGCGAGAAGGTGGCAAGGGAGTGGGAGAAACAGACTCCTCTGAGAGAAGTTCGGCTGTGAAGGGAGCGGAAGTGGATCAGTGGGAAGGCCGCCCTGGAGACCCGCAGATAAGGCACAGACAGAGGTGGTTCAGAGAAAGGAAACGCAAGTGACTATGGTCTGATGCGGCAGCATATCCAGCTGCTGTCGGGAGACTAAAGCTAAAATGTGGACATGTCGGTTTATACGCGTTCAGATGAGCACAGATCAGGCTGTTTCTGGACTGCATAGCATGACCGCCATCCATGGGCCGTTACGTACATTTGTGAGCGGCATTTTTTTTAATGAAGTAGACTAGAAAATAACAAGTATCCTATTTAGTAAGAGCAAGTGTTTTATGAAACTTTTGTTGCAGTTCTTTGTGTATATGTAGTGCGTGGTAGCAAAATTAAACTCGTACCATGGGTCTAAGAAAACACTGCCTTAGGGGCGCCTGGGTGGCTCAGCCGTTAAATGTCTGCCTTCAGCTTAGGTCATGATCCCAGGGTCCTGGGATCGAGCCCCAAGTCAGGCTCCTTGCTCTCCAGGAAGCCTGCTTCTCCCTCTCCCACTCCCCCTGCTTGTGTTCCTTCTCTCGCTGGCCCCATGTCAAAGAAACAACATCTTAAAAAAAAAAAAAAAAAAACTGCCATAAAGCAGCCTCCCACGTGTGGAGTATAAGACAGGAGAACGGAAGGGGATGCTCCTTCCAGCAGCAGAGCAAAAAACCCCTGAAACAACATAAGTGCCCATCAGCAAGAGACGAGACAGAGGAGTTGTACATTCATCCAAAGGTATGCTCCACTGTGAATGTGAAGAGACGGGAGCCACAGAATCAAGCCAGATCAATCTAGAAGAGAGTGGAGGTAGAACAGTGGTAGGAGATGCTCTGTGGAAAGAACAGAGCACGGCCCAGAAGTCTGACCAGTTTTAGAGTGTGATTTTGGGTGGGGGAGAGGGAAGACTTGGACTGGGGAGAGGCCAGAGAGGCCTTCAGCTGTGTTTGTGGCATTTTTTTCCTTTTAGAAAATCTGGAACTAAATATGGAATATGTAAACGTGTTAAATGTGGCTCGTGGTGGTATTTTCTGGAAGGGTGCTACCGCCCATTCTCTTCCCGGAGGAGACCCTTGTACTTGACTGTCCTTAACAGCTCCTCCAGGCTGTGCCTCATGGGCATCGCAGAGACTCCGGGCTGCGCCACCCTGCTCCCAGCGTCCCTGTTCGTCAGTAGTCACCCAGGTACCAGGTCCTTTCCCTTCGGAGGAGGAGGTGCTCCGAAGGAGGTCTCAGTCCGTGCCTCCAGGAGCTGCAGCCCACGATGGTGTCAACTCCGTGGCGAGGGCTTGGACAGGAGGGATGGGAGCCACAGGCTGCACAAGCCCATGTCCCCCTGCAGAAGCACTTGCGGGAGAGTTCCCGAAACCTGACCCGGGATTGGTACTAGAAGTGATGTATGGCCTTACATATTCCTCCTCTGGGTTATTTCAGCAGCCAGAGCAGTTAGGAGTACAAGAGATCAAAATATTTCTTTGGGCCACCCATACAGATCCCGCAGCCTGGCGCCCGCTGTGGCCATGCTTCCAGTCTGTGCGCCTGAAGCAGTCGGGCTTCTTCCTGGCAGCATATTCTGGGCATTAAGTTTTCAGTCTGTCAGAGACTTAGGATCCATCAGCCTCTGGCATGAACCCCGGCTCTGCCCCTTACCAGCGTGAACAGGTTGCTTACCTTCTGTGAAGAGAACCCCCGCCCCTTCGGGTTACAGGGAGGGTGAGGGGGGCGCCCACTCAGCCGGTGCCTGACTTGTCCTCGTGCAGCAGGCCCATGTGGCGGAGTGTGTGTTACCACCATTGCCATAGATGAGGAAGCTGAGGCAAAGAGAGGTTCAGAACCTGCCTTACAAACTGACCCGGGTCGTGGTTCCCTCTCGGAAAGAGCAGGGAGGTCGTAATTGGGAGGGTATCGGGCTGCTGCAGTGTTTTGCTTCTTAACCTGAGTGGTGGGCACGTGGCTACATCCCCTTTGTGATCACTCGTGGCCCTCTGTTTGGGGTGTGTGCCCTTTATGTATTGTGAATTAAAAGGCTTATTTTTAAAATGTTTTGGGGACACCTGGGTGGCCCAGTCCGGTTAAGCTGCTGCCTTTGGCTCAGGTCATGATCCCAGGGTTTGGGGATCAAGTCCCACATTGGGCTCCCTGCTCACTGAGAAGCCTGCTGCTCTCTCGGCCTCTGCCTGCCACTCTGCCTGCTTGTGCGTGCACGCTCTCTCTCTCTCTCTCTCTCTCTCTGACAAAATCTTTCAAAAAATAACGTTTTGTTTGGGATCCCACATCAGATAGTGTGATGTGGGATTGAAACACTCTTATAAAGAACCACACCGTCTCTCTGACGGCAGTCAGTAGTTCTGGCACTCCTCCTGGGAAGGCAGGAGTCACGTGCTTGTTCCCAGAATAACCCCTTTTGAGCCAGGTACCCCAGCTGAGTGTCTCTTTTTTGTCACCATAAAGGCCAGAATGGGGCCAAGGTATAGACAGATCTCTGAGCAGCCATTCCTGGAGGTTCCCCAGATCAGGTGGTCACTGACCAGGCAGCATGGAGGGAAGGGCCCCCCCGCCCCCAGCAGCCACCTTTCACCTTTCACTGTTGCCATCCGCAGGAGACCGGCCCGGCATGCTCTGCAGTTTCCGGATCCCCGGGGCCTGGTCCTGTGCGTGGTCCCTCAACATTCAGGCAAATAACTGCTTCAGCACAGGTGAGCCGCAGCTGCCCCCGCACGTCCCCAGAGGAAACTTTCACAGGCTCCAAACCCCCTGTCCAGACTGTGAGTGATGCTTGTCCCTCTGCCCCTTCTGTCTCTCAGGCTTGTCTCGGCGGGTCCTCGTGACCAACGTGGTGACGGGACACCGGCAGTCCTTTGGGACCAGCAGTGATGTCTTGGCCCAACAGTTTGCTCTCATGGTTGGTTGGACTGGGGGAGGGGAGCCATGTAAAGTGTCCCAAGGGTGGAAATTTTGCTGGACTGAAAACGGATTCCTGTGTGTGGCATCTGGTCGTCTTTTTCGGGGGAGAAAAGGAAGGGCATCAGCAAGGTTGAGCGGGTTACTTGGTGATTCTATCTGCACTGGATAAAAGCTGGCTGATTGACAAAGGCCTGGCTAACCTGACTTTCAACAACTTCCTATTTAAATGAGCTGTTAGCAGTTCTGGAGTACTTGGATTAGCCAGCAGGACAAATAATTTTTTTTTTAATGTATAAATTAAGTCCCAATTCATGATACTTACTAGGTCCATACACAGTTTTAAGATTACATATTTGAGAAAGTTAAAAAATCATACTGCTAGATAATACTGCATTTCAGAGACTTGCTCATTGAAAAGGCCATCTTTCTTTAAAAGTGTGGAGGAGTGAGCGAGCCGGTCTGCTTTCGGCAGTAAGCCCAGTGTGTTTTACTCAGGGTTCTTCAGCCATCTGCCCTCCTGGACCTCTGATCTCTCCTACTCCATACTCCTCCCCCTCATTTCTCACCAAGGATCTTGGGGAGATAAGGCACCATCACTTGGGCTTCACAGAATGAGGCCTAAGGGGCCAATGCAGCCAGTTGGGGGGACACTGGAAGACCCCTGGGGTCCCGTTCTTTTATCCTTTCCTAAGGAACCCTTCCAGCCACACTGAGGCTCAAGTCCTGACCACGCCATCACCCCCACCACTAACCCAGGGACTGGGAAAGAGGAGGCGAGGCAGGAGTTGTGTTCTGGAGGGAACACCCTTCCCAGCCTTAGAGGAGGTGGTACCAACAACCATTCTCTCTCTCTTTCCATAGGCTCCTTTGCTATTTAACGGCTGTCGTTCTGGGGAGATCTTTGCCATAGATCTGCGTTGTCGAAACCAGGGCAAGGGCTGGAAGGCCACCCGCCTTTTTCATGACTCAGCAGTGACCTCTGTGCAGATCCTCCAAGAAGAGCAAAACCTGATGGCATCTGACATGGCGGGAACGGTAGGGGTAGCACTGATGACTCAGGCCACTGGTGCCACTGGCCTAGCACTCTGGCAGGTGATGGGCTCTTCAGAAAAGACCCTCATGTTGGGGTGCCTGGCTAGCTTATTCAGATGAATGTGTGACTCTTGATCTTCGGATCATATGTTTGGGCCCCATGTTAGGTGTAGAGATTAAATTCTTCTGAGAGAGACCCTTGTGCCAGACAATAGCAGGGAAAGGGCAGAAGGAGACCAGGCAAGTCGTTTTCTCCACCTGGGAGCCCAGCCTGGTCTAGACTGACATGAAACTGGTTTTGTTGCTTTTGAAATTTAGATTTTCCTAACCCTAAAAGGTGTTTGGCGACCACCTTGTCCTGCCTGGGTTCACTAGCGTACCTGCCGGACCCTCTCTAACGGCCCCTTATGCTTTCCACAGATCAAGCTGTGGGACCTGAGGACCACTAAGTGTATAAGGCAGTATGAAGGCCATGTGAACGAGTACGCCTACCTGCCCCTGCATGTGCACGAGGAAGAAGGCATTGTGGTAGCAGGTACCTGGGGAAGGGAAGATCTTTCTGTCCCATCAAATAAAATGGCAGAGGGAGAAATTACTCCAGATCAGAACCTCGTACGTGGGACTTGTTGGTAGGAGACACGAGGTGGGACGTAGAGTAGGACAGTCCTACTGGTAAGCCGCAGTTAAGCTGCCGCCAGCTGGGACAGCCCTGTGCCCTCACGTTAGTGGGAGAACATCACCTCAGTAACAGGCAAGTTACGTGCAATAAAACAGAGTCCTGGGTGTTCACCTGGTCAGCATTCAGGGTGACCTTCACCCAACCCTGTTTAAAACCTTGGCCTCCCTTTTCTTTGTGCTCACTTTCCAGCCAAGGATGCTGCAAAAAGAGATTAAGGTCACTGTAAAGGAACTGGTTCTTGGGAATTCGTATCTGCAGAACAGGAGCAGGGGTGTTGAGCCACTAAACTCCCTTGAGAAGGGCTACAAAACTGTAGCCTCACAGATTTTGCTGTTTCTAGGGCAACAGAATATTCTGATAGCATGAAAGTTCAGTAGTTTGACACATGAAATAGTAAGCCCTTGACATTCAGGAGTATGTTCTTGGTCTTGACATGTCCTCAGATTTGCAGATGTGCCTACAGAATGTACTTGTTCTCTTGTGAAATCTTTTTTTGTGCCACAGACGCATCTCTGAGAACTTCCTCAGGCTGTTTACTACTCTCCACCCCCAGCAGCAGTTAGCTTCCTGGTTAAGCCTAGTCTCCATCTCAGGAGAACCGCTGTGCTCTGGGGAACAGGAAAGCGAGGAGCCCACTGCGTGGCAGACGTGGGTGGTGGCCTCGTGCAGTCCTCGGCGAGCCGGGCCGTGAGACCCTGAGGTCTGCCCTTCCTTTTCCTCTAATGAGCTCCAGGAGCGCATCTAGGCTGCTGCAGCCAGTGCCACGTCCCTCACAGCTATGAGTCCCGAAGATTCACCTGGTCTTGGGAACTAAGCCATTAAACCAGAACCAGCTCTGGTGAGAGTTGTCACTAGTGTGTCCCAGGATGTACTGAAGGGAAGACATCTTCCTGGTTACTCTTTTCACAGAAATCAGCTGCATGTCCTCTAGACCGGGGGTGCTGGGCTGCCCCCTGAGCAGCCCTTGACACAAGGGAAGCAGAGTGGCCACCCATTAGCCAGGATTCCTGGTGACCAGCCACTGTGTCACAGCCAGCCAGTGCATCTTGTCACTTGGAACACCTGCTACTGGTTGTGATTCTAGAACACCAGGGAGACCTGTGACTTTTTGATTTTCCAGAAGTACATGTTATCAGCAGAAATAATTTCCATTGAGTTTGTGTTCTGGCTCCAGTGGGTTCCCTTCGGAATCAAAAGCAGCCACGCGCACATGTGCACAAGGGCTACCGCGTGTCCTAACCTGGCATGTGTTTTCCCTCTTTCTTAGTGGGCCAGGACTGCTACACGAGAATCTGGAGCTTCCACGATGCCTGCCTGCTCAGAACCATACCCTCCCCACACCCTACCTCCAAGGCTGACATCCCCAGTGTGGCCTTCTCTTCTCGGCTCGGGGGTTTCCGGGGAGCCCCAGGGCTGCTCATGGCTGTCCAGCAGGACCTTTACTGTTTCTCCTACTCCTAATTCCACAGGGTGCAGCCGGGAGGGATGTGGATTTGACACAGGGAGTAAGCAGCAGCCATACTTCTGCCACAACTGCTATTTGCACTGAGGGCATTTTAATCGGATGCTCTGTGTACACAGACCCCATCCAACCAGCTGCCAGGAAGCAGGTGCTGTTTTATGTGGAGACACTTCAGTAAAGTTATTTCAGTTTAAGTTGTGAGCTCAGAGAGCTCAAAAGTCCTTTTCATAAAAGGTACTTATTTCCTTATTGAACTCCTCAGACTGGTCTGTGGTCCCCCTCCCTTTTTTTTTTTTTTTTTTTTTTAAAACAAGAAATACTTATTCTAAGGGCTGAAGATTGGCAGTAACTAAATTAAAGCTGCTGCTTCCACGAAAAGCCTTTTAAAGAAGCCTAATGAGGAGCCTGGGCGAGGCTGTTAATGCAGTCGGTGCCTAGGTCCCAGAAAGCCATGCATATGGACTGGAGAAACCCAGCTGGGGAGACGGGGAAGGGGTTTGAGGTCATTTCTCTGAGTCTCCAGAGATAAATGATTGAAGACTGGTTTTTGAAGTCATTAAAAAGCCTTCTCAGACTCCGTCAACATCTGTAGCAGACTTCCTTTCTCCTTTTATCACCATTCATAGGCACTGGGAGGAAAGGTGGATCTTCCTAGATGCTATAGGTTTTAAACAGGTCCTAGAATGCCTTTGTTGAGATGCCTTCCAGAATGTTATGTACAACAGATCCTGTTGCTATTACGGGGACCTGAATGTCAGATTTAAGGGCCCCATCTCAAAAGAAAATTGGCTTTGACTTTCTGTAATTGACCAGAAGCACTTTGCGAGATGTTTATACAGCGTCCAAGAGCCTGTCTTTCTACCACACAATAAACTAGAAAGAACCATGCGTGTTGCATTGCTTCTGTTAATGATTCAGATCATGATTGGATCCTTGCCTGCTACAGCAACAAAACCAGCTGCAGTGACGTCTACTCAGATCCTGGGTGCGGGGTAACAGAGACAGACCAGTTTTAATGGCTCTACTAGAGAGCTTCACCTGCCCTCCAGAGCCAGTGTGCCCTTTCCTGCCTGCTCTATGCATGCCCCAAGCAGCTGACCTGTACGGACCAGCACAGGGAGTAAGAAGCAGCCAGTGAACTCCCCGGCCCCCCTCCTGCTGGCTCCTCCACCCAAGGCCACAGCCCCCACTGGACCAGCGCGCATTCTCTAGGTTCCAGCAGCTTCTTTAGTCCCTTCAGATCTCCTAGTAACTGCATCTCACTGTTGCTAGCCCAGGAACTTTGTCAGTTAAACTACTTGAGTTACTCCCTTGGGTGGCAGTTAATCGTTTTCCTGCTAGAACCCTAGTGACTTGATGTACAGAGAACCAAATTCAAAAAAATGATGAGACCATCAGACTGGTCATCTGATAGATGAGCTACACATTCTAGCAAATATTTTTAATGCCTCACATTTTATAAAGAACTTACCCCCCATCTTACTGAATCTTTGTAACAACCTACAAAGGTGGCCCAGCAGGAGTAATGTAAAAATTAGTAGCATCGCCTTACAGGGAAGGCTGGGCACATCGACTTGTGTCAGATCACAAACCTGTTCAGCATAGAGACCTGAGACCACGTTCCCAGGGGCTCCTGCTCCTCCGGTCACTATCCGAGCGAGTGCCCACTAGCCCATCAAGTGCCACAGAGAAGTCAGGAAGTGGCTTGGTGGTGCCATTAAGTGCGCAGTGCTAACGGCCCCTGGTGGGGAATCACCAGGTAAGTGCACTTTCTGGTCCTCAGTGATGCGAAGAAGCTTGCTAATTAGCCAGGATCCGCAGGCGTTTACTCCTTCGGATTGGGCTCCTGTTCTCTCTGCGGCCCCGGCGTCCTGGCCTGTGCAGAAGTCTCAGGAAATGCCCATCTACTCAAAGGAGCAAGGGGGCCACTGTCACTGCATGGTCTTTTGGATCAATTCTGGTGGCATGCCCCTGCTCAAGACACAAGCAGAACTGCTGATCCATGAACCTAATATTCACTCACTTTTGTCTCCACACATTCTAGGTGATCACGATGTACAAGTTCATTACAGGATGTGCAATTTTAAACTGCCAGTCTTGACCACCTAATGCAGTTTCCCTCATGATTCTGTATTGTTTCTATGGAGCTAAGCGCCCATAAGTGGCTTCCTCGTGCGATTCTGATCCCTCCCCAAACAGCAGAGGCAAAAGGACTACTCAGGAGAATAGTGTTGAGTTCTGCTGTGATGGCCCTGTCCCCACACACCCTCTAACCTCAACACCTCTGTCCTCACCCAAGCTCCTTGTTAGGCAGATACAGTTGTCCATCATTTTTTATTTCCCCTAGGCTTTTTAAAAAGGAGAGAGTGGTTCTTTAAAACCTCTAAACAGCAAAATTCTTGATCTCTGTTTAGCAGTCACTAATAACATCCGGTCTAGGTTGTAAGAAAAGTCAAACTTAGCTAAGAAGCTACGTTTGCTTTTTAACGCAGTGTCCCAAAGATGAGTATGTTACACAGTCTGGGTGAAGCCTTTTTCACCTGCACATCTGTTAGGGCATTTCGCCCTGTTCATAGGTGACCACAAATGTGAATGAGCAGGCGATGGGAAGCAGCGCTGACCTATGACGAAGTCCTCCCTAAGTGGCCTGGTCGTTTGCTGGCTTGTAGCCTTGTAAATGGCTGAGAGGACAGCAGCACTGGTTATCACTGGTTATCACTGGTTATCACAGATGCCCACAAGATAAACACCCGCTTCCCACCATCTCGCTGTGTAACCACCTTAGAAATCAGCCAGCCTGACCTACAGAGGCCTCCAGAAGTGTCCTCCGACCAAGTTAGCCCCCACTTATCTGTGAGCTCTAGATCTGTCCTGTCAAAATTTCCCACAACCGTCTCTGAAAACACCTGCAGGCCAAATTCCATCTCTCCTTCCTTCTGTATCTGCTAATGCGTCTGCCTCTCGAGGCTACCCATCGCATGGCCACTGCCATGAAAGCGATCTCCCTGGGTCCCCGTGTTCAGTGGATTGTGCCTCAGAATAAAATGTGTGGCCTCTTGAGATTGGGTCATCTGTGCCGTGCCCCTTTTGGACCATTTCCTCCTCCTGCCTGGTCTCAGGACACAAATGATTCGAGAGCCTTCCTCACCTGGGCCTCAAAGCAAGCCAGACTCCCCTCCTTTCCATCTCTTGAAGTGCCACTATTAAGTCTCAGAACATCCCCGAAAGCTTAGCTTTGCCAGCATCATTGCCTTTTCATTCTTACTACCTTGTGAAGTAAGTGATGGTCACTCCAATATACTGAAGAAGAAAAAAGGAAAGGGACTGGCCCAGGTCGGCTAGTAAGTGGAAAAGCCAGCAGACTCTCCTGTTCAACTCTGAGATCTGTTGGGCCTTTTGTGCTTGACGGAATGGGACTTACTTCACCCTGAACTTTAAGGTCTTGGGTTCAGTTCGACGTTAAATCTCCCTTCTGTCCTCTTAAAACTAGCCAACTCTGTGTTCTGCAAGCGACCTCTGGATGGTTGGCCTGTCTTTGCTCCACCTCCCGGCTTGTTCCTGCCACCCACCCACTTGCACTCTTGGCTTCACTTGAATTAAAAGCAGCTATAGCAAAAAGGACTTTCTCTGCAGAGCAAAGGCACCCAGATATAAACACTGCCAAGAGCCCAGGGCTGCCTGAACCCAGGTGACAGGGCATCTTGGAAATGGAAACAAGATGTCCAGGGACAGAGGAGCCAGAGCCTTGAGATCGATTCAGGCTGGAAGTAAGGGTAAGGTCGGGTGGCTGAACCCACAGCAGTGCATGAAGTCCCCCAGGACTGGTACTACAGACTGGTGGGTTCCATCAAAGTCCACCAGACCCAGAAAGATCTGCTTGTGGTCTATAAATGGCAGCTTCAAAGATGGCTTTGGTCATATGAGCAGATCCCTAAACTGCAGCTTCTCGAACCCCATGTACCCCCACACCATCTGTGCTTCAGTCTGAGTTTCCCAGGTATAAAAAAAGGAAAAAGTTGCACTAGGTGTAATTTAACAGGAGGCTATATGGGTTCAGTCTTCTCCCCCGCCATGATGGCAGTTCTGAAACTGAAAATGCAAACGTGGTGGAAAACATCACTGTGTTTTAACAACCAGAAGCTGAGCTCCAGTGGTACAGGGGAGATCAGCTTGCTTCATCTGCAAGCAGGTCTGGCTGTGACGTTTTAGTGAAAGGGAAGTAGTACTCTACGAGGAGGAACAGGTATAAAAGCTAAGCCTTTCTGATGTAACAGAGTGGGTACCTTTTTCTCTTAGGGTAAGGTCAGTGCCGTATCCGGAAATGCAGAATTCACGACCCACAGAAATTTACGAGAAGTGCCATCTTGCACTGTCTGGGCAGGGGACAGTGCGGCTTTCAGACTCACTCGAGTTTCGAGTCTCACTGGCCAGGCAGCCCTGGGCTTCCAGAACTTCTCTGAGCCAGGGTCTTCAGCTGTAAAACATGGACACCACTCCCTCCCTCCCAGCGTGGCTGTGAGAATACCAAACATATTCAGTCCCAGCACTGTACCTGGCACCCATGTGTTGGAAGTCAATCCAGCAGAGTGAAATCCAACAGATACGGGAGGGTCCCCCTGGGTCCCATCACTCAGGAGACCGCTTGGTTCTCAGCCAGCTGAAGCCTTCCATCCTAGCTCCCTGAGCACTTCACCAGTGACCTCCTCCACCTCTGTGCAAGTCTTTCAAACTGCAATTTTTTTTTTTTTTTAAGTAATCTCTGTGCCCAACATGGGGCTCAAACTCATGGCCCCGAGATCAAGAGTTGCACGCTCTTCTGAGCCAGCCAGGCGACTTATTAAAGCCTTTACGCAGCCACCCCCTTAATCAGGAAGGCAATTAATCTGCACTATTAGATGTCAGGAGAGAGGGCTCTCCAGGTGGAGGCCTGCGGGGCGGGCAGTTTCTGGGGCTGCAATCATATTCTGTTTCTTCATCTGGGCACTGGTTGATTATACGTTCAATTTCAGAAGATCCATCAAATGGAAATGTGTATTATCACTGTTCAATAGCTTAAGCCATTGTTCTCATCCTGAGTTTAGCTGGTTTTTAGCCCATGAGTTGAGGCTGGGATTGGATGTGTAGGGCAAGAAAAGCGAACTTTGTTACTTCCACCCTGGGTCGCTTCTCTTCCTTTACTCTCTTGGTCTGTGTAGGGTCAAGGAAGGGCGTGCAGAAGACTGTTCCGCATCATTCCTACGTGGCCCGGCCGACTCATGCTCTGGGGTGCCGCCACACGACAATGAGACAGACGGCCAGGTCTGACACAGGCCACCACCACGCATGCACCCCCCCCGCTTCACTCACCCGAAGAGCAGCTGATCAAGATGAAAGGGATGGGAACGGGACAGGGAAAGCCAGAGGGAGAACAGAGCAAAGAGGTAGGGAAAGGACGAAGACGAGTGTCTGTGCCCACGAGGAGGAGGAGACCATGGAGGACGGTCAAACAGAGAAGGGGGTCAAACAGAAGGCAGAGCAAGGGAATGAAGAGATCATGGGGGTCAAACAGAGAAGGCAGAGCAAGGGAATGAAGAGGGAACCAACAGATAAAAAGGTAGAGAACAGTTTTTCCAATGGTTCCTCTAGGTCAGTAGCAACACTTAACCCTTCTGTGAGGACTCCCCGTGGACTGAGGCACCACAGCTACCCCAGTGACACCCGAGCACCAAGTCACCAGGCAGCGGCCGTCTGACACAGGCAGCCCTACTCAGGGCCAGGCTGACACGGCTCCCCGGCCCCACAGCCAGTGGCCACACATGCTGGGGAAAGCTCTGATGACGAGCCCAGGGGCAGGACCACAGCATGGCCAGGTCCTGCTCACGCATGGAGCCCTCACCACCAGAACGTTCTGTGAGCATCTGTTAGTACCCTCTAAAGGAACAGCCTCCAAGTTCCCAGTTAGCAAACAGCTGGAAGAGGCAATCTAAGAGCTGGGGGGAAACAGCCCAACATCGTGAGATGAAAACCCCATCACAGCTGCTTTTTTCCAAGCTCTCGTTAGGCTAACAGACTGAGGTATTAAAGGTCAAATATTACCACCCCAGAAACATCCCTCTCGCTTGGCTTCTGCTCTGAAAGCCATCAGCTACTTTCCTATTGTCTAGAAAGAGGCAAGGTCTACTGGGAAGTTAAAGGAAAGAGCACAGTCCGTATTCAGCAGGAAGATTCCTTTATAATGGCGAATTTGAGAATACACAGTACTGGAGTAGGGCCTGAGTCCCTGGGCCACAGGAGGCAATACGGACGCAGGTCTGCGAGGGACCAAGGCCAGCCAGGGCTCCCGACGCACGGACTCTCATGCCGGGACTGACTGCCACGCCCCTCCCTGAAGCTCAGCCCACCCCCCAGTTCTGCCAAGACCTAGGTCGCATTGAATTCTTCGTGTTTGGCCACTGAAGATAAAATCCGCCCCGATGACAGGTTCAGCACAACAGTCTCTTTCCAGTCACGAGAGATGGATGTCCCGGCTCTTGGTGAGAAACCAAAGTTCACTTGACTTCTCTTGCAAGAACCAGAGAGAATTTTTTCTTAATGATCCGTTGAAATATTTATATGCATTTGAAACAATAACAGTCCGTTCGGTGCGCTGTTTCCCTGGAAGATTCTCATATTGCCCCTCCGACGGCCAGAGGGGACGTGTATCAGGGAACAAAGAATTAAGACACTTCAAAATAAGCAATAAAAATCCTAGTGCAACACTCAGAAGCAGATGGTGGGCTCGCAAGGGCGGAGAGGAAGGAAGCAGGTGCTCTACTTGGGGGCAGGGGGCGGCCTCCGGGAAAGCCAAGCGGACACAGAAGCATCAAGAAATAGGAAACCCAGCTGGGGAAGGCCGGTTTCCTCCCGCGCGCTCCCCAGTAGTCGGGGCCAAGGACCCTACCCCTCACCCTCCACCCACTCTGGTGACCTGCACGCTAAGTTGGGTAGTCTCTGACATCGGCCTAGGCCTAGGATAGGGACCCTGCCCCAGGGGGCCCCCGAAGGTTCCTTTCCGGCCCTTCCAAGCAAGAGGTACCTGGGAAAAGGCAAGGAAAAGAGAGGCTTCAAAGGCTCACAGAGAAGAAGCAAAAGGTGACTAGCAACACAGTGGCTCTGTGCCTGGCTCTGTTCTGTGGGGAAGACCTGCGGCCGCGGCCACCTTGTCCCTGTGCTAGGGACAGACTGTGCTAAGTCGTCGGAGCCAGCAGCAGCCTGAATATGCTCCACGTCCCCTTCAGATGTATCTACACATATATTTAGATCTTTATTATTTCTAACTGAAGCAAATGCAACGGATTCAGCTTCATTCCCCTTTGCTATAAGCTGCTCGGTTCCCCTGCCCTGAGGGGTTCACACCTCCGGCTGCCAGGCTCACACCCCCGCTCACCACCTGCCCCACCCCTCACACCAGGAAGAGCAGAGGACACACGCCGTGACAGGTGCCCGAGAGGAGGGCCAACCTCAACGAGACTTCTGTTTCTAACCCTGAGAACCTAAGGAATTGTGAAGGACGCGGAGAGGGAGCTGGGGTTAAAGGTCACCGGGCTTTTTATTGCAGTTAAAGCAGACTCGGACAGGATGGTCCCAGCCTCGAGAAGGGACAGCCCGGCGGTCATGGGAGCACTCGTCACAGAAGCCCTGTCCGCAGGCCCGGCAGTGGTGCTTGGAAAGCTTGATGCTGAACTCCTTCCGGCAGCTGTGGCAGTGCAGGATCTCATGGTCGGGCACCCAGTACGCTGGCCTGGCTGCGTCCTTCACCAGCCCTGTGGTGGAGACAACACCGATGGGCACGCCGCGGGGAGCCGTGCGCCCTGAGCCCCCGACCCCCACTCCTCGGGCCAAGAAGACACCCTCAGACTCTTCACGGGCTCGTGGTCCTACTGCACACACAACTGCCTAAAGGGCTGGCTGGTTTGTGAAGATTCGAGAGCACGTGCAGGGGAGGGAGGCAAAGGGAGAGGGAGAAAGTCTTAAGGAGACGGCACCACCCAGGCACCCCTCACCTACAGAGCTTTTAAAACATGCATACACCTGGCCTGCACCCCACACCATGCAGGTCAGGAGATCTGGAGCCGGGGACCACGCGCTGAGATCTACGTGTCTATCGAGTTCACAGGCGATCCCGCAGCACAGCTGCATAAATACCACTGGAGTTGGGCCACCTGGCTGGCTCAGTCGGTGAAGCAGCTAGCTGCCTGCGGCTCAGGTCGAGATCCCAGGGGCCAGGGCTCCCAGCTCCACGGAGGATATGCTTCTCCCTCTCCCTCTGCCACTCCCCCTGCTTGTGCTCACACTCTCTCTCTCAAATAAACAAAATCTTAAAAAAAAAAAAAAAAAAAACCACTAGAATAATGATAAAGCAGCCCAGACTCTGGGAGTCAGGACATCTCTTCACGCAAATCACAGTTCCACTGAATACATGCTGATTAGTGGCTACAGGATCGAGAGAGGTTACCTAACTTCTCTGGGTCTTGGCTTCCTCCTCTTCAAAAGCTCACGTTCAAGAGCAGTTACAGGGATTACAAGAAATAGTGTGACAAGTGCACTGACCTGGGACCCAACAGAAGCGAGCGCGCAGCAGGTGAACCCTTGGTGAGCCCAGGAATTAGGCACCCCCGAGAACATATGCAACCTGCACTTCAAGCCTGGGCAAATCTATTCTTGTGCCCTTGAGTCCAAAGTTCATCATCTGTTCACCCTTAAGCCACAAGGATGGTAAATCGGATCCAAGTGATTTTCACCACCAGCCACCCGGGAGCCTCTGGTTGCTCCCTTGTAACGGGCAGAAACACCCCAGGCCCAGCCAACAGTGCCCAAGCCTTCCACACACTGGTGGGTCTCCCCTCCCCTCCCTTGGGCCCTCCTAGTTACAAGCACCCTTCACATCTAGAGGTGAGTAAGGGTCAGTGAGTAGCAGCGTGGCTGGTGCGGCAGATCAAAGACAGCCACAGATTCTGACACTCCCGGCTCCTACTCCAAATGCAGGCTTTGTGTCTCCAGGAGGCTATAGCATTAGTGCCATTTCCAGGCCCAGATCTTCAAGACACTGGTGGCTTCTACTTCCTGTCTCCTGGGATATTAGCTTTTAAGAGCCCTGAGCCCCATGTAACAGGTCCAATGACCCCTGGAGAAACCATATAGAGTGGCCTGGAGAACACACGGAAAGGTGCCCAGCATGTAAGCGAGGTTGTCTTGGCTCCTCGAGACAGGTCAGGCTGCCATACTGGAGTATCAGGCGGTAACTCCAGCAAGGCCCCCTAGGCCGGAATAATAGCCCTTCCTGACTCGAAGTTGTGAGACATGATAAAATGGCGCTGTGTCAAGCCTTTCCATTTTTAGGAAGCTCCTTATGCAGCAATGGATAGTGTAACAGATGGCCTCCAGGATTAAACATGAAACCGCTAAGGTTTCCAGCAAAAGCAAGCAAATATCAATTTCCGGTCAGCAAGGCTCTGACACAAGGACAGCCCAGGGTACTCCGAAACCCCTCATCCCACATACGCTACACCCACCTAGCGGTATGTCAATGGCTGTCACCACGGCTCCCAGAGTGCTCTGCACGGCCTCGCCCACCTTCCGGGCGATCAGCGTCCCGCCTTCATCATCAGCCTGTGCCTCAGTCACATCTGTAGACAGTGCGAAAGGAAAAGCCGTCACCTCTTAGTCATTTCCCAAATGGAAAACTGAGGCGCCGACAGCAGAGTGCTTCTGGATTCTTCTCCCAAGATAACCCGGTGCCTGCTGCCCTGCAATGACGGCAAGGGTCTGGGCTGGAGTCAGGTCAGACCCTGACACCAAGTAAGCTCTGTCAGTCCTTGACCTCAACCCTCTGGAGCTGTTTTATAAATAAAAACGTTCCTTTCAGGGTAAGCCAGAAAGGTTCTAGGAGCGTGACCAAGAACCTTCTCCAGAAAAAAGACCCAGTCTAAGCCATGTCTGCTAAGACAGGACAGGGTAAACCCCTGCCCACGACTCGCACCTAGTTAACAGAGCCTAGGACTCTGTTAACGAAGAGCTTAGAGGACGCCAAGGACCAGGGTAGCAGCTGCCCTCATTAGAGTGACTGGGTGAGGAACAGGGTGAGGCATGTGGGAGTCCCACTTCCCAGGATCCCGGGGCCAAGGAGAGAGGGCGCCCTCCACCCCTGCAGGCTCCTGGGCCCCACGTTACCTAACTGAACATTCCTGGCTTCGTAGCAGTTGTCACACACCCGCACCGGCGCAGGGCCCCAGCCCCGCTCGGGCACTGGCCGGGTCTTGGACGAGCAGCTGTCACAGAAGCCCTCCCCACAGGCCCGGCAGTGATGCTTGGTGTCGTTATCTTTAAAGGATGTAGCGCATTTGTTGCAGCTCTGTTCCAAGCCCAAAACAAACAGAAAGGCAGACGTTAATTCATTTCTATGGACTGAGAATGGCAGGACCCCAACAGCAGTCACGGAGAGAACCTGAGGCCTGCCCTCATGAAGAGTGCACCCGCTGAAGCCCAGCTGTGACCCATTTCTTCCGAGAAGTCTCTAGAAAGCCCCCTCAAGTCTATCTGGCTGAGTCACAGCGTTCTCAAAAAAGACTATGCTAAGTCTAGCCAGAAGACCAATGAGAATTCACTTTTTTCCCACGGCTTCTCAAAAGAGCCTTTGGGAAGTTGGTGAGGTGCAAGCTTCCTGTCACAAAGCGTGTGAGCCCAAGCTGGGGGCTCCCTTGCTGTAGGTACTGCAGAGATTCATGTACCAAGACACAGGCCCTCTAAATGCTCCTTTTCCTCCAGATTCTGTGAATCTACAACCTCAGACATCTGACCAATAAAGAACTAGCCTCGGAGGCAAAGGAACTATAACCCACCAAAAAGAGATTAACCACAAAGTAACACAGAGACATCAATGGGCAAGAGAACACTGGCTGCCTCTCGTGCCCCACCCTAACGTGCTGGGAGCTAACCTGACTGAAAGAGAACTCCCGGCCTCCCTCACAGCAAAATGGCACCAGCAGAATAGGCCATGCCAGGGAGGCAGCGGCATCCTGCCGCACCGTACCAGGATCTGGGAGTTGGGCCTCCAGTATGCAGGGGCAATCTGGTCTGTCAGCCAGGAAGTCACGGCCTTGGTGGGCCCAAGGCTAAGCTCAGACACCGACTGGGCCATGAAGTTCATCCCATCCAACAGGCGCTGGGCAGCATTGTTGTTGTCCTTCAGAAATCCATCAGTCTGAAAGGAGAATGCAGGCTCCCATCATGCTCTGAGCGAAGGGAGTAAAGGGGTGGGGGGAGGTGGTCTCAAGTGAGTTGTACGCTCGCCAATGGCCAACTCAGAACCACAAACTCCCTGGCAGAGAAGAAGGGGTACAGACCAAGAATCCCTCTGGCTTCTAGACAGAATCACACCCAACCACACATTACTGACTCATTCCTTTTGAGGCAACCATAAGACCTGGTGCACAACTGTTCAATTCAGGCCTTACCTGCCCATAAATGAGATGTACAATCTAAGAGATACTCAAGTGAAATGGCAGCGCCTTCAGGAAGACACCCTCCACCCCAGGCTGGGTTAGGAGCCCTCCCTCGTGGGTTCCTCTAATACCTATACGTTGTCAGGAATCCTGTTTCCATGTGTAAAGACAGTTCCTATTTATGTATTCGACTTGCTATTAGACCAAGCTCTCTAAATACAATAACCTACCTTTTTCGACCCTGTATTTTTAAAGCATCAGGTTCAATTCTGGGCACATAGTGATCAACCAATACTTGGGTTGACATAATGACCTGAGTGAACGAACAGAAGGGGAGGGGCCTGCGTCCCCTAATCCCAAGGACCACAAGGAATGTGGACTAAAAGGGGTCTAGGATATCACAGCTTTCTTAGACTACACGTATCTAACCACAGAGATAACAGCATTCACAAGAAAGAACACAGACCCAAAATCAAATGACAGTCAGAAAAAGTGTAGAGAGAAAATTATACTAGTCAAGGCCACATTAAGTCCTAGGGACAGGATGGCCTGGCCCACTGTGCCAACAGGGTGGGCTCCAGAATAAGACTATAGCACAGAAACACATTTTGGTGGGACTGGAAACTGGAGAGAAGAATAAAACAATAAGGAACTCTTCAGTTTTGGATTTTTTTTTTTTTTTAATTTTTAGTTGAGAGAAAAACAAAGCATGAAAATGGAAAAACAGACTCCCCTTGGCGCTGGGAGCCCAATGCAGTACTCGATCCCGGGACTCTGGGATCATGACCTGAGCAGAAGGTAGTTGCTCAACCAACTGAGCCACCCAGGTGCCCAAAACTCTTCAGTTTTATGAAAATTAGTGGCCCCAGAAAAGCTCAAGATGGTTCTGCAGGTAGGCCTGTCGGGCTGACTGCTACCTTTAGGAGTCACCCAGCAAGGGGAACAGCACCAAATAAGATAAGTCCCTTCAAGAAAATCACTCCTCTTTTTTCTACAAAGAGAAAAGGTTTGGAGTGTGTTGGGATTTACCAGTAAGAATGAGAGCACCACACTGTGCCTCCAAACAGATTTGTTTTTCCAGTATCTTGAATTCAAAAGTCAAATTAAAAAATTGTAAGGGTTGACAAAATCCCACTTCTTAAATATACGGCAAAAGAATTTTCTGGAACAGAGGATTTCTCACATAAAGAATGTCACTATAGCATTTGATAATAAAAAACTGAAGCAATGTGGAAACTGGAAAAATCTGCATGTGGAAATGAGAATATGAAAAAATCCTATTTGCTAAGGCAGTATAACAATAGGTCAACTTTTAGTTTTATTTAAAGTTGTGCTTCTGTGGGGCGCCTGGGTGGTTCAGTGGGTTTAAGCCTCTGCCTTCAGCTCAGGTTGTGATCTCAGGGGTCCTGGGATCCAGCCCTGCATAGGGCTCTCTGCTCAGCAGGGGGCCTGCCTCCCCCTCCCCCTCTGCCTGCTTCCCCCTCCCCCTCTGCCTGCCTCCCCCTCCCCCTCTGCCTGCCTGCCTACTTGTGATTTCTGTTAAAAAAATAAATAATCTTTAAAAAATAAAATTTTTTTTTTAATTAGAAATAAATAAAGTTGTGCTTCTAGTATTTAGGCAAGAAGAATTAATTAAGGGTCTAGAACAAGAAAAGGCTCTCCAGATCCTGCCTCCCTAAATCACCAAGATATTTTAAAATTCAAGGTTAACCTGAATTCTACACAAGCTCCACTTCTCTACACACACGAATAACTGAATGATACAAGAAGACAATGGAGCAGCTCTTACTCCAGGCCACACGTGCACAATCTCCGTCCGGACCACTGTATCCACAGGATCCTGGTTCCCAAACCAGTACTGCCGGCTACGGTAGACCACGCCACAGTTGGGACACTCGATCACATACCTACAAGCAAAGTAAACAGATCATGTTACCCGGCCAGGTGCCTGGCAGACCAACACACCAACAACCCTCAGCTACATCGACGCCGTTGAAACTCACCCAGACCAGGCATATTTTGCGAGACCCATCCAGGGGGAGTCAGTGGAAGCGGATGTCTTGGGCACTACGCTGACCTCCTTGCCTCTCTCATAGCAGGCCTGAAACATGGAGCACTCTGCCAGCTTCTTCTCTGTGCACCAAACGCCCTGACCCCTTCATTACCCTGGCCAGCCCCCTCCCCACAAACCATACCAACGTTTGCAGACCCTGAGTTCACATTAGAGGAAGGGTCATTTCCCTAAAAAAGCCAGTGCCCTAAAAGATCATGAATTGAATGTGGACCCATCCTGAGACCCAAAACAGAACTGTAATTTACGCCTGCCACCAAAAATCCATTAGACAGGGTTCCCGCAGAGCACTCCTGCTCTGGAGAAGAACGAACAGTCAGTGTACATGCCCCTGGCATACAGGCTCCACAGAATACAGGGAAAATAGGCTGGGAAATTAACAAATGAACCAAGGGGTCCCAGCAACGGAGGCATGGGAGTTCCTCTGGTTAGAGCTGGAGAGAAGTCCCAGACATCTAAACTTCAAATACTTTGGGAAGCGGGAGTGGGTGGCCCCTAGTCTTTCCCAAAAGCAGAGCAGGGCAGCAAGCCAGCTGCCGGAGCAGAGCACTCACCTTGCAGGTATAAACGCGGTTGTCATACTGGTGGGAGTACCGGCAGCGGCTCTTGGCTTCGTGAGGGACTCCTTCTTTCCCATGATTCATGCTGTTCTTACATCCAGCCCTGAGTGAAGCCCAAAAGCTGACAGTGAGGTGGCTAAAGGAATCCCTGACACTGACACAGGGGACCGGGACCCTGAGCCAGACACGGGGCCAACACCAGACCTTGGTTATAGTACTGGGCCCCAAATCCTGAGCACAGCAGGTGCCTTGTGGGGCTCAGAAATCCACATGCCTCTCCTCTACGAGACCTGGCAGCACTACAGAGACGTGGCCACTGTTAACCCTTGTGTGGGGAGAAAGGAGACAGCGAGGACTGTCTTCCTGGGAAAAACCACGTGGTCCCACGGCAGAAATGCAGGAGCCAGAAGGCACCACCCTGACAGAAGAGAAAACCTGAATGGCGCTCAGGAAACCCCCCAATCCAAAAAAGCACAAAATGGGAAGTTTAACCAGAACAGGCTGCCAAGATATAAAACAAAACCAGCCTCCAAAATTTGGCAGTGTATTAAGAGGAGGCTTAAGCTGAACAAGAAAACCTTCCAAATAAACAGTGCGCTCTGCCATCCTGACAATGCAAAAACAGAGAGCAGGACTTTAGAATTTCGCTATGATAGGAGGGAAAGTTCTGGAAACGCTGGTGAGGCTGTCAGAATGTTCGGAAAGTAATGATCCAACAAAGCCTAAGCCCCTCATGCTGGGCTGTGGGGTAAACAAAAAAGGAAGGTAACAAGTCATACTGGCAAGTAATATCCCAATTTCCTCTCCAACATAATCCTTAGCTCTCCCCAGCCCAGACCGTGGAATCTAAAAGCCAAATCCTTTTTAGAAATCCAGAGCCAAGGTGGTGGCGGTTCAGTGCCCAGTAGGTAGCCTGCATATAGGATTCCATGCAGAAAGACCATTCACAATAAAGGCTCTAGAAGGATACATGTGGACAATGTGGGGCAGTGGTCCTGATTGGAGTAAAGACAATTCAATGGGGAAGAGGGTTGCGGGGGGGGGGAAGTGTCTAGAGGACCCGGAGACTGCGATCTCACCGACACGCTGCATTTAAGTCCCCTGAGTTCCAATAGACAAGCCACCAGATTGTGATTTAATACTGCCCACAGCTTGAATTAATCCAGCGATCCTCAAAGTGTGGCCCCAGTCAGCAACATCAGCATTACCCGGGAACATACCAGAAACGCAAACTCGCAGGCCCTACATCAGACCCACTGAATCGGAAACTGGGGAGGCAAGGCCCAATGCCATGTTTTAACATATTCATCAGGGTTTTCTGACACGTGCTCAACGGTGAGAACATACCAGAAACGCAAACTCGCAGGCCCTACATCAGACCCACTGAATCGGAAACTGGGGAGGCAAGGCCCAATGCCATGTTTTAACATATTCATCAGGGTTTTCTGACACGTGCTCAACGGTGAGAATCGAATGGAGCACCAGCGTCACCAGGAGGTTTGTCAAAAATACACAATCACAGCCAGGCCCGCTGATACAGAACCTGCATTTCACCAAAACCCCAAGGTCATGCACACACAGATTAGGGCTTGAGGAGCTCGGCCCTAACTCAATGTCCTCAACACACGAGAATCATCTGAGGACCCTTTCAAGGGCACCAACACAAGGGCCCGACCCCAGCTCTGTTAAGTGAACATCCTTGGAACTGAGGTCCCGGCCTTGAGAGTTTTGAAAGCTCCTGGAGAGAATTCTAAAGGTGTTCTAAGAGGCTGACCCTCACAGTGAAAGGAATCACCTAGGACTGTCACCTACCACAGAGCTTTGTACACTCCAGGCAGGAAAATGTTGAGTTAAGCAAGCGGAATGACTACAATTCAAAGTCTTTGTAGGAGAAACGCAGAAAAACAAAGCAACCTAAGGTTTTCTGTAGTAAACACCGCCCAAGCCAGAAGCCAGCCGATTTCATATCTAAACCAGGTTGGGATCTTCAGAAAACACTTCATAGCCATGTATCCCAGAATCCCTTGCAACCTCGAAGTGTGGTCCCCCAACCACCGGCATCACCTGGGAACTTGCTGGAAATGCACCTTCTCAGACCCCAGCCCCTCCGTAATTCAGAATCTGTAACTCAGCCAGACCCTAGGGGATCTGCACACACACTGAAGTCTGAATTCTCCATCTCTGCCCAAGGTGGCCAGGCCTCACTTACCCACAGCTGAGGCACAAGGAGGAGCAGGTGAAGTATTCATCTGGGAAAAAGGAGCTGTGCGCCATCTGGTCATCGGGGATCTCACCGCTGAAGCGGTCACTCAGGGCCTGCCAAGAGGGAAGGCGACACATGAAGGTGCTTGGCAGAGAGCCCCAGGCTCTGCCCCTCCCGCTAATTGCCTTTCTAAGGTCCCCTCGTCACTGGCTTCTTTCCTACAGGCTCCACCACTGGGAGGGGCACCCCAACGCTTCTGCTCCTTACCCGTGACCTTCTTGGCCCAACCTGCACCCATCCTCGCCACGGGAAACCTCAGGAAGAACCAGGCCATTCCCCCGGAGGTCAGAGGGAAGCCAGCAACATTACTGTGCTCTCTTAATTACCTCGGAGGTTATAAACACCTCACACACTCAGTCTTTCATACAAAACCACCACAGATAATGACTCATGCCCATTTCGTCCTTTGAAGCTGCAACCAAGAATCGGAGACCAGAGAAGAAGCCTCGTCGTTAAGTCCAAGGGAGGCAGAGCTGAATGGTGAGCTGGGAGTTCCCTGGGCTTCTATCCCAGTTCTAACCACAGGCGCTCTTTGGGGGTTTACTAGGGCCACAGAACTGACTTGATGTAGAAAAAAGTCATCAGCCATAAAACAAGGAAGAATTATTGTAGTGTTTGGCAGTCTTTTATCAACAACAGTAACCTAAAAGACAGCAAACAGCCAAAATAAATGCCAAGAAGGAAGATAAAGTACTTGCAAAAGCAAACTGAAAATTTTGTTATGTTGAAAGAAAGCTTCCACTTCTAGACCCCTGTTTTCATTCACTAGTTTATACACTGAAAGTGTCCTTCAAGCTGATTTCTTCCCAGCAGGTCCTTACTCATATGCAGTGGGGGACAGTTACATAAATTAAAGGGAAATGGCCTTTTCAGGCTTTAAATATCAACATATGCATGCAAGTTTCAGTCTCCCATTCTGAGGCAGCCACGGGCTATTCAGGGGTAAGAGAAGTAAAGTGGCCTACACCAGAAAGACAAGATGTTACTTCCTTTAGTAAAAAGGCAAAAGAAAATTTAAGAGGAGATTGGGATAAGAGCAGACTAGGGGTTTTTGTGTTTTGGGGTTTTTTTTTCAAGATTTTATTTATTTGACAGAAAGAGAGACAGTGAGAGCGGGAACACAAGCAAGGGGAGTGTGAGAGGGAGAAGCAGGGAGCCCAAATCGGGGCTCGATCCCAGGACCCTGGGATCATGACCTGAGCTGAAGGCAGACGCTTAACTGATTAAGCCACCCAGGTGCCCCCGGATTAGGTTTTAAACCTAGGCTCTCAGGCTCTGAAGGGAATTTCACTTAACGAGAACCTGTTAAAGTTCCTTTTCCTTTTCTCAATGAAATCTTAATACCCCGAGGTGCAAACTCAAGTGTTGACAAAGGCACGTGGTTTCAATGATGAGTGAGCTCAGGCGTTAGACAGAAGGAATGGCAAGGAGTGTGTCAAAGTGAGGGTGCGTGACACCCAGGCACATTCCAACTCAGCTTCTGCGTGGATCACGCAGGGATCTGCCAGCCGTGGCCGGGCAGGTCGCAATCCTTGATTCAGACCAACAAAAAAAGTTCTGACAAATAATACATGTAAGTCCTGTCCTCTTGGGGGTATTTTGTGAGGACTAGCTTAGGGAAAACACTGAAGACATACATGAATATACACAGGAATATTAATAATAAATAAGAATGAAAAGCAAGGGGAGCCTGGGTGGCTCAGTGGGTTAAACCTCTGCCTTCGGCTCAGGTCATGATCTCAGGGTCCTGGGATGGAGCCCCACATCGGGCTCTCTGCTCAGCAGGGAGCCTGCTTTTCCCCTCTCTCTCCTGCTTCTCTGCCTGCTTGTGATCTCTGTGTCAAGTAAATAAATAAAATCTTTAAAAAAAAAAAAAACGAAAAGCAGAATCACTCACTAGCCTACACTGCCCTCCTCTGTCCTATTTTTTTTTTTTTTAAGATTTATTGATTTATTTGAAAGCCAGGGCACACCTGCGAGGATGGGTGTGGAGGCACAGAGGGAAGGGGAGACAGACTCAAGCAGACTTGGCACAGAGCTCGACTGCATGACCCTGACAGCAGACCTGAGAGAAAACCAAGAGTAGGAACCTTCAACGGACTGTGCCACCCAGGTGTCCCTGTCCTACTTCTAAATGACCTATCCTTCCAGGATTTTTTTAGGCCTCACCTCTTCCATGAAGCCTTCCGAACCACTCTAGACATACCACACTCGGCCTTCTCTGAACACCGACTGTATTCAGTATCTGAAGTACATATTGAGTAATTGGGTAATGATGCGAAGTCACGGCCCAGCTGTACGGGTATTACCTCCCAGACAGGATCACACATGCTGTGAAAGTAGTTTCCTACCTCTGTATCCTCCACTGCTCCTAGCAAAGGTCCTAAAAGGTTCTCAACTAGGACCCCTGGAATAAGTGGTCTAGCACCAGCCCCCATGTGCACACCAACCCCGCCCTCCCCTCCTCACCTTGGCTCTTGCCTCTGGGCCAAGCTTCACCCCATGCCCACAGACCCTCTCCAATATCGGGCTAGCTGCTCCCTGACTGACCAAATTACTGAGAACTCTTAAGGCTGTAGTTCTCAAACAGGTGGGTGCACAGCTGTCTGGCATGGGCTGGTGGGCAAAGAGAGAACTATCTTCCTAATGCATCAATTTACTGAAAGACGGGACTAGGTTTGACAGATACAGATAGAGGAGACATGGATCCAGTACAAAACTGAATGGACAATTTGCATAAATAAAACGTAAGACCCCCACCCAAGTCATTTCAGCTTGTCGCTGGTGAGTCCTCACCCTCTGTCCCTTTATCTCATCTGTGGCAAGAGGCTGCTAGTAGTGCCTTCCTCAGTAGGCATCTTCATGGATTACACGGCCAAAATCAATGGAACTTACATATGAAGACCACGTGGCATAAATTAAGAGCTCAGGAAACATTCACTGCCATTATTAACATCATTTTCATTGGATTTTTATCCTGGTAATTTTATTTTCTTCCTTAGATACCCTCCTACCTAATCAATGTAATACAGGGGATAAGATATCAAGAACCTCTCTCCTTTCCATCCTTTCCACAATAGCTCACTGGTCTTCACAGCTTCCTGCATTTGCTGGTGGACCTTTTTTTTTTTTTAGTAAGTTCTACCTTGGGGCTTGAACTCAGTGGGCAAATTTTTAGCTGCAAAAAGATGCTCCCCTATCGGGACGGCTGGGTGGCACAGTCGGTTAAGCGTCCCACTCTCGGGGCACCTGGGTGGCTCAGTGGGTTAAAGCCTCTGCCTTCGGCTCAGGTCATGATCCCAAGGTCCTGGGATCGAGCCCTACATCGGGCTCTCTGCTCTGCAGGGAGCCTGCTTCCTCCTCTCTCTCTCTCTGCCTGCCTCTCTGCCTACTTGTGATCTCTGTCTGTCAAATAAATAAATAAAATCTTTAAAAAAAAAAAAAAAGCGTCCCACTCTCGGTTTTGGCTCAGGTCATAATCTCAAGATCATGAGACCAAGCCCCATGTGGGACTCCACACTCAGCAGAGTCTGCATAAGATTCTCTCTCCCTCTCCCATCTGTGCACCAGTACGCTCACTCTCTAAAAATAAATCAATCTTGGGACATCTGGGTGGCTCAGTCAGTTAAGCCTCTGCCTTCAGCTCAGGTCATGATCCCAGGGTCCTGGGATCGAGCCTGACATAGGGCTACTTGCTCACCAGGGAGCCTGCTCCTCCCTCTGCCTGCTACTCCGCCTTCACACACAGGTGCACACACACTCTCTCTGATAAACAAAAAAAAAAAAAAT